>NC_088245.1:31315489-32595489 GCF_036013445.1 Caloenas nicobarica | reverse complement strand
CTCTCCAGCATTTATTTGTTGATAGCACAAAATGTGAATGGCTTGTTCCAGTGTTTGTCTCTTGAGAAGTTATTAACTTCACACAGAAGCTGAAATATGTACGCTCTTAAATTCTCATTGAGTTACAAGTCTTAATGGCGAAAAGCGACACATAATTGCATGTCCTAAACTTACCTCAGTCATTTTCACTGTGTGCTAAGTGATCTCTTATTGAAAATCCACTGCTGGGAGGATCAGTGTATTGATTTAGTTTTTTTATCTTTTTACATTATCTCCACTGTTGTCTATAGATCGAAGAAATCAAGAGGAGGCAACCTATCCATTGCAGTTGTGGCAGCTGAGTAGTGAGATCATAACTGAGTATGAAGTTATTTTAGTGTCTAGGCTGTAGAGTTCTAGCAGCCCTCTTCCATTTTGCCCAAGCATTCTTCCTCTTCCTCGTTCATGGAGTTTGCTGTCCCTCTTACAGGTGTGTCATCCCAGTGGCACAGTGGATGCCAGTTGATAATTTACAGTTTATGTCACGAAGAATCAATCCATTATGGTGGCCTGTTCTAATGATATGAAGAAGGAGTTGCTCTAGCTGCAGTTTTAACAAGTCGTGATCTACTTGGGTACTTCAGCCAGTGCCAAGCGTGTGCTTCTCATCCTACAGTACAAGCTGGTTTTGGCTACACAGGTTTCTCTACCAGTAAGCTTCTTGGTATAATGTGTAGTGAAGAGGCAAATCCAGCCTTAATCTCTTTTACAAGAGGAAGCTGGGTAACGCTTGAGACTCTGTGGTCCCAACACAGAGCCAGTCCCGGTTGGTATGGGTGTTTGTTATTTTCTGTAGTTTAATGTGGTGCAACTAGTTACATAAAATTCTGTGACAGCTGGTTTCACTCCCACTGAGCAGGCACCTCTCTGGACCTTTGCATGGTAACTTAAGTCTTGCCAAATTGTAGATATTGTCTGATGTCGAGGTTTGATTGCAGGGTGACAGTAAAACCGTGGCAGATGTATTGTTAACCTCCTCTCCCCCCCATTCCCCCTTCAGCCCCTCCCTCTCCCCCTTTCCCACTAAAGACAGGCAATTGGGAGGGAAAGGAGGACAGAGAGAAGAGAGTTGGAAAAATTAAAAATGTTTTACTAATGCTACCAATAAAAATAGAGAAAATAATACAAAATATACAAAACCAATCTTGAAAGTCCCGGCAACTGCTCCGGCAGATGTGGGGCCGGCACCCGAAGCCCTGGACTGGACTCTGCAGCCAACCGGAGCTGGATTCAGTCTGTCACTGGGCCTCAGTTCACAGGGACAACTCGCAAGGTCCTCTCCCAGTGTCGGCCATAAGGAAGAAGGGCTGAGATCCTCGTGATCCCCCACTTCTATGTGAAGTATCACGTGAATGGGATGGAATACTTTAGTTGGTCAATTTTTAGTTCACCTCCTGCTTGCACATCTCGCGGGATGCATCATTATCAATGACCTTGCATTCCATTGCTATGTCTACCAAAACATGTATCTTTCAGGAAAACTGCAGTTAGTAAGAAGGCTTTAGCTGACAGGGAGATTCACTAAAAGAGAATCTTGGTTTTTAACAAAACCAGGACATCTGATCAGCACACCAAGAATTAACTGAGGAAGGACTTGCTAATCCAACAGCATAAGGGCACCAAGGTGGTTGAGAAAGCAGTGGCAATGCTCAAAATGGGGTCAGGATTCTCCGTTCTGTGACTGAAGTCGTCTTAATGAAAGTGTAGCTAATTTAACTAGATTGTCTTTTTAAACCTTTTATTTTTTATTTTTATTTTCTTTAACATTGTCATTAGGAATCTGTTAAGGTACTCTTCCTGTCAATGGAGCTTCCACCAGTCTGGAGGTGTAGGGGGCGTATCTGCTGATGAAAGCAAATCTTCCAAGCCTAAAAAGTGATTCTTGCCCAAATCCCTACCCTGCTCTTCGTTGGAAAAAGTGTTTCGTACTTTAAAGCTTGCCTGGTGCAGTTCAGAGTGCCTTCAGAAGACTTGAGTTTTTGTTATGGTGTTGGAAGTTGAGGCCGGCTGTCAATAGATTGCATTTGCAAAACCAACATAATTATCACTGAATTATCCCTGACTCATCACTTCTGCATATCAGGGAAGGGAAGGAGAATTATGGACTACTACTGAAGAGAAAGCCAATGATGACTGAGGAGGGAGGGATGTGTGTGTAACACAAAAATCCAAAGATTACATCAAACTGGAGAGTCACGAGTGTATGGCTGTTGTGAAACATTCTCATCTTTCCTCTGCTTACTAATTGCCTGAGAGTTAATCTTGTCTTAGCAATAATTGTTGTAGACAAGAAAGCAAGTCAGGAAAATATGCAAGTTTAAAGGTACTAAATTGTCAAAAACTTAAGCTAACACTAAACATACATGCATATGCGCAAGACTTTTTATAGACCCTGTATGTGATGATTGCCATTTTTCAGACCTGTAAAAATGTCATGTCTTGACAAACGGCCTGTCAGACATATCTTGAAGTCATATCAGGCAGCTCTGATGTTCACAGGTTTTACTTAACAAAACCTGATTTGTTGAAATTTAGGGTTTTGCTTTGAGTTCACTTTGCTATCTCAAATATTTGCTTTCAAAACCTATTTAAAAAGATACTGAAGCATTATGTAGTGCAAAGGTTGCATGGTTTTTCTGCTGTCTCATCCTGAAAACGATTGAGCTACAGATTTTCAGAAATTAATCTTGAACTATCTTTGCAAAAGTGGCCTGACATTTGAGCAGATTCCCTCAACCTCTGATGCTGGAACTCATAGCAATACTGAAATGCTTTACTTCATAGTGGCTGGAATATAAATATATTTCTAAAAATAGAGGAGGAAGTATTGTATGTTCTAGAAGCACGCGTTGTCTGTGGACATAGATTGCAATTAGCACTTGGTCGCTTCCATTAAATTCTTGTACTCTTGCAAAGTGAGGCGTTATTACTTCAAGGCTACACATCTGAAGGAATCCATCCTCCAAAGCAAGCTGGTAAGAAAAGCTGGGACATGCTGGCAAGTCCAGGTGAGTATAGCTTAAAGCTCAGAGGCTTCCAGCAGAGTATCAGTTGTCAGGTATTGTCAAGCAGTTGCTGTTTCAGCAGCTGACAGAACCGTAAGGACTTAAGGATAAATGAATGCTTGTACAAAGGTCACTCATGTCAAGGGTCCCAGTTAGGCGTTCTTAAAACAAACTTCTTTGTACCGTGTACCTCGTACAAAAGGATTTGCATTATTATGAATAATCTAAGATATTTTACTCTGAAAATATGTTTACATATTCTTAAGAGTCTGCAAATATTTCTATAACTACAGTTAAGGAAATTTAGATGTATCGGAGGCTCCAGACTTATCTATAGAAATGTAATGTGGGCAATGAGGCAAAGCTTGATATTTAGGGGGCTTAAACTGACTTTTCCTTGTTGTAGTTACAATTAAATATCTTGGCAGTTAGTGCCAGCTAAGGAATATCATTAACTTCATTTCTATTTTAATATTTACTTAACTGAGATCCTCACTATTATCCTACTGAAAGCCAGGCATAACTCGCATCTTGAACAGACAGTGCCTGTCCACTTGGCCTTCAGCTTCAAGAGCAGTGGAGATGAAGAGAAGGAAAGGAACACTTTTATGTCTCCAGCCACCTGATCCTAAGCATCTAGCTCTATGTTGAAGGGAATACTCGGAGGAGAAATTTGACTCTTTCAAAAATGCCTTTGGACTGTGACTCTACTAGGCCTGGGGGTTTTTTACCGATCTGGCACTTCTTGGCTAATCTTTCCCCTTGGTTCATACCTATGTGTCCATAATCCTAAGGGCATTTGGCCAGCAACTCAGAGAAGTGCTGGTGAAGCCATCTGCCCTGTCTGCCTTTTGATGTGGTTTTATGTATGGATGTATTTATAACAGGTAGCTACTGACCAGGAGTGGGATTGTCCCTCTGGGCTTTCCTCCTGTTCCCTCCATAATGCTGATAATTGCACTCAACTCATCTTGCAGTAAACCAATTCTGGGAGCTAAACCAGCAGAGAAAAACCATACTTGGAGGGCAAAAAAGAAAGAAGCAAAAGAAGGGGAAAAAGAAAGGATATAACCTCCCAAATTGGCATTCCTCACTCTTGTTAAGTGGAAAGCCTGTTTGGGTCTCTTAGAAAACGTGCTGAATTATAACCCTCCTCGGAAAAGAGACAGCAAGCGTAAACCTTGCGTGATTACAACCGCATCTTATTTGGTCACACACAGATTAATGCTATAATAATAAAGTGAAGTTTGTACCAAGGGCAAAACATGCTTCACATTGATTTTCACTTGGCCAGGTATGTAAATGGGGGCTGCTTTGGTGCCCATTTGGAGTCATAGGTACATTACAGGACATCCATTGGGAAACAAAGTGGGAATTTTTAGCAAGATGCCAGCTTATGGAGGTTTGTAATGCATTCAAGACAGACATGGGAGTGAGGGGGAAACCTTCATGGCTCTCATAGAAGGAACTTCAGTTAGATGGAGGACTTTCTCTTATTCTTCTCTTTTTTTCCCCTATTTTTTCTTTTCAGGGTGGGGGAGAATAAGACGGGGAAGGAGGCCATTTGAGTATCATTTCTGTTTTAAGTCAGTGACAACTTAAAGCATGGAAACTCATAGTAAAACTATGCATTAGTGTCTGGGGTCACGGTGTCATTTGGATGCTGTCTGGCCCATAACAAGCCTTCTTAAGCATGAAGAAAAAGAAACCCTATAAAAATCAAGAAAACTACAGTAACAGTGGTGGCAGAGGGCATGAACTGGACAGATACGGAAGCGCAAGAAACGTCTGTTGGTGTAGAAGCCTACCCAGCTTTGAGACAGAGTTTTTCCTTTGCCGAGCAAGTGAGAGGACTGTTCACAGGCTTACCTGGCTGGGTTAATTATTTAGCTGTGGCTCTTTCTGTGTAAAAGACTGAAACACCTGTCTTTTTTGGTGATACCTTTTGGTAGAGTTTCATGGCCTTCAGTCTTGACAGCTCATTAATCTGGTAGTCTTTCTCATAACTGCTATATAAAAGAAAGCTAATAAAGATGTAATGCATTACTTCATCCAGCTGACATTTTTACATCCTCCTTGCATTGCTGTCTGCCTTGAGGATGACCTGTGAGATTAATTTGGTAAAATAAACTCATAGTTAATCTAAGCATTGTTCTCTCCCCTGTATTTGTAGTGTGCTGTGGATATGGCTTATGGAAAATGGCAATGTAGCACTCTGATGGTTACCTGTTTCGGTGACTGCTAGATTTCCCTCCCCTTGCCAATTTTAAGCAAGAGGAGATCACCACAAACTTTGCAAATCTCATCTTCAGCTTAAAACTCGGTTTTATTTTCTCTGGATATAATGCCACAGCAGTAGTAGTAATCCTCCACGCCAGACTTTGCCTTCACTTAAAATCGATCACCTTTTTTTTTCCTAAGTTGAGGCTGTTGAAAAGCATCACCAGCAATGAGGCAGACTAAGTGTAACCGGAGCACTACTCATGCAACAAAACTGTATTCATGAAGGCTATGAAATCTGTGTTTAAATATTAGTTTCGATATCAGTTTCTTTACATGGAAGCCCCACTCCTGGGGTGAGTGTCCCTTCACACGTGTATATATGTGTTGGTCCTAGTGGAAGAGCCACACAAAGTTTGCACCATTTTCTTTTTTAATCTAAATCAATTTCCAAACCAATTTAGATGAACTGTGAGGAGTTTTTCAGAGGCAAAGCCTGAGAACGGAGCTTGACACAGATGAGAGTGACATCATTCATCATCCACATAGGCTTGGGCACAATACTTGGCTGAAAAGTCCCTAAATAAGCAAACAGAGCATTAGCACGGGCTCTGCAACACCTTCCCCGTTGCATCATGGTGTTTGCACTGGGCTGTTATTAAAAGCCCAAGCAGTGATTCCACCCTGCGTCAGCCTCTGCTACTGGCAAAGCGTTGCAGGCGCATGTTGTTGCAACGCACTTTGTTGTGCCTTGTGCAGCCTGGGAAACGGGGTGCTAATTAACCGCGGGTGTCGGTGTGGGTAGGAGAGCCCTGCTTGCACCCGTCAGCCGGTGGTTGCGGCGGTATTGTGGGTACCTGGGCGGTTACCCCTGCCCTGAGTGACTGTGGGCTGCACAGAGCCAATTACGATAAAATCAAGATTACTGTCTTCAGAAAAGCCTGTGGGGTTCAGAGTTTCCAGATATGGCAACAGACCTGTTGGTTCAGGAGCAAGTCCTAGCCCGACGCAACAAGGAAGGGCATTTTAATGAAACTTTAATTCCTTGCTGCTAAAGTGAAGTACGATTGTGGTTTTAAAAGCTGAGTTGGTCCTCAACTGAGAGAGCACTTAGAAAAGGAAACCAAATAAGCCTTTTTTAGATGTGCATTCCCAACAGGCAGGAGCTGCTGCCAGTCGGTCCTCAGGCCCACGGTAGCTGGTGCAGCTCTCCATAGCGAGCCATTCGGGTGCTGTTTCCTGCTTGCTGGGTGCCTCAGCAGCTCCCTGTGCCTCTTTTTGGTGGGTGAAAATACAAATGAGCATCTATTTATTTATTTGTCTAGTGCCACTTGATTGTCTCATGATTTGTTACCTAGTGTTAATATTTCCATTTGATGTTTCCACTTTCTAAATTTGTTTTGGGCATTGTTGCCTTTCTGTGGTTTTTTACTTATTGCATTTCATGTGCACTCTTCCTTTTAATCCGCATATCTCCCCCTCTCTGTTGCATATCATCTGTTTTTACTTGCCTGTCTCCTACAGGGCTGGTTTTCTCAGTATTTTAAAATATTATTTAAAAAACAGCAAAGATTCAGACTCTGAAGCCATCAGGACTTACGGGCTGCTGCCTCCACACCCTTTCTTTGCAGCCTCAAAAAAGAAAATGCAGGAAGACACCAGGCAGCAACCAGTCAAGAGGCCCCGATACACCAGTAACAGCACTGGTCTGCCTCTTGTAGCTTGTACTCCCAGCAGCACATGGTAATCTACTGTTGATGCCAAACTCTCCCATTTGGGTGGGCAGGAGGAAGCGGTGTTGAATGGGGAGAGCACAAGGAGGTGTCACCGATGGCTGTAGACGTGGGTTGGCCTTTCTCCAGAGGCACATTAGTGTCCTTCAAGGCTTCAGCTTTGCTTCAAGGGCATCCAGTCTTTCAGGTGTCTTCTAGTGATCATATACAGTGGTAAAATTGTGCAAACCGTTCCCACCTACGAAGGTGTACTTCCACACTCACGTTCTTAACCTGTGAGAGGAGGCCTAGGACCAGTATCTAGAGAAGCAGGTGGATGTCCACAGGGGTTTCTGTTCATGCCAAGGCAAACATAGTTGAATTTCACTTGTATTTGAGTGTCATGTAAAGTAGTCTTGGAAGTCAGGCCATTTAGGCTGAGCAAGACCCTTTTGCCTGTATGATCACAAAGCCCACAACTCCCAGTTCTCCCAAAGGGGAGGGGGAGCAAAGGTGACAGCCGAGCCTGCAGCTCCACAACAGTCCAGCCTCACACGAGTTGGTCCTGGTTTATCCTTGTGCTAAGACTGGCAGGTGCAGGAAACTAAACCAGCATTTTTTCCCTGGGTTGGGTTTTCCAGTAGATCATCTCAGACTGTGGTGGAACCGCTTCCCTTACTCTGGCCTCTTTGCTCCCTCAGGGTATAGACCTGAGGCCACTGAGGGTGGAAAGGACCTTGGTCCCAGAGCTCCCTGGCTGTAGCCTGCAGGCAAGACCATACATGGTCGAGTCACCGTCCCTAAAATTCCCGAAGGGCGTACTCGCCTGTGTCAGGCACTGGCTTTGATTTGTGCATAACCCTTGGGGAGCAGTTGTAATTCCTGCTCCATGGACTCCTCCTATACCGTCAGAAACATGCAAAGCCTTTCTTAGTTTGTTTTGTTTCAAAACATGAAACCTGGCTTATTTTGAATAGTTTTCTCGTTGACTTATTTGAAAAAATTATTACTCACAGATTTTTTGTTGTTGTTCTAGCTTCCATTCACCTTCCTGCATGCTTTCACCTTTCATAGCTGACTCACAACTTTTTATTTTAAATGAACAGATGAGATGATGCTTAATTAAAACCCTTGGAGTGGAGGTGGTGATCATTAAAGGGTGATGATGTAGAGGGTGACCTCTTCTGTTTATCCACAGAACTAATCGGGCTTGAGGTGTTATGCCACTGTCCTGCCCGGAGAAGCCGCCTCTGAAACACAAGAGGTTAATTTGTTCTCTGCTCCTTGGTCTCTCTTCTGTGACTGCCACCAAAGGCAGCAATTACAGTGTTATCTCAGAGGATGTTCCCTGATGTGGATAATTGTGGAACTGGGAAACCACACTGATACACTTAGCGAATTTCATACAGGCCAGAGAACACCCACGTCCTGGTCAGTAGTAAAAGTAAGTTGTTACCTACACGAAATTTGTGCTAATACCTTAGGGCAAAAGGTTCCATATCCATTACAGGTCCCTTGAACCATCCGGTGGTTTGAAGGATCAGCTCTACACAGCCGCAGTCAAGAATGTGGAACATGCCTTAAAGGGCAAGTCGGTTTGTGCCTGTCATTTTTAGCTCTTTGGGGGGGAGGCAGCTTCTGAAGCATAGTTTTTGCTTCAGATAACAAGTATGTGTGCTGTCATATTTGTTGTGTAAAAATAGTAACTAAAAAAAAAAATCATAGCCACACATTTATTCTTGTGGAAGCAACCTGAATCAAAAGAGATAGTTAAGGAATGACTTTCACAATTTGCAAATGCCTTGTGGGAGTTATGATAGCTGGTTCTTTAGCCTAATTTTCAAGGGTATGATATGATTGAGGATCCAGTGTTTGAGCACTGAAACATAGCAATCCAGGACTTAAAAAAAAAAAAAAAAGTTTTAAGTAATTGACTACTTGAAACAATTTAACAAGGGCTATAGTGGATTTAACAGGAGTTGTAGTGGGTTTTTCATCTCTGGTACTTTTAAATCGAAATCAAATGTTTTGTTCATGCAGACAGTAATTTTAGGAAAATCTTATGACCACAGGAGTTTAGGCTAGAAGATCGCAATGGTTGTTTTTGGCCTGATAATCTTTAAGTGCATTGCCCAGAACAATATAGCAGTTTCTGTGCTTGAGCCAGGAAAGTCCGGGAAAAAAGAGCAGTGCAGCCAACTGTCTCTGTACACCCTCAAACACTTTGGTGTCAGGGAAAGTGTTAGCAAGATTTGGGTCAGTTTGACTGCCTAGTAAAGTATGTGAACGTCTCTTCTTTGGCTTCAGTAGGCTCTTGGTCAGGAAACGTTGCAAACTTATCTGCAGTCATTGAGTTGGTTGTGCTGCGGAAGTCCCCAGATGAGATTTTCCTTTTTGCAATGTGCTGTGCAGACACAGTGAGCCCTCACTGCAGGGAGCTACTAAGAAAAGGTCAGGCACCCCTGGAAAAAGGAGTAGATAATATATGCAAATTGTTGTTATTTAATTCAGTTGTGTAGTGGGAAAGAATAAACATAATTCCTGACATTTCCATTTTTGATTAATGATGAATGGAATTGGCAGATGTTCAGCTGGCCACCAGATGGGGTCTGCTCAGTCCAACGAACAGAATAGAAACAGTCTGGGTCTTGTAAAGCCAGCACAGCCAAAAGCTCTGACAAAATCTCTAGCTCATGCAGGTGATATGCCAACTTTCACCTCAGAACAACTTAGCAATTTAAGAATGGAGGTAGTACAACCAGCGAAACTGCTTATGGAAATGAAATGGGATGTGGAAGGATTTGAGCTGGTTAATTTGCTGGAGTTTCAGCAGTTTTTTTCTGCTGCAGGAGCCGCAGACTGTAGCTTTGATTTCATGGGGCTGGATCTGTGCGGGACCTCGTTCATCCACCCGTGGTTACAACTATCCGGTCTCTGGGCATATCTCATGGCACAGATGGGGATGGGCTGTAGTCGATGGGCTGTTTTTAACGTCGTTAACCCAGGATAGGCTTTGCGACTTGAGATCAGATTAGCCCAGTATTGGTCTTGATCCATCAGCCTGCCTTTCTGTCTGGCTGCGTCTGGCGATGGTTAATCAGCACACGGGAGGGGGGCGAGGGCTCTTCCCGGCCCGCCTTGGAACTCGCGTGTGCCCGGCCGAGCGCCGAGTGGGTCGGGGCGGCGGGCGGAGCGGCACAGGGATGGGGACAGGGACGGATGGGGACAATGATGCTTCTCTAAGCGCCTCTGCCCGCGGCAGGCGCCGCGCCTTTACCCGGCAGGGCCGGCTCCCCTGAGCACCCTGCGGGCAAAATCATTCAAATTTAGAAGAATGAAAACTCATGCAAATTCGGTTCCTGAGGGAAGCGATAAGTGTCTACGAAGTGCCCCGTCCCCGTCCCGCGCGGCAGGCCCGGGCAGATAAGGCGCCCCCGGCCGCGGAACCGCGGGGTGGGGGGAAGAGAGGGTCGCCGCTGCCCGCCGCTGCCCGCCGCTGCCCGCCGCTGCCCGCCGCTGCCCGCCGCTGCCCGCCGCTGCCCGCCGCTGCCCGCCGCTGCCCGCCGCTGCCCGCCGCTGCCCGCCGCTGCCCGCCGCCCTTCGCGTCGGGGGCTGGGAGGGTTGCTGCTTTGACCCCGAGTTGCAGCGCGAAATAATTCCCTTTGATAATGACTTCCCAAGGGAGACAAAGAGCGGGGGGGGAAGAGGAAAGAGGAAATTTGACCGCGGTGTTCACGGTTACATTCACGGTGCCGGAGGGGAAGCTGCTCGCCAGCCTTTGAAGCCAAACCACCCGCCTCTCGGGGCTTTTTTTTTTTTTTTTTTGCACGTGCTGGGGGGCGAGGGGAGGGAAGTAAAAGCGAGGGCTGGCAGTTGTTTGTCCAGGCGCACTTAGAAAATACCCAATAACTCGGGTGTTACTTTTCTGCGCGTAAGCTGAAGCTCGGACGCCTCTTTCTCACTGGAAATGTGCCAAGGGACGCAGCGATGGACATCCCCTCGCTGTGGTCCTCAGATTCGGATTGGGTTTTTAAATTTTAATTATTTATTTATTATTATTTTTATTTATACATCGCGATCTAGAGCAAATGCTTTCCGGTTCTTATCCGAGTCTGGATGCGCGGGGCGGCAGGTCGGCAGTGGCCGGGCAGGGTCAGCCCGGGGCGGCCCGGAGCATGGCGGAGGGTGGGGTGGGAAATCTATTTCTGGCGTAAACACGAACAAAAGCCCTGTCGCTAAACCACATGTCCGTCGTGTCCTGAGCGCAGAAATTTATTGCTTTTGCAAACCCTTGGTCCCCCGGGTAGGCGGGCGGCGATGCCGGCGACCCTTCCTGCCTCTGGATCGGAGGCAGGAGCGGCTCTCCCCTTCTCTCCTTCCGTCCCTCCTCCGCCTTGGGCAGCACTTTGAAGGGAAGATCGCTGGTGGGAGGAATTCCTCCCGCCGCCTGACAGAGGAGCGGTGAGCGGCGCACGGCACAGGGGCCGCACTGCTGCCCCCTCCAGGGGATGCCAGGGGTCGAGGGGAGCTCCCCGGGGGGCAGCGGGCTGGAGGGAGGAGGTGCTGCCGGTGCCAGTTCGGGGTGCGCTTGGGGAGGAGCGCTCGGGAGGCAGCGCCCTCCCCGGCTTGCAGCCCCGGGGGAGGGAGGAAGGTGGGGGGTCGGCGGGGGGCGGTGCAGGTAGGTCTCCCAGCAGGCGGGACGAGGAGGGGAAGCGGCGGCGCCGCCCGGCGGGGGCAGGGCAGGAGAACCCCGACGCACGCTGTCCCGGTACTCGGCGAGGCCGTGCCTGGCGCTGGCCGCTCCGTCGGACCCGCCTGGGGAGCGGAGCCGCGCTCCGGCCGAGGTGAGCCCTGCGCCGGGGGTGCTGAGCCCTGCGCCGGGGGTGCTGAGCCCTGCGCCGGGGGTGCTGCGCTCCGCGCCCGTCCCGCTGCCGGAGCCGGGGCGCTGCGGCCCCCTTGCCGAGTCTGTTGGTCTTTACAGCCCTGGGGACAGCGGGGAAGGGGGCTCGGTTTTAAACAGAGGGTGCAGCGAGGGGGAGCGGGGTCGGGTCTGCAGCGGGCATCGCCTCTCCTGCGCCTCCTTCCCCGGCTCCGCCAGCAGCCTTGCCACTCACGATTTCGGTGCTGAAAGAGGTAATTTGCGGTTGCTTGTATCCGCTCTCCCTCGCGGCTCGTCCGCTGGAGGGGCCCGGTGGGTGCCGGTGCCTTGGCGGGGGGACCCGGGGGCGCGTCTGACGCACCGTGATGTCCGTGAAGCTCGGGCAGGACGGACAGAAGCCCAGCTGTCCTTCAGAGAGCTCTGCCTGCCGAGGAGGCATCGTCCCGGCTTCTCGGGAATGAGCATGTATGGCTACGTGTGTCTTGTCAGAATAAACTGGGCTATAAGCAGAATTTTGTTTTTACAACTCTGCTTTTGTGACTTATTGAACACTTTCTTGAAGTGTTTTCTCTGGAAACTTGTCTCAAATGAGGGTTGTGAGCCCTAACAAAGAAGGGTGTTGTTCGGGAGCCAACAGGTGACGGGGTGAAACCTGAGTATATGTGTACATTGGAGTAAAGTCTGGCTGCTGTTTAAAATAGAGTTAAAAAAATCAATGGGAGACTGTAAAAGGCGAGACTTCTTTCTTTCTAAATCTGTACACTCTCTTAAGGAGAGGGGGAAGCATCCGTGAGAATATCGCTTCCTCAGCTAGCGGTTTGGTTCTTGCCTGGCTGCAGCAGGCGCTTGTATTTCCATCAGTGCTACACAGCGCCAAGCGTAATACATCCAAATCAGATGTGCTGGCGTGGGGTGGTGCTTTGTCATGGTGCTTCCTCCTTTTGTTAATGCAAGTAGTCTGTCTTTGCAGTAAGACTTGTCAAAAGAAAATATCCTGAAACGAATTGTTCGACTTCCAGTTGGAAAAGTGATCTTTGCGCTAGGATGCTAGAGGAGGAAAGCAGTTAACTCTTCTGTCAGTCCTTGTACATTGACTAACAGAAGGCAAAAAAAGTTCCTGTCTTACTTGTAGGGTCCATCTAAAGGTCTGTTGAATAAACAAATATACAGGTTTAATTCCTTCCTCCACTGCTCTGCATAATTCAGTTACTCAATGGAGCCAACAGCTGAAGAAGTTGCTGTGTGCTGGTGCTGATACACATTCTGCTCATCAACTCTGGATCCAGATTTCATAAGTACATAGCTGTAGAGCTGTCTGTAAATGCATTGCTTGCACTGTAGCTGGGGAATGGGACTTTCTCATTGTTTGCATAATATATGTTGGAAATAGTATTTAAATTTTTAATAGTTATTTTATGGTGGTTTATTGCTGCTGTATTACACCCTTCCTCTTCTAATGTAGTTATGCACCAGGGATTAAATAAACAGGTGAATGGGCTGGCCATGCTAATCTCCACTCGTTGAGCCTTCATTGTGAATGGATGCATGCGATATGCATCTTGTATCCCCTATAGCCTTGTTAACAAGCCTTCTAACAAAAAAGTTGTTAAACAATTTGCCCTGCAGGACAGAGTAAAACAGCAGGGGATGGGCAAGGAGATGTTTGTCTAACTGTGCTCACAAATCATGACCTCTTCTATCTGGTCAGGGGTGAACATAATCAGTGAGCTGGAAATCCTAACACAGGGATAACCTTCATATGGGGTTCAGCAATAGCTTTGTTCTAAGTTTGATATCCTAATATTTTGTGTACCAATATGTTTGTAATTAGGAGTGGAATTTGTCCTTGCTTCTAAGAACTTTGTCATAATAAGGTTGTTTTAATACATCAGTGGAAAAAAAACTTACAGCTTTTCTTTTTAAATCAAATTTAGCTGTTCAACCCAATTATGTTATTCAAGGTTGTTAAGCTGCCAGTGAAACACCTCCTTTTAAGCTGCGAAACTTTTTTCTTGAGAGGTACTGTTTGAACAGAGCTGAAACCTCAAAATGTTTCACAGACTTTAGGAAATCAAAACAAAGCATCCTTGTTGTGTTTTGTAGATGTCATGGCAGGAGCAGAAAGACCACGGTTCTACTCATCCTTCAGAAAGCATTTATTTTTTCAGCTGTTGTTTATATTCATTTGAATCCTCCTTAGGATGTAATCATTTTAAACAGATCACTTTGAAGGATGAGTGCGGTTGGGAGGCGGGGAGGAAGAACCCTGTAGTTTTAAAATGCAAACCAAGTTACACTTGAGCAGGAGAGGAAGGAGAACTCCTAAACAAGCAATTGCTAAAACGGTTCTGCAGATCTCCTGCTGTTAAGCTGGGCCGTTTCAGAAACCTTGCTCTCAGCAACACCACAATATTTGTGACATGGCCATATTGATATATGGCGCACTGGCAGTCATGTTATAGCTTGCTTAGCATTAGCTCTGTGGTGGCATTTTTCTTTTAAAGCGAATGCTGTCTTTTGAGTAATCTCAGGTCACTGAGATTTATGAACCTTGCTTTAAACATTTCTAATCGCCTTATCTGGGGAGGAACACCCTGACTATAAAGTTGCATGTAACAGTTGGAGGTGAGGTATATTTTTCCTTCATTCTCTACCAGCCATACTTTGAACCTGTCTTGTATCACCAGGAAAATGGGCCTGTGGGTCTGTGGTTTTCTCCTGTCGGAGCTGGAGTGTGTGCTCTCTGAAATGGATGGGTCAGAGATGACCCACGCAGGATCACACCCCATGGAAAAGCAGCACGGTCTCTCTTGTACCAATGCCTTGTCTTCCTTTGGAATTGGGGAACATTCCTCCACTTATGCACCTTTGCTATACTTGAAATCCCAATGTGACCCAGCACTGCTTTTTGCCACGCAGAAGTAGCATGTAGCCTTAGTGTTGAAAAATCCTCAGAAAAGTTAACCGGTCTTCGTGCATTCAGATTTTGTTTTGTTTCCTTGTCTTTCTAGAGAAGAAAGTAAGTCAGAGCAGTTAATCTGTGATCTTAAGGAGAGGGGTTTTTGAACGATCAATATGAAGCAATTACTAAACTACCTGATGTGCTTGTGGACGTTGCGTGAGCAGGCCGGGTACACCCCGCGCCAGTGCCTGGGACTGGCAGAGCCCAACCCGTCCCTTTGCCTAAATTACATTTCAGATCTGCTTCCTGTGGTGTGGTTGAGGTCAGGCTGCCTGATGAATTGTTGGCAAAGATGTTTCATCTACTGACTCCTTTTATGCCTGGGTTATTGGGCAGGAGTCAGTTCTTGAAAAGTGACAGCCTAATCAACACAAGTTCTCGTGATGCAATGCCATAAGAATTGGAAATATCGGCCTAGGTGTCAGCAAGTGGCACGTTATTGTAAACCAGGTATCTACCCCTTTCTGAAAGGAAATTGTAAAACAGCTCATCTGCTGCTAAGATCATCTTGGAAGGACTTGGACTTCTCATTGATACTCATAGTGATTTTGTACTTAAGAATTATTTGGGTATAGATGATGCGGGACACAAGCTGCCAACCTGAGCATCCCCATCTGTCTGCAACAGTGAGCACTGTTGCTTTTTTTTGCCAGAGTGATTTCTTAACTGCATCACAGTATTCCTCTGCCCCTCCTTCCTCACAGCCCAGTTTTATACAAGCAAAACCAAAAACATACCTGATGCTTGACTTCATTTCCACTGGTACGTGGAGAGGGGGAACAGTTTTGTGTCACTTGTCCTATCATTTATTTGTGAAGGAAACTTAATTCAGGGGATCCACTACGTACGAGGACGTCTGTCTTGCTATGTTACATATACAGGGTTAAGCTTTTAGGATTGAGTTTGGTTTTACTCGCCTTCCTTGACAGAGATGCTAAGCTTGGAAGCTGTTTTGTTAACCTTCAGTTGTTCAGCTGGTGTTGAGATTTCAGAAATTTGCCTGGCAGTTGACAAGCTTTGTAGAAATAGCCTGTTCTCAAAGGGGAGGTTGGCAGGTTTGCTTGCCCCATCAGATATTAAATGAATCTTTTATTACAGTGCAGCTATGCAGGGTAATAGAAGTATGTTGGCATCTTAGAAGTGCACCAAAAATAGTGCATATGTTTTCTAACCATAAGTTTTTGGAGTAAAGTTAACAAGTTAATTTTTTTGAGCACTAGCCCAGCGGAAGAGTTAAGTAATGCCATCTCATTTTATTGGGTGTGGGAATGTATAGACGTATAGAAAATGGGGGTAGGGAGACTGCGTAATATTGAATATCGTCATTTTTCCAAGTTTGTAGCTTTGAATGCATGTGGTCACCTTTTATGACGCAGGTTTGGGGTTATGTACTTAATCAACAGAGCCTGGCACTAACCAGTGCCTCACACTTGGAGGAGAAACTCCTGTTGAGTAACTAGCAGAATACTTGGTCTGAAATCCTTTTTCCACCTGTGATCTAGCAGCAACTTGTTTTCCCTATTATGGTGGTGACGTGACTGGAAATGTAATGTGAGACCCTCTAGAAGTTTTTAGAGTGCTCTCCCCTTTAGACCCATCAGCAAGGTTCTGTGTCAAGGAGATTAACATTTTCTACAGCTCACATGTAGCACTGACAAAATTGCATCCATGGTTAGATGAATAGGTGAAAGAATTGCCTAAAACGGAGAAGGCATAGCTCATGTGTAATGTGGTGCTGTAAAAGCAAGGTTGTTCCTAACCCCAGTGGTCAGGATGTCTGTCATGGTAGGATACATCCTCTCTGCTTTCGGTAATCTGTATTTCACTGAAACTCCTGGTCTGAATTTCCTAAGAACTTCTGCTAGAATTAATGTAAGATATTCATCTTAATAAGCTTTTTACTGCAGAATGCTATGGATGTTGGTGAGAGCCTTCTTTGCCAGTTGTGACTCAAAATGATCCCACTGATACTAAGCTTTGCAGGCTTCATGAACCAACAGAACCATCTCCCTATAGGGTTTTAAATTAACTGAACAATCGTGATGTATTTTGCAGAGCCTAATCTGGCCTAATTGGATTTCAGATATTTAACCGGACCAACACCCTTCCGCTCCGATACAGCTAAAACAAAGTTCTCAGAGGAATCCAGCAGATGCTCGCTGTCCTCTGCCTACCTGGTGAAAACCAGGATGCTACTTCCACAACAGCCTTTCCCCGACAATTTCTTTAGTTTTTGACAAACGATTGTCATGTCTTTCGTGTTATTAGACTGGTGGTAGTAATGACTTCAGGAAGAGCTTGTGTCATTCCTTTTGTTAATATCTGCCCAGTAAATCTTTACTAGATATACCTACATATAATCTGTGATGTGAAACAAGCAGAAGTGTCAAAGAAGACAAGTGTTAATATTGAAATACATTGTGGTTGCCAAACGTGGTAGTGTGTGTTCTGGGGGTTTTTTGAGTAGTTCTATTTTTATAACTCTTTCAAGCACTTTTGAATTGCTTGTAGCAAGTTATGATGACACTTCAATAATTTATTGTTCTGGGCAGCGCAAGGAACATGAAACTGTTGTAAGATCATTTAGACTGATAATTAGTTGTTGCATGTTCAAATTTATTAAAGCTCTGTTAATCTCTTCTTCCAGATCAATTGCTTGATGAGCTGCAGCTGAAATATTTAACACTTCACACTTATGCCATTGGAGATGGAGCCCAAAGCTAATAATCTCATTTTCGGGTGTCAGCGGAGCTCAACATCTGACGATGACTCTGGCTGTGCTATGGAAGAATATGCCTGGGTCCCTCCTGGGCTCAGACCAGAGCAGGTACCAACTCTGCTTCTGCATTTTTAAAATAAGCCTTGTAAGGACCGTTTAAGGGAGTGATATGCTGCTTCTACAAGTATCATTAAATTATTATAATATATAAAACTTAAATTCGTCTAGAAGCCTTTACTTCTTGTTTCCTGTTCCAATGAGGCTGTGTTTAGAGAGCTTAAAATCCTCACCACCGAGGAATTTTATGTTCCAAAAAAAAGTTCCCAGTCAAGATTTTTGAATAAATACATGCCACAGAGGTCAAGTCTAAAAGTAGCATAGAAATTTGCTTTCTCTTTGAAATAAGTTATTAGTTTAAATTAAAGCTCATGGCATACCTCCTGGCATTGTGCTACTTGGCCCATACTTCATTGCACTTGTACAACTCTTTACATAATTAGGCATTTGACATCTAGAACAGGTATGTTACTACAGCACACATAAACGAAAGTGTTTTGTCACTGCAACAAGGAGTAATGCATTTTACGCTTGTTTAAATAGTTGTATGCCTGCCATTTGTTCATGCCAGGATTTCTCTTGTACAGTCTCATGGGCTGGTTGGGCTGTTCCTTCCCCTCTCCCCTTTCTGCTTTATTTTTTATAATATCACCATAATTAAAAAATAGAAGTGAAATTAGTGATGAGCAAGTTTTGGTCAAAATGAACCTCCCATAGTATTAATTTACTGGGTGATATTGCAACTGTGCCGAAGCTGTGTACTCAGTGTTATCCAGTGTTAAATGGGTACAGTGGCTTTGTGATGTTTATTAATAGAGGCACAACAACCCTCCTTCAGCTGCCAAGCTAACACAGTCCATAGTTACAAAGGTGCAGAAGATATCTCCTTTTTGCTATGCAGAGATTCTCTTAATAATGAAAAAAGTATAAAGGCAGTAGGAATGGCAGGTAATAAGCTATTTTTAGGGAAACTCTTTTTATCACTTACTTAAGCATATATAAGAATCCTGATGAATTGGACTTTCAAGCGACAGCAAGCTAACGTTCTGCCAGAATAATTAAATGTCATAAAATATTCTCGTAATCCAGCTATCTTAAACTCACTAATAGTTTATTTTTTCGAAGAAGAAGCACTTGAGAATGGTGCAGTACATTTCAGAAAAGGGCATAAAGATTCTTTAAAGCTTCACTTTGTACTGCATGTTATCTTTTCCTACAGCTTCTTGAAATACAGTCTGTAGTAAGTGGTCTTACAGTAGACTTCTGATGTTTGAATTTTGGTTAAATGAAGACCAAATCACATTTTGTACAACCTTTCCCATACAATTTTGATTGCTTCTTGCGTCCAGTGACTGATAACTGCTGCTTTTTCATCTGTCTTGCACAGTAATGAGTTGTTGACCTGAGCATTATTTCAATTTGGATGGCGAGTAACATTTTTGCCAATAATCAGCTCTTATTTACAGCCCCAGGCCTCGTGACAAGCTGGAAACTGCATAGGAAAACCAATAAATCTGTAGCTGTTCCACAAAAATATTTTTTGCCATTGGGCTTTGTTATAGTGTTCATTACAGCTTTCCTGTCATAATTTTCTTCTGAAAAAAAAGAAAAAAAAAGTGAAGATTGATAGGTGTGTACATCTGATTTCTTTATCAAAATCATGTGGCCCCTGAAAATTTCATCGTTAATTTGCATCTGATTGAAATGTGGCTGGATCCAGCCTCCCCCCAAGGGAAGGATGTTTCCACCTTCTTACCAAAGCCCACATGGAAGCAATGAAAGCTGATGCTTTGGGTGAGCCCGATCAGCGGGAGGCTACAGAACAGCTTTTGTCTCAACAATGTGTAAAATGCAGAGAGCAAATTAAATTTGTTTATACAGCGGCTGTTTTCTGGAAAGCTTCGTGCCCTGTGTGGTAAATTGCAGAGGGAAACCTGGAATTTCCACAGGGCTGTTGACCAGCCCTGAAGGGGGTGGGAATAATGAGAACATTAAATGTGCATAATTTATGATACCCCCCTTAATTGTCACTGCAAATTGCATTCCAGAAAAGCAATTCAGCAGCTGGGTGCTAGTTTTATCAGAGACAATTCAGGTTTGCTGAGCTGGTTCATCTGGGTCTCGTATTTTCAGCACAAACACTGACGCAGCTCTAATGTAGCGTAACCTTTTTCCTTCGTAACTGGGACCTGAGATGAAGCAGGAGCTGAAGGACACTTGCAGCGCGTGGGTGACACATGTCCCTCGGGCTGATCTCTGCTTCCTCCTGGGCAGGTCCAGCTGTATTTCGCCTGCTTGCCGGAAGAGAAGGTCCCTTACGTTAACAGCCCCGGAGAGAAACACCGAATTAAACAGCTTCTGTATCAGCTGCCACCCCACGATAATGAGGTAAATACAGAATTTAGGATGCACCGATCGGGGCTTATGTCTCCCTGGCAGCTTTTACGTGGAGAGCTACCTACCTGTGTATTTACTACCAGCCTAAACCGCGGTCTGCGGTGGCATCCGACCTGTGAAGCGGCACGGCGTGTACACTGAGCCCATTGTTCAGCTGTCCCCTGGGCGCAGATAAGAGCTGTCTGGGAGGACACTGCCCCTGCCTGTTAGGGAGCCTGGTGTCACTGCCATAAACTTCACACAAGCTGGTTTTATAGTGTTTGCAGCCACCCACCAATTACCAGGGACCTACAAATTCCTGGAATTGCATTGTAGCACACAAAAAGGATGCTTTGTGGTAGTAAAAGGTTTGCATCTCAGATATGCAGTGTAATTTGGAGTACAAGTGGAAATAACAAACAAGCTCTTTGTAAGGAAAGGGGGCGGGGGTGTCAATACTTAAGATCTTGGATATACTGCAATACTTAGTTGTGGGCACTTAACCATAAATCTAAAGGACAATGTTGTGGCTGATTTAGGTTCATTCCATTATTTTAGGATAGCAGCAGTTTTGGGTTTGGCTTTTTTAAATCTTATTTCTTGCCTAGACAACTTCCTAGTTTAGTATATATACTTTTTTTTTCTGTAACACAAAAATCTTCCTCAGTATTAGTTTTGTATTATGCCGTGTTATCTAAATATTAAGACAAGTTGGGAAAGTTTAATGATGATTGCCAGCATGCCTGCTAAATTTCCTGTCTGTAGGCATGCACTTACTAATCTGTTACTTTGAAAGCTCAGTATTTAAAATCTCCTGTGTTTTCTCTGGAAGGTGAGATACTGCCAGTCTTTAAGTGAAGAAGAAAAGAAGGAACTGCAGATGTTCAGTTCTCAGCGCAAAAAGGAGGCACTCGGCCGAGGCACAATTAAACTGCTCTCAAGAGCAGTGATGCATGCGGTTTGTGAACAGGTAATAGCGCTCGTGCCATAAGCCCGCCAGCGGGCTGAATAATATAAAGCTGTAGTATCTCGATATCATGTGTAAGCTTAACCCTATGTCTGAACATACACACACACACCAAAAAAAAAAAATTGAAACTGCTTGCAAACAGAAAGAAGGTAGTGCTTGCTTAAGCAAAACACAACCTTTGATATTAGGAATGAACTGAATCTTTGTCATATTTGCTACTCAAAAAAAAGTGTTGCTGACTCACACTAAAGTAACAACACATGAAAAACAGGCATATACTTAAAAATGTTATTATGTATAAAATAGACTTCTATTCAGAAAAGTCTTGTCGATGCACAGATTTTGTCTAGATCAGAATTGAGAATATTTTTTTTTCTCTTGTCAGAATTTTGGAATAAAATCTGCATATTTAGTTTGGTGGTTTAACTTAATTTAAATGCCAGAAGCGAGTAGTTTGGGATGGGAAGTGTGTTCACTTTCTGGTTTTGTTCCTAGTGTGGTACAAAAGTTAACGGCGGTGAAGTTGCAGTTTTCGCCTCGAGAGCTGGGCCTGGCGTGTGCTGGCATCCCTCCTGTTTTGTGTGCTTCACATGTAACGAGCTGCTCGTTGACCTTATCTACTTCTACCAAGATGGAAAAATTCACTGTGGCAGACACCACGCTGAACTTCTCAAACCTCGATGTTCAGCCTGCGATGAGGTAAATAATTCACATTTTACAGCCAATCTACACAGCTGTTGTTGTTCAGTTACTTGAGCAATTAGTAACTTCACATGCATTCACTTAAAAAGTAAAAAGTAAGGACTCTGGTGCATAGATGTGTTTGAAAGCTGAGGGGTGTTTAATTTCTTGTCAAACTGGCAATATTACAAGCAACGTGATGGTATTTAGAAAGCACATACCTCTTTGTATTTAGAATTTAATCTTGTGGATTGATTTAGAAAAAGGATTTGTACAAATATTCCAAAATATCATCCTGATAGCAGCTTCTTTAATTGTTGAGATCTTAGGTTCTTGTTTATTTTGTTGCTTTGAAAAATACAGGATTTCTTAATTCTTTCCTGTTTAAGGAAAGATTAGAATGCCACAGCTGCTATGGGAGATCGTTATTTCTATCCTTATATTCAAAAGGCAGCTAAATAAAACATAAATTTAGTGTGTGAAATGCATAAATAGGATGTTTGGTTTGCTCTGAGTCACAAGGTGAGGTTTGGGCTGTTTTAACTAAAAGTTTACTTTTTGTCTCTGAAAAGATCATTTTTGCTGATGAGTGTACGGAAGCTGAGGGTCGCCACTGGCACATGAAGCACTTCTGTTGTCTCGAGTGTGAAACAATCCTGGGTGGACAGAGATACATCATGAAGGATGGGCGACCATTCTGCTGTAACTGCTTTGAGTCTCTTTACGCAGAATACTGTGAGACCTGTGGGGAACATATTGGTAAGTATGTCCTTTTTAAGCCTTAAACTTACAAATAAAGGGAAGGCCAAGTTATGAAATAACCTCACATTCCGGAAGTGTGGATTGTGCAAACTATTTTTTGGAGAAACCCAAAGCATCGCTTTTTCTCCCATTCTAGGTGTTGACCACGCTCAGATGACCTATGACGGGCAGCACTGGCACGCCACAGAGACTTGCTTTTCTTGTGCTCAGTGCAAGACCTCTCTGCTTGGCTGCCCCTTCCTCCCAAAGCAGGGGCAGATTTACTGTTCCAAAACCTGCAGCTTGGGAGAGGATGTTCATGCCTCCGACTCTTCTGATTCTGCATTTCAGTCTGCTCGGTCCAGAGATTCCAGGAGGAGCGTTCGCATGGGAAAAAGCAGCCGGTCAGCCGACCAGTGCCGCCAGTCTCTCCTCCTGTCACCAGCCCTCAATTACAAATTTCCCGGCCTTTCAGGCAATGCCGATGATACTCTTTCTCGTAAGCTGGAGGACTTAAGCCTTTCAAGGGAAGAGGCAAGCTTTGTTAATGAAGACTTCTGGAAGGGAAGAGTAGAGCAAGAAATGCCTGAAGACCCTGAAGAATGGGCTGAACATGAAGACTACATGACTCAACTTCTTCTGAAGTTTGGTGATAAAAGCCTCTTCCAGCAGCCCGCTGAAGTAGACCTTAGGTCAAGTGAACACTGGATTTCTGATAGCATGGTCAAGAGCAAGTTGGACTTGAAAAAAAATAACCCAAGCCTAGCAAGTAAGAAGTATCAATCAGACATGTACTGGGCCCAGTCACAAGATGGCTTGGGTGACTCGGCATACGGCAGCCACCCAGGCCCTGCCAGCAGCAGGAAAATCCAGGAGCTAGACATGGAACATGGGGCTTCAGGATACAAACACGACCAAACAGCGTGGTATGGAGGTTCACTTGAATGTTTGTCTGACCTAAAACAGCAAGAACAAAGTGTTCGAGACTCAATGGATTCTTTGGCTTTGTCTAACATAACAGGTAATAGGGGAAACGATGAATGGTTTTGGCGGAGAGGTCAACCAAAGCATGCTTGTTGGAATATTTTGAACTAAGACTTTTCATGTGTGATTTCTAAAAAGCTGTAGTAGCAAGAGATGCATGGAAACTAGGCAATAGCTTTTATCAAGCACATATTCTTCCACAAGATACATTTCTGCTACTAAAATTCTATTTATTCTCCTTTCCTTTTGAATTCTCTTCGCTTACAACAAAAAATCCATAATGGTAAACAGAGGAAAAATGGTCTTGAACTGTGCATGTTATATAGAAACCACAGCTTTAAGAAAATGTAGATTTTTTTTTTTCCTCTACCTTAAGTACCAGAAGTTGCATTATAGACTAGGATTAAAGATAATTTGCAAGACAGTTTAGGTAGTTTCCTGATTTGCTTGTAAAAATATGTAGAAAATCTGAAACGATGGAAATAAGCAGTTGGAAATAAGGTTTATGAGATTATATCTTTCCCCATTGACTAAAAAGAATGTGATAATCCACTCTTATGAACCTCCTTGTCAAACATGATTGAAATTAGCCAAAGGGATGAAAGACACACAAGTGTGTGTGTGTGTGTGTTAACCTTCCTTTCCTATTTCCCTACAAAAAACCCCAAACATGAGAGTTAGGTATGAGACACCCACTATAAAAGTTATCCTGTCCTCTTCTCCATTCCGTTCCTTCTGTAACCTGAATTATTGTAGCTGCTCACATAGGCCAGGCCCAGCCACCCGTTGCACTGCCCGAGCAGTGAGCAGGGAGCTGATGAGGGGAGCTTGGTTCAGGGGCACACGGGAGGAGGAGGAACTAGGGGTGTCACACCTGGGAACGTCACGGGGCAGATGACATTGTTGTGGGAATGAAGGGTCATTGGACACAAACCCGGACTAAAGCAGGCCAGCTTACTGCTGCTGATTTTTGCAGGGTAAGGATCCTTCTTTGTGAGACAGTAAGCCTGGCTTTCCTGCAGCAACAGCTGGGATATTAGCGATACCAGAAACATGAACTATTTTAGCCTCAAAAATGGCAAGGACGAACTGTAGAATAATTTTAAGTAATTCTTCCTTTTTTTTTTCTTAGAGGCTTAGCTGTATGCATGTTAGAGCTATTTAAAAATTTTAAACTCATTAAACTTCTTCCGTTCTTGATGTCCTAATGTTACCTAATTCTTTGGTAACCAGAGCTAGTACTTAAATATTTGAAGTCAAAACAAAGCTTATTCTTCTATGAAGCCAGTCCTTTTGGTAAGAGTTCCAAAACCCACTAATATGGTCTGCTTTACTGAAATGTTTAATGTTTTGTTATAATACTTAACTCTTTGATAGCCCTCTCATTTTTCTTTTCCTCCTTTTTCCACCCCCACCACAGGGGCTTCAATGGATGGAGAAGGCAAGCCACGGCCATCTCTCTATTCTTTGCAAACTTTCCAAGAACTGGAGGTAGAGGACTGTGAGAAAATGAGCAACATGGGCACCCTGAATTCTTCAATGCTCCACCGGAGCACAGAGTCCTTGAAGAGTCTGAGCTCAGAGCTGTGCCAGGAAAAGGTCTTGCCGGAGGAAAAGCCAGTGCATATGCCTGTACTGAGAAGATCTAAATCCCAGTCTAGACCACAGCAAGTGAAGTTTTCAGATGACGTTATTGATAATGGAAGTTATGAGAATGTTGAAATACGTCAGCCTCCAATGAGTGAAAGGACTCGTAGGCGTGTTTACCATTTTGAAGAGCGTGGAAATCGACCTTCTCATCATCGTAGAAGAAGTAGGAAGTCTCGTTCCGATAATGCACTTAACTTGGCTGCAGAAAGACGATGCTCTCCAAGAGAGAGATTTCGTTATTACTCCCCTCAGGATCATGAAAAATTTATTCAAAATAGAAGCTCACGGGAGATTCGGGCATATATTCAAAATGCGGAGCTGTATGGACAATATGCCCACACTAGGTCTGATTATGCACTGCGGAATCAGGTGGTTGATAAATTTTTTGGATTGTATGGTGAGGAAGACGACTCCTGGTGTTCAACTTCATCCTCATCATCCGATTCTGAAGAGGAAGGATATTTTCTAGGACAACCAATTCCACAGCCACGATCACTGAGATATCCATACTATACAGATGACCTTTCTAGTCCAACTACTGCGTTATCTAGTTCTCAGTTTGGACAAAGGACAACCAAATCAAAGAAGAAGAGGGGACACAAAGGAAAAAATTGCATCATTTCTTAATTTGTTTTAACGGTTGGGAAGACCGGTCAACTCTGTAGCTACAGTTTGAATCACATCTTTTTATATTGATAGTTATACTTAAGCAAGTCGCTAAGGTTCTTAATGCTTTGCCAGTGTAAATGATAACCCTGCCAGAGTTTACATTGTACAAGTAACATTCAGAAATGTCACCATGCCAACTGATGATCCGCTCGGATATTGCTAGGTTTACATATTATGTATCAGCTGTCAAAATACTGTTATTGCGGTTCTTGATACAGACTTCTTGTAGACATTTTATTTAATGCGCGCTGTTCACCTATGTTGAATTATCTGAGAGGGAGATTCAACAAAGATCCATTAATAAAAACGTCAGTCCTGTGCTGTAGCTATATCCACACAGGGTGATCTTTGACTTTTTCCTCATACTGCCAAGAAAGAGAAGGCTCTATACTGTGCCATTTCTTCTTTGATAAAGCTCACTCTTCCTCCTTCAAGTTTCCCTACAAAAAATTGATTTTTTTTTTTTTAATTTGGGAAAACGCTCCTTTTCCAAAGAGTCTACTCTTAAGCAGGCAAAAATCAGAACTGAAATGCTTGAGGCCTCGATATATCCTAAAGCAGCGGTAAATGGTTTATACATTTAACTTTTGTGGTTTTCCCTCCACATTTTATTTTTTAAGAACTCCGTCCCTTTTGTGCCTGTTTAAAGGAAGATATTAATTCAGATGCCGGAGTTGGACTTAGCTGCCAATGAGCGGTGATGTTTTTTATGCCGTGCCCCCCACGCCCCAGCAGCGAAAGGTACAACTGCTGGAGTCCTTTGCTCAGGCATGTAACCCCATTTAAGTTAATGAATCTACTTACGTAACAAATACTTTCATAAGGGCTTAAAGGATTAGGCTCCAGAATTGTGTCTTTTCAAATGCATCATCCAGGTTTTAGAATGTATTAGCTGCAATTCTAAATCAAAAAACATTGATATTTATAATGTAGTATTTCATAGGCTTAAATGTATTCATAATTTAACAGTGCAAATACTAATGTACATATTGTACAGTTAAAATTTTAAAAGCTGAATATTTTTATATCCCTGAATTTGAAGAAGTTTGTTACAATACCAAACTGGATTTGTTAGGGGTTTAACAGCAGCATTATGGATGAAATATTGCTTGTATCTTAGTCAGGGGTTTTAAGTTGAAAATATTGAAAAATGTTTAGTGCAAAACAGCTTCATTTTGTCTACTAGGTATTAAAAGCTCTGTATGCATGGTGGGGCTATGTAAATACTCTCTAAACTATGGCCCTCTTAATCTTGCAAGTGTTATTTATGGGTCAAGCAAAATGTAAACTATATAAATGTAAAAACCACACAAGCCTGGAATATATCAGTACAACAAATATGCAACTCCTGTGGATGTGGATTTTTTTACTGCTGTTCCCCTCCTTTCTTAAAAATAGTTTCTGAAGTTTGCCTGCATCAAGGAAGAGACATGCTGAGTGGTTCTAGAAGGCAAGGTGACAAAAAACTATAAAGTAGTAGGTAATCTCAGAAGTTGCCTTGAACACATATGTGGCACAGGAGCTATTTTAAGGTATTATAAACTTATTCCAATGTTATAGATAAAGGGTAGAAATTTGTTCCTTGAATTAACAATGACACCCACCAATTAAAATAGTAAGTGCTAAAGCTATTGGCTTTCTGACCACCTCAAGATAATTAGTGAAATAAAAGGTGCTTCTTACCAGAAGAGCCTGGCAAATTGAACTAAGCTTGCGTGTTTTGAGGATATAGAAGTTTTGGAATAAAAGCAGCTATAAGAAGGGGATGGAACGGCCACATGCGTATTGGCTTGCACCAAAGAAAATGAAGCTATCGCTAAGGCTAAATCAAACTAGCAGTTACTTGCTTGTGTTTTTCAGGGTAAAATAAGCAAAAGATCCTTTACTCCCAGAGGTGGTATGCACCATATAAGTCACTTTTCTAGTACAAACAAGTCTTGTGTACGTGAAAGCTGATCAAAGTAATACCGTGCTACATCGCATGGGCCAACGGGCGGCTGGTGGGACGCTTCCAGCTGGCGGGCTGCCTGGTGGCTGAGGCAGCCTTTGCTTTCCCAGCGGCCAAATGCCTGTTGTGCTTCAGCACAGCAAAGCCACCAGGCTGCCAGGACCTCCGGGACGTGAGGAGAGATGCTGAATCGTTAATGTGTTCCCCAGGACGCTCAAACAATGGTTGGGACCTTCCGTTCTTACCTGCGTTTCCAAATACGGGGAACCAGGATCCTGAGAAATGAAATGCTCTGTCTGCTTGCTACTGCTGTGTCCTTTTTGGGGCAAGAAGTGTCTCCACCAGCAGTTCTTCAGGTTTTACACCATCTTCTGAGATGCAGCATATGTACACTCCCAAAGTGCAATGTCCCATGGAGTATTAGATGACAAAAGTTCTCCATGGACTGTTAGTGGCTTCCTAACACTTTTTAAAAACACTATTCAACACAGATCTCTTAAAATGTGTCATTTACAAACTATCCGCAGAATTAACTTTCACATTACCTCCCTCTAAACCTCAAAATAAATGAGTTGAAAGACGTATTTCTTTCCCCATGCACTTAAACAAAACCCAAGCATAACTCAGGGCTAGAGGTGCCATTGCTGGGGCACTGTGAACTCTCTGCTCCTGCAAGGGCTCCGGGTAATTCTAAATGAGTGATGTAAATAATGACGCTTCCCACTCTCCCCCCCCCCCAATTTTTATACCGATATTTTTCAGCTGGAAGTTTTGGCAGAGGATAGAGAGACCTTTCCTTGTCCTCAGGTTTACTCAGGAAAAATTTAGAGGCACATTTGCTTGTGCAAGGGGGTAACAGACCTCCCGTCCATAGTGCTGCTTTTCCTCTGAGCTCTGCCCTGTTTTTCGTCCAGACCAGACTCGGCCAAGGAAGGCACAGCTTGCACAACATGGTGATGCCTTCAGAAACTGTGCTCCAGCGGTGCTGAGCGGCTTGTTCAGAGCTAGTTGAGGTACCTCTGCTCTGAGGGACGCACATCGCCCTGACCTGTGCCGGGCTGCAGGACCACAAGTCATTAAGAGCATTAGAAAAACGTTTAGAAAGTTTTGTTTCGCTGAGGAATGGGCTGTGAAGAGACATCCATGTGAGGGAAGAATAGCAAATACTTGTAACCACACAGTAAAAGAGGGACTAATTCCTATTTTCATCCACTTTAAAAATTAAAATCTAAGTTTAGAGATAAGTACACAATTTTGTTTACATTTTTTGGCTTGACATAAAAGATTCCTTCTTCATTATTTTTGACCACTTCTTATGAGAAGTATTTCTAATTGGTTCTTCCACCTTAAATATAAAGAGAGTGGCATGGGATCTAGTGTCCGCTAACAGCGCAAGACTCAGATACAGTTATCGAAGCTGTAAATCTTGGTTTGTGTTATTAGCAGTACTTTTGTATTCTAAGTGGAGCTTATACCCTGGTAGGCACCTAAGCATCACTCAGCTGCTCACTCACTCCCCGACCACCCCCTGCTGGGATGGAGGGGGGGAGAATTGGAAGGGTAAAAGTAAGAAAACTAGTGGTTAAAATAACGACAGTTTAATAGGTTAACAAACGAACAAAATAAGCCAAGTGATACAAAAACCTCCAGTTGCTCACCAGCAGCCAACCAATACCCAGCCAGCCCCTGAGCAGTAGCAGCCCCGGCAAACTTCTGCCCACCCCAGCCCCAATTTTACTGCTGAGCCTGATGTCACATGGTGTGGAACACCCCTTTGGTCAGCTGGGGTCAGCTCTCCCAGCCGTGTCCCCTCCCAACTTCTTGTGCACCCCCAGCCTGCTCACTGGTGGGGTAGAATGAGGAGCAGAAAAGGCCGTGACTCTGTGTGAGCCCTGCTCAACAGTAACTAAACCATCCCTGTGTTATCAACACCATTTCCAGCACAAATCCAAAATATAGCCCCATACCAGCTACTGTAAACGAAATTAACTGTACAACCTTCAAAATAGCAAGAAATATTAGGGCCATACATTATACTTATCAAAAGAAGAAACCTTGCACAGAAAACAGAGTCACGAGGAACTGGACCTTTTCCAATACGTGGCATTAGCTCCTTTCATATCTATCGCAGTTTTATTGCTGATTTCCACCCTAACTGCTTTCGCTGCCACTCCAAGCTGCCAGCTCACCCAGTGAAGCTACAGATCTGTTCAGAACTGCTCCAGCCTTGGCAGGTAGCACTGAATTTCCATCCTCCTTTTCTTCTTTTTCCTCTTCCCTTTATATTCTTTTAAGAGTATCTGCACATTAATGAGTGCTAGGAGTTATTTCAGGAGTTCTTAAGGGGACAAAGAAAATAAATTCTTCCAGCACAGCATCTGGTTCCTCCCACCAATGCTCTTCCTACCCCCTTCCAGGAGCCCCATCAAGACTGTCCATGACAGCAAGGACAACTTTTCACATTGATATAAAATAAAGCCAAAATATATGTTTGTTTCTGCAAGAAGGAAGACTAAAAGCCATATTTCTTGCTTAAATTAAGGGATTGGTATAATATTTTACTGCATACATCAGAAAAGGTTAAATGTGAACACTCAACATAATGACCAGCATTAAATGTAAACCAGTTACTTATCACTCATGAATGTGAATGAAACCTTTCACAGAAATAGCACTTATAAAAAATTCAAATGACTCCTTAGTTCATAAGTAAAATTTAAACCATTTTAAAAAAACAAGACTACATCAGGCTGGTGGACAGTCATCAGTGAGGTTCTCCAGGGCTCAGTTTTAGGGCCAGTGCTCTTTAATGTTTTTAAAAATGATATAGACACAGGACGTCGAATGTACATTAAGTAAGTCTAGGGCAGAGGGGTCTTGCAGAGATCTGGGAAGACTAGAGAGCTGTGCAATCACCAAACATAGGAAATTTAACAAGAGCACGTGCCAGATTCTCCACCTGGGCTGGGATAATCCTGGTTATATGTACAAACCGGGGGGTGAGAGGCTGGAGAGCAGCCCCATGGAAAGAGATCTGGAGGTTCTGGTCGACAGCAAGTTGAACATGGGTCAACAGTGTCCCTGGCAGCCAAGAGGGCAACTGTGTCCTGGGGTGCATCACGCACAGCATTGCCAGCCGGGCAGGGAGGGGATTGTCCCGCTCTGCTCTGTACCTGGAGCTCCGTGTGCAGTTCTGGGCACCTCAATATAAGAAGGACATCGAACTATGACAGTGTGTCCAGAGGAGGGTGACCAAGATGGTGAAAGGTCTTGAGGGAAAGACTTACGAGGAATGGCTGAGGTCACTTGGCTTGGAGAAGAGAAGGCTGAGGGGTGACCTCATCACAGTCTGCAGCTTCCTCAAGGTGGGCAGCAGAGGGGGACGTGCTGATCTCCTCCCTCTGCTGAGCAGCAACAGGACACAAGGAAACAGAATGAGGCTGCGTCAGGGAAAGTGCAGGTTGGACATCAGGAAAAGGTTCTTCACCAAAAGAGTGGTCAGTCACTGGAACAGGCTCCCCAGGGCAGTGGTCACAGCACCAAGCCTGTCAGAGTTCAAGGAGCATCTGGATGATATGGTCTCTTAGTGATATGGTCTAGTTCTAGGTAGTGCTGCGAGGAGCAGGGATTTGGATGCGATGATCCTTATGGGTCCCTTCCAACTTGGGATATTCTATGATGCTGTGACTACAAGCTTAGCTCTTCCTTTACAGAAAAACACTTGAAAAATCAGATACTTTTATCATATTAAATTTAATCAGGCTTCTAACAAAGGAAATTCCTAACAAACTGTACAGTAATAATGGACATTTTTAATAAAAAATATATTAAACATGATTTCAGTATTTTTTTTGGTAGCATTTCTAACCCAAAGCAGAAACTCTGATGTAACAAAGGCTCTGGGTCCTGTAAGCAAGTACTGAAGCGCTGTAGTTACACTTCTGCCCTGTGGTTTCATGACTGATCTCGGTAAACCAGGTTGTTGCCAGAAGAGGCGGGTCAGGTCTAGCTACTGTGCCACAACACACCAGGTTGCCTCTCTTCCTCTCTCTCCCTCCCCAAATTAGCATCCTCTAGGATCCATGAGCTGATTCCCACCCACTGTGCAGCCCACACAATCCAGCTGCCAACAAGGTAAGTTGCAGGTCATCTCCTTTGAGTAAGGTGAAGTCTTAGAAACCAACAAAAGCCAACTGCAAAACCACACCCTACTGACATTAAAACTAATCAGACATCTCAGGAATCCAATGTAATACATATTTAATGTACCATATCAAGATTTGCATGTGTAAGATGCTGTGATATATACAGTATCTTGTACACGCAAAGTCACTGCTATTTCATTTACTCTTCTGCACACCATTCTGACAAAATCTGAGAAGCTACCTTGGTAAGGGGCTGAAGTCACTGACTTTCTCATTTAAAAATACTGTGGGGACTTCGGAAATGGTGAGCTTTAGTTATTAGTCCTTGTACAGAGTTTCACATTTCTAAATACAAATATATACAAAACAATTGAGCTTATACTTAACTCTTTGTGACTATGAGTCAAAATATCCCTTTCCTAAAACGTTGTTAAAAACATTAATAAAACCTTATTAAATGTAAAGCTGTACACAATCCAACAGTCAGGATACCACCAAGAAGTCCTAAATATTTTTCATCTCTGAAAAGTAATCATGTAGCACTGGCAGCTTCTTGACTCTCCTCAACCTCTGTTCCTCAACTACAAGTCGCTCTGTCTGGTCCAAAGTGGTTCCAGGCATTACCCAGAATCACCCAAGTTTGAAGTGATGATGAATTTGGGGCCTTAGGGTTCAACTTCACATTACACCTAATCCAAAGGAACCTGCGGTTACTAAGGAGACGGTCCTGCTCGCTTTCCTTGCTCCGCCTTGCCACCTCAAATTCCTGCTCCTTCTTGATGTCAGAAATAAAGATTACACAGAGTCTCCTAATTGTTAAAACTGATGGATGAAAAGTTGTGAGAAGGCGTAAGGAGGGAGAGAGTAGGCAAGACAACTTTCCCTTCTCAGTGGCTGCCTGCAGTTGCACTCTGTAAGGTATAGTCAAAAACATAACAAAGGAAATGTTTACTTGCAAATATTAACAAAAAATTGAGTTAATCCTACGTAATACTGCTTGACGACTTGTGATACAGAAAATACCAAAATTTAAAAGGCATCTGCGGAACTTGCAATTAGAGTAAAAATACAGCACTTCTTTTATCAAGTAGTTAAGAGCTGTTCTGGCAGTCAGAGGCTAGAGATGGCCCCTAGGGTAATTTTACAGAATGAATCTGAAGTTTAAAATTAAACTATAATAAATAATTTAAATCATAGCTGCGAAAAATTTTGCAAGTCTTCTCTTCCTATAGTGTATATGAAAACAAGACATATTTCTGCATAAGTTGAGGAATGAAGAGCTGCTGCTTGTTATTTTAATAAAAACCACAACGTTTGAAGTTACACTTATAAACATCAAAACGTAAGTGTACATACATCAGACAGAACATTTTTTCCTAGGTAACTGTGTAAAGGTTTCAAAAATAGTCACTTTATAGCATTTTTGAAAAGAACGTCCTTTCGAAGGAATATATGTCAACAAGTACAGGTATGAAGAATACAACTGTGGAGACCACCATGAACAAGATGTAGCCATCTGAGCTGCTATGAAGGAGCACAGGCCTTGGGTTCAAATCTCCAAGATCTCCTCTTTCCCCACAAAAAGCAGATCTATGTATTACGGCATACTCAATGCAGAGAAACTAAAAGCAATTTTTTGTCCTTAGTATGGGCCCTCTTTGAAGGATTCTGATAGATCTTGATTGGCAGCATCGTACTGAGCAATGAAATGTTTGAGTTCTTCAATGCATCGCTCACCTATTTCATGCAAATTCTGCCTCAGGGCAAACTGGATGGACTTCTCTAACGACGGATCTTTGTCAATTAGCATCTTCACTACCATGCCAAAGGTTTCACAGTCTTGTCTGTAGACCTAGAAACAACACATTTTAGAAAACAATTAAATGCACAATTCTTTACATTAGCCCACCAACAGCCCTCGGTGAGTTAGGCGCTACTGCAGATCCAAACCAAACAAGGAATATTGGATTTAATGTTAGTTTCAACCGTAAGACACATTTGCCTCTTCCTCTCTTCTGACCTGTGCTAATACAAATATAACTAGTTCAGAACTATCTGGATACAAGAAATAATTCTTGTTGGAAGAAATGCCTTAAAAAGAGTTACTAAGTTCCTCTTGCAGCAATATTTAATAAATAATGGCAGAGTAAAGTGCAAATGCTAAACCAGATTTTCATTGCAAATATATGTAAAATTAATTTAACTGTGGAATATCTAAAAATCTCAGTCTTTATACAAAGCAACACTAACTTTGTTTGTAATCTTTCCTAATACTTTAAATACAAGTTGTGTTTAAATAATTTCACCAAATTATGTTTGTTTGTTGGATATCTGTTTCTTCTAAGTCCTTGACAAATATGACTTTAATTAGTTTGACTGCATTGGTGATTCAGCCACTGAGGATACAAGAAATCCTGGCAGCAGTTTACATGAACCCGTCTGATCTTGTACTGCAGGGAATGAAGACTTTGCAAGTCAGTTATGTACCACAGTTGAGGAGAAATAACTTCTGTTATCAGTGCAACTGTTTTTCAAACAAACATCTGAGTACATTCTTAGGTGGTTTTCAAAGTGAGTCAGTGGCCTTTCAATTTTTTTTTTCAGATTCCAGCTACAGTTATTAATCTAAACACCCATCAGAAAAGGAACTTGTCAAAATCTTCCAACTGCCAGATGCAGTTCGTTTTCACACCTCTTTGGCCAATTTCCATTTAGAAAATACACTGTCTTTTTGAATAAAGATAAGTCAGTTTTATATCTCTGTACATTTTTAAGAGAGAAAAAAAAGCTGAAATGTTGATATTGCTCAAAGTATGATTATCTTTTAGTATTGTGTGCTTGTATTAGAAGTTGTTTCTTACAGACATGCGTGACCCTTTCCTCCCACATTTATTTATACTGTGGACACTAGAGACACAACTGTATATAAGCAATTCCCCATTAGTAAAAAAAGAAAGAAACAAACAAACACCCCCGCTCCAAACCAACCATCACCACGCTGTTTTATTTGTAAGGACCAGTCCAAGGGCAGCTCAAGCATATTCATGTCAGAAAAGCACAAAAAACCAAATAAATAAATAACATTCTGCACACAAACTAATCTCAGAAACAATGATTTAACATGATACCTTCAATAAAAACAGTTCTCAAATGTCTGATAGTATATTCTATGATAATAGTTTAAAATGAGACCCACTTTTCAAACACTGGCTGGCAAATAAAAGAAAACCTTTTGGAAGAAATTCATTTTCAGTAGAGACTAAGAAGTCAAAAAGAGTGCAGCACAAAACAAACTCGAGCTAAACATCTTAAGTGTGGAAACGGTGAGCACATAGCATTTTTATTGAGAGGGGGTTTGTTTCCTGCTTTGTATATTTAGTTCTTTGGTAGTAAAATACGAGCAGAACTACAGACTCTCAGAGTTCATGTTCCACAGCAAGTGAAACTCGGTACTTGCTAAGAGAACTTCAAACAGGGCAAATATGGGTTTCTTATTTTTCTAACTCTTTCGAAGGAAAAAGTTCAGGAAGAATTGCTGTATCTGATTAGCCATATGACAGACAGATGGTATTTCACTTTGGATAACTCATGCCTTTCAAGTACTTGCAGCATGCTTGCTAGCACATTCACAGAATTATTTCTGAAAGGTTTTTTTTTTCCCCAGAGCCATTACGTTTTGGGGGAAATAGTTCATTTTTTTTCTCTCCTTATTGCATGTCTATTTGTTCTATTTTATCACCTTTGAAGTGGTCAGACCAAGGATGTGCGGATGATCTTCCCCAGGTAGATGAAGCTGGTTGCTGTCAGTGTGCAGAGGACGCTGTGCAACACCGGCATGAGAGAAACCCCGACACGAACAGGGAACACGACCCATCGCCCCGTCTTCTGCACCGGGAGGCACTCACAGCTACAACTGAAGGAAATGCTCCACTTTTAATTTGTCTTCTAATTAATGGCAAGTAGTGCTATCTGCTGTTTCCCTCACGCACCACAAGAGCTAACCCAGATGAAATTCTCTGACCCTTAGCATATAAATATTAGCTCAATTTAAGCAGGTTTTATTCTAAACTTTCGCAAATTAAGACTTGGAGGAGAATCAAGAGAGTCATTGTTGCCACCACGTCTGGAGTCAGAAGTCACTTTGCTGTCACAACAATCTGGAAACTAAACACCTTCATACGCAAGACAAATGTTTTCAATACTTTCTGACAAAAGACTTTAAAAAAAAAAAGAGTTGACTTTAAATAGGGGAAGAGGGCGAAAGTGGAGCAGGAAGGCAGTTCTTACAACAGAAAACAAAGAAAACAGCTCAGCTCCTCTAACAACAATTGAGCAATTTTCCCTCACCAAGCTTGGTACCCCGGCTGCTAATTGTGATCCTCCTGGTGCAATCTGCCTCCTTCTCAATTGTGCTGATAAACCTATTTGTGTGGCTGCGACACAAATTGCATCACTGAGATGATCGCTTCTAAAATTACTTCCTCCCCAATTAATGTGATTCAGTCACTCAATTCCAAAACCAGATACATCAGCACAAGTGAAAGAACCCTGAGCCCCAGTCGTGAAGTGGAAGTAACTTCATAAACCAGTTCATATCTGAAGCCAGTACACAACTACCAACTCTCAGAGAGAAGTTACTATGCTTTGCTGATGGGAGCTGAGACTATCAATCACAAGAATATCAGTTACAGAAGAATATTAATTACAGCTTAATAAACTATTTGAAAAAATTGTGAAAGCACGCAAAGCTCTTAGAAAAAAGGATGGTGGTGTGGGATATTAAAATCTATCTTCTCCATAGAAAAGAATGAAGCTATTTCTGGAAAACAAGCAGAGAATGTGATGCTTAAGGAAGAAAGAAAACTGCAGAAAAGACTCCAGACAAGCGAAAAAAGCTCACTGGTGAAAAAGAATACTGGAAGAACTTGTGACCCAGCAAGGTTTGAAAATACCCGTGTCTTTAAAATTCCAGCTGATGTTGATTTTGAGCTCAGACCATGAAAGGCTCATCTGTAAACATCTGGAACTAAAACCTGAAAATGATTCCATGTGTGGGGAAAGAAGAAATAACGTCTCTATATCGAAAAACAAGAAAGGGAACGATACCAACAACATGATTATTCTGATACATACATCAGGTAATCCAGAAAACAGCTAAAGCCATAGGGTGATCATTTACCAAGGCCATAGCATACTTTTATTCTCTGACCTAAGCTACAGCACCAGCATAATGGAAAGAACGTGTAACACTTTAGTAAGCAGATGAAGGAGAAGCAGAAACAGCTGTTCTGTTCCCAAATATATAAATATATTTATTTTATATATACACACGCTATATATAGATACATATATAGTCTTGATTTTCCTACAAATGAGAAGTATATAAGCTGAATTCAAGTTCTCTTTGAAGAGTTTTCCAAAGTCAGCACATCTGGCATCTGTGAAATCAGAGGATCACAAATATGCCTATTTTTATATTATTCTCAAGGTATTTTAGCTCTTTTTATTCTTACATGATAACAGCATAGAAGCTCTGGCTGAGATCAACTCTTCACTGCGTTAGTCTCTGTATAAGCACTTAGGCTTTGGCAAGATGCAAATCTAAAGGTGTGATGCACCTGTAACATGTCAGTGAACACTCCCCAGATATTTGAGAAAACTAAACCAACATTTGCACTGATAACTGTTTAAATATAGCTAACAGACATTTACTTCCAGACCTACGTAGAGAAACATAGATGTCAGTCCCCCAACCTCAGTTGGAGGTGATCAAGCTCTAGAACTCACCAGACAGAACAAAACTTCAAGAATTCCATTATTTGTGTCCGTTCAAAGTTGTCACAGTTAACCTCATAGTGCCATCAACAGTGACTTAAAATACAAAGAGATGAGGCATATCACACATTCTCTTCTTCCAGCTCAGCTCTGGGACATTAACCTGTGATGCGGGAGAGAGAGGGGCAAAAGCAAGCAGGTGGGGACTGCTCACGTCTTATGCTGCTATTCTCCTCCTGCAATGATCATCTAAAAATGGTCTTGGCTTAAACCAAAGAAAACATATTGAATGGCTCGGCTGATGGGTGGAAAACACCATCACCAAATCTTTGTTGTACATGTGAACTCTGGGTGTGGATGAAATGATACCTAGCTAGGGAATACCTTGCTGACACGTCTACTACTCACTGACAAAGTCTGCATCATTTCCTTTCTCCACCTACCACAGTCCCATGTTCTTCTCCAAAACTGTTCCAGAGCTGCCTCTGTATTTTACACAGCAGAGCTGTTGGGCAACATAAACAGTAATGATGACAAAAACTATAATTTAAGATGTCCTCCCCTGCAAAGGACTACAGTCTGCACCAGAGTCAGAAACTTTGTTGCCTTGGTCTTGCATAGCTGGCAAAAAAGCGGCTTCACTTCAAGAGCAAGAGTAGACACAATATTTAAAGGGGATGAGGCCAGGAAAAACAGAGAAGTTAAAATTGCAACCTTTGTTTCAACCCCTGGTGGTTCCCCAGCTTAGCTCTACAGTCTGTACAACGAAAGGTTTTTCAACTTGTCAAGGTGACTAGAACAGCTAAAACTGCAGCTTCGGCTCTAGGCAGCCTTTGAAGCAGCAGGAAACGAGAGAAGCTCCCTGAAAGTTGGAAAGACCCTCAGGAAGACTGGTCCCACCAGCAAGTTAGCTTCTGTATCTCCCACGTCCACAGCCAGAAGAAAGTACACGTGAGTAGCAAATGAGAGATGCAAATTTCTCCTCTCCATCTCAGAAAGCACTGAGCCGAATCTTCACTTCTCATTTCTGGGAGAATTGTTCTAATCAATGTGCTTTATTTTATACAAAGGTAGACAACATTAATGATCTTCTCCGGCTATGACTTCGAATTAAGATGACTTTTCTTAATGCTCTTGGCTTTATGCACATGTAGAAGACTTTCAAATAGGAATCATCAAGACACTTGGGATGCACGGCTCAAGCAGCTTTATGCAAGAGATGGGCAAATTCATTTCAATGCAGAAGGCGGTACTTCTACTCACAAACACAAGCAGGACCACCAGGCACGAGGAGGACCATGGACGTGATGATTCATCAAGTTAAATCGATGTCCATGATTTAATCCACAATTTCCAATCCCTTGCTCTTTTTCATCACAATCTTTCCCGCATTTTTGAGAGTCTTATCATTCTATACATTTACAGATTCACCTAACACTCTCTCACCTCCACCAGCATTCCTTCTTCACAGCAGCACGACTCAGCTCTAGGCTCTCTCAGCAGCTCTGCACCGTACGCACACAGCCACCTGGGAGCCACTGCTCATCTTCAGAGACGTCTGTTCCCAGCTCCTCATCCAGAAGACCAAAGACCCTCAAGGCGCAGTTCACACAAGGGGAAGGAGTTCGGGTTGTGGCTCAGAAACCACGTTAAACAGCCTGCAACCCTTAGATACTAACTCAGCCTTGAGAAGATCCAACATGCCCAGCAATCACAATCTTGTATCTGTGATTCATGCAAGTATTCATTTAATATATTATCTTTCAGAAAACAGAAACCTTTCAGCTACTAAGGGCACATTTCCCACAAGTATCAAATACCCCATGCAAGCGGGAAAGAAGCAGCATGCTCACTGGTAGTTGCTTGATTTCTGACAAAGGCAGAGCCTGAACTTGTAGAGCACAAGCACAGCACAAGTTTGCAAGCCAGACCATATCCCCTCCAGACACCCCATTAATGAAAGAGCAAACTGCCTGAAATCTCTCTTGCTTCAGTGATGCTCCAGGGCTCCTCTGCCCCAGCCAGAGGTACCAGCTGAGCCACACAGCCAGCTCGGTACAGCCCTCTGGAGGGATAAGCCAGCTTCTTATTTCCCCTCCTCAGCAGACCCAAAATAAGTCTGACAAAGCACTCTTCTTCTGTTAATGCAGCCACATTATGCCAGGTTCTCTGGCACGGGTAGGCAGACTATGAGGTACAATTTTTCTCATATTCCTAAGAGCTCCGCTAAAAGATTTCATAATGTAGTCCTAGCTTTAAGTAGATTGCATATGCAGCAAGATTTTGCATTATAAACTTTAGTAAATTGAGAAACTCCTCTACATTGAATGAATTCAGTACTGCTGGTATCAAAGGATTTTGCTTGTCAAAGACATTTTTTAAAAGGCACTATTACCTCTCCCCAAATCACTTATTTTAATTTATTTACATACTATCTTGGATTTTCCTCAACCATGCAAATTAGACTTTATTAACCTACCCGAAATTTACTCTCCTCGAGTACAATAAGCTAATCCTCTACTGAAAGAGTACAGAGAAATTTTCATTACTGCAGTGGCAATGTAATTGTACTGTTATGTTTATGAGTACAATATAAAAATTTATAGCTCCACAGTGCAAAGAATGCTCAGAACTGTCATTAAGCCACTTGCAGACAATTCCCATGATCAAGACATTTAAAATTGGTTTTCAAGCAAGTTGAACTATTTTTCATGGTTACAAAAAGCTAAATTAGCATACAAAAAATGTAATACTTGGTTATGACAGTAGTATACAATTTTTAATTATAAAATATCAACAAGTCTACTCTATTTCTTTCTTAAAAATGCACTAACAATTTTGCCTTGAATCTATGTAATAATTTCTGCACCCATTAATCAATGTGTTTATAGACCAATTAGTTATTCATTGAAATGCAAATTGGGGGAAACAAGTTATTTAATCGACTATGTAATAATGAACAATTTCATGTTAATTTGCTACTTACTGAAGATACGCAAAATATCAAAGCTACATGCACTTAAATGCAATTCTGCCTCCCTTTCTGTTGAAAGTTTCAAGCGCCCACTTTAATAGATTTAATCAGCTTCCAGAATGGAAGGCCACCATTTTTGGCATCAAAATATCTGACTGAAAGGTTTGCTGGAAGTCCCTCACGTAAAACAGATGCTAATACAGCCTTTATTTTAAAAGAAGTGTGGATCCTGATTTAAACTTCACTTTCCTCTCAAGGACAGGTGCTGGTAACGTCTTGAAAGAGGAAGATGCAGTCTCAAACAATCTCACTGCTCGGCCTCCCGCGTCATTTTAGAGTAGAATTCTAGTATGAAAAGAGATGAAAAGCGCTCTGTAAAATTGTGGGCTGGGTGTCTATGTGCACAGTAACAAACTCTCTGCTGAGATCACACATACATTTCAAGGCTGAAAGGAACGGAAGAGTTGGCTTGAGGCTTGAGACACAACTCTGGTCTTTCCCGTGCTGTGTAACACACTGGGAAGCAAACACGCAGGCCAAATTACTTACTTGTGTGAAACCATTATCTCCAGCTTTAGCTCAAGACATCATCTGGACACTCCTTTGCTTCATATCATGGCGCTGGTGACAGCTCCGCAATGACAGTGAAGTCATGGGGCTGGACAGCCTGTGGCTGGCGCCGGTGTGCAATGACCACAGCCTCACCTTCCTCTGACTCCTGCCGCACAGGCTCTGCCCCTCTGCAATAACTACCACTAACCATCACCTCTGCAGAGGAGTGCCGGCCCTCCTCGATGCCCTTCTCTTTCCTTTCTCCATCCAGACAAAAAACTGCAGTCTTGTGCTCTTCTTCAATGCTAATAAAGCAATCTAAAGATGGAACACACGGCTTTTGTGTCACTCTGTTGAACAAAAATAATAGAAATAAAAAACAACTCAAAAGACAAGTCCTCAACAGTAGTAGTAAGCGTTTAAAGCTCCAGTTATACCAGGAGAAATCTGCAGTGCAAGGCTATATAGTTCTACATAACCATAGCAAAAGCCAACCAAGTTGGTACCATTTAGAAATCTGTTCGTATGAACTATTAAACTGTCTCAGCTCTCTTTAAAGCCAAAGGGAACAGAGAAAGCCTCACATACAAAGTATCCAGCACAGTGCAACATAAACCTTAAACTGCTGTGACTTGCACTGCCTGGTAATTACATTAATATATGGAAAGTTCAGCAACAGAGTTTTCATTTATAAAAACTTCCATTTTCTAAATAGTTCCCCATTGTTTTAAAATTACCGCAAAGAAGTTTTCAATAAGAAGCGAGACGTTTACTTAAAATAAATTGCTAGGAAATCCATATATTTAATAATTTTTAATACTACAATGGAGGACTAAGTGAATGTTTAAATGAACAAGAATTGATACACCGCAAAAACGTAAATGACGATACACTTCTTTTAAAGTTACACTTTGGCAAGAGCAAGTGCATTATTATTTCTTCAAGAAATGTCTTGCTCAGTCAAACAGAAGTAGCTCCCATGGGGGAGAGCAAGGAGTATTACGTTACATGGTTTTACTGGAGATAATTCTCGACTAAACCAATCAGACCACATAATAACAGCATTCTAACACCAACTACAGGCCCTCGGAGACCAGTTTGTGTGTGGCCCAGTTTTCATAGGCTTCTTTACAACAGATGTGTTGGATGAGGGTAGTGTTAACTTCATACGCAAACTTGTGTGTTCCTTAGGTAAAACAGAAGTATTGGTCTAAGTTCTACCTCTTACAGATTCTTCTTATAGTATGTGTGTGCCTTCTGCAAGCAGATGACAAATCTGCATTCAAATAATCCACGGCAATTACAATTCATCAGTTTTTAAACCTCACTAGAAGTACTGGTAATCTCTTAAAGACATATCAATTGCATCTTTTCAGTTCATGTGTAAGACAATCCAGCTACATTTAAGAATTTTCAGCTACCAACAGCTGTGCAGCTAAGTAAAAAAAACTGCCTGAAAGAGCAACAATTTATCTAATAATTTCTCTTTGTTCTATAATGATCTTCAAGTCTAAAAACTGCATTTTCATAGGACCATAAATGAAAACAAAATCCTAAAATCTCTCCTCTCTGATGGATGCTAAAAATACCCCATTACTTGAAATGCACCAGTTCAGGATTAAACAGGAAATAATCAGCTTTACGCCAAAGGAAGGACCTCGCCCTGTTAACTTTTTATTTATAAAATACTGAATTGATGGAAAGCTATTTCCTAAATCTACTCCATGGTAAACTTATTGCTCCATCCAAAACAGGAAGGGTGAAGTTTATCTACACAAGACTCTGTCTATGTTAATTCTCTTGTTAAAAATGCTTTAATGGCTTTCAGTTATGTCCACTAACCATAAAGCAAAGCGACATTCATTTCAGCTTCATCAGAATAGGCTGTATATTAATGGCAAGAATTACACAACAACCCAATATTCCTTGTCATAAAAACACATAAATATTTTTGTACAGAAAGTACAGTACTTTAAAATCCACATATACGGAGTGAGTTGCAGTCAAGATCAGCAACGGTGCATGAGCTTTTACCAAAAAGTGACTTGTGCTGATTTAGTTTTCCCTCAACAAAAGTCTCCACACTTCCAATTTCAAAAAATATTCTCGGATTCAACATTCTGCATGAAGAGGGCTCACTTTTATTAACGGATAAGACAGAATTTTACCCTGAGGTGTGGATCACCTATATTTTCTTCAGTGGCATAATGTAAAACAAGCAGTGAGAGAAGAAAACAAAAACATAAATCTTCCTTTTCCAATTAAGAGCAACCCCCAGCAGATCAGTTGCACGATTAACTGCAGCAGTGCTATTGTTGTAAACTCAAAGCATGTGGATCGATGAGTTTAAAAAACAGCCCTTAAATGAGAAGGCTTTCTCACCATCACTGCCTAAAGAGCAAATTCTCTTTTCTTCTTTAATGCCTAAAAAATGGTAACGCAGGTTTAGATATGCAAGCCAAAGGCTAGGTGTTTTTAATCATGTGTGGCATAAAGAAAATACTACCCAAAATAAGTAAAGCACTGTATGCAATGGACGACTTTTCAGAAAAGAAAAGCAACAGCTGCAAGAAAAACAATTACTTAGATTACCAACATTTTATTACTTAGTTTATGTTAAACCTTAAGGTTTCTGAAAGTTTAGAATTACTTCACACATTATATTAGCCTCACAAATCAGTTTTATTAGTGTCTCAATAATGGATCTAATTTTTTTCATGTCCAAGTCATGGTCCTGCCTCTACCCTCTAAATAGCCACTCTCACCATTTACTTTAAGTACTCATTTCAAATATAAAATCAAATAAAAGAATAAGTAAACTAAGGCCATGTTTTTGAAGACTTCTCTAATCTTTTCCTGCCTGGTGGATGGGTATTTTTTTCCACATGCAGCTGTGATGGCTGAAAAGACTATTCCCCCTTCCCAGCTGTCACCAACCCCATGCCAGAAACCATCACCCCACTCGTTCATGCGAGCCAGCAATACGCAGGACTACTCCTGAAATTCATTTTAGGCAAAAATCCCCCTGATTAGGTCACATGCTATAATAGCGTATCAGTTGGGCTGCAGGGAGGAATCACCTGCTTGAGGTGAGAAGGTGACAAGCAGCTGCAGATGACATCTCAAGAGGACATTTATCTGTAGCCTTTCTAGTGTGCCCAGTCTCTTTGAGCTCATCTGAGACCACCAGAACAACTGTTACCCAACCCAGACAGACAAAGCAACAGCATCTGTGTTTAAATGATGGCGCATCTCAGCATGTATCTTCAATCAAATACAAAATATATAAGGAAACAGAACATCAAGCATAATGGCTGGGGATGGAGCATGTCAGCAAAGCTGTAGGATGAAGCCTCCTTTCTCATTGCAAATATATTCATTCCTTCTGGATTTTTCAGCATTCAACAACTAAACTATCTCTCCTTCTGAATTTGCTCCCACGATTCTAGCTATTTCCACTTCATTTTGGAAGCAGAAATCTGGTCCAAAAATTGGTAAAAATAAAAACCTTGACTCTCTCCAAAGAGAAAGCCACAAGGAGCAGCGATTGTCTTTTATGGTTAGTAAATTGTATGTCTTAGGGCAGTGATTATCAACTGTGGTTCCAAGGGAACGTATTAGGAGTTCTGCATTTACTCAGTGGATACACCACTGACTGTATCCCACAGTACTTGGAATTAGTTATTTGATATGTTGGGGTTACAGCTTGTAAGTAATATTGAAGAATCACTGCAATTATCTCGTTCAAAAAAGCTTGGGAATCACTGATTTTTAAGTTGTGAACTATTTTTCCATGCAAAAACCAAGTCTACTTTGTACTTAAAAAGATCTTTTGAGACTAAGAACACTGGCTTCCTATTTTCTCATTACAAGCCTTTACTAATGAGATAGTTAAGCAATGCTGCAGCATTTCAGCACAAGAACTGTTACCTACCAAACTCATTAAAGGAATGTGTGCCCCGTTCAATCCAGTGTCACTGAACATTTTCCAGAAGTTGCCTGATGGGGTGAGCTGATAGAGGACAGATTTGGAACAAACTTGGCAAGATATGGTGAACACACTCATGACTTTTTGAAGTGTTCGCTTGTCTTCAGATTCTGGCATCCACTGAAAAGCTTTGATTCTTTTAGAGTCTAAGTTCAGTCAATCCTTATAAAAAGTATTACAATCAATAGAAGAAAACTGGGGTCATCAAATGCTGTTTAACGTTGGATATTTTTTTTATGACAGAGTTTCTGAGAGCTTTAGCTCTGTATTCCTCAGAAAGCTCAGAGCAGCTTTCTGTGATCCCCCGTATCTATATATTGTGAAAACAGCCTGATGCAACAAATAGTTAAAGTCTAAAAATAATAGAGATATTTCCAGTACTCAAGAGACAAAACTCACACAAGGATGCTAGAGGTCTATACTCAGTCCTGTGGGGTTTACTTAATGAAATATCTTATTTACTCTAACTGTAAAGGAGGAAGCCTGATTATAATACCAGTATTTGTTTACTAGTAACAATAGTAAAGCATCATGTAACTTAACAAGTCAAGGAAAAAAATCACAGCTAGAACAAATCGGCAGCTGCTCAGCAACTCTGTCAGCTTCCTGCAGGTTAAAGATTTGTTGAGTATCACCAGCAGCATTACGTATCGCCATCACTTCAGAGATGCGGGAAGTTCTGCCTCGTGTAGAATTTCGCTCTGGCAAATCACACAGACAAGAAACGGCACGGGGGAGCTGACGCTTCAACTAAACACTTCATAAAATTTCAAATTACCACCAACACCCTGACGATTTGAAGATACCCTCAAATAATTAGGAAATCGATTAATACCTGCAAACACACTTAGTTTGCCATATTCAACTTTTCTTTAGAGATACATAGGCTATTGTTTGAATAGTCTAAAATAATTCACTTTAGGGCAGATATGAAAACAAATAATTTCAAGTCAAACAGCTAAAACCTGGAAAAAGAGTAAGCTAATAAGGAGGTAATACAAAAGAAGATCTAAACTAGATAATGAAACTGGAAACCACGGTACTATACAGGAAAGTATTTATTGAATAAAATGTACTGTGACAATATAAATAAACTCTTTTATGCCGCATCTCTAAACAGAATAGTGGCTGTTGCTGATAAAGTCTACTGATACTGGATTGATACGGTGTGTTTTGGATAAGAACAGCATGGAAAGAGAGCACTGAAGTCTCGTTTGATAAGCAGAACTAAACAGTTTACTGCCTAAGATAAAAATAGGTTGCTGAAGGTCAAACACTTTAATGCAATAGCCAAAAGAAACAGTACCATGCCATTTACCTTTTAACCTTACTTTATACAGGATTACCATGTGCTCTCAAAGATACAGAATAGACAGGGGCTGTTCATACAAACATATCCTGGAAAATAAGGCATTCCTCCCTTCATGCAGCCTTCCAGAACTCTTTTTTTTTTAATTTTAACCAAACAGTTCATGCTATTAAAGATCTGGCTGAACTACACTGTCTGCAAACAGACAGAATTAAACCAGGGAAAAAAGAATTAATTATTTAGAACAGAGCAAGTAAAATTAAATTTAAAAAAAACACAATGAAAATGAATGACATTTTCTCATTTCATTTAGAAATTCCAGTGTGTTGGGTTTTTTTTAAATCACATAAGAGTACAAACATTGCAAGCTATCTATTTTCAACTCAGCAGGCAAGACATTTTGCTATTTGAAGGATTAACGTCTACAAAGAATTGATTTACATGCTAAACAAAGGATTATTTCATTTATTTATTTAAGAGTACCATGGATCGTGTAGAATGATAACAGTAATTGTTTCATTAAAAAAAAGAGAAAAGTTGCCTTTTACAGGGTAAGTCAGTAGCTTACACTCTTAATGAAGAAAATACAACTAACATTTTCCACTTCTTGGCTGTAATGCACTGAAAACAGATCTTAGAACTATTGCTTAGATTTAATATGAGCCATTGACTCACTTCACCTTACCTCAGTATTAACCTCTCACTTGTTCACCTCTTCTCTTTGTTCTCCTTAGTTCTCCATTGATCAGCAAACTACACCGTGGACAAAGCCAAATGACTCTTCCTGCTCCAAAGACCCTGCAGTTGGCCAATTCATACAGAACAAAGGAACCACGACTACCTCTGGCTACCTTCACTTCTGCCACCACAATTTTATCTGAGTCCTTCCCGTTCCCTTGGCAAGTCTTCACTCAAGCTCTCATATAACTTAGCTCTCTGAAAAAACAGAAATTCATTTAAAAATATTTGACATCCGTTGAATTATCTGAGCATCTTTGTATTACCTTGTGACATTTCATGCATTTCTATCAAATGCAAAACCATGAACAAAAGGTATGTTTCATAACTAAATGGAAACATTATTTAAAGAACAGAAGCAAACACTGCCCACTATATACATTACGCACATATGCACACATGTTCCTTCAGAGCTTTACTATAATATATAATACAGCAGCTTTAAGGAACATAGTAAAAGGCTGCTTGCTTACCAGTTACACATGCATGCTGAGCAATTCATATTGAAATTAATTGCAAGCTTACCAATGAAAGCTTGCATCCTTATAAGCATAAAACCTTACCTGACACTAGACATTGAGTACTCGGACTTTGTTAACATGTTAAATGACCTTGCCTCTTTTAAAATCTTAGCTGATCCACAAACAACAGACAAAAACAAGCTCAGCACTTTATCCCTAAGAGACCTCTGCATATCTTAATATGACTCTTCAGCAATATGCACATATATTTTTCAAGAATACTCAGTCTTACCATACAGAAACACTTAGTCAAACAGCAACAGACTGAAGAGAAACTGAAGCCCGAAATAAAGAAATAAGACACAAGCCATGATACTATAAATGCACTACTACACTTTCCAAAACACCCAGTATCATTTTTAACAAAAGGTTTTTAAGGGATCAAATCCTGCTTCTCCTAAAGTAGGAAGAATAATTCTAAGTACCATAATTCAAAAAAGTGAACAAATTGTTCCAGATGCAGAGTAAAGAAAGAGGATTGTGCTGCAAAGCAGAGGTTACATTCTTGGAAGTCCCAACGTAGAGCACAGGCCTAAGACAAGCAAGGAGCTACCTTACGTTGTCACTGCACTGTCAGAAATATATACAAGCAAAAACTATGTTTCTCCCATCAATTAAAAAAATGTATTTGGACCAATATAAATGGACACAGACGGAATAATCTTTACAGTACATGAGATACTTCTCTTCGGAATCACTGCTTTGGCTGCTTAACCGTGACGTGAGTAACACCTACACAAATTAAAAGGCTCCAGAGTCAACTCATTATAATGATACAGGCTTCTCTTGGTAGCAAAAAGCCAACCCTTCTTAAAATAGAAAGGAACACTCCTAAAACAGTTTCTTCGCTAACTTATCTGGGTCATGAAAGATTATATAATTACTTTAAACTCAACAGATTTTTAGCACTGCCATTCCTCAAATGGCTGACAAATGATGTAGAAAATTCACACACCAAGAATGCATACTGTATTTAACCAATTTTTTTAAAAGTCTGTCTTACCAAATCACATATAAATTCACCATTTTAGATGAATCACGTCTGGATTAGTCATGTTAATGACTCAATACTACAACCATTTTACTGTATATTTACTAATGTACAGATGATAACTGTCACATTTGGAATGCAGATGTAAACCCCAATCCAAAAAAAGATTGCAAGAATAATGAGACCAGTAATTCTGTTGTATGTGTTATGAAACATTTCACTGTGTTATTAAAAGCACAAATCACTTATACATGGGCTCAAGAAACCAATAGCCTCAACAAAATCAAGAGTGAGTTAGAGAGCTTTCTAGAGTTCAGAGTTAAACATTTAGGTATCCTGTTACTAGAAAATCAAAGGAAAAAAAGCATTAACTGATCTCAGTGAAACAGGAAACAGAATCTCAGAGTTTATCTTTGCTTCTGATTTTAGCAACAACATAGTTGCAAGAAAACATCCTTCAATAGCGATGTTAGAAAAAGGAAAATTTTACAGTGAGCTGTAGTTTTATGCCTAATAGTAAAATTGAGAAAAACTGAAAAGGGTATTTAAAAATTAATTAAGGCATTTTTGAGTTATGGCTAGATATATGCTTGGGTAAGCAGATTAATAGTTCCATTAAAAATAATATTCATATTGTTTTTATTTTTAGTTGATGAGAAATACAGTAAAGTGAACCAAATGCACAACAGAACAATCTGCAGTTAACTGATGTGCTCATCAAATTCTTCAGTAACGACGTCAGGTAGTGGATGCAGGAACGCTGCATTTCCTGCCTCACCATCGCAGCTTCCTTGAGGGCGTCCAGAGGAGAAGACACCGAGATAGAAGCACCTGACTGCTCCCCACTTGTTTCTGGCACCAAAAATAGCAACTTGAGTTTTCTTGCATGATGTAGCGCCTCCACCCTCCAGCCAGGGAGAAACTCCACTGCATTTGCCGATGGGCTTCCAAGAGCTCCTGTGGAATTCATTCCCATCTCCACCCATGTTCCTCTTGTTCCCCAACTCTTTCTTTTCCCCACCCTCTTGGCTGCAGTTCCTGATCTTGGCACAAATCTTTTTTCAACTGCAAGTCCAGTCCCACCCTCATTCATTGCTTCCCACACTCCCAATTCCCAATCCTACCTCTCCTGTCACCACAAATCCTTTCATCTGTTCCAGACTTTCTCCAGCTTCCAATTCAGAGGTCATCTCATCCCTCAGCTAGACATAATTCCACTCCGCCTCTTCCTCAAAGACCCTGACATCCTTTTATCTCTGCCTTCTGGATCCTCCCCTGCACCCAGGCCTCCTTGCGCCTTCCCTTTGGCATGGTCCACATCTCTCCATAGAGAAGGAATTTTGACAGGAAGATTCCTAACTTGACATTCACACACCTTCCTACACTGGTTTCTCTCCTTTCAGCTGTGTAAAAAAACACCTCAACTTTCGCTGAGGGTGGAGAGGTGCCTCAGTCATTCCCAATAGCTGGTGAAGGTACGGTCTCCATCCCCTTGCTGGGAGAGCTACAGGCAAGACCGCCCCACCAGCAGAAGTAATCTAATCACAGGTTTCAAGGAGGCTGCATCCAGCTCATAGGTCCCCCTAAATGAACAAAAAGACATCTTTAAGTGCAACAAGAGTCTTTGAAGCAACTTTCCTGTTCAGTAGCAGGTAGCAGACACATTCAAAAGGGCCTTCAGCTTTACTTCACAGGGAGTTGTGCCTTGGTGTGGGAACATTTCTCTGTAACTGCACATTTCCAGTTCTTCATCATATTAGCTGACAGGCAATAAACACATTAACCATTTGGAAATATTTTTATATTTATTTTCCTAAAAGTGCAAATACTTTAATGAACTGTCAGGAGTTAGAGTCCTAATTAAAAGGGACCATGTAGTTCATAAAATTTAGCTCTCTCACTACCAAAAATACTGGTTATTGTGATTGCTTTTTCCTCTCAAGATCTACTCAAGAACTTTAGGGGCTGGAGCAGCTGGATACCAGCTTGGTTCACAACTAGATCAAAGTTCAGCTCCAACAAGACAGCTGGAAGAAGTTGTTATGAGGGTGTCTACTGATGCACTAGTGTTCCCGAGTGAGTAAACTCTCCAAAATATGTAGAACCAAGGGTACTGAAGTTAGAAGATGGTGAAGTACCCTAAAGGAAGAAGAGAGTTCTAGTGACAGCAGCTTTAGATAGAAATTAAACAGAAATATTATAAAAAGTTTTATCTTCCCTATGACAAAAAAATAAACAGTTACTATGCAAATGCCAAAACTACTAAAAACTATGGCTTTCTATAGATTTCCACCTGGTGGTTAGATAACCATGAGTACCTAAGGCAGTGCTTTCAAGATACTAAACGTTCAGGGATGTGAGTGGCACAACCCAGCGTGGGTGCTCACTGGCGGCAGCAGGAACATGGAAGGAACCACACTGGGAATAAGAGAACTGGTTAAAGATACCTGCAAATTTCTCATTCTTTTTCCTGATCTGACACATAGCCAGGCCCCACAAAGACTCCTGTGCCAGCACAGAGGGCATTACAGCCCAGGGACACAGTTTCTTGAACTATGGTTGCCACCAAATTCTTTGTAACATGCAGCTGAGGTCCACAATGGTCCAAGTTGGTTTTTTTGTTTCGGTTTTTAAAGCAACTGCAGCACTTGCTTAAGGGGACTTTCTGATGTCTAATGAGATGCATCCATGTTATGGTCTTTCTCCACTGAACTTATAGTTTCTGGCATTGCCTATTTTCATAAAGCTTGTAACAACTAATCATCTTGGTTTATGCCTAAACTGAATTTAGTTGAAACTCGACAATAAAGTCGAGAGATACACAGCACAGATATGCTGCGATTGCATAAGCTAGTTTCTCCAGGAAGCCAAGTTAAAAAAAATGTAATAAAATGGGCAAATTTCCAGTTGAAGATGATCACCAAAAAGCTTGTGTCAGCATACCCTAATCTATTCTGATTTTGTGTTTAAAAATGCTTATGAGGAGATTTTTTTTTTTTAGGTAGCACGTGACAAAAAAAAGTTTATATGTAAGTTATCTACTATACTAAGGTGGTGAACTGCTTGTGGGGAATAATTATGGTCAAGTAAGTACACACAGTACCCACATAAGTACAACATTTCATGTTGTAATGAAACCGAGTGTTTAAGCTATCTAGGGGGCAGAAGAGGGGAAAAGATTGCTAGCAAGACAATTAACCATGAAGAAACAGTATCAAACCCTTCTATTAAAGGTTATTAGTGCTATTCAGAGCGATACTCATAGTTCAATAGTTCAAAAAATTAATGTATAAACAGTTCTTCTCAAGAAGCACGAGAAGCTAAAGAGCCATGAGCAACATGACCCACTTGATTTTGTCAGTATTCAACTTCTGTGACTTCAGAAGCCAAGTTGACTCTATTAGCCTTTCAAAACCAAAGTACCAAGGCAAAACAGTCCCACTAAAACCTCTGTCCTGTGGGGAATCTTGGCCTTTGGTTTTTTGCCATATTTTGTGAAGCATGACATTAAAAGTTGTGACATGTGTATGTCTAGTGTATGTCCAGACAGTCACTGAAGACTGAAAGCCACAACATCAGTGCAAATAAGAGTCAAATAAAATGGGAAAGTGATCCTTGTGGGTTGATGATAAATGATGACATGCATTAGTCATTTACACCCCACGATAAAAATCTAATGTTTTTATAATCTTAACTTACAGTAGAAACACATGCATAAGCAACTTATGCAACAAAAGGGTTTTCCCCATATCATTTAGGAAACTCAGTTCCCAATTCTACAGCCTTTTGAATTTATCTTTCTAAAAACTAAAACCAAAAGAAACCCAAAAAACCCCCACAAACAAACAAAACCATAATATTACCTTGTATTTTAAAGGTCAGAGCAAATTAATACTTTCTGTGCCAAGCTTTTAAGATACAAACCTATACAAATACTATATGCACTTCAAATAATTTGAACAAAACACATAGAACAGTCCTCTGTAAATTGTAGACTTTTGATTTAAAATAATTGGTCTGCTTTTCAAATGCCACCCAATGGCTGTCAAATCACTACCATTCACATAAAAGAACAAGCTATTTTAAAATAAGTGTGGCCTATCCAACTTTAAAACATATTGAGTTTAACCTGCTCAGTGAGACAATTGTCAGAAGAAAGAAGACATCAGGCTAGGCACTGAGATACAGAATATAAAAAGAAATAGAAACTTAAGAACCAGGTGACAAGTGCAACCTGTCACCAAAGCGTCTTTGGTCACAGATGATTCTATATTTATACATGAATCAGTGTTGTATACAACTCAGATTACAAATGGATAAGAGGATTAAACTACATGCACCAGCAAAACTGTCATCTGCAGAACAAGTTTCTCTTACATCAAGATCAGCCCTGCGGTATGTAAAAGACACACAAAACCCCCATAAAACTGTAGATTCACACTTGGGCACATTTTCCCTGCCTACAGGTTGTCTGTGCGATACTCTTCTGTCGCTGTCTACTCCAACCTCCTGAGGCCTGAAGCTCTTGTCTGTGCAGGAGAAATGGAAGCCAGCTCCCATGCCAAACATCACGTCCCTCCTGTCACCTGCCTTTCTGCCACTACGTGTCATTTGCCGCTTCCCAAGGGTTTTTGCATGTTCGTTCAGTTACTAACTTCCCGTCATCACATACGGTTTTATGAAACTTCTCCTTTATGACGCTGTTCTCCGTTTGCCCTACATAAATCCTGTTTTAAGCACCACTTGGATTCCTGTTTCATCTTTAAGTCAACCAGAAGATCAGTGCTCAGACTGTATTTGGAATACTTATAGAGCTGGTGTGAAATCAGTATTCGTGGGGGGAATACATGTTAGACAGTAGTTCTTTGAGCTAGGGGTATTTCTGAGGCAATTTAAATTTCTGGATCTAATTATTAGGTATACAGGACTGATCTTATTCTCATTCTGTTTTAATCCAGGAAGCAGCAGGTTTCCCCAGCAGCAATGCTGAAATATTCCTCCAAAATTCAGAAGATGCCTTGTTCAAAAGACACACTGTTACAAGAAAAAAAAATACTAAAAAGTTGAAACTTTTAGCCTATGTGCACTGAGCCAACTAAGAGAGAATTTTATCTTCCATCCTTAAACCAGTTTAAAAATAAAATCAAACAACACTGCTAAAACCATGTCTCAAAACCACCAATGCCCTTCTGTTAAAGCAAGAATAAACTGGTGACAAAGTTGGAGAGCGGGCGCTCTCTATCCTCTAAGTTAATGCTATTAAAACCAGCAACAAGAAAATCCCACCACCGCCACCACCAAAAAACCCACACAAAACCAATAACCCTCATCCCCCAGAAACTACTGCTTTTGTCAAGGCTCAGACTATTCATTGTTCCTGGTTTTGTGCTTTGGTTTTCTCAGGAGATTCGCCAGTGTCATTTCTGTTTATCCTTCCAAGCATCTTAACTTCTGACAGTTTTTTCAGTAAGCAATTTCTCATAATTAGTTCCTAATTACATATCAAGGCACGCATGTTTTTAGAGAGTTTCTTCTCTTCCTAATGTCTTTTCCAATCCTGTTTACACTCATCATCTCTTGAAACTAATCTTTCTTCTTCCTAGCCTACTCACTGTTATAGTTTCCAAGTCTTCTTTCATCCTGTTGTTAAGTTCTTTTGGTTTCTCATGACAGAATTTTAAATCAAGCAATCACTGCTAGCTGTTGATTGAAAAAATACTAGTTAATGGACAACTCCTTAGATTTTTACTTTATCTGACCAAAAAGTGATCTTGTCCTTCAGATTTGAACAGCTGGGCACTGAGTGAAGCTGGTACAACCTTCTTTCACCATTTTCTTTGGTTTTAACTAAGTCCACCAACTTTATCAAGTCCGCAACTACTAACACTCTCTCATTTAAATCTTACAGAGATTTGCCATGAGATTATAACATCCATAAACAATCCCCCTGTAAGCAACCAGACCTCTTTGAGATCTTCAAACCTGAAGTCTTGCTTGGACACATAAATAAAGCGCCACTGCATCAAAAACTGTATCAATTACGAGATTTGTCAACAGGTCCAGGCTCCAGCATTCACCAACTTCAAAATAATATGCCGAAAACTGTTATACTAAAAAAACCCCAAAACAAACTGTCACACACAAAATCTTCCATAGATAGATAACGATAGAAAGCTAAAGGTGAATTCTATCTAATGTATTTGAGTCTCTCTAAGAATGAAAATACCCTACTGTTACTGTACACACGTACACTTATGGTGTGAAGTTCTCTTTAAACTATCGCTCTATGAGTGTTGCATATTAAACACTTTTTATCAGCTTTCCAATGAAAAAAGCTGTGGGCAAAAAGCTGAAATGTGGTAATACATCTACTTATTAAACTATACCTTGAGGTGCTGAAGTAAAATGTGTGAGTTGCACTGATTTTGCATACGCAGCAGTTTGTAATTACAAACACTGCAGTACATATCAAATAAGCCTTTAATGTCCATGGAAAGGAAAGAGAACACAGCTAAAAAAATGCCAAGTGAAGGACTGCAACTTGTAAAGCATGGCGACCCAAACACAAGAAAAGGAAAGCAGTTAAGTTTTTCTCATCCTTTTAAAAGTGTCCTGCTTTAAATCAATGTATTTGTAAGGAGAATCAATGATACTATGAGGATACTGACCGAAATCTTTTACATTCTCCATCTTGCAGTCTCAATAAACATGAAAATATAGATTTCTAACAAACACCTCAGGTTTAGAAAACTGAAAGACTGCAGCACAAAAAAGTCTTAAGGCAAGTGTGAACTATAAAGATGTAAATAAGCATAACAACTTAATTGGTTTGATTTTGCATTCGTAAAAATTAAGGAAGTCTAGAATAAATATTAAAAGATAACAGAAAAATCAGCAAGTCAGAATTAATATGGAGGAAAAAGTGCCTAAGAATGTGTAAAAAGTAATAAATTACGTGCCTTGTATATAAGGAGAGGGATACTGATACAAGGAAACTAATAAACCACAAAAGGATGAAGCAAGATCATAGGCAGATTATATCATTAAGTAAAAGAAACATCATCAATTCTTCTGAGAAGCCTAAGGCAAAATACCAAAACCTGAGACAAATGTTTTCTTGATTAGGAAAAAAAAATTAACACACTTAATTACATCTTACATTAAAATAAAATAAACATAAGCTCAGAGGAGGCATGATACATACTATGCTACCAACCAAATTAGACTGATGATGGCGAGTCCATCATTAAGGCCTTGCTACTGTGTATGAAGTACACAAGGTTTGAAGGACAACAGCAAAGCTAGGAGGGGACCAACATCCACAGCTTCCCCATCTTTTACTCTCATCTGGCCTGTTACTCTTGTCTGGTCTACTCCCATCAGAAACAAAGCATGTCTGACCTCATCCATAATCAGAAATAATCCTTTAATGTGTTCTCTAGCTACTGTTCCAGTTCCTTCAGCTTCACTTAACTTACCTACCTCAACTCGTATTTTAATTAGGGGATTTTTTCTAACCTAGATAATTTTGCCTGAAATGAACAACAGCACAAGCAGACCGACAAGCTAATCTAAGGAAATGGCAACTTGTTTCCCTGGCTCAGCTAAAGTCAAAAGAAAAGGTACACCCCCAAGGCCAGCTTTGACAGCCTCTTTCATTCCTTCCTGGATTCCCATTAGTCCAATTTATTGATTCATTTTACTACAACTGCTAAAATGTAAATGTTTAACATATCCAGAACTTATAAAACTTCTCTGATATACTTACCTCCGTTTCTCATCAGCTTATTCCTAGCCAAGATGGGGAAGTTACCTCATACGTACATCCTCTTTCATCTTTACACTGCTGAAGCACTGTAAAACAGTTTCGTCTGAAGAAAACAAAAACTAGCAATGGACACAGGACAGGGTGGGGAGGAAGGCATGTAGTGTGTTTCCATACATTACAGAAATTCTAATTGTTTTATTATTACAGAAATGCTTGTATATTTTCTTTATAGCCTGATATTAAACCCCAAACCTTCTTAACTAAATCCTCGCAATATAAAGCTTCACTTTGTGAGCTGTCAAGTCTTCTCTCAGAGGAGCACCTCCAGAAAACAGAGCCCCACTAAAAAGTGTTAAATATACACAAAGTTATTGCTATATAGATCTTACTAGAACAAGAGATCTGACAAAGCAGGAGAACAAGAAACAGTTCTCCTGAACCTACACAAATTACAACTGCTAAAACCTGTTTTTCTTACTTAACTGCAACTTCTAGGCCAGAGATTTAAGTAATTTACCTAAAACTGAAAAGCAGTAGGACAGCAGATCTGGAAACAGAATCCGGACAGCCTGTTGACCCAGCCACACTCATGTTCCCATCTTTCTGTGCACCATATATATGAAGTTTCAAACACAAGCTTTAGAAAAATCTGTGATTTTCAGCATCTTCCAGCAAGGAGGCTGGCCAATTGGGGTAACAGTTCATTAATACTACTGAGGGCTGTTAACAAGTAATATTAATTTAGAAAGTCAAGTAAACAAGCAATTAATCCAAACGTTTGAACACTTAAAAAAAATTGTTCTGCTAAATATTTTAAAATAATGTTGAACTGAAAGCAGTCAGCCAGTAATTCCATTAAGAAAAAAAGCATTCATTAATGCATTAGTTCCTGTGCTTCCTTCTCAGATGCCAGAGTTCTGTGCTAATAGACAAGTTGAGGTCTGACTGTCAAATCTCATTCAGAAACTCAGAGGTTTGATTTTTTGCCAAAATCAAGGAAGGTACTTGGCTCATTTGGCAAAATTTGTCTTGAGAAAATCATAGATTTTCAGAGGTAACCCATGTCACTTCAACTTGCATATGCAACATTTAAGAAACTGGACACATAATAATGGACTAATTAATACAGTGTTGCAGACTTGATGTCTAGACAAGATAAGACATTTCAAGAATCCCTGCTACTCATGCTCATAAAGGAACAACAAAGAGATAGCCTTTTGTGTAACACCGAGGCTGAATTGCTCCAACTGTGAATGTAACACCAGGGACATATTTGTCATCACTTCCAAAAAATCTCCACACTTCAGCACATTATGTGCTAAAAGCATAAGCTGATACTTAACTATATAAAAACAGAAACTGAACAAATTCAAAACAACACTTCAATGTATATTGCATATTATTAAATGTAAAATTATAAAAAAGTGCATTAATTTGTTACATCAGCAACCTATGAACATTCATTGACCTTGATAGGCCAATGCAAAATTCTCTGCTACACTATTCTCAAGTACCCAGGCCAATTTTTTAAATACTTATTTAATGGGCTTTTACCCCACCATGCTCAGACAACATGTGACACCCAATTTCAAAATTGAATTGTGGAGGAAAGAGGGAAAGGCATTTTCAAAGGCATAAGGTAACACTTAGCTCAAAACCAAAATAAAACAGGGAGAGATCTACTTACCTCACTATTTCTGCTTTTAAAAACTCTCTAAAATTTCTGATTGCTTAGAAATAGAACATCAAAAGCCACATCACAGATCTACACGCTACTTCACGGAACATATTAAAACAAGAGATACACATTAATGCTGCAGAATTTTCATCAGCGCAAAAAGGTACAGAGATGGAAAAGAAGATGCACCAGGATGGGACCAGTTTTCTCAGTTCTTGCCGTGTGGAAGTGCCAGTAAAGATCTTGTTCTACTAACCAAGGTGGCAGAGCCAGCAGGTCCTGGGAACTCAACCCTTCCCTGTGAGCAGCTGAGCCCACGCCAGGTGGAGCAGGTCCCTCACCTCCTCAGGTGAGGCCAGCCAAAAACAGGGGACCACAGCAAGGAGCTTGGACTCCGCAGTTCAGGGATGGGGACAATAAACTGTTACGAGGAGCAGGGAGCAGAAACTGTGTCCTTGGTGGAAAGAAATCACATTCTGGAGAACAGAATGCAGGACTGATGGCAGCTGAGCTCAGAGAGCAAGCAGTGACACACTGTGAAAAACAGCGGAGTCTCCCTCACTGGAAATACTCCGGACTCAACTTGAGGGAGCCCTGAATGACCTGATCTAATTTCAAGAGAAGATTGGCCCAGGTGAGGTCCCTTCCAACCTGGACATTTCTGTGATACTGTTGCTATACCTGTCATTGCAAAGATGAGACCAGAGAGACTTCCAGGATCTGCAGTCCCTGTTCAGCAAAGATCTCAGGTGCCTACGCGTCTTCAACCATGTTCTTCCTTCCCAAGTAACACTGGCAAACTTCAAATGAAACATATGCTTTGGAGTTTTTCTAGTTTGGGAGTCACACAGATAATTCTTGGCTCTGTTCAGCGTCCGGATTCTTCCAAGACTATATCCGTAAGCACAACTTCTATTCTTCTCTCTTTGTGTCAGCTTCAGTTAATACTTGCAAAGCAACTTCAGGCTAAATTGTAAACAGCAACTAGCACTTGTTTGACAATTCTTATCCTGTTATAGTCTGCACACAAAGAATTCTATTTTTCTTCAAAGACATGATTTTACATGAAAGCTTGCAGTAAGTCCCCCATCAAACAAATAATATACATGCAAGTATTTTGTTGATGAGCCAGAGAGACCATTTGCAATCGTGTTCCACTTAAAATTCTTAATTTGGCAACTGTGTTATTGTAACTTAGAGGAGAAGTAGAAGGAACTTCACAAACGAGTGATATGAACGATACATAAGATAGAGAGATGGACTTGTTTAAACTGAACACCTGTATGAATATTTAATTCAACTGCTTAAGGGATTTTTTGGTTGTTTTTTCTTAAGAGAAATAACAGACTATATCACAAGCTCCTGCCCAGGGCATAAGGCTGCCCATTTCTCTGCTGTAGAGCAATGAATTTTCTCATTACAACACACTGTATGTGTTCTGTCAGCAAAATTTTTTGCCTCTTAAGTTTACGTGAAATAGCACCACACTACAAAGTAAAAGTACATATTCGGAAAATTTTGCTCTTTTTCCTGGTTGGAGCTTTGGAGAAAGATGGATATGGAGATGACAAAGCAAAGAGGGCTTTATAGGGAGTTTGGAACAGCAAGGATACCTGGGAACCAGGATGAGAATAAATATAAACTGAAAAGCAAACATCACTAGATCTGGTGCTCCAAGAGAAAGCAGAAAAACTTGGGCAACAGAGGAGAAGAGGTCTGATGGGCCAAGCCTTCTAATCGAGCCTCACTTAAACATGTAGCCAGTGGCACAAGAAGTTATTTCTACCCCGACTGACTGATTAATTTTAAATGCTTTAATAGCTGCCCAGTGAAGACCGCAAACCAATCTTTCCAGAATCTTGCTTTGCAGAAGGATTAACAGCTTCACCATTTTTCCAGCATCATTCTTAACAATAAGTACGATATTTTAGTAATCTTTCCATGAAATTACGTTCCAGAAATAATACATTAAAACTAGGTATTCAGAAGCTATTTTAAACACCTGAACTGGAAAAAAGTCCACAGAACAAAAAATTTTTCTGCTGTTATTGATTCTTCAATAATCAGAAACAAATTATATAAAAGCTTTCGTATAAATGTATTCTATATTTCATTATCAACTCAATCTTCTTATTCCTAAAGTGTATTATAGCCTACAGTTCAGTTTTAAGATTTAAATGTTACATATATGTAAACACTACAGCATGACTAGTGATAGTAATAAATTTGCATGGGTTTTTTTACTGTGCTAATTTTACTGTGCAAAAACCAGAAACATACTTTCTGTTAAACAGTAGTAAAACCAGTATACATTATATTGAGAAGTTAATTCAAAGAACCTTTAGTAAGCAGTTCACCACAGGACTGCAAATTTAGTTTCCATTCCACACTTTCCTCCTTCTCCCATTCCTTGTGAAACCCAGGCCACGCAGAATTAAACCTAATTTACTTTTAGATGCTGACAAGTCAAAGTCAACAAAATGGCATACAAATTTCTACAGAGACTGCTTCCATATACAGTAGGAAGATTCACAGTATTTCACAACTATGAAAATCATCAGGACTATCATAACAGTAAATTTTCTGGATTTTTTTTTAATTGCTGAAGCAGAAGTTACTTTTAAACATTTACCTGAAAAACACATAGGTCGTTTTACAGTCTTAAGTTTACAGAATCACAGAATGGTTGGGGTTGCAAGGGACCTCTGGAGATATCCAGTCCAACCCCCTGCTAAAGCAGGTTCACCCAGAGCAGATCACACAGGAATGTGTCCAGGGTGGATTTGAATGTCTCCAGAGAAGGAGACTCCACAACCTCTCTGGGCAGCCTGTTCCAGGCCTCTGGCACCCTCGAAGTAAAGAAGTTTCTCCTCATTTTCAGAAGGAACCTCCTGTGCTTCAGTCTGTGCCCGTTGCCCCTCAACCTATCGTTGGGGACCACTGAAAGGAGTCTGGTCCCATCCTCTTGACATCCACCCTTGAGATATTTATAAGCATTGATGAGATCCCCTCTCAGCCTTCTCTTCTCCAGGCTGAACAGATCCAGCTCTCTCAGTCTCTCTTCATAAGAAAGATGCTTCAGACATCATTTAGATGATCAAATATATATCTTGTCTAGCTCTCAACAAATTATTATTTTTTTATAAAATCAGGTACTGATAATCTTGTTCAGTTGAATAAAGTGTATTGAAGATGCTTCCGGTATAATTCTAAAAGCTTATTTTAATTCTGTGGAAGCTGACAGCTTCAATATTCAAAGCAAGAACAGGATAAACTGGTTCTATGAAATCCAAGTCGCCTTAAATTATTCCTCAGGCTTTTCTGAGCTAAGTTCCTAAAAGTATTCTGTTTTACAGAACATAATCTAGATTTCCTTGGAGATAAGTGCAAACTCTACCAAACATAATACCATTAGGTCATATTTAAAACAACATTTTGTTTCTATGCCCAAATTTTCATCTGTCTTCACTATAAGCCTGTCCTTAGGACCAAGGGGCAGATCTTTGTAGGAAATAAACCAATCACAGATTCACTAGCATTAGGCAAAAAAAAAAATCACAATTGCTATTTTTAAAAAATATGCTACTAGTTTTTACATTTTTCAGTTTGTCATTTTTAAATACTCACACATTTATGCATTTGGTAGTAGCTGATTTAGGCCATGTACAACCTGGTGATCAGACACACAGGGATAAACAAACTGCATCATGACCCTCACAGTTACAGCCTGCTCTGGTTAACTCCATCCCAGCACACATGCATGATTATGCAAAGTCAACATAATTTAAAAAAAAAGAAACAAAACCAATTCAGTAGAAAGCTGTTTTTTCAAGCATCAAGACAAAAGGAACAACAGCATTACAGTTCAGAAAATGGTCTCACAGGCAACAGAACAAGGGCCACTAGAATTAAGATGGAAAATTAAGACCTCAAACAAGCTTATCTCAAACAAGATCAGAGACCTATTTGCCTGAAGATGTTATTATGAGATAATCATGAGGGGGAAAAGTGATTTGTATTTCTGTTCCACCCATCCCATGCACACAGTGAAAACACTAAGAGCAAGGTCAAAGAAAGTCATCTCTTTCTCCCACCCAAATTATAAACTGTAAATGCTATTTCCAGAGTTGGGCATCGTTGCATCTATGTCAGAACAACCTCCAAACTCTCCATTTAAAGTAATAAAAACACAGAAACAAAACACTTTGATTGTCTATGACAAATGAAATGGAAGGTTATTGTAGATCATTTTCTTACTGTGAGGTGACATGATATTAAAGACTAATACATGAATAAGCTTTCACCTGAATATCCTCAAAACTCAATGATCTAAGAATAATAGAAATGTTGTTTTGTAATAAATCAATCCCCAAGTACTCAACACAAAAAAGAATACAGATTTTGAACACGATATGCCTTTAAGATATAAACCACTATAGTCAGAGCAAAATTTAAAGGTTCTTAATCTTTAAAGAATGACAAAGAGACTGAGATTCAAAGCTGACTTAAAAAAAACCAAACAAACAAAACCAACCACCTCCCAAAAAACACACACAAAAAACCAAACACAACACACAGCTTCTAGTGTTCAATCCCAAACTGTATCTATTCAAGGAAATTACAGTTTAAAAGTAATTTTTGAAAATTTGATGTCACATAAAACCTTACTTTTTAATTACACTTGAAATTATCTGTATTATATTTGATTTTAAAACTATAATTCAAAGCAGTAGTCATTTTCTTGGCTTGCAAAATAGCAAGTGTTGCATATAAGTTACAGAAAACTACCACTAATTCCTACATGCAGATAAATACCATGCTTCTTCAGAATTAAATAGATGGAGATAATATCATCACTTCACCTCAATAAATCAGATTTCATTCATATTATGCTCCAAGCAGGTGGAAAAAAAAATCAATCAACATACTTCTAGGAGATCAAACCTGACATAGGCACTTTATCAGTGATAAAATGCCAAGAGGGCTCACCTGTTCAATCTCCTTTGTCTTAGTTGCAATTGCTTTTGAGCGGCCAAGAAGCTGGCCATCTTCATATAATTCCGTAGGATCTGTTATATTTGTTTCTGTTTCCTCTGTTTGTTCGATGTACAATGGAGCTGAAGATCCAGCCTAAAAAAGAAAAATAAAAAAAATTTTAAAAAATCAGAGTTTTGAGATCAAAATAAAATCCTGAAAGTGTACAAGCAAAAATAAAACCCCAAATACAATCATTCAGTTAAATATGAGTTTGCTTATCAAGACTATTAGTGAAGTATTACTGCTACAATCTGTCAGATACAGATATATGGATTTTAAACATGTAGAAAACATGACATCATAAAAAAAACCTGTGACTCAGTCTTAACTGTATAAAGACAATGATGTCAGATAACCTTTACCTGCCCTTCCACGGAGAAGGAACTCATATATGTGATATTTGTAACACCAGCTAGCAAGAAAAATCCACAATGAAAGTGGGATTAGTTTTCTGAGAAAGGATACAAGTAACAAAACCAAAGGTAAATAGGCATTGACAAAATCAAAATGCTGTCAGAAAGAAGTCTTGCAACATTCAGGACCACAGGTTTAATATTAAAGGAACGGAGATACCTATTGTACAGCAAACAGACAGAGGATTACCGATAATATGAGAAATCTTAACTGAAGTACCAATATTGTATGAGCTTCCCTCTAAAGCAGAAATTAAGACAGCATCTGTGCCCCAAAGAAAACAGACTCCTACTCCAGGAAGTCTATATAGAACATGTAAAAAGAGAAGAAATCACTACAGCATATTTATATCCAACATTATGGAACAGATTTGCAGAATGTAGTAACTATTTTTTTAATAAGATCTGAAAAGTGCAGAAAATACACAAAAATATTTTCTACTATCAAAAATAATGAGAAGTATAATCTTAAAGCTTAGCTAACATGAAAGAGAAAAAGCGTTAGACAAAAAAAAAAAAAAAAAAGCTTAAATGATCCTATGAGCATCTGCTCAAAACTTAGCAGCAATAGAAACCATTACGATTGCATCCCAAATCTTGTTACTGCAGTAAATCACGAAATGCCTGAGAGGGAGTAAAGGCTGCTAAAAAGTTCAGTGCAGTACAACATTCTAACTATTAAGCACTATGTATGATACACTGGAAAAAAGTTGAAAACTGTTGCAATTCATACATAATAGCCTACTACTACTAATCGAGATGAGACGTATTCTTTCTTCTAGGAGTCAGAATGAGATGCCTCACCTCCTTCATCAGCATCCCTGTGGCACACTTAGTCAAGTCATCTCACTCTGCTATAATCGTTTTATTCTGAATCTTTATTTTGAATCTTTTTGCCACTGCAATTTTCTCTGAAGCACAGAGAAAGTTTTAAGCAACTCTTCTCCATATGGTCTGCTGTCCTTTTCCTCCCTTCATTAGCTTCCCCTCATCAAGAACTGAAGTGACATTTCTCTTCCCTGTCACTCTCCTGAACCTCTCAGAAATGTCCATGCATATGTTCTCCTCCTTATAGCATTCATGCTTGGATCAGTTTGTTGCTTTTTTTTTTTCCCCCCTCAGTCCAGCCCTTCTCCCCGCCCCCGCCTTTTTTTTTTCTTTCATTTCTCTTTTTCTGGAGGGAAAGTAACTGCTTAATTATCCAACTGGATTTTCCTGTCCAGAATCAAGCAGCTGTTGATGCACTCAGCCATTATATCAATGGACAGGACTTAAAAGTTCAGATAAATATGGATCCAGTGAGTTTGTTTATTTACCTAATCTAGTCCTTAGGTTCCACAAGTGTGAAGTACAAGGAGGAAATCTGATGCTTCCCCAAGGTGCTTTTATTATCCCTCAAATTACTCCCAAACAAAAAGAAGTCCCTTTTTAATTTTAAGGAGTTCAGCAGGCACACATACCTACACTAGGGCAAGAGTTCCTTGAAGAATCCCAGGAAGACCTGAAGCCGTATTTTGTCAGTTGTAGCTCAACATACATTCAGATTACACTAACAAAACCTACTCTGTTTTGTGTATTAAAAAAACAAAAAAAACCCAAAACCCAAAAAACCAGCAAACAAACAAAAAAACCAACCACAATAACAGGGCTTTAGTCTCCCTCTCTCATTCTTTCAACAAACATTTAATAGCATATGCAGAAAAATTCAGGGGTAAGTACAGAAAAACAAGAGTCTATTGTTGCAAAACTTTAAAATAAAACGATTCATACTCCTGTCTTACATCATACTCGGTTATTTCAGGTAAATTGCTTTCATCCGCCTTCTCTGACTTTTCAGCTGCCCACTTGCTTGCAGCTTCTGCAAGTTCCTTTTCTGATAGTCTGTGGCTCTTATTCAAGGCCTGTACAAAAATATTATAGTCAAGGTTTAACATTAAATATATTTACAAACAGCAAAATATCTTTAAAACTAAAATATACAGTTATTCAGATCCCCAAAACATTTTAAAATAGGGAACACGGAAGCTGAAGCTCTTTCATTTGCTGACTGATTTCTTTAAAAAGAACAGCGGGTGGGGAGAGAGCAAAGAAAAAAAGAAAAAAGAGAGAGAAGAAAAAAGATAAATCAATTAAGTTCAGTAAAATGTTAAAAAAGCACTATACTTTCAGAATCAGCTTTATTAAATTCATGGGACAGAGATAACAGAAAAATTATTTGAGACCAGTTGAGTTTTAAGAGACATGGATCAAATGGGCACTAAGAAGTGAGATGGAAGCGTGGAGTGATCTAATAATTCAATGTGATTTTCAGGCATAAAAAGTTGTAACAATTTTAAACTAAACTATTAAATACTGTGTAGGATATAAAACCTAAGCTAATTAGGGACAAAAGGTATTTTATACATACTTCAAATAATCAGAGCTGCTTCCATTAAAATTCATTATTTTTTATTGGAGTGAACGTTGACCATTTATAATAGAGTCAGTCATGGCTTTATGGCCTACGCATCTGCCTTTTCAGATGGAAATACTGATACAAATAACATTTAACAATTTATCTCTAAGAACACAATTTGGCTTTTACTAACAGGGCAACACACAATGACAAATACCCACATACCAAAACCATCTTAGGAATGGCTAACTTTATATATTTTGTTACCACTATGTGGGTATTTCATTTGAATCAACTGTATGTATAGAAGCATCCATCCAAGAATCTATACAACTCCAGTACTAAGAACTGTAGCACTAAGGTAGATATCTAAATAGATACAAAAATCCTACTGCCTGAAAAAGGTTGTCACAATTCCTACGCAATGCCTGTTCCATCTTAGCAAACAGAAGGACAAAAAAAAGCAAAAAAAAAAAATCCAAATGAAAAAAAACAACTCTTCTCTTTTATCATTAGTTCATTCCAAATTACATAAATGGCCAGAGAAAACAAATACTGTGACCTATAGTAAGACTGCTTCATCTTCAGACCTTTTGTGCTTACCTCAAGTAAAATATTATCCAAATAGCTCTTTGTGCTGTAGTATGGCAAAAGTATAAAATTCACAGAACCATTCCAGGATTCTGTGTCCTTAAGAAACCACCTTTATGTGAATCCAGAAGAGAAGTGCAACACCATGTTAAAATAGGGATGTCTCATTTCTGTATTGTAAATTACAGAATTATATCCAGCGAAGTCAGGAGGTGACAAAGTTCAATATGGGTACAAAGAGGGTTCTTGAATGAAAGGGATAATATAATTCATAGAATAATTAGTCCAGCTCACCTTTTCAAACTACACAATTTTCTTACATTAGTCTCACTATAAACTACCTGCTGCCAATTTTTTTCCCCTGTTGTTATTTGCTATATTACGCCTGACTTCTACCTTTAACCTGACTTCTCCCAAGCTGCCAAAAAAATCCTGTATTGTGGTAGTGTTATGAATCTCTCTCTTTCCTCAAATGTAGCTCTGGCCAATATTAACAAAAGAAAAGACTGGTATCTTTGCCATCAACAGTCAGCTTTGCATGAAATGAAGATAAGTAAGATCTCACATGACTTAAAATATTTCCACAAGCCATAAACAGAAATTAACCACTCTATCTACTGGAATACAGCAAAAAGAATCTGCTTAATCAAATCTTACTAAATTTAATTCTACAGGTCGCTTGTCAACAAATATGTATTAAAAATCCTGAGTGTATTTAATGTAATAAAGTAATGGAATTTCCACAGGTACACTACAACTGAGGAACAGAAACATTTACTTAGACCGCAAACTTGCAAGAAATGAAGAACCTAGTATATCTCACAAAAACCAATCAAACTTCCCCCCGCCTCAAGCCAGAGGTGTCTCTTTTCTTTTTTTACTTTATGCAAAACATAGAACAGCAAAAACTTGACAGTTTCCTGCTATCTTTGCTGGGAAGCTTTCCCTGTCTCACAGATCTGCCTTTTGCTCTGATTATGTTGGATACAGCCTCCGAGGCTTCCAGTCCAGACAGCTATCAAAGAGAAACACAAAAGATTTCATGCCATAGTCAGTTAAACAGGTGGTTAAGATCAGATAACACCAACGTGTATTAATTCACAGTCGTGAATATGTAAAAAATTAATTATAAGATAGATAGGAACACCTTTTCGGATTTCCATATAGTTACTACAGCGAAAAGATATATTGCTGTGGAAGCATATACCTTTGTATGTATTTCAAAGCTAAATTATAATAGAACTTAGAGCACAGAAAAATTTCTCCTTTAATCTATAAAATAAAGCAGATTATCATTTCTCAAGTCTGAATAGATTGTAAGACCCTGGCCCTAGAGATGTTCTTCATGTCTTGCTGAGAATTTTTCTGTCAATATTTCTATGTCAGTGAAGCACTTGTATAACTTAACTGGTCAGTGTAATCCAGCCATCACCCAAGAGGCTCCACTGACACAGGACAGTACATTACAAGCAGATTTCAGGACTTCAAGAGAAAAGCAATAAAAGGTCACTGAAGTACTTCTATTTCTGCAGCTGATGCAAACCCAATAAATTTTTGTGTTGTCTGGGGAAATGATTTTCATCAAACAGAAAGTTTCCTTTTGTGTAGCTTACATCAAGTGGATATCCACTGCCACCAGATACATGCAAACTGCCCGCAAAAAAACCCAATACAGCATAGATCGGATCTGACTGAAGAAAGCAGAACATTTAAAGAATACTTTATAGTTCGAGCTTACACTGCATATTAATACGAAAGCAAGAGATTTTGCAATGCCTTCTTGTCATCAAAGGTTTCTATTAAGCAAGGATTTGGTATTAAGCTGTAGAATGCCTAGTCTGTAAGCAAAATAGGCGAACTAATTATAAATTTTATTTTATAACCCAACTCAGTGTAACTTGTGCTTAACAGCTTTTATCTTACTTTCTTTATTTATATCAAGGAATATACATCGCTTTCCTCCCTCCTCAAGGACATTGGCAATTAGCTAGTGCCTGGCACAACAGCTCTGAAAGAGCTGCGTAAGTACTTAGAATGACACAGCACAACCAAAGCCTGATTTTTTCCCCCACCTAATTATTTCCTTCAGTCTCACCTTCTCACAACAAAAAGTACCTTTCTTTCTTCCATATTTTTTTTTGTTTAAGCATTTCACTGCTTTTATTGAAAAGACCCCAAGAACAAGGCTAGTACACCATGCTACTTAGGCCAAATACTCCTTTTTAATAGGATCTTACCCACTTAGAACAATACAATGCATTGTTTCATTATTTCTCATTAAAGTATTTTTCAAAAATATAGTGCGAATACTCCTGTGGAAGTGTTCATTTTAACCTCAAATATAATTTACGGGCAAGCAGTCCATGATGTGAAAATGTTTTTGCTGCCACAGGACAGCCAGAACAATATTGAACACTGATTGTTCGTTAGTGTTTATTAGCCTGACCATTTAACTAATTAACAAGATTATGTAGCTGGTGCTCAGCCCACAGGATTTTTTAACGGGAAATTAAACAGCATCATTTAGAACATAAAATGACATTTACCAAACTATTTTGCAATGTGTCTCCCTTCCCAAGTAAATGCTATCATTGTCACCACGTCCTCAAGCAGCCCTGTTTCCAAGCCAACTCTGCTATTCACATTATCTTCCCAGTCAGACACTTCACCACACTGTTTCCAAACCCAGTCACAGCTTAGGAACCTCTGAAGGATGGAGTTCAGTGCAAGTACAGGCTTGTCCAATAGATCTGCTGCTCCTAAAAAACAGCTTCCCCGTTTTTCTCCTTGGCATTCCTTTTCTAGCACACTCCAGATTTTGGAAAATGACAATTTTAAAAACATGCAAAACTCCATTTCTCCTAAAATAAGACAACTGAATACAGAATAAAAAGGTTTGTCGGTGTCACCATTAGATACACAGTATTATCAGCATCCTCCTGCCAGATAAAGGAAACAAATCCTCTGCTGGATTGCAGAGCAATTCAAGATGCTCCTCTCCTTAACAGCTGCACACAGTATCTCCTTCCAATTGAGGAAAAATCCAACAACAATGAGCAACCTGAAACCATGGTGAGAAGCACTTGAAAAGAAAATTCACCTTTGAGGAGGATACTGCTGTAGAGCCTGAAGGTGATGCATCTCTTGATGTTTTCAGGGATTGAACTGACGTCCTCTCTTTACCTACAATTAAGAAAAAAATGACGACTGTAAAATTGTATTAAAGCTATACGTTGCAGATATACCTATTGGCTTAGAAAAATCGCAGTGAAATTTGCTCAAGTCAGACATAAAATCTACACACTCCAGCATCTGATAAATATTGATAGCATTTTCTACTCTTTAGAAATAGAGAAGAGATACAGCTATATTATTCCACATCTTTAGGAAAACCCATTGTCCTTTTTTTCAACATTAACTGAAAGGGTGTATCAATATAATTTGGCAAGATGATGTGGTTTTACTTTTAATATTCCTGTAATAATATAAACAGGTGAAATATTAGACACCAGTCAACCACTCCAGGGAACCAGGCAGTGTAGGAACTGGTTTAGCAGGCCACAGCATGTTGAAAAGCCCCGCCATGGGAAACAGTCCTATATCGTACCAACCACAGGCTAGATGCTCCTTATATTATCAGCGATTTTTTGGTAAGAGTTAAAATTGGCAAAATGACAATTCAAATTCACTGTGCTCATCACAGTCTGCGCATAGCTTTGCCACAGACTGGTTACAGGCAGCCCCCCAGCAGCAGAACTGGTTGTGGTGTAAACTATTAGTTTTCAACCCGTGGTCCATGGATTACACCTAAGGGATCTGCAAAAGGTAAATACAAAACGCAAATGTGTTGTCAGTAGCCCTACATTAACTAGACTATTTACAATCACAGGGAAACGACTGACTGTTCACAAATGGAAAATGATACAGACTTACTTTGGATTCCTTTAAATTTGTACCCATACAATTAAGAAAGGGATGAATTAAGAAGTCTATCAAATACTTTAAAAAATTGGGATATAAATTATTTTAGTAGAACTACAAACAAATATGGCTTTAATTTCATAAGTTGAAGCAATAAAGATCAAACCTGACACCTCACTCCTAATAGCTGAGGTATTTTCTTTTTTTACTCAATGCCATAAAATAAGACTGCATCATGTTGTGTATTTTTAAATACCACTACCTACACAAAAAATCATAAGGAAATCTACACAAAAATACATAATTTAACAACAGGAAATGTTTAAGAAAAGTTGGTGTCCTACTCTTTCCCCACATTTTCCTACCATATGTATAGTGTAGACTTAATACAAAGCTAAGATCAAACACCTGCTCATCTCTGTATGTTCTTAGAAGTGAGTTACTGCTATGATATTGAAGGCCTATAATCCATGCAAAAATCTTCATCTTCACAGCTACTGATGAGTCTTTCAAAAATACTACTGAAAATACTTGAGGAAGTTGCTTGCTCAAAAGCAAACATTCCAAATCACACTTTAACCCTTGATTTGAAGATGACGCTAAACAGAGAGCACACTTAAAAACATGGCAAGCAGCCTTATTTAAGAATTTCTAGTAGCCATGAAACAAAAGATGAATTATGAATTACCTTTAACTAAAACAGCTCTTTAACAATGAAAAGAAATAGCAAAAAGAAAAACTGTGAACAATTAAAAGTTCCTATAAATACAAAGTACATGACAAAACCAAAAACGCGAAGACAGAAGTAACCATGTCTTTAATTTGTCACACTCCCCGAAGCACAGGATATCTCCCTTGACACCACCAAGTAACACAGAAGCTTTGTGCCTGTGATACCTGCTTTTCAGCCCCATGGATGAACCACCTCCTTTTAAACACACAGACTAACTGTGCCTCCTATGTGCCTCCTTCATCACACTGGATTCTTTAAAGATTATCTCATTTGTGCTTGAATAGATGAAATAAGTTGATACAAGTGGCAGTAAACTATTCAAGGTTAAGCAGTTAGAGAAACCACCATTTAAGTTGGAGACATAATTAGGCCATTTTTTATGAATGTGTGTGGCTATTGTGAACCCCCAAGCCCTCCCTGCACAATGGAGCACGACACTTGCCAAGCACCACTACTTGTCTTCTTGCAGCTCCTCGACGTACCACCCTACGGAGCCTGCACTGAGTGTCCCAGCGAAGGAACACCAAGCACCCTGCTGCTTCTCTCCATACTCTCCCAGCACGGCTGAACGCCCCTCCTCTCTCATCAGCCCTTTCCCGAGCTTCTTTATGTCCCCCCAGTTTTCTTTGTCCAAATCCTGTATTTATCCTCATTTATAAAGGGCTGGAGAGCATGGGATATTATTCCTACTTCAGTGGAAGTCATGAGGCCAAACTGATTCAGATGGCATGATCTTAAACAGTATTACAATATTTTAAAAAAACCACCGTACTGTAAGTTCCGCATGAAATAGCATATACCTCGCATGTTATAAATCAATTTAAGTACAGACTAAAATGTACTGCTGACATCTATGAGATATGTCCCACTCTATGTTACTTTTAAATTTGTAATACATGAGCTTACCTAAAACAAATCATATTCAAACATGACTCTAAAAGTACTATTTAAGCCATTTATATCTTGCAAATAGGCGATCTTAATTCAGTCACCTAGATGAACAGCTTAGTTGTACTATTTTCCAGGGAACAGGCAGTTATAAAGAAACAGTCCAGTATACAAGCCACATGGCCTCTTAAAACTGACTTAAAGATGATGGGGGAAGGTGTTTAACCATGGAATTAGAAAAAAAAAACATCCCAAAGCCACAGACCTAAATGTAACCTCCTCTCCTGACCAGCATCTCTTCTGGTTTGTGAAGGTGTCTGCTTCTACTTCACTGCCTCCACTTCTGTTTGAGTAATTCTGCCAATATACTACAAATGTGATAGAAGCCAGCTCAAAATTTTAGGAAAACCCTGAAATATTCCAATATTTTATTTGGTTTCTCACACAATTTTTTCCTGTTCCTGGTAATTATGATCTGTACATCTACAACACTTTACAAATTTAGTTGAATATCATATTTTTCTCTTCTCCTACACTTAAAGGAATTCATGTTCACTGAGTATTGCTACAAAACGTTAAAAGAACTGCAATGATGAGCTAGAAAGATAATTCGTATTCTACAATGAGTGAAATGATTCCTCAATATTTAAACAACGTTAACTAAACTCCACAAGATCTTTTTTGGCAAGAAGTGCTACATAGTGGTCCAGTGTGCCACTCCAGAAACACACGATATGCCTATCAGTGAACAAAAAAAAATCTAATTAATTTTTTAAAAGCTGCCAAAATGAACAGTAGTTTGTATACTTTACTAGAAAGCATTTGCAGAAAGAGAAATCAAATTGGATTAATTTACATCAGCTGTACAAACAGCAGTGGTTAAGATTATAGTATACTAAAACCTGCAATTTTGCCTTTTATTTCCAAATTACTTAAAGAGGAAAGCCTTAAATATTTTCAAAACAGATGATTAATTAGATTTCTGGGAAAGATTAACAGCCAGGTTTTTAAAACGCAGAACACATGCAGTACAGACTTAACTCAGATGTTTCACGTTTCTTTGAGGAAAACAAGATTTGAGACAACCTGAAAATGAGATGAAATTGCTAAAAAAATTTAAAAACCAGCTTCAAAACCTTAATAATACAGTTCTAAGAACATTTTCAGAAAATGTAACAAGTAACAGTATGTACTTCAATTTCTCCCAATTTTTTAAGCCTAAGCCTTCTTTTCTCCTGGTTGAAGGAAGAAAAGTCTTCATCTTCTACAAATGTCAATAAAGTTTCTTGTAATGGAATGCAATGAAGCACATAAAGAAGTAACAGCAGCAGTTGATGCTAAAAGGAAAATAACACACGATACTAGCAAGGCTGTGCAGCTGAAACTCCTACAGTCAGTCTAGAGCTGCTACTGAAATAACACCTACAATTTCCCACATGAAATACGTAAGGCAACAGAGAGTACTATGAAGCAACCAAAGAGCAGACAACACTTAATCAGTACAAAATGTCTAGTTTTCTCATTGTGAAAGAAAGCATGTAAAGAAAAAGGGCTTATACAGTGAGTTGCAGTTTCACCTCACTAACCAGTTCTCATCATTAATCCAGCATTACCTTGCTGAGAAGAAATATTTCTTTTATGTAAAGATGACATACTTCTGCTATGCTGGGACTGGTGGAAAGGATAGGCTTTGCTTCTTTCAGGAGAGTAGCTCCTGCTGCTGACACTGGAGCCAGATCTGCTGTGCGGAGAATCCCTTCGGCTCCCTGGCGATTCCCTGAAGAAAGGAGAGTCCCTCTTATGAGGGGATCGCTCTCTCATATAATGAGAAGGATAGAAGCTTTTTCTTCTGAAGCCATCTCTGGTGTCCCTTTGAAGACAACGACAACAAAAAGTTACTTGATTATCCTTCTAATGTTCGTGGAACAGCACTAGATATTTCAACGGCAACATTTTACATCTGGTAAATTACAAATACGTTAGCTGTCATCTGCAGAACACATCTGAAATCTTCAGCATTGTTAGAGTACTAGGCAATGAACGAAAAAACAGCAGGAAAGTAGAAAAAAATATGTATATGTACGTAATGACTTCGGTTTTAATTCAACTACTTCATGGGGAGAAGCTAATTCCTTTATATTTCTCAATAATGCGGCTAAAATATAAGAGAAAGAGACATTAACGAAATTGAGACTCTCACATTTTATTTCTTCAGATTCACTCCACTTCACCTGGAAATTAAGCCTTAACTTACAATAGCTAAAAATGCATATGCAAATATTGCTTACACTATTTGGCTGGTTTTCAACTCTATTTTTCTCTTACTCTTATTTTCAAGGGACTATGTCCCTCATTTGATTTCACACACATTGCTATGGGAAATACCCCTGCGAGACTTGAGTTTATATCCAGCAAGGACAAAAAGAAAACTGCAGAATATCTTTCCTCATGCCTATATATCCACCCAATGTCAAATCCTGAACAAAAATATGAAGATCATACCTCCTAAGAAGTCTATGTCTTTCACAATATTCATTTTGAACTTTACTGTAAAATGCCACAGACACACTCAGTATTACATGAAACCAAACTTATTCAAAACCATAACCTAGTAAACATCAAAACTTTCTACTAAATTTATATATTGCTACTCCAGACTATACCACAAATGTCCTGGTGACCTGCAAATTATATTAATATACATATGTCGAGGTCAAAAAAACAGTATCAAATTGAACTTTACCTAAAGAATCTCAAAGCTAACAAACATGCAAGTGAACACCTACTGAATCTAGACTTGTGACATCTGCCTTGGTGAGAAGACATGTTGCGAAGAGAAGCAAGTACTTCTCAGCTCCTCCACAGCATTGCTAAGTAAAAATAAAGACTTCATAGCATTTATAGTAAGCCAGAATGTACCTTATTTCACTGCTTTTCTCTATTTCTCATCATAGGCTGGTATTTTAAATAAGGGACTGTCTCACAAAGACAATCTGGTGGTCTCATTGAGCACAATGTAGCTATAGCTAATTTTATATTGGTGGAGAAAAAGAAAAAAAGCCCTCTAGTGTACAATTCCTACAGCATGTTACAGGTCCATGTTTGTGACGGGTAGCAAAGGATTCAGGGTGCCAAAGGTGTCTTGGACTATCAAAACTACACAGGCAGCAACACAACCATACAAACTATATTATACTGATGTGTTTTACACAGTGGTGATTTACTTTTTGCATGGAAATCACCATTTGCATGAGTGGTTCTGCTTCAGAGCACGAACACTCCACAAGCAAGATTGAGGTGGTTCTGCAACAGAAAAATCATCAGGGTGGGGACATAGCCAGTAAAAATACAGACTCCTTCAGTTTATTTCTCCAATTCCTGATAAAATAAAGTATCAGGAAAATAAAAAAAATCTTTATTTTCAAAATTTTCATTTGAAACTAAAGTATGAGTCAACAGCTCTCAGCCACCCCAGTTTTCAGTAAAACACCAGTGAAGCAAAGCCAGGTTTTACGGTTAAATAATTATTTCACTGTTAACAGACCACAGGCCTTTTATGGGTATCTTATCTTACAGAGAAGCGTATTTTACAGGTCTGTATACCAAAACTGATACAAGACAATGTTACATGGATTGGTACCTAACAGGTGTGCTAAAAATCAATATTCATTTCCTTTCTAAACATCTTTTCTGCTGTTTACTGGGACACTTTCTTCTTCTAAAGTGAGACAGGAAAAAAAAAAAAGTAACTGTTAAATAGTGCTCTATTTAAGAGCCTCTACACAGTAGCCATTGTACAGATGTTTACATCAAAGAATGAATCACCCAGGCATACACAGAAGGATAATCCTCCTGCTTTCTTCAAAGGCCTAAGAGCAACGTGCTCACCTCTGGACACTACTCTTGAGGAAGTGTGTGGATTAACAGGAGGCTTTCCAGAAGGAAATAACCAAATGGATCAGAGACTGAGAAAACACATTTAATGAAGAAACACTTAAGCATTTGTCCACTTAAATTTAGGAAAAAAAAATCTAAAGAAGCCAGGTGAGTCCTCAAAATAGCTGAAAATAGGAAACTAACATTTTATCTGCGTAACATGTATCAACACTTCATGTAGCAATAGACCTAGACTGGGGGAGGAAGATTTAGTTCAGATTAAGAATATTAGAAAGATTAGCTCAGCATTGAACAAGTTTGTCTAGTTAAGTGGGCTTTTATTTATTAAAGAACATATTGGTCAAATACTTATCAGAAATGAGTTAGGTACAGCACACTTTTTCTTCAGTTTCCTTCTAAATCTCTCTCTTTCTAAATAACTTTATTTATTTTTAAAGCACAAGCTTTCTGGTGGACCAGTACACCACTTTTATGCCCCAAACACATTTTTATGAGCAAGTTATTAAGCTCTAGTATACAGAGAAGTTTATTATGGAAATGTTTACAGAGCTCCAGCTATTGCACACATATAATAAATGCTCTAATATCCACATAAGAATCTACAAAACACAACTGAAACACCCTTTTAAACAGGAAAACATTTAAAAGTCTAATTCTACAATATTGTACACCCCCCAAAAAAGTAGAATCTCACTTCCATTTTTTAAATTTTCTTTTCATCATTCCATGTTAATTCTCAACTGGACACTTTCTCATACTGAACACTCAAGCCATAACTGCATTGAATCTGTTTCGGACAGCATAGCAACAGCACAACATTTCTGATGTTTTCCATCAATGTAACAAACCACACCAAACAGAACAAAATAAGCACTGTTTTATTTTTTTTCCTTAAATATTTAAGCTAACATACACCTGCAATTTGGTAATGAAGGCCCCAATTCAGCAAAGCAGTTAAGCACATGTTTCAGATTCCAACACATACTCAAAAGGTTTATTGAGCAGGGACAATACCTAATAGAGATGCAAAATTTTGCGCTCGGCTGTAACTTTAAAATAGAACTGCTGCCCTTAACGACAAATACAAGATCAATCCCTTTTATATAGGATCCCTCTTATCTTTATACCTTGTGTTCACATCTCACACTTAGTCCTGAAGCACAAGTTAGTTCTCTCAGCAGGATTGCAACAGGAAGTATTTGCAATTTTAACCTCCATGAAACCTAACCATTAAATTCTCACTAAAGCTGATAATCTTGGATAAACTCCTGAGATTTTATAAGTAAACATCCATACCCTGATATACCATTCACCAAGGGTAGCTGAGAGAAGAGCACAAGCCTGAGAGTTATTTCAGTTAACCACTGGTTCCAGTTTCTTGGAAGAAAAAAAACCACAAATGCCAAACAGGCAAAGGTACGGCTTTCTGCACAGCAGGAGACCAAGAGAATACAACAGAGGGGAACTTTTCTGTTGCCAAAGGACTAGAGACACCACCATAAAAGTTGTAGAACACATGCCAAGTTCACTACCTCATCAAACCTGAAATGGTTTCCCCTCTACTCCACTCTGGTAAGACCCCACCTGGAATCCTGTGTCCAGCTCTGGAGCCCACAGCACAGGAGAGACATGGACCTGTTGGAGAGGGGCCAGAGGAGGCCACAAAAATGATCAGAAAGATGGAATGGCTCTGCTGTGAGGACAGACTGAGAGTTGGGGTTGTTCAGCCTGGAGAAGAGAAGGCTCCAAGGAGACCTTACTGCACCCTTCCAGTACTTGAAGGGGGTTTATAAGAAGCGGGACAAACGTTTTAGTAGAGCTTGCAGCAATAAGACAAGGGGTAATGGTTTTAAACTGAAAGAGGGGAGATTCAGAGTAGATACGACAACTTTTTTTTTTTTTTTTTTTAAATGAAGTTGGTGAGGCACTGGCACAGGTTGCCCAGAGAGGTGGTAGATGCCCCATCCCTGGAAACATTCAAGGCCAGGCTGGACGGGGCTCTGAGCAACCTGATCTAGTTGAAGATGTCCCTGCTCATTGCACAGGGTTGGACTAGGTGACCTTTGAAGGTCCCTGCCAACCCAAATCATTCCATGATTCTGTAGATCAACACATTAAAATATCTTTTCCATTCTACTTCCAAATCGCATAAACGCGCTCTCAAACATAATTTCCAAAAATAATTAGGCATATTAGACTAGGTAAGGTAAGACTTCAATTAACACAACGCAACTGTTAAAAGTCAGATTTCAGAAGAGAAAAACATTCCCACAGGTGGCTGACACAACACTGTTGCATGTCATGGCATCAATATTCAGTTACACATAAAGAAAAGCATTTGTTATCAACTCACAAACTAATACTACAAAGCTCTGTAAACAAGAGAAAGAACCTTGCATGGTTATGCAAATACACAATGAATAAATGTCAAGACTAACATTAAGAATAATTTGTTGGGATGCAAAAATAGCATCACCTTTTAAAAATAATACCAACAGCATGAGGTCATGGAATCACTTTATTGATGAACTTTTCTTCAAATGTAGATCATAACCCAAACACAGCAGTAGGTGGAAAGGGGATAGCAAAAATCTTCTCTTTGCAGCAAAACGCTTAACAAAAGGATGCCTATACTGTCAATAACACCAAGTTTTTCCCTCTCTTCTTGTGAAATTTACAGCACATCTCATTTCATCAATTAAGGAAAGGGGGGGTAACTTGCATTCATATAAATAAACGACATCTAAGCAAAGCCCATCCCAGTATTCTCATCGTCTTTCAATGGGAATTAAATTCCCTGAAATGTTTATTATATTCAAAACATAACAAACAAGTCTTTGGAACCTAAGCAATGAAGAATTTATCTTCCTGAGGGCAATTATGCACCAGTCCTCTGACAATACTCCCCACCCTGAGAAAGGCACGGCTACGTACATTGTAAACAGAGGATCTCCTTACGGTTTATTAGCATTATGTAAACATCACTGATAAGAAGAAAATAATCATTTTCCCAAAATGTGACTTACTTTTACACAACAAATCAGTGTTATTACAAAATTTAACCGAGTTTGCACACAATACTGAATTTTTCCTTACGTGTATATCGTAACACACTAGTAGCTGTAATAAATAGTTCTCAAACAATAACCACTGTTAAAAAAAAATATAATGATGACACCAATTTCATATGACAATTTGCAAACTTACAAAAACTGCAGTAGGCAACAGTTGTACACAGATAAAGCCATAGATCCCTAAAACATAATGTAGTTTTGGATCAAAAGCAAGTTGAATAAGCACATGATAGCAGTTGAGAACTGTCATGATAAGACCTTTTAGGTTTTTTGTACCCAATTTTGGCGTGTTTACTGTAATTGTTGTCAAATAAATACTTACAAGACAATTTACTACCTAGCTGTTCCTCATTCAACAATAATTCAGGCTGGGTATTTAAGAATATCAAAATTGTAACTACTTGTCTTTAGTCCAAAGTATACTTTGCCAGTCCTTTAGAGTCATAACATAGAGGCTGTATTTAAATGTAACCGAAACATTTCAAGGGACCAACGTATAAGAAATACCATATACACAGAATCAGACTGAAATTCGTAATTACACTTTTCAAAAACAAGCTTGCCCAGTTTTCTCTTATGGCTCTCAGCAGGAGTTAAAACCAAGATTTAGAACTGTACTACATTTCAAATAAAGGGTAAGCTCTACTGCATGAGGCTGTCTATTTACAGGTTCAGCAGGGGAAAAAAAAAAAATCAGGTAGTGGTAAGTTCTGCTAATTTGACAATTCTCATATATAAGAAACTTTGAAAAGTTTTGATTAGAAAAACAAAGCTTCCATGACATCATCCCAAAATGAAATAGAATAGCCAGAACCCTCTGTAACCAACAACAGTCGAAAGAGTCTCCTATCAGCTAGGATGTAGGGAAAAAAAAAAAAATAAATAAATAAAAAATTTTTTAAAAAAATCACAGCTCAGACTCGTGCAGGAAGTTCCAGGATCCCGACTGAATGGCAAGAATACTGGCACTTACTGTCACTGACCTCAGAAGCTCATCAGGAGAAATGATTAAGAGAAAACTAAATTAAATTATCAATACAGCATGTATTATGACTTTAACATTGAAACTCCTTCCCCTCAACCTGAGATGAAAACTGCATAAGCAATTAAACCAGAGTTCTGTAAGACCCTCTAAAAGGAACAAAATTATCAGTAAGCAATTTTTGAAAGCAAACATGTTTTTTAGAATTGGAATGAGAAATTGTACAAAGAAGTACAAGAAAACACATCTTCAGCAAAGATCACGGTCAATAGTTACGTAAATAAAAATATTTAAAAATTAAAAGCAATCACTCAACAACTACAACTAACTGCCAGTGAAAGCAACATTCACCTTACAGAATAACCCCACAATTAGCTGAAACATGCAAAGAAGTCTAGTTGACACTAAGAGGAACTTTTACCTCCTCCCCCTATTTTTGCATGGGCAAGGGCAAAAAAATTCTGCAATTGAAACCCTGTCGATCGGTCTCTCCTTTTCTCCTCATTCTCTCAAGCAACAAACATTTGAGAAGTGAAGTGACAGGAGTCTTGCTTTGAATGAATTTTCTAGTATAATTCTAGATATAAATGAAGCAGGTCCCATCAACATAACAGCAGAAACTTAGTTTGACATAATATCCTTAGTAAGAAAACAGTCAGTATTCACATATATAGTTCTAAATTTCAGGATTCTAACTTAAATAGGGGAAAGACATTCACCACAACAACAAAAACAGACTTTTCTGAATTGAAACTTTTTACTTTCAATTGCATTGACCTGTAATAGTGGACAGTCTTGAACTGTTCTTAATTATACGCAGCCTTTAGTACAGGGCAGTTTTAAAATAGTGATACCTGCATGAGAAGATTTGAGTTCTTCAAATACATTCAAAATAAAAATCCACGGTCCAAAGGAACCCAAAGCATTAGTAATACAATAATTTAGGCCAAGCAACAACAACAACAACAAAAATCAAATTATGAAACAGAAATCTCAGTTTGCAAACAAATTGGTTGTCCCAAGCACAAAAGTGCTAAAGAGGCGGTGGAGCAGAAAACAACCCTCAAAGAAAATGTAGCAACTACTGAATCACTAAGACTGCTGCATAAGACATGAAGTGTAATATGAAGTCATTAAATATTTAGTGTAAACCAGAATCTACTTTTAAGTTATCTATTGCCTATTATCTTGTTCCAAAAGTTCTAACTCACCCCTCTACCCCACCCCCCCCAAATACCATAAGCCAAGGTAAACTAATTTAGCTAACAGCCTAATACAATGGGTCTTCTGAACGAAAGATTTCACCAGACAAGCCCTTGCCTGGAGTTGCAGACAGGTATAACGAATCTACCACAATGACCTATTATAAGGAAACCGTAATTTTGTATATGAATAAACAAGTTACTCCAGTAGTTCACATGAATACCTGAGAGGTCCAATGTTCTGGCAGAGATTTTATTCATTTATTTATTAAAAGAAAAAGGCATGTGCTAATGAATATGATTAGAATTCTGCTTATCAATCTCTGTCAAAAGCAAGGCCATTTTCTTTGGGTGACTGCCATATTTATTTCCCTCCACACATGTTTTTTAATAAAGAATGAGGTTCTTGTATGGTGTCCCTTAAGACCTGTCAAATATTGCAACAGAACAGCAGACTTATGTACATTTTTAGCACCATCTCATAAATCCTTTTGGCTAAGTTTCTCTTCTATAAGCAAGACAAAGATCAGTTTACATTACAAGAAAGTTTAAATCCAAAGCCTAAAGACCTCCCAGAATATAATACACTGTTTTAAACAAGTATAAACTATTTAACCAGGTTCACTGTTTCATTCACTAAAAAATACTTTCAGGGGGGTAAGAAACAAGCTACCCCATGTGATTCAAAGGTGATTGCACAGTGATAAAGTAAAGATAACTGCCTTGGCCCATGACACATCTGAACCCTCAATATTAAATCCTGCTCTACTGAGAGAAGAGTCAGTGGCCCTTAACTTCTATCTGGAGACTCTCTCCTCAGTAGTTTTGGTTTAAAATAACCATTCTCGGCAAAGAACAATTTCCTTCTTAATGTACAATCTTCAGACCACTCCTCTAGAACAGGAGTGTCCAACCCATTTTCACTGGGGGCCACATCAGCCTCACGGTTGCCTTCAAAGGGCCAAATGTAATTTTCAGACTGTATAAATGTGGCAACCGTGAGGCTGATGTGGTCTCCCGTGAAAATGAGTTGGACACCCCTGCTCTAGAATATCCTGCCATCACATACTGCACCTGCCAGGGGTGAATCACCAAACTGCAGGGTAGTGCAAGCAGAGACCAGAAAGCCACAATCGCTGGGCTTCTGTCCCTCACTTTGCTACCGGTTTTCTCCATGGACTTCACTAAATGCAAGTCTCACTGTGAAAGTTTATGCATCTACAAAAACTGGGATATATTATGCTTTACCAAGGAAAGGCAATGTGCCATTGATTTAAAATATTTCCAAAACACAATATAGAACTGACAAACTTTAGTTGTTCACAGATCATCAATTGTTTAAAATTAAGTTTCGACATTTTGCCAGATGGTTTTCTTTCATTTTTATCATCAAAATTACATTTTTATTATTTCTATTTATTACAAAATATTTCCTGTACACTCCACAGAGAAGCAGATCTGTTTTATCACAGAATCACAGAATCAGAGAAAGTTAGGGATTGGAAGGGACCTCAAAAGATCATCTAGTCCAATCCCCCTGGCAGAGCAGGAACACCTAGGTGAGGTTACACAGGAAGGCGTCCAGGCGGGTTTTGAATGTCTCCAGAGAAGACGACTCCACAACCTCCCTGGGCAGCCTGTTCCAGTGTTCCGTCACCCTCACTGAGAAGAAGTTTCTTCTCACATTTAAGTGGAACCTCCTGTGTTCCAGTTTGCACCCATTGCCCCTTGTCCTATCATTGGTTGTCACCGAGAAGAGCCTGGTTCCATCTTCGTGACATTCACCCTTTACATATTTCTAAACATTAATGAGGTCACCCCTCAGTCTCCTCTTCTCCAAGCTAAAGAGCCCCAGCTCCCTCAGCCTTTCCTCACAAGCAAGATGCTCCACTCCCTTAATCATCTTTGTTGCCCTGCGCTGGACTCTCTCCAGCAGTTCCCTGTCCTTCTTGAACTGAGGGGCCCAGAACTGGACACAATATTCCAGATGAGGTCTCACCAGGGCAGAGTAGAGGGGAAGGAGAACCTCTCTCAACCTCCTAACCACCCCGCTTCTAATACACCCCAGGATGCCATTGGCCTTCTTGGCCACAAGGGCCCAGTGCTGGCTCATGGTCATCCTGCTGTCCACCAGGACCCCCAGGTCCCTTTCCCCTACGCTGCTCTCTAATAGGTCATTCCCCAACCTATACTGGAAGATCTACACAAATGCATTAGTATTAAAGACTGGACTATGACTACTTCCTTATTTCACACAGGACATGGCGGGGGGGGGAAAAAAAAAAAAAAAAACAGACGACACATAGTAGCAGCAAGTTTTGGTCCCCGCAATATAAAAAAAGATGTGGACAGGCAGGAGAGGGGCCACATAAAATTATCAAAGGGCTGGGAAGCCGCCATATGAGGAAAGGCTAAGAGAACTGGGCTTGTTCAGCCTTGAGAAAAGCAGGCTTAGGGGAGACCTTATCACCATGTTCCAGTAGCTAAAGGGTGGCTACAAAGAAGATGGAGACTCCCTTTTTACAAGGAGTCACATGGAAAAGACAAGGGGTAATGGCTACAAGTTATTCCTGGGGAGATTCTGATCGGGCACAAGAGGGAAATTTTTCACAATGAGAACAACCAGCCAGTGGAATAATCTCCCCAGGGAAGTGGTGGATTCCCCAACATTGGACACTTTTAAGATTCAGCTGGACAGAGTGCTGGGCCATCTTGTCTAGACTGTGCTTTTGCCAGGAAAGGTTGGACCAGATGATCCTTGAGATCCCTTCCAACCTGGTATTCTATGATTCTGTATCTTGAGAGAAGATATTCAAAATGTCCTACGTGAGCCAGTTCTCAGGAGTTTGTATGCTAGGAACCAACATTACTACCGATGCAGAGTGCTTTGTCTACAAATACAGCAATCCTTATATTACAAAAATCTGGACCTCGGATAATTTTAAGGATCAAATTTAATACATGTACAGCTGGGATTTACAAGTGCGTCATTTTGTAATTTCTCTTTGAAGATGAGTCTTACCCATCTTAAGTTGCCAAGTTTTGCATATTTCACATCTTATGAACTCAGTTTGGCTGAAAAAAAAATAATAAAGTAATGCTCTGTGCACTCAAAAGGATTAAAAAGTAGGATGACTAAAGTGAACAGCAGCTAACAATCTTCTAAGGCATTTTGCATCGAAAAGCTCATCTGACTTCATAAAAATGGACTTGCATCCAAAATCCATTGCTATGAGGCCCATACAGAAGTACTGTAAAATTTGAGTTCTTCAACAGCTAACAGCACTGTTCCCTGCAACTTCTCAAAAATCTGTCATGCACAAAATAATTTGAGTGCTTTGAATAAATTAGTTTGATATATCACTAAAGACAAGTAATAACACAGCCCCAGAAGTAATCAACATCAGTAAAAGATTAAATGCACAAATAAGTCATGTGTTATTTGATCTCCTCTCATAACTTCCAAGTTTCACAATTCTCATAGCATCAGCAACCGAGACATTAAAACTGTCACCATGTGTGCAGAAAATTCTCTGTTCTCCAAACTAAGAGATTCTGCTTTGATATACAATTCTTTATACATGCCAACTAGGCTTGAACCAAAAGCCACTTCGAACCGAACTATGACTGCAAGGTTACACAATTCACATCGGTTCCTGGAGTTCAGAAATCCATCAAGAATCCCTTAGGTCACAACAAGAGAAAAAGGGCTGGGAACTCATTTTGATATCCATGCCCACCACATTCTCTGAATTACTTTATTTTTTACATATTAAAAATGATATTACCATAAAGAAGTCATGGTCAGGATGAGAGCTGTTCACTGAGCACCGTATAAAACAGGGCTAACAATTCTCAAGCGTGAGTAGTCCAGGAAAGAGCAGAAGGATCAGTAATGCTCCACTCAATGGCAGACTACCGGCAAAAAAACCCACCATAGAAGAAACAACTACAGTAACAAAAACATCCCACCCCCCAAAAAACCTAACATACGGTTTCTTCAATATAGGAAATTTTCACTCCCTATAATTCTGCATCATTTAAAGAATTTTGATATTCCAGCTAAGCAGCTTCTTTTACCTTGGGGGAATCTCTAGTAATGTTTTTCAGCACCCCAAAGATAGGGGAAACAAACATGGAAAAAGTAAGAGATTAGAAATTACTTTTTGACAGTTAAGTTGCCAAAAATCAAAGCAGGATAACGTGAATGATTAATGCTTAAGAGGAAATGCTAAACATAATATTGACGCCAACTTCTTATAGCACATTTTTAGCTGCTGAATGAATTTTAAAAAATACTCGAGAAAACTGATTATTTATGTCAATAAAGAGCTATTCTTTTTAGAATTTATAGTCACTGTACTGACTACGAAAACCCATTAATTTTACAAGTCTCCTCAGTGTCTTTAGCTTCACAAATCTAACTTTGTACTATGTTTTAGCCATGTTCAATGCAATTTTTTAAAAAGTACTTCTGGTTAAAGTGATCTTAAATCTCCTCTGTTACCTCAAGGGAAAAAAAAATATTTTTATGTACTCCATAAGAACTTATCCAAAATAACTTTCCTCATATCCAAAGCGAAAGCATCTTCGCATATAATCATTTTTTAATCTCATGTTTTATAGTGCAAATTTCTTTGAAATGGAAAGTAATTAGCGTTTTCACCACAGGAGACAACATATACCAAGTACTGTACTTTGATTTCCTCTGTTGAGATCCACTAGATAGCTCAATAGTGAGAGAAAAAAAAAATCATATTAAGTTTATTATCCAGCACATAATGCTACAAGTGTTTAGCAGTCTGATCACAGGATTTGACATTCAAGGCTATTTACCATTCGTGTGCTCTTCTGTACAATCAGACTTCTGCCATGCTAACACATATTTATATATCAGCAGAGCTTCCTGCAATCACAAATAGATTCCCATACCCTCAACTGAACCAAGTATCTCTTATGAAGTTCTTCTATAGTGCTACTGCAGTTGCATAACAGTTACATATTCTGAAATATATAATAACAACTCAGATGGGACCATCATCTACCACGCAACACATTTTTAAAGACATCAGCAACATGAGCTGACATTTTATTCTCTCATTTTAAGTGGAAGAAATCAGGATGCATTTAAGACAATCTTTTTGACCACTGGGTGCCACTCTTGTTCTGTGTAAAATATACTGCCTAACACTAACAGTCTTCTCAGTCTTTTTTTTCCCCCAGCTTTAAACAATTCTGATTCTTCTAAAGAAAGAGGAAAATTTGCAAGAACTTTTACACACGTTTCTTACTACTTTTCAGAACTTGCTTCCAGCCCCAAGAATGCAATTTTGAAAGAAGGCTAGCACACACATACTTTTACAGTATATGAAGGGTTTGTTCGTTTGGATTTTTTACACTGAAGTTATATAATAACCTAGTTATGCTACACTTAAATCATCACATGCAGAGCAACAGATATCTGCTGCAACTGTGTAGCCCCATAGCACTGTAATGCCATTACCAGTAACAGCTTCATATTGAGTTTGCGAGGCCTCAGGACTGAGGTTTTGAGCAAACTTGTCAGGCTTGCTCTGTCTGAGCTTTCCTTGAACTGCCTGAAGTCTTTTTTTTCACCTTGGTACAGCTTTAACAGCTATTTTTCTAGCTGAGCAGGTGTCTGTAGCTAACTTGTTTTACATTTATTGATCTTTGTATGGTACAATCATCATTTGATAAAGACAATGAGTTATTCTATGTAGAATCAGATATTTAGGGCTAACAACATGATGTATTATATAGAAATACAGGCCTGTTTTAATAGCAGACACCTTGACAAGTGGAAACACAGGATGTGGCATGTAAAAGTACAGGCATGAGACTACAACAGACGGGGGCATAAGCCTGGCACTGGAAACCTCTGGGCTATGAATGATTCACCAGTGGTCAGATGGCCAAAAATAGTTCTAGAGATAACAAAAAGAACAAGGAAAATAGTATCTAACATATCCAAAAGACACCACATATGGTAAAACTGGCTGTAACAAGGAGCTGTAGACCAATGAAGAAAGAACAAAGATGCAAAAGCATGTTAACAAACCTAAAAATGACCCCAGGTGCATCTTATGGTGAGGAAGAAGCAGCCATCAACACAAACATCAAATTCCACCCGGCAAGAGTGAAGATGCTGACAACTCACTGTTTGACCACCGCTGACCTTAAGACCCAGAAGAGCAGGTGAAGAAAGACGTTTAGAATCTAAGAAGTGTGTGTACAATAACAACTCAGGCAAAATTGTTATTATAATTTAAAATTTTTCTATGTAGACATAATCTTTCCGTAAGAATTAAATTTGAACTAAGAGTGATTCTTAGCTAGTATTTCAGTTCTTGAACTAAAAGTGATTCTTAGATTAGACTCTTAATATTTCAGTTACACTAACAATTCATTTTTGTCTAAATATTTAAGGTGAATTTCATCCTTGTTTATAAATTTTTGCATGTAACGCTATCCTATGCACTTTATTTATCCTATCAAATAATCCCGTATCAAACATCATAGCAGGCGTATGTATATTACAGTCTTATTGTTTAACACTATTCCTTACATTTCATAGATAGAAACCTGAGGTACAGATTAAGAAATGCTCACAGAAATTAATGATGCATGATGGAAACACTTCCTTATAAGTCCATCTGAGAAAACACGGAGGTCAGAACAAGGCTGTGGTGAACTTCATAATCTCATTATTCACCCCAGCAACCTTTAAAATGCTGCAGGTACCTTTCCGCTGTATTGTGGCCCCAAGGTGCTACAGTCACAGCAGCAAATATTAAACCAAAGAATTCTCTGAACTCATGTAAAAAGTGTGACTGATCAGGGAGATGCACTAAATTATTTACAGTCCCAGGCTAACATCCTAAAGATGCTATCGTAAGGCCTCCTCTCCTTTCTAACCAAATACTAAAATAGAGACTTTCATATCATACCATTTATTTAGTTTCTATTTCGAACAATACAACTAGAAGCCACTTTTCCACTATTGTCATTAACAGATGCCCTTTCCCACTTCTCTGTCACTTTATTGCTCTGTTCTACAAACCATTTCGATAACAAAGAAAAATGCCCCAAACAGTCCCAGCTTATGCATGGCACTACTGTAAAGTCTTATAAAATACCTGTATTCTGGATGCCGGCTTCCAGGATGATCATCCCTTGGCCATCTGTAACCTGATTCATCCTGCAAAAATATACATGCAAAACAACTGCGTGACACGTATCTCAACATCGGATGTGAGGTACATTTAGTTGCCAAATGGTACTTATTTACTGCAAAACCAAAGCATTTAATGAGCTAAAATAAAGTATTAATCATTTACCACAATGCTCAAGAGAGCAACTTTGAAATGCTGTATGAAACACAAAAACTACAAAAACTTCCAAACTATATATATGGACCTTGACTGATCAAAACGTAAATTATCATCACTAGCTTGAAATTACAGAATTTCAAACAGCTGGGGTCGAGGAGGAAGCAGTAATGACCTTTCAAAGGGACCACATATTTTGTACTTATACATAGTTACTGGGAAAAAAAAATGCATCCAACATCATGACAGAATCTTAAATAAGTGAATAACTGTGCAAATTAGAAGGATAGGTAGACAACATTCAACAAGTTGCATGTGCAAGGACTTGCTAAATAGAAATATTTTGCAGTCATTCTTCTATTCATCCAGATAACTTTACACTGCATTACAGAGAAGACTTCTGGCCACTTTTGTTTTCCCAGTTCAGACTCTCAACTTTCCAGAGAGCTGGACAATGGCTCTTTCTCAAGTCAACAGAGTAGGTAGGAACCATAAGCAGCAGCAAACAGGTATTACCATATAATCACAAGAGTCTTAGAAGCACAATAACTGCAAAAAAGCACTAAGGATCAAAACCTAGATGTTTTTTCTATTCATTCTGCTTCATTTTATGAGAACTTCACTAACAACAATGCTCTGTCTGACATAATATTTTAATCGTTCATTATTCAAGCTTAAATGAGAAGATAAACATCACAAACACGTGAAAAGAATCACCTTACGTACACCTCGGTGTGGAGGGCCACTTCTTCGGTCATGGGCAAAACTGCGACCCTCTTCATAGCCTCTGTAGTCGGCGTGACTGTAATCATCATACCGACTGTAATTCCCATCCCCAGGTCTTTCAAGCAGTGGTGGTTTCTTGGGCGCAACGTTTACTACTCTATGGTAATCATCCTAAACCATGAAACAAACAAATCATTGCTTTTAACAGCTGGAAATCTGTAGCAAATACACAAAAGTAAAACCAAGTTATTTCTAAATATGGGACTATAACAATCTTAAAGCTGAAAAAGCACAAGGGAATAAAAAACATTAAAAACTATGCCAGTCTGATGGTGGAACAACCTATTAAATCTAATTGGACACTATACAGATGTTATCCTTAGGCATTACACATTAATTATAGAAGGAAAATTTTCAACATGGTTTAAGTTTCTTTTGAAAGTTTAAAGCAGTAGCATTAGCTACATTCTAAGCATCAGCTTGCTTTCTTTAAGCATTAGCCACATATATTTCTCAGACACTTTTACGTTAACTTAGGAATGCAATAAAGGAAGTTACACCTGTGAGGTCTGTAAAACAAAGAACCCATTTGAAAATACTATCAATTTTCTTAATGTCAGTAATATCCTCCACACTACAGAGATTGTAGCAAAGACAGTCCTTGCTTCATAATCTGAATAGATGAGGGCCTTCTCAACACAATGCAGTAAGTGATCTGAGGATTCAAGTGACAGAGTTTTAGCACTCTTGGTTTTTCTTTTAATGTAAGTTTCAGATAGCTTTCTGCTAGAATGCAAAATTAATTTATTGTATTTCCTTCAAATGAAATGTCACATACAATTTACCAATTAAAGAAATCCTGTGTCTATTATTGCACAGTTGCAAAAGATACAAATTCAGTTTTCTAGAACTAAGTATTATATAAGCCAGCTGCAAATAAAAAGCAAACAAAAACATAAATGCAAGACCTTGTATTTTAAACTCTCTTCCTTTAGCAAGATATTCTTTTTTCTATGGGCCTTAAAAAAACAAGCTAGAAATGGAGAGACTTAAGTCAGCATATACAGTTGTTTGGGGGGGATACTCAGGCTAGTTTTTTTAATAGTAGTAGTACAACTTACAGTCCAAAGCACCGATATTTTTTTTGTAGAAAAATACATTAAATTCACAAACTGCTAAATATTATCATGCAAAAAAAGTTAGCTCTGATTTCAGAGGCCACCCAACAAATTCACTAGAGGGCAATCTAAAGCCAAACTACAAACACATCCACAGCCACAATGCTTGACCCACTCTTACCTCATTGAACAACCTCCATGGTTTTTTTGGTTTTTGCTTTGGGGTTTTTTTGGGGTTGGGTTAGTTTGTTTGTTCGTTCTTTGGGGTTTTATTTGTTTTAATTTGTTTTTTTGGGGTTGTTTTGGTTTGTTTTTTAGTGTTTGCTTTGGTCTGGGTTTATGTTTGGTTTGGGTTTTTATGTGGGTTTTGTTGTTTTTTGTTTGTTTCTTTTTTAGTTTGGTGTCTTACAAAGAAGATGTGCTCTGAAGCCAAAATAAAACTGCTCTGTGCTTTAAGCTTGCCCAGAAGTTCCCACTGCATAACTAAATTGACATTCAGAAGGACAGTTACATGAAAGCTCTAGGTGTACTCACAGTTAATTGTGCCAAGTGCTTGTAACTTTATGTTGTTTACCAGGATCTGAAAGCATGCGTTTCTACTACAACCTATACTTGAGATATAATTAGCATCCAGTTTAGATTAGGACAAGTCTGTTGCTCTTTCAAACAAGAGATACTTCATTCTGTATCACTGTCATGTCTCCGTTCCAATGTACCAGCTAATGCTAAGCACGTTCATAGATTGAATAAATTAATTCGATTTTACATGACTAGTCAAAATTAAGTCAGACCTCTATACGTGGACACAGATACAATGACATAGGCTTACAAGGACTGTCAACTATCTTGAATCAGCAGAGCTGTACGAGAAGGGGCTTCACATCCATCTTTCAGTAAGGCAGAGGGACACCAGATCTTGGTTTGCCCAACTACTGCGGGTGTTGTTTTGGTGCAGATGGATAGTATTGATCATGATAAATGAGTGTATTCTGCTAGTCCCTTCATCCCCAGTTCCAAACACATGTAATATAAAACTAGCATTGAACCATCTAGTAAATTCTTGCATCACATCTTTTAAATTTTAAAGTAAATTTTCATAACACATATGCTATGCATTGTTCCCTGGATAGCTTGAAAGACTAAAAGAATTTAGGAATGTCACTGATGCAGTGGTTAGATTAAATTAGCAATGTGTTAGTCAAGTCAAACACTGATTAAAAAAATAAAAATCTGGGAAAATACATTCTGCCTTTCCTCATGTCCTATTGCTGATAAATATTTTGGAGAAGCATCTGACTAAATACCCTGTGCAAACTTATCTGATTTCCAGTTTGCTGAAAATGCAAAAATTTTGTTATTTTCTGCAAAGAGAGTTAAAAATGTCACCAAGCAGCCAAACACTAATATACTACTCAATAGAGAAGACTATGTAACTAGTTACCAAGTTACCAACACCAGTATGCTTACAAAACAAGCTGAAAATATCGTAGAGGGAACCCAGAACATATGCTAAATCAGTTATGCTATTATTCCAACATATAAAAGAATTAAAGGAAAAGCCAGATAACAGGTACAAGTACCTAGAATTTTATTTTGCAAAATGCACATTGCATAGAACATTAAGAATACTTTTTGATATTTCTTTTTAAGTTCTGTTTAAGGTGTAATAGCTCAAAAGACAAAGCTACAACCTGTTTTCTTTCTTCTCTAAAGCCTTCAGACACAGGAGAGAAAAAAAAAATTACCTAACTCTTTGGCACAGAGATTTTCTAAAAGCATTCTAAAGTTATTCTACAGCAGAGTAAGCACAGCTTCTGTGTTTACTTTTGCAAGCATAACATATAGTAGAAGTCTCCATGCCTACAAAGTAGATTTCCATCAACACTCTTCTTGATAAGCATTTCCCTTACAAGGCTCCAAAACACATTTTGTTAGCAAAGATGTATTTTTGGCTTTTTTTGTAAACATCTCCTTCTATATTTTAAGCATCATCATAAAAAAACTGCATCAGTGACAAGAACAATAGTGAAAGTACTTATTTTATCACCTCAAATCACTTCAAAGATGTAACAACATACAGAAAAAAAAAAAGTCTGGGGAAAAATATAACATAGTATGGCCTTTGGTTCTCCAGAGATTACCAAAAATCCTGTGTTGAATAATATAAAGAATTACACACACAAAAAAATCAATTTATCAAAAGACAAATATTCTATAACACTTTCAATGGATTTGAAAATACAAGATTTAACTTTGAAGGCATCCTATTATCTCTGTGCAGATGCGTTGGCTAGATTGTTGGCTTAAATGAATGAGAAAAGAAGGGAACTTGAGGTATACTAGGTACTTCAATACCTACACAAATCCAACCTTTATGGTACAAATCATGGTATAAACGTATAGTATAATGGCATAATGCTAAAGAAAAATACTATACACTTACATCAGGATGAATCTTTGGAGGGACACGTTCTCTTGGAACTCTTTCATAGTCATATCGCCCTTCGGACCACATTTCGTCTCTTCGATACGCCACTGAAGACGATAAAAATCCAATTAGCCAAAACTGGACTCATTATGAAAAGGATAGTGAGCACAGAAATAAAGGTTCTCAGACTTCTCCCAATAACATGTATTATGCACAAGCCCTGCACATAAACTTTTGGGTTTTTATTAGCCTTTTTAATAGTAAGTCTATCTAGTTATAGAAAGTAACTAACAAACTTTAAGCAAAAAAAAAAAAAGAGAGAGTATGTTAAAAAACAACTGGAAATTAGTGCAGTATAATCAGTGTAATTACAGATTTACAGATACTATAAATAGCTCTGCTGAAATATGAGCATTTTGCAAATACCCGCTGTACATGTGAGTTCATACACACATACCTTATAGCAATTTTGATATTGTTCTGCTAAAAATAGAGGACTTTTTTTTTTTAAAAAAGGGTTCAACTCCTATTTATTAGATTGAATAATTTCTGCTTTTTATATAATATAATAACTTAGAATTATTTGATCATCTCAGCCATCTAGAAAGATGTTAAAACACAACACGTCATTCAGTTAGTACAAAACTCTGCATTTTGAATACATGAATGAAATGCATTCTTCACATGCAGATTTTCCTGTTTTAAACTGGGAGCCAGCAGAACACAAAAATTCATCTTTCCAGAGAAAGGTGACATTCAAAATTAGTAACTAAATACAGCTGGAAATAAACCATCACCATAAGAGATTCTAGTCATGCTATGTTAGATAACATGAACTTGAGGAGCTGAAAACTTTCTGATGATATTAAAGATGACAAATTTAGACTACACATTTTTGAAAATAGATAAGAAATTGCTATAAATACATTTTTCAAAGTTTACCTTCACAATGGTCCTTCTAGCTATTAAAAATAATCAATAAGAAAAAGAAACAGCAGGACATGTTCAGAAGGAGAAATACATAACATTATCTACTTATTCAAAATAAAAACACTTATTTGGAAACAGACTTATGAGGCTATATAAAAATATTGATTAGTACAGATGTTAAGTAAGGGGTTTATTAACTGTAAACAGAGATAGCACAAAGTCAGATATATATTTTTGTGAAAAACAAACATTCACATACTTGCTTTTCTGTCAGTTTTAGCAACCCTGCTTCTGAAGACCCATTCAATTACCTACAAAAAAAAAAGAAACTAAAGTCAGCAAAATATGCATATATATTCATTAGCACATGTTTTAAGTAAACTAGACATTTAAAAACTAAATCTTTCAACCACCCATTATCTGTCTGAATTAGTACAGAGTAATTCACTACACTCAATTAAGAAAGAATACGAACTACTCAGCTGGATTCACAATATCAAAAAATTTTGCATGACAAATTGTTACAGATAAAACACTTTCCTAATAAATTCTAGATATTTTCTTTCCCTTTTATCATCTTTTACTCACTATTTCAAGTCTCAGTTTTTCTTCCATTTTTTAGCAAGAGTTTTTGGAAACTACTGTAATAGCTTTCTTAAGAACACTCAGGAAAATATCTAATATATTCACTTATATTTATTTGTCTGCCTTTAAGTATCATTAAGTGGAGAAAAATAAGACTCCGTTGCATGTGATGAGAGGGTAATGAAAAGTTTGATTTAAGAAATGCTTTTCCTTTGGTAATGGACAGTAAATCTCAATGAAGTTGCTCTTTCCTCAACTGTTATAAGCCTTTATGTTCAGAAAGTTTTGACCCTACCATTGGTACAAATGAACCAGAGTATCTTCATAAAATATTTTTCCATTTTATAACAGACTTGACCTTAGGTATGTTCCATAACCAAGACACAGGACTAGTCTGCTGTAGCCACAAATTATAAATCACAAGCAGACTACACCAAGAGAGTTTTGTTGGTCCTGGTTTTGGTAATGGTAAGAGCTAGAGGGTCTGCTGTCCCTGCCCTCTCCAGTGTGCTCCACCTAACAGTTACCAATTCCAAAACCATTGCTGTATTTGTTGGTCTGAAATTCTGAAACCATTGCTGTATTTGCTGGTTAGGCATAGCCATCAGAAGCCCTTTCCTGGCACTTTCACAGTCACTGCCTCAACTTTTCTTCATTCCTTACTTCAGGGACCTTTGCTGAAGCCTGAGAAATTCACACCAGGGGCTATACGTGCACTAACTGTTCTTAGGTCTACTCTGTGCCCTTTCTTTCCCACATCACCAGGAGGGTGCTCTATCTGCTCTTACGCTGTCCTCACAATCCTATTTTCTTTGTACCTAGAATACTCCCATGTTTTACTTGTACCAGGAGGGACAGAATTAGCTGATGCAAAACAAAGTCATTACACTGGAAGACTGCCACGCGCTCCCCCAAAACACTTTGCCGCTGGTTATTCAGGCCCAGTCCTTGCCCAGGGTGGACCATTCCTTGGGCTGGCAAGCACCTGCTCCCACCCCTGCTCCTCCGCAGCCCACCCCCCTCTCCAGGCACACAGACTCTTGGACCTCATGGCAAATCTCGCCCAGTTTTCAGACCAACAGCAAATATCAGAAGCTGGATTCAGATAAGATTGTCAAATGGATTTCTTTGCATTTTGACAAGCACAGTAGCATCCATGCCCTGCTGCCTGCAGCAGTGATGGAAATCCTTAACTGAACACCATGTTCAAAAAGCAACACCAGAGTTGGTGCAAGCTTACACATCATGTCAAGCCATCTCCAGCATCCCAAGTCACATCACTGGCAGCGGTTACCAATGTTCACATATACGCTCTGTTATATTATCAGAAAGCAACATTGATAAAAACACTCCCATTTTTATCATTGTTGATGGACCTCATTGAAACTAGCGAGAATTATCACCAGTATTTTGATGAAACAAAAACACAAGCTGGAAAAAAAAGCAGAGATATACTACCACAAAAGCCAACAGACTGAAGAAAAAAAATACAGAGTTACGTCAAACAAGAAGTAAGTACGGAGGTGGAAGAAAAAAATCTCACCAGTGAGAATATTTTGCATTTGGAGGAATGAAATGAAGAAAATTAATCAGATAAAAATCAATCACCAAGTCCATTTCTCAAAATGCTGTTAAGGAAAAAAGTAGGAAGAGACCAATTTTGTAAAGAAGACTAAACAGAAAAATTTTAGCTGAGACCAATGAGAGAAAGGATGCATCCAAAAATACCAGAAAAGAAAATCAAAGGGAAGAAAATGCATTTTTCCAGCACCTTGAGCACATTTCATCTGTTTCCATATAAAAAAAAAAAAAAAATCCATTCTTAAATGATGTGACCTAACACTGCTTTAATAACAACCATGAAGAGACTAACCTCTCAGGATCAATACGAGACGATTGCATTAGCAAGGATTCAAGAGATCAAACCTCAAGTTTACTACACTGTATTCAGATTAATTTGTTCTCTCAGTACAAAGTTTTTCTGAAACAAAGATTAAAAAAATTAAATAAATCTAGTTTTGTTTCACACTCAACACCATTGTCACTCATATTGACAATTTTCTATTAGCATATGCAGCAAAGGTAGCTGATATTTCTTTAATATCATAACATAATCACTTTCTATATTAATTTAAACAACCTTTTCCTATTTTTCATTGGAGGTGACTGCTTTCCCTAAAGCAAGGTCTTTATTTTCTCAAATAAAGACGCTCCGGCATATGCAGAAGCCATTCTATTAACGCAGCGCAAGCTGCTCCGCTGTGGCCAGCTGCCAAGAACGGCTTTGCTCTGACTATCACAGCCCCATGAGCACTATGTCTTGCTCTGTGCTGGTGTAACTGTTGTCACAGAAGAAAGGTTTCTTCATTGGGCAGATTACGTGGGTCACTAAACTTCAGATTTTTGTTCAACAGTGTTGTCTTTATCAATGAATCACCTATTTTTAATTATTTTTTTGCTTTCTAAATAATATATGCTAAAAAAAAGCTGACACATTTGCAAAAGCACTCCAGTATTCTGCAGTTACTTGAGACATCAATTGTCATCATGGCTAGAAATATCTACTTCTACAGGATCTGTAATTTTCCAGTGTGTGCTATCAACCTGCAGAATCTACATTTTTGTTTCAAAAACATACAGCTTTCTAACCCAGATAGCTACATCTTGCCATATGTGAACAAAGCACAAAACCAATGCTGTGCTGTAAATGCAGAGGCAGGCAGCTGCAGTACCTCTGATGCTACTGGGATATATCTGTTTTTATACTATTACTTTGACAAACAGCAGAGATTGACAAATGTGGGATAGATCTGTCTCTCCTCTGCTTTGGAAAGCTCTCAAAAAAAAAAGCTTAGACACTTTTGTATGAGTAAAATCTAGGAAAGATGCTTAGAGAATTGTAACTTCTTAGAAATATCATGGCCAATTTTGCAACACTTGCTGCTTTGAGGACATAAAGAAAGAGAAAACACCGCTTTTTCTTCCAAAAATTAGAATCTGTGTTTGACAGTGCTTCAAAGATATCCCAGTGTCTTTTACCTAGACAGGAGGCAAGATAGATAAAACTGAGTTGGGGAAAAAAAATCTAACTTTCTCCTCCTCCCCCCATACTTGGACAGGCAGAAAACACTGAACAGACATAGTCCTCAATTGGTAAGATAAAAAGGCAGCAGTGTAAAAGCAGAGGGAAAAATCCACCATGACAGTATATAAAATACTGTGAAGGAGTCACTGAGTATAAACAGCCATGCCAAGAGAATCCACCTCTTCCTAATAACAAATCTTGTGTTATAAGATTTTCAAAAGCAATTAGAAGCATGACTGCAACAAGTCTAGGCACATTCAACCCAGATACCAAATAACCTGAAAGAAGAGACTTTCTTCCAGTCTTTCCTGACTTGTTCACAATAATTTTGACTTCAAATAAGAGGAGAAAAAAACCCAAACAAACAACAAAAAAAACCACACCACAACCACTGAGCACAAAAGCCAAATTAACTCCCAACTCAAAACAGAAAAAAGCCAGAAATGTGTAAGCTGAATAAAAATATTAAGAGCAGCAGCATTCTGATGAGGTTTTACAATCCCACTGGTTCAGTTTTCTTACCACGTCATTCCAATACGTCCCTGGGAGCACGAGAAATGGAGGCAATGCGTTGGGGGTTATAGTAACACAATGACTGATGTACTTATCTTTGCCTGAGTGCTTATCTTTGCCTGAACACCTGCAGTTACCAACATCACACCCTTCATCAGTGTCAATGCTACAAAAAGAATATTCTACCAGGCTGCGATGGGGCTGGCTGCGCTAGCAATGGCAATGTAAACAACTGTATGGATCACCGCTTCCACCATGCCTTTTCGTCTTGCAGCACAAACATTTTGACAACAAAATATGTCAGCTCACCACACTGTTGTCATAACAGGTCAAAACTTCAATGTTTTCAACATTTACACTTGAAAGTACCAACCAACTCTGAATACTTCACCCAGGGTAAATCGATGTATCAAACTCTACTCATTGCTTCCACAGATTCTGTGGGTTTCCACCTTTTTTTTTTTTAATGTATTTCTGACAGAGTCTCCGTTCCCTTGAAGTCCCAGACACCTCAAATAAAGAATTGTTATAAGACAACCCCTGAAAACCCTAATGCATGGTAAAGAGCCTAGTTAAGGAGTATGGGTGAGAACAAAGCACCATGGAGAACAGACTTAAAGTGTTTAAATACTAATACTTAAAATATATTACAGGACACCCTATTGTTAAGCTAAGCACAAAGATTTATTGTAGTACTTCTAAGGAAATCATCTCAGTAACACACTCATGTCTTATTTATCCCTCTAGAAACATAAAGATACTGTTGTTGCACCATCATACCCACAAGACGCCTCACTGCAGTGTTTACAATGGGATTTATATTGCCTTCGGACATTCATTACTGAAGTTTAAAATAACTCTCAGAAGTATGCAGAAGCGGTAACATCCTTCCCTTCAAAACAAAACCACAAGGTAAACTGAAAGTCCAAATATTCTGTCACGGATGGGTTTTTAAAAGGATTAAAAGGTAAGGTTTACCACATCCACCCTGGGTGCTGGCGCAGCAGCCCAGAGGAGGTCACGCACCCCACCCCTCCCGCCACTTCCATCCACCCCAACCTCCCAGAAACCCGGGAAAACGAAAGGCCCGGTGCCGGGCTCCCCGCAGGTGCAGGACGCGGGGCCCCGCTCCCAACACCCCGGGGCTGCCGGGACGGGCCGCGCAGACGCTGCGGCGACCGCCCGCGCACGCGCCCCGCCACGGCCACGGCCGCGGCCCCAGGGGGGAGCGCAGCGGCGGACGGGCCGCCACGGCCCGCGGGCCGGTGCTGAGGGCCGCGCCACCGGCTCCGCCGCGATCAAGCGGCACGCTCGCCCCGCGGAAGACGCGGGCGAGACAACCGGCTCCGCAGCAGCCCCCGCGGGCACAGACCACCACTGCCGCCGCCCGGATCGGGCCCGCCCCCGCCGCTCACCCGCCTGCCCCGCTCACTCCCGCGGCAGATCCCCCGGCGGCCGCCGCGCCTCCTCCCGCCGCTTCCGGCGCTCCCCGAACGTTGACGGAAACACCCGCCTTCCTTCCACCATCGCCACCGTCTATTGGCCTGGGACCGCGCCGGCGGCTGCGTCGGCGGAAGCGCGCCGCCGTGCCGGGAGGCGGCGGGAGCGGCGGCGGAGTCGGGGGTGCGTCGTGCCGGGTCCGGTCCCGTCCCGCCCCGTCCCGCTGGGGCCTGCGCGTCGGCCGGTGTCGCGTCGCACCATGGGCGCCCGCGCGGGCTGAGCCCCGCCGTGACGGGTAGGCCGCGTCCCCTCGCGGAGGAGCCGGGCCGCGGGTGGGCCCCGACCGGGCAGGGAGGTGTTCGCCTGGCTCCCGGCCTTCGTGGTTGTAGGGAGGGACTCTGGCGGGAGAGCGGCGAGGGGAACCGCAGGGTGTTGTTCCGAACAGCGAAAAGCTTTAATACAACGTGTGGAAGTTCTGAGTACTCTGTAGTGCTCCTGCCGTAGCATCGGTTTGCACGTAGTGAGCCCTGAAATGGAGCTGGTTGTCTCAGCTGCGGTTTTTAGGAGGAAAGGGCTTCCCTAAGTGACTTACCTGGTTCTGCCCCTCCTGGGTGGAGTTCAGGGAGAGACTAGACATGACTGAACCAAGAGACATTTCTCATATCTTGACCATGCTGGAAATGCATTTAAAAATAAATCTTTCTTAAAGCTCTGAATGTAGTTCCTGCTGACGGCCTGGTTCCCCGGTCTTACCATCTCAAAGGTTATGTGGTTGGATTAGTACATAGGAGTAGTTTGATTCAGAGAATGGATCCGTTTTGTTTACGTCTTTGGCTTGGGCAGATTGAAAGGCTCTTGCTTCCTTTCTTCTGGTAGGGTCAACTTTATTTACCTAAATCTGATCCTGTTTAATATTGTCTTGTAATATTTAAGTGACTATGTAGAGATAAAACAGATTCTGCTCTGATAGTTTATTACACGCCCCTGGGTAGGACAGAATTGCAGCAAGTGGTTAATATCCTTGTCTGGGACCAAGGAGAACATGCATTCAGTTTCCTTGTTTACCGCAGACTTTTGATTATAAGCTTGAGCCAAGCTCCTGCCACAACTGATGGTTTGTGGATCTGGGTCTAAACTCTGTTGATAGCATTAAATCAGAAATGAAATATGGTGTTTAAGGATCAAAATAGAAGAACTCAGATTAGTTGCCCTGAATGAGCATATGTTGAGTAACTTCCCCACAAATTGTTTATATGTACCTAATTGATTAAGTCACAAATCTGACCTTGCTGCGGTGCACTTCAAACAAACAAAAAAGTTTGTATTTAAGTTGAAATGTTGATGTTAAGTCATGAAAATATCAGTAAATTCAGACTCCACTTGATGCTTCAGACACATCCAAACTATTTTGGTGGTATCCTTATGTGTTCTGGGACAGAGCAGAAAAGCCAATTACTGAAATTAATCATTGTCTTCTCTTGTGATGTTCTCAACCTGAGTGATAGATGCTGTAGTAAGCATATTGGATTCAAGTAAAACATACTTGTGTACCCAGTGTATTTTGCAGGTGACTTAGTCATTACTGCTGGATGGCTCTTGTTGAAGAATGGCTTCTTTTAATTTGAGTTGTTGGAAAAGACAAAAAAAATTGAATTCAAGCAGTCATAGTAATGAGAGACAACCCCATCCTGAAAGTTAATATGTGAAAATGATAAATGAAGAATGCATTAATATTACAGAGAGGCTATGACATAAATGGGAGTTATGCTCAATCCCATGGAGATAATATACTGGCTCCCAGCTGATGCTTTAAAGTTAAGTAACCAGGTAATACCTTGAAGGTCAGGAAAGCCCCGTAAAAGCATTCAGTATAAACCAGAAAATATTTGCTGGGAAGATGAATCAGGATATAGATGCCAGGTTGCATGTGAGACTCAGGTGAGTCCCCTGCAGCAAGTAGAAAGCTCAGGTGGTTTGGGGGTTTTTATCTATTTATTTATTTATTTGTTCATTGTCACCCTGTGAAGTGAAAACCTATAAAGCAGAGAAACTGATGACCAAGCAGAAAGAATGTGATGAAAATGTTAAACTTGTATTGGACAGTTCTATGAAGTTAGAAAATTCCTGAAGTAAAGGGACTCTGAGCTTTGTAATGATGAGCCTCCCATCTGGAAAGTTAGCTTAAAGGTCGAATTGGCTTTTTTCACTGATGTTTCGCTGGAAAACATCAGACCAATAAATGTGAAGGTAGTGTGGCAAGGCTGGCATCCATAAATGAAAGGAGGGGTGGTGCTGGCACTTGCTATCCCCATAGGGGCTTCGTGATGGCTTAAAAAAAAAAGGCTAACAGATTTGTTAAGGCAGGGTTAAAATTGACCTGTGTGAATTTTTTTTTTTTTTTTTTTTTTTAAGGCTTATGAGGATAGGAAGAATTGTGTCGGTAGTTGGATCTAAAACTGCATTTATACCACTGTATTTACAACAGATAACCAAAAGGATGCATTTTAAAATGCTCGTGCTTTTTGAGAGATTGCTTTTAGTAAAATGTCACGTTTGTATGTTCTGCAGAAGACTCAGTAAGGACAATGAGACTTTTAAGTAGATGAATGGCCCAAATGTTGCCATTCTACAAACCTGTCAGTGTATCTGCTTGCTCAAATACGATACTGATAAACCATCCCAATGACCCCTTAGTATTTAGAACAGGAAGCCCTCCTGCAGATCTGGGGAAATATTCTTTCCTAGAGTGGCAAATTTGAACCTTTGCCATCTTGAACTTGAGCATGGCAATAGCCTCACAGTTACTGTCCATCCTCTTTTATTAAAATAGTGCCTGTCTGGCGAGTCAGATATAAAAAGTAAGAAATCCTGGCACAATAGGCCTAAACAATACAAATTGCTAAGGATATATGGGCAGTCAGAGCAGCAAGACTGTTTCACTTAAATTTGTCCAGGAGACAAGAAACAAAGCTCAACCAGAGCTGTCTGGCATCCAGCACTCCAGGGTGCAACTCTTTCAGCTTTCTTCTGGAAAAAGTAGCGTACAGCTGAAACTGGCAGTTCTGTAGCTTGCATTCATTAATAATTTCCTATCAACTGAGCTACAAGGGCTGTAGTAGTTTTCACATGACATATCACCTTCTCTTTGGAGGTTTGTACTGCAGTGTTGCGGAATACACAAGCTGACTGCTCTCCAGTCATGCCATCCTCACTGGCATCTGTTCGTTAATATGAGGTCTGCTCATATTGCTCCTGTTACAAGGTGCTATAGCTTCTCTTGTCTTCTAGGCAGAATTAAATTGCTCTCTACAGCCACCTGAGGTTCACCTCTGCTGTTTTCTCCTCCTCTGTTGCACTATATTAACATTGGCAACATACCATAATGCAGCACTAAGGTAGCTCTTGGTGAATCCTCTGTATCCACTGTATGACTGGATAACTGCACTTTGGGCCATCTATTTGTGTGGCATGTTGCCCAGCCAGCCTGGTTAGACTTGTCAAGGATACTAATGCCAAGCAGGAAGGAATTCGGGATAATGAATCCAGTCTGCATAACACCAGATGCAACATGTGGCCTTTATTGCAAATTTATTCTGTTTTCATTTGCTTAACCTTTATGTTGCCGTTTCTGCTCATTCCAAAGAACATAGCCTCTGAACGTGGAAAACCTCAAAATTCAATCACTTGGAAACTGCCACTCAAATGAATTGTGATACAGTGTGTCAGGACAGAGAAGCAAAACACTTGGATAATCAGTGTCTGTTGGGAATGTCAGGTCTTCAGATGACTGAATCATGAAATGTCAGAAATAGCCACAGCCGGGTTAGAGTGATACAAGTTACTTCATTGGCACTTGGCCAAGCAATCTGCTCAGACTCACTACGCGAAAAATCCCCTAAGAAATTGCGTGAACTATGACGAATGTTGATTTCTAATACTTGAGTTTCTTTCATCCTTTCATCAGCTTTTGTCTATATTCTTAAGATGAGTTGGTCTTGCTGAAGAAATGGCAGTTAGGGATTGGCTGGAGGGGCCAAGAAGCAGGAATAAGGGCTGCAGGAAGCTGGATAAGCAGGTAGTCATTGGATTGTGTAAGGAACGTTTTTGCTGTACTGTCTGGTGTGCCCTCTCACAGGGGTTGTGCTTTATTCTTTACTCCTTAGCTCTTGGACCAAGCCATGGCTGCAAAATGGATTGGAAGGAAGAAGTGTTTTGCATAGCCTTTAGCACTACTTAAATGTCCAAACATGAGGAAAAACATAGGCTGTTCTTTTTCAAGTTAGTTTAGTTGCTCTTTACCTAGTGTTAGATGATGTATGCGCAGTTATAACAACGTTTTTGAATTGATTCATGATTTCTAAGCATATTCCTGGCTACTTAGTTTCAACAGGTTGAAAGAGATTGGAAATGAAAACGGCTTTGAGATTTCACAGAATCACAGCATGTTAGGGATTGGAAGGGACCTCAAAAGATCATCTAGTCCAATCTCCCCGCCGGAGGAGGAACACCTAGATGAGGCTACACAGGAATGCGTCCAGGAGGGTTTTGAATGTCTCCAGAGAAGGAGACTCCACTACCTCCCTGGGCAGCCTGTTCCAGTGTTCTGTCACCCTCACTGTGAAGAAGTTTCTCCTCATATTTACGTGGAACCTCCTGTGTTCCAGTTTATACCCATTGTCCCTCATCCTATCATTGGTTGTCACCAAGAAGAGCTTGGCTCCATCCTCGTGACACTCACCCTTCACATATTTATAAACATTAGTGAGGTCCCCCCTCAGTCTCCTCTTCTCCAAGCTAAAGAGACCCAGCTCCCTCAGCCTTTCCTCACAAGCAAGATGCTCCACTCCCTTAATCATCTTTGTTGCCCTGCGCTGGACTCTCTCCAGCAGTTCCCTGTCCTTCTTGAACTGAGGGGCCCAGAACTGGACACAATATTCTAGATGCGGTCTCACCAGGGCAGAGTAGAGGGGAAGGAGAACCTCTCTCGACCTCCTAACCACCCCCCTTCTAATACACCCCAGGATGCCATTGGCCTTCTTGGCCGCAAGGGCACAGCGCTGGCTCATGGTCATCCTGCTGTCCACCAGGACCCCCAGGTCCCTTTCCCCTACACTGCTCTCTAACAGGTCGTTCCCCAACTTTATACTGGAACCTGGGGTTGTTCCTGCCCAGATGCAAGACTCTACACTTGCCCTTATTATATTTCATTAAATTTTTCCCCGCCCAACTCTCCAGCCTGTCCAGGTCTTGCTGGATGGCAGCACAGCCTTCTGGTGTGTCAGCCACTCCTCCCAGTTTGGTGTCATCAGCAAACTTGCTGACAGTGCACGCTGTTCCCTCATCCAAGTCGTTGATGAATATATTGAATAGTACTGGTCCCAGTACTGACCCTTGAGGCACTCCACTAGATACAGGCCTCCAACCAGACTCTGCCCCATTGACCACAACTCTCTGGCTTCTTTCCTTCAGCCAGTTCACAGTCCACCTCACTGCCCGATCATCCAGTCCACACTTCCTCAGTTTAGCCATGAGGATGCTGTGGGAGATTGTGTCAAATGCTTTACTGAAATCAAGATAGACCACATCCAGTGCTTTGCCATCATCAATCCACCTCGTTATGTCCTCATAAAAGGCTATGAGGCTGGTCAAGCACGACTTCCCCTTGGTGAAGCCATGTTGACTGCCCCTAATGACCCTCTTATCCTTGATATACCTTGATATGACACCAAGGATAAGTTTTTCCATCACCTTTCCAGGGATGGAGGTGAGGCTGACCGGTCTATAGTTACCCAGGTCCTCCTTCTTGCCCTTTTTGAAGACTGGAGTGACATTTGCTTTCCTCCAGTCCTCAGGCATCTCTCTCGTTTCCCAAGACTTGGCGAAGATGGTGGAGAGTGGCCTAGCAATGATTTCAGCCAGCTCCCTCAGCACCCGCGGGTGCATCCCATCTGGACCCATGGATTTATGGATGTCCAGATCGATTAATTGCTCCCTAACCCAATCCTCATCAACTAAGGCAAACTCCTCCATTGTCCTGCCTTCCTCTGGGGCCTCAGGGGTACGGGGCTCCTCAGGACAGCCTCCGGCAGAGTAGACAAAGAAGGCATTCAGTAACTCTGCCTTCTCTGTATCTTCTGTCGCCAGGGCACCCACCTCATTCATCAGTGGACCTACATTGACTCTAGTGTTAGCTTTATCAGCCATGTATTTGAAGAAGCTCTTTCTGTTGTCCTTGACCCCTCTCGCAAGGTTTAATTCTAAGGCAGCCTTAGCTTTCCTGGTTGCCTCCCTACATCCTCTGACAACAGCCTTATATTCTTCCCAAACGGCCAGCCCCTCCTTCCATGATTTGTAAACCCTCCTCTTCCACTTGAGTTTGCCCAGCAGTTCCCTGTTTAACCACGCAGGTCTCCTGGCTCCCTTCCTTGACTTCCTGCGCGTCGGGATGCACTGATCTTGAGCTTGGTAGCAGCAGTCCCTGAATGTTAACCAACTATCTTGGGCCCCTTTACCTTCAACTACACTTGCCCACGGGACTTCCCCTAGCAATTGCTTGAAAAGGTCAAAGTTGGCCCTATTGAAGTCCAGGGTTGTGATTCTGCTTGGTATTCTGTTCCTGCCACATGAAATCCTGAACTCCACCATCTCATGGTCGCTGCAGTCAAGGCAGCCCTCAACCTTTACCACTTCAACCAGACCCTCCTTGTTAGTGAGGACGAGATCCAGCAGCGCACCTCTCCTAGTCAGCTCCTCCACCATTTGCATCAGGAAGTTATCATCAATGCACTGGAGGAACCTCCTGGACTGTGGATGGCTGGCTGAGTAGTCCTTCCAGCAAACATCAGGGTAGTTAACAGCTGCTTAATCAGGAGAAGGAGGAGGAAGAAGAGGAGAGAGAGTGCCTTGAGGGGAGACAAAGGTGTCTGTGATCAGCTCTGGACACTTGAAGTTCCAGAGCAGTGTGGAAGCCTGAGCAATAGATACAAGAGGAAGTACTTGTTTCTTTAGCTGCTAAGATACATTTTAAAGCCAGTGCAGCATCTTTTTCCCCCCCAATAATTAGGATTCTGCTTTAGGGAAGCTTCTGCCCTCACTCCCTTAATTGAATGTGGTTTATTCTATGTTGAATGCAGCTGAACTGAAATTTCTGTAAAGAATCAGAACATGCAGCTACATGAACAAAAGTCATTGATTTCACATAATGGCCAGAATGTTTAATAAATGGAGATTACTTGTTTCTTTCTGGACCTAAACCTTTCTTTATTGCACAAATCACAGAGGCTTATTTTAAATACACTAACTTGTCTGTTTTTTCATTACTTACAAATTGACTCACAGCAAAAATATGCTTTGGATCCAGTGGAGGGGGAAGGAATCTATGTCTTCTGTAGCACAAAAAGGCATACACTAATTTCATGTAAAATGATGAAAGGCAATGAAAGCTATGCTTTCCTGCAACTTTATCATGATGTCTGGGCTAAGTTTGAAAAAAAAAACCCTCTTAAAAAGTCTTGCAACTGTTTTATAATTGCTCTGTTAAATACAGTTTAACTCTTCTCTCTTTCTCCTTTTTTCAGAAAAATGAGTGGTGGGTTGGCACCAAGCAAAAGCACAGTGTATGTGTCCAATTTACCCTTTGCTTTGACAAACAATGATCTATACAGGGTAAGTTCAAGAGCTGCATTGTGCAGATTAAACTTGTTGACAACAATTTTGAGTGTAGATACAATGCTGATATGTATTTCTTACTTTAAAAAGTTTGTATTTATAAATTTATTACTAATGAAACACAATCGTATATTATTAAGTCTTTTTTTATTTTGTTTTCTATTTCAGATCTTTTCAAAGTATGGGAAAGTTGTCAAGTAAGTGACCTGATATCGCCTGCTATTTTTGTACCTTTCGTTTTAAATATTTAATGTCTTTGCTCAACTTGAAAGTCTTGTGCTTATTATAATTTAAGTATGAATGTGGAACTATACTGAAGTTCTCTTCATTTTTAATAAAGTATAAATCGAATTAACAACTGGAAGTTCTTCCAGTTACACACATAATAGAAGAATACTTGTGTTGGGTACAGGGTTTGCTAATCACTTCTTGAGAGCAAGTAGAAATTTGTTATATACCAATGGTCTTTGTTTCTGAAATAGTTGAAACAGTATTTTTCTAGTAAGTGTTGTTCCCCTTCACCCAAATACCACCTAGGCTACAAGTGGATAAGTGTAGAAGTGGGAGCTTCTGCTTAGTGAACTAGATGTCACAATTCCCACAAACAGTTCCCACAACTGTAATGTACAATTCCTGTAATTGTGGTTACTTGCTACTGTGATTGCTTTGTATTATAGTTACGATTAGGCATAAGGCTGCATAGTAACAGCTTTTAATATGTGGGGTATTCATGAACAATGCTTGTGAATAGAATACGTGCCTGTGTTCAAATGATAGAAACAAATGCCACAGTAAGGAACTTCCTGTTTTGTTTCTGTATTTTTTTTAACTGGTCAGAATAATGAGACACAAGAAATCAGTTTTCAGCCCTACACCAGCAAAGTCTACTCTAACTTTTAGTAGCTGCTGTAATAATCTGTGAGATAGAGAGCTAAATTCAAACTTTTTGAAGTCTCAGGACTGTGTTTCAGGGGACAAATATCAGGAAAAGCCAGACTACAACTTCAAAAAACATGTTTTTTAAATTGACTGAGAGGAAAACCCTTATCTAGGGCTCTGGCAAACATGCAGTGACCAATACAACTGGGCACCTACAGTCTCTATTGTTTCCAGGGTGGGGTATCTGTTTCAGTTGATTGCTGAACTACTGATTTAGAAAAAATCTTGAGCAAAGGTTATAGTAACACTGGTGTTTGATATGCATTGAGGGGCCCGTTCTCCATAAATTCAACACTTCTGATCTCCCTGCTGCCATTCAGTATTTTACCTATACTCTGTGTGTTTGGGAGTAGTGGTCTCCTACTGTCTTGGCTTTTGAACTTGTTTGATAGGAAGATGAGAATTGTATGAAGTACTGGCTGCAGGAATCATTGCTTATTCTAAAGGCGTCATAGCACCATTCTCTCTTTTTTCCTTTATTAGTAGTTTCTAGTGTTTTATTTACTTTTTTTTTGACTGTCATAGACAACAGAAATGATATTTTCAGGTGCCCATGCAGAAGAAATCCTATGCTGCATCCTGTGTTAAAGTAGCTATTTTAGAACTTGCAATTCTATATGCATAGTTACTGTTTTCCCCCACCTATATATTATTTTGCAAAAAAAATCACTTACCAATACCTCATTTTTCCTGCCATTTTGTCTAGAAATTAAGAGAAAGAAAGAAATTAAAGAAAGCAAGAAATTAAACCAAATGCAGAGTCACAGAATAACATGTGTAAAACACTACTATGATTTTGTTTTTTAATCTAGCAAAATTTGTTTCGCGTTTGCCCCTTTGAAAGCTGACCTGACTATAAACCAACCATGCATCTACTGTGGGATTCTACGGATATTGCCATTTTGCAGTGAAACTGAGGCTAACAAGGATCAGTTTTCATCTTTATAACTAGTTATTAATTCCCAAGAAAAACCTTTTCAAATACTAGCTTGATTTCTGTAGAGTCTTTGTTCAGAGACTTTCAAACACTTTACAGAAAGCTTTGCAGTGTCATCTGGGTCAGCTTTAACTCAATAAGCTTTAATAGACTTTTTTTTACAGCGTGTCTTGACTCAGCAAAATCGTGCTGACTTTTCTTTGTAATGCATTTCTCACCCCAGTATATGCTGACTATTATGATTTCAGCTCAGTTTGCCCAGTGAGAAGTCAGACTTTCTAGGGCCCCAAGAAGTTGCTGACTTCTTAAAGATTTGTCACACTTGCTTCTTTCTACGCTTGCGTTATTAACTGGTATGTTCACTATTTCAATTAGAAGCCTGACAGTCGTATTTGGGTTCTGTTGGAACTCTTGGAAGAGTAACTTGGCAAAAGAATTAACAGACTTGTTCTAAAGTCAGTTTTATTGACACTTCAACTCAATGTATTCAATTGAACACATCCTTGTCCAAGAGGCTTTGGTAGAAAACCTGTTCTAAGCTCTTTCATTCTGTGCATGTATTTGAGGGAAAACTGAGCTTTCTTTATTGAGCTTTTATTTTATATACCTTCTGCTGTGTAGGTCATCTGTTACTTATACAGGTTCTCTGGTAGGCCTTCTGCATTGAAGTGGGATTTGTTTGGGTTTTTTTTTTAAAAAGGTCCTATTATTTCTTACAATTTTGGCTTGCCTTATGGCTGAACCTGGTTCTACCTGTGATGGACACAGGAAGGAGTTTATTCCCTACTTTTTAACATGTACTTTTATTTTTATGTACATGCAGACTGGCATCCTGTTTCCGGATCTTTGTTTGGTTGTTTTATTTGGGGTTTTTTTGTCGGTTTGGGGGATTTTTTTTAAGGGCTAAATACAATTGATATTAAGATTGAAAGAACTGAGGTTGTGTGGGGTCCCCCCCTTTCACCTCTTGTCATTCTTTTTCTGTCGTTTGCACTGTATATAAATCTTTCTTGAATTTGATGATGTGCTGCTGGAGCTGTTGATTCCAATGTTAGACTGAAGACTTAATTTGGATGTCATGTAAAACAACACATGCATCCATTACCTGCTTGGATTCCAGTTGGAGATAGTTGTGGAGCAATGCTGCATATACTTTCTGTTTCCTGTCGTGAACATGTTTAGCTGGTTAGTCCTACTGGAACATAGAATCTTCAGTATGGATGCAGTTCAATACACTGTTTTTCAGCAATAATAGCGATGTTCAAGATTATTCCAGAATTTTAATTTTACCTCTGGTGTGTGTAGCTCCCTCCAGTTGAGCTGTCTGCAAAACTAAAGAGTATGTTCTCTATTCTGCAAGTCATCCAAGGGAATAAAGAATGATACTGGAACCAGGAAAACCCCACACACTTTTTAAAACCATCTCCACTCTACCTGCAAGCATATGGCCTGGTTAACTGTTCCTTTGAATTTCTGTTTAATGAGCCTTTCTGTTGATAAATATACTTTATTTCCTTTTTGCTGTGTAACAAAACTACGATCCCACTGAGATCTTTAAGGAAAAGATGTCTCTGAAGTAATTTTAGTGTATCAATAATGTGGTTATGTGTTTTCAGAGTTACTATTATGAAAGACAAAGACACAAGGAAGAGCAAAGGAGTTGCCTTTATTTTGTTTTTGGATAAAGAATCTGCACAAAACTGTTCTCGGGCACTTAATAACAAACAGGTAAATTGTGGGAAGTTGTTATGGTAGGAGGGTTGGATTTACAGCCCCAAAATATTTACCTCTTTTTCCAATCTGCTATAGTTGTTTGGAAGAGTAATAAAAGCAAGTATTGCCATTGATAATGGAAGAGCAGCAGAATTCATTCGCAGGCGTAACTACTTTGATAAGTCTAAGTGTTACGAATGTGGGGTAAGTAAAACCAAAAATGAATTATTATATTCCAGGTTTTTTATTCAGTTTGGCCATTGCTAATCCTGCCTGTGGTGCTAAAATAATGTATTCTCCAGGTACTGTCAACTTGCGCAGCAGTTTTGCCATTTTCAAGAACGATAATAGCCCTTTTGTCTTTTATTTGGGTTTTTGTGGGTGTGGGAAAATATGTGCTTAGAATTGCTATTTAATGTGCTGATGAGCAGACAGAGAAAAGTATCTGTAAAAGCTGTATGAGAAGGAAAAACTCTTAATTTTGTTTCAAAATACCTGCTTTTTCTTTATCTTTGGAAGGTCGTGATACAGTTGATGGTAAAATAAATATTGGAAACAATGGTTTTTACACAAAATAAGCATGTGTTAAATTTTAGGCAATTCCTCACTTTTCATTAATATAATAACATTGGAGATTGCAATTTGGATAGTATTTAACATCAAATACAAACTTGATTTATATTCATAACACTTTTGAGAGCAAAAATGTTGACTCCTATTTCTTCAGCTGTTAATGTTGAGGTTTATATCTTGTCTTGAACATAAATTGTACTGTAGTGTATTCAGCTATTGCAGTAGCCAAGGAAAATCTACTTTGCTCCTAGTTTGTTCTCAATTTGCAGTTAAACATGCATATCGCCACCAATCTCTTAGTTTCCATGGCAAGCTTATAGAGGAGAGTTTGTCTTCTATGTGCTAATTCAGCATTCCATTTATCTTACTAATTGCATCCATTTTTTTCCCCTGTGAACGGTCTTACATTATCTTTCCACATGGTATGTTTCAACATATAGTTGTTTGTAATGGTTTCTGTTAAGCAATATTTCTTTTTCTCCAAGGAAGCAGGACACTTAAGTTATGCTTGTCCTAAAAACATGTTAGGAGAGCGGGAGCCACCAAAAAAAAAAGAAAAGAAGAAGAAAAAGAAAATAGTTGAGCCAGAAGAAATGTATGTATATTTATTTACATTTTAGTACTTTTAGGCAGCTTTGTCATACTGAACACTTAAAATAAAGATCTATGTATTTTTTTCTCTCTGCACAATGCAGTGAGGAGGAAGAAGAAAGTGAAGAGGAAGGAGAAGACCCTGCTTTAGATAGCCTCAGCCAAGCCATAGCTGTTCAGGTACAAAACTGAAGCATTGTGTATTTATTATTTTTTAATTATTCAAATGTAACTCTACTTCCCTTTTTTAGCTTCTTTTCAAAGGCTCTGAGATACACTTGTAAGTCTGTCCTCTGTTAGCTGAGCAATCAGAAAAATAGTCATGTATGAATGACCAGGTACATCCTCTGGCCTCGCTCACTAGAATACCCTTGAACAACATAAATTTCTGGAGCACTTCCTTTGCCTAATGCAGTCCATTGCAGTCTCTAACAGATCTCTTCTCTCCAAATGTATTTAATACATTTTTTTGTTATGTAGCTAGGTAGCCTGACAGCTGTATTACTGTCTTCTTTAGTACTTGATAGGCTTTTGCTTCACTACACAGAGCAAGCCTGACCTGATGTTCAGATTTCTTGGCTGCCTAGTCCTCAACTGTGCCCTGTGTGCCCCTGTCCCCCCAAAAAAAGCTCTCAAGAGTTTTTAAGATAGCTTTGTCCTGAATATGACTGTAATGAGTCCAAAACTTTACATAATTTAGTAAAAAAAATGATGCAAATATGCACAATTATCCAACCCCTCCCCCCAGAAAAACCCTCCACAATTGGAAGTAAAACCTATAAATGTAAACAAGCCAAGAAACATTCCCATTTCTCTCACCATCTAAAGATTTTAACTGGGATGGCATATTTCCCAGTAAAAATAGGAAGCATCTAGTTAAACCTTTAGTTGAATAATCTTTACATCCCTGAAGATATTAATTCCCTGAATGAATGACTGCAAAAGAGAATAGATAGAAGACTTATTGGAACACAGCTGATTCAATAATGTCAATGTAAAATGCGATGCATTCTTTGCTTCAGATCTCAGCTGCCCTGTAGTTCTCTAAGTCTGCAATGTGCAAAGTTTCTTTCTTTGAAAACAGAGGCTGCTCCGTGCAGCCTCCATTGGTGCAGAAGACTTACTGTTTGCACATGAGAACTACTTTGAGAAATGTTTTCTAGTGCATTCATCACACACTTTATCTGGAAACGGAGATAAACCTATTGAATTCTCTAACTTATTAAATAATTCAATGCATATTAATAATTAGCATTATTTTTTGTAATGCATCATAATTTTTCTTAATCCTAGCTAAATCTTTTCCTTCTTACATTGTAGCAAGCCAAAATTGAGGAAGAACAACAAAGATGGACACAGACTGCAGGGGAATCTTCAATTTCAGATGATTCAAAACGTCCACGGATTAAGAAAAGCGCTTATTTCAGTGATGAGGAAGAACTCAGCGATTGAAATAATACTGGTTTATATGCATATATAATATATACAGTGTACATTTTGTAAAGTGCTACAAAGTTATCTGTAATATAGGCTTGTCTTGGTGTTGAAGACACTGAAAATCATGTTGTGGTTCTACCCTACCTCCCATCTTTTGATATCTCTCTCAAAACTTCACCCTTCAAGGCAGCTTCTTAAGAAAACAATGTGTTTCTACACTTAAATCAATAAGAATATCTGGGAGAATGCTTCTTGCAGTTAGTATCTAGACTCAAACCCTGGGAGTGAAGTCTTTCATAAGAGAATTTCCCAAGTTTGTTGGTTTGTTTTTTTTTTTTTGCTAACAGGAGTTCCTTTTAGGATCATGATGCTTTATGTATTGGCCTGTTTATTGCCTGTTTGGAAGCAGTGCTTTAGTTGTACTTTAGTAGTGTTTGAATCTTGCACTACTTCGTCTGGACAGGGTTGAATTTCAGCCTGAAGCATTGTACTAGTCTTTTAACTCTTCATGCAGAAATATAATAAATTACTGTCACATCAGCTTGGTCTGTGAAATCATTTTAAACTAAACAATACATCTGTCTTTTCCAAAAGGATAATAAAACATCTATCTTCTATCTTATGCAGTTTTATAACTTGATGTACGCTTCATAGTATTATATAACCTGTATACAATATAGGCTTCATAGGACATGCAAGTTAAAAGTGATGTGGTGATCAGTTCAGTCTTGAAATTTCATACTTAATATTTTTTAAGAGTGATAGTTCTGTTGCATTAAAAATGAGAATGGCCGTATGTTTTAAAAATGGGAATGTGCATATGTTTTAATATGCTCTAATTTGATATTGAAAGTCTCTTGCTGTGATAAGGGCTTATACTGCACTGTTTCTCCTGACTGCACTTTGGGTGTATAACGTGGTTATTATGGTTATGCATAGGTTTCTAAATATACTTGTATCTAACATAGATCACAGTCCTGTCTATCTTCTCAGGCATCTGAACCTGAGTACAAAGAGTACAAAGTTTCTTGCGTGTTTAAAAAGCAGCTTTCATGTATATATGAGACTGTCATGGTCTCTAAGCAAACCGAGTGTATGGGTGCCTATTTTGCACCTAAAGCTGTTCAGATCTTTTAAATACGGACTCCATCTTTAAATCTCTGTAGAGTTCTAGTCATGTTCTTCTAAAAAGCCACACAGACACATTAAGAACAGTACAGCAGTGATCACTGCTGCAGCAGTGATCACTCCTATAACCACAGACACATAGTGATGGTGGTAACTCTTTTATATTGGCCATCTTCTGTAGTCAGACTTTTCATTTTTAGGAGGCACGATATACAACACATTCACACTTTCACACCTGGAGGAAGAGAGCAGCTAGCCTCTGTTTCTATTTTCAGCTCTTCCTGTTGTTCATCAGGACTTGTATTGTTTTGGTTTGGTTTTTTTCCAAATATATAAACTGTAAATGTAAATATACCATTCATTCTTAACTAATACCAATTTGCATTCAAATATACAACTGGGTGCAAAGAACAGACACACACACACACGCTCTCGTCCCTCCTGTAAGCTAGTATAACACATTCTGAGGTCTTCTGTTGCTACTTTCACAAGAAATCAGAAACAAGAATAAGGTAATAAAGTGAAATATTTTTTTGTACGAACTACTCAAGCCACAGATTGGGGAGAAATATTTGTGTTCATACGTAGAAAGATCATGGACTCCATAATCTGAAGAATGTTTTTAAGACTTTGTGACCGTCTGCTGAAAGCACTATATATTCAGGCTGGTTAAATCTGAACCTTCCTTTACTGAATTTCAGAAAAATCTCTTGATAATGAATAGCTGAGTGCTAAAGTGCCAGCCGTGACTTAGTGTCTGTCAATAAATGCAAATTGCTGTACATCATGTGTGTAATAATGAAGACTGAAGAGTTCTAAACTACACTATGGAAGAAAATCTTGCTGCCAGAATGCATCTTTGCAAATGCTAGGTTAGGGCTCAATGGCAGTTACAAAATATATATATATATATATATAAAAGGAAGGCAAAACGAACAAATAAAAATATTATGGCACTACTTAAAATTGGGTTTGTTGTCTTCTCCAATACCATGTTCGATGCTGTTTTTTAAAAAAGATAGAAAACTAAAATATGACAGAGGACCAGTTTGGCATTGTCCATGACTGTGATTTGGGAATGTTTGATAGCTTGTAAGAATTAAGATTTCAGTGAAGTGACCAGGCAGCAAGTTTCAAGCTTTTATCTCATTACACTGTGTAATGTAGTAGTGGAACTCACTGCTATGAGACTTTTTTCAGATTCATAGAATCAAAAAGATTAGATTTACGTGAGGACTGTGATAGTTATTAAAAGATGTTAGATTAAATGCAGTCTCCACTCAGAAATACCCTAAATTACTGACTACCTATAGCTGTAAAATACACAGGGATATTAACAGTCTAGGAATGTTTTATTCTTACCCACTTTTCTGTTTCATATTTGCTACTGCTATCTTGTCAGAAAGAATAAAAACAAAACTGACCTTTGTTCTGACCTAATACAGCACTTTTTCAAGAGTTCCAGTAGCTGGAGCATGTCAATATATCTTTCTACTCTGCTGCTTCTGCCTCACCGCTTTCCTCATAGGATTTGCTTTTGTCAGCGTGAAGCAGTAGCTCAGTTCAGACTATTACCCCTGACCCAGCGGTGTTCCTCCGTGTTCTTTTGTTCCAAGCATAAAGTCACTTGACACAGGTGACATTAGGAAAGAAACAGATAAAAATGAGCCTGTTTCTGTGCAGAATTGGCATCTAGAATTCCTTGCCTTGAATCATCTTCCTTTAACAGTTTTCTTAACTCTGTTTGAACTTCTATTGATTAGAAGCATTTATAGGTTTTGGCTTCGAGTCAGGGTGAAGAAGAAAGCACCTAATGCCTAAAACAGGATCTAGAGGGACTTCAGAGGACTATGATTTTTGCACTTTGGTCTTGTGAAAAATTTTAAGATTCCACACTCTGTCGGCAAGATAACAAAGCATCTCTGAATGAGAAATTCAGAATACTAGCATTGGGTAACCATTAAGTCAGATAGCATGAGTACCTGTTCTACTTGCTTAAATCCAGAATTATTATCTGCAGCAATTCCTGGTGCAGCTGCTTCATTCTGAAAAAAGGCCAAAATTTGTCAACTAAGTCCCTTTTTGATCTTTGAACACCAAGGGATTTGCTCCTGTTCGTGCCCAACCTCGCATACTCCAAGCATCATGGCTTCAGGCTTCCATCTGAGCCCGATCAGTGCTGAGAAGCTAGGCGGAGTGTTAACTAGGCTCCTAATTTAGATCAGACCAACAGAGTGCAATTAGTTTTCGAAACATGAGTGAGGGAGTGGTGTTTTTGTCAGAGTTTGGAATCTTCAAGCACCAGCTCAGGATGAAGAAAACAGCTTTAGTGGCTGCGTAGCTCTGGGTCGGACAGATGAGGCTGCGTAGCCATATTATCAAATAAGAGGAAAAATAAAATGCCTTGTAGAACACCTTCCTGTTATTCTTACAAAAACCACAGGGGTTTGTGGGTGGGGTTCTTGTGTTGCTTTGAGGGTTTTTTTAGTACTTTGAGGGCCTAGCTTAAGCTAGTGAGTTGAATGCTAGTTTCAGAGTACATATAACGTGTCTCTGATTATAGTGAAAATGACATTAAGTGGTAGACATATTTTTATTTTTCAAAAAATAATATCAAAACCTTGGATCTTTCTGCAAACATTCCATTATTAGATTTTGTCTTTTGTATTTTCAAAAGAGCCTGAAAATTGTCGAAATAATGTTTTCTGGGTCATGGGACCTCTTGCCTCTGGAAATGGCTGAGTAGTGTCTCAACAGCCACCAGAAGATGACTTTTATCTGTCTTTGGGGAAGAAGCAGGTATGGACAGGGGATAGGGATGATTAGCTTAACTGGCTATAAATGGTATTATGCTGTGCCTGTGCAGCACTTGTTAAACCATTGCAGCTACGGGACACTGGAGTAATTTAGTCCATGTTTAGTGGGCTACTATGTTCTTGGCATATTCAGGTTACTACTCTCAGCAGAGCAATAGACAAGGCTGTAAATATAAAGAACTATGTGTAGCTAAATAGGTGATGTCTGGAACAAATTGTAAACACTTTATCTTTGGCTTCTGGGTCACCGTGTTCTCTGAGATAGCTCTTTTTTAATCTGCAGAGGTGACTTACTGTAGCACGCGAAGGTAAGCTATGCATGCTGTTTTGGCTGCAGTCTTCTGAGGCACAAAATATCAAACTGCTTAGAAAAGCTAGATGTAAAACATGATATTTAAAAATGGGATCTATTCAGTGTGACTATGAACGTTTAGAAGTAACTAGTACAGAGACCTCTTTGTTTTTGCTTTCTTTTCTATTTGGCATCTGCAGTGTCAGTATATTATATACCATCACAATTGCCCCATTGCTCTTCTATAAAAATATTTCAAATAACACTCTTCTAGATGTGTTATCTTAAAATAACTGGCATTGGATAGCTGATTGCTTCTCTTTAGTATAGATTACAAAACTGCTTTTAGGTGTCCTTAAAATTTTCATACTAAACAGCTCTGTTTATCTTACAGATATTAACAGGGTGAGTTTTTTCTGTAGCTGTTGACGGCAATATTAAAAATTACTACACTGTTCCTTCTTTAGAGAAAAAGGTGTCAAGTGAAGGGCTTAGTCACTCACAACGTAGATGACATTGTTTCTTGTATGTGTCCTGGTGTCTGTAAAAAGTATCCTAGAAGGGATAAGCTGAGGAGATTCTGTATGTAAAAGAAAGCAATATATATTAAGTTGAAGAACTGTGCAGGTTTGTGAAATAACGTTCTGTCAGCATCAGGCTAACCCTGACCCTGCTGGGGATTCAGACAGATGAGATGTGTGCTTATACAAGTATGTAATGGATGCGATAGGTAATGCAGCAAGTAAAGTGTTACAGAAACTGTGGCAGTAAGATGTGATAAAAGCATGTGTGAAAAATCTAACCAACCCAGTGAGGCAATGTAGGTCACAGTCACTTGAAGAAATACCACAGTTACTAATATGAGAACTTTCCTATCAGATTATTAGGATGCTCCAGAGAATGAAATGTAGCTCTGAGATTGTGAGTCCATCAAAGGCAACAGCCAGAAGCCCATGTTAAGATGAGTTGATCCATGAAAATTCAGTTTTATCAATATGCAGCTAAAGAAAATTGGAAGGCATCCAAATTTAGATACTGCATCAAGCTTGGTGCAGTACAGCAAAAACTGTCACTTGGTTACAGGAGTAAAGATGCATTTCATGGAACAGATCATCTTGAGTGCCATCACATGGCACATCCAAGACAACCATGCAATCAGGTGCAGTCAGCATGGGCTTACGAAAGGCAGGCCCTGTTTGACCAACCTCATCTCCTTCTGTGACAAGGTGACCCACTTAGTGGATATGAGAAAGGCTGTAGATGTTGTACCTAGACTTCAGTAAAGCCTTTGACACCGTATCCCACAGCATTCTCCTGAAAAAGGTAGCAGCTCATGGCCTGGATGGGTGTACTTTGCGTTGGATAAAGAACTGGCTGGAGGGTTGGGCCCTAAGAGTTGTGCTGAATGGAGCTAAATCCAGTTGGTGGCTGGTCACAAGTGGTGTTCCCCAGGGCTCAGTATTGGGGCCAGTTCTGTTTAATATATTTGTCAATAATCTGGATGAGGGGGTTGAGTGCACCCTCACTCAATTTGCAGACAACACCAGGTTGGGTGGGAGTACTGATCTGCTGAAGGGTAGGAAGGCCATACACAGGGATCTGGACCAGCTGGATCGTTGGGCTGAGGCCAATTGTATGAGGTTCAACAAGGCCAAGTGCCGGGTCCTGCACTTGGGTTACAACAACCCCAGGCAGCGCTACAGGCTCAGAAAGAGTGGCTGGAAAGCTGCCTGGCAGAAAGGGATCTGGGGGGTGTTGATTGACAGCCGGCTGAACATGAGCCAGCAGTGTGCCCAGGTGGCCAAAAAGGCCAGCAGCATCCTGGTGTGCATCAAGAATAGTGTGGCCAGCAGGACTAGAGAAGTGATTGTGCCACTGTACTCGGTGCTGGTAATGCCTCACCTTGAGTCCTGTGTTCAGTTTTGGGCCCCCCACTACAAAAAAGACATTCGAGGTGCTGGAGAGAGTTCAGAGAAGGGCAATGAAGCTGGTGAGGGGTCTGGAGCACAAGTCTGATGAGGAACAGCTGAGAGAACTGGGGTTTTTTAACCTGGAGAAAAGGAGGCTAAGGGGAGACCTTATTGCTGTCTACAACTACCTGAAAGGAGGTTGTAGCATGGAGGGTGTCGGTCTCTTCTCGCCAGTAGCAAGTGATAGGACAAGAGGAAATGGCCTCAAGTTGTGCCAGGGGAGGTTCAGATTGGATATTAGGAAAAAATTCTTCACGGAAGGGGTTGTCGGGCATTGGAAGAGGCTGCCCAGGGAAGTGATGGAGTCATCGTCCCTGGAGGTGTTTAAAAGACATATAGATGAGGCCCTTAGGAACATGGTTTAGTGCCAGAGTTAGTTTATGATTGGAATTGATGATCTTGAGGGTCTCTTCCAACCAAAACGATTCTATGATTGTTATAACTGTGTATGCGGTGGCGGAGGACATAGACACATTCTGTCAAATGTGGCTATGGAAGGAGAGATGCAAAATAAAACCAAAAGTGATATTAAGGACTGTGTGGGTATGCTGTGAAGCCCTAAGGCACTGAATTGTATTTTTAGAGTGAATGAGATAGAACTGCTTGTACTATGTTGTGCTTAATTGAAGAATGAGTGTCTTATGTTTGAAAATTATGAACCTTTTGGTCGTACGAATTTGTACTTATGTGCAAATATTCAAGGAAAGAAAAGGAACTAAAGGTTGATACAGTTCTACAAAGGACCTCACTTGGGATGTCCTTGATGTGCAAATTTGATGAGGTGGCAAAGAGCCATCTGCCCATGAAGCCTGGAGCCATGAGGGTGCATATAAAATTAAATGACTTAGTAGCATATGGCAGTTAGGGAAGATGAGAACATGCAGTACTTGGACGTGATGGTTTTGAGTTCATGAACCATGTATCTGGAATAAGTGATTGTAGTCCTTGAAATTATGTTCTTTCAAAGAAAGTTTTTTAAAAATCAACAGCTAGATTTATTTTAATCTGCTGCAGTAGAACATTTTTTAAGAAGTGTTTTTACTGTGGGAGGCTTTCGCAGGAAAAGCTTAAAAGAGGAAACTCAGTTAATTAAAATCTGGAACGCAGTTCTGCAACAAGGGTGGATTCTCTGCAAGTCCCATGCCTGTGGCATCCCAGAGAATGCAGGGCCCCAGGGCATTATTCATGTTCATATTTAATTTAGCTGAAGCTGTTGGAGAATGTCCAGAATCCTCTCCATTTGCTGCACAATTTAGGTCAAGCCCATGATGGAGTACTTGAGTTCAGGACAAAGTAGTCCTTGCAAAACTTCTAACTTTTTTTCCCCTCTTCTGTTATTTCTGCTAGGCTGGCAGATTTTCTACTATATTGCACACATGTTGTACGCCTGCTAAATATTAAAAAAGTACAAGCTACAATATGTTGTTATTAGTCCTGCCAACTTACTGCAAACTTGGTGTGGTGCTCTTCCTTAGGATTTTGTATGAGTGCAGTCCTCACTTGAACCTCTGGAATGGCAAACTGGTTGATGGGAAGGCACTGAGCTCCCTTGATCTGAGTGTAGTCGGAGCACTACACACAGGTTACTCTGCTCCTTTGAGGACAGGGCATTCAGTAATTCATAGAATCATCGAATCATAGAATAGTTTGGGTTGGAAGGGACCTTCAAAGGTCATCTAGTCCAACCCCCTGCCATGAGCAGGGACATCTTGAACTAGATCAGGTTGCTCAGAGCCCCGTCCAGCCTGGCCTTGAATGTTTCCAGGGAGGGGGCATCTACCACCTTTTTAGGCAACCTGTGCCAGGGTTTTGCCACCGTTATTGTAAAAAATTTCTTCCTCATGTCTAGCCTGAATCTCCCCTCTTTTAGTTTAAAACCATCATCCCTTGTCATGTCATAAGAGGCCCTGCTAAAAGGTCTGTCCCCATCTTCCTTACAGGCTCCTTTTAAGTACTGAAAGGCCACAATGAGGCGTCCCTGGAGCCTTCTCTTCTCCAGGCTGAACGACCCCAACCATCTCAGTCTGCTCTCATAGCAGAGCTGTTCCATCTTTCTGATCATTTCTGTGGCCTCCTCTGGCCCCTCTCCAACAGGTCCATGTCTTTCCTGTATCGAGGGCTCCCGAACTGGACGCAGGACTCCAGGTGGGGTCTCACCAGAGTGGAGCAGAGGGGCAGAATCACCTCCCTTGACCTGCTGGCCATGCTCCTTTTGATCCAGCCCAAAAATACTACAACGGCATTCTCTGGATGCAGCTTCACTGCTCCAAGGAGCTGGGAGCCAGAGGAGGAAGGAAGGAGACAGGAAGGGCAGAGAAATGGGTAGACTGTATATCGATTATGCTAAATACTTCCACATTTCTTTCTACAGATTCCGCTCTTGGCAGCGCTTTAGATCAGAATTTATGAGGAATGTGGCTGTCTGAAGTACATAGGTGTAAATTCTAACTTCAAATATTTAATTTCAGTCGTGGGACTGTTTTAGGAGTACAACAAAAGCACTGCATGGATTATGTTAGTGCAAATGGGACTTGCTACATCTTCATGCTTTAACCGGCTTCTCCTGGGGAACAATGACACCTGTCTGTTAGTAGAACTATTTATTGTAAACTGTTTTTTACATAGGTACTGTATTTAAATAGGTTCTGACATGAGAGGCTTGGATGCAGACAGCACAGTGGCTTTGTGGAAATTGAGACAATGTACTGTGCTTAGGAGGAGAGGAGGGGGGGCTTAAGAAGTGGGAAAAAATGTCAGGTGAGAATGAGAACATTGGTAGAGCAGGCACCAGCATCAGAATAAGGGGCAAAAGGGAGCAAACAGGTCAACTAAAAACCAACACACTCATCTGTAACATTAATTCTCCTCTATTTCAAGAAGGCTGTTATAGGAAATGAGTGATTTTGCATATTGCTGTGATAGTTTGTTTTTCACATTCAACTCTGAACTCAGTTTTCTGATTTTCTCAGGTGCTAAACTTCACAGCAATGTGCCAAAGGTGGATGCAGCTCAGCTTTTTTTTTTTTAAATAAAGCCAAGAGTGACTTCCCAATCTACCCCTTTTGTCACCAGTTATTGTTCGAGGGCTCTTTAGCCAATAAACAACTTCTAAGACCTAATGATGCTGCTTCTGAAAACCAGTGTCTCTTAAACTCACTTGTCTGCTCTCTTGTCCATCCCCATGGGATTGTTGTTGTTCAGGGCTTTCTCCAGTTTTTCCAGCTGTCTGGGTGATGAAGTCCTTCTCTCTCTATTCACTTCACCACTGATATGAGTTATGCTGAGGGTTTTTTCCTCATTCATAACTTGATGTTTGTTCTGCTTATGATGATGGTTTCTTCCCTAGATTTCTGACTCAGATGGAGAGATTTCTGTTCTGTTGTTTTCATGTGTTGATATACAAGCTGCAGACCAGCTTCAGGGTGTCTCATTTTAACTATACTTTCCCTGCATTATGCTTTTTTAAAATAAAATTGCTTTCCAGCTATGCCATTCATTTAGTTATTCTGTCCAATTGATTTTCCACTTTTCTTGTCATTGACTTAATTTAATACCTAAATAAGGGCCTAGATTTGCAACTGAAGGAAACTTTACTCATTCAGGTTCTTTTTCCTTCAGTAAACTGCTAATAATATGAGAGGATAGCCCATCTAATTTTTATTTTTAATTAATCAGAAAAAATTAAAATGTCTAAAAATGGACACAACCCTAGCAAGCTGAAGTGAGCAACTAATAATAAAAATTCATCCTATGGTTTGTTCTAAAATTACTTGTATTAATAATGAATAAAGAACAAGAAATGAATTCCAAAATTTGCTGCCTGGAAACTTCCCTCCGCCATCTCTGTTTCTCTCTCTTCTTGAGATATAATTGTTACAGTTCCTTGACATAATATGAATGAGTTAAATTGAATTCACTGAGATGATTAAAATATATATGGTCATCATTAACTGAATTATAGCAAAACCAGCAATAAATCACACAGGCTAATGTTTGCTGCCATGTTTGATGACAGATGTATCATACTTAGGCTTCAGCTGATGAGAGAGGCCAACAAACTGTATATCAAATGTCTAGACATATTCCTTTGGAGAATACTCAAGTATGAGTTTCATACACGCCTCCAGTCTGAGAGATAAGTGCATTATTCATTGATAACTGGTTTTAAAAGATGTATTTTGTGCCACAGTATTATGATAGGCAGTATTTTTTGCTGTTAGTTTCTCAAAAAGTTTATTAGCTGTTCTGTTTTTTTTTTTTTCTTTCTTCTTTTCCCCCTCCTTTTCAAGGGTTTAAGAGTTCACTGTGGAAATCTGCTGATGTTTGGCAGGAAACACTCCCTTTAGAATCATGTATTGTAAAATAGAAAACAGTGTGGTGGGGAATCTGTAATATTTTTATATGATTTCAAGGATACTGTCTTAAACTTATTCAGTTCATTTATTATATGTTTATTCATTTAGAAATAAAAGTTAGCTGTCTGTCCCTTTTAATAAGAATAAGCCAACCAGCAGATGGTTATTTCCTATTTTGATTCGTATTTCCATAGTTCCATACTCGGGCTGTTCCGAAATATTCGTATTTGTTACTAGTATCTGAATACTGGTTTAGGGAAACAGCATTTCAACTCAGAGAATCACAGGAGGGAACCGAGAGACTCAGAGGAGCCTCAGTAGGCCTCTATCACTTACATGACGTGAATAGTTTGTTAAGATACGGGACAGTCATATGAAGTAAACCAGCCACCTTGCTAAGGAGAAATCCCTCATGACTGATCGTTCACTCTTACTGGTTTCCAAACCTATTTTTCTCATCCAGAGGCAGTAGGTCAAGCTTCACTTGTAAAAGTACTATTGATCCCATTAATTTTCAAAAGTGTCACAACAGAACTGAAGCAGTAAGAGATGAAAACTCAGAGCTCATGGGAAGTAGTCAAAAGCAAAAAAAAGGCAGTTCCTTAAAGGAGCTGTGATAAATGCAAACTACCCCAAAGTGGAATAAAACAAGGAGTGAAATAAGAGCCCAACTTAACTAAACCATGAACTCTTCACCACTGTTAAAACAGGAGAAGAAAAAGGGAGCCTAGGTCAGTTTGCTAAGTGTTATGATATTAGCACAAGAATGCAGAGGCAAAATCAAAAGATCAGCCAATCAAACAAGAAAGTAATGAGTGTTTTAGGAATAACAAGAAAAGAGGAGTATGCTCATAGGAGGGGTAAAACCAGGGAGCAGGTCGATCCCCTCTTCAACTGGGAGAAGTCCTCAGTGCAGCAGCTGGAAAAGCAGAGGCGTTTCAGCCCTGGTGGAATCAGCCCTTACTGATAAAGTCAAATCTAATGCTAGTAACCATCTATCAGAATACAAGCTGCAACAGGGAAAAATAGGAATAGGGAATACTTAGATTAGTTTGATGTTGTTAAAATGACTGGGCCTCCCAGAGTACTTAGAGACTCTAGGCAATTTTAAGAGTTGTCTTTGAGAATATGTGTTTACAAGTATACGCTCAGGTTCTGGTTTTAAAAAATGAGAGCTGAGGAATTTTAGATCCATCGTTAAAAAAAAATCTTGGAACAAAATTATCGAGCAAAGGCATCAGAAGTAAAAATCAATATGGACTGTGATTAATCTGATGTCTTTCTGTACAAGGCTACAGATTTTACATGTAAAAGAGAAGTGGTAGATATTGTTTATCTTGACTTCATTAAGATTTGTGATATTGTGACATAGTAACACCATAGTCGAAATACTACTACTGTAACCCGAGTGAAATTTTGGAGGGAAAACTGCTCTCAGTAATTCACAGACAAACTGATGAGATGTACTGAGTGGTGTTCTGCAGAGATCTGTCACGAATGCGATACTGTTCAATACTCTTTAAAAGCTTGGATGGTGGAATGGAAAATATGCTTGTAAAACTTGTGAATAACGAGCATCACGTAGGACACCAGCTGTCTTGGCTTTTCATCTGATACTGCTGAATATTGAATGGGCATAAGAATAGCTCTTCCTTTCCTGGCTGTTCCTGAGCTGATCGGTTACCTCCGATGACCTTTGCAAGCATGTTCTGCTCAGCCCTTGCTTCTCCCCATGGTTCTTCCACCCTGGCGTGGGCTTCTGCCCTCTGCTCATCACAGTGTTTTCACCAGCAGAACTGACCTGTGCTTGAGGTTTATGTGTCTTTGTCCTATGGGGATGACGGCAAGATGATCAGTAACTAAGTGCATCTCCAAGGCAAAATATTTTAGTAAAATATTTCTGGATGAAAATGGGACTGAAGCCCCTACATCTTATTTCACACACCTGACCATATTTTTCCTGGCTGATCTCAGCTTTTAGTGGATTCTATATCTCTTTCCTAGAGAATAGTAGGTCTGGTAATGTTTGGTTCACAGGCACTTCAATATTTCAGGGAGAGATCCTTTAAAGCTGGGTGGGGCGGGGTTTTTTTTTTGGGGGGGGGGAGGTGGTCTGTTTCTTGTGGGGTTTGCATTTGGGTTTGTTTTGTTTTTTATCTTCAAAGTCCCTGTCTAGCAAAACAAAACTCTCTTTTCCTTGGAGGCAAGTTATAAGATCTTCAAAGCTAATAACTGTCCTCTGTCTTTCAAGGCTATGTAGAAGCCTGGGGCCATAGACTGTATTTCCCACAGCGCCCAACAAGCTCCATTATGCCTCTAGCTGTGATGCTTCTCTAAGTATCAATAACCTCCCATCACTAACAAGGTCAAATACCACATTTATAAAATACTTCAGTGTTCTTAGATTGAGGGCACTCCTATCTTTGTCTGAGTTTATACTCCTTTACAGTAGGAGGCTGGTGCTCTGGTGACGTGGTAGGGGGAGACATCCATTGGCAATGTAGTAAATGCCAAAGCTGAAATACAAATTTTCAGGGCTCATTTGAGCTGAACCCCTTCAGTCTGTCAGCATGGAATTTATCAGCATGTGGGGGAAAGAATGAGAAACGGACTCTTGAGCACAAGTAAGTGACAAAACTGAAAAAAGAGCTGTTTTAATGTGTTCTTACACTTCAAGGCTTTTTGTTAATTGGAAAGAGAGCCTTGTGTGGGATCATCATTTAAAGAGGAGGCAATTGCAAGCAATTTCCATTAGACACCAAAAGACAGTAAACCCGGGTGAAGTGTTGGTCATATTCATTACATTTCTTATCTAATTGCATGATATTATCAAGCCCTACTCACTGGAAATGCAGGCACTTTCATTATATATAGAACCATGGTGCTAAATAACAATGTGGTTAGATGAGAAGTGTCAATGCTTTAACAATTTTGCAGCTTTCCCTGTACATTTGCAGGGCAATAAGATTAAAATTTCCAGGTCTTGCTTTGATAGATCACAGCTTATAATTATAGTCACATTGCGTGGGAACATGGGCACACTGCTGGCTAGATTAGAGAAAGAGACAGACAAGATCGAAGCCTCCCTGGTTTTTTCTCCCTCTCTGAGTGTGCTAACATGTGCCTATTTTAGGAATTTTGATGAGAATGTTTTCATACTTTTTCTCCTTTTCTCATTTTTATAGCTTTGAAGGTTTCGGTGGTTCTGCTTTGTTTCACTACTAATAAATTCTTCTTTTGCTTGACCTTTATCTATTTCCACCGTATTCACGTGACTGTACTCTATATTCCTTCTTTCCCTTCACCACAATCTGAGCTCTCCACCCTCTCCGATGCTGTCTCCACCTCCCTCCCTGGAGGCAGCCCCTGTCATTATCACCTCTCCTTCACTCCTCTCTTCCCTGACATAAGGGAGAAGCTTGATGACACACAGTTCTCTGCTTAAGAGGAGGCTGTTTATCGCCAGATTGTATTTATTTAATAACCCCCTTTCACAATGCTGCTTTACAGTTTATTGTAAAAGATACAGGAAAGAAAATCAGGTGGTGGTTTACAGAGCAGTGAGGTAGAGCTGTGGGTCCACCCGCCATCCCTGGGTCCTGCCCTGTATAAAACAGGTGTGATAGCACCATGGGCTGAAGGGCTGTGGATCATAGCCTGGCAGAGCACTAAGCCTGACTTTTGAATGCCTTGCACCTGATCAAAGTATTCATAGTATCATACAATTGTTTTGGTTGGAAAAGACCTTCAAGATCATCAAGTCCAACTGTTAACTGCCCGAGTCCACTACTAAACCATGTCCCTAAGTGCCATGTCTACACATCTTTTAAACACCTCCAGGGATGGTGACACAACCATTTCCCTGGGCAGCTGGTTCCAATGCCTGACAACCTTTTCCATGAAGAATTTTTTCCTAATATCCAATCTAAACCTCCCCTGGCACAACTTGAGGCCATTTCCTCTCATCCTGTCACTTGCTACTTGGGAGAAGAGACCAACACCCTCCATGCTACAACCTCCTTTCAGGTAGTTGTAGACAGCGATAAGGTCTCCCCTCAGCCTCCTTTTCTCCAGGCTAAACAGCCCCAGCTCCCTCAACTGCTCCTCATAAGACTTGTGCTCCAGACCCCTCACCGGCTTCATCCCCCACCTTTGCACTCTTTCCAGCACCTCAATGTCTTTCTTGTTAGTGAGGGGCCCAAAACTGAACACAGTATTTCAGCTACATCATACAAAATACTGATCAGGTATAAAGTCACACGAAAAGGTGAAGCGTTCCTGAAAAGTGTGTTAGCTCATGGGTCTTACAGCAGATCACATATTTTCTTTTCTCACTAGGATTTCACTGGACCTTCCATATCTATACTCAAGTCTTTTCTTGTTCAGTTGTTTGTCCACTTATAACTGTTTTTCCCAAGAGCATGGGGCACACTGCCAAGCAGCAGGGTTTTCCAGCAGGTCTATCCAGTCTTCTCCATTATCCCACACTGACCTTTCTGCAGTAGAGGTGCTCCCTGCTCTGGCCCATTCCACCTCGGAAGCTTTGATCAAGACCACGTCACATCCCCAGCCCTTGGTGGTTGGGAAACTACTTCTAAACATTTTGGTTTTGCTTGCTCTTTCACTCCCAAAACCTTTCCCACTGAACAGGCATAGACACAGTTTTTAAGGTGATGGCAGACACATTCACACCTCTCACAGAAACCCAGAGCTGTTTGTTACCATCAGAAAGTGTTTTGGCAATACATGGATGTAGAACCAACCTAGCTGTCCATCCTTTGCCAGTTTTCAATGATCGTATAGATTTAAGTGATACTGGAAATTAGGTGACTGTTTTTTTGGCAAAAACTAGGCATACTGAGGCGTCTTTGTCACCAAGATATTTTTTTTATGAATCGCTTCTTTTCGTTATGTGTTTAATTCCACACAGAACATAGTTTAGGTACCTAATAGGTCAGATTATTTAGGTATAGGTTTCGGTCTGCTTATTAACTCAAAAGTAAGAACTGCACAGTTCCCTGCTTACAGAGCTACCCAGCATCACCATTTCCTTTAAACTTCATTGTAGAAAACATTTTCTTTTCTAAATATTGACCTCAGTTTAGAATCAGCTAAGCAAACACACCTAGACAAAGCAGGTAGAATAACTGCCCACAGGAGGATCAACTGAAATACTGCCTCCTAAATCACGTTGGTCTTATCCCTAACCTCCTAGGAGAGAGCTAGAGAGATTAAGAGATGCTGCAGTTTCACCCACATGTCCTAGTCCGTACCTGATATTACCCATGACAACAGAAAATACAAGGAGGAAAACACTGAATATGTACTTCTAAGAGATGGATGCCCTGGAGCAACAGAAACACAGAGCAGCTCCCACAGGAAAAGAATAGGATTAACGATCTTGATTGTTTTATAATGATGTCTAGTATGTTTTTCCTATATGAGGCACAAAAAGTTATTTACTACACATAAAAAGTATGTAGACCCTACCTGGTGCTAAAAGGCAAGTGCATGAAGTGTAAATAACTTAGAAAGTGAGAGAATGACTATGGAAAGAGTTCTGCATGGATTCATCCAGGCATGTGTTAGTGATACTTTAAGGGAAAAAAAAAAACCCTTGGTTAGAAGGATTTTTTATATGTATCTCATTTCTGAAGTGCATAAACTGTGACTCTGGCTCCTGAGAGGGGCAAGCCAATGAAAGCCAAACTAAAAAAGCCAAAAGAAGTGGGAAGTAGCTTCTGTTACCTTATAATATTGTATTTTCTCCAGTAGAGAGATCGTAGTCAACATGTTCTTCTTCAAGAGTGGTTCACACTGTACTTAATCTGGTACAACTGTGGGCTGCCACCAAAGATGCCAGTCTTTCTGTCTTCATGTCCCCACTCCCACACATGTCCCTGTTCTCTTCCTTGCATCACATGAAGGGGTTATGCAACTTCAGGGTGAATCAGTTCCCTTGATCCAGCAGCAAATGAATAAGTTTTTGATGGGATAGTTCACTTTGGGCTGACCCAAGAGAACTGAGCTGAAGGTAGATGGGGAGGATGGAGAGAAACTGATGAGCGTGTGGGACAGTGACCTCTTTACCTCCATCATCTTTAGCCAGAGCAACATTTCTGACTGCAGTCTTGGGCAGCTTCAAAACTGGAAAAGCACACAGGGAGAGCTGTTCTCTGTCAACATGCTGCTGGACCAACAGCAAAGATCTGGGGGAGGAGGAGGTGCCAATAAATGTGAGGCAGAATTCTGAGGGGTTTGAATGCTAAAGCACATGGGATATTTGGAGAATGGGAAACAACCATCTCAGCTCTTTTTGGAGAACAGAAGGAGCTGGACTCGTGCATCTTCAATAACGCAGTGGCTGAGGAGAGTTTTGACTGAGGAAAATAAAATCTCGCTGCTTCAACCAAATATTAATTGTTTTCTCATTTGCTGCTGTTCAGATATTTGCTGCTGATCAAAATCTAGCAGATGATATTCTATGAAAGGTGAAGGCAGCATAAAATGCCTTGCTGAATAATTGATCACCATCCCTCCAGGCTATGTCCATGGATGAATGCATATGCCAGTTAGGATGACTGTGTCCCCAGTTAATGCTCTTAATTGACAAATACTTATCTGAATTAAAAACCAGTATCTTTAAAGACATCTTACTGTGCCTCATCCCAGCTTCCTCAGTGTTGCTTCTCCTGAAATGCACGGCGTCTGGTGCTTAGAGGCCCTTAGGCTATTCTCTTGTCTGTTTGCCTTTGGGAGGATTAATGGTTATTTGGAGGCAGCTGCCTGGATTTTCTCCCCATGCGACTGTTCACGCAGTCACATCCAAACTCGGTCATATTTGGTTTACATTTGCTATGATAAGCTGATTTACTGTTTCCTATATAAACTGTTTAACATGACCTTGCAAGTCCAAAGTTAACATGAATTTAAAAGGAGATAAAAACAAGTCTCATCATTAATCATTTTATTTTTCAGTCTTTTTAAAGGCGTTTTTACTTCTCTTTCACGTGAGAATGTGGTCCAAAGTATATGATGTCAACACACATCATGCATACTGCATGTAACCCTCTGCATTACAGGAGTATTAACTGACATATAAGGTCCAAGGTGAAGCTTTTGAACATTAGAAAGTGGGCAAGTTTAAGATCCCCTTATTACTCCTTTTTCATCTGTATTCTGCACTGAACCAGACAGAGATCCCATGGAGGAACAATACGTGCTGATACTGATAATGCACTTTGTGCAGGGGACCAAGTCAAGGTCGTATAGTCAGCTGGCATCTTCTAACTTTTGGGTAGCTGGCTTTGCCATCCACAGAATGTTCTCCTTAAGTAGCTTCCTTCTTTTTTACAAAAAATCTCGAGTTTATTTTAAATAAGAAAATACAACTGTTTCATGTGTGTCCCAGGCTATGGACAGATGACCTTTTCCAGATCCAGCTGTGCTGGGGTGAAGAGTAATCCTGGTTCCCGCTGGTTCACAGTGACCTGCCCCTTCCCCGAGAAAAACTCCTGTCCCCTGGTACCCACCAGCTGAGCCCACCATCCACCTCTGAGGTCAGAATGAAATCACTCCAGGTTAAACAGGGTAAGCAGGAGAGGCTCATTCAGACTGAAATGTTTAGGAAAAAGTCACAGGTCCCAGGGTGGGAGTCTATATCTCTCTCAGCAGACCCTAAGGAATGGGACCTAAGGAATGATGCTTCCCGACAGAGAAGGCTGTGAGTGTGCCAGTGCGCTGTTAGCACAGAGGCACTTGCAGAGTGGACTTCTGCCTACATTTGAGCAGCCCAAACAGGAGAAGGACAATTATAATTTTTTATAGTTTTGTTCTCTGCTAAAGCTACATAGTTTGGTTTGGTTTTTTTGGTGACAGAGGAAAGGCAATTTCCCTGGAAAATATCACAGACTTTATATAAACCGTAGAACTTCTCAAATAGAGTGAATTTTCAAGGCAAAGACAAAGCCCTGAGCAACTCCATCTGACTTGAAAGCTGACCCTGCTTTGAGCTGACGATTGAACTACAGACCTCCTGAGATCCCTTCCAACCTGAATTACCCTGTGCTCCTATGAGTTCTTAAATTGAGAAATAACCAGCTACAGGTTTGCTGTCACTAGCGCTATAAACCGAATGCAAATACCCAGCACTTCGGAGCACTCTTGGGTGGGCTCCAATTATAGCTGAGACACTCGGATGCCTGGCTGCCCCCAGAAGGATGCTTTCCATTCTGCCAGTCTTTCTGCTTTCTTGTTACTGCCTCACATGGCCCCGCAGTTTGTTGGATCCGCTGGCTGAGCTGGCAGAAAGCTTGTTTAATGAGCTGAGTGGGCTCACCTGTGGGTCAGACAGTGCCAGAGGCAAAAAAACGGGAAAAGGTGGGGCCAGGATTAGCCCTGGGAAAGCAGAGCCTTAGCTTCTCATGTCAGCAGGCTATGAGATAGTACAGTTTTATTCTTGTAAGTTAATGTAGATGTGTCTAGTCACTGTCTGGGTCACTTCTCTCACCGCCACGTTTAATTATTTAATGTAGAGCCTGATCCTTCAGGGCTGCAACCCCAATGATGTAGGCTGGTCTCTGTGCCTCTGTATTGCAATGTATGTTTAGACTGCGAGTGCCAGGACTCAAATCTGTGAAGTACCACTTACACATCTGCTATTAAATAAGTGATAATCTACAAAGAGCTTTTTGCTTCCCAGGGAGTTTCCTGTTTGGTGGCTTTTCTGTCTTTTGATCATAGGTCAGATCCGTGTCCCTTTTGTCATTAGGGTAATTTCTTTTCTGAGTGATTTTCAGTACAACCTTATTGCTCAGGTTACCTATTTTTCTATTGATTACTTGAGATGTGTGCAATGAAGCCTGACTCACTGCAGCCTAGAAAGAATGATCCAGCTCTCTCCTCCTTGCCTCTGGTTACAAGCTCCCACTGCTTCCAATCAAACAGCTGTGGGCTGAGCTGGACCAGCTCACAGATCAGAGCAGAGAAAATGAACTCTGACGAAAACCCAGCAGAGAGTTTCCAGCCAGCCTGGCAAGCTGATCCAGCTCACCGTGCCCTGCTCCGTCCCCACGGTGGCCAAGGCAGGGGGGAGGCAGGGACGGACCCGTGGGCAAAGAAGGGGAGCGCTCCCTGCAGATGCAGCCTACAATTAGCTTGTATAAAGTGATCCCGAAACTGCCAGATCAGTCACCTTTTGCTCTTCAGAAATACTTTCATTAAAATTTTTCTTCAGGTGATTTTACACCTAAAATGTACCAGGAGAAATTCCCCGTGAAGCTGCAGAATCAGTAAAAGACACCTTAACATATGGGGTTTTTTTTCCTCGAACAAATGTAGCGGGAAAGAACGATTATTTAAAAATTATTATTTCTTCTGGCATGGAACAAGAACAAGCCAGAGAACATTTCATACTTCATCAGTTAAATATTTGCTATAGTAAAGTGAAGTGGCGCTTTTCTTTTTAGCTTTCGGCAACAAATGCAAAACTGTGCAATGATTAGCTTTACATGAAGTCAGTGTGACAGAACAACAGTATTTTTAAGGAGATGTCAGTGGCTTATCTCACAGCTGGCACCTATTAATACAGTGAGTAATTTCTGCAAACCCAGATAGACTCCAAAATTAACACTATCCATTAAGAAAGACCATGGAGTGCTATAATTATGTCAGAATACTTTGACTGGCAATAAAAAAATCATTCTTAGTGCTGTATTCACATCGATTAACACAGGTTTCTAATAAGAAAAGCTGTAAATTTATTTATTTTTAATACAACTTAATTCATACATAGTTTAACATCATCCAGAAAATATCAATTTTTCTATTATTTCCACATTAGCAATTTTTGTGGGAACCAGCCAGTTTGACATAGTGCTTTTTCCTGGTAACATTTCTGTGTTAATGTGTGCTTTCAGCCAGCCTTCTCAGGCTGCTCAGAAGTGACACAATTACTCCAGACTCAGCAGTGCAGCAATAAATTACAAATTGTCCTCTAGCTTGTTTTTGCACACCCACGGAAAACCTCTTCCCTGTGGTTGCTCTCAGAAGACTTGAGATTTCATCTGCTTATTTTATTTCTCAGGTGGAAAACAAAAGGAAAAAACCTAAACAAGATAAAACTGAAGAGTCTGCATCCATTTAAACCTCTTCAAAATCCAGAGTGAATGCTTGGATTTAAGCAGAATCACTGAAGATTTACAGCAACAGACAGAGAAGAACTCAAAATCTTAGTCCAAGGCTGACCTTGGAAGAAGGTTTAAACAAGAAAGAACTTGCACCCACTCATTATTTCAGTGCAAACACATAATGCTATCTTGAAATAAAGTCTGTGAATCAATTCAGGCAATAATTTTGACCCTGTTAACTACCAAAAGAAGGTTCCTCAGCTGAGACACTGGAGGAGTATTGAATACTAAGCTCCAATTCTCAGCTGCTAGTTAAGCGGGAAGCCAGGCTGCAGTAAAGGAGAATATTGCCATGATTCTGGGGATTTAGGTGTTGCAAGGGCAGCCTCCGAAAAAAATAAAGCCCAAAGAACTCATCTAACTTAGCTCATTTGCCAAAAGCACCAAGAAGCTACAACTACTGCAAGTTACTGGACACATAAAAGCTAGTAACAATAACTCATTCTGGAAACATAGTTTAATCTTTCTATGGGGACCTCAATGCAAATGTTTGCAGGAGTTACTGGTATTCTGGAATAATGTATCTGGGCTTTCCGGCTGAATACTGGGTTTTTCCACATTACAGCAGTGCAGTTACCCTAATTCGGCTGAAAAACATTGTGTATAACTAGCTTTTCCAAATGCCCTGACTCCTCCCATCGCTATTTCAAACACAAAGAAAGTGACTGGGCTGTCACATTTGCCTGTGCAAAATATGTCATGTGCAACAGAAAAAACAAACCAAACCAAACCAGCTATTACAGTCTGTTACCCTGTGTTCAGTTGCTTCGTAAAATAAAAGTGTATCTAATAAAGCAACTTAGTAGCTTATAGTTTTTCCAGGAAAATAAAAAAAAAACAACACCGACTTACTGTATGTATGACATTTCTTGACTTTTGGAAGGCTCCTGGTATCAGAATATGACCCTTCTTCCTCAGCAATTAAAAATGAAATAAACCGGCAGACAATAAAAGAAAAAATTCACTCAGACCATCTTCTGGAACTGACTGTCTCTTTTTAACTCCCTGGCTTTCCCACTGTCCAGGCACAGCTGCAGCACACTCACATTATCACTGATGTTCCTGCTGTTCATCTTTAATGGGTAACATCAGCTTTACAATACTTCCCATCTTTGATAGCACTGGAAACAGACATTTCAAGGTTGCTTCTGAACTTGAAGGTTTTGTATAGCAACACCATTTATCAGCACATCTAAAACACTGTGATTGGACTGGCCAGAAATAATTCTTCCAAGCTCTTAACTGAGGGCTTCAAACTGAAGTGGCAGCATGCTGTGAGAGATCAGCCTGACTATGCCTACTACGCCAACCCTTTCTGCACCTTCTGAACATCAGAGAAAGCTTATATAATCTGTAATATCATCACCATAGGTGATTTTGTTGTTGTTGTTGCATTTCCAGGCCTTGAATGTACTGTGAGGAACAGAGAGTACTGGTGTGTTTGTGGTATGTGTCTTCTTATAGAAATCTGGGTGAATGGTTCAATACTCAAAACTTCTTTGCTTTGTACACATCAAAGTTCAAGATCCTTTTGTATGGATTGTAGGATGCATCACCTAGGATATGAATTTCATGGGATGCATCACCTGTGCTTTGGATATAGCACTCTTTGTGACAATTTACAGATAAAATGTTTCAATTCATTTTAAACTTAAAAATCAAAACAACAAAAAAAATCACTTTACAAATTTGCCATTTGCCAGTCTTTTATCCCACATCTCTGTTCAATAATGTGTAAGCATAGGAGCATTCAAACTTTCCGTAGAGTTAAAGCTCCCTAAATCTCACATGTAGGCTTCAGCTGGAGGACATAGATTGACAGTACATTATTAATGGCTGGTATAGAAACTGCTGTGGGCGATAAGGAGGTGCAGATCTATACCTTGATGTATAACACTGGAGATAACAAAGCCAAGTGTCATCCTTCCTCATGCACTGATTTGCATGATTCAGTTTAATTGGGCAAAATCAGTCAGGGGCACTGGCCTCATCTGTTAATAGCTCTCCCTGACAGTGCACACAATTACCACTCCATCCCCAATGTCACTCTTCTAAAAGATCTCTGTGCCTGACTGCTAGTCAATTAATGATCAGGCTTATAAGGTCTTTTTGGCTGGTTAGTTCCCCCAGTAATGCAAAGCAGCAGTAGACCTGGCCTAGCTTACAACTTTGGTTTTGCTTTGCATTGCAGTGTAGCAGCACAAAGCAACTAGTGCCTACTGATGAATCTGTCTCAAAACTTCAGATAATGTTTTCAGCTGAGCCAAGGTTCTTCATATACATCTTTAGCTTATGGCAGATTTTGTGCTACTGTTCTTGTGTCTTCTTATTGGGTTTCTTCCTGGGTTTTCTTGTTAGATGTTCTTATGTAAATACCTGTTGAAGAAATTATCAGCCAAATATCAATTGGAGTTGATATTGAGATTGTATATCAGTAATTTAACTGAAAGCACTCTCAGGAAAGATATTAATTGCATCTAGCGATGGCTATTTGTATCAAAATCTAGATCACTTTTTCACAGATTTTCACACATCAGTCATATCTGCAACTGATGAACTGAATGTCAGGTCCTGAATGGAGACTACCAAAGAGACTGAAAGTAAATACATATTCTTGCACAGATGTCTCCTAACTATTTTACTTTCATAAGTTGGTATCTCAAATGTAAGAATGTTTTGAATAGTCTGGTTTAGTTCTGTACTATTTTATCATTTGATCTATAGATTATAACACCTGCTAAAAGATACAAATCTGCAGCATATCTAGGCACAGAGGGAAAAACTCTTAGATTGCATTAGTCTTTTTTATTGGTGTTGATAAAGCAAACAGCTTGCCGTCAAGTACAAAATATTTAGCTTACCTAACCCTATATTTAGACTACCAATTAGTCATGCATATCAAGGTAATCTGATGATTGAAGACTTCTGTATGTCCATCTCTTATCCCAGTCAAGCCAACCTAAAAATCCCATTGGCTGGTCCGTTACCAGCATGATAAATTGAACTTCAGACTATGTTGTATTGCTCTTTGAAGCTATATCATCCTTTGATTGCTACAGCATCTAAAATGAAAATTGGAAGGATGATACTTACTGTGATATCCAGCCAATTCTATAGCTTCAAAGATTATAGATTAAATAGATTTGTTTTGGAAGATTAGTCTATCAATAATGCTAGCATTAAGGAAAATAATACCCTTCTACCCTTTAACAGGCTTTCTTCCAGGTCTAGTCTGCCTCTTTTCTTCCTCATATCTAGGAAGAAGGTTTCAAACATGAAGAATTCCATATTCCAAATTCCATTTAAATCATGTATTATCAATGCTATTTTGAATACTTGCTTTTGAAGCATTCTACATTTTCCCTGCCTTCTAAGAGTGTTAGGATACCCTTTATTATTTTAGACTAATCCAAAGAGCTCGCTCGATATACTTGAGTATTCTACTCTGTCAGAATGATATCTTATCTTGGCAAATGTCCAACTGGTATTTCATTTAAATTTAAACAATAGAAACCATTATGGTTTTGAACTCCCTTCTCTCAATTTTCATCACACAAACCGATGTTTGTACCCCAGCGCAAATACATGACCTTCCCACAACGCTGTTTGAAATTAAGGGACAAGAGGTTTTAGACATGCCATCAAATTATAAACTGTAATCTATCTTAAAGCTACAACTTGAATAAACCTCAGTTTGGCAGACCAGAGAGATTATGATTCATGCTTTAATTTTATCTGTCAGGTGCTATTGCAGTGCTCTTCTGGCTGGCGTCCCAGGCAAACTCCTAAGACAGAACACAGCTTTTAGAACATGTACACTTTTTCAGACTTCAAAGCTCTCCAAGCTCTCTTGTATTTGACCTCCTGAGGTTACCAAATGAACACAAAGTCAATCAATCATTTTCTGCCACTGTCTGGTTGAGGCGCTTTTTTCTTATGTCTACTATACAGTTTGTAATCTTCTAGTTACACAGGGACAGATTCTTATCTGGAGTTAAGTGTACAGGTTAAACAGCTTGCATAAAGGCATGTTGGTTAACCCAAGCAGAGCATATAAATCATTTTACTGCAGTTTAATGAGAGACATGGTTAAAAGAGTGTCTGCTATGTGTCTCCCTTCTTAGCTGTGAAATAGCTTTTTTTTTCAACAAATAAATCCAATTATAGGATTTCTTTTTTCTTTCAAAGAATTGAACTACAGATAGAACTACTGAATTTATTTGAAATCTTCTTACATGTGCAGCTAACAAATATTCTGTTGTTACTATATAAGCTAGGAACTCACATTATTAATTGCTTTATCTGCCTAAGTATTTCCCCAAAGATAAGGGAAATGGTAAAGCCTTTGGTGTATGTTCCACTAGTATAATAAAAAAGACATTAAACACTTCATTCTTAGCAATATTTATCAATGTTTATATGAAAAGGGTAGTAGTTAAATAGACCTAGTGAGGACAAATTTGGACATTAAAGTTGTCTAGAATGCTACAGAATTTGCAATTAATTAAAAATAGAAGCTTCTAGATAGTATTTTCATAAATGCAGTCTTCAGGAAGATGTTATTCTTCTCTGAACCATCTAATTTAATAGAGCATATATAAAGATTTTATTCTTCTGGGTAAGGTACGTTAAGGCACTGCATGCCCTTATGTATTCTGCAAGTGGTAACTAACAAACTGGGGCAGAGATCTGTGGGTATGTTTGAAAGCATAAATCAGAAGCTGTCAGACAAAGCTGACTTAAAGCTTGTGCTTACACTGTCTTGATCCTGGTGTTTCTTTGAAGATTTCTTTGTAAGGCTGTAGGAGAGCATTCTGAGGGACAGTCAGATGCACGTAATGGCTACAGATGATGATAACTCCAATGCAGAATTAAGCAGCAAATTTGTCATTTTTCAAACTCCCTTTTGTAGTAACTATATTTCCTTTTGCTTTTTAGCAGGCAGAGAGCAGCAGTTTAGCTCGAGAGCAGAGCTTTTGCATGGGTGGTTTGCCTTTGCAGCATTAGCTGTGCAGCCTCCCCCGTCATTTGCAGGCCAGACAGCACCCGTCAGACCGTGCCGTGCAGCTGCTTCCTAAAGAAGTCGTCTGACCTCAATGTGATCTGTGATGATCATTTCGATAATTGCAATATTTTTTTCCAGGGCACTTTTTTTTTTTTTTTTTTTTTTAGGGTATAAAACGTCTTAAAAATAGCAGTGCTGCAAGATTAGATAGTCTTTTATTTGAACAGTTCTTCTTGAATCCTGCACAATTTGGAGAGTCTTCTACTTGAGCAATTGTTTAACAGGAGGAATCAACACCTATCCATGTTGACTGACAGGTTCCTCTGGGAGATTTCTGCTTCTCCCAGCCCCAGACCACCTGTCAGTGCAATGGGCTTTTCTGCAGACAGTGCTCTGAACCTACAGGCAAAGCCTGAGGGTATGCTCCACGTTAATTAAAGAACTTCGTTACTCTTTCTCATTTATGTATTTATTTTGAAAAAGCAGCTCTGTAAAGAGCTTCTACCAAACATTGAGTCTCTACACAGCCCAGCCCTACACTTAGCAGCAACACGAGTCCAGCAAAAAGACAGGGAGACAGATGAAGGTGTGGTAAGATGCAGGGCATGGTTATTTAGGGATGCTGGCATTGCAATAACCTTAGCACAGTGGCAAGGAAATTGTCTTCTCCTCCGGGGAGAGGCTTCCTTGCTCAGCTTTGATTCTGAACCCACATGGTGATGTGTTCTATTAGCTGGATCTGATCCCTGTGCTTTTTTAATTCATTTTTGCTCTTTAGATGCTATATTTTAGATTCATTTAATTTAAAGGAGGGGAAGAAAAAAAAAGGAAAAATGGAAAGTGTAACACTGGCGCTGGAGGCAGAAGATACTGACATGGATTATACCATGAAGGATATAACCTTTTGCCAAACTGAAACAAAACCAGTGATTCCAAGCCAAAAAAAATTAAAATGTGAGATCCCTTACCAGCCCTACTGCATGCCGCACCTTTATTAAATCCATCTTTCTCTTCCTTACATGGAATAGTGTGGGAATTGGGAAAAGAGGACTCAAAAGGTTTCTCGTGGAGATCTTACCTTAGAGTATTTCATAATGAAAATGTAATGACCTTACATGGAATACATCTTAAGACAAATTTGTAACTGTTTTGAATATTAATGTACCCATGTCTCTGCGTGTGTATGTGTATGTATATAGCTATGAGCAGTGAAATATGCTTTTTATTATACACAGAGAAGGCATTCTTCTTAAAGAGTCATCATCTTTGTATGTTTTTTTTCTGACAGAAGGTTGCTTTGTTCATTTACTACTCCTATTACATCTGAAAAAGCAGTACATCTGCAATATCCTTTTTTTCCTCCCCATGCCACAGTGCGACACATTCACCCTTTCCCATTCATTTGTCAGAGATAATGCCTGTAAGTCAAATTCTGATCTCAAAGTAAATCTGGAGGAATGTATAAAAGATATTTACAGTGAGAAAAACTGAATGGCACTTTTGATCCAAAGGTGGCTTATGGCACTTGTGAATCCAGCCATCGCAGTAGGTGTTTGCGTGCTGACTGACACAACGTCTGAGTACTGAACCGAAGCTGGAACTTGCTTAGGGGCTTTAGTTCTAGTATTTCATTTTTTGTGCTGACAGCTTTTAAAAAATGCCATGTAGGACCAAGAAGCTGTGTGACTTTCAGTCATATCCTCTAATCAGATTCAGAATGCTTTAAATATTGCTGTAAAGTGTGAAATCTCCTCTGGGCTGCTGTTCTTCCTTTGGCACTATTTCCACTGGAAGCCTGCCACCTGCACAGCACAAAAATAGGAAACTCAACCTCTGGCCAGATTTTAACATTTTAAAACAACTCCTAGAAGAGAAAGCATCAGTGAAGGTGAAAAACAAGCATGAGATGAGTGAACCATGACAGAAGGGGCACTTGGAGGATGGAGCAGGCAGAATTAGCAGTACGGAAGACCAGCTAGAAAGATAAATCTCAGATGTAAAGACAAGTAGAAAAAGAAAACAGGAAGGAGGATGGAGTAACACATAAAGAGGAGAAAGGGAAAAAAAAATAAACCAAGAAGATGATAAATAGCAGAGAGGGAAAGAGGGTGCAAAGTAGGAGGGATAAAAGCAGATGATGAAATCAGGGAGCAGACTTGAACCGATAGCATTGAAAGTGGGCTATTTCTTTTCTTTCCTGTAGCCCCGAGGGAGCTGGGCTTGCTAATCAAGGTATGTATGTGTTCACCCCTGTAAGCAGCTAGATCTTCTGCTGATGTCAGCAAGAACTGACAGCTGAAGACAGGGATTGTTTCTGTTTAAAGGAGCCCCTGCAATGCATACCCATTCCTCCTTGGAGGGCTCTGTCTTTGCCAGAATGAAGCCCCTTTTCCCCCTTGGCAGAGGATGTACTGGACACTGCCTCAGTTCACCCTGATGGGAGGAGCCGGGGAAAGATTTAACCCCAAATTTAAATAGTTGATAATGGCAGCTTCACTCCAGTTCTTTCAGTCCCAGAAATCCAAATTCACAGAGGCTGGTGAGCCTTGCCTCCCTCTGCTCCCTTTATATTATCGATAGTTCAAAGCACGGCCCTAGCTTTACCACTTTGAACCATTTGCCCTGGAGAAGCCAATTTTTCACCATTTGTTAGGACGGAAACTTCCACTGGCTCCTCAAGTCTAGACGCAGAGTGTGTGAACAGCTTTCTGGTGTCTGAAGGCATCACCTGGCACACCTTCAATTTAGCACTCACAGGCAGTCTGTAGCACACCTCTCCTGTGAGAGGTATGATAGAAGAATTAAGTATGGGTATTATTTATTAACAATCTTTAGTGACCTATCCAAAATGAATTATCATCTTCAGTCTAAAAGACTGTCATGTGTGCTGCTATGCCTGGGAATCTCAGCAAAAGGACCAGAAATATTTAATGAGTGTTGAGAATGATCTTTTATTCCTAGCAATGATCCCTCACACCTTGGATTACCTCCGAGAGAGGCTGAACAGAAAAAATAGGGAAACTTCCACTTTAGGAGTTTTCTGTGACAAAATAGAGGACTTATAGAGACTATAGAGTTGAACATTTGGCATCCTTTGAATTCACTACAAAATCTGCAAGGATAAAGGCAGGGCCCAAACCAGGAGAATGAATGAAAAGTAGGCAGTAACTGAAATAATTATTTGATAATTACTAAGCACCTGAAGTAAAATGGTTTGGTAATTTCATTCCAGAGGACAAATACAAAAAATGACCACTATGGTCAAATTTTTCTTGATCCTACACACACAAATGCTGCTGCCATGCTATAACCTGCGAGTGTTCTGTATATAATCCTCTGTCTTACATGTTTGGAGCCAAATATGCACAAACATACAAATTACAGCCCTAGAAAGACTCCTGGATTTATCTACCACCATGTTACTCCAGGTTCACAACAGCATATCCCTGCTGATGTCAGGGCCATTTGAACTGTGTGAAAGCTGAAGGATGTGTTGGTGAAACAAGTCTCATGAATGCAAGAGTTCCCTACACTTATACAATGTGTTTAGGTCAGGCTTGAACACACAAACTCTTTTAAAGCATGTTTTAGGCTCTCTGATGTTACAATGTACTCTAGACGCGGTCCCACTCTGCCCCAGCCCTTTCAAAAGCAGAATTTACATGTTCTGCCTCCACACATTAATAAGAGAAGTGTGGGCTGTCCAGGAGCCACCGATACTTTTTTGATAGCTTGGGTTGAGCCCAAGGCTGAGCAAACACAAGCTGGAAGGGCAGTTCTCACTGTTACCAATCTTACTGTCTTCGGGCCTCATTATACCAAGCGTGTTAAAAAAACTCACAAGCCAAAATTCCATGAATTGTGTAGATTTTATTATATCAATGCAACTCATGCAATGCAGATATGCTGTCCTGGAATAATGTGCATTTGTGCAATGTGCACAAAAAATGTACAATTTTATATTTATGTGGTTTTCCTTTTTATAAATAGGGCTTAAAAGGTGGCTTATCTACAGTATCATGATAATAATCTTTATGGAGAGTTTTTAAACTCAAGCAGTGATGAAGTGATTACTTAGTTGCTCAAGATGCTGGTGATGCAGCAACTGGCATAGCTTTGATGTGTGCAGTAATGGTTCCAGTATTGACTAAATGGCAAGTCTTCATATGGATTTACACAGCAACAGCCTATTCTTAAATAACCTCATATGTGAACACTTTTTTTTCAGGAACAACTGTAATTGTCTCTGCAGCAAGATTTTTCACATGAAGATACTTAGAAATTGCTACTATCCCCTTTCACATCCTCTTTAATATGAATAAACTTTTAACCGAGAAGTCATGCATGCCAGAACATTTATACCATAAGATGTTGAAAATATTATTAGATTTTTAACTTCCACAAAGCTATCAGCGTATCATCTTCAGTATCATAATCATACTGTGAGCACTTCCCTAGTACAATGCTATAAGAAAGTCGATTTTAAGATAAAAAGACACCAAACACTAGCTAGAGAGAGAATGCCTGATGTACAAAAACAATTATATCGCCCATCCCTTCTGTCTTAAAGACGTATTTACTTTAGCTCAACTGAATTAAAATAAAGTTATCTGGAATAACGATTCCAGAACAACAGTACTTCTAGATGAAATCAAACTTAAAACTAAGGGAATTAAAAATGAGGGCTCATTCATTCCCTTTCTTTCCCTGAAATATTTTTTTAAAGATTGCTAATACTGATGCCATCAACTTTGTCATTCAATCTAGGTAATGTGTCATATAAATATTTAGCAGAAGACAGATGACTTTTCTGGGCCCACATGAATATCACAGGACAACAAAATTCTGGCTATGAAATTCTCAGCTTTTGTCAGTTTGTAGCAAAGTCCTCCTAAATCTCTTGATTAAGCATTTGACTATTACACACACCTCTTCAATGTGCTTTCCCGCATTGCTGCTAAAAGATGCTTTCCATCACTGTTTCTGTTGCAGAGGTGACATGGGATGGCTCAGTACTTTCACTGGTGTTCTCTAGTGCTCCTATTTAAGGATAGAATAATGTGTGCGGAAAACATCCTTTCTTTCCTCTTTGTTGTTACTCGGGAATGAGACCTGTTCTCGCACAGATCCATGGGCACCATGACCCATCTAACTGAACTTTTGAATGCACCATCCGAGTCACCTTTCAGCTCCCAAAGTAAGGATTAGTTGGGAGTTCAGTGGGAAACAGGCTCAACGCTGCTGGGAAAACACCACAATCTTTAAGCACAGTGGTTTGGGTGATGGCCACACAACAGAAGGTCTGGAATGAAACAACCAGAAAGATTACTTGGCTGTTAGGGATAAAATTTGTGGCTGGCAGTTGCAATTCCCTCTGCTGATTAGAAATGGTTCTCTGCAAGAATGGTTCCTGTGGGACTGCAACATATCCCAGTGTTTTGTAACTATCAGTGGAAGCTCTGTTTTGTTTCTCACAATCAGTATGGAAAAAGTATGCTGTGACCCAGGAGAGGTCACGAGAAAGAGGCTGTTTCAAAATAAGTGCTTCTGAAAGTGGGGAAATAATATGTTTATTTATACATTAGCAAGAGCGCACTGTGGAAAAGTGCACAAGGAGACAGGTTTCACTATTGCATCCTGTCTACATATTTCTACGTAGCGTGAGGTTCAAGCACAGCTGAGTCAGCTCATATAATTCTGTAATTTTAAAGGGTAGATGTCCAGTTCTGGACTACTAGTGCAAAGCTCTCTTGATAGGCAACTGAGAGAAATGGTCTCCATCGATAAAAATATGCTTGTCCTAGCAACAGATCAATCACCTTGTGCAGGAGCTTGCTTCTCCCCACTGGGGGTTGCGTCTGGGCATCTAGTTCATGTAGATGTCTAACTAAATACAAATGAACCCAGGCCAGCTGTCTCCACCTGGCGTGGCCTGTCCTCAGATGTGCAATCCATACATTTTGTTCATAATTAACAGAAGGCTTTATGAGAAACATAAAAAAAGAAGAACAAAATTGCAATAGAGGAAGAAGGGAAAAAGGCAAATATGGAAAAAAAACCCAGAAGGTGGGGGAAATTACAATTCTGGAAGCAGGATGTGAATGCAGAAGGAAATCAGGCTAAATGGCCAACCACAAGCAGGAAAGACTACACAGGCTTCCAATTGCTGGCATACAGGAGAGACACAGAAAACTGTGAACCTTGTAGAAGTATTAGTATGTTTACATAATTGTAAATGGTCCAACTAATGGGCCTTTCCTTGCTTCCCTAAGATGATGTCAAGCACTTTACCTACATTTTCCTTTTCTTCATCATACCCCAGCATTTCTAGCTGAAATTCTTTTTGACAACTTTGCCTTTAGATTCAGAAAGTTTCTCCATTGTTCACTTGCTAGATTTTCAAAGACATCTACATCTTTAGTTCAGCTTTTTCACACACTTGGGTAAACCTCCCCTCGGGCATATTTTGTTCTCGAAATCCCATCATTTCTTGACAAATACCATGCAGCAAAAATAGCTTTGACCACTATGATGCTGACCAATATAATCTCATTGTTTGCGCTCTGCCATCTACCTGCATCTAACTGGCATCTTTTGTTACGTCCTTAGGACATGTGCTCTTTGTTCTGTTTGTACAGCATCTTGCAAAATGGCATCCTAGGCTGCGACTGGGGCTCCTGTGCACTAAGACAACACAGGTAACAAACACTAGTGTTTTGTTTCACGTTGCTACGCTGCACGTGAACCACATTGTACTTGTAAACTTTAAAAGTGCCAAAGCACCGCGCTGCACACAGGTACCAGGGAACACCGCTCTCTCCTGGTTTTGTATCGCACGCATCATCTTCTCTACCCGCCTCCGGGGAACAGGCTGGTTTAGACCAAGGTTTCTAAGCAGAACGTTGTGTTTAGTTTGGTTTTTTTTTTTCCCGTTTCCCTCTTGCTCTAAAGCACAACCTGCAGCAATTTCCTTGGGAAGGAGAACAAGGCAACCTGGACGCTACTGCAAGCAATACCCTGTGATACAGAAAAGCAGTTTCCCGGGGGAAAGCCGTGCGGGCCAGTTTACATCACCCGATCTCCCGGTCGGCCCGTTCCGCCCAGCACGGCCGGGGACAGCCCTCCGCCGGCCCGCGGCTGCACCCCCGCCGAGCCCCCGGCCCGCACCGCTCCGGCTGCCCGCGGCCTGCCTCGGCCCAGGCCTCCCCGCCGGGCCCCGGCCGTGCGGAGATCCCGGGGAAGTTCCTCCCCGCCGGGCCCCGCGCAACCTCCCAGCCCCTCGGCCCGCCCGGCCGCCGCAGCCCGCCCGGCCTGACCCGGCGGACGCAAGGCCGCCATGCGCCCCGGAGCGGTCCGTCCCCGCTCCCCGTCAGGACAATGGCCGCGGGGCGCTCGCACGCCAACCGCGGCCGGGGCCGCCCCTCGGCGCCGGCCCCCTCTCTCCGCCGCGCCGCCCCCCTGAGCGCCGGGCCCGCCGCCACGCCGCGGCTCCCCCCGCCCCTCCGCTCCCGCCGGCCCCAGCAGCCCCCGCGGCACCCCGGCCCCGCCGCCGCCCGGCTCGCAGCGCCCGAGCCGCCGGCGCTTGCGAACCTGCCGCCGTGCGCGGCCCGCCGGGCGCCGCGGCCTGCGGGCGGCCGCTGGTTGGCGGCGGGGGGACACGTGAGGGGGGAGGGGGCAGCGGCGGCGGCAGGAGTTTCCCCGACAGCTGGAGGTTGCGGCGGCGGCTCCTCCTCCCCGGGTCCCCGTTAGAGCCGAGAGACCCCCCGCGCTCCTCCTTATTGACAAACACACAAAGGGCCGCGCCGGGGCCGGGCCGGGGACGCGTCTGGAGCCGGCATGGGAGACAAGAAGAGCCCGACCAGGTAGGGGCAGCGGCGGCGCCTCCTCTCCCCGGGCCCTCCCCGCGGCGGCCGGGTGCGCGGAGGCGATGGCGCCCGGCGGGGCGCCCCCGGGGGGGCAGCGGCGGCGTGAGGGCGTCGCGCCCGGTGTTGCCCCTGGCGCGCGTGTGTCTCCGCAGGCCGAAGCGGCAGCCGAAACCCTCCTCGGACGAGGGCTACTGGGACTGCAGCGTCTGCACCTTCCGCAACAGCGCCGAGGCCTTCAAGTGCATGATGTGCGACGTGAGGAAGGGCACCTCCACACGGTGGGTCGCCGGCGGCGGCCGAAGGGGAAGCGGGGGCGGGGGGGTGGGTGGTCGTCGGGCGGCCTCCCGGCGCCCCGGGGAGCGAGGGGGGCGGCCGTGACAGGAATCGGGGCCGGGACGAGCCGCTGGGCGGCTTCCCGGCGCCCCGCGGTGTGAAGGAGGGCGGCTGTGGCAGGAACCGGATCACGTTTACCGGGGGCTCCCCGCCGAACGCGCTCCGCGCCGGCAGCGCTGCGGCGGCGTGTGTGGAGAGAGAAATAATAAATACCAGGAAGGGCGTAATTGCCTGCACAGCCTAACCCCGGAGAGGCCGTGCCCCTCGCACCAAGAAGAGCCATCCCCTGGGGCGGGCCTGCTAACACACTCACCATTTAATGTTTTTTGTTTTGTTTTGGTTTTTTTCCTTTAAACTCATTTTTTTTTTCTACGAGTTTAACTTGGCCTTATAAATAGCCCCTTTAAAAATTTTATTTTATTTTTTCAATTCGCTTTTCATCACCGAGCATCACTGTGCAGGTTTCTGGGGCTGCAGGGGTGGATAATAACCGCTGGCTGTTTGGGGAGGGGTTGTTGATTTAGCTGAATTGCACCGTATGGAAGTGCCACCCTGCGTATCGGGTGACTTCCCAGGAGACCCTTGTCTCTGTGAACCTGTCACAGCTTGCGGTGGATTACCTGGTTCCAGCGCCTGCCGGTGTTTTTCAGTATTGTGGCCTAAATGTGCATTCTTGGGGAATGGAAGTTTTTTATAAAATCAACAGGAGTGCTCTTGTAGGCTTGTGAGCTAACCAAAGAGAATATTGCTAAAGAATCCTTTGTTACAGTTATCATACCTCTGGGTTAATCCCGTCAGCAGGAGAAGTTTAAGTGGCAATAGAAGTTGCAATCCTATCAAAAGCACCAATTACATTCTAGATATGGTTCAAAGCAGCACTGAGTATGACTTGCAACAAATGTTACATGTTTGAAATTGTAAGTGCAAGGCTGAGTCCAATTACTTGACAAAAAAAGAGATTCATCTTTCTCTCTAGAGTTGATTTTGTAGACTTCTGAAAACCAGAATGAATGTTGAAAGGACTTGTCGTAACTTCAGGTTTGAATACTAGTTGATTTATTTAATTTTTCTCCTTTAACCAAAGAAATCAATGTGCTGAGAGGCGTCCAGTTACAACAATGGCATTGTGTTTATATCACAGATAGATGTGTACAGATCAGTATTTTATTTCAGCAAAGTAATACTGCTGAAATAATGAATGCAAAAGCTTTAAAACAGCACAAATAAAGCCTCTTTAACTTCCAGTCAGCTTGATAGGCAAAGTCAGTTTAAAATTATGTTTTGTTGCACTGGAGACTCACTTGGATAAAAGCACTAAAACTTAAAAAAAAGAAACAAGTGTGGAAAAAATAAACAGTCCTGAGAAAACTATATTATCATGGCCTTCCTTTTTGCCTGCTTGAATATTTCAACATTTTAAAATATTTTAGCAAAAAAAGTCTTTTTAAAAAAAATTTCTTTTGTTTCCGGTTTCTCTTCCTCAGTGATCTGGTATGCAGAGTTCTAGTTGATACATTGATTTTTGTTTGTCTACTTAAACTCTGAAACAATGTGTAGCTGAGTAGGTTTATGGGTTTCTTTTTCCCGTAGAGTTTAAATGGGTTGCACGTTCACATGTTTGTAAAGTCCAGGATTTACACACGACACGAGGTAAATACAGGTTGAGGTTTTAGGCGAGGCAGTTTTGGGCTCCAACTCTGAAATTAGATTTGAGCCAGTAAGTAGACCTTTGTGTCTATGGAAAGAATCATTAGGGTGCCAAAGAGACACAAAAGGCCGTTTGGATGGATTTTTTTTTTTTAAGGAGCTGGAGTCCAAGAGACCAAATTGGGGCCCTGTTAAAACATTTGCTGGTACTGCCCACGCAACAAAATGTTTTTCATCAGTGTTGGTGAGAATAACAATAGAATGGTGTTTTGATGACCCTGTGAATGCATTTTTTTCTTTTCAGTCTTCCATTGTGAAGCTTAATGTTAGATTAAGTTGATGCCTCAGCACAGCTCTTAGAGTGCAGTGGTTCTTTCTTCAAAAATTCTATTGCATTTTTTTACTGATGAGAGCTTTGTGTATAATATGCTGTAAAGCACTGGTTTTTGTTTTCGTTCAGAGAAATCTGTATCTTTATGGTGGACAGTTTAATGTCTGCATCTGCATGTTAAAATTCACTAACTGTGACCAGATTTGCAGATGTAAAAACAGGCAACCATAGTTGATTTTGTTGGTTTTGAAGGCCACTAGAAATTAGGCGCAAAGTGGATTAAAACTGTTGTATTTTTTTATACTAATAATGTGCAATTAACTTTACAGAAATATTTTCAGATGTGTGGTAGGGTTTGTGTTTTCACTGCTGAATAATTTCTTCTCTCTGAAAGAGGAATCTTTTATGCCAGAGGCTAGGCATGGATTATGATATTTAACAACTGGTGGAATTGTTAAGATTAGTGGAAATAATTCTTACGACTTTGTGATTATATTTCAATATACTTCTAGACTGAATTTTCAAAGCAGATTCTATTATGGCGTTAAATTAGCTTTGTCCATGGCAGCATCACCTTGAATGGTTAAACTGGGCTGTGCTTGAGTGGGAGATGTCCAGGAGAAATCCTGGCTGCTGCAGGAAGTGGTGTAACTGATTCCCAAGGTGGTGGCACTTTTTTTGCTGGGTTAGTAGTGACGGAGTGCCCCAGCATGCTGCCAGTTGGATGTGCCACGAGTCAGATGTAAAACTAAGATGCTATCTGCCAACTGGAAATCCCTGTACCTTTTACTGTAGAACCGTTGCCAGAGTTTAATTTATAATGTCACTGAGGATCTAAATTCTCCCTGTAGACATGGCTTTCTTATTTACTTTCTAACCTAAGTTGTTCTGTATTGTTGCTTGGGTACTGAGAAATTACTATGTTCCCCTTGACAGGAGACTGTACCGAATATAGTAATTTTCTGTGTATGACCTTTAAAACATTTTTAAATCTTTCTAGATGAAAGATGTTGTATAAATGTAAGGAACCTAGGGCTGTAATAATCATTCCTTACTTGGGCAAATCTCCTGCTGAAGTTCTTTAGGAGCATGAGTAAGAAATGCTGAATAGAACCCTAACGTACTGTGTTATAGAGGGAACTGGTAACGAACTCTGTATTTAGGTTGCCTAACAGTTTCCATGATAAAGAATTCGTATGATCTCTTTGAGAAGCTCTATTGTTTGTAAAAGCCATTGAAGTTTGGTAAGAGGAAGAGCCCTTAGGCTAAATAAGTGGTTTGATTTCCTTGCCCCATTAAATTGTTTAAGTTTTGCTGAGACGTAAACACTTGAAAATCATCATTTGCCTTCTGCCACTTGTGTTGTACAGAAAAGTGAAGTAATTGCTAGAACACTGAAGAAGCCCAGACCGGCATCACTGTAGAAGCAACAGTGGCAATGACATTATGCTGAATACCCAGAATGGAATTATCTGGCTTCTGGGGAGGTTTATAGTGGGGTTGCCAAATTTGGTCTGACTCTCACAATTACTGCTTTGCCGAAAGAAATTTGCCTCCATGGGCATGCTACCATTTCTTTTCTTTCTTTCCTTTTGCTTTTCATGGCACTATCTGAATCAGGAGTACACCAAGACTGGTTTGACCTTCAAGGCTTGGGCTGGATCCTGGGACAGACCTTACTGCAGCAAGTATTTGCTCCCAGTTTGTCTGTCCTTTAATAGGTGTTTGGTTTTGTTTTTTTTTTTTTTCTTGCCCCCTAACATGGTTAGTCGTTGTAATTTAGATGTGTTGTAAAGCTGAGGGTTCAGAGTTCCAGTCTTGCTGGGAAGAAGTACACAAGAGAACCAGCATTTTCTCTGAAGGGATGTGCATTTGCTACTCTCTTCTAGGGGGGTGCATTACTGTTCCATCACCTCTCTGCTCCATCTTCTTCAGATCATATTAACACTCTTGTTATTCAGTTATTGACAGCATCCAGATTTAAAAATACCTGTCACTTTGCTTTTCTTGCTGTGGTTTTTATGCATGCATATCATGGTCTGCTCTCTAGTTGCAGGGTCCCTTTCTTTTTTCCATGCTATGTCAAACCACTTCTCCATTCAGCGTGAAGGATGAGCATCCAGGAGAGTGTAGTCAGAGCTACAGGAGGAACTGCAAATCTGGCTTTTTAAACTTTGAAATGCTTGTCCTGATATTTTGCTATGTAAATAAAGGAAAAAAGAAAAAAAAAAAAAAGGGACTGGGTATGTGATCAATTTCCCCTTTCCAGAGTCAGTAGCATTCATTCAAGTTAGGAAAAAGGGCAGAATTCTAAATGATATTTTCACTAATAGTATTCTCCTAGCTAATAATAGGAGAAGGATTGTTGTACAAAGATGTAACTACTTTATGCTTGTTATGATTTTATTTCATTTTATTTTTTAGAACTACTTTTAGTGCTTGCTTTGAATTCAGTAAAAACTTAATCTTATGTATGAATCTATGAGACCTAGTGCACACTATTCAAGCCCAAAGTATTTTTTCTTTTGGCAAGGGGAAAGAAGGAGGGAGATTAAGGAGGTTAAACAAGTGACTTCTGTGAAGTTTTCTTTGTTTGCTTGGGATTTTTTGTTATTGTTGTTAGTTGGGGTTTTTTTAGGTATTCCTCTGATACATGTTGGGCAAGCTGCTATATGCAGTATCATTTACATAAAATAGTCCCTGAAATTTGTAGCCAGAATTAGAAAGTAATCTCAAGTCAGGATGAACTTCTATCTATTTGGGATCTATTACCTCTTCACATTCTGTACTGCTGAGGCAGAGACAGGTATAACGAGCTGAATGGGGGCATGGCTTCCGTCTCCTATGCTCTGTTGATCTCCATTACTGGATTGTTCCTTTTCTCCCAGCCTAAGGAATGAAAAGCGAACTTTAAATCACACCAGACAGAAGAGTCTGAGGTATAAGGAACTGGGATGCCATCTTTCTGCATTTGTTTGATATTTGGTCTGTGCTCAGTTGTGCTTGTGGGCATTCAATACGTGCATGTATTTTATAAGCATGTCTGACAGTCTCCTAAATACGAGATACAGGTCTCTACTTGAAGCTGTCACGTGTTTGTTTTATGCCTTGAGAAGCATAAATAAAATGTTTAATTTTTTAACTTGGATATCAAGGTCATTTTTCTTCAGCAAATATGTGCAATTTGTTTAGTCATGTACCATCTGGATGTTTATAAGCACGAATCAGTTACATTTAACCAAATCTGGTATTTTTATTTCTGTTGAAATGCAGTACTGCTCAGGACAGGGAGTTGGTACTTATCTTGTATATCTGGTTTAACATGTCTGTTTTACAACAGCTTGTTAAGGACTCTCTTCTGCCTTCTAGTATGCAGCTTCTGGGTGTGCGCATGCGTGTGTCAGGGTAAGGTTGTGAAGGAGAAGAAGAAGAACCGCCTGTCATGCTGATTTTACAAATACATGATTGAATCAAGCTTAACAGGCTGGAGAGTGGTTTGTTACTTGTGGTAGTTTGGGGGAAGAAATATTTGCAGGAATGAAGTGAGTGGAAAAGTCATATACAATCCATACTTTACTAAGCTCTGTAATACACGTGTTATGTTTCAGCTTAAATATTAAATTCTGAGAAGCATGTATAAATAGTTATCTTTTGCTCTGTAGGTAGACATCAGGTAATCTAGTCATTCTGGACTTCCAGTCTTATTTTTAAAAAGAGTTTTTTTAAGTAACCTTTGTGATAATTGAGTAATTTATTTAGGAGTGATTTTCTCTGAAAAATATAGTGAAATTTAAGAATATTGCACACAGCAACTTGAATGAGATTTGTTTTTTCCATATAAAACCATGAAGTAATTTTTATTGATTGGAGTGGCTCTGTTAGATGCTGTTGATAGGTGTAGCTTGTATGTGCAACAGAGAATGCAGTGGTCACCCTATCAAAAGAAGATGAAGCTTGTATTTTAGAAAGGCTACGTAAGTAGGTTGTTGTTGTTTTTGTTTTTGTTTTTTTTTTTAAGGTTAATTCTGTTGTTAAACCTTTGTGGTTTTGAACCTGACAGATATTTTAATCCATTACTCGAAAGAGCTCATGACAAAATATGCCTTTTTTTTTTTAAGCATGAGCTTGGTATTTTTGGTTTGATGTTTGGGGTTTTTTTCTGTAACTCTTTCCTGATGTCTGTTGCAGCAGCTTGGTTGTTTGGTTGGTTGTTTCATCCCTTTTTTAATGCAATCTTTCCAGAACAAAATGAACAATATTTCACTTGACATTGGGCTAAAACCTGGTAAGGCCTGTTTGATCCAACTTTGATAGTTGATTTAAAGCTAGCTTAGCCGTTTCTTTTTGCATCATATTGAAAATAGTAGTTACATCAGCAGCTATCTTTGGTCAGAAATTCAGGTAGCTGTCATTGTGACCTGGCCTACTGTGTGTAAATACCTTATGTAATTAAAGAAACAAAAGGGAGTGGAAAGAAACGTATCACTTTCTCTCTTCCCCTCCTATGATAACAAATTATGTCAGAGCTGCTGAACAGGAGTAAAAACTACTTAGCCCTCTGTTTCCAAGATCTCAGATCTGATAATGTATTTAGGAGATATGCTCTCTAGAAGGCCACCTTTGTTAATGGGCACTGCACGGTCAGAGGTAGGTTCTGCCATGGCTTGTTCAACTGCATTGTACCAAAGCCAAGCAAAATACATTAGCATTTGTTTTCCACAGTTACTAAGGTAGTAAAAGCTTTGAATACATTTGGGTTCGTTACAGGGATGGTTCTAAGGAGGCTAACGTCTTGTTTGGCTTATCTGTGTTGCCCTAGGAACTGAAGATGGAAAAGGTCTTCTAGTGAATTAGACCCTCTTCCGTCTTGAAAGAGGATCATTAAACCTGGGCAACTTCTAACATAATCTTTGTCCTAGCAGGTCTCCAGTGGAGGAGACTGTAACCCCTTTAGACAGATTATCTATAGTGCTTTTACCCATGGTGTTTTTCTAAACATCTAACCTTTCTGTTCAGTAAAATAAGTTGATTTATGTTCCCCCCATCCCAGTGATTTAGCCGCTGTATTTGTAGTTCTTTGGTTATTGGGTTACGGTTTCCATGTTCACCCACTTTTTCTCTCCAAGTCTTTCTTACAGAAACAAAATTTCAGCAGTCCTTTCTTATAGGTGGCAATCCTCTTTGGTTTATATCATGATTCTTGACTCTTCAGTTGACGCACCTGTTTCTTACAGTGGTAGCCCAGAATGAGGACTGTCCTTCAGCTGAGGCATTTCTAGTATAAGGTTTAGTGGGCCAGTGCTTTTCCAGAGTCCTGCTAAATCATGATGTCTGATGTTGGTACTTCCTTGAATGAGGATTTTCCTTTTGTGCAATAGTATCGTGATGTTGGCTTCTCTGTGCCTTGCAATCTACTTGGTCCAGTACAGTGTGGTGTCCTTTCGTGTATCATTGTTACTTCAGCAGGGCTTTTTTATGCAATCATGGGGTCTGTGGTGTTTTATGCTGTCTTTCTTGGATTTCATAACTTTGATTTTTTGAGTCTTCTTAGCTCAAAATGGTCTTGGCAGGTAGTTCTCACCACCTTTCAGCATGGTGCTGTTTGCTTGTTCTATTCCTTATTTCTTTATCTAAAGCAAGATTAAGAATATGAAATTGTGTACCTGTAGAACCTCATTATAAATGCTATCATACATCTACAGCTGGTGGCTGAGAACTATTAAAAGCAAACCATAAATTTGAACTTCATTGTGCAACATCTTTGTCCCAATCATAGTCTAGCTTGAGTGAGAGAATCTATTTTTGATTGTGTCTCAAGTCAAGCTTTGGGACATGTATTGTTTTTCTCCTAGTCACTAGGACATTTAGTCCATTAAAGTGAGAAACTAGGCTGTGGCAAGCCAATCGGCTTTATCCTTTAATGCTCCCAATCGTTAAATAATTTCGTTCTAGTATCTTTCTGAAATTTGAGTTAAGCTGAGTCAGCTACTACTTCCTACGTTTGTATTTGCCCATCATGTGATTTCTCTCTTACTTTTTTTTTTCTTCTGCAGTACTTGTTGACTTCTTCCATCTTCCTGTAGTAATCTAAACAATATGTTTTGGAGGGTGAATTTCATTAGATGTTATTCACTGTGATATCTAACATTCAGTAGCCTGGTCTTTTTTTTATTCTAACTTGTACTAGTATCCCCTTGTTCAATTTGGTTAAATGGAATTAAAGTTCTGTGTGGAGACTGAAGCAAAGAAACTGTAATGCCATCTGGTACATCCAGTATTTGCTTTCTTTCCATGTTTGATAAGGGATATACTTATTTTTATTTCTATTATTAAGTACTTTCCTTTGGGGCATAATTAATGTGTATTTCAATATGTTCAGCTGTTTGTTGGGTTTTTTTGGTTTACCCCCCCCCCCCCTTTTTTTTTTTGTGAAATGTCGCCTTTGTTTTTAGTGCCACCAATGGTATTCTTGCTCACTGTGTCTTTTCTAGGGAAAATTATTAGCTGTCCTGGTCTAAAAGCTACTGGGATTTGAATAAATACCTACGATAAGATTATGCTAAAAGAGGAGTCAAGCTGGTAAGAAGAAAGCTCTTGTATCACCTGTAGAGTGATGAGAAGTTGTATTTTCTGCTTCATGACTTTTTATAACAATTTTTCCTTTGTTTTTGTGACAACCCACTATGCCTGTTCCTGTTTAAAACTTGATACCAAGTGTCTGTTCCTTTCATCTTGAAAGCCAGGTTAGGACAGTTTGCTTTGCAGAAAATTTTCTCAGAGTATCAAATGATGTCTTGTCTTGTTGGCTGATACAGTCAGCTACAAAATACTTTCAAAGTAGGCTAGTGGAACAAAATACTGTGTTCATTTTTTATGCTTTCATGCATTAGCTTACCCTGGTCTAAGTAGGACAGAGAGATCCTGAGGATTGTGCGTTCTCTGTGAATTGCATTCCACTGGTATGTGGTACGTTGATGTAGAGCAGGCTTGAACTTGGAGAGTTCAGCTGCAGGGTGTTGTTGGTAGGCTCTTGGCTGGCAAACTTGCCATCAGAAGTCAGACTGAAGACTATAAGATATGACCTTGATGCCTGCTACAAGTCTTTCTTGCTTTTGTAGGAGTTGTGGGGTGGGGAGGAAATGAACAATTGACAGTTTCCCCGTTCTAACTTACTGGAAATTTGGGACTTATCTTTAAACATTTCCATAATGCTTGAATATACTTTATCTGAACTGCATAGTTCAAATGACAGTGCTTTGTAGAAGAAAATGTGCGAATGAGTGAGGGTTTTAAAATTTACTTTAAAATAGAGTTCCTAATTCTAAAAGCTGAAAAAAGTTGGTTTGGCACATTCAGTGAAAGGAAAACTGTTTCTTACAGATGTCACTGAATTCTGTGATTAGGGTTATGAGCTAGAAGTTCTGTAATTGAATAAGAAGGGAAAAAGAAAAGGTGAATGCTGATGATTATGTGGCATCCTTTTCTATGAATATACACCTTTGCTGAAGAGCATTGTGGAGACTTGATTTTTTTTTTTTTAGGGAAAGTGTGTAGTCTTTTCCCCTACTCAAGGTGGACATCTTTGTGAGGCTGGCTCTGAATGGAGGAAGTTTCTAGAACGCTGCAACCATCTGGCAAGATCACACCCACAGTGCAGAACAAATAGGACAGATCAGAAGCAAGCTCTGTCCTGTTTGGTCACAAACTGAGCTGTGCCAAGTATTGACCCTCTTTTGTGCAACAATAACTGTGCTGCTGCATCAGTATGAGCCTCCAGTTTTGCATGTGTTTGTTTGCATAGGTGCAAGAAGCATCATGGTTTCTACAGGAAGGGGACAGAGGAGCAGCCCACAGGATCCAGTTCTTTGTGGGACTGGAAGTTGGGAGAGGTCACTTTCCCATGAGTCCCAAAGATCTAAGGGTCTAAAGGACTGTAACCACTGCCTTCTCTGCAGAGTCCCAAATGCTGCCTCCTCAGGGGATGCTGTTAAGGAAATTGAGCTTTCTGACCCCTGCTCAGATGTAGCACATTGTCATCTAGGAAATGCAAATTGGTTGATACTCGTATGTTTCTCAAACAAGATATAGCTGTCATGCTGAGCATCGGTGAACCACAGTTCATGGCATATGTGGAAGAATTTCTAGGAAGCGTGTGCAAGAGGTTGAAGCCTTAAAACTGGTTGTTGAAAAAGTAAAATTTGATAGCTGCTTTAAAAGCTATCCATGAGGATGAATTTGGGCTTTCTAAAGGTCCTGATACGGATATTTCTTCTTAGGGCAGACTGTTGTGCAGAGTACCAGTTGTCTTCAGGAGGCTTGCTGGCCTCATCTGTTAAATGTCATCTGGAAAATAGGGCATTCCCTTTAAGGGAATGATTAAATAGGGACACTGCCTCAAGGGGTAGTTTTCTGCACATTTATGCAGTGACTGATAAAACCATATGAGTCTTGTAAGTCTATTCTAATTGAATCAGCTTTTATTGAAAGACAGAATTGCTAGAAATGCACTAAATGGATGAATTCCAAGTAAATGATTCACGCTGTAAACCAGCTAGGAATATGAACGCACTGGAAATCAGCACTAGGTGAAAGTTAGAATTCAAATATACGTAGGATGTGTAGAAATTGCATTGTTATTCCACAATATACGTATGGATCTATATTGCATTTTCCCATACAGCACTAGCTCCGTTGTTTGCACTGTCATCATTATTCAGTTGTATTATTTGCAGAGGCAATGTAATGTACTGTTAACACTCTAGGATATGATGGAAGTGATGGTAATGAGAAAAAAAAAAATTTGGATAGCAATGTAAATTACCAATGAACTGCTTCAATGTAGAAATAAAGACAGTTTCTCACAAGATGATTTTGTGTGGTGATTATTATGAGCATATTCATGTGACACAGCAAGCTAAACGTAGTTTAATCTGGTAGTTTTTATGCTATGAATAGCTTAATAGAGTACTGATGACTGAAGGAGGGTGAACTGCTGTCAGAATTCAAAGACAGCTTCGCCTGCTAGTGATTTGATTTAATTGCTAGCAACTATTGTACTTGCATTACAAGAACTGGTAATAGCAAATATTTTTTGTTTTTCATGATGTGACTTCAACTGCTAAAGATCAGGAGCGGCATCATTATATGAACTGCTAGCTCCTGTGCAGACCACAGTTTGCGAGATCTAATTGGCCACAGTGTTTGCAATTCTACTTACTATACACAGCGTTCCTGATGATTTCCTGTTTGCTTTAAATAATATCACTTATGCGCTTATACAGAAATATTTTTTTTTTCCCCTTGGGTATTAGGAGAAGTTGTGGTGTGGTTGTGCTTCATCAGAAAAATCAGCCATGGTAAAGGAACAGATAATTGTGCTGGGTTTTTAGTGAAGTTGAAAAAGCAGTTTCCTTTGTTCTGGAATATGTTTTCCTGTGTTTTGGCAGAACCTAGAAGCTCTTGTTGCCCAAGGTGCTGCTCAAAGAGCTTGTGGAGTAGATGCAATAGTCTGTTAAAAGATAAATGTGATTTTAAAAAAGCAAATTTTGCTTATATGTCAAATCTAGAAAAAAAAATGTTATTTTCTTCCATCAGGCAATTTTAAAACTAAAGTGTCAAAATGTTGTAGCTGCTGATCTGCAAATATGTGAAGGTTATATTAAAAGTTGGTGTGAGTGCATGACAATTCTTTCCATTTGGGAATGAGTGTTTGCATGTGACAAAAAGAGTCCTCCACTATTGAAGTTTGAAAAATATTTCATGCTTTAAATGTTTACTGTCAAACTGGCATTTGAAAAATTCATTGTCTTCTTGAGGCATGAAGAAAGATCAGTAAAAAAAATAGGGGAAATTGAGTTTGCTTCTGTACAGCCAGATTGCACGTACTTGCACCTTAACAATATAGATCTATGCATAAACTGGAATGAATCGCCTAAATGTAAGACTTAAACTTTTTTCTTCTCACTTGAAATTTAATAAGATTCTGCCATTCGCTGTGTGTCAGATTGACTGTTGAGTGTCTGAGTTATTACATGAGCAGAGTTACTGCGATGACTTGATGCATGGATGCTTGTCTTGGTTCTATTGATTTCTTTCTATATTATAAAGAACTTAAATAACAATTTTTTGACTCTTAAGAAATTCTTCACCTGTGCATTTATAAGCTGTGTTAATAAGATTATGATGCTAAATTAAATTTGATTCCTTTTTTTTATTTGAAGTTGTCAACACCATTGCAATGTCTGTATAAATGTAGGCCTTAGCCTTCCAACATTTTTCATGGATTCCTAGTCTTTAAAAAAGAAAAAAAAAAAGAAATCTCTTTGAAGTTAAGCCCTTTGCATGCAGAGGTCAGCCCAAAACAAGGAAGACTGGGGTAGCTGTGTATATTTTTAATTTTTCCCTCTGTTTAGGTGAAGCTGCTTGCATTTGCTATTATTAAAGTCAGTTACGGTGGGAGGGGAAAGAGACTCTGGAAGGGGCACAGCTGCAAAAATCATGAGTGTTATTGTAACCTGTTTTGCAGAAAGACTTCTGAAAAAAAGAGAAAACATGCTAGATGAAGTGGAAATTGTAATTACTTGATATTTGTAAAGTAACTTGTTATCAGTGTATGGCAGCGGCAAGGGGAGGATATAATTGTATTTAAAAGAATTGATGGGAGGAAAGTTTATTTACTAGTTAGTAGCTTCTGCTTCACATTAGTGTACTACTTCTTACAGAAACTGAATTCTGAAATATATATGTATATACATATATATTTTTTTTTTTCATTGTGGAGCCATTTAGGCCTTCTGGCATCTAAATCTACATCATCAGTCCATCCTGGAAAAGTTACATTCCGAAGCTGCTGGTTGTAACCTGTCCTGTGATCTTCAGAGTAAAAAGCTGTCTAAGCTCTTTTACAAAGTTACAGTTAGAACGTTGCATAATTAATGTCTTTTAGAAAACATGCAGGAAGTGTATCATACTATAATATTGCTACAAATATTTAACTGTAGCTGTACCCTGTAGAAGTTACTGAAATAAACGCTGTAAGAATCACTCAAAACACCATACCTAAGTGAAGATATTCTCCTAGTAATATGTGATACAGGAGTAGTGTTTCACTTAGAAAATCTTCTCCCTAAAACCACCTTTTTATATCCTTCTTTTTGTCTGTCTGTTGTAAAAGCCGTTTACTCTAGAATCATACATCTTTCCAGCTGATTCCCTGTATGTATCTACCTGCTTCGGAGATCAGGAACAACTATTTTTAAATTAATTGCGCTAGTTACTGTGTTAAGATATATTTGAGAATGTGGACCTTAGTAGTTAGAGAAATGAGGACGTGTGGTGAAGGAGATTTGAGCAGGGACTCAGAAGAATATGATGATTAAGTAGAAAGTATGCAAAGATAAGCTTTTCTTGATATTTCAGTAATGACTGTGAACTGGAAAAATGGAGATTAGAGTATTACTGTGGATATCAGATTTCTATTAGCTTCTTGAGACATTAATATTTAGGATAGACGTGAGTGCGAAATGATCTTCAAATAAATTATAAGATATTTAAAGCCTGTGCATTTGTATTGTGAAATGATCCAGTCTAGTAATGAAAGAACAGAGCAGTGTTTGAATGATTTGACTTTGTCCTGAACAAGATTTTAATGCACTTAACTATATTATGTTTAGACTTTTAAAAGCCATGTATGTTACAAACATCAGCAAAACAAGATTTTTATTAGGGTTTGGTTAACCTTCTTCCAATAGTTTTGTTTAGTTCACTATGGCATATTGCTAATTGAGTTACTTAAAGTGGAATGAACAATAGAATGTTAGGGTTTTCTTTCTTGCTCAAGGAGATGAATTATTTAAGAAAACACAAACAACTACTTAACTCTAATATTAGCTTTACAGGAGTTTGCCGTTTTGGTGACAGTTCCGAGAAGTGTTGAGCCGGGCAGTCTGGAGGCTTTTAGATGCTCGACTCTGTGAAACGAGCGTCTGGTTTTTGTTGGTGAGCTGATACATCAGGTCTCATACTGTCTTGCGAATGCATTCTAAAAATACTCATGGAAGTGCTTTAAACTGTTTCAATTGTTTTTAATGCAGTTTTGTAGAATTTAACTAGCCAATGTATGAGAGTTTTTACTTTTAATAGGTTTGTGAAATTATCCAGCCAAGTGATATTTATGAAGGGATATTTAGAAAACTATCTGATTAAGTGTCTAATGGTAAGATTTGATTTGATTTGGGTAAAGAGACAGTTATAACCATAATGAGGTTGGCTTTGTGTTGCATGGAGGTGAGGAATACATAAGATATAAAAATAAAGAAGCAAAGGAGCCGTAGAGAATATTGAGCATCACAACAGTGTGTATTTCTAAGTACAGATGTCTGAAATATAACCCTGTATTCAAGATGCAGTACTAAAATTGTGCCATGAATTTTCCAAGAACGTTTTGACTTGTCTGGAGTAAAATACATGTTTGCTGTTAGCAAATGGGTAGCACACTTTAAAAAATGGTCATTGGAAATGGCCCCCATCATATTGTTTTCTGCATAAAGGCTGAAACTAGAAGAAGGAGATGACTACATTTAATGAATTCCAGGGTCTGTCCTCTTTTATGGGGGATTACTCTTATTTCTGATGGCAGCGCACTATAGAATACAGACAACTGAAGAGTTTCACTCCTCCTCCTGTCACAAGAGTTAAATTTGCTACCAAATTCTAAAGGAGTTGAAGGCTGGAAAAACTCAGGCATGTTAACAAGGCATTTCTGAAATCCTCCCTAGATGTGGCAATAGCAAAAGCTGTTGGAGGAGGAGTACTAGTACACGATCAAAATTATAATTCCATTTTAAAAAAATATCGAATATATTAACTCAGTCTCGAACACACAGAAACCCCACAGTAGCAGATGGAAAGAAGATATGCAGGTCTGCAGGGTGGTAGAGAGAGAGAAATACTATTTTTTAATAACAATGTAAGTCTATGGTAACTTCTAGATAAAATATAACTTTTGTGGGTTTGATATGAAGTGAGGAATTTTAAATTTGGTGCAGAGTAAGCTTAGAAGAGTTTGATAACAGCTTCTAAAAGCTTGCATTTCAAAAAGAAGACAGGTTCCCCCTTCCCCCTCCCGCCAAGAGGTGGGTTGGAGGAAGGACAACAAGGTACAATTAAAGCAAAAATTACTTGTGTCATGGTAACAGTGTTTTTATAACATGGTATGTATTACTGCAAGTTGGATGATATTTTCAGGTGTCCAACAATGTTTTCAGTCTTGTAAGCAGTGTAAACCTATATTTGATGTGTCTGAACCTTTGAACATGTTTGAATACCTTGAAAATCAGGTCTTCAACATACTGGGGATAGTATAGAAGAGTGTATCATTTGAGGCAAAACCAGGAAGATATTAAGTATGAATAGTGCTGTACATGGTGGCTTTGTGAAAAAGATACCAAGAGTGATTAGTCTTTGAAGTATCATACAATTTCTTAACTAGAAGGGCAACCTGTGGGGAAGGTGCTAGTTTTGAATTTAAGAATGTGTTAAATGCTTTCCTTGCATTTGGCAGTAATTTTGAAAAGTATCTTAACATTTTAATGCTGTTTAAATCGTTACAGTAATATAACATGTTCCTATGCATCACGTTGTTGTCACAACTGCCTGCGGGAAGGCTCCACAGTGAAGGTGTTTTCTGTCCAAAGTTACTGAGCATTTGCAGTGGTTTAAGAGTGCACATAGCTGGTTACTGCATATCAGCTTATCCATGATACTTTATTTATATTTCTGTAGATCCATGGGACACATTTTATATGGAAATCAGGGCACAACAGAGCTGTCAAAAGAAGCAAGCAGTGTAATTGTAGGTAAATGAAAGGAAAGCTTCTGTAATTAATGATGAGTGCTTGAACAAAAATTTCTAGCTGTCCAAATAGAAATGAGCTGAATTTCAGCATGACTTAAAATAGAATTTGCATAAGCTTGTGTACACAGGATAAAATAGAAGGAAAAATCAACAGAGTATTAATTAGACAGGAAGTGGAGGCATTGTCATGATGATACTCTAATAGTCATATTTCTTTGTGACTGTTAGAAATGTGTGATTTTGGAAAGGTTGCTTTTTAAACACTCGTCCTTCGTAAGAAGTAAACAAAGAAGATGGTGCAATACAGGAAAACTTGCAGTGGTTTGAGGAGCTGACTGACCTTCTCTGATGCCTAGTGATCAGTTTTAGGTTATTTTTTCCTAGAAGTTGACTGAGCTTATCAACTTACGCCTGAAGATGCTTACTTGAGAACTCATGACTTTGATCTGAGAGTTTCTACTACCTTAGTCAGAACTGTGTCAAGTATTCTGAGTTAATCCATAGTATGTTGGCATACTCTGTGTTTATAATGCAGCTTTTGGAATAAACTCCAAGACTTTTGCAAGGAGGCATCATAAAAAAACCCAACCAAACAAACAAAAAAACCAAACCTGCGTGAAGTCTATAAAGGCCAAAGCTGCTTTTTTTTTTTTTTTTTGGTACTGATCATATTCTGTAGCAATCAGCTTTGCAAGTTTGACCAAAGAGGACTCATAAATGGATTAGTTACTGTTCGTAAGGCCTTTTGGCCATAGCGATTTTGATAATTCTTGAAAAAAACCCAGAGAGTAAAATTGAGGACACTGATTGACTAGATTTCTGGTTTCCAAATAATGAGTTCTGCCGTGCCTTGCTGGTGGGACAGAACAGATCACAGAAGTGTGAATGAAGCTGATGTTCAAAAACGTGCTGGACTCATTACTTGAGTCCTGTGCAGTGAGTGCCTTAAAGCAACAAGGGGCAGAGTAGAAGAATTGGGAACTTCCATTAATTTGGAAGCATTTATTCTGTCCTCCTGAATCACCTGAGAGAGAATACTTCATATTTAAAGAATAATGTGGATTTCTCATTTTTCGAGGAAAGGATCCTGTGACCAAGGGCAAGACAGAATCAGTGAGATTCTGTTCCAGATATTTCTAACCTCTCTTTCTTGAGGGATGAGTCTGCTGTCTTGAACAAAAGGTCAATGTCTCCCTGCAGGGAAGAGAAGTTTAGATAAATGGTACTTCTCAAGGATTAGGGATGCCTTTGAGTAAAACCTCTTTAAGCCTCTGAAACCTGTTTGTTGTTTTTGGGGGGCTTTTTTTGTTTGTTTTGTTTTCGGTTTTTTGGTTTTTGGTTTTTTTTAAGAAGTGATGATCTTTTCCAGTGGAGAGGAGAAAATTTGTGTGCAAGATTGAAATAATGGAATGTATGAGACACAGTGTAGAGATTCTATATAAAAGCAAGTGAAGAATTTTAAATAAATACCCTAGGCTTTGTTTTGCTCAGCTGCTGATCTTTTCTGGGAATGAAAATATGATAGGAGATAAGATCAACCTGAAAGCTCAAACTGTTCTGATGAATGAATGATTCCTGGTGTATAATAGTTACCTGTTATGTTTGCTAGTATGAATGTCTTACCTGTTTCATTGACTCCTGTCATTCAAAAGGTAGCTTCTTAGTATCTAGAAGGGAAACTTGTGTCCATGAACTGAAAACAGAACAATACCATATTGGGCAGCTATGACATCTTTCTGTAGGAATAGTACTTCACAGGCAATTTCTTCCCGATTTCTAGGATGGGGCAAGATGCGTATAATTTTGTAGGAAACCAGGGAATAAGAGGAATTCAAAACCAGAATTGTATCAGCTTAGTGATAGGTAAGTAAAACTGGACTAGAATATTGCTCTAGTTATTGGAGGAAAAGTGTGACAAGTAAAGTGACCAGAGCTCAGCAGCAGACTTGAATATCTGGTTTAACATGTGGTATTCTGCAAGTTTTTAGATACATTGCATGTGGCACTTCCTTTACAAAATAGATAATTTGCCACTCCAGACAGGATAATAAGCCTCCAGCAAGGGGAATTGAAGCCAGGAGGTGGATGAACTTGCAAAAAGAAAGGGAAGGAAGAGTTCATACTAGAATGGAAGATCTGCTTGGCAGATGTTATTCTGGATCCAGGTTATCTGTCAAAGAACATCTTTCATATTGATTGAAAGCTGAGGTGACAGCATTTCTTTAATTTAGACCCGTCTTGTTCAGATTGGGAAATCATAATTTTAATACTTCTGCAATAGTAAAATATACAAAGCAGGGGAGATTTAGCTTCAAGAAAGAGTGTGCCTTTTAGTATGTCTTATGTTCTTCAGAATATATGAACTCTGTGCATTATAGATGACAGTACACTTTACCCGCAACCGGTTGAAATGGTTTATGTATTCAGCACTGAGACTTAATTGTAGCATCTTGCTTTCTGTACAAAAAAGCATAAGTTACATTCTGTGATCCGTGGGTACTGGGAGGATATGGGTACTGTTTTCTTGCGGACCAGTCCAAGTCCAGCATGGGTCACACTGAATGAAGACTGAGGTGGTGGCTGCTGTGTTGGGCTGTTTGTTGATGTCTCTGGGCTGTGCTTCTCAGCAATCTCATTTGCTTGGCTGCACTGTGTGCCGCTCAGACATCTTACTTGGTTGGCTCTGCGTGTTCAGGACATGCAGCACCAAACAGATGCATCTTCTCCGGACGCTGCACACAAGGGCGCCTCATGCTGACACTGGACTCGCTTGAGATGTAGTTAGCTTTGGGGTTGGATCGTGGAAAAACTGTCACTGTTGTCCACATCGTGCTCTTTGTTTCCAGAATGTAGCAAATGGACCCTGGAGCTGGTTTGACAGATAAGTAGCTCAGGTCTTTCAGAATATGAGCTCGTATTCTGAGTAGTCCAGGAGTCGTTGGACTGCATTATGGACTCGTGATGGCTGTAGAAGCAGCACTGTGCAAATGTAGTCATGCTCTGTATAAATTAAATAAATTCAGCCAGACCCCAAGATGCCTCAGCATTAAGCCAGTTTGGTTGATGCACAACTCAGGCAACCAAGACTTTACTGTATGTCTGCTGCACATGTTCATTATTACTATTGTACATAGATTTTTTTTTTAAATTCTGTTTTCAAAACGGACCCACTTTGTTTTAATGAGAATTTGTCAAAATTCTTGTTACATAGATTATTCGTGAATACCAGGTGAGGGAAATTAAGGAAGCACATATTGCTATGACGTGTCCAAACTGACTTATGAGCAGGAAGGTGCTCCTGGTAGAGGGAAATGACTCGGGGCAAAAGTTGCAGATATCGTTTGGTCTAGTGCACTGCATATATTCCTGAATAAGTATTTTTTTTAGACTGCTAACAATGAAAACTAGTCCATCCTTTTCAGTGCTAAATATTTGCTCCCTTTGAGAGCACCAGTGCTGAATGAGTTTCTGCACACAAAACATAAATAGACAAGTCACTGCAGCCTCTCTAAATATACCCTCCAAACCAGCAGCTAGATCAAATCCTGTAAGATAAAATGTAGTCACATCCTGCAACAAGAAGAATAGCATTAAAATGGTTACATCCTTGCTGTTTCACATTAATGGGAATTGTAGGGAAGATGACAACTGTATCCTTGAATATGTATTACTGTTTGTGGCTTTTTAAAAACTAAAAATCTTATTTTTTAAAGGAGATTGTGAAGTGTGTGAGTATTTGTATGCAGGACCTTGAAAGCATCTTTGGAATTAGATAATTAATAAAACCATAATGGATGAGGTTGGAATAGAAATGTAGGTAGAAGTATGGCTGATGTTAACTTAAAGATAGCACTGGTGGAAAAGGGAGAAAATCTAAGTGATAGAGAAGGAGAGGCATAATATTTGTAGCTGTGATGTTTAATGATCTCTTGGAAGCTCAGTAAATCCTGTGGTTGTTACGGCTGCAGTGCTTAGGGCCTAAACCATAAAATTCACCTCTGGAAAGAATTGATAGCTCTTATCTTTTCTAACAGTGTATTCCTCTCTTGATTATTGTTCCACTTAAAATGACTGAAGTGAAATTATTAGACAAAAATACAAAGTTTCAAGGGGCTGACTAAGCGATATGTATTGTATTGGGGAATGTTTCTGCCTGTAGTTCTGGATTGTTCAGTTGTAAAGTCACCTCCAGTGGTAGAGGCAGAAATGCTTATAATCATAATGCAGAAGTTTATAGAGCTTCCTTCTAAACACTAGTCCACTCAGGTGCTCTTGAATATGTTCAAAAAGCAAATTACTGTAAATATATTGAGATAAAAGGCAGCGTTAGCATTGCTTGTACCTACTGAATCTGTAGCAGCCTATTACAAGGAGTCTTTAACTGGTTTTGAAAACCAGTAATTTAAAATGTCATATTTTGGCAAATCATCAAAATCAATTTTCTGTTACAGGAATAGTTTTTCTTATATTTATCTCCTCTGTGAGAAAATCTTCTCTATATGGATTCCTTCACGCTTGAATGACATGATTCAGCTCCTGCTAAATCATGAACAATTCTATCACGTTAAAGCTTCACGAGTGGTAAAGTTACCTGCTGAAGGCTGCATGGCTTGCAAAGTGCTTGGTTGCAGTTCAGTAGCCCCTTTTGAGTACCTGGGGAAAAAAAAATGCTTGAAAGACACTGTGTGGTGACAGACATGCTTTTTTTTCCCCCTCAGTTATTTAATATGAAAACATTGAACACCTCATTTAATAAATCTGGGAGTAACAAAGCAGATGATAAAATTTGGAACAAGATATAACAGCTATAGAAATAATTGACAACAAAAAGGTGGATATTTAATTGGGAGGAATAAAATAACTGAAGGGAATTCATTGCCACAGCAAAACCACATAGAACCTCTTGATTCATTTTTACTGCATCTTCCCAAACATTATTTCTTTGTGGGTTTTTTTTGTCTTAACTGACGTCTGTTCCTTGTGGCAAAGATCTTTATCTGTCAGTCTCATTTATTTTATGGTACTAGAAAAAGAAGTTCTAAACCTAGGACTTCGTTCCAAGTTTAATTTTCTCTACTCTACTCTACTCTTTCTCTACTCTAATAGGAGTTATCTAGTTTGCCCTCAGGAATTGAAATTGTTGCAAATTGAGAACTCCTAAAATAGCTGGGTAAGATTTCCCCACCCTCACCGCCCCCCCGCCCCTTTTTAACAGGTTTCCATGATCATGGCGTTGTCCACAGCCCTGGGCAATAATTAATTCTCTGTCAAGAAGTTCACTGCTGTCTTACTTCAGAAGTAACAAGTCAGATTATTCTCTCAGGTCACTATGTATTAACAGTAATGACAAGATTGTCACTTGGCCATCACTAGAAATATTAACTTCCTATATCCCTATTGCTTGAAGCAATCTTCAGTTCAAGACAGCTTATCAGTTTTGTTTGTATATCACAAGTGTTTTTCACCTGAAATGATAAGCTTGTGCATCAACTACACCTGGGTTCTTCTTGCTTTGTTATGAACTACTATGACAAAAGGTCAAGACAAGTTTTCTTAAAAATGTCCTATGTACTCTGATAATGTAAACAATTGCAGGCCATCAAATCATGTCAGTTATTTTGGACTCCATGTAATGTGTGTTTTCCAAGGTCCTAGTTGCAATGTTTTCCTGAAAAGCATTTAGTCATATATATGCCAGTTGATGTAAGTTGAGTAATTTTCACGAAGTGATCCAGTGCTGACCTTCATCTCTCCATGAGTTAGCATGGGCTTAGTTCATGAGTGGATATGTGGTAGTCCAGTTTTCACCCCAAAGTTCAACTGGGTTGACATTTTTAATAGTCTCTATTTTTATTTTAATTCATTAAGAACTTGCTGGAAGACTCAGGAAATCTCAGCTGGTTTATATCAAGTGCCTTTCCCACACTTTATGGATTCTTGTAACTTGGCTTTCACTCTGTAACAGGAACTATTGCAATCATTACTGAAAACATAATTTGCTAATGGGAGCTGTCTTGATTTTCTGCTTTTGTTATTTTACTCATCACTTCACCTAAGCAAGAAGTGCCTGTAGCGTGATCCTGTGGGTTGGGATAAATAAATATGTAGATGCTGATAGCTTCTGTTGCTTTAATAACTGCTTTGTATTTTCAGAGTATCACAGTGCATATAATTTGTGCTTTTTCTATTTAAAACAAAAACAAAACCAAACCCCATACAACAACAAAAAAACCACAACCCAACTAATAAAACCCAAGAGCTTGGGAGGGTAAACATTCTTCTGCAGAAGAAATTCGCATCTTCAAAGTCGTAATAGAATCACAGAACTTTCCTTTTTATGTCATGACTTGAAATTTCTTAATTCCAAAATCTCAAAATAAAGAAACGCGCTCTGGAAAGAGTAGAATGTTTCATTTCATGTTAGAATAATTGTATTCCAATACAAAATAAAATAAAAATGAAGCCATTTCAGAAAATGTAAAAAATAATAAACTGTTGAAATCCTTTTGGTTCCTGTTCCTCTTCTCACCCTGATTTTTAGTTTGGATCAAAACTTGGAAATGAAACTTGTGCTATGTATACTGATGGAATGCAGTTGGAAGTTTCTGTTGCCAGCTTTAAAGGTATATATGTTCTGACAGCTATATCCTACTATAATTAGTGCAGTATATTATTTTCCAGTGAACAACTTAACAAAAATGATACACAACAGGATTTGTCATTGTTTTCAAGCTGAAAATTTGAGCTGAAAAGAGTTTTACTCTGTAAGGCCAACAGTGGCTTTAGCTCTGATACCTGAAAGGTCAGCTTCTTCCTTTTTGCGAAATGGATTGTATACTTCAGTATTGCAGCACACTCAAAACAGACCCCTTCATCATTTGAGGGGGGGATTGGGTGGTAAAGTATTCCCTCTGGAAGCTTCATCATCTGGAGGTCGCTCTGTGTAAGTCTCTGTCTGGCTATGACAAATAGGAAAAGATGGCATATTGCAAAGTCTTGTCTCTAAATCCTTAAAAAAAAATCAATTTCATTTCTTAATAATGTGAGTGAAACAAAAGGCTGTAATGGGTTTAAATTTGATATGCTATTTGAATTAAGTATGAGCAGCAAGATAAGTTTTAACAGTATTTCTTCTTATAGTGATTGTTAATAACTGAAGTGTAGTGAGTTTGAGACTTGTAAAGTCTAAGCATTATGCATGTCTGTATATATGTGCACACAGGAAACCTCGACCTGTCTCTCAGCTGGTTGCACAACAGGTTCCTCAGCAATTTGTGCCCCCTACGCAATCAAAGAAAGAGAAAAAAGACAAAGTAGAAAAGGAAAAAAGTGAAAAGGAAACAGCAAGCAAAAAGAACAGTCATAAGAAAACCAGGTAAAAATTTTAGAAACTTCTGTAGTATTGGTAAAACATAATTTAAAGAAGAAAACAACAAAATGTTCTGTGATTTTACTGCTTTGTGCTGTGGCAAATTCTTTCAACAGTAAGGCTAAATATTGTGTGTGAAGTTTCATTGGTTTAGGATGCCTATTAAATGCGAAGAAAACCTGCAGTTTGTGATTTTGACCAGAAGATGGAGACCAGCTGAATAGAGAGAGAAAGACTTAGGTATTTTTGTTAAGGGTTACAGATGTATTGCTCACACCATACCAACTTGTAGATAGGCAAACAGAGGATACTGATCTCTGGAAAAGAGAGGGGACAGGAGTGACTAGTTTTCATGCAAAATAATTCAAGAGAGAGAGAACCAGTACCAGACTGCAGAAGTGTAGGGAAGTAATGTGGTTATTGCTGTCCTTGCAGAACTGGAATAAACTTTGAAGGGCTGAACTAGGATATAAATTAATGTGACAGGATAATGCATGTATGTTACCCAGTGATAAAAATCTCTAGGCTACATCTGGGATGCTGAAGGAAACCTTGGGCTTGTAGAACTGAGAACATGAAATATTACAGTACAGACAAATGATTGTAAAAGCCTTAATCTTGCTGTAAGACCAGGTGGAAGGAGGGTGCAAACTGCAAAACAGAAGCAGCAAGTTTAACCCCTACATCATCTCAGCCTAAGCATAAAGTTATTGTGGCAAGAATGCTGTGCCAAAAAGTTGAGAACTATACAAGTAGTCTAATCAGATGTGGGAGGAAATGAGGTCCTCCATCTGAGGTCAGCCCACCAAGGAAGATTCTTTGGGATTAGTTATGCAGGGAAGCAGCAGATGCTTCTCTGTCCCTGAAATAGGATCCTCAGGATCAGAAATGGGGAGAGACTGAGAGTCAAGAAAGAACAGTTGTTAAGAAAGTCTTAGTTAGGATTACGGACATGGAGATGTTCCTTCCTTTTCCCTTTTTTGTTTTGTTTTGATTGGGTTTTGGTTTTGTTTTTTTTAATACTCAAATTTACTAGCGTGCCTCATGCAGCTGAAGTACTTGAAGTTAACATAGTGAGTTTTAATTAAGCTAATTAAATATAAATTGAAATTGGTTGAATTGCAATCATACATTTAAAATGCAAAAGTGATGTAAGGAAAAAGGGAGAGCATTTAAGAAATAAATAAAATAGAAGTCTTGGACTGAAACAGCAGTATTGAGATCTGCATTAGGAATTGCTATTTGAAATTACTAGGCTACTTTTTTTTTTAATGCTTCAAAGAGTTAATTTTTTCACAGAATTGATTCAGTAGGTAGGACAGCAAATTAAGAAGGCTTGATTATTTTCAGCAGATTTCTTCAGTACCCTTTGGGAAAAGGATGTCCTTTTCTCTTTGCCTTAAAACTTGTATGTTATTGCTGGAAACGATCATAAAAATCTGCATGCACACTCCATATGATCCATAAGTTCCAGGCACGGCACTTATGCAGGTTGATAATATTGAACTTTTCTTTCTATTCCCATGTTACAGAGCAGCAGATTGTCAGTTTTCTCTTAGATTCTTCAGTCACACTACTTCAGCCTCAGGGGAACAAGACGTCAAAGCCTGTCTCTGTCCTAGCGGAGGAAAGGCATGAGGTGTTTTGGCTGAAGTGACTGGGAACCAGTTCTGCTTCAAAGAAAGTCAGATGGTAGGATAAAGGTTAGGGCTTTGCCGTTAGCACACCTGATCACATGCGATGTCATTATTTTATTGCAACTTGAGCTGGTGAAAGCTGTGGAGTCACTTAAATACATAAAGCTATGCTGTTCATAACCGCTTGTGTAAATTCAGCTGCCTTGTGACAGATTTTCATGGTAGTCAAAGGAAAACAGTAAATTGAAAGTACATTATACTCATCACTAGCAAAAATATGATGACAAGTCAAAGTGTTCTTTGTTTGACGTTGTTGCTGTCGTCGTGAAAATCAGACAATTGAAAGAATAGATGAGGAGACTTACCCTATCAACATTGTGAAATACTCAGCTCTGTACTTAATTTAAATCACAGCATATGCCAGGAATACCAGGGTTACACTGTGAACACAAAGTCCCATTCAAACACTATACTAGCAGTCCTAGTGAGGTTTTGAGATTAAATAATACCTTCTGTGAGTTAATGCTATCTGTGCTGTGAATTCAAAAGACAGACACCAACATCTTCATTATTGAACATCATACTCTACTTACAGTTGTTGCTTAAGGCTGCTGCAGAGATCGATACTTTTCTGGTTCAAATTTATAACTTTGTATAGCCGCAGTAAAGACAGACTTAATTTTCAAAAATAAAAGCCTTCACATGTGCAACACATCCATATTGCTGCACAGTTGCATTACTCACAAGGTCAACTTTTAAATAATCTTAAGGTAATGTGTTCAGCTATTTTAATGTAAAACATACTAGGAAACACTCTACCATAAATACTTTTGGTACGTTACTTGAGTATTACATGTTGCACGTAGCAGTCTCATATACACATCTGTGTTCTCCAGAGCTCCTAAAAAGTAGGAGGAAGACAAGATAATAAGGTGGCGTGTGTGCTTTTAATATGATGTTTGCTTTATTTAGGCCAAGATTGAAAAATGTGGATCGAAGTAGTGCTCAGCATTTGGAAGTTACCGTTGGAGATCTGACAGTCATAATTACAGACTTTAAGGAGAAAACTAAGTCACCACCTGCTTCCAGTGCTGCTTCTGCAGATCAGCACAGTCAGAGTGGTTCTAGCTCTGACAATACAGAGAGGGGAATGTCCAGGTCATCTTCACCCAGAGGAGAAGCGTCATCACTGAATGGGGAATCTCATTAAAGTTTATTTTCTCCAGTTTCTTTAGTGTCTTCTCTTCAAAACATGCAAATACATGACTTCTGTCACCTGTTACCACATTTTCATGACAGATTAGCCATGCATAATTGGTATGTTTACTGGAACATAATTTATGCTGTTTAAAAAAAGAAAAAAAGTGCAGTGGTAGAAACAATAATTTAAATGCAATCAACAAATGCTTAGAAAGCATTTTCAGTCCAACTTTTTAATCTTCATGTGTAAAGGTGCCATGAAAATGTGGTTTGAATGTTCATTATGCAGTGTTATTGGTAAGTCCATTTTCACTTTTAGTTTAGTGAATTCTAACACAACTCTTGGCGTCTCTACTATTGGCATGTACTGAATTTAAATTTTTATAACATAGTTCAAGCTGCCTAAATATGTATTATTTGAGAATTGTGAAACATAGTTATATGTATGCAAGTCAAAGATCAACTTAATCAACTATTGCTGCAACAGAATTTTCATAATAATTATCTTCTTAAAAACACCTGCTGGTACTTGGTGTGGTTAAATAGGAAAAATGTTATTAAATAAAACATTTGTATGAATTTTTGCCAATGTTTGACACATTTTACTAGATTACTTAATTATGTTGATGGTTTTACCAATATTTTTCACACTTAAAACACTTATTGTAATGTTTACAAGCAAAATAGAAAATACATTCTGAGCATTGATTGGTTAACCTTACAATTCAGGTAAAATACTACATTGTCACTGTACACTGGTATTCTGTGTTGTGTAACAAATACTGAACCTCAGATGACGACGCATTTGGCAAAAACTAACATTCGGAAATATGAAAGTTTGGAAAAGCTTTAAAAATAACAAGTGCAGTTCTCATTTCTGCTAGTGCTGTTTCCTTGCCCCAAATTTATCTAGTGTCTTATAGTCACTTAGCATTTCATTACAGGAATATCAGATGTTGTACAAGAATAAGGAAATAACTATATTATTAATTTTTTTTCCTGTATAAATTTATTTGATATTGATTTGGCCTGTTAAAATATATTATGTCATAAACCGTATGAAAAAACTCAGTAGCCTACTTTATGGCATAAACTGTCAACATTTACACATTTAGCAATATACCGATACAGAGCAGAACTATTTACAATCCAATCTGGTATTATGTAAAATTACCAATAAAATATTTTTGTGAATACAGATTTTGCATTTATGTTTACAACCAATAAGTGTTTCGATACACAAATACAATCCATGTATAGATTTTAAATTATATATTCAGGTTCAGTACAAAAGTCTATCTAGCTCCTTCTAGTGAGACAGTCCACTTACATTCCTGTAATTCTTTTCTTTTTCTTTCAAATTACATATATTTTTAAGCCCATGTAAAAGTTGGATGGACCTTCTTGGTAGAGAACCCAGCCCCAAATCATTATCAACATACGATAAGTCATCTTAACAGCTAAAACAATGGATTTTTGTAGCCCCTGACAATTGTGATGTTTGGTGGTTTCTTGTAGTAATGTATTTTTTTGTTTTTAATGCAGTACTTCTACAGGCACAATGGTACTGTTTTAATTTGTAAGATGCTAGTTGTGAAATACAGTTAGTTGCATAAAATGAAAGTCTGATGTGATATCTGAGAACATACATACCTCATTCCTTGGTGTTGCTGTTTAAACTTTTTAGACATCAAATGTTAATTATAGGCTGTTTCAGATGGATAACTACTGACCTGTTTATTATGTATTCTGCTTTATCTTACTAAATAGTATGTCTGTTCATTGCCATTACCTGGCCACATCTTAGTATCTATAAAACAATGCATTTCAAGGTTCTTAAATGTTTTTTTGTGCAGGGCTGGTGTTCAGAATAACACACACTAGTTTTCAAAAGAAAAATACATACTTCTCAACTTTATTTTTTTATATTTTATTTTTAGGTGGGACTATTTGCAGAATATATGGATGTAATGGATTACAAGAGAGCTGAAACTGTTTAAATTAAGCAGTTTAAGGATAGCAAATCTCATTGCAAGATGTTTTATGAAATGTGTTTCTATTTTAAAATGTAATGAATGCTAACACATTTCAAAATTCCTTGCAAGCAAATAATAATCTATTACCAGTAGTTCACTAACTGGGAAACGCATTTTCATTTAAATTTATGTGAATAAACCACCCAGCTCTGCCAACAAGAGGTCTCCTTGTATCTTCAGAAATAAGTAGCCATTTGGTTTGGAAGGGAGGATGGTGTGGATTTTGTTATGATTCAACTGCCTCTAGAGAATAATCTCAAAAAATGTGGTACAAGTATGGTTATAATCAAAAACAATGCAGAAAGTCTCACTGTTCTTTGTGGAATAAGACACAGAAAAGCAATTTCTAACCACAGGTACAACACAAGTCAGCTAAGATCTAAAAACTGAGCTGTGGTGGTTTTAATTGAACTCGTTACGTTGCCAGTGTTTACCTTGCAATGATACCTGTTTTGGCATTAAAGTTAAGATACTTTTTGCCTGTTTGTGATTAAAGGGATGTGACAACACTGACAGCAGAGTAGACAAATTCTAAGTAGAATATGGCATTTGACTCTGTTCAGAATGTTATGATTTAAATGAACTTCACTTTCATAATTTCTAAATAATTTTGACTTGTAGTAGTCCTAAGTCCTTTTTCTAACTGTAAATATATTTAAAAGCATCTTTACTCCATTTATAAAAAGTGAAAATTTAATGTTGTAATGTGTTTTGATTAGCTGTTTTTCTCTGTGACTGCTTTCTGCATCAGAACTGTTATTTGTTAAATCTATACATGCACTAATTTTCAACAGCCATACATCCTGGGTTGTTCATGAAAAGTTGACCCAACAAAGACAAATGTGATAGTGTTCCGTGTAAATTAGTTCCTTTATGTGCTGATTGATTGTCTGGTTTCAGAAAGGAAAAGGGGGTAGAAATGGGGAAAACAAAGTATAAATAGTTCATTGATATAATGTACAGTTGTGTACAAAAATGTAATTCAGTCTCTTATCTTCCTCACTTTGCCACTAATTACAGGTGGTATAAGGAAAAGAACAAATGTACAGTTGTAGACTGTGATCCTCTTTTTCTCCTGAGTTTGAATCTACCTATTGGAGATAAACAAAAGTTGTTCTTAGTAGCAGGATAAATTATGCCATATAAAATCTTGATTCTAACAGAAGCTGTAGTAAAAAAAAAAATTATTACATAAGTTTTGTAATTCTTGATATTAGAAGTCTTGAGATGAAAACTATGACTGAAGTTTTAACCTATTATATGTTTCTCTAGATATTTGATGTTTGGGGGCATAGATTGTAAAATCTCAAAAATGGTTTGATTTTATAATTTGTGCACTTTACTTTTTTTTTTTTTAATATTACGGGTAGCACATTTTTAGGTAGCCATGTAAGATAGAATACTTTTTATAATTTGTTTCCACCAGTTCCCTATAGTGTTGCGGCGTACACTTGACACAAGCATGTGGCTCTAGATTCTTTAATTTGTCTCTCTCCTGTCTCAAAAGCCTGCCAGTTTCCCACATTATGCTGATTGATTATACTTTTGTTAAATGGGATGGATTTGGCATGGAACTGTCTATTGTGTACCTTTTATGTACATCCGGGGTTCTTTAACTGTATCTGCTTGGGTTTTTTTCTGTCAAATGCCTTTATTTGACTCTGGTCTCTACTAAGGAGTCTGGGTATACTTCCTTTCTAATATCAGAAACTATATGGAAATAGAAATGCATGTTAATTTAATTTCTCCAAAAGCAACAGCAAGTGCTATACTTGTAGTAAATTTGTCTTGTGCTTACTCAGGAATAAGATAGGTAAGATAAAAAGTTAATGCTGGTTTCGGCTAAAGAACCAGTCGAATACGATATTTTGCAAGAGTGTACTTTAATCTTTATGTTAAGATTTGGCTGTGCTGGAAATACTGTTTGAGCTTTCAAAGGTTTTTCTTACCTGAAATTATGACCCGACTTATATCAAAGCAGTGTCAATTTGAAAGAGTGTAACTTCACAAACTAGCAAAAGCTGTACAGTAAAACCAGTCAAAATGAGGAAGCTTAGTTGGTTTTCTTTTGTACTGTCAAACTTAAAAGAGACTTGAGATCTATCTAAAACAACAAGCAGATATTGAGCTTAGTTTGGCATCTACAGAAGAACCCATGTTTTAATGAGAATTAACAGGATTTAACTACTGAGTTTAACTTGTGAAGTATTTTTCTGATTTTAATTACAAACCAGTCCTTTACAGACGTTATTGTAACTTCTGTCTAGATGGTTACGAATGGAGTAAGTGGTGCAACAGCAATGGATGGCTGCACACTTGCTAGTAAAGGATATTATCCAACAGCAAGTGATGTGTAAGTGACATTCCTAAGACATGACACAAGATTGTGATATGTGTATGAACAAGGCCTAGGAGTCCAGGTGTCCCCATCCCGCCCCGCCTAAACTATACTGCTGCATTCAAACAGTGAAAGAAAATGCAGCAAATAAATGAGTGTCAGATCCTAGAGTCCTAGAAACGCTGGAGCTGTTTACAGCTTCTGTTTAACTCTATCAGTGAAAGTTAAAATAAGCCACCACTGTATAACACGTAATCCCTTGGGAAATGTTTTCGATTGTAATCTTGCCCTTTTTATTGTGGGAAACAGTTAAAAGTCATCTAACAGAACTTGCTCTGTCTACTATCACAGGGAATTTTAAGAGCAGAAACTTAAATATGTGTAGGAAGTTATAGCTTTATTTTTAAAGAGTTAAACATGGAAGATGAAGGGCAAAAATATATTCCATAGCTCAGATGACTATTAGTAAGAATGACCACAAGAGATTGCTGTACCATTTGGGGTTCGTAAAAGACAAAATGGTAACGTTATCTAATCACTCCTTGTCCCATTTGTTAAAAAATGAAATTGCCACCAGAAAAAATATTGTTCCAGTAACAATGGTTTAAAGAATAGTTCCAAAATGTTAATTATTTTGTGGAAAGTATGGCATATTTTGAAATACCTGAGCACAAAGCCCTTTGGGACTACATTTTCAGGATCTAGGCCACCTGGAAAAGCGTAATCTTTAATTACACTGATCTCTGTGTATAAATATTGATCTTAGTCAAAGTGCTTGCAAAGTGAACAAGCTCCCTTAAACTTTAAGATTTTAAGGAATGTGGCTTTAGACGAATGGAGCTCTAATTTACAGTGAAGTTATTGAGAAGATGACTGAGGAGAAGAGAGCATTAATCTGTTTTTTGATAACCTGCTAGCCATGTGCTCATAATTTTCCTCTTCTGTGTGAATAAGCAAAAGTATACAGAAACAGGAGATATATGTATCCAGGGCTAATGAAATTTGGCTCTTTACTGCCTTCCCAAGCTCACGACATTCTAGAAATGCTGTTTGGTTCAAAGGCAGTCGCAGATACTTTGTCACTAGAAAGGATGGAGTTGTTCAGTCATGCAGCATCTGTTAGTTGAGTGGTCAGACCAATTCTACTTTCTGAGTACCCACTTACAGAATACAGAGATCTAATTTGCTATTTATATGCATCTAATATGTAACTACCATCCATGAATAATCTATTTCAAGCTAATCCTTCTTTGCACAGAATAAATCAAAATGCTTCAATGCCAAACCCAGTTCCTGTCGGCACAGATCTGAGCAAGAAAATCTGCCATCTGACTGATTGTCTATTACTGTAACAGCCTTCAGCTATGAATTAATCTAAGCAAGGGAAATCTCTTCAGATTACATGTGTTGAGTGTGCTCCCATCTCTGAATGAAACACATTCTGATTCCTTCTCTCTTTTTAATGTTTTTTTTTTTTAAAGAACATCTATTGTACAAGTGGATGCAGTGAGTTTGAAATAATTTATTATGCCTGCTTTTGTAAGTGGGTAATTTGACTGCTGTTCCCAGTTTTTCACCTATATCTTGGTTTCTGTAAGACCAACAATGGTATGTGGAGCTTAGAGGTCATCTATCAGTTTTGTCACCATTGTCCTTGTTTCTTTATAATTGACTTATTGAGCAGATTCTTGCTGAGCAAATTTACTGGTATCAATCCTGCACCATTCACGTATTCTGGCTGAGGGAGCTGGCATTCTGGGGTGCCAATTACAGGGCTTTCTATCTATGTTTCTGCAAACGGTCTGATTCTATTGCTGGGAGGCTTCCAAACATGGGAAAATAAGCAAAATGCTTTCCAGCTGATGGAGGCGTAATGTTGCCAAGTAACTTGCAGTACCTGGAGGCTTTTTGAAAGGTGCAAGAAAATCCTCTCGGTGCCGGCTGGAGGAAGAGATCTGAGGAACGTGCACAGATACTGAGCACTTTCTCAGCTTTTCTACAGAAATTTTGAGTAGCTTCTGTTTCTAAAATGCCAAACACCTTCAAAAACCCTCCGTCGAATAAAAAGACAGAGGAGAAGCAGGGGAAAGAACCAAGAAAATGTATTTTCAGAATAATACCTAGAAAAGCCACTATATAATGGCTTCTTTGTGTGTTTAGTATTCCTTTCTCTGTGTACCGTATTGGAAGTAGGCAGCATCCCACACTTAGAAGTGTGGTTTGCTGTATAATTCTTGATACCTGTTGGTTCAGTGACTTTTGGCCTAAAGATAGATGTAGGTTTTTGTGAATTTCATAGTAAATACCATGAACACTTTTGGATACAGGTCATTTATTGAAAGGGCAGAAGTTTTGATTAAAGAGCTAGTCAGGAAGAAAATAAATTCCTCTAGTACATTTAGACACTACCCAATTTTGAAGGGTCTGATTCCTGGACTACTAGAAAAAGGATAAATTTATGTTGAAAGGGTAATAAGAACACAGGCTAGAATGGACGTGAAGAGTTCTTCTGAAGAGTTTTGTGCCCAGTAGTTCATATGGCTGTTTTCAGTGATTATTCCACACTTTAGCCCGTTAATCTTGAAGTGTTGGTAGAGCATCCTCACAGACAAAACTACCAACAGTGCTGTCAGATGCTCTTAAAATTTACTAAGTGCCTTACACAGAGCATCACTGATGCAATGGTTTGATTGAAAGGAAGCTTGATGAAAGATTTACTCCTCTGGATGGAGTCACGGGTTAGCAGTTGTAACCAAGGTGAGGTTCCTGGTTATAACACACTAGAGTCTTATATTGTATTGCTGATACAAGTACCCAATAAGAAACAGTCCAGAAATTTGTGAGGCTTTCAGTTGGTATAACATTCTTTGGAGGGTAATTTTTTATTCTAGTCAGCAGTGGTAGCCTACAGGAATATCACAGAAGTATACAAAACTTCTGAGTATTTCTGGATGGTTTCACACTTCTCAGTTTCTCAGACAAGGACAGTATTATCCTTGGGAAGCAGTATGTAAGCTGTTTTTATTCATAGTGTTTATGTTTATCCAACAGTAGTTTTTAAGGATTTTTATTGTCAGAAAAAGGGCTTGTTTTGAAAATAAAAATCTTACCTACTAGGTGTCTTCCCCAAAATGAGTAAGTGCCTTTTCTGTTCTGACCCTTAGAAGTATTCACTTTGTCAGATTGAATCTGAATGTCCTGCATAAACCAACTATTAAGTACTGAGTGTTACCAATGGCTTGAAATCTTTCCACTGAAAGAACAGGAGACAGAATGTAAGCCACTTGAATTATTTTGAGACCTGATGTTACCAGAAGTTTTGTAACTGCTATGAGTAGTATACTTCTAAGAACAGTGTTACTTTTCAGGAACTTGACACTGATAAGAAATAAATATTTATTAAAAGAAATACATTAAATAAATATTTACCCATTTAAGTAAGAGAAAATGTTACACCATGAGGGCAACAGTCTTGCTTTTAGCAGTCCTGACTACTTAATGGAGAGTAAAACTGAGGCCCTGGACTCTGACTGTAAAAGAATGTGTGGTATTTGTGAGAGATTGGGACTGTGAATCTTAAGTCCACATTCTAATAAAGTAATTCTTCCTACCTAAGTTTTGACCAATTCTCAAGCAGAAAAGAAAGCATGAGCAGATATCAGTAAGAGGCCCTCTGTTTTTATTGGTGCTGCTTCCTATCTCTAGAGGATTTTTTTTTTTTTTTTAGCTTTGCTCAGGACTGGTACAGCTGAAAGTATATTTTCCCTTCATTCTTAAGTCTAGACTTTGAATGGAGTTTCTCTGAGACACTTTTTGTAGTGAAACCGTATTCCCTACAAATATTGAAGACAAAAATAAACATCTCCGTGAACAAAATATTGTGTGTGGTTTTAATTTTTTTAATATATATGTATCTATTATAAAAATTCTAAAGGTACTCTAAGAAAAATGAAACCAGTGTATCAGCCTACACTTAACAGGTCTCTGTGTAGCAGTCAGAAAATAGTTTGCATCATAAGATGCTACAAATTTTCTGTCTGATAAACTATGTTCAATTTCAGTTAAGTTCTCCTTTAAATAAATATGACAATACATTGCATTTAGCCAAGTATATAGTAACCCATTAGGACACTGCCCTAAACTGGCCCCTTCCTGACCTCAGTTCAAAGGCATTGTTAAACAATTTAAAATTCTGAAAGCTTGGCAGAAAAGCTGTGGGGAAGTGACAAGAAAGAAGGAAACAGTAGGGATCACAGTGCAAAGGTAATTTTTCCAAAACAAATGCCACACAATGATAATGGAATTGTTTAAAAATGAACAACTCTATAGTTATTGCACATTGTTTCATTACATACAGTTGTTTTCAGATGAGTGTAAATATGTGTTTGAAGCCCAGAATAGTGACACATATTGAAATGCCTTCTCCAGCAATAAATTAATACTTCTTGCCTGTAAAGAATCTGACAAGCAAGTATTTTCGGTGAAAACTATTGTGAGTGCACTATATTCATTCTTGACTTCCAGTGGTGATGCTTAGGGTGTGTTATGATAAATAAAATGGTAAATAAAATGATTAAATTGTTCAGAACCCTTCTCTGAATGTGTTCTTTGTACTGGTTAGGAGAAAGTGCAAGAAATAAAAGTGGACAATTTGGGGATAAACAGCAGACTTAGGGAATTCGATCTCAAAATGTCAGCAAGCCTCTGCTAATTTATGGGCACAGGTGATCCATCACAGCTGAAAGGAGTAAGTGAAAATTGAGATACTCCTGAGAGTACTGCTGGTGAGGCAAGAAATCATGAAAGCATCCATGCTTGCAAATTAAAGTAACATCTGAGGTAAGAGGCTTGAGAAGAAGGCTTAGTCTAAGGCTTCATGGAATCATTTCAGTTGGAAGAGACCCTCAAGGTCATCAAGTCCAGCTATTAACCTGACTCTGGCATTAAACCATGTCCCTAAGAGCTTCATCTGTACATGTTTTAAACACCTCCAGGGATAGTGACTCAAGCACTTCCCTGGGCAGCCTGTTCCACTGCTTCACAACCCTTTCCATGAAGAATTTTTTCTTAATATCCAATCTAAACTTCCCCTGGCACAACTTGAAGCCATTTCCTCTCATCCTGTCACTTCCTACTTGGGAGAAGAGACCGATACCCTCCATGCTACAACTTTCTTTCAGGTAGTTGTAGACCACGATAAGGTCTCCCCTCAGCCTCTTTTTTTCCAGGCTGAACAGCCCCAGCTCCCTCAACTGCTCCTCATCAGACTTGTGCTCCAGGCCCATCACCAGGCCCATCACCAGGCCCATCACCAGGCCCATCACCCTCCTCTGAACTCTCTCCAGCACCTCAATGTTTTTCTTGGAGTGAAGGGCCCAAAACTGAACACAGGATTCGTCTCGTATATATGACTACTCTTGTAGCTAAAGGAGATTCTAAAAAATGCTCTGCATGTGTTGTTTCAAGTTATCTTCAAGTTATATACAGTTCCTGTGTTCAGTTATCTCTGAATTGTCTGTTGTTTGTGTTGCTTTGCAGCGTGAAGTAAATCCTACAAGGCATTCTTGAAAGAAGGTGGTTCCCTTGCTAAGACAGTTGGAGTTTCCTAGTTGTGTAGCAGGTGACTGAAGTGTTGGCCATGAGTACGTAAACTCATCCTTACTCCAAGGAGGCAACAGGTGAGGCTGACACATCCTCAGGTGCAAGATGCTTCTAATGCTGCCCTGGAAGTGTTGTGCATGGATCCCAAAGTGCAGGCAGCAAGTGGTCTCAAACTGTTGATATAACTACCAACCTTGGTACTAGTGGAAACGCTGACCTGTACAAGACTCAGATACCAGAATAAGGCTATTGTCACTAATTAAGGGAGTCTAATTTAGTCTACTTACTCATCTCTAGAAAAGAAGGAATTCAAAAGAGGAGAGCAAGCTGCAGAGCCTTTATATTACCCTTCTATTCATTTCTTTCCTCTGTTGACTGTTTGGTAAGTCTGCTACACAATTATGGGTCTGAAGATCAAATTTTTTAAATTCCACACTAATGTTTTGGCAGCCATGGGAGATCACAGCATTCTACTACAGGCCTGGTGCCTGGAGATAGCTTAGGACAGTGTCCTATTTTATTTTACCATTTCTTGACCTGAAATAAAATAAGAGTGGGGGAAAAAAAAAAAAAAAAGAGGTCTTTCTGAAATTACAGATAAAGAACAGGTGAAGGAAGGCACAGTAATGTATTAATGCAACGATGAGCCAGCAGTGTTTGAAGGTATCTTAGATGTTTCAGGCTTTAAGTTCTGTACAACATAATATCCCAACTACTTGCTGACTCTGCTACCACTTGGGCAGTGGAATATGATAGCTTGAGAACACAATTCTAATGACAAATCAGATAAATCAGTATAATGTCTGCACATTCCAGGGAATGGCACAGGACTGTGTGAGGTAAGCTGACTGCTCACCGTAATTACTTCTGTGGACTTCAGACATGACTAAGACTATTGACCAAGTATAAGGGTACTTGGTACCTAAAGCCTGTTATGTACCCCAGGCATTTGTTATGTGGCTGTTCTGTCCAGTTTTAAAAGGGACAATCAGTACAAAAGAAACTATTAATGTCTTGCCTCTTCTTCCTGGTAATTCAAGCACTAAATGCTTTAAACAGCTAGCACTTTTGACTGCCCTAATCTGGTTTTTGATTTAGTAATTATGGAAATAAAGCAACCTCTAGAGAAAAGGATATGGAGAGGTGAACGATAGGACTCTCTTTCTGTATCCTTGACATGTCTCTACATTGGTTTACAATGTTAAGCCCTACTTGAAGAGGACCAGGGAGCAAAGGCAGGGTACAAATAAACAAAATAAAATGTAAAATAGCAAGTGGGCGTGCTAGAAATTGACAAAGTAAATCGGCACTTCATCTGATTTGACTGACGGCTTCCCAAAACCTCTCCTTACTGAATGACCATCTGTCATCTTTTCCATTCCAGGCTGTTGCAAAATAGGAGCAACCAGCTACCTGGCTCATGGCCTCCAGTGCATCATCTGGCTTGCACTGCTGAAGGGCTCTGAGAGACCCTGACAACTCTCCTAAACCTCCTCTTCCTCTTGGAGGGGCACCTGGTGGTTCCTATATAACTTTTTTTTTTTAATTTTAGCTCTTTGCTGCATGCAGTTTCACTCTCCTAGCTATGCAGGCTTTTTGCGCTTGGAAATAATAAATACATAAAGTGTATAATTTTTTTACATCATATATGAAAAATGTTAACTAAAATAAAGCAGTTGTTTTCAGTCTGTGGTCTGAGGATCTCAAGAGCTAATGCATTCCTTCCAAGAATCTTCAAAAAAGCTGCTAGGATGAACATATGTATTACATGTAGCATTGAATTCACTGTGTAGCATCTGCACTGTTACTGTAAAGCGGAAAAGGTATTAAACACCTTACAGGATTAATTTCAGATTAGTTGATGTCCTTTGTCTTAAAAACCGAACTTACAGCCATAATGGAAAGTTGCTATTGTGTATGATTACCGTCAGTAAATATTTATTGTCTTACAAGAAAAAAATGATGTTGTATTGTAGAAACTTAAAGACCCTGATCAGGGTGTCAGAGGACTCAGAGCACTTGATGCTGTAGCGAACAGCAGGACAAGGTAAGGACTTTTAAACTTGAGTATAGTTATATATAAACAAACAGCCAGGCCCGCTTGCCTTATTTCTGTATTTTTGTACATGGTACATATTTGCATAAGAAGATAAGTTTGCTTTGACTCCTCCCAGGAGTATTTTAAACACAAATACCTCTGCCAGGTATGGTCCTTGGGGAATTTCAGATAAGGCAAAGAAACCAAAGCCCAACATGGAGAATCCCATTTGGACTGGTGTTTTGGAGCTCCAGATCTAGAAATCTTTACAGGAAAAAAAAAAAAGTTTTGACAGACAAATACAAAAAAAAGAGATAAAAAGAAAATTATCTTTTTGGTCCTAGAAAGTATTCTTTCTGCTTATTTAATGTAGTAAAGCACTAAAAATTGTGCAAGTCTACATATATAGATGCATATTTATTTATTTGGGACATGGAAGTTGAACTTTCTTAAGAGGAACACCACAAATATTTTGACTGTCTACTGCTTAATAACTTAGATTTGTTCCCAGAGAATCTATTAAATAGATTTGGAAGTAAATTGTACTATTGACGAAGAAACAATTGATTCAAATTAGACGAAACTAGGAATTTTGCAAAGTATCACGCCACTTCGCAAACTGCTTACAATGCAGCTTATTTAATTTTGTGTACTATGGGCCTCGGGTGTGTATATTGCTGATACCAAGAGTAATTGCAAAATATTGTAAGCTCCTGCTTATAGTCCAAATAGGTTAAACACAAACTACAATGCAAAACATTGAGAGCTAAAAAGGGAAGAAATGGAAGAAGACAATAATATTTTGGTCGTCAATAGAAGTTGATTTTGAGAATTTTTATTAACATTTTTAACACTGGTGGCCAAGGTAGGGCAATTTGAAGAGTAGAAGGCAGTTGTAACAAACTAAATCCTTGTCTTAAAAATGAATTGGATTGAAAGAATAATGATGTCTGGCAGCAGCAGCAAAGGGACACTAGACCAAGAAGTCTGATGATGCCATGTGCACAACACATGGTAGTAAAGCAGTTTCTGCTTGCTTACCCAGCCTTGCATCTATCACAGCAAAGTGTTGACACTGCAGGTTGTACGAAAGGGCACGTGAACATCAAAGAAAGTGTCTTGCCTTTGAAAAAGCCTTAACTGGTCTGCACACAAGGCAGCATTGACACAAATCTGTCAACACAAAATCTTATTGCTTCACCAACTTAACTAATGGTTTGACTTCCTGAAAGAACAAAACCCAAAAGAATGATACAAATGCATGTGGTCAGGACTGGGTTTTTTAATTAGCAGAAAGCTGGAGTGGAAATCGATTTCTCTCTTTGTTCTCTGTGTTGCATCAGATAATCCCCTTCCATAATTGTGAATAATTCTTTTTTTTTTTTAATTGGTCTAATTTATCTCTTGATTTAATGAGTTGTTAGAATTTTGGTTTCATTTCTGACATACAGTAACTGCTTTTATGACCCTTGAACACACTTGCAGAAGTATAAGGTGCTGATTCTTTAAAAGAAAAACCAATTGCCCTAACTACTTATCTAACATTTGTAGTTCACTGAGTACAGTTTTCTGGATTTCAGCTATTTTCTGAACATAGTAAGTAGAACTGAATCCTAAAGATACATAAGTTACCATGGCTAAGTAACTGAATTCCATGGAAGAAAATGATTTCAAGATTGAATATTGGTAATAAATGGAGAAAACCTTGCAACTAATTGTACCTCTTCATGTTTTAAGTTTATTAAGGACTAGCAAATGCTGTATCATAAAATGTTACATATTGTTCATTAACTGTTTACAGTGAGTAATAAAGATACATAATTATTTCTCTTTAAAGAATTTTAAAAAGCCAAATTAGCTAATTGGATACCATCCAATAGTGTTTTTACTCAAGGATGCAACCTAAGTATGATATTTTGGTGACTTTTGCTTATCTTTGTTATTCACAAGGCTGAGTTTCTAGTGAGAAGCATTTTATCTTTTATCAGGTCAACTGATAAAACATGTTTTGCTTTCTCTGAGAGACTGCAAATAATAAGATGTAGACATTAACACCTCGTAAATACATTTAACTTTCCATTTAGCTATAGCTTTATCCAGCATGACTGTACATAAGGGTAGCAGCAAACAATCATTGAAGCTTAAAGAACGTTTTAAAAATAAGTACCAAGGCCTCATAGTAGTTCTGAAACTGTTTTATTTTCAGGGAATGCTGTTTAATTTCATTGTCTTGAAAGCAAAAGGCTTGTGTGTAAGATTATCCAGTTTTTTTCTCCCCAGTTGCAAAAGATACTAACTTTCTCTCTGACCTTGCCTCGGTTATACTTTTAGAGCACTGCAGGCACATTCTCATTAATTATTCAGGCATTATTGGAGAGCACTGAATGAAGAGAATCCTGTAAATTCCTATTTAGAAAATGGTATGATTGATTTTTTTTTGTCTCCCTATCTCTCTTTAGCACTCCTGATTTCTTCTTTTCTCATCTATGAATATACTTTCTTGTTCTGAAGCACGGAAGTGTTATTGCTGCCCAGCTGCCACATTCATTCTTGGTCCCTCTATAACGCCCTTCAGACTTCATTTTCCCTGACTGGAACACTCTTCGATACAAAAGGCAAGTGTTACACCTCAGTAGTGACTAACTCTTGTTCGCTTTTATGCCCACTGTCAGTAAATACTCCATTATATCTCTCCACTCTGAGTCTCATATTGCTATGTTACTTATTCCCTGCCATATGGACTTGATAGGATAGGATATGGACTTGTAAGGGCTTGTGACATGGGACAGTGAGTGAATTCATGACACAGGTCGGCAGGCAGGTAGGCAATGAGAGCAATGAGCCGGGTTTTGAGCGCAAACACGAATTCAGGGAAGCCGGCAGAACGGTGGGTTCATCCATTGCGGCAGAAAGCACGGAGGAACGGAGAACAGAGGGGCAGAAAGCCCAGCAGAGACTCTGAGCGGCACTTTCAGAGCTGGTTGTTTCTGTGATGCAAGCCAGCACGTGGATCTCACTGACATGAATTTCCCTTCCCTCATTAAAGCAAATTCATCTATGACTCTCCCATCATCAACCTGCCATCACTGGCCTTGAATTCTCATCATTACTCTTCATCATCTCTAGTTCCCTACTTCTCTTGGATTCTTCTTCTTTTTTCCTCAGTCCCAATTTCCCTGCTTTTATCTCTTAGGAATTATCCTGGCGTCTGCGCTGCAAACATAGCTGCTTATCCAGCATCTCTGAAGGCCACTTTTCCTCACTTTTGTTTTGAGGAAGAGGTGATGAACAATTTTGGCAGGACAATTTTGTCATTACTTCTTTTGCAGCTACTAGAGTTGCCAGCTGGCATTCTGCTTTCTGCCTTCTTTTAAACACAGCCAAGAGCAGCAGTAAGCTACCGCTCGGGTTTTGTGGGCATTCACATATCACATACGCCCTCAGGCCGCAGAATCTACAATAGAACTATTTTTTTTAATCCGTATTGTAAATCATATTGGCATTTTTCTTAAAAAGCAGGGTCCTGAATTCATATAATTAAGCGGGGATGTCGTTGCTTATCCTGAAAAAGTTTGTAGAGAAAATAGGAAAGTCCGTAGGGAAAATAGGAAAGTCCATAGAGAAAAAAAGTCCATTTTGTAGAGAAAATGTGAGCTCAATGCACCATAAGGGCAAAAAAGCAAGCAGAACTTTTTCAGATCTATCTTTTGTTTTGTTTTTAAACCAACGTCAGGAGCTGAGGGAGAAGCAGTGGCTGACAACTTTCAAACCTGTCCCTTGGCCACGACGGGTTCGGCTGTTGGGCCTTTGCTAGCAGACTGGGCCAGAGAGCGGGGCTGCCATACTGCATTGGATTCAGCTGAAACCCAACCAACACGCCCCTGTCTAGCAGGACGCACACCTATTATTTCTTCTTCCCCTGCACGCCTGGGCCGGAGGAGAGAAGGGGCGCTGGAGTCCAAAACGATTTGCACACTCGGGTTGTGTGTCCACGAGGAGACAGGACACTGTGTAACCCCAGCTGCCCAACGAACGTGGGGAATGTCCCTGGAGGATGCAGGTGTGAAGCTTTTACATAGGAAAGCTGAAGTTACAACAACAGAAACCCTGAGTGTAGGGAAAAAAAAAAAAAAAAAAAAGGTGTCATTTTCAGGGGACTTGAGCCTCATTTTTGCCCGTGTCGAAGACAGGGCAAGACAGGAGCCTGTGCACTCGGTCACTGCATCTGCTTCGGACATTTGTTCTTCCAACTTCTTCCCGCGGACACATTTTCCAGAGACCGGAGCGGGCAGCGAGACCAGGCTGACCGCAGGGGCCGGGCGGGGACAGGCAGCTTCTCCCGGGCTCTCCCCTGAGGGCAGCGGCGCCCTCGCACTATTCGCCGCGGTGAGAAGGGACGTTCAGCCTGTTTCTCGTTTGGGGCGATTAAACGAGGATTTGTAGCCGCCACTGCGATACGGCCCCGCCCCCCGAGGCCCGGCCCCGCCCCCCGAGGCCCGGCCCCGCCCCCCGAGGCCCGGCCCCGCCCCCCGAGGCCCGGCCCCGCCCCCCGAGGCCCGGCCCCGCCCCCCGAGGCCCGGCCCCGCCCCCCGAGGCCCGGCCCCGCCCCCGAGGCCCGGCCCCGCCCCCCGAGGCCCGGCCCCGCCCCCCGAGGCCCGGCCCCGCCCCCCGGCTCCCTCCGGGCTCCTCGGCCCCGCCCCTCGCATGCCGGGGCTCGCGCCGCCGCCGCCGCGTCCGCTCGGGCTCGCGCTGCCGGTTGGGCCCCGGCCGCCGCCTGGCGCCGCTGCCGGGGCCGGCGCGGGAGGATGCGGCGGTTCGCGCGGGTGGCGCTGCTGTGCCTGGGCTGCGGCGTCTGCTCGCTGCTGTACGGCTTCAGCCAGCTGGCCCTGTCCCTGGAGCAGGAGCCGGGCGGCGGCCGGGAGCGGCAGGCCCGAGACCCCGCCGCGCCTGGCGCCCGGCGGCAGGCGGGCGGCGGCCGGGCGGCGGCGGGGAGCGCGGGCCGAGGCGAGGCGGAGGCCGGCAGGTACGGGGCGCGGGGGCGCGGGCGGGCGGTGGTTGCCCCCGCATTCCTGCGGGGAGGGCCGGGAGGCGCGGGGGCGCGCTGGCCGCCCTCCCGCGGGCGGAGCGGGGCTGGGCGCTCGCCCTCGCCCCCCGCGGGCGCCCCGGCCGCTCGGTGCCGGCCCGCAGCGCTCTGGTGCCGCTCCGCTCGGGCGGCGGGGCGGGGGCGAGGCTCCCGCCGTGGCGCGGGGCCGGGAAGCGCTGCGGGAGCGGGCGCGGGTGGCGGTGTCGCTGTGTGCGCCTTCCCGAGCAGCCCCGGCACCCCGCGGGCCGGTCACCGGGGAAGAGAGGTTGAAAAAGCCTTAAAGGCAAGCCAACAAAGGGAACTTTAAGAAGTGGCTTTGCAGGCCAGCCGGCTGGAGCCACTGCGGAGCCGCAGCCGGCCCCCGTGCGCGTCCCCGCCGCGGGAGAGGCCGCGCTGCCCGCGGGCCGGGCGCTGAGCCGCAGGGGGCCGGCCGGCCGCTTCACCCGCGCCCCGCGGTAGGATCGCGCTGCTGCTGCATTGGTGCGACAGGGTAGATGAAGCGAGGAGGGTGCGTTCTCTTCTGCCAAATCTAACGTGTTTTCAGGGCGTTACTCTGTTATGAAACTTGATAATGAGTGTCAAATATAACTTTATTTAAGCAAAAATACTTATTATGGGTTACTTGAATAAAGCTAGTCTTTGCACAGTGAGCAGTGAGCCCAGTTCCACAGTTAAAGTGTCATAAATCTGAGCAGCTCACACTCTGCATAGCTTCACGTTTCTGTTGCCTGCCTCCTGTCAGCAGAAATTTTTATGTGATCGAATGGTGAGCGAGATTAGAGAATGAAAAAATACTAGCCTTCCTTTAGATTATAGTTTCATGATCCTTTTTCACCTGTGGCTACCGGAATACTCATGCTAGGAGGAGTGACAAGAAACATGTTACAAAAGCTGGAGGAGAAATTAGGACCAGGCCTTTCTGGGCCAGCCTACCTTTAACTCTGCTTAGATTCCACAGAAGTTTAAAGTAATGTAAGTTTAATGCTTTGGTGACTGTCCCTTGCCAATACTGCACACACTCTGGCACCCCCCACTCCCTGCACTGCTTTTGGTCCTCTGGTTAACACAAGTGAGTTGATCTGATGTGCTGACCTGCCAGAAAACTGCCTCGTGTTTGACCAGCTCAGCGCTCTGAATTGACTCATCCTGTAATTACAAAAGTGTTGGTGCTGGTGCAAAGGAGTTATGGAGGATGGCGGGATGACAGAAGCTCTGACTTAATCATTTTATGAATATAATGAAACAGCATTCTGAGTTGCTAGGGGTGGAGTCAGCGGAAATGTGAAACCCAGCTTTTGACTGGGCTCTGATTCAGAGAATGTTTTTTTCCCCATGCTTTTGCTTTAGTTCCGATTAATACAGATTATGACTTGAAAAATGTGCTTGTTCTTCACTTGTAGCTAATGATTAAAAGCTAATTGTGAGTTTAAATCTACTAATTCTAAATAACTGGAATAAAAGAGTGAACTTTAACATCTTTATGTAAGATTTAATTGGTTTAATAAATCAGTTTTAAATAGAAAGTGAGGAAAAGATTGTATGTATAATATTTGTTTTACTACAGAAAATATGCAGTTTACATGAAGACAACTTTTGTGGATTATAATCTAAATACTTTGTAGTAGTCAACACTGAAATTACTTCCAGGTACATCATGCTCCTGGTTAGCAAAAGAAGAAACAAGTTTATTTTAAAAGCTGTACTTTTTTAGTATTTGTACTAATGCGTAGTTTTTAAGTCAAAGGTACTGGTGGGGGAAAACCCCAACAAGGTGCAAGAAGCTTCTTGCTGTAGTGAGGTGAAATGAGGTATAAATCTGTCCTGTGTTGCAATGTGGAAAAGCTTTACAAACTGAGAAAGTTATTTTTCCAAAGGTCTGAAGTGCTGTAAATAATTCCTTGTGCATACAGTTTTATGGGGCATATCTCCTTGCAAAATCAGTGTCTGTTGACACCTGCGTGGGAATTATTTACTTATAAACTGCTGTCAAACTGAAAGCTCTGGATGAACATCATCCTGTTGTAAATTATTGACGTTTTATATGCTGTTTGTACAAGCAGCATGTGCAGAATTCAGGTGCGAGTCAGTCCCTTAGAACAGTCTCTAAAAGGCTTTTGTTTAAAGAAAAAAAATCTGTCCTGTGGCAGTTAAGCAATGCCCCACTGAATGTTCCTTTAGATGTATGTTTCAATTATTCTCAAGTATGAAATTGTGTTACATTCTCTGGTGTAACTGATACACACATCTTAGTGAATATATTGGTGTTTTTCAGTTTTTATACTTCAGCTGTTTCTGTAGTGGAGACAGAGCATAATGGCCACAGGGCTGTTTGATGCCCACTTCTGACTATCTTGTGATCATGTAATATCCTAAAGGGTTCATTACCTTATACAGTACATTGTGTTCAGATAACCTTCTAATCCTTCTTGGTGTTTAACATTTCGTATGCATTGATAGTGACTCTCAGTAATGGGTTGCTTCAGCTGTTTCTACTGATAGCTTTAAGGTACAGTTTGACAAAGCAAATGTAAATGCCCTCTGAAGGCATCTACTCACTCAGCAGTGATCTCCTTTTCTCTTTGGCCAAGAAGGGTTTTCTTTGCCTGAATAATCTACAGGGTGTTTCAAAAAGATGGACCCTTTGAAATCGGATAGATGCTTTGAAATTGGGTCCATCTTTTTGAAACACCCTGTCATTTAGAATATGACATAAGGGCAGAAAGAGCCTCGGTGATGGAGGGGGAGAAGTTGAGATTTCTCGTAGTTTTCAGAAGCGTGTAAACTGCAAGCTTTGAATAAAGCTTCAGAATACCACACCTGGAAGAATTTTGCAATAGTGATGATGCTATTAAGTAGAAAATCTTTAATTAAAAAGGAAGTATCATATTGAAACTAGAATTACAGGTTGAGACAGGATCCTCCAATAAACATCGTAATTCAGGGGAGCTTGTTGGGTAATCACTTTGGTAAGGAGTTGTTTGTTTCAAAGGCTACTGTAGCCTGGGGAACAAGATGAGTAGAAACTAAATGTGTCTTGAAACTTGGTATAAATAGCTGAAAAACATTTCAGTCGACTAGCTAAATCCAAAGGTTGACTTTTAGCTGTGAAGAAAGATTAACGCTGAAGGTAAATTGTCTTGATTATTCATTCCGGTGAGAAAAGTAGTAATGAATAGTCAGTACTGTCATATGGAACAGCTAAATGAACAATAGATCTGAACTTGAAAAAAAGAAAATAGTAAAGTGTCTACTTCCGGAAGATAAAAAGTCAGTCAAAAGCCAGTATATGTAGTCAGCCTTTTTTCTTTTGCTAGTGTGATTTATGGATGAGGAAGAAGGCTGTGAAAAACTAAACAAACAAAACAGAGTAAACAAATGCATATTTGCTACCAATATGTCGTTTAATAGTACTGTAATCTGCTGTCCGTGGAGTATCCGTTCAAGTCAGTCTTTCTGTCTTATGCAAAGTGAATCTTCAGTTATTTTTTTGGATGTTGCTACTTCAATTAAGCAGATAATGTTAATCTTTTTATTCAGGTCCAAAAAGAGTGCTATCCAAGTGGCAAGTTTGTGAAATAGAGTAAGAGTCAGTCTGTTGTCTGTTCTGTGAAGTCAGTGAGGTCAATACATTTGACCCTATTAAATAATGTGAAACATTTTTCCATTATGCTGTAGTTTAGTGTTTTCATGCAGCCAGCCACACTTACTGTTTTGTGTGACACTGATATCTGACTGTATCTGTCTCTTGGTCTCTGACTGTCCTGGCAAGCAGAGAGTTAAGTGGATTATAGTGCATGGAGGAGTATAGGAAGTAAACCCACAAGCTTAGACAGCAGGGGAGGATGGCTGTAGTAGGTAGTTCATTCTTCCCTTGCACTGTACACAGCTGTGTTCATCTGTGCCAGAGCTGAACCAGCAGTTTCACCAGTACGCTTCATAGCTACTCTTTTGAAAGAAGAAATTGGTCTAGAAACTGTTTGGACATTTCAAAATGTGAGTGAAACTTTTGAAAGGATGAAGCACTGAACAATTTGAAGATGAAACTTCATTAAAAAAAATAATCTGAATCTGTCAAGCAGTTGACTAATGCATGATTTTTTTTTACATATAAATGTTGTAAATTAAGGAAACATTATCAAGATTGTTCCAGTTAAAAATTTGTCCTGTGTCAGACATTTAACATTAAGTCTCCTCTCTCCTATCTAATAAAGCCATTGCTTTTCTGACAAAATATATCAAAACAAATTTGTTGTATTGCTGGAGATGTTCAGGAAAAGCTATTCAGGGAATCAGAAATTCCCAGTGCACTTGAGAATCAAATTTAGCATCTCTTATCTTCCTGAATTTTTACTGCTGTGATTCTGAAAAGGAAGGAACTAAAAAATGCATCATTCCTGTTTTGCTGCGTGTAATGGGTTACGCTGTAGGAGACACCAGTCTGGCTTCATTACTTGATTCTTGCAGTTGATTAGACTTCAAGTGTTAATGCAATACCAACAGGAAGGTAGTAGTCATGACTCAAGCTAGTTAACTGCAACCCTGACCATTTGGACATAATACTATATTTGCTGCAAAGGTACAGTACTACAAAAGATGCCATATGGACTGAAAAGTATACTTGAAAGCTGTGATCTCCATTAACAGTAAACCCACCAGTGTGCTTAACAAGAGAATTTTTTTTTCTTAACCACTGGTTGTTGGGGGATTTGTTGTGCTTAAAAGTTGACTTGGGTGAGCACAGGGCCTCAGTCTTTGTCAATGCAACTTGTGCATTGCTGTGTATTTTGCACACAAATTTAAAATTGTCCTTAAATTCTGAAAAGAATTCAGATCATAATATAGACACCTTTGCCATGTCTGCAAGGCTAAAGTTTTTATTATCTAGTGGTGTCGAAGCTAAATTACCTTATAAAGATAATTATGAAGTGACTGACTGACTGCCTAAGGGGGAGATACCTTGAATTGGCAAACAGATCTTTGAGAATCCTTATTTATGATACCAATGATTTTAAAAATACTTTATATTGCTTTGTTTTTATATTTTTGACAGTTGTCCAGCCCTGTAGTGTGATGGAGGCGAGACTGCTGTAGCTCTGTGTCCCTCATCCAGCCAGTAGCAAAGCTGACCATTTATTCCCAATGGGCACATATGCCCGCAGTGCACACATACATGGCTGGCCACAGAGATCAGTGCACAGAAAACAGTGCTTGCACAGCCACAGACAGCACAAGCAGCTTGATCCTTTTCCCTCTCTGGCTGATAAGGGTGAAAGGCTTTTAGTGAAAATATATATTTAAGTATACAGTGTGGATCCCTCCAGTAACTGACCTTAGACACTCAGTCTATCTATGACTGGCTCCTGATCCTCTGGCCTGGTTTTGCAAACCCACGAGGCTTGCAGCCCCAGTTCAGTTGCTGGTACTTGGAACCCTCTTAGACATACACACAGGTGCACACAGTATGGATCTTTCCAGTTACTGGCCTTAGCCTTGTGGCAGCTGGCCACGAGGATTGCCTCATGCGAATGGGTCTTTTGGATAGCTGGTCCAGACCTGTGGCCTTAACATTAGCTAACCCCCAAACCCCAGGGCCTGTCTGGTGACTGGCTTGGACCTTCTGGTCCTTCCAGTAGCCATCCCTCAGACTCTAGTCTCTTGTGGCTAGGTGAAGTGAGAGGTTCTTGCAGTAGCTCAAACCCTCTGATCTCTGCAGAGCCTGGCCCAGCCTTATGGCCTGTCTGATACCTGTTTCCCAAGTCTCTTGCTCTACTTGCAGGCTAGTCTGGCTTGATACTTGCTAGTAGTTATGTGCACCAACATGCACACCCACGTGCTATGTGCACACGTCTCTCCAGTTTCTGGCACTGTGGGCTCATGGGCCCTTATGATCTGTGGCTACCTTTTCATTTGCTGGCACTTGGACCTCTGTGCATGCATGTGCACATGGAATGGAGCCCCCTTTCACCCAGGAAAATAGAAATTGAGTTAAATAAGGAGACCGGTGATGAGGCACACAACATGGCCAATCAGACTGACTGGCAACCTACTTTACATGTGACTGAACCTTCTTTATCTTCTCTCAGTTTTTGCCTTGTCATTCCTCCCCTGTCCACAAGGAGACCCACACCCCTGTAGGCAGTTGGTAGGGTGGTCTGGAAAGCCTCTCCTGTTGTCTTATCTGGTGGATCTTCTGCCTGGCCCATGGGCTGACTGCTGTCCTGCATTAGGGCTGGACTAGGGTGCTCCATATGCCTGGGTTAGATTGGTGGGTTTCCTTCACCTTACATTAGTTTCTGCTTTCTGTTTGTGGAGACTGGCTTTTAATCGCATAACCTGTAATAGATGTGAGCAAAATATCCCTCCCTAATGCTGAAGGTGACTCTTCCTGTCTGACTAGTAACCTCTCTCAGGTAACAGTGACTGTACCTGTTTGATGAACAGATACAGTGCATCTCCCTAGCTTTGTAAAGCACTTATGTCACTCATTTGTAGTCTAAGCTTTTCTCAAGTTTTATTTCAGCTAAAAAAAAAAAAAAGTCTTCATGAGTGGCTTTTTGAATACTGTGAATAACAAGAAGAAAATGCTGTCTGATTATTTCAGGCTCTTAATCTTTTGTATGCAAAAGCTTCATGGAATATGGTAGCATATGGTCAGCTGAGACTTCTGTTGGCAGGGGAATAGTCCTAGTGTTGCATTAGGTAAATTGCATTCATATGTATTCTAGTAACATTTTTGTTTCAAACATGGAATTTATTAATCAGATCTGTGGCTGACAACCTTGTCATTGTGTTGAATGGGATGTTGGAAAGGCCTATTGTGTCGGAGGAATGACTGAGGCATTAATTTGAGCTTGCCTCTTGCCTTGATAGTCTGGATAGGATAGTAGCTCAAGGCAGCTAAGAAAAACACAGCTTGACAGCTGGAAGAGGAACCCGCTGTAATAATAATAAGGTAATAATCTTCCAGACCAGAAAACTGTTTTTGAAAGATAGTCTATTAATTTATCCTAAAAGTAATGAGAGATAGTTACTTCAGAAAGATACATAGTGCAGATCATAAAGATTGTTCTTCAGATAAGCACAAAGTCTTAATGCGCCTTGAAGTTTTTAAGAAACTTCAAAAGCCACAAAGATTAATGTAAGAAAGAATCTGGCAGAGAGAACTTGTGGTTTTATACTATTTATTTTCCCCAGAGGAGTGCAGATATCCCAGTCACAACTTACATTATCCTTTTTTGTGCCTGGATTTTTATTTGTGGAGACCATTTTTAAGTCATGAGATAGATTTACTTGACAAATTCTTGCAAACACATGCATCTACAGGATACGAAGATTTCCTGCGATCTTTACCAAAGAACTGCTCCACCCCCTCAACACTTAATGAGGCTCTGTGGAACAGCATGATTATCAGGTCATTTTTCTCAAGTCTTCAAGAAAGAACAAGTTATGCAGCTTGCCATTTTTTATGCTATGTTTATTAAATCTGGTATTTGCAAAACATTGGCCTTTACAGATACCAAATGACCCTACCAAGATGATGCTGATTCATTTCAAACTTGCAAAGCCAACTTCCAGTAGAGTTCTGAGCTGTGGTCCTTAACTACCTTTTTGTCATCATGCTTTTGTGTGGGTTTTCTTCTTGCACATCTTCCATTCGCAGATACCAGCTTTCAGAGGAGGATCAACGCTATTGGCGTTGTGTCATCAGGGCAGAAAGCAGGAGCATAGGAAATCCTTTGAGTATGCACCTTCCTTTGCAATAATCTGCTTGCTCACTTTAAGATTTTAAATCTTGGTGTTGATTTCCTCACCAGAACCTTTGAAAATACACTTCAATTGCTCTTTAAAAATATTTCCTATATTACTGTTGCATAAAATGTAGTGGTGGACTAGTAAAACCTGTTTTTTTTAGTTGTTAGTATAGCACAAGTCAATAAATTATTAGTCTTCTCATTAGTATGGAGAAGGAAAACTTGCCAGATACGGTGATTATTTCTGTATTGCATTAACCTTTTGTTGTGAAACAGTGGAATTTGTTGATGCTAAAAGCTCTGCTTTTTCCTTAAAAATTGGCTTTGCAGGTTTGTACTGAGTAGAGTCATAGATGAATAGGGACTGTGTTTAAATGGAAAATGTAATTTTGAAAATGAAATGTTCTACTTGTTCCGCTGCTTGAAGTAGACAAAAGTATTGCAAAGATTGAGTTTTTTCAGCAGTTAAGTGTTGCCATTCACTCTATTACCAAAGGACTTACACTAAGCCAAGAACACAGAATTCCAGCCCTCTGTTTTTCTCCCTCTGAAAATACATGGAGAGGAAAGGCTAGAGGATGTGGACCAATCTTCTGTATAAAGATTCCTCCTGGTTAGCACCTAATACCCCCTCTTTTCTATTATCCAAGTTCCATTACATGGCCAGTCTTCTGCCAGGTAATTAACCATACAAGTTATGTTTGAGCTAGAGAATAATCCATTTAACTTTGCCATAAAATCAGTAACATTTATATAGGTTATTTTTGTCTTATCCTGTTAGGTGTAAGAATGTGTCTGTGTCTTTCTGGAATTCCTATTGGATGCTGCCCTCTGATGTTTGTGGAAAGAACTGCTTTTGGGAAGCTGCTTTTAGGTAGGATCTATTATTAAATAGTACTTTATTATTCGATTGCAGACAGGTGTAGCTGATAAGAGTTTCTTGCTATTTGGGAAGGTGACAAAGCAAAATATTTGGATTGCTTCATATGCATTTCACCTGCTTATAATATGGTTGCCTTTAGCTGGGCTTTTTACTACTGTTCTGTTACCTTTTAAAAATTGTAGACTCAAATGTTATTGCAAAGATTAGATTTTTTCAGTTATGTTGCTTCATTAAATAGAGATTTGCTAACATTGGTAAAAGTCTATCTGAATATAGTCTGAAGAGTTACTGGTGAATTAATTATTCTTGATAACTAAAACTTGCTGCACAGTAATACCCATGATGTAACTTGTAATAAAAACTGGCAGGTACGCTTAGTAGTTAAGTTTGGATTTTTTTTGCATCAAGTTACATGTTTTATAGAATTTGAGGAGGATGCTTCATTCAAAAGCACTGAAACAACCATTTTAGAATGTGTTTGAAGATACAGTGTGTTAAAGCAAAGGTTGTGTCCTTACAGTTGCATCTTTAACAATAACTTTAAATGTTTTGATGTGGTTGTTCAGATGCTTTAGGCTGTCAGATTACAGAAGTAGCTTGAAAAGAAATGGATGTAGCCTTGAGCTACTTGACAGATAATGTTCTCTAACCTGCATAGTTCTCTTCAGTATATAATTTAAGTTGTAAGTTAAGTTTTCTTATGTTTAAAATTTTACTGATCATCCTTTGATATGGTTATCTCTTCCTCTTAGTCTGAAGCTTGAATATTTCTAGGGAAGCAAAGAAAAAAAGTTTAGCTTCACAAGACTTAATGTATTTGAAAAATACATTATTATGATTGTGGGAAAGACTAAATCTGTACTCTGTTCCTCTCTGTTTGTGGGCTGTCAGTGCTTTTAAAGTTTGTCAGTTGCCAAGAAGTTACTTGAAGAGGTGGCTTAGATTGATTTTTAGTCTGGTGAACTGTACCTGTAATTTGGGACTGCTGCGTCTTTCTCCTTGCCCTTGGTAGTCAGTGTGTCATCCTCTTAGCACAGAGATTCATCTGATATTCCCTTTGGCAGATTTAGCTGTCTGAATGGAATCAATGTATGTTTGTTGGGTTTTTTGTGTGTTGGTTTTTTTTTTCCTTTTGGGAGTTTAGCTTTATGAAGTTCAGCACATGGGGGTAAACCAAATGTCAAGTAATGTTACGGTAGAGGGCATAGAGGCTTAAGCCTGTGCTTAGTGGAGGGACAGCACATGTTTGTAAGCTTATTCATCCATGGACATCTGAGCCAGTCTAACAGTTACGTAGTGCTGAAAGAGGAGAGTGTCTCGCTGTCTTTTGACCCCACTGCCCATAATGATGTCCATCAACTCCTCACAACACAATGTGATGCACTAAAATAGCAGAACACTTCCTTTCTGGATCTTCTGCCAGGATTAAAGCAAGTGGGAACTTGGAACCAAAAGCAGAGAAACCACATGCAGTTCCTTTGCGTGTACCTTAAACTATAACTTGTATGATTCCATTAAGAATGTTGTGTGTGGCTGTGAAGATGTCTGTTGAAGTGTGCATTGATTATGGCATTACTGGGCAAGTGTGGTTTTTTTCATGGTGAAACAATTGTCATGGCGAACCACTAATATTTGCAAGATCTCATGTTTATACAGTTTGACACTGGAAGAAAAAAGCTGCTTGAATGTGTGGAGGAGATGTGTTGTTCAGATTAATCATTTTAGATTGAGTTTCATTATTTTATCACTATATTACTCTTAAAATAATCTGCATATGTTGTGCTAACTCTGGTGCTTGTTGAATTCCTCAGTGAGCTGCTCTAACTTCAGAGGTGGCCTCCTTGCCTCTCCCAAACTTGATTTATTTCTTGTTCTGTTTATAGTTCAGTTGTTTTCAGAGAGGCGCACTGTGTGAGAGAAGCACCAGGGAAGGTGGCAGAGAGGAGGAGAAAGTGCACCCTCTGTGGATGGCAGCAAGCAATTACGATGGCTCAGCATCTGAACCTGCTGGCTGAGCCTCATTTCCTTGGATGTGCTGGAATAACACAGAAGATGGTTGCAGTTCAGTTTCAGCTTTGGAGAGGAGTTATAGTTTTGTTCAACTCTCAAAATACGTGCATTTTACTAGTTGAGAAGTTGAATAGTTTAGACCTCTGATACCATCTTATGGTTCCAAACTAATACTTAGTAGTTGTTCTCAAGTTTGCAGTCAGACTTTTGGAGGAAGCGAAATGAAGCTAATTCCATACAGGTTTATTAACCACAGCAAATGAAGTCTAAAATTCTTGTTTTCTGAGATAGTATTTATAGGGCCAATTCAAGATTCTTAATGAAGATGAATCCTCTTGAAAGATTTTTCTGTAAAAACGCAACATCGTGGTTTTAAATTTGGTATCTTTTGAAAAAGAAAGGAGTGAGACTTCTACCATAATGTCTTATTCCAAATAGTTTGATCCTGGGTTGACTAGGCCTTCATGTTCTTGATAAGTGCAGTTGTTGTAGTGAGGTGCAGAACAAAGCTGGTCTCTGAAGAGACTGGGAGAGGGATATGAGAAAAGCCTAAGAGTCACATATGTAATTGAAATCTTAGGATGGCTAACTCCACTGGCTGTAGATGTGCGAACAAAACAGTGAGAATTTCAATGAGTTTGCTTTTGATAGAAATGGCAGAGTCTGGTCATTCAACTGCACTATCACCTACCCTGAATCTTCTATTTGGCCTGGTTTAATCAATTAAAAGAGAACACCACTATTTATCCAGGTCATAAATCAGTTTGTGAATGGAGATTCTGGTGTTCTCTTCCTTCTGTTTCAATAAACTAGCTAAATGAGTTTGCACAGAGAAGCAGATCATATAGCCAGAATTTGCCAATAGTATTAATAGATTAATAAAATTTATCTCAATGTTAGAATGTCTCCTTGCCCTTTACCACTGAACTCTTCCAAACATTGGAAGGTAGTCCTTCAGTGTTTGGATTCTTAAGTCTTCTTTGAAAAAACTTAGCTTTATCTCTGATTTTAACTTGACATTCTAGTTGAATTTGGGTGGGAGGTTTTTTGGTTTTGTTTTTGTGGTTTTTTTGGTGTGTGTGTGTTTTTTTGTTTGTTTTGTTTTCTCCTGGATATCAGAACCACAGGGATTTGTTTATCCATGAGAGAAAGAACGTGGCATAGACATTTTTGAAATGCAGTTTGCTGCGTCATTTCCTCCAAGTAGCTGTAAGTGTATAAAGTGTGAAGTGACAAGTAACGATCTGCGGATTTATAAGACTCAAGTTAGTATAATAGTAGAGTTGGAGACCTACAGAGGAATCTGGAAATTTTTTACGAGAGAGGTGTATATGTAGACTTCAGTATGGCTCATGCTGTAGTTAATTCAACATCATTTGAAATAGATGAGCCCTGAGCAGTTGCTGATTCTAATAATGCATAATAAGGATAATGTCTCTGTAAGTTAATCTGTGCAAGATCTATTGCTTGTGCTCTGGGTGGGAAGGATTTTTTAGCTATTCTGCCCCCACGTTTTATATCACCATTCTGATTATCAACATTGTTGAGACAGAATGTCTTGTCTTGTGCTTTTGGTACAGAATATTTCTTGTTAGCTTTTGCAGTGACAGAGGAAGCATGAGATCACTTTTACATGTAGTAGTACAGAATTTGTTAAACATTTAAAAAATGCTGATACAGATAACATGATGCTTAGATTTCACATGATCTAGATTATGCGTGTCATTTCTGGTACACCTTTCAATGTTCCCAGTGTCATCTAGCTGGTATGGCTGTTTATTTTCTATTGATACTGATAAGGAAGAAATTCTTAGGGGTCATTACCATGGTTTTCTGACCTGCCTGATTTCAGTTTGTTGGATGTTGCTTCTAAGTGGGTTTTAACTTGTGTTGCCTATTAAAAAAATAAATGGCCTCTTTTTTAAAAATTTTTTTTTTTTTTAGTATATTGAGGTCCTAGTGGTGTGGATATATTAGAGATGAATTGTGACAGTCCTGAAAAACAGGACTTCTCTAAACTAGCTAGTTCATTGGAGGATGGGTCTTCAGACTTTTTAATAGATTTTTAAGTGACTAATATGTTGTAACTTCAAACCTAATCTATTGAGTTTGTAGTTGAATAAATGACATTTGGACATCATATGCACTGGTATCATTAGCATACTTTAACAAGACTCTGATTGTGACCTATTGCTAATTCAGTGCAGTAGTAGAAAGTTAAAAAGCTGAGCAAAAACTAGAATTTTCATCCCTTTCAAATCCAGATAGTTTCTGTAGTTACCTTGATCCCACTTATTATAAATGTGGGAATGATTTAACAGTTACATTTTAATCAACATAGGCTTTGTTGCCTTCTCACTCTGCCTTTGTTTGTTTGTTTTTCTGGTGACTAAAGGCTGCTGCATTGGGCTCCTTAATGATCGATTTAGATCAAACAAAGCATTAGAAGAAAAAAGGATGTGATAATTAAGCCATCTGTATTGTATTTACATATCTACCATTTGTTTTTCTGAGGTATATCATGGTACCAGGTTTGAAATAATACCGGTTGAATAGTTGAAAATATTTTCCCTGACTATTCTATGCTAATTGTTAGAAAACTTTTATGGGTAAAATATTTGCACTGATAAGGCGGTTAGGTTTTTGTAGTGAAGAAGAAAACATATTTGTAATAGGCTTCTGTTTGTTCTTTTTGCAATTGTAAACAACTTTAACATGGCCGAACATGGCAACCTAGTCCATTTGGTTATAATATCAAGGAAAGTTAGTTTAATGATGTTGTAGAAGGACTGAGAGACTTTATTAAGGAACCTTGCATAGGAAGCTGAATATTGTGTGCATTACAGACCATATGAAGAAAGAGCAAAGAAAAACAATGTAGCTCTGTCAGGACCAGTGTAGGAAAACTTGTTTTGATGTAGAATAATTTTTAAAATGCCTTTTTTGTAACCTACAAAAGAATTCTTACGTCCTTGTATTACCATTATGTAACATGGTGGTGATTGTACATAAAAACTAGTGGTCTAAGTTAAGATGATGGCAATGTTCTTGGAAAATGACAAATATTTTTACATTGTTCAAAACTCATGCAATTATATTAAAAATGGTAACTCCTCATTGGGCCAGAATAAGATTTGAAAGGACAACTGAGGTGAATTTATTGCTTCAGTTATTCATACCACTCTGCTTTCAGTACCTGGATGCTGGTCTTTCCTTCCTTGGCTTCCACAGCCATGTTAAGGGAACAGGAGAGGACAGCTTGCTTGCCAGGGAAGGTGAGTGAGGGGCTTCCTGATGATCCCTGGGCATGTCCTTAGTAGTACATCCAGTGGGTGGGAAACAGGAAATGTAGCCCATGAAGTTTGTAACACATACCGTTGTTCCTTTGTGGCTTTCTGTAATAAGTACCACTATACTTGAATGTGCTTTAAAAATAGGAGAAAAATAAAATTACCCGTGGTCACAACGACAGCTCTTTGAACGATACCAGGTCACGCTAGATGCTGTAATACGGCTGCTGCTCTGGAAGGTTTGGAGCTTGGAAGGTGGCAGGAGAAGCTGTTTTACTGTAAGTAAAGCAAACTAGGATTGGGACAGACTTAATGATCACAAATTAGATGGACTTATAGACAGGATTCCTTATGTCTGTCTGGGTGTTCCTGAGGATTTTGTACCCTCTCACCCATGCTCTTATTTTGTTAGGTAAGAATAAGAGTAGGAGAACCCTACCTTAAATGTATACAGGAGACTCCTCACTGCAGTACCAAGTCTAGATGGCAGAGCTAAGATCTTCATGGAGCTGGTGAATATTTTAGCGACAATACCATTTGGGTTTTTTCCAAGAAGTTCAGTTGGTATGCAGTGAAGGTTCTAGAAGTGTACAACCCATCAAAGCATACCTCTGTAGCTTACTAGCAAATTATTAATAATTTTAGTTGACCTAGAAATGCTAATTTAATATACAGGGTGTCATGTTATACATCTTTAAAAACAGGGCAGTGTCTTGACAGATAGGCTCTGGAAAATCTTGTTGTAGCAGATTCACTGAGCATATTGAACTATGTTCTTTCGTCAGAGGTTATTAACCCACAGCGGAATTAATCAGTATGGAATGACAGTCTACACTTCAACACAGAAATACTTCAAGGAAAGGCTTGTACCTGGCCTTATGCTGATGACAAGCATCATGTTTTAAAGTATGTTTTTGCTTTCACAGTGTCAAAGTGGATTGTTTTTAATGTGTTTTGTAAACTCATGGAGTATGTGTCATGCTTTTGCTCAAGTGATTTATTTCATTTATTTTTACTGTTCCTACCACTCATAGAATCATAGAATGAATCACAGAATCATAGAATGTCCTGAGTTGGAAGGGACCCACAAGGATCATCGAGTCCAACTCCTCTCCCTGCATATGACAACCCCACAGTTCACACCATGTGTCTGAGGGCATTGTCCAGTCTCTTCTTGGACACTGTCAGGCCTGGGGCCGTGACACCTCCCTGGGGAGCCTGTTCCAGTGCTCCACCACCCTCTGGGGGAAGAACCTATTCCTAATGTCCAACCTAAACCTCCCCTGGCACATCTTCCTGCCATTCCCTCGGGTTCTGTCATTGGTCACTAAAGAGAAGAGATCAGCACCTGCCCCTCCTGCTCCCCTTGTGAGGAAGCTGGAGCTGCCCTGACATCTCCCCTCAGTCTCCTCCAGGCTGAGCAAACCAAGTGACTTTAGCCACTCCTCATACGGCTTCCACTCCAAACCCTTCACCAACTTTGTAGCCCTCCTCTGGACACTCTCCAGTAGCTTTATATGCTTTTTATCCTGTGTTGCCCAGAACTGCACACAGAGCTCCAGGTGAGGCCGCCCCAGTGCAGAGCAGAGCGGGACAATCCCCTCCCTGCCCGGCTGGCGATGCTGGGCTGGATGCACCCAGGACACGGGTCCCTCTTGGCTGCCAGGGGCACTGTTGGCTCATGTTCAACTTGCCGTCGACCAGAACCCCCAGATCCCTCTGCAGAGCTGCTTTCCAGCATCTCGTCCCCCAGTCTGTATGTACAACCAGGTTTGCCGTGTCCCAGGTGCTCTCATGTGTAATTAGTATCCACAGACAAATGAAGTTCTCTTATTTGTCCCTTAACACTCAAGTCCTGTCACAGCTTCCTGCTCAGTATCTTCTAGTGGACTACAAGTGCATTCTTCATTCTTCCAATTTAATTACCTGAGGGTTTTTTCCCCGCTACAGGAGCTAGGACTATCACATTATTGGACTTTTTTTTCTTTAGAAATTAGGGCTCTCAAGTTTTCCTTATTAGTCGATCCAGAAGCCTTACTAAAATACACTATATTTCACTCTATTTTTCTTTTTCCAGCTTCTCCACTGGGTTGTCCCACATCAAAACTTCAAGCTACTATTAGTTAGAAATTTACGTATAAAAATCTGCATTTGTATTTTTATATTTTCCATGTTGTGTCTGAACTTTTTTTTTTTGAAGTATCTCCTCACTTTTGAAAATGTCTTAACATTTTGAGAACCCGAATTTGAGGTTCAATAGGGGTATTGCTCTGATACCACAGTGTGATACTCTGATACCAAACTTGCTCAGGTTCAGACAAATTATAGTTCTTGTAAAATACTTTTTGTTTTGCTCATGCTCATCTCAGCTACTGAGCTGCTAAAAAAAATCTGTATTGCTGAAAAAGTTGTGTCATTAGGTCATACCAGACTCAGGGTTGTCTAAATGAACAAGGTTTTCCTGTCCTTGTCTTCTGGTGACGTAGTTGCATGACTAACCGCAGTAGAGAGCGATGGGGGAAAGTCAGGGAAAAGAGTTACAGAGGATGGAAAATTTGGGAAAGAGAAGTAGAGAAGGGAGCAGTTGAGGGCAGATAATTTCGAAAGGAATAATGGGAAGGACCCAAGACCATATCTACATGATATAATATTGAAGAAGGGACTGAGATGAGTCATGGCATAGATAACTGGCTCTATGCATGGAGCATGTTAATATTGAAGGTGAGACTGCAGAGCTCAAGTTGGTAAGTTCTGCTGTACAGCAGAAACTCTATGCTACTTCTAGTGGGAGGAGGAGGAAAAAGTGACGAAAGATGCTGGCAGTGGAGGATTAGCACAAGAGGTCAGTAGTCAGTTGAATGAAGATGGGGCAATGATTTCCCTCCGGGAGTGGACGGAGATGTGTATGAAGGGAGAAGAGCAGCACTGAGGCCTGATTATTAAAAAGGAGGCTGTGATTGCTGGTGGTCTGTATGCAGGGAAGTCAATTGCAGCTTATAATCACTTAAGGATGTCTCTTCATCGAGTCTCAAGTAAGAACCACAATTCTGGAGTCTCATAACTTCTCCAGCTGTAATATGTCTCTGAGACCTAATATGTCTCATCCCCTTCTTAGTGGATGGTCCCCAGAGGGAATGGCGGCCTGTTCTTTCCAATGACTTCTTGCTCCATCTGCTTCAGGGATAAAGCTTTGTGTTGTGGACTTACAGATCTGAACTCCAGCTGTTCCCCATATTGTGCAAGCTGAAGTTCAGTTGTTATTAGCTTTTTCTAAATATTTTTTTGCCTTTTCAAGAAATTATTTTTAAGTACAGGTTCAAAAAATTGAACTAGTGAAATTAGAAACTCATAGAGCACATCACATGAACCAAGTGACTGGAACCGCATTATGATTGGTCTGGTTTTTGTTGTGTGGCTTGAAATGTTATTTTATTCACAGATGTCAGTAGATGTAGAAATAATAAAATACAGACTTTTAATCTGAATGCATTTTAGAGTAGCTTTGGCATATTTTTCATCATACTTTATTCATGGAAAGCCGTGTGTTACATGTGGTTCAGGAACTTGGCTTTCAGCTATGCAATTTGAGTAGGTTGTGCCCTTATTTATCACATGACCTTGCAGTGTCACTCTAGGCTCTCATGACTTCAGGGCTTAATTATTGTAATTCTCTTTTCAGTGGATTAGTGATGAGGCTAATCTGTTGCTTGCAGCTGGTTCAGACTGCAGCAGCGTACTTGTGGGCTTCAGCTACCCTCATCACATTCAGCTTGCCTTGTGTTTTTTACATTAGCTACTTACTACATGGTGTAAGATTTAAATTAGCTTTATGTATAAAGGTCTGAATGGGGTTGCCTTTGTTACATTTAGACATTATATGTTTCTTTTTTCGTGTTAACCTGAACTAATTTTTCAGGTTTTGCTGTGAGACGACTTCTTCTCTGGAGATATTCAAAACCCGCCTGGACGCCTTCCTGTGTAACCTCACCTAGGTGTTCCTGCCCTGGCAGGGGGATTGGACTAGATGATCTTTCGAGGTCCCTTCCAATCTCTAACATTCTGTGATTCTGTGTGATTCCGTGAGACTTTAAGTTTTCAGTCTGTGGATTAAATCTGCTGAATATAGACATCTGCGTATAGGTATCTATGTCAAGTAGGTCTTAAGCGGCCATTAAAATGGAAAAAGCATAGAGAATGATCCAGGTGACTAGCCATTAAGTTTCTGAGAAGTAAAAGGCTTGTGTTAATTGAGAAGCACTTGGGTATCCTAGACTTCTCCTTAGGACTAGTAGACACAACATGATCTTTGAGACACACAATCCTTTTGGACTGGCATCTGAAGGTCAGGTGGGATATTCCAGAGCTTATTAAATGGCACTATACCTATGTTAAAAAAATTGAATCAAGCCCTAGATATTTTGAAATAAGATGAATTGCTATCTGTGCTCCATATCCTGCTCACTAGATCTGCATTTGCTTTAGCAAGACTTTGTACACAATCCCATATGTCAGCAGCTTCATTCAGGTGTTTAGGTGTCCTATTTTACATCTGAATCCTACCTCTTCTGAAACTCAGAATGTTTTTTAAATGCAGCCATTATTTATGGCATTAAACTTCAGCAGTTTTACAGTGATATCTTTGCTTATATTTTGCTTCATGAACTCAAAATAATGTGTGTTGCTCTTCTGTGCCTTAAAGAAAAAAAGGCATATTTGCATAGTATTTTTGTCAATTTAAAGGAAAACTTGTATGCATCTGAATGTGTTTTAGTTACATAAATTGGGTAGAGATTATGTGCTAAGAATCACATTTGTTAATTTCTGTTTTGAAGTGTCTCTCTCTTTGGCAAGTTTTGAAGAGGGGCTGGTATGTTTGCCAAGCATTTCTCTACTGTTGCTAGTTTGGGAAAGACTTTTCTAACTTCAGAAAACTTTTGTCTGCGTATCTTGGCATTAAACTTGTAATTTAAACCTTCAGATGCTATTAGTTCTGTTAGCACCACCCCCCCGCCTCCTGTAGTCTGTGCAAATAGCTCAAGCACAGACTATTGTTTTGAAGACTGGCTTTGAGTTGACATGTTTGAAACCTTTGAAAGCTTTTCTGCCTAATTAAATACATGAAATCCAGGAGAACATGGTTTTAGGTTTAGTATGCTCACTATGTTTGCCACCAAGCTAATGGTATCTACCTGATTATAATTTTAGCCTATTGTATTAAAAGAATGAAATAACTTTTAAATGTACCCGCTTTAATACATACCAGGCACTTCTCTCTGTAACTGTTGGGCGTATGTCTTCGGGGAGACCACCTTGCACTGCTTTAGCCCCAAGGACGTGGGCAGTGCATGTGGTCAGTGTACCAGAGAGATTTTCCAGAACCACTGGGAGCACCAGGACATCCCACAAGGTCATTTCAGCCATTAGTTTCCTCCCCTTCCAACCCAAGTTGTACTCCTGCAGGAGGGCAGGTGGGGGGAGAAAGCTTTTTGCGTTTTTTCCAGTGCTTAGGAGAAGCCCTGAAGCATGGGTTTGACAAAAGGACTTACTGGAGCAGAAAACGGACAAAATGCCTAGATCACTCAAAAATGTTCTTAACAGAGCTTCTTAAAAGTAGGATTTATCTCACTTTTGTTGTTGAGTTTAATTCTGCTATATTTGTCATGTTTACCTATCTCTGTATAGAGTCTAGGGAAAAAGGAGAAAATGAACTCCTGCAGCGACTTAATGTGCTGTCAGCCTTTCACATTTCAGTGTAACTTCATGTGATCTTTCTTTTAACATAGCTATTTGATGGGATTCCTTGGTAGTTATAGACAGCAAAATTACAAAGAAAATAAAGATTTGTTTGTTTAGTTTTTGTATAGCTCTTCCATACCTTGTTTCTCCCTGATGGGCTGGGATGGTGGGAGTGAATATGAGAATATTTCAAGTTAAATGTAAGTCTGTGTACCAGGCGTAATGCTGTAGGTTCGTGTGTTCTATTTGAGTTATCCTTTGCTGGTTTAAATAAGATAAAGGATATTTTGTTAAATTACATGCTGCTATAAACAGTAGAGGTTTTCTTTAAGCCATTGCTAGGAATAATGTCAAATGAAAAAATGTTTTTTGTATTAGATACAATTATATGAAAACACATCCTTCTGAGAAAATGCATCTAGCAGTGGTTGCCTGTGGTGAAAGACTGGAGGAGACTGTTACTATGTTGAGATCAGCCATTATTTTCAGCATCAAACCTCTCCAGTTTCATATTTTTGCTGAGGACCAGTTGCATGAGAGTTTCAAAAACATAGTAAGTATTTTCTGATTTGTCACTTTGAATCTGTTAAATACAAACCTGATGTTCTGAATATAAACCTTTTATCTTGTGTGAGTTTATTTAAAGTCTTTACAAGAGAAAATAGAGATCTATCCTTTTTTGCCTCTGTGCTTACAGTAAATAAGTCAGCTTTATATTTTCTAAATAAAGTGAAATGTCAGTCTTTGAAAATGGTAGATATGGTGATGTCTAATTTTAGCTACATCCAGTTAATGAATATAACATCATGACTGAAGTGGCAGTATTAGAAGCTGACTAGTACATAGCTGTGGAGGGTTTTACTATTTTTTTGCTTCAAATATCATACAAACTATGATGTTAGTGTGTTATACATATTAATAGAATACACTAATGTCATGCGAACAGTAACTGTGGCAAAGTTGGGTGAAGTTATTTTAAATTGAGAAAGACTTCATTGGTATTTCTCCTGTGGAAACTAGTTAAGAGTGGAAGAGGTTTCATCTGATGTATCTACTTTTTGTAAATACTAATGTATTTTACTTGTTCTTTTGTACGTGTTCTGATATGATGTGTTTTCTTTATAGTGGCCTGCAGGTGCCAATTTTTGTTCAAGTATTTGGAATATTTGACAGATTATTGTAGTTCAGAAAGCATTTCTGTTATGAAACAGAAGTGTTGCAGTTGTGTTCAATTATCAATTTGAACGAGGGATTAATTTCTTTTTTGTAACAGAATTGAACTGAAGTAATTCGTGTGATCTCTTCTTTTCATATAGCTTGATGGCTTCATCAGTGAAGAAAAAGTTAATTACACACTATATCCAATAACATTTCCAACTGAGAGTGCAGCAGAATGGAAGAAACTGTTTAAACCATGTGCTTCACAAAGGCTATTCTTGCCAGTAAGTTATTCTGTAATAGGACAGTACAGAGGTCTGTTTACAAAACATCAAGGTATCCCTGTTAATCTAATTTCTGCTTAGTTTTAAATCAAAAACTATTACTCTTAAAAGTTACTTTTATGACATCCATAGAAAAACCCCAGACTTTAACCTTCTGGGATACTAATACACTAGGGAATAAAAGTCCTTTTCCCACTTGCTCCGTTATGACACGTATCCTCAATTAGTGGTGTAGGTCATGTCATCCTCTCAGAGGTAAGAAGGATTTATCACACCTCATCTGCTCATTTACTTAGAAAGTTTCCTGCATGTGCAGGTCTGAGAAGAATTAGAGAAAATGAGACAAGAAAAGGGCTATCATTGCCAGTGCTCTGTGCAGCATTTTCTTTGCTGATCTAAGGCACTTCAGAAATCATACTTCAGACGAGGTGAATTATAGCAGTGGCAATCGCCATCCCTGGAGATATTCAAAAGACGTGTAGATGTGGTGCTTAGGGATATGGTTTAGTGGTGGACTTGGCAGTGCTAGGTTACGGTTGGACTCAATGATCTTAAAGGTCTTTTCCAGCCTAAATGATTCTATGATTCTGTCACCCACATACTGTCTCTTCTAGGGCTCCCAAACCCTCTCCCTTGTTTGATTAGATGCATAGGAAAGCAAGGGAACAGGAGGAAGATGGGAACTCCTGTTATGGTAATGTTTCATCTGGCCTGCAACCTACTGCTGAAGAGTAGGGTACAAAATACAGACTGAGTGCCTTTGCATGACTGTTCTATATAAAACCTCTGTTTCACTCTACAAAAATTCTCAAAAATGAGAGAAGGGGGAACAATGGAAAATTTATTGACTGCAAACTCTCAGTCTAAAGTGCATGTGACAAAAATGTGTTAAACTTCATTGTGTGATGGCAGCAACTTCTTTTTCATGAAGAGAAGCTCAATAAAACTTAAGTTTCATTTTAAACTTTTTTCCTCTCACAGTTAATCCTCAAAAATGTGGATTCACTACTGTATGTTGATACTGATGTCCTGTTTTTGAGACCTGTTGATGATATTTGGTCTTTTTTGGGAAAGTTCAATTCCACACAAATTGCTGCAATGGCACCAGAACATGAAGAGCCTCGTATTGGGTGGTATAATCGCTTTGCTAGACATCCCTATTATGGAGTCACTGGAATAAATTCTGGAGTCATGTTAATGAATATGACACGTATCAGAAGAAAGTATTTCAAGGTATGTCTGTTGCCTTTATTGCATTTTCTGTGGTTTTACATCCTTTAATTCTAATCCTCTTTCAAATTCATGTGGGACAGTAATTTTCAAAATAATTTTCTTGTAATTGGAATAATGCTCTAAAAGTATACTGTGTTTAAAATGGTACCTAACTTGTGTTTTTTAAATGTGATTCACTGTAAGACTTGGAATTCCTAAATTTCAAGTGTGCTTGATTGTTTTCATTCTTGTAGTTCTGAGAGATCCTGTGAATTGATACAGTTTTCTGTAAATTACATTTGTTGATAGATATTCTGATTGATTTCTTCACAGTAGAGGGCAGAGGAAACAGTTTAACATACTGTATACTAACTTTAAAAATGTGTGTAGCATCATGGCCAGGAGGTGGTGCTAAAACATTTAGTAAGGTGTTCTAACTGTACGGTTTCCAAATTTAGATCTTTTACATTGTAACCAGGTGGTGATCACCTCAAGTATCTTTTTTATTTACTTTGAAGTCGTAGTTCTTGTAGAGAACTAAGTTCATCCTGAGAGTACTTACTAAAGGAGTGTGTGCAGCATCAGAAATGGCTGTTGTTTCACAGACAGGAAGTTTTTTCTTATATGCTTGAAACACAGGTGAGGAAGATTGTGCGTCATATTTGGTATGGGGAATCAGAACAAAAAAAAAAAGTCTTGAATTGTTGTGAAAACATTGATCTTAATGCTCTTTCTCAAATTGTTCAGTACATACTGTATTAAGCAAGTCTGCTTGATGAGTTGCAGACTTAGCATTCATACAAGTAAGGAAAGGAACTGAAATTGGAGTGAGCTACCTTGTACTATGCAAATATACTAAATATTCAGAATTATAACAGGGCACTTGAGAAAGGGAGGCAGAAACAGAGAAAAGCTTCTCAATAGCAAAGCACATGATTCAAAGCACTTTTTGATGGCTTTTGTTAACAAAAAACAAATAATTAAAAAAAAAGCCAAAAAACCCCACAAACAAACAAATAAAAAACCCACCAAAACTAAAAAAAGCCAACAATCCAAAACAAAGCAAAACTCAAAAAAACCCCTAAAAAATATAACTCCCTCCTCCACCCCCTCAACAACAACCCAAAACCCAACAATTAACCCTGCTCCACTTCAGTCATTTTAAATGTTAGAAATAAAGCATTTTCTGCCATTAATCATTAGCCATCATTCTTTGACATCCTTCCCAGGGCTTTACTGTCGCTTCAAACTTCTCTTTCCATCTCCGATGTATATATACTTCTGGCCCTTGCTTTCATATTTCTTCTGAACTTTATACTTGTCCAGGAATGGTTGTGTGTGCACTGTGGCTATTTGTCAAATGTTTGAGACCAGTGGTGCATGTAAAGAAATATTCTTTCACTCTTGCTTGATAGTAAGAACTAAAAAAGAAATTTTAAAAGATGGTTTGTTCTATATACCGGTTTTGTGTTTTCTTTTTACTTTTGTGTGTGCAGCTTTTAACATGTTTCCTGAGAACTTACTTCTTGCATTAATTTAATCTTTTTCCTTCCATTTCTGTGCTTCCCCCCACCTGCTTTGGTCATCCTGTACATTTTTCCTGGAGTCTTAGTCTGATTATCTTGAACAAGAAATACAGATATAATGTTTGGATGCATACTGTTTTGACATATATGTATTTTCTGTTTCAGCTGAAGCATTTGAAATGGCCTCTTTAGGTACCCTTCTTGGTTTAAAATCTTGCCCCAGTATCTTTCAGTCTCTTCTATAACAAATGCTGAGCATCTAGCTGAGCATCCAGGTGTTTTGCCTCTGTCTTTGTACGTTCCTGGCAAGTGTAATGTTTGTTATTTGTTCAAGCTTTGAATTTATAGAAATAGTTACTTTCTCCAGTGTGACTGGCTTGGTAAGACTCTGCATTAGACTGTACTGCCAGTGACTGAGGTACTTATCAGACCTCCTCATGATTTCTAACTCATGCTGCTGACTTAGTTCTTCCACCTGTTGGACACACTGGAGAAATGTCCTATGGTATCAAGCTTGTGGAACATCACAGGGCCTTAAAATGCACGAGCTCTGTTACAGAAACTCTGCTGTTTGTGGAGACTTGCAGGGACTTTGTTGTCATCTTCAGGTTCTTTGAATGTATTGAAAGGGTGATTGGTCAGTATGAAAAGTTGCAAGCCCCACAGCAAAACTTTGAAAAGGGTTTAGCATAGTTGAGACTACACGTTAGGCCTGAGAGAGTGTATGGCTTCCTTTGTTTACTGATGGCAAAGAAGCTACTAGTTTCAAGCTTTTAGAAGAGAGGTAAAACAAATTCAGGGGTAGGGACTATTCTAATGCCCCTTGCCAGCAACACTGCAGATGCTTTTGGACCTTGCTGGTACTGTCCCATGTTGTGTCCCATTAACTATTCCAGTCAAATACAGTAGAACTAGAAAATGCTTCATTGTCTTATAGGAAGGACCAAATTTGTTTATGTTCATTCAGGAGACTGAACACATTCCTCAAGGAATATATAAGTTCTAGGAATTCTTGTATCTCTAAAAAGCTGCCTGTAGATCTTTTTTATGACTATCTAGTGGCTAGAGCACTTGTCTAAACAGTGGAAATTTTGATTCAGGATATTCCTCCAATATGATGGATTTAAAACTGTGGCTTCTTTGTCTATTGTAGTTTCTTCAGCCTGGAATTACAGGCCGAGCTGCTTGAGGCCTTTAAGCATCTATCTTCTGTTGTCGTCTTGATTTGTAAGAGTCAGGAGGAACTAGAAGATGAATAGATAAAAAGAACTGGAGACTTTAGCCAATGGTTATAGTGGTCACCTGAGTAGCAGAAAATGTGTAATTCCATGTATTGCTTAAGGATTAAATCGTCTTTTATCCATTTATTTATTCAAGCCTCAGCCTTCTCAGGACTGTCAGGTCTATTCATTTCAACAAGCACCCTAGGTATTTGGCTATCCGTGGTGCCTAATGGAAGTTGTCACTCCTGTTTCTATTTGTCTTGTGTGTTTTGAGACTGTGTATATAAATACAGTACAAATGTGCACTGCATATATACATCTATATGCACACATGTATACATATATACAGATACATATGCATGCACATACATGTTATTGAATATAGTGTGGTCATTAAACAGTGCAGAACTGGACGTAAGACTAGAATTGGTAATGAAACTTCTGATGGGTAGTGCGTACCTGTTGTCTTTGCTAAGCAGTAATTAGAAAACGGGAATGTAAAACATGCCAAAGTATTTAGGAGATAGAAGAACTAATAGTAGGAGACTCTTTTTTTGGACTTGCATACCTATAGATGTAGATACTTTTATACTCAAAGAGACGTAGCAGATACAGTGTTTTAACAAAAAGTCCTAGAGCACTGAAGCTTTGTAAATAGAGAACAATGACTTCTATAAGATTTATTAGGAAACTTAGTTGTGATGCCTCAGACATGGGCAGTCATGGAAAGGAATGAGCTCTTAGAAAATCAAACAAGGCCCAAACAAACCTCCAGATAGTGTGTGCAAAGGAGAGGTTCATGGGTATGCTTTAGACAAAAAAAGATCAATATTCAGAGAATTTCTATGACCTAAGCCACTCTACACTTTTTTTAACCATTCAGGATTGCTTAAGGCTATAGCTCCAAAAAATATGATGAGCCTGTGCAAAATCTGATTGCTTCTAAAAGGAAGGTTCCCATCTCTTACCAGCTGCTTTTCTTATTTACTTTGTCCTGCCTATGGTGTTTTTTGGTCCCTTGTATGATTCAATTAAATGTGGTAACAATGGAAAAAAGCCGCCTTTCTGCTGAGTAAGTGAAGTAAATCAGCTCCCAAAAAATCTAGTAAATATTGGCATGGGTAATGCAAGAACAGGATAGAGTCATTTCACCAGAAGGAAGAGGGCTTGCTCTTATTTGGCATTGAGGAAATTTAAACTGGTCACCTGTTTGTGGGACACAGCTGCAGTTTGTTTAGATATTGCTATTATGATTTGAGTATTTTTCCTCAACTTTATATTTTTTTACTAGAATCGAGAGAAGTAATACTAAGTTGCTACAGGCTAAATGTGACAGCTCTCGTAAGTCTGACTTCAGCCTTGGACAGGCAGAAGTCTTATGGGACAGAAATCAGTAATGACCAAACTAAATAAAGCACAGCATCTAAACAAAACAAAACAAACACACAGAAAACCCACATGTAGGAGAATATCTTCATGTCCTTATATATTCTTACACATTTTCTTCTGCTCAAAAAAGCCTGGAATTTTGGGGGGTTCATAAGAGCCTGTCTGTATCAGCTTGATGGCATCACAGAAACACCACTACCATTGTGGGGTTTTTTTCTTAAACCTTTAGCCTTCTTTGCAACTTGCTGAATATTAGAGAGGAGGTTTATATTCTGGAAATCTGTAAGTTACGATAGAGTTATTTTTCTCATGTTTACTGGAGTAACTTTTGAAAAGCAATTCTGTCATCAATTTTGATTGAACTTGAGCATTCTACTTCTCACGCTGTCTGACCTCACTACAAGTTATGGTAAAATTTTAAAGAAGGAGATTGCATAACTACTCAAATAGTTTATCTTGCTCTGTGATTCCTACACCGGTTTCATTATATGTTAGTATTAATAAATTATTATATAACTCTTTTCTGTTTATGCAAAGGTTATTGAAATATTACAGTTTCTAATTCCTAAATCTGATAGCACTATTTGTCAAGTAGTATTGCTTCCAGACATCTGGCAATGTGCTGTATGCTGTAACTTGCTTTGCATCTCCTTGGGCTATACTCCGGATTTCACTGCTATTAAAACTATACAAGTTAAATTAAAATTATATGAAATAATGACTTGAACAATTAAAATAATATTTCTATGGGTTTCTCTAAAACTTTATTTACTACTATATATTCTTTTATCATGATTATCCTGGTATCAGTGAGCTAATTTAATTGTTTTTAATTCTTAGCATTGAGTCTAAATTTAAACCTTAGGTCAATATTCTATGGTTGGCAAAGTTCAGGTGAGGGCCTAATCTTTACCGACTGTGATTCAGTCTGATCAATTTGGGGTTTTTTTGGAAGGTTTTAGCTTGGTGTTAAGCCTGTGTTTTCTTTTGTTTAATCACATTGCACTGAGCCTAATGATAATTCTTGCTAGAGAAGAATCCTCTTGTGCATTTCTTATGCTTGCTCTCATCAGATACTTGCAAGCACTCGTAGTCATAAATTTTTTAGGACAGAAGGGACTGTAGTATTCTGTTTGGCTTCTTACATAATATAAGCTATAGATCTTTTTTGTATTAATCCTTGTCTGAAATCTGATATTATTTCTTTTTTTGGTCTTCATTTCTGAAAGCCGTTCGTATTTGATGACTGGAATGATTTGAGGAAAGACTAAAATGTTAACCGCTAATTTTTGCACTTTCTAGTTTGTCAGTGGAAAGCTTGGAGAAGGAAGTCTTTGATACTGTAATTCTAAAACTGAATATTTTGCTCTTGGTAATCTTTTCTGTGTTTTAACATGGTGTCTCTGTGTACAGATCTCAAACATATTGGAATTCTAAATTCTTGTTGTTGGTTTTTTTTGGCAACTTGGTTAAAAAGAATCAAGGGTATGATTCTGAGCTTGTTCAGGAGTTTTCTCTCTTTAGGACCTCCTGGTATTTCATGCTCACTCTCCCAACTGAAGTAGGAGGTACAGAGTGAGCAGTGTTGTTCCTTATCTGTTTTAGTTGAGCTTAAATGTTGTGTAGAGATAAGAAGTTAGCTTTAGAATATTTAACCTGTTACACTGCAGACGGTAACCCGTTTGGTAATGTGGAGTTTAGTGTAGGTGAGCTTATTCCAAGTAGCATATCCCCAGCCAAACCCTTAGAACAATTCCTCCTTTTCTTTTGAAGGGATTTTGCTAAATCAGGAATTTGGGAATGCTGCCTTTTGCTAGTGAAAAGCTGTGCTTTTGTTGTGGAAGTTCAAGTTCAGTAACTAAAAAAAAATCAGTTCAACTCAATGAAAATTTGTTTGAAAAACTTTGAAGGATTTCTGCATTTTTGTACACTGCTTTGTAGCCAATATTTTTACCTACTCTTTAATTATTAATATTATATTGATCTGGTTTGAATTTTTGAAGTTAACTTTAAAATCTGTGTATATTATCACTCCATGATAAAGACAGAGAAATTGTGTAATGTATATTTAAATAGTGCCCATCCACTTGCACGTATCACATAAATGCAGTTCATAAATGCAGATCCTATTGCTGTATAAAAAAAAAAGTCTTGTTTCTTAGAACTCTTAGTTTAAGATGTGTGAGGGAAATCTTGACAAAAATTTAATGTGTCAGTTAAGTAGAAGTTGGAGATGCATCTAATTTTCCTTATCATAATATAATAATTGAGAAATAAAACATATTGGAAGTGTCCATAACTATTTTCCTTAGATATGCTCGCTTGTTTAAAAGGAAGAAATCATCTATACATTTGAGATTTGTAACTTTGAAAGGCAAATTACTGAGATTCTATAAGGCATTTCTTCTTTATAGGAATAATTGTCTTGAATGTTGTTTTGCTTTGTTTTGTTTAATAGAATGATATGACACCAGTCCGGTTACAGTGGGGAGAAATTCTTATGCCACTGCTGAAGAAGTACAAATTGAACATAACATGGGGTGATCAGGATCTGTTGAACATCATGTTTTTTCACAATCCAGGTAAATCCACATTGATTCTAAGTCTAACATGACAAACTTGCTCTTTTCTATGATGTTCAAAAATCTGAGAAAATACTCTTCAGCAGTCTTGCGTTAAAGTATTCAAGGGACTTTTAACTACTTTGGTTTTCTGAAAGCGTTTACTCCGAGACACAGCATTAGGGTTTGCTAGAGTGTAATTAGCTGCTGGGTTTCAAAACAACTGTAGAGAAATTTATGAAACGGCCTTAAGGAAAAAAAGAGACAAGTAATGTATCTCCTGAAACAGTTTTAATATTTAATCCGGAGTTCTCATTTTTCTACACAGAAAGTCTTTATGTCTTTCCTTGCCAATGGAATTATCGGCCTGACCACTGCATCTATGGAAGCAATTGTAAGGAAGCTGAAGAAGAAGGTATATTTATTCTTCATGGAAACAGAGGTGTTTACCATGATGATAAACAACCAACTTTTAGGGCTGTCTATGAAGCAATAAAAAATGTAAGTGTTTACAGCATTGTGCTTGTGCAAAGTGTTTTTAAATGTATTTTTATTGACAGTGCTGCATGCTATTTTCTAGGTTTTGCTGATACTTACCTTGATTGCCACAAAGTAGTTTTTTTTGTATCTTTTAAAAGATGTTAAGAGTTTCACCAATTTTTTTTGTTTACTGCTTGGATAGAATTCCTGTATATTCCTTTTGTGATAAGCACGTTTTAAAACATGGTATAGACTATGTCTCGGTTAGGATTTTAACACATTGCCTCTAGATTTCAATGTCTATTTAAAAGGCTTTATTCTCATTCTCTTAACAAATATATCTACTAAACTGCTTGTTTGGAGCATTTTGAGGTCACCAGAAGCTTCATTTTTCTGGATATTTTAAAATGCAGAAAAAAACCCTTTCTCCCAGAGTTTGTGTGTGTTTACTGCAACATTTTAACATTTAATTGCAGCTAGTTTGGTACTGTGGAAAATATTTTTTTTATACTGTTTCGACCTTTTCTAGAGATTCAGTGTATTAATATTTTGCTGTTCCTTTAAATGCTAAGCACAGTGACTTCTTTTCATTGTGCAAATAAGTCATCTAATAAACTATTTATCACTACATCAGTATACTCACTGAAGAGCTGTAAAATTTAGCACTGATGCACATTTTAATGTAGCAGGCTATTGTGTGTGTATAACCTTCAAAAATCAATAGTATATTTTAATGGTACTTTATTATATGTTGTCATATGGATATAAAAATGAAGAAAAGTACTTTTGGGGGTCTGAGAATACATTGCAGGGCAAGTGGATGTGTTTCAATAAAAATATGATTTCTTTGTTTCCTTTGAGCATTGTCAAAAACAGAAGAAAAAATTATTTTTTTAAATTTATGATCCCATTTGGTTTATGAATATGTCAGAGAAAGTATGTGAAACACTGCTGATTCAGTGGTAATAAGATCAACAAAATTATGTTACTTTGAAATGAGTTTTAGCTTATAATTTGTTTATAAAAAATATTGTGCTGTTGAATTAACGACTACTTTATTTCATCCCCATGTTAACCGTAGTGTATGTTTGACCATCATTCAGTTTAATGAAACTTCAGTAGTACCACTTTTCATACTGTTGTTTCATTATAATTTGATAAGAATTCCTTGAAAGTTATATGTCATTCAAGAAAGTTACTGTTCAACAAACAGATAACCAGAAATCATTCTAGATGTGTAAATTTTTAATTTAATATGGTCATTTTAAAATTCCTCCTTGCCTGTCTGGATGTTCTCGTTTGCTTATGTTTTTTTTAAAAACAACACAAACTTGTTTGCTAGGCTTATTGAAAGCATTAGAGAATATTTCTGTAATTCAGAGGTGTCTTTCAAAGGCTGCGTTCAGAAGCTCTCTTGAGTTCTTGAAAACATTTAATAAACCTATAGAAAGCAAACAGGATGTTCAAAGGCATTTTTATAAAACTCTTTAATAACTCTGAATAATGACACTCTTCTATTTTGACCTTAAATCTTCTTTTCTTAACCTTGTTACAGTATTCATTTGGAGATGATCTGGTTCATTCCCTGCTGCAACCCCTAGAACTGGAATTACGGAAAACCGCGCATACGTACTGTGGAAGGGTATACGAAGTGTTCGTAAAGCAGCTAACAAAAAGCATAAGAGACTTGTATGCCAGAAGATCAAAAGGAAGGTGATTTTTATTCCAAGCTGTTAAACCAAGAGACTGAATTAACACACTGTTCAAAAGGTGCAAAATTCAAATATGGCTTGAATCGGCTCTTAATGTGCCCAGATAAAAGTTTACTAGCATACGTAAAAATGAAGAAAATATTCATGCAATGAAGAACAGGAACTTTTTTTCTGTAAAGGTGACTTTTTGCTCTTTTGAAGTTTAATCCATGATGTTTATCTTGGATCTGATGATTTGGGTGTTACTGGCTTCTATGGTCAGTAGTTTTAGTCTGCATAATTCAGTTATCTAATGATCAGATGAACAAGGAAGAAATGAAGATGGTTCTATTTGGGAGTGTACCTCATATATTGTCTAAAGTTCTGTTAAACTGTGAATGTAGCAATAACTGAGTCAGCAGCACTAACCTCACTTTAAAGGTGTGAGCCTTTATGTAAAGAAAGTTGTTTACAAGTGCAGAAAATACTCTATTTTCAAAGAAATGTGATATAATCATTGACAATCTTTATGTGCCTTTATGTGTTCATCTCTTACATGTCAAAGTACTGTTTTGACAATCTTGTTTTGCTTATCTTAGATGTAAACTGCACACTATAAACAATTTTCTCATAAATGAATAACTAGTATGTGATACTAGTTTTCTCTGTAGATACAGAGACTTTTTAATACACAGCATTTGTTTCGAGATCGTTGAGCCATCATGGCCAAAAGATATAGCAGAGTTGAGGGGTTTTTCTAGCAAAAAGTCAGTATGAAGTTGTCTGTGTTACAATACTTTTTTAAAATTACATGGATTTGCAGCTTTATAGGGCATTTTGGAAATAGGAAAAAAAGAAACAAAACAAAACAGTGGAAGGCTGTTGCTGTTATATTTTCTTACTAAGGTTTATTATCTGACGATCATTATAGAGTATTTAGTTCCTAAAAGTGAAGAGCTGTAATGAGAGTTCTGATGCTTCATCAGACTGTATATTAGAGGAGTTTCTTAGAGAATATATTCTGTTATCATATTCTTTAATAACATGGCTTTAAAATAGTTTTGAGGCAGACCCTCAACTACATGAATGCATTACTGTCAATAGGGCGATAGTGATTTACAACATGTAAGGATTAGGCTTTCTTTAGTTATCTTAGTGAAAAAAAATCTGTTTATGTAATACGAACTTTTTTTCAGAGAAAAACATGAAGAAAAAGGCTGAGTTCTAGTGTTACAGTAAAATATTATTTAAAATTGCATGGTATGAAATGTATTTGTAAGGTATATTTGAACTTGGATAACCTGTCTAACTGAGATGAAGTCTTCGTGAAGTGAGTTTTTGGACTCCAGAAATGTTCCTGTGTGTTGAGCATGGAGGATCCACTCACTAACTTGCACCTTCATCCCAACCCCGTTTTAGAAGCTTAATTTTTGTGGCTGTTTCTTTATCAAAGACAGGCTGGCTCTGACTCCCAGATCCATGTGAGCTGGATGAACGCTTTAGCTGTAGAAAACCACACTCCATTGGACGCACAGCTTATATTCTGAATTCTGCTTCTAATCTCCCTGCTGGCTCAGGGTGTAAATTTCTGGAATAGAAACTAGAAAGCAGTCTGCTTCACGTGTAGTTACGGTCTCTTTTCCTTGCTATGTAACCTTTTGAAGTCTGAAAATCTAGAAATCTGTGTGAAGGTGAATACTGTTATTGACTGATTTTTACAATATGCAATGCATTATTTTTTTACATAAATACTGATTTTTATACCAATTTGTCTTCAGCTTTTTTTTTAACTTGTATCGTGTGTTTGGGTTTTAAAATGATTTCTTTTGGCCTGTTTTTTGTGTTTGTCTTTGCAGAAACTTTCAGTTTTGAATTGATTTTTAGCGTGTTGTATGCATGTGAAGATACTGCTTAAAAGCCAGTGAGCCATTTTAGAAAAAAAGTGGAATGTGAACATTAGCAGCAACCTTTCCACGTAAATGTCAGGTTTTGTGGGGGATTAGAACAAAAAGGATTAATATTGAAGCTTATCATAGGATGAAAATTCTTACTTTGTGCTTATTTAAAGAGATGTTTACTTAGCATTATACAAATAGGAGAATATACTGCCTTATACCATGTTTTTTTGTTTAATTGTTATTAATATAAACTTAAACTGTTCACCTCAACTCTCCATTCCCCAGTGAAACTCATGAACACTTTAGAAAACTTTAAAACCAGCGAGTGCTCAGTAGTTTCCATTAAGTAACTCTCCAGAGTATTTGTTTCGAATAAATTTCCAGTTCTGTAATCCCAGTTTCTTAAACTTAGAAATGTGACCTACCTTTAGAAGCAGATTTGACTTTTACGAACTAAACATTTGGAGACAGTAAGAAGACTGGAAAACCAAGAAGTGTGATAGAAACCAGTTGTACCCCCAAACATTTCAATACCTGATTTCTAAAGTTATATGCATATAAGTCTAGAAACGTATATCTAGCCTTCATATCCTTATTGCTCTCTAGTTTTGGAAATGTTGTGTTTTCTGTAGACATAGTAAATAACCAACAAAATAGGACCTGACAAATTATAGAACTTTAGAAATCCTCTTTTCATTGATTTATTTATCATAAAACTATTTAATGCTAACAGAATTGTAAAGTTTCATAGAAAAATGTAAACAACAGGAAATGTACATTCAGGTTAAACCAAATCTGTCGTCTTTGTGCTTGATTTGTCTCCATATCATGGTACCATTATTCTGTTTCTGTTTAAAGGGAACACAGTCTCGTGGTAGAAGAGATCTGTTTGAAGATGTGTTATCTCATTTATGTGAAATTCTCTCTCTTTGTAGGTGGTATGAAAGGCTGGCAGTCCCTTAATGAGATCAAACCATGCTCATGTACGGTCCTTGTACCTCTGCCTGTTAATAAGGCTTAATGAGCCTTATGAAAATGTCTTTCCAGTTACTTGTAGTTTTGCCAAAATTTAGACTGAAGGGGACCTTTAATGCCATTTCAATTGGTTTTGGTAAGCTTTTGATTTTTAAATTTAGAAAGATTAAGAAAAGAGGTTTAGAAGAAAATAAAAATTATCTTCCTTATTCCGATTTTAAACAGATTTAAAAGCAATCTGAGGTTGCCTTTTGCTGGTTTTGATCCCCGTTTGGTCAAGCTATAAACTTCTGGCAAAATGTTGTTTGGAAAACTGAAATGTCAATGTTTTTTGTTAATTTGTACCAGGTTTCTGTCCATATTAGGCACACTCCAGCCACACAGGCTGTGCACTTTCCACAACAGGATGACAGAAAGCCAGTCTTTTTTCTTTGCTTCCTTCCAAATTGTACTTCCCATCTAGATAGCATGGAAAAGGAAGTAAATGTAGTGTAGTGGTAGGAGGAGAGGAGGGTCTGGGTCTGCTTGGAATGTTTAAAAGCAGAACATGTAGGAGGTGAAGCTGAAGGTGTAGTGAATTATCTATACCTGCATTATTGGGCTTTCTTATTTAGCGTGAAAACAGGAATGAAGCACTGCTGCTTATTTATTCATTTATGGATGTGACGGCGCTTGTTCTGGATTAAATGGGGTGAAACTGAGGGGTAAAATCAGTCTTCTACTTTTTCATTTTATCTGTAGGAAAACACTAGATTTCTGGTTTATAAAAGTATCTCCAAACACATGGGCATATCTAGAATTTCTATTTCTTAGAAGTCTTAAGTTCTTTTAATTGTCTAGTTTCTGTTTCCAATTAAAAGATTTTAAACTATCAAGCAGGTTTAACAATATCCATTTACTGATGACATATATATTTTTTTTTTGACTGAGTTAAGTGGAAAACCCCTGTATAATCTAAATGAATGCGTAGGCTGTTTGTGTCTCCATTTTTTTTTTAATAAGTTATCTATTTTGAATAGTTATTATTTTTACATTCTTTCCTGTGGTCTCTAATGCGATTACCATAGTTGTCGTAGCTCCCCTGCCCACTTCGCTACTTTGCGAATGGAGGGCATTTGGAATAGCTTCAGTAATTTTGTGTATTAAAATAAGTTGCAGGACCTGTAGTGTGCGGGCATGGCTTCTTGTTTATTAGCAGGAAGTAGATGCTTCTGTAGCACAGGCAGTAGAAGTATGAAGTTGTGGGAAGGTACTTTCTCATGACCGTGGACCTTGGAACATATCTTAAATGTGTCTTATGTGGCTGCTGTCAGTCTGAGCACGTCTCTGCACAGAAACACTCGGAAGTGATGTCATCACTTGTATTTTTCAAAAGGAACCGTAAGTATCTTTCTGGCATGTTTCTAAACTCTTTGGATGTCTTCAGTTTCTTTTTTGGCACTTCAGTTCTGTCTGTCCAGATGAATTCATCTATATATTTGAGAGGAATAACTTAAATTCCTACAAAGATTTGAACAAACAACAGCCAAGTTACTTGTTCAGGTTGTCCATGCATGAACCCAGCAAGTCAAATTTAAAAAAATTAAACACTGGTGTATTCACTTCAGGTTACCTTAGAAAAAAAGAAAAATGTTGTTTGATCCAAGTTTAGCTCAGCGGAGAAACACAACTTGCCTTCTGTATTTAACTGCCAAATCTTAAATAACACAGGATAATTTTCTATAGAAATGCAAGTTGCCTCACAGTTGCTTTGCAGTCCTAGTAGACTACTAGAAACTATTACTCTGGTTTAAAAACAGAAGATGTTTGCAGAGGTAATAGTGAATTTCCCACTTCAGGAAGTGGGGAGAAAATCTCATTTTAAAGTAGTTCTCAAAATCTCTCTCTTGTAACCACTTAGTGGATCTATATAAGAACAGCTTGTCCTCCAAGGTTATCATAAAATTTAAGATCTGTGGTTCTCCAATGCATTTTTAAGCCTTTGTGGGCTTATTGAATTTTTAAGTTTCTTGAAGGAATATTAAGTAATCAGAAATTTTTGTGTTGAAGAAGTTCAGTTGTGTCTCTTCACTTTTGCTGTTGCTTTATGCACAGCTGCATTCAATTCTGTAGAGAGCCCTCCTTTAAACTTATGGCTGTGCATCTTCCTTCTATATCTGCTAGCAAATGTTTACAAGGTTTCTTTATTCTCTCTTCCTCCTTTTCCCTGAACTGCTTTTAAAAGATAATCACTAACCTCTTCTTTCATTTGAATGCTTATAAAAATTACAGGAGATATTATTTCAGGTCTCTTTGCAGAGACTTGTAATTAAAGGAGGACCTGTAGTCCTACTGTGGTGGTTTGGTTGGTTTAGGGTTTTTTTGTTTTTTTTGTTTTTTAATTCAGATTGCTATATGAGGACGTTTGGGTAGAAGGAATTTTCAAGCCTTTACTAAAGTCATGTTTCTTGAGTGATCATCTAGCAGTTTCTTCCCTGAATCAACTAATATTATCCCTGTCATCTCTTGTGATAGATGCTTGGCTACTGTCTGCCTAGTTGATCTATATTATTGCAACTTCCTGTAATCAAACAGTGACTATCATTCCTTCTAGATCTGGATTTTAAACACCCATATCTGGGTGCCACCTTAGTTGCACAAACCAGGGACTTAATCTGTTTCCACTTTTAGATATCCATCTTTGATTTCATTTCCCTGTTTTAATTTCCAGATGGACTAGTAGGGATAAAATCCTGAGATAACAAGAAATGCAGAATTTTTTGCAACAGCTTAGAGAACTACAGATTTCTGAAAAAAATAAAAACAAAATCAATTTTGAAATAGTATTCTATCCTTGAGCCCGGTTTCTGATTTGGTAGATGTAACGGTTAACATCCTTGGTTCTGTCAAATAATCTGACTTTTGCTATGTAAGCTACTTATGTGGAGAGATGGACAGGTATCTCTTAAAGACCGATTCCTTGTTTGCTTTGAACTGCAAGGAAAGGAACAGCAGCTCTTTAACTGTAAGTCATTCCTGTAGATCCCCTGTGTCCCCATCTAAACTCTTTGAAACCAGTAATAACTGTCTCCTTGCTGCTATTTAGTGATACTGCATTTAGTGGTTTTTCTAATGGTCAAGCTGAAAGGGGAGGGGGAAAAATGCAGTTATTCCAATCTCCTTGTTATTTCTTGCTCTGCTGTCTTTAGAATTCCCCATGGCGCTAAAAAAAAAACCAAACAACAACCAGAACCCAACTTTCTGCATCTGGGTCCAAGCCAGAGGCAAATAAACTTGATGGCTTCTCCTGACACATTAAAACCTTCATTTGGGAACACGCTTTCTCTGGTCATGGGCTTTACTCTTAGATAAAAACTCAAGAGTGTTTTGTTGCACTGCTTATCAAAGCAAGTCTGCAAGAGCAGGACTCATCCAGTTTGATACAGTTTATTGCCGTCTTAAGAGTGCCAAACTTGTAAGATACAGGCATATTATGTTCCTAAAGTCTGTTAGAAGCCTGTAAGAATATAATCAATCTTAAGTCTACAGTCTTTAAGACTTGTGACTGCTTTTCAAGGTACCTGTTGAACAAATATTCTCACTCAAATTCCCTCTTTTTTCCCCTCTGTGCTATTTCCCACAGACAATTTATTGATTTGTTTGTCCTTTTAGAGCGAAGAGAAAATTTGGGAGTTTGCTGTAAGAAATGTCCCCTTGAAATCAAACAGGATTTTGCTAGGGAAGGAAAGGGACTGCGAAGTTCGTTTGCTAGTGATAGTTTCTGGCCTTCAGACCTCCGTAAGTTCATGGAGTGCAGATGTGCAATTTACCTGTGGTTTCCTCATCGCTTTGAGAAGTGCTGCTAGATTTCACTGTCTGTAATTTCCTCACTCATTTCTAGCATCGAACACTGGTTTCTAAAAATCGTCTTTCTGTATTCCTAAAGGGCCTTTCTATTTTATCTAGTTTGTGTTGAATTATTAAACCAACTGAGATGAACAATTCATTAGAATAGCCTAATACATTTTCTACTACCTTCATATTCTGGGAGGTCACGTTCTCTCCTGATCCTCCTTTGGGTCATTTAATATCACATCCTCATTCTCAGAATTATAATCTGGGAACAACAGGTTCATTTTTTCTTTTGTGTCTTATGAATCTTAATGTTCTGCCAGTCATTTGTGTATACATTTTACTAGAGCAATTCACATTAAATCAGTCTGTAATATTCACATGAATTGCTTTGAAATACAAAAGTAGATGTAGAAGTTATCCTAAACTGCAAAGCTTTGTGGTTGAATTAATGAGTATTTAGGGTATGGGTTTTTTCAGGCTTCCAAGAAAATGAAAGCAATATAATCAGGTATCTCCTGATTTAAGACTAGGAATTTAAATTTAATTAAAGCTGGTGTTGCAGCCTTATAATGCTAACCTACTGTGTCTCACTGAGCAGCTGGTGCCTACGAAACACTCTGCTTGATATCCTGTTGGATATCATGAAACTTCGGAAGTATAATGTCATGCGGTTTCTAACTAGCCATTGGTACTCCTGGCTTCTTTTGTTTTAAAATGTTCTATTTTATTGTTTTGGTTTACATTTTTATGCCATGTTTAGTGTTATCCAAGGTGAAGCAGGGTTGCAGATCTGAACCTAAGAAATAAAAACCACTTTTGCTACCTGGGGTGTGTTTTATGCTATTATTTGTCTTTTGATTTGATATTTTTCACTAACCTAGTGGGTAAATTTGATACATTGGGGGCTTACTGCCTGTCATGGGCACTCATCTTTCCTGCTTGCTGTTCCTGGCTTGCCTCCTTTCTCCACTACCCCTCCAGTCTTCTTGCTGCCTGTCTCTTCCAGGAGTTGGTGTCACTCTATCTGTTCTTCTCATGATGCTTTTTCTGGATCTTGGTGGCTGGTCTGCCCATTAGCCAACGTTCTGCCACCAGATATGTGATTTCGGAACTGGGCCGTTTGCTGTAGTGAAGGGCATCCTGCAGCTGGTGTGGTGCTTTCTGCACAGTGCTGATGGATGAGCACGAGTCTGGGCACGAGACCATGTTCTTGACCCAAAGCAGATCCTAAGCAGTGCTGTGTTCCTTGGCTGAAGCTCAGGGAAGAAACTTACTTTTCCTTTCAGCTTTGTGTAGACTATTACAAATTTTTAATCTTCTTGATTTTTCTGTAGAGATAAAGGCTTTTTACTGGGTGTGCTTTCAGGAAGAAAGCTTGGCTGATGAAACCGTCACAGCGGAACAGAGGTGATCCGAGCCATTCTGCTTGCCTCAGGCAGGCTCAGCAGGACTTTGGAGAACAACGTGAACAAAAGACAAGAGCCAGGGAACCTGGTGTGCAATGAGAGTTGATCTGTGCCCTGTTGCTCTGGGTGCTGGACAACCTCTGAGGGAGAAGTGATCTTCAGTTGACTCTTCCTTCTGTGCACATACAAAGAGAGAAAGTTGACTTATGACTTCAAAAAGCCCAAACAAAGTTTTAGAGGGATTATAGAATGCAATAGAGAGTGCACAGTATGTAAAAATGTTCTAGCTGAAAAATTAACAGCTGCAAATAGCCCATTAAAACACACAGGTTTCTGAGAACTACCTTCTTCACTGGTCCATAAAAACAATGAATAAACCAGCAAAAATAAGTAATGGTAGGATATTGATTAAAAAAATAGATCAATATCTTATTTTTGCAGTAATCCTGTTTGCCTATCTTGATCTTTCTTTGGCCAGAAGGGTAGGGTGTAATTAATCAAAATTGATTTAGCTTGAAGAATAAAGTGTTAACAGTTTGTAAGAAAAATGAAACATCTAGAGAATTTTTTCTGTTTTCTGTGCTTTAGACCTTAAGCAGTATCTAAGTGAATTAGAAGTTGCTTTCTTAATGTATACTTGTCAAATAGTACATTGGGAAGCACTTTTGTACTTTTGTACGAAAAATACTTTTGTATTTTTATACTTTTTAGTGTTTAAGGTTGAATAATACCTTTTTGCAAAACACATGTGTTTTGTGGATACCACATCCTGTAGAATAAGTCTATAATAACTGTTAGACGTAAAAATCCAATTGCTCCGGAGTGAGAGTTGTACAACAGACACATTATCCTCTTAGGGTGGTGTCTTGTCCCTGAAAATGTGTAATTTTAAAGGAATAGATTATATGGTACATTGGGCCTACTGCCACTCTTCATCTAAATTATTACTCTCTGAGGATGCAAACTTTTTTTTTTCCTTGGTATCAGCAAAGCAAGTGTCCGTTATGCTAAACAACACTGGAAAGCGGAGCTCTGAGACTGTTCTGTGGTGATACCCACTGGTGTGTTTGCAAGTGTTAGAGGAGACAGCCGTAACTGTTTCTTAACCATTTAGCAGCACTGTGCCTGACTGAAATCACTAGCTCACTGCTTTAAAATGCTGCATAAACACAAAGGAAATATACTAATATACAGTCTATAACAAGGAGGGTAAATACAGGCCCTCTGACCTCCTCTAGGAAAAAACTCAAAAATCCTTCCCTAATTAGTTTTACCCCTAAAAGTTCCAGAAGCTCCTCGAAGTCCACCAGGGATTTGAGTGTTGCTATTGATTTAAAGTGCTGAGATACTGTAGCAATAGATGGCAGCATAAAGCACCAATAAATCGATTAATAGAGTTTAACCTTGGGTTGTGTATTAGTTCATCTACTCTCATCTCTCATATATCACAAGCCGTTAATTTTCTCCCTGTTACCTTTGTACCAGTCCCAATAATTTGTTTGACTAAAGCGTAACTTGTGTCCAGCTAAATCATACCTTTCAGAAGAAAGCCCAGCCCTGGTCGGAAGACACAGAGAGAGAAAATACTTCCCTTTGCTGGTTTGTTGCAATGGTTCATCATTCTCATGGTTACACATGTGTACCTCAATTTTCATCTGAATTTCTCTGACATTAGCTTCCAGCCATTGATTCTTTTTATGCCTCTCTCTGTGAGCATAAAGAGCTCCTTAATAACCTGCACTTTCTCCTCGTGGAGGTACTTAGATGTTGTAATCAAATCACTTCTCAGTTTCCTTTTGGATAAGCCAAACAAACGACGAATAAACTCTCTCACTAAACCACGTCTTCGAGTTTTGTGGCTCTTTTTTTACCTTCATCAGTTTTCTGGAGTCCTCCTTAAAATATGGGCATCAAGATGGTATACAGGATTTCAGTACAATTAAGGACTTGGTAATTTTAATACACAGGTAAAATTTTCCTAGTCCTGAATTCATACATTGAATACTTATGTTAGCTTGCTTTCCATTCTTGGGATAAGATCTACATTCCTTGATGTGGGGGCATTTGTCTCTGTTAAAATGAGCTCAGCCTGGTGCCATTTCACCACAGTAATGCAGATTCATCTGTGCAACTGATGTCATTATCACTGTTTATCATCTTGCCAGGTATTGTCATCTGCAAACTTTATCCGCCGTGGTTTTATATTTACTTCCAAATTACCGATGAAAGCTTTTAATAATGTTGTGTCCTTTACAACATCACTGGAAACAGCTCCTTGATAATACTTTTCTATCACAGCTTCTCTGTTTAGAGTGGCCGGTTCGCCTTGCAAGGTTTCAATGTTTCTGTTTTTACTCTGCATAGCATAATTTCAGCTTCAAGGAACAACAAAAAAATACATTCAGGAATAAATATCAGACTTGTTTGACAAGTTTTATTTTCCTGGAAACCGCATTGCTTACTTCTGATTGTAGTATTTTCTTTTCATTCACTTCCAGTTAATTCTGTTGCAACTTTTGTAATAGTTTCTAATGGGAAGAGTCTCATAGTAGTCACCCTGCAAGTAATTTAGTATTCGGAATAATACTAAAATTGTTGAGCTTGTCTTCTGGAATTTTCTGAGAATGCTGAGATTTATTTGAACTGTTAACAGTAGCATTCTTCAGGAAATTCATGGTTTCCTACTGTGAATTGTCTAGATCGGCTGATTTTGAAATATTTATACCTCATCAATGTATGCTTAACTTTCTTCTGGTTTGCTAATAGACGAGAAAGTATTTCAACATCTACATGTGATGCAAACATATTTTATTTCTGAATGCAGAAGACTTAATTGAGTGCTTTTACATTATCAACAATGTTATCATTAGTAGTGAAACTAGTTTTATTTCTTTTGTTCTTAATTTGTTCAAAAAATTACAGCTTTGTTTTCTTAGTCCATTGTGTCAGCTGCAGCATTTTTTGTTGTTTGTGGGTTTGTTGTTGGTTTGTGGTGTTTTGTGTGTTTGTTGTTGTTTTGTCTTTTTTTCCCCCCAGATGTGATACTTCCCAGTTTTGCAATATGAACATCACGGTAATTCCTACGTAATTCTAATTTTTACCTTTTGTTAGTTTTATCTTGGTGAACCTTCACTTGTGTCACTCTGTAAGATGCTTGTCTGCCAGATGGAGTACTGGACAAAGTTTGCTTATCTGCAGTTACTCTCTGTGTCTTCTCACCTCCAGGTTTGGCGAAACTTCCATGAACTGTTCCAGAACATAATGCCTTTGCTTCCAGTTACTGAGCTCATGTGTTCACTCACAGAATAAGAAGCAAGTTAACCAACTCAGTGTAGGAGATTTCCCCCAGGCGAATTAACAGATTTCAAATTTGCAGTAGTCAGTGGGTGGGAGGAAGAGAGTTGTGAAGAGAGGTGGGGTGGGGAAAGAAGTGTTGCCTTTCAAGTCAGCTTGTACTGATAAGCACAAATGCCATAATATTGTCTTAGAGCTAATAATCTTTGAGATATATTGGAGTCTGACATCTTGTCAAAAACAGGAGATGCCCCAGTCCTTTATTGCCTTTGGGATCATGCTACATACAAGGTTCAGAGAGGCTGTGATTTGGTATTAAAAATAAATTTAAAAAAAGAAAAATTGCCCCCTACCCCTATGGTCTTCATTTTGTGCAAAAAGTTGCCTGTGTGTGTATAGGATGATCAATACAAAGACACAAAGAAGGACACTCCCTCCCCCAGCTTCTGATGTTTTAATATCTTGATTGAACATAGGCATGACGGAGAAAGAAAAAAATTAATAGCTAACTGTTGGTTTTGGTTAGTCTAAGAGAACTCACTAGATAGTAAGCAATACTTGTTCTGTTTCCTGACTGAACAGGAAAACATCCTGCAAGAAAGTTTCTGATGCAAATACAAACGTAATTCAATTTTTTTTTTCTCCTAGCTAATATATCTTTTAAATCCACTCTGTGTTAGTTACTCTTGTTAGTAGCCTCTAAGGTGATCTAACAATGATCAAAGTTCAGATTGGACATGACGAAAAGGGTCTTCCCTGAGAACAGGCTTCCCAGGGCAGTGGTCACAGCATCAAGCTTGTCAGAGTTCAAGGGGCATCTGGATGAAGCTCTTGATGAAATGGTTTAGTTTTAGGTAGTGTTGCGAGAAGGGAGTTGGACTCGATGGTCCTTATAGGTCCCTTCCTACTTGAGATATTCTATGATTCTAAAGCAAAGTAACTTCAGTCAACTGACTGTTATAGTATCTACACATTGCCTGTGTAGGTTATTGTCTATTTGAAAGTTTTGGCTGATACATGAATTATGGTCACCTCTACTTTTGCTCCTCAGTCAGCATCTCTAATTCTGGCTGCCAGTTTCAGTTTGCTGGTATTGTTTTGATCAGGAAGGGAGGCCTTTGTATAGATATTGCATGATTAAAATAAAAAGTTTGAACTTCAGAGACTGGTATAAGGCTCTCCTGTCTTTCATTCCTGGGAAGGAATCCATTTAGTCCAACAAAATGGATTAGGAATTTTCCAAGTTACTTTATTTTCACTTGTGCTCTGTGTGTACTTGTAAGTACTGGCAGACAACAGCTTGAACTACTCTCTGCCAAATTGTCATACTGAAGCTCTGCATTCATTTTCAGCATTGTGGAAACAGTATTCACTACCTCCCACCTACTACTGTCTTGTGATCCAGGGCTGAATAGAAACTTGCATCAAATAAACTGTGGAAATAAATGTCTCTCTTTTTCAGCTTGCTGAAAGAGAGTGAATGTCAAGGCTGTGTAAGGGATTTACTGAGTAAGTAGTTGAAACAACTTTAAATGAAAAACAAGAAGACAACAATGGATTTAATGACTTGAAGTCATCCTTATCCTGAAAACTTCTTGATGATGCAAACGTCAGTAAAAATAGTGCCATTTGTCTTATGATATTAGTCATGCTCTTCTGGTCAACTGAGTGTTTAAAATTAGCCCCCTTCAGTCACCTGAAAGCCCAGCATGTTTGATTGCTCACACCTCCATGTTTGCACATAAATATCCTCAAAATACAAGCAGAGTGGAAGGATCTCCCTTACACTTACGGCACATGCAACTCAACCGTGACTCTGGGGTATTTTCTCTGGGGCAGTGAAACTCTGGGAACCATGTGGCTGGATCCAAGCCCACCTGTCAGCCGTTACGTTCTGGGCAGCTTTATGTTTTAGACTGTCAGACCGTCAATGGGTAATGACAATATTCTGAAGATGATTTTCCACATGAGGATAGTCTCATATCAATTTCTCTCCAAACTAGGAGGTTAGGGTTTTCTTGCCTGTGCTTGTCTTTGAGACCTCTTAGACACTTTCCTGATTCCAGGGTGAGGTTACGTGGCAGGAACCTCCACCCCATCCCTCTCAGCCTGAGGGCAGAGCAGAAGGTGAGGAATTAAGCACCCTAATCACCTTGTGTACCCATGACATTCTCTTTCCTCGGCCTCCTTCATTCCTGTATGCAGTCACCACAACTTCTACCTTTTGATAGCAATCTCTAAGGTCTTGTCCCTGAAACTCAGGTGCTCCAGGTAACTAGAATGAGTTTGTTCATTCACAGTGAGAAATGTCTATGTCAATAGCAAGAAAGACATTGTTTCATGCACACATATAAAGAAAGTAGTATAAGTTTTGGGGATAGTGTGCGGGCATGGATGTCCTGTCCCTGGAGAAATCTTCACCATGTCAATGTAGGATATATGGAAAGTCTAAACAATAGGAAGATTTTACTTAGTAAAGTTCATTTTGGCGGTCATCTTCATCTTTGTGCCTGCTTGTAGAAACAGTTTTGGTTTTCTTCTGTGCTTCTGTAGTACATTTGCTTAAAAGCATCTGCTCTTGCAGTTAAAAATCGTGTACCACCATGAAAACTGAATTTGAGGTTTGAGTTAAAAAGCTCAAAGGGACTATTGTGGCTAATCTCTTGTATGCCAGAATTTTCTAGGGTAAGGTTTCAGGATGAACTCTCCATCTATGGTTGTATGAGTACTATTTGTCCTGAAGGATGGTCCTTCTGTGTTTCCTTCCAAGCCCTATTGCATTAAGAGGGTTAATTTAGCAGAAGTTAAGCTCCCTTGTGTTCTAGCTTGTCCTCAGTATTTAACTGGGGGCTGCATGCAGCTGAGCTGAACTCTTGAGTGATGCCCAATTACATCAAATTATCTCAAGTCAGCACTATAGGTCCAATCGCAGTCAACAGCCAGTCTGGTGTTATGTTGAATTCACACAATTACGGATTCACCAATAGTGCAGGATTGGGTCATGGACATGGAATTTATGTGCTTGCACAGGTTCACGGGTAGTATACTATATACTATGAGTCTGAGTGCATCCAATGAGAAATTCTGATGAGTAGATCCACAAATAATGAGATCTATTAAATCAACAGGCACAAGTTCTTTTAGATTGCTGTTGATAGAATACACTGTCTGCAAAACCACACTTTGGTTGCAAAATACACTTTGGTTGCAAAAATACACTTTAGTTGCAAGAAGTATGTATTGGTACCAAATATATATAAATTCTAAGATGACTATATAGTACCATTTCTGTGATTACAAATACAAGCTTGAGGTCTAAGTGTCTCAGGGAATCACGTGGTATAACCACGTGTGCAAATCTTACCCAAAGTGTCCTTCTGTGAGGAGAAGATCCCAGAAGTCTGCAATGCTGTCTCCTTGACTTCTCAGTGATGGTGTCTTCCCTAATTTTTTCCTGTTGTTAGAGTATTTGATACTAGTTTCTATGTTTAGGTGGAGCTTGAGTTACTCTAGTCATACACACCTTTATTATTGATTGGTGTAAAAACTCTCACTTTGCTTTTTAAGGTTAAAAACCTCACAGCACCTGCTCAAGGGAGCGTAGGGGTGTAATGGAGGTGTGTATCCTTTCAGATGGAGGTGCATTTTGGTATTATAATGAGATTATAATGAGTGAAGTTCATCCGCAGGACAAACTTGGACACATCTGCTAGCTCAGCAACTAGCATTTTGGATGGAACGGAACATCTATCTCTTTTTAATTGGCAGCAGCTATGTGTGCAGTACCATCTGGTTCCTGTACCTGCCTTGTACACAGGGCCTGGCCACTCCACTCCCCCGTACTCCGTAGTGCCAGCACACTGGGCTCCCCCATGCACGACCATCCAAGAATGCAGGACAGGTTGGGGTGGGGAGAGAACCATGCAGAACAGATTCCTTACCCGCCGTGCAGCTGCCTTATATGCTGAAGATGTGGATATAACTTTATTCTCAATAAGTGTATCCTCGATAATTAGTTTCAATAATTTGCCCCCTCAGTAATTATTCCATACCTATTAAGGCCCAGCAAAGACATACACTAAATATTAAAAGTCCCTTGGTTAGGACTCCTCCCTCCTGTAAAGTGAGTTGTGATTGCTTCTGCTACAGAAGGGGCTTTGAGTTTAGCAGGTCATGTCTAAGACCACCCTCCTGAATCACTCATGGTATGAAGACTTGCAAGGATATATCAAAGGTGGAACCTGTTTGTGTAGTTCATGTTTATAACCTGGCACAGGCTCTGTACATAAAATTAGTTCCAGATTTGTAAAGCTGCTGGATGGAGTGCTTCTTTGAGCACAATCTTTCAGCTGAAACTTTATAGACCGTAGGTTTGTCCATTCTTGCCTTCCCATTTACTGGAAGAGGGCTCTGATGATTACAGGGCCGCCATTCTCAGCATGAACTGGCAGATGGACAGTTCTCGTAGGGCAGGAAGAAGGTTTCTTAGAAGTAACTGTAATCATCATAGTGCACTTTGCATAATTACCTTCAACATCTGCCCACTGCCCCCTCTGACCTTGCTTTCAGCGTTGTTTATGTTTGGGCCAATGTTATCAGGTTCTCCCACCAGTTTATACCGTGTGGGAGATAATTACTCTGTGTGCAGGGAGAATGGGAGGTTTAAAGGTCTCTGAGTTGAAACATGGTTGTACTCTTGGCACAGTGTTAACATGAATACAAATAGCAAATAGACTGTGAAGAACATCCATTTAGGGATAAACTATCTTCCCCTTCCACCATTTAAAGGACTCTACTGAAACAGATGGAAATGCTCGTGAGGTTGCTATACTTAAATGAAAGGCATTTTTTGATAAGAGATGACCACTCTACCACAGGCTGCTTTTCTTCTGGTCATTTTTCTTCTCGTCACAGATCCCTTTCACTGGCAGCTGAAATCTGGAACTCCTTTCTGACATCAGAATGTGCCTAAAAAAGGAAAATGTTGACAAAGGCAAGACTCATTAAACCTGATGTCTGTCTTAAAGGATAACACAAAATCAAGTTACGGTAGCCCTCCCTCTAGTCCTAAATTTTATACAAAGATTGTGGAATTAGTTTATGGGTGGATTTAGTGCTGCCTTCCCTTGGGTGCTGTCAAGCATTTTGTTTTCCCTGGGGCCGGCTCCAGTGAGCGCACAGCCCTGTGCCCACACCTGGCACCAGCTCCAGCACAGCTGCTGCCACTTGTCAGTCCCTGCCCTGTGGCCACATGTCCCCATGCAGCTCTGCAAACCCAACATGCCTCATGTCCCCTGTCCCCGTTATGTGCGGGATGACTTTACAGCATCACCCAGCCAGCCCGGCTCTGTCAGCAGTGCTGGTGTGAGGCAGAGGACCAGCACCAGCCCTGGATTTAGGGGATTGGTGTGGAACCCTGGCAAATCACAGCTGCGGGTACCAAGGGTCCCTGGCTCCTAGCCACTTTGGGAGGAGGCAGTGGTACCCACCAGGCAGCAGCCCCGTGGTCCTGTTTATCTGGTCCATCATACACTTGAAGACATCCTTGTGGGATCTCGCATCGCAACGACATTTTATTCTGTGCCATTCCTTTTTAATCTGGAGATTACGATAAGACACTGTTCGGATTTTTTTACATTGAAAGATGTGGCATTTATATTGTATCATTAAAACAGCTGCCAGCAACACCTTTTTGGGTCTCTTTTTATTGGTCTGTTGTACATCAAACTGGCTTGTTTTTTAACTGCTTGTGCATTGGTACCTTGCTGCTTTGAATAGCAGGGTTCATTTGCTTTGTGTTTTTCAATAACAAGGTAGCCAAAAGTCACCTTTAGTACTTTCCTTAAAAGTAACTAATCCTTTGATAGCCTAGGGCTTTGAATCAACGGTTTAAAATCGATATTTTCTATTTGAAGTTATTGTTTATCTTCATCCTGCACTCTGCAGACTGAAAATCAATCGAGTATGTTTATGAATTGTACAGAATATGGGATAGGCAAAGAATTAGGTGTTATGCCTTTTTGGGAAATGTAGAAAATTAAGGAAATTAAGCGGCACTCTTCTCAATAAACCCTCTAGTAACTACTCCTGTTTTCATGCAATTTTGTTCTTAAATATCACTTGGGCACTAGATGAAAAGGAGCCAATTCTGTTTTTCAGGACACAGTGAAATCTTGAACAGCAATTAAAATACACAATGTTTTGGCAGTCTTTAATAATACAATTTGTTCTGTGGACAGGAAGAGTTCACGAACTTTCACGTTTCTTTCACATTTGATCTTAATTTTAAAAGACCGTTACTGCTTACACTCATCTAGGAGCCCTAGATTCAGCAGAATCTCAAGGGAAAGAGCACAGCAGTGCAACCTTAATAGCATCAGATGTGCATTTATCTCAGGATTTTTGTTTTACTTTCTAAATTTGTTATATTAAGAGTACTACTGTGAGCTCTGTTCTTTGAACTCCTTTTTCATCTATATTTTTAAGAGAGGTTACTTGGTCGGAAACTGAGTTTTTAAAGAAAACACACATTAATTTTACATAACATTAGTTTCTGTTAATTCGTGAAATTAGCACGTTCCTGTGGTCTGGAGTAAAACAGAAGGAGTGTGGGCATGGTTTTGATGCCCAAAGCCTTCATTTTGTTAAAAGATTTTCACAGCGTTTTTTTTTTTTTCCTGAAAACATTTGGTAAAATGATGTATAGTTTCAGCTAGTCAGTCACTCCAGTGAAGTAATACAAACTAACTGAAAACAATGACAATTCAACAGCTATGAGAAATCAGATTTTCTAGACTTTATAGCTGCAGAATGAACTGCATGATAATATTTTGATTTGGTTACTTGAACAAAAGAAAAAAAAATTCATCCGAATGTTTTCATCCCAGACTCATGCAAAAGGTCATAATGCTGCTTTTCACAGGGGAAGGAGACTGTTTTTTCCTGTATTCCCTCTTGGACCTAATGAACCCTGTTAAGACCCCCTATGAAGGGGAAGAGACAAAAGGATGCTGAAATGTTGTGCTTCATTCATATGTTGGGGTCTCAGGGTGAAATCTGCCTGTTGTTGGATTGATTTTGTTGTTGCTGCTGTCTTTTTTTTTCCTAGTTAGATACCTAGTGCTACAACCACTGACAGCTTAACTGCTAAAGTAAAATCCAGCTGTTAGTCACCCGTTGACTGTGTATTTTAGGCTGCTGTTCTTTTTAATCTCCTCCAGTGATTATACTGTGTATTCCTTTGTCCCTACTGACCGACTCGAGGTGCTGGAAACCCTCCTGGCTGCTGCCATCCCCCCTGCTCCACATTTGTTTCAGCCTCATGTGTTGCCATCAACCTAGGTCACCAGTTCTTCATAGCAAAAGACAGCTCTTTACTGCTTTATGCAATTTCAGCTGCTGGACATGAATTCTGAGTAAAACCAGCCACCATGTAAATAGTATCTTGACAAAGCAACAGCCCACACAGTCAAAATGAAATGGTAATGACACAGCTCTATCCTGTGAAGGGTTCCCTCCAGACCAGACTGCGACTACCTATTCATTCTGGGGTCTTATTCATCTTCTTTTGTAAACTAGACCAAATTGTGGGTTGTAGATCTCTTTGGCCTATTATTAGAGCTGCCAGCTTGGTAATGATTGATATTAAACGAGTTATGCGAGGAACTCTAATTTCTTATTTACAGGGGCCTGTAGAAGGACACAGACAGTGACAAAGTACAGCGTTTTCCTCTGAGAGTAGGAGTCCAATATTCCTTGTATTTCTTCTGGCTGGCCAATGCAATAAACTACCCTTACCCATCAAGGACTTGATTCAGTGCTCAGTGAAAACAATCAAAACATTTCTACTGCTCTTAAGAGTAGGGAAAGGTTGAACCAGCCTGTCTCATAGGATCATTGAAACCACGCTAAGTGAGCTGCAGGGCTGAAGTGCGCAGAATATCACCTGCCTTTTCCACCAGGACATGGAGATATGAAAAACATGGAGTAGTGTTGCTATGAAACTCAGGTATGAGCTTGTATCTTGGCTTGTGTATAAAATCTCCCATGTTCACTGGTTCTGCAACACGGGTGACCTGTGGGGTGAAAAATGGCAGCACATCTGGCTGCCTGCAGCACGACTGCATGTTTGTTACAGCCCTGGGAAGCAGAGGGCTGGAAATTTCCCCCACCGTGAAATTATGTACAAGGCAGAATGTTCGCAATGGGTTTCTTCAGCTTTTCACAGGGAGCTTCGTTTTCTTAATCCTAAGAGCAACATAGTAATAGTTAAGCAAATTGGTTTGGTGTAGGCTGTCTTTTCAGGGGGGTTCTGCATCTGCCCTTGGAGTTGCATTTTCTGCTCTGCCTGATAGTGTCAGGCAAATGTAGAGACGGATGATGCCAGGAGTGATGGACATCAGTCCAGACATATTGTACATCAGCTTCTTGTGCAAGGAGGGTGAAAAAATGTAATTTCATGATCAGGTCTGTTGTTCTGCTTCTGGAGCTTTCCTCACTCAAACTGATCGATTACTGGTTGTTCAGAGATAAAAATCCAGATGCGTGTCTGAGTACCCTGTGCATTTATGATTTTTCTCTAAATTCATCCGCTAATAAAGGACCTGTAACTTTTGATATTACTGTTTCTTTATCTCTCTAGAAGTGTAACAATCTTCTGGCTCATTTTTTGAAAGCACGACCTGCCTGGGCCAGCCACAAGCTATGAGGACCGTTACTGACATGTTGCTTTTCTAGCCTAAAGGTCCCGAGCTGCTGCCAGCAAGTGAGAGTCATCTGAGTTCCCTGGTGAAACTACAGAAGTTCCTGCCTATGCACTAATAATGACTCTTTCCCCTGCTTCAGGCAGAAGAACTGAACCACTGCTGACTTCTCTCTTTAACACATCACAAGCTCCCTCCCGTGATCCCCAAGGGAATTTCAGCTCAGTATTTTAAGAGCTTTGACAATGTGCTCTGATAATTTTGCATGCATCTGTGCTGAGGTCAGCCATTGCCACTGTCACTGGTACTGTTGTGTCTGCTTTTTTGATGGGCCAGTGCTAAATTACAGAGCAGTTAGACAAGCAGGCATGATAAATTGAGATTCACTGTATTAATTCCCCAGGAAATTGGAATTTAGAATCTAATCTCAAGCTGTAAAAGTCTTGGACTGGAGTCCGTGCCCCTCTGGCTGCAGCTGTACTGGCCATGTGTCTACACAAATTAAAGAGGATTAGATTAGCAAGTCTGTGAACACCCACACAGCCTTGCTGTCAGCACCCCCCTGCTTGGTTTGAGCCCGTTCCCACAGCGATTCCTTGGGCGGCACGCAGCGGAGAGGGATTCACCTGGGCCATTTCTGTTGCTCCCAGGAACAGAGGAAGGGTCTGGTCCCTTTTATTTTCTGGCATAGGTGTAAACTCTGATGGAGTTACTGACTTGCTGGCATTAGGATTTCCCTCAAGGATCCCAAAGTTTCATTCAAATAAAAGGCAAAATGGTAAAATGATGAGTCATTAAGAAAAGACAGAATGTTTTGTGCCGTGTTCTTTCTACTGGTTATTTACAGTTTTACATTCTACTTTACGAGTAGAGTTGTTCTTGGCTTATGCTGAGATAAAACAAGAGTGTGGTCTCTTGTATCTGTTAGAACACCAGGAGAGTCATTTCACTAACCCGAACCAAGGGACAGCTGTGCAGAAACCTGTTGTCATGCCCCATGTACATCACCAATAACCCTTGCCATGGTGAGAGAGAAAAGAGGTTTCTTTCTTTTGTTTAAAACCAAAAAGATCACGTTCAGCTGCCCCGGTATGGTTTAGTGCTTTAATTGTGTGTGGATAAGTTGGCTGCGGGTTTGGCAGCTGAACCTGACCTGCAAGCTCTTTGGCAATAGTGTCTGTTGTGTCGCCTGGGTGACCTTTTAAGTGAAGACTGAAACAAAAAGAAGTGTTAAATATTTAATCTTTCTCAGCACCACTCATGAGCCTTTCTTCTCCCCTTCTGGCTGAGATATTTCCATAGGCATCTGTTTTTGTTGTTTATAATCCTTGTTTTTTGACTTATCCTTTTCTGATTTAGTTGTTACATTTTTGTTGTTTTCTTTTACATTCTGTTATGCCTAATAGTTTGATCTGGTTTCCACTGTTTGTATACCTATTTGTGTTTGAGATTATTGAGGAAGGCATGACTTGACCAAACTGACTCTTACTGTGCTTCATGTCTTTAGATTAGGATATTATGTACTTCTGTGTAATATCCTGACTTTCTTCTGCAATTTATTTCCCAAGGGACCTTCCTGATTGGTTACTGAGTTTTTTCTATTCCTTCTCAAAATCCACTCATTTTATTTATTTATTAAGTTCATTTCCCCTCCTCCCTCCAGGACAGGAGAGCATGTAGGGAGAAATTATGATGTGTGGTTGCTCTACTTCTGGCTTCTGCTTACGCTATGTATTTAATTCATTGGTATCTGTCCACCTGAGAGGCTCCTCAGATTGTCCTCTTGTCTTCATTCTTGCTCCTCTTGTAATGCTATAATGAATAATTAGTCCCTCTTTATTCGTATCACACTGTCAGATTGGGGTTTTTTGTGCAAGTCTTTGCAACAGCTCCTGATAATCCCAATCTTGTACCCTTGAGGCCTTTGTTCACAGATGCTTCACTTTTTTGTAATAGTCTTTTCCTTCCACAACAAAACTTCTTTGGTAACACTGTGTGCACAACCGTGCTAATCCCCAGGATGCTCCTGTTCCCGTTAGGGCCTTTTCTTGCTAATGTGAGGGCTGCAACACTTGCGAAGCTTGTGATTCATATCCACTACCAATCCTTGGTCTTAGTGCTGTTGTGGACGGCATCATTAGTGCTCATTTGAATTGCCCAGTATTTAGTGCATGAGCCTCAGTGGTTCTTCTGAGTGACAGGTAAAGGCAGATGGCACGTCTTGGGATGTCAAGCTTATGGACAGTCCCTCATCCTCTTTGGGACTGAGAAGGGGCCACTGCAGTCCTTATTTGCTCTTTGGATTTGTGACTTTGAACTCTATAGTCCTTAGAAGAAGTAGCTTTTCCTCATCTTGATTAAGCAGCTGGTAGTCTGAAAAGTGACTATTTTTTTCTTCTACTTATACGACAGAAATCAATCACTTTCCATCATTCTTGTACTCATCAGTGGCTCGTGTTGGATGGCAAGTTACCCTCAGCCTTGCCGGGTGTTTCTGGAGTCACTGACATTCCTTTTCTTAACTCTTGCATGTTCTGCAGAATGTGACAGGCATGTCCGAGCCTCGTCTGCTTTTTAAGATCCCTGCAAAGAACTTAAAGTTTCCCAAATAAAAGCCTCTAAAAACGGTCATCTTCAAATGGCTACCATCCCCTTATAAATGATGAGGAATTTCACAAAGATGCTGACAGTGGCACCGGTACATAGTTGTTTTCCCTTTTCGTGAGACTCAGGTGTACTAACACAACTTGGGAGTATTTTTTCCCAACAGTGCTTTAGGCTGAGCAAGCAAGTCTGACAAATGGGACATCAGTATAGTAGCACATATATAGATATAGGCAGTCAAATTTTGTACTTTAAAAACTCACAGCCATGCCTATCCCTCCAAAGAAACAATACTCCTTACTTTGCTCTGTTGTAGCTTTCGATGGCTAACTCTGAACCCTGGCTCTTCATGTCTCTCTCTAATTATAGTCTGTGTCTATCTCAAGCTCACGGTCATGCAATGTTGGATGACAATGCTCTCCCATATGTCATAACTATTTGGAAAGCTTAAGGTAGGGTTGGTGTTTTTGCAGATTTTGTTCCGAAACATTTGCACTGCTGTACAGCAGATGGTGCTCTGCTTCCCTTTCTTCTCACACAGACTGCTGTCATTAGCTAAACTTTTCAAACAAGACTGAGGATTATTAATAATCTTTTCTGCACTGGCTGAGAAATTGGAGCTACATATTTTCAGAGGTGGTTTACTTAGCCATGCACTGATTTTCTTTCAAGGAGCAAGAAAGCATAAAGTCTGTTTGTGGGTTAATTTACAACACTAATCTATCTTCCCTGTGCAGTTAGAGCAGAACACTGACTTACATTTATTAAGGGATTCTTTTCATGTGTGCAAACCCAGTATTTGTTTCAAATGGATAATTCTTTACTAAAATGAATGAATCACAAAAGAAAATACAGGTCGAGTTTAAGCAATGAACTCAGTGAAACCATCAGAACCTCTAAATCAAGAAATCTGTTTCACAGCTTAATTAACCAAAATGTTTACCCAGCTACCTGAAGTCAAATGAAATAAAAAAGTATTCTCCAGTTTTATGCTGAATAGTTGAATTCCTTCTTTAGCTCTTTCAGAGTACTAAGTGCTGTTTTCTGACAGCACAGTTAGCCTGGGCTTTCAGGGGCTTGTTTCACAGGTGGTAGCTCTCAAACAACTAGAAGTTGTGTTGAAAAAGTCAAATCCATGTCAAGGATTTGGTGAGAAACAGTGCTGTAAGCTTTGAAATATTGCAGACTGCAGTAATACTGTAGTAATCTTCAAGAGTATTAACAGCTTAAACAGACAAGCCTATATAAATTGGCTTAAAACCAATCAGGTAGGAGAACTTCACTAATTCAGACTATTAACTCTGTTGGCTGTATTGTGGATTATCAGCTGTTGCAAATTAGGAAGTAAAAGCATGATGCAAAGCTCATGGAAATCAAAGTAAAAACTTCCATTGACATTACTGTGCTTGCATTATCCCCTTACATGGATTTCCATAACAAAAATACCAAGGATACTGAAGCACAATAGGTAATTTATTTATTTTGACAAATTTGCTCTATTTGCTGTCATTTATGATACTACCTATTTCACTCTGTGGCATTGTACTTGATAAAAATACATTGCTATTTATGTGGCAGTAAATCTAAGAACATCAGCCATTGATCTGAGCCCAGGGTAGATGCTGTGCAAACACAAACCAAAAGGACAGTCCCTGACCTTAGCGCTCAGCATTTTGCCAGTGTGAGGCTGTCTTATGAACAGTCTGTAGATAGTAAATTTATCTCTGCAGTTCTGTGAGTTTATGTATAGTACTTCAGATAGGTATTTCCACATTTGTAATTCAAACTGAAAAAAATCCTTCCTAAATTAATCAATGGTTTTCTTCATTCAGAATCATGAAGTCAGTCTACTTATGAAAATGTAAAGCAAAATTCTATTTCTGCTAGTTGATATCTGCTCTTTAGCAGAGTATATATATTTTTTAAATAGACCAAAGTGATTCTTTCTCATAGATGATTTTCTTTTCTAAAAATAAATGATTTTTTTTTCCTTTAAGGTAGGGGGAAGAGTGCTATGAAGATCATCAATGAGAAAGGGATCATAATCTATTTTTATCTTTTCAAGACTGTGAAAAAAAAGTATTTTATTTTTGTTGGAAAGCATTTTTCTCAGAAAGCATTTTTCTCAAGCTGTTGCCTAAGAAATGTATCTTCAGATTGGTGGAAGGTGAACTATTAAATATCTAGGTATTCCACTATGTGTTTTATCCCTGAACTAGAGCTACAAAGAGCAAACCACATGGAACAAAAAAAAAGGGAGAGAGAAATTCATTCCCTATTTTCACACGGTTTCATGTGTAGACTTATAATAATGATGTGATGTGTTACACCAGTGAATAATTTCCATGCTCTGGGGAGCCTGAACAGCTGATTTAGGCAAGTCAGGTTAAGGTAAGATCAATCTAGACGGGTAAAAGAAGGAACATGGGGAAAGAAATGTGTCATTTCAGAGTGAGGAAGGTGGCAGAAATGAATAGGGCATCGAATTCACTGCATGGGATTCGAATCTGGGACTGAACGGCCCCAGGCTCTCCCTGTTGCTTGACTTTCAGTGAAACCAGCTGAAATATGGTAAATGTTACGTATCGCATATACAAGCTGTACCATTGCCCTCAAAGAAAATGCTAAATGGATGGATTGTCTCTGTCACCCACAAAATAAATTTTCTGGGCAGAGAGAAATCTGGCTCCCTTTGAGGCCCCACTGAATTTAGTACCGAAATGTATTAATCCAGTGCAAAGTGCTGATAACTCTATTCCTCCTTCCTCAGTTGATTTGATGAAAATTAACTTTCAACATTCACATCTGATCAAATCACAAGGTAGACTTATGTGCAAGCATGAAAAAGATGACACCTTATTCTATAAATACACACTTGGTAGTAACTTTCAAATTATGTTAACAGAGTTCACACAGTATTAGTCAAATCCCTGTCATTAAGAAATGGTATTTCATAAGAAAGCTGATAATAGGATACAAAGATCCTAATATGATTAGATGATGACTTGTTAATGGGAATTCTTTCTTGTCATAACCAGTGATTTTCAGTTTACTCTGACAAAGACGATCTCTCTGATGGGAGATGGTAATATAATAAAAATCTTGGAATAGTGTTAAAAAAATGAAATTGAAGATTCAACAGCACAGTCAATAATTTTGTAGATCCAGGATGATTAAATTTTAAGGGCATTGTTGAGGAAAAAAAGGCAATTCTGAGGCAGAGGCAATACCACCGCGCACCGCCTGTCTGTAAAAGGCCCACTCCTACACCTTGATCCTATGGATATATGATGATTCCCTTTCAAAGCACTGCTAAAATCAAACCAGGGCTTTATATAGGAAGCCTTCCATCTCCCAGAGCAGGAACTGTGGCTGGCGGTCCGACCACACAAATGGCAAAGTTTTCAGAGACTTAACTGGGAGGGAGAGTTTTCTAATTATGAGAAAAATAGTCAATTCTTAAGATTTTTTTTCTGCAGACTGCAAGACCATTTTCACCAAGTTCAATTATTTAATCTGAACAATATATCAGCATACCCCTCTCACCCCTCTCATCAACGTTTTCACTGTAGCTTTGTCAGGATAGCTCAAAATATCCAGGTCTTGCCTATCTTTGTTTTGGGTGTACTAAATCAAGTAACTATCAAAAGTCCAGGTTTTGCTAGTGATTTTTGTGTATATTCATGCACTGGTAGCATAACAATGTTTTGAGAGCGAAAGAAAGGTATCTTCAAATTAGCCATAGGAATGCCTACCAGTCTCTCTCATGTCACATTGCAGCACCAACTGGGGCTCAAACTATGTGCTAACAAAGGACTTTTTCTTTACGGACTGCACACACAAATAATCTTGGTACATCAGACTTCATGAATGGAAGCTAGCTGCACTAAAGATAATCTGTTCATTAATTGGCTTTAATATAGGAAAAGGAATGTCATTTAAATAATTTGGGCTCCTGAGTGAAGACCTATATGATTTTTAAAAGAAAAACACTGTAGTCACTGAATGTCAAAACTGTGATTAAAAGCAAAAAGCTGACAGGGATACCACTGTAATTGGATATGTTTCAGTGGGAACCCACTGCCACCATCAGCTTTTTACAATTTTTGTATTGCTAATATGACATGAAATGTACCACTAGGAATATTGTTGCATATCAGAGTCTCTTATTTCATGAATTATTACTATATTACCCTCTAAATATCCCAATGAGTATAACAGCATCAAAACAGGATGTAAAAACAAAACCCCATGCAAATCGCAATTATTGAACTGTTAGATGTGTACAACATTTTTTTTTCTTCCTTTTTCCTTATTTTTATTCTGAATAAATAAACAGTTTGCAACTGTTAGGGTCATTCAACCACCCCAGAGATGCCGTTGCTTCTGAATTGGAACAGGGTAGCTAATTAGTGCCAGGAATGTGATGTGACAGGTTTTAAGAGCGGGTAAACCAGAGAATGACTTTTGATATTCAAATCTGCTCTCATCTTGTTTCCATATTCTGCTGCTGGCACTAACGAAGGAAGATGTGAAATGTGTCTCATCATGCACTTGGAAGGGCTGAGAACTCTCACATCTCCTTCCTTCTCAGTGTTCCATCTACGAGCCAGTCAGAGCAAACAGAACTTTGCCCAAGAAAGATGAAAAAAATACGTAGGGTAGGTCACATTCTCTCATGTTTTCGGGAAATTGTGGAAGAAGCCATCACCTCTGCAGGAGGCAGAAGGTTCATCAGTCAGTGCTTGTGCCCTTCGCCTGACTGAGCCTGTGGCCTCATAAAAACTTCCTATTCTATTTCATGGGTAACTCTGGAATTTAAAACAAATTCCTATTCTGAGCAAATATATCAAAAAGGGTTTTCAGATTTCATTAATGTGAAATGTAATTAAAATAAAAATTATTGAAAATGTATTTTGAATTTATCTCGTTTTTCACAGTCAAAATCTCCCATAATTTTTATCATGTTGTGTTAATAATTCACTTTCAATATTTTGAAAGAAGTTCTTTTTAAAAGGAAAAAATGAAATATTCTCCTTCAAAAGATCTAAAATATTCTGTTGTTTCTTATCAGAAAATATTTTTCAAGGGAAATTAGAGTGAGGTTTTGTTGAAATAAGCAATTTCACCATTGGTGAACTGGCATTTTCCAATAGAGAAATACTTTATCACAAGATTTATGACTGTATCATTCATTCAGAATAATTTTAATAAAAACAGGAAGGTTAAGATTTATATGATTTGTCTGAAGGTGAGAAGTTCTATTTAAAACTGTGGCAAAGTTCATTTGGGAGATACTGATTCATCTTTACAGATAGCCCAGAATATAAATTATGTCCTGGCAAACAGTATTAATAGTGTCTTTCATAGAGATATCATTAATAATTATAGTTTATATGGCTACAACTCCAGAAAAGGTTCTCATGGTGCAATAAACCAAAGAAGTAACCTCACTAGTTTATGACTTCATTAAAATGGTGAGCTATAATTGCAACCTGGCAATCAGCAAATGCAAATGCTCTAATTGTAGTACTGCCAGTTTTATTTTACATGTAACTTTCAGAAAAGGGGAATTTATCCTCTTTTTCTTGGATTTCAGTGCACTGAAAGTTTATTCTTTGGAAATACAATAATAGCACAGAAATTGAATTGGGATTATGAAGTATCTGATGCTTTTTTCTCACATTTATGATGTGCCTTAAGCAATAGCACCAGTTGTAAAATAAAAAAGAGCTAAAAAGAATGTAGTTGTCATGAGAGTATGTGTGTCCAGATTGCAAGCCAGAAAACTGTCACTGATAGTCGAGGTATAATTGACCACAGTGTATGATAAGCACATTATTGATTTATTAATGTGACCTAGCTGTATTTGAAATGTGAAAGAGGAAAATTGAGTTGTCATTTTATATCTTGTTCTTTTTTGAGTAACAGATAAATATTGTAATTAATGATTTTTCACTAAGGTTATCTAAAAAATTTAGGGAATATTAAACATCACATTATTCACAGTCATCATAGGTGAATATATTATTGATGAATATTGATAAATCTTTTCTTATATGAAACAGGCCCCAAAAGAAGTTCGTATACTTTAATAAGGCTTTTTAATAAGATATTTCTTCTGCTTACATTTTTCATCATTTATCTGAGTGAATTGACTACATTCACTAAATTCCTTTTACAGTTAAGTAAGGTTTTATTTGTACTTGGTCCATGGTGAACTGGGATGTTGATTTAGAAGGCTGAAGTTTGCTTCTATCAAAGTGAATTGCAAAACTCCTGTTGACTAGAAAAGGATTGAGAATTGACCCATGGAATGCCTTGCTACTATTTTCTATTATTTACAAAAAAGAACCTTGAATTTTTTCAGGTAGTTGAAAAAATGTACTTTAGAAAATGAATTTCCAAAAAACATTATCATCCTTGAAGTAAACCTCGAAGAATCTTCCAAGCTATTACAGATAAAACAAAGCCAAAGAGCTTATGTTGCAAGATACTGAAATGTTATCATTCACCATTTGTCTGAGCATACCTGCGAAGGGGGCTGCCTGTCACTAGGAGACTTTCCTGCCAGAAAATGCGGTCTCATTTAAGTCTCTAGCATTTTGTAAGAAAAGGAAAAATCTTCAATATTGAAATGTTTCACTGAATTGTTTCAACCTTTGTATTTGATTTTGGCCAATTTTGAATTATGTCATGCCTTTCAGATCAGATATTATTTGCACTTCGTAGTAACATTATTAAGGAACTTGATGGTGATATCTTCTGATGTCCTATGAAGTCCCTGAGTGCCTCAAGTTATTTCAATATTTTGACTTCTTGATATCAATTCAGCTACATAAATGTAGGATTCTCATGCTACTTAAAGTGCCCCAGATGTGGACATGGGGCTACAGTTGTGATACTTGAACCCTGGGATGTACACACCCTCCAGGATCAACAGCCAAAAGCCAGCTGGGATCCCCCAGGGCTGCTCAGATAGCATTGAGCACCTGCATTCAGGTACAGTGCTGACCCCTGAAGTATCTATCTAAGAGTGGGCTGAATCACTCCTTATGCTCATTTGAGTGCATCAACTAAAACTGCAGAGATATGATGGAAGCTTGGCCATGTACTTCATGTACAGATATGTATATGTAGGCATCCAAATCCTTGTGTTTCAGTCCGGGGCTGAATCTCACCCTTTGTTACATGAACAAACATTTTTCAGAGTTGTATGAATCAGTGGAAGAGTATTCTGGTTTATCTGTGATCATTTTAAAAATATATTTGAATTTTTAGCATAAGCCTTTTTCAAAAACGCTGCATAGAATGCCTTTCCTGAAGATAGAAATACTCCAGAAAAATGTTTGTACGGCACGAATGACTGGAAAAAAACCTACAAAAAATGCTGGCAATCAGATCTACCCGCTCTCTTATGTGCTGAGTTAGGGTGGAAAGCAAAACCTCTATGTGACACGTATCCGTTTTGCATGGAAAGTGGTTCCAATAACAGAGCAGAATGTTACAGGGAGCAAATGTCTTCCTGAAAGCCAAGAAAGGACAGTGCAAACTATGAGATCAGAAGCTCTCACAGTTTTGCCTTTGATTTAGTCCAGGAAAAGATATTGTGATTTCAAGCCACCACATTTTTGCTGATGCTAACCAGCAGAGCAGGTAATAACAAGACCAACTTTCACCACTGAGCCTCATCTCCCCCAGCACTAGCCTTGGATAGAGATGGGCTTCTTCAGAATTGACAGTGGTTCAGAGAAGGAGGAAAATTTAACAAAACACATTTTAACTTTTCTTAGATTATCCATTTTCCAAAGAAAAAACCCCAAGTTTTGACTTGCTAACTTGTTCTCTAACAAAGTCCAGGCTGTCTTTCTCAAATCCTTCCTGAGTTTTCACATGCTAGGTCACCCTCTGTCCTCAAGTCCAATATTCAATTTACGTAGTCTTGAGTTTTATGTCTGGGAGAAGATTCTTAACATATTTGACTTCAGATTAGATGAGGCAGGACTGAACAAAACTTCAGACTTTCTCAACCGGTTAGTGCAGCAGACATGGCATGCATGGGCCAGATAGTAGGCAGGAATCAGTGGTCAATTCATTAATTGCCGTTCTTATCCCCTGCTGCACCAGGAGATAGGTAGGAAAGGCATCGCTGTGGTCCAGGAGTTACGTTGTTTGGTAGGACAAGGCAACCCCGCTTTCCTTAATCAGAGTGATGTCTAAAATACAGCCTGTGGGTTATGATGAAGACTGTGATGCTCGCAGATACCGCTGTGCTGGAGTAGTGGTGCCACCAACAGGGAACAGCACAAAGGCCAGGTCTGTTAATCTTGACCCTGAATCATCTCAACATCACCCCTCAGTCATCTCCAACAAAGTCAGAGGCACTGCCCCGGGATATTCTCCAAAATACCTGACTGCGTTTTTACTTCTCTGTTTTTTTCCTGGTAGTGGAATGTTTGCATACAAGCATGAATGTGCAGGGGTGGTCAGCAAATGGAGCATAGTATCCCTCGGGTGGGAGGGGGCATCAGCAGAACATCTCGTGCAGCCTCCTCCCGCTTCAGCTGGTGAAACAACTGGTGGGAGCAAACAGATGCTGACTCGGCCTCTGAACCCGTTGTCAGGAGTCCACCTACCATAAAGCTTCTTGATCTTCCAAAAAGCTGGAAAACAAAATAATATCTTTCTAAATTAAGGGCAACCATTTTTTTGACACAGTTGTGCACTCTGGGTAATGTTTTCAGCAAATGTTTAATTACAAAAGGATGGTGCCTAAATTGTCATAATTAATCTGAACCTGTGCTAGAGTTCACAGCAGCCAAGACTTTTTACACTGGTGAATAACTCTCATTGAAATACTCTGCTTAAATAGCAGGAAAAGCTGCTATTAGAAATCTCTGTAATAGCTTTTATGAAAGCTCTGGCTAATTTAGAGCCCAATTAAACCCAGAAATCCAATTATTTCTGAATAACATAATTGCAAGAAAGTAACTAGCATTGTAAGTATGCACTAGCTATTATGGAAGATGCTTTAATAAAAGAAAATCAGTTCTGAGTCACTGAAAAGATGTGTTCTCAGTTATCATAAGGATGGTCTGCAAATTTCAGAATTCTTCCATTTTCACTGCTCTGCATCAGGGGCAAGGAAACCCTCCTCTTGGTAACTGTTATTATGTGCATTTCATGGGCCCAGCTGAAGACCAGATAAAAGATGCTAGAGCAGAGCCATTTACATAGGTACTTGAATGATTTCTGCTGAATGAGACCCCCTACCAAGCAGTAAAACCAAAACCCCTGCAATCTCTCACTTTCCACCACAAAAAACCCCACAAAACCCACCCCCTGCAAAAAAGCCCACAAACAAAAAACCAAACCCAACAACCCACAAAACCAAACCAAACAAAAAACCCACCACCACCATAATGACAAAACACAAATCAAAAACCAAAACCAAAACAAGATTGCTGTGACTTTAATGTTGAAAACTGTGATAGAAAACTGACCTGATAATTTTGGATGTAAACAAGCACTTTGATCATATGGGCTTGAACAGACAGGGATAGGGAACCACATTCAGCTGGTAGCTACAAAGACTGGTGTTCAGTAATGATTAGTTAACTGTGGGTGTAATTGTGAGATTGGTTACCTACATGCACAAAAAGCATAGAGAAAATAATGCAGACCTGTCTGCTACAACAGACTGAGGATTTTGCTACTGGTTGGAAAGAGAATTGCTTCCAGGCTGCCCATGGCTTTGCTGCTGTCCTGGTGGACACTGGTGGAACGCCGCACCAAACCGCTGCCCCCGGAGCTCTGTGGCTGCAGTCAGTGAACCCACAGGACCACCGACCTCATAGCACGTTTGCCTGAGCTCTGCAGTGCCTGAGTGAGAGCAGCACCGTAGCAGCCTGCTACTGGAAAGCTGTCCTCAAAAACACTGATAGTAAGGCAGAGTGGAGAATTTCTGCTCATCTTTCTTAATGTTGCAGGAGATGCAAGCTAGTTTTGTGCATCGGGGACTTTGTACAGTTATAGGTACAGCTGAATGAGGAAGGACTGTGATGGTGGTGTAAACCACTTCATAAACCCAGGGACAGACCCTGGCTTCAACACCTCTGCAGAAGGAATTGAAGTGGAGCTAGAAACTTCAGCTAACGCTGTTATTTGCAGTAACTGTACATTTTCTTACACTGAAAGCCGCAGCTCAACTTTCCCTTTTTAGGGTAAATTTCCCTCTTGTATCAACTGGAGTTTTGCCTGAGTGAAGATTTGCCATGTTAAAATTTAGTTTACCAGTTTAATCTCAATCTGTGTCCTGAAAGACAAGATGAGAAAAGCGCTGACCCTAAGGAAGGTGGGAGGAGGAGCAAGAATGGCTTACTGAAGGGGTAAGGATTTTCAATTTGGTACCTATGTTAATCATCTCATCTGCTCACCCATACGCAAACAAAAAAAATGTTTCATGAAATAGTTGGGTTTCATTACAGAAATACTTGCTAACCAAACAGATCCTTTCAAACGGGTAGAGGGCTGGTGCTATAAGGTTATCAGCTCAACACATCTCTATTGTCTATAAAGCTTTGCGCAGAGTGTCTCCCAATTTTATGAAGGCCAAGGTCACTCAGGCAAAAAGAATTTGTTTTTTTTTTAAGGATGTCTGAATTATGAGCACTTAAAAAACTATCTGTACAAAGCTGACAGAAGAAATTTATTATTTCAATTCTGGAAACTTGATAAAAGAAGTGAAATAAAGTCTAACTCCAAAGTGTAAATTAAGAAAAGAAAGCGCTCATCTTCCAGTAGCACATAAACTCCTGTCTATTTGGCATACTTAGACCCAGTAGCTTTGTTTAATATGTATTAGGAAATAATTGCCCTGAAGGGAATCAGTTATATAAAATATAAGGCATTAGTTTTATGTTTTGATTTTAGAAGGTTAGCAGACCTTCAAGATTTACAAGAACAACTTACTTTGTACTGTTAGAAGCAGAGCTCACGATCTCAGTTTGAGGCCATTTCAGTGACAGAAAAATATTTATTTGTCAATGATGCTTTTAGTAGTGAAAAAATCTTTGAAAACTGCATCTGCAGATATCAAGGCTAGATGAAGGATTTCTCCAAGGATGATCAAATCAATGATCAGGAAAAGGTTGCATAAACAGAGTGCATTAGCATTGTCTCCTCGGTAAAACAAACTGAAGAAATAATCTCACAGAAATGGAATGATTTTACTAGTGCGAAGCATAACGCTTTGTGTGGTTGGAGGAACTCAGCCAGAATCCAGTGGCAGTGATTACAGGTCTTTATAACCAAGTACGTTGTTGAATATTTTTTTTTTAGTTGGTGTTGGCATCATGTCAAATTTACATGTTTGAGGTATAATTAGCTGGTCTGACTACAAAAAGATTGACTATAATTTAAAAATACGAATTAACATGAAATGACAAGCATTAAAAGTTAATATCAACTCAATGTTCATTCTCTTGCATTCAAATGAGTCCTATTAAGTTATTAAGTCCATCTAAATATCGGTATAATTTTCAACTAATACACAATGAGTTCCATAATCTGCCTTTCTCCCTAACCCTCCATTAGCTCTATTGTTTCTCTACATTTTTTTACTCCAATAAACCATTTTAGAATTACATTATTTCATTTTTCATGTAAAGCACATAACTTGAGTTTAGAAATACAATTTTGTTGCAAGCTAGACCTTTGGTGACCATGTGCTGTGTTAATTCTAAATACACTGTTACAACTCATGGCCCTTCTTTGAAATGCATAGAAAGAAACAATATCTGAATTCAAACAAGCAAATCAAGCCAATTGGCTGAGAATTATGATGCTTGGTTTTCTAATGCATATTCAGAGTGGTAGAAAAGAAAGTATGAAATTTAATTGTACCATAAAACTGTCAGGAGAAAATATATACTGAATATCAAGCAGGATTACATTTCTTCAGTAGTGATAATCTGTGGAAAACTTTATTTAAAGAACTGCTACATTTTTTAACACTATATTTCTGGACAGAGAGCAGTTTTAAGAATTTCTTCACTGAAAAAAAAGTGACAAAATATGATGCATTTTCTTCATACTCTAGAGTTGGACACAGAATGTTTCTGCACACACTCTGTGTTACTAATGTCTGTTTAGTACAAAACACAAAATAGCAAAAAGGGTAAAGAAGCTCATGCAGTGTTTTCCGGTTTTACAACAGTAGCACAAAACCAATAGCAGTTTGAAAGCTACGAAAACACAGAAGTATCAGCTGATATCTGCAAGGGCCCTTTGGGGAATTTGTATTATTTATGTGCCAGGAGCATAGTAATAAAATTTACCCTATACCCCATTACATGTAGAAACATACCTTACCATAATTTCTATTACATTGCCGGCAATTCGTTTTATGCACACACATGAACTCAGCCATGGAAACTATTTTTCATCTTGATACCTCTTTAAGAAAGTAAAATTGATGGTTGATACATACAAAATATAATTCTTGTGTATACACCATGGCATATGTACACATATGTATCCAAGACACTTCTGAGAAATTAGTTTTCATTTTTTATTAAAATGTTTTTACATCTGTAAAATCTGCATGGATCTGACTCAAATTTCCTGGAGACAAAGGAAACAATCCTGAGCCTACTCGGATGGGCTTTGAACCCAAGTCCTGCCTGCTACTACTGATTTCACCCAGCTGAAGAAATAAGTTAATCCATTAGGGAACCAGTAAGTTAAATTTACTGATCATGCTTCCAGTCACATACATTTAAGTGCATAGCTAGTTACTGTAATCAACTATGATGACAACTAATGATCCAAAACCATTTATGGGAAATTATATTAATGGTATTGTATCTTGTCACTGCACGAGCACTGTTTAAAGGAAAGAAGATACTGTACTCCTCATGATTTCCCTACACATTTTTTTCTAAATGAGACCCTCTTGTGGAGTCAGTATTTCTAGGTTACTTGCGTTTTTTTTCTTAAGAGACAAGTATCACTCCCGTACCATTTTTGTGGATGGTGGTATTGAGAACAGGTTCTTTACTGCCAGTGCTTTAATCTCAGAAGCACAGGATTCAGGTGGAATATCTGTCCATATTCTCGGTTGTCATTATGGGATACGTGCCCCCTCTTCCTGATACAGAGATGGGGCTATGGAGAAGTTCTGTTTGTTATGTTCATATTTATAATACTTCCAGGGCTGATTGAAAATGGGATATGCAGGGGTGCACGAAAACTGCTTCCATGCTGTGGTCACAAAGAAAAAAATCTGATTGAAAGTCTTTGGTCCAGGTGGTGCTGACACGGTGCAGTTTTCCTCAAGTGTAAACAAAAATCCCTCGTGAAAAGTTTGGTGCCTGATTTTGGAGGAAGAGACTGAAGGAACTTCGATGTCTGTCTCCAGCTGCCTTTCTCCCAGCTGAGAAGTTTTCCCCATCACCTGCCCGTGACCTTGTGAATGAGCCCTGTGAGCTGTGGGAGATATAGAGAATACACCTGAAGAAACAAAACAACCTGCCAACAACAACAACAAAAAAGAACAACAAAAAAACCCCAAACCAAAACAAAACAAAAAGAACAATTTAATCAGTGATTACCTGGAACTCTCTGACAGAAAGCAGTATCTTGATAATAAGGGACTTACTAGTTTGCCTAACATTCTCCTTGCAATGATTTGTATAATATTACTTGAACTTGCTTGCAAGCTCTGCCTAATCAAGCATCTTGGGTCTGTAGACCCCTGTGGGATGTATTCAAGGGTTAAACTGTCGGTGTGGTCTCTACTTTTCAGTATGCCAGAACAGCGAGCCGTCTCCCTGTCAAATCAATGAGAAATAATACCTAATACAAGGACACACAGGTGCTTCTACCCTCAGGCCACAGGTTAAAATCCAGCACAGCATCCAGCCCTGTTCTGCTCCGAAGGCTGTTACTGAGTGACAGGTGCCTGGTGGCCTGGGTTTAATGAGCGAGTTGTCTTGGCCGTATTCTAGTAGAAAGGTGCTCATTTGGCTGCTAACTGATCCCCTTCTCACAACAGAAATACAGGGTACCTAAATGCCTCTGGAGAATAAATTGCCATTTCAGCCCCAAAGCAAGTCCTTCCATAGCATGTTTTCTTTGAGTCACAGGCCTGTTTGTCCAGATCTTATGCATTTTCTGAAGGACGATAGGATTCTTAGCTGGGCATTTAATGAGGGTGATGTATATATTTTGAAAGAAAATATTTGAAAGAAAAACATACCAAGGAAGTAGTATCTTATTACCTTTACGCAATTCACCTTTTTTATTTCTGGTATCTTTTTGCTGATAAGCAGTCTTAGGGTTTTTGAGAGGACCTATGGTCACATGTTTGTTCACTAAAACCACTTGCTCTTCCAAGGAGGTGAGAATATGAGGGAAACAAAAGGCACTTTGAGAGAGACGAGGAGAGGCAGGAGCTGGGGCAAGACCAAAGTGAAATAATCAAGTCATGGTGAATTGTGTTTTAACCATATATCTTGTTTCCTACAATGCACATGACTTGAGCGCTTTTTCTTAAAAAACATAGGCCATTAGTGAAAGTGTCCCTCATCTGACAGGTGGAGGCTGAAGCAGGGAGGTCAGGGAAAGGGGTATATGTATAAAAAAGGCTGCCATTACATTATGTCATGTGGGAACATACAGAGCACTTGCGCTAAAGAAGGAGTTTGAGAATCTGCATAGTATCTCCCCAGATAAATCCATTCTGGCACACCATTTCCAGACAATCCTCCGCTCCCCACATCTATGAGAGAGGACACACAGAAATACTGTTTTTTCCTCCCATAGTTGGACCTGGGTGCCCTTTTTCAGATCTAATCCACCCCATGAGTTTCAGCAGACTCTGTGCAGTGTGATACACTAGTGAACCAACACTCTTGTTCGCTGGGGAAAGATTTCCCTTTAGCTTCTTTAAGAGCAAACCACAGATCATTCCCAGCACAATAGAGATATAGAAACTGCCTTATTTATTAAAAGTGTGGTAGCGTGCTTGATTACATTTACATTCACAGTTAATTCCTGGCACTGCTGAACATATGAAAAGATAATTATGACAATGGTGCCAGTTATTTTTAAATGGCTATATGAATATACATTTTTAAAATGACAACGTTAAGTGCATGTCTTTATCAAATGAAAAATGTATGTCTGCTATTCATTCATTAGCAAAAATTTGCACCCACAGTACAATATTTGGCTTTGACTGAAAGAAGGTTCATTACACCTCCAAAGCAAAAGTACAGAATGAAGTGGAAATATTCTCTGAGTTTTTGTTGGCTGTGTGCTAAAGCTGTGAGTAACACAGCTGGGAGTGCTGAGGACTCTGAAGATTCCTAGTGCCTACAACCCAGATGTTGTTCATGCCTCTGCTACTCCCATTAGCAGAAGGTAAATGCGTTTGTATGAGGAAAGGGCAAACAGACCACTCCATGTGCATTGTATTATTAAAAATATGTAATTGAAAATGTACACTGAGATCCATTTCAAAGCATACTAGCAGGGCATCAAAAGTTATGTTCTGAGACTCTCTAGTTAAGCTTCTTACTTCTTAATCCGCTGTCAAAAAGATTGCTGACCATCCTTTTGGCGCAATGCAAGAGCTAGAAGGCTGCGTGATAAGATTTCTGACCTCTCTGACACACATGAGGACACTTACTTAGAGGGAAAGGGCTTCTGTGTACTTAGGTTAACAAGGGAACTTCATTGTCCAGCAAGAAAAAATAAAGAAACCTATGTATGAAAATGTTTCAAAAGAGTGTAACTGAACTTTCTGTGACTCTCAGTCTGGCAGGCAAATTAGCAAAAGATGAACAGTAAGTATGTAGGGTGGGGAAGCATCATGCTGGAAGGCGTGATGGAAAGGACCTCCAGCAGTGTGGTCTCTATTTGCAAGTTTCCTACTCTGGACCTTTTGAGCACCAGTAACTTAAGAAATGTTCTTCAAAAATCTCTTTCTTCATGTATACTGAACTGACATGGGGTGGGGAAAGCTATAAAACTGTTGTCCTAACACACTGACTGCCAGCATACAACACACCAGCACCATTGTCCAAGAGCACAGGCCCTTCAGACCACCAGTAATTTGTTGGTTTTGAGTGATTCTATGAAAAATTTTGGGGGATTTTTGGGGCGAATTTCAATTAAATATTTTAATTTGTGATTTCCAGACATCCCTCCCCCCCGACAGTCCTATTATGTACTTGGTGCTGCAGCAAGACCCTAACACTGAAAATGTGGGTTTAATTAGTGAGGGTGAACTTCTACATACTGTCACTATGGTACTTTGTTGGTGTAGGACCGCTTTGATCACCAGAAGGATATGTGCAAAGCCCATCGAAGTCAGGGAGTATTAACAGCCACACTGAAGGCAAAAATGACATCCCTTAAAATGGAAGCTAGTGAGACACTTCTGAAGCTGTCTTTCTGTGTTTTGCTGAAAGCTGGAACTTCTTCAGGCTAGTTGACAGTACAGAGAGAACATATCTTTTTCAAAAAGTTCTTCAGAATTCGCTTCTGTATAGTGTAATAATAACAACAATAACCTTCCAGTGTATTCCGGCTTACAAATCACTTCCAGTTTTGCTAGTGACATTCAATGGCAATTTGATCAGCCTTACAGTGAAAGAAACCTTTACAATAGCAGCTAAGGGAAATGAGGAGAATGAACCATTCTGGTCCCTAAAGACTTTAAATCCTTCAAACATTTGCTTTGTCCTTGTTCTCTTTTGGGAGGTGGGTGGCATTCATCCTTATTCCTGGACTTGCAGCAGAGCTCAGCTGCCTGGGTGATTGCACAAGGGATTTGGAGATCAATCAGGATCCAAACCCAAGCCTCAGCATCTCAGTTCCTCTCCACAGTAAGTGATTCTTTTATATGAAAAGGCAGAAAGCTATACCATTGAAATAAATGACAAAACTCCTGCCATCTTCAGAGAGGCTGACTTTCATTCTAAAAAGAACTGGTGTGTTTAATGCTGCTGAAATGAACACTTTCAGTAGGAATCCCCTAGTAAACTACATTTTGACTCGTCCTGGACAGCATCTTGAGTAAAAACTAATTTCATGATTCAGGTGACAAAAAAAACATGAGATGGGCTTAAAATTCTCGGACCTGTAAAATTAAAGAAATACCTGCCTTAAAAGCAGTCACCTTCTGGCACTGGAGTTATTCAAATGCACTTGGTTACCTGATCAGAATACCCACCTCACCCAAGAGTGCTATAAACTTGTTTATCCTACAGAATTAAATCCACTTTTGACAGGTGGCTTGAAGAACTAGGATTTTCAAACCAGGGATAAAATCCTGATGGCTGGCAGGTCATGGACCTATGGGTATGTCACTCAACTCATGCTCTCGGTTGTATTCCTGAACATAGGAAGGGGAGCAGGAGCATTGCCTCTCTGCACCCAGTGTTGATGCTCGGCTCTGGGGAGGAGAAGGACTATGGCACAGGATGGTGGGAACCAGGTCCCTCATGATGAGCAGGTCCTGGGGCCAGGCACCTGGACAAGCAGGACATGAGATTCTGAAGGGGAATTAGGAGGAAAGGCAAGGAAAACAGTGAATAAGTGTAAGCAAGGGCATGTAGATGGTAGCAGGGCAATGACATGCTTGTCAGGGTTTGGGGAAGCAGGGGCTGGAAGTAGATGGGGCCCAGGACCTTATCTAGGTATTACAGGACAATGAACACACAGACACCAAACTCACCAGTTGAATGTGTGCTTCAGTAAATACAAGGGCTGCTGGGTGAAGAAGGAGGCAAACTTGCTGTTAAAGCAAGTATAAGTCTGGGCTCATACTGGTGTGTTGTGGGATGACCCTGGCCAGCAGAGAAGCACCACACAGCTGCTCACTCACCCCCTTCTCCCAGCAGAGCAAGGGGGGAATAGCAAGTGCAAAACCAAGAAAACTCATAGGTAAAGATAAAGACAGTTTAATAAGTGAAAAAAAGAGGCAAAGCCCCGTGATGCAAAGGCAATCACTACTCACCACCCACCAGCACATTGATGTCTGGCCAACCTCTGAGCATCATCTGCCTTGGAAGCCAAAGCCCCTCCACCTCCTTCTTCCTCTAACCCAGTTTTATTGCTGAGCAAAATGTTATACAGCATGGAGTATCCCTTTGGCCAGTTTGGATCAGCCATCCCAGGTGTTTCCCCTCCCAACTTCTTGCCCACCCGCAGCCAACTCACTGTGGGATGATGAGAGGGCAGAGTGGGAAAGAGAGAAAGCCTTGATTCTGTGCAAGCACTTCTCAGCAATAGCCAAAATATTAGTGTGTTCTGGACACTTTTTTAGCCACAAATCCGAAACTCAGCACCATACAGGCTGCTATGAAGAAAGTTAACTTCATTCAGGGCAGACCTATTACAGTATGACACAATGTTCAATCGTATTATGCTGGCAGTGAGCAAAGCCTTGCTGAAGCCTTATTAATTCAGAATAAATAGCAAAATGTATTTTGTTTCTTTCTGGAATAAATAGAGGAGACACTATTGTTGTACCCCAGAGCCCAATGCTGCCTTCAAATGTGGCACAGACATTGAGCCAGGGGATCTCAGGTGAGGCCTCTGCATGTCAGTGGGATTTCATGGACTAAATCTGTGCATAGCTAGTCTGACACTTTCAGCTCACATCATACTTACTGCATGCACGTGAACCATCTGTGTATTGCACATGTCATTAATCTGGCAGGCCCTGGGGCTGCCAGATTTCTGGCTAGTTAGATGAAGCTACTGCGTAGGTGTTCCATAAGTTGCCACATGTCTGAAAGTCCAGCAAATGCAAAAATCTCTTTCCTCCCTGAAATACTTCCCAGATAAAATTTCCAGAAAATAACCACCATCTGCAGCCGACTGTCTGATATAAGGTAGCCATGCTTTCAAGAGCATTTTCAGTTTTACAGTTTACCGTTTCAGGGAAATGGATGTATAAGAGAAGACAACATGTATGCATCGAAATGGTGTTTACTCTAGTGTTTTTTAGTTGATATGTCCAATTTTCCCAACAGAATATTTTGTAGTAGACTTGTGTGAATGTGTGTTCATGCATAATGGAGGCTTGAGAAAACAATACAATACAACATAAAAACAGTAGAAATCACTCATCACAAAGATAATACTAAGAAGATGAGACTATTTAGTTGTTATATATTCAAAACCAGACCAAATGGCCATTATGTTGTGAAAAGCCTTCTAATTTTCTCTCTTGTGCTGCTTTGCAGGTGCACTGTACCCATCTCTGTGAGCTTAGGTAGCTAGTGAAACCTCCGCCAGGGTTTACCGCCCAGACACACAAGTGCACAACAGCTCTGCAACACATTTTCTTAACTTGTTGATCGATATGAAGGATCTTCTTCCTTGAGCTTTAATGTGAAGGAGGATGAGAGCACACAACTGTACAATAAATCCCCACTGTTTGCTTCACCAGCACAAGCACAGGACAGCTGAGGCACTGGGACTTTCTCTCCTTCTCCCAGGCACTGCTTTTCCTGCCCGAATGGCCTTGTGCCTGTCTAAGTAACTGGGAACAGCAGGAAAGTCCTGCCAAGGAATGCTATGGAGATGTTGTGTACTTCCAGTTCCCATGGGCAGCAGCAGGTATCATCCCTGCTCAGTGCCAGGGGAAGTGAGGCACAGAAGAAGTTTGCCAATGGTTGCAAGGCTGTGGCAGGAATGGATGAACCTTGCTACACCCAATGTAAAAAAGTGTTGCTGCATTAAAAAAAAAGACAAATTAGAACCAGCTGATGAAACACTGCGCTACCCTGATATAAAATTAACAGCGATATTTGGGGGACACATTGCATAGTGGAAAGCTGGAACAGATATTTGATTCTGCATGTATTGATATACAGGACAATGTTCTTGTTTTCTCCTGCTAAAGAGACTTAGAACAGACAAATATTTGTTTCCTTCTTTGTTTTGTTCTCCTTCCAACAGAAACAACCCACTAAACCCTTGAAAATTGACTAACTGCTTCTGGAAACAATGCCACTGTCAGAGGCAAATTTTTTTCCAGAGGACCCTGGGTCCATGTGGTGCAGAGAATAATAGTGAATCAAGGCAAGAAAGAATATACAGCTTTCCTAAAAGGGATGTAGTTCATCCCTAGTCTGGTCATGCTAGACATCCTGTGATGCAGGTATGATCCTCACCATCAACTTCTACACCTCATCTACACTCACAGGTTTATTGGTCCATAAAAAACCCCCTTTCTCTTGGCTGCCAGAAGTCAGAGGGTTTTTGTAAAAAATCAAGGTATGGTCCTATAATTGAAGTTTGGGTCATGAGACACAGGCAGGAGGGAGGGGAAACAGGTTGTTCAGAAGTATCATAAACGTCTTCTAATTTTTTCAAATTATTTTATTAGCATTTTTGTAATGTTTTAACGCTATTAAGGGGGTGGCAGAGAAAGAAAGAAATGGTAGGTTAAAAGGACCCAAAAGTTTGGAAAGGCCAGTTAGTAAAACTTTTCCAAACAGAGTTATACATGGTTGGGAGCAGGTTGAGGGCCAGCAGGTAACAGCATATTTCCTTGTGGGTGGAAGTCAATAAATGCTGCTCGTGCAGAAAAAAAGTGCTTTACTAGCTGTGCTGTACCTTTGTTTGTTTGCATGTATTTTTCATACTGCTCATGAATGTCCCATTTTAAAACACTTTTCAAGAAGATTAAAGCTCATGGCCATGGATTACTACTGTTTCATACCCAGAGAGAGAAAACTCTCAGAAAAAACAGGGCTTTTGATTTCATTGAATGTGAGTGTGTGTTTATTAATATTTATACACTCCTCTGGAGGTGCATGGTGCTGTGCAGACTACTGAGATGACAAGGTCCCTGCCCTAGGATGCTTACAAGACAGACAACACAATAAATTATGACATTGGCTAAGAAGGGTCACAGAGGGGATGAAAGAGGACAGGAAACAACAGAAAGCAAAAGAAAGGGAATTTGTTTCATGAAAGGGCTGTTATTTACAAAGCATGGCCATCAGGTAATTTGATTCCCTTTGGCTTTTATTTTGGATTTGTTTTTCACTTTGTTTTATTATATTTAATAATCAGGCATGGGTGAGATAGTGCATAACACGAGAGCTGAGATTAATGATGAAAGGCCAAGAGAAAGCTGTGGCTCTCGAGGAGGGATTTGAGGAAGAAAAGCATTTGCTTTTTCACTCATTAGGAGCCGGCAGGCTCAGGCACAGAAGAGTTTCACACTTGCGTTAAACTTTAAATTAACCACATGTGTAAGTCTTTGTGGGAATAGGGGACTAATTGGATAGATTAGAATACAATTAACTGTGAAGTCTGGCTAGCATTGACAATGTTTAAAGAGTGGAAAAGCTGATAAAATCCTGCCTAGTTAAAAAAATAGCTATAAAGACATTTGGGGAGAGAAGGGACCCTTTGCTGTTACAGGATGAATGCCAGCAGCAGAAGTACAGATGAACTTAGTGCTCTGTATTGTTGCTATAACCTTACTCAGTTACACTGATTTTTCTTCCAAGATCCATTTCAATTATCTCCTCTCTACTAACCCTATTGCTGACCCCCAGAAACCTTCGTCATCCTCAGACTTCAAAACCAGGAAGATGCTGTGCTGCCCCAGAGCTGGCAGGGCAGGGTCAACTAACAAACACCTTCTCCAAAATTTAGCACCATTTCATCTCAATGTCTCTTGAAAGGTCCTAAATGCTTTAAAGTACTTTGGGAAATTACTATTATATAGTTATCCAAGCCTTACAGCTTTGTGTGCATGTTTCCCAAGCATTCAACCATCTAAAGAAACATAACTAAAAAGTTATGCCAGAAGTTTCTGAGATACCAGATAGTTTATTCATATGTAAATTGTAGTAATACTTTAAAAAGCAGCCTATTTCCAAAGCACATGTCGTCCACCTGTCAAAGTTATAAAAACATCTCTTCTTCATATTTTTGGAACTACCTAAAATTTTGTGAATCTTTAAAAGAATGCTTGGCTTTCCTAAGATTATAATCAGAGAAGGCAATTTGTAAGTCAATGTTTTATGCCTGGTACCTGGGGAAACCTGAACTTGGTGTTGTTGAGTCTTATACCGGGGTGTAAAACTCATTTTCACTGGGGGTCGCATCAGCCTTGTGGTTGTATAAACTGTATAAATGTAACTACTCCTACATTTATCCAGTCCTAAAATGACATTTGGCCCTTTGAAGGCAACCATGAGGCTGATGCGGCCCCCAGTGAAAATGAGTTTGACATCCCTGTCTTACACCACTTGCAAAACAGGCAATGGTGAAAAGTGCCTAACCATTTCATCTTTTGGAGGAACAACACAGAAGAGTTGAATGCTGTGTTTGAATCTGTTTGACCTTCAGTGGTTAACTGCCCTTTATAACGCACTGCATAAAGCCCTCTGTCTCTAGAGAAGACCCCTGACTGAAAGAGGAAAAGAGTATGTTGAAATGTCTCCAACAATGGGACTGCTCAGAATAAGAAATTTGTTAATTCAGTTGTGATAAAGCTTCAAATGTTTGGTGTTGAGAAAAAAAGTGTGTATAAGTTACTTTGAGCACCGTACGTTAATGACAATTTTGTCTTTATTTCCAAGATAATACAAATAGTGCATTTAAATGCCTGACCAATACAACTCTTGTTCTTCTTATAGGCAACTAATTATGCCTGATCTTTCTTCCTAAACATGCATTCAGCAGCATATATGACTATATGGACATGCACATACACAGGTGTGTATACAGACATAATCAAAGACCATCATCTTCCATTCTTACATCCCAAGTCAAGGTCATCACTACTGTGAGTCTGGAGAGGACTATATTCACCTGCATAGAATATAAATCATCTTGAAAACAATAGTTAGGACATGATTTAATAAAGCAGAAAAGCTACATCACTTGAGAGAAAGAGTCAGAATTACTTCTGTTATCTCCTCGGCTCTCACAGACTTGCCTTATCGCTTGAAAAATGACCAATCCAAACAGACATTTGAAAATCAGTCACTCCAGTCTCACAGTGATTTTAGCAAAAAATAATTAAAAAAAATAAGTTATTTCCATGATTTCCATTGTTTTTGTAGATTTTTGATAGACTCTTAAAAATTTGGCTTTGTCAAACGCCCCATTTGATAACATAATCTTCTGTAAAAGTGGAGCCCTGAGAGCTGTGTGTTCATAGAATCATCATAGAATCGTAGAATCGTTTCAGTTGGAAGAGACCCTCAGGATCATTGAGTCCAACCACAACCTAACTGTAGCACTAAACCTGTCCCTAAGAACCTCATCTAAATGCCTTTTAAACACCTCCAGGGATGGTGCCTTTCTTATGATGAGGGGCCCCAAACTGAACACAGTATTCAAGGTGAGGCCTCACCAGCACTGAATACAGTGGCATGAGCACTTCTCTAGTCCTGCTGGCCACACTATTCCTGATCCAAGCCAGGATGCTGTTGGCCTTTTTGGCCACCTGGGCACACTGCTGGCTCATGTTCAGCCGGCTGTCAAGCAACACCCCCAGATCCCTCTCTGCCAGGCAGCTTTCCAGCCACTCTTTCTGAGCCTGCAGCGCTGCCTGGGGTTGTTATGACCCGAGTGCAGGACCCGGCACTTGGCCTTGTTAAACCTCATACAATTGGCCTTAGCCCAACGATCCAGCCGGTCCAGATCCCTCTGTATGGCCATCCCACCCAATCTGGTGTCATCTGCAACGATACTCCACACATACCGTATATCGTCAGAGAAAGGGCCAATTTCAAGAATGTCCTTGCCCTATCAACTACTTACCCATCTAAGAAGTGCTGGTGAAACCAAGGTTGTCTCCTGTTTCAGTACAGGCCGAGCAATAAAAGTAAAGGCTCCACCACCTGCTTCTGAAGACTAGTTAATAAATAGAGAGGAGGTAAAGTCTACTGTTATGCTTTCCTTATGTATGATCCAAATTTTATGATGATCAAAATTCACTTAAGAAGAGCCACCGCTGATTTTTATGTACAATATATAAAGAAATCCAGCAGCATGATTATGTTTGTATGACTTAATCTCAACACATTCATGAATGCAATGGCCATAAATGTAATCTGCTATTGCAGCAAATGCTCTTATTTTAGTGTACTTGGCTTGCTGTGTACATTATGTTCCCTTACTCCCGTTTGTGCTTTCTAGTCTCAATCCTCTATACTTTCCAAAGTCAAGTAACTTCTCCCTTTTGCCAGAATCTCTATTAACTACTTTTCATTAATCTCCTTGGTATTGTATTTTTAAAAAAAAATCTCATGAAAAAGATTGATCTGATATGACTTTGAATTACACTAATGGCAATGGAAGGCCTGAATAGAACAAATTGTGTATGCTATAGAATATAAATTCCTATCTGCACAGTATTTCAGCACTGGATTCAGCTATAGAAGGTTATATACAACCTGGCTGTTTTTTCATTTTTAGCAGGGCATTTCCATTGCTATCAATAAAGGACAAAACACTTATAGCTAAAGCAAGAGTGAAATTATTGTGTCTCAATTTTTCAGTGATTTAAAGTATACTGAAATGTTTTTTAAAAGATGCCTCTTCACAATAGGCATTAAAGAAAACCCCAACCTCTGACAGTCTTAAGTAGGACTTTTTTTTCACTGACATAAACATCAGTTCTTAATGCAGATTTGAGCATTTGGCTAATTTAAAATTTATTTTTAAACTGCTGAGAGGTTTATATTTGGAAACAGCTGCTGAGCATGGCCCTGTAGCTACCTTTAGCAATGTTTTATTATCTTGACTAAGCTCATAATGGTGATTCTCTGCTCCACCACTGACATCTTAATGGCTGCCTCACCAATACTGATGTTGTAGGAAGTATATGGGACTGACTTTTACATCTATAATGATATGGTAATGTGAGCCATTACAATGTCACTGGTGGTTTATTGGCATTATGGTTTAAGATTATGAGGGTATTACAATGACATTGCAAACAAATACTGCTGTTTTTAAAATAAGCAGAAGAAACACAGAAAAGCACCAAAATAGTTGTAATATTAAATTTACAATAGCAAGATAGTATTTGCTTAAGGCAGCCACTACCCTAAAATTCATCGGTTATCTGCATAATTCAGCGATGTATACTGTGCAGTCATCTGCTGGAGATTCCACAGCATCAGGCAGAAATAATAAATGACCCAGGGTAAATATATTTGCCCATTTTGTGCTTTGTAGGATTCAGCCTAATTTTAGACCCTATCAGCTGGAGGATCAGAGCCTGCAATCAAAAACTGATACCAGGGAGAATATCTGAACTGTCAAAGCCAACAGCATATAAAGTATTTTTTTTCTTGTTTTGCTTTTTTTTTTTTTTTTCCTTTTCTTGTTTTCCAGTTCCAAGAGGAGGACAGTTAGAAGCAGAAGTAGGAAACAGCAGAAATCAGACAACATTGTCTGGTAAGAGCTTTAGTAGATCAAAATAGCAGCTCTGTGAACAGGAACTCAGATTAGACTGCAAACTGACCTGGAATTCACATATGACATTGAGGTTTCCAGAGGAGGATTTTGAAAAGCATTTGAGAAAAGTCTGTTCCCATGGAGTCCCTGTTTACATGCTGCATCGAGCTTTCTTATCTAAACTCTTCCCATGAGAAAAAATGAAAAGGAACAATTTTTAAATGACTTGATAGTAAGTACTTTGATTAACACTTTGCAGGAAATTTGGAGCAAGCATAGTAAAGAACTGCTAAGAAAAGGCCAAAGAAGTGAGTTTTACATTGGTTTCACGGGTTCTGAGGGACATGGTCATTTTTGTCTCATAAGAAGATAGTAGCTTCATCTACATAAGCAAGTACTGTGGCACAATAGGGATAGATCTGTAAAGCAAAACAGTTGGTGCTGCACAGGCAGCATCCACGCTGTTCACATTTTGGATATTTGCTGCAGATTAGTTTGGAGCAGACTCTTCTGGTCTTGAGGACTGAACACTGGTTAGTGGTTGGAGAGCATCACGTGTACTTCTGAAGTGCATCCTCTGGGTTAGTTTCATCTGAAATAAATCCAGTTCATGCCTATATGTGATAGCTCTGCACCGAGTCAAGCACAGTTAAGTGGGGGCAATCGGGAGATTCACTTCACAAGTGTGTTCCTGATTTGAGATAAACGCTAATGGAGACGTATTCAGTGAGACCATGCTCCTGATCCAGTACTACCAAAATTTTTTGGTTTTTTGTGGCTCTGACTTCTGTCTCTCAATGGCTTCATATCTCTGGTGGAACACTGCTGTTGTGGGAAATCAGAGCTATTTAAGTCCTGAATTTGAGGACAAAATTAGTTCTGCACAGTCTTCCGAGTGCAACAGGAGTGAAGACAGCAGGAGACAACAGTCATAAGCACGTACCATGATGTATAGAACAAGGGGCAGAGGATTCAGATGAATATTTAGTGTTGAGCCTAACCCCCTGTTATCACTAACCTTACAAAGCTCTGAATAATCATGCCGTAGAACTGATCATTGCAACTTAAAAATAGCTCAGTTGTTTATTATCTCCATTACTTTTACTCAGAGGTGATACCAGAGATCCACTCCTGTCATAGTTAGAAACCTTTTAATTTTTGCATGGAGTTTATTCAGGACAGTATGTACCCATTTGTTCCTGGGTCATCCTTGGGTCTGTGGAAATAATTCTTGTTTCTATCAGGAGGATTTACAAAGAAGAGTCATATCACCTCTCAGTCTTCCAATAGCAGAGTGCCAAGGCCAGGCTTCTTCGCAACCTGTCAGAAGATGGGTTTTCTGTCCTTTGATCACCTCTGAGCCCACCAGAATGGATTTCTCTTCCTGGAGCTTGACCCTGCTGGAAATACTGATATATCCTCAGATTCCTCTTGTGTTTTTTTATTACCGTAATATACTGATACTTCACAGTCACCAGGCATTTACCTAGTATATCCAGGTCTTTCTCTTTTATTTCTAATAGGGGTGCTCCCAGCTTTTAACAGAAACTTTTTCTGTAATAGAATATCTTTACAGGCATGACCTTTCATGTCTATTATTAAATTCCCTCTATTACTTAAGTCTTCAAGGTTACAGAGTCCCCGCAGTATGGCACCGCACTTTGGACCTTTTCTGCAAAGGATGCCTCAGCAAATTTTAACAGAGTGTTTGTGGTTTGTTTTGTTGTGGTGTTTTATTTTTTTGTTTTTTTTTTTTTTTTTTCCCTGTGCCTTGTTCATGTATAAATTTCTCTCCAGCTCAGGATTTCATTTTCCATTACAAACAGTAGAATCTTTCCTTCAGCTGGTTAGCTATGCGATATAGAAACCTCATATTAATGTCCACATTTTACTCTTTAATAGATGTTTTTACATTTGACATTGTAGATTATATTTTCTGAAGACTCTTGCTAACCGTGTTTAATCTATCTGGAGAATAACATACAATATCTAAGAGTTTAACATGCAAACCACTAAGTAGATGACATTGACAAGTTGAACTGTTTTCAGGCAAGTGAAGTTCTGTATGAAACATGAGGCCCATGCATGAATTACTAGCTCTAGCCATGTATCTCTTTGTTAGGTAACATTTAGTCCTCCAGTTAATCAAGGCAGCAGTGGACATTTTACCACTGTTTTGGGTATCCAGAAAGTCTGAAGACTCTGAAGGTATCAAAACTCAGAAGCACTTTGTGGGTAGCCTGGTCTGAAGATGAAGGAGGTGGCAAAGAAGCTTTTTGCATAATTCACCTGTCCTATCAGGGTGTCCTCTTTTTAGCAGGGATGTAATTAATTTTCTTCACAGTAGTTAGTATGGAGCAATGTTGTGGACTTGTGCTGGAAATGGTGTTGATAATAGAGGGATGTTTTAGTTACTGCTGCGCAGTGCTTACACACAGTCAAGCCCTTTTCTGCTTCTCGCTCCACCACACCAGTGAGCAGGCTGGGAGTACATACTTTGGCCTTTTCAAACAATTGCTGGAGGAAATCCAGTGGGCAAGGCTGCTTGAAGGTAAAGGGGCCCAAGATAGTTGGTTAACATTCAGGGACTGCTTCTACCAAGCTCAAGATCAGAGCATCCCGACGCGCAGGAAGTCAAGGAGGGGAGCCAGGAGACCTGCGTGGTTAAACAGGGAACTGCTGGGCAAACTCAAGTGGAAGAGGAGGGTTTACAAATCATGGAAGGAGGGGCTGGCCACTTGGGAAGAATATAAGGCTGTTGTTAGAGGATGTAGAGAGGCAGCTAGGAAAGCTAAGGCCTCCTTAGAGTTAAACCTGGCGAGAAGGGTCAAGGACAACAGGAAGAGCTTCTTCAAATACATGGCAGATAAAACTAACACCAGAGGCAATGTAGGCCCACTGATGAATGGGGTGGGTGCCCTGGTGACAGAAGATACAGAGAAGGCAGAGTTACTGAATGCCTTCTTTGTCTCTGTCTAATCTGCCGGAGGCTGTCCTGAGGAGCCCCGTACCCCTGAGGCCCCAGAGGAAGGCAGGACAATGGAGGAGTTTGCCTCAGTTGATGAGGACTGGGTTAGGGACCAGTTAAGCAATCTGGACATCCATAAATCCATGGGTCCAGATGGGATGCACCCACGGGTGCTGAGGGAGCTGGCTGAAGTCGTTGCTGGACCGCTCTCCATCATCTTTGCCAAGTCTTGGGAAACGGGAGAGGTGCCTGAGGACTGGAGGAAAGCAAATGTCACTCCGGTCTTCAAAAAGGGCAAGAAGGAGGACCCGGGCAACTATAGACCGGTCAGCCTCACCTCCATCCCTGGGAAAGTGATGGAACACCTTATCCTTGGTGCCATCTTAAGACATATCAAGGATAAGAGGGTCATCAGGGACAGTCAACATGGCTTCACCAAGGGGAAGTTGTGTTTGACCAACCTCATAGCCTTTTATGAAGATGTAACAAGGTGGATTGACGATGGCAGAGCAGTGGATGTGGTCTACCTTGACTTCAGCAAAGCATTTGACACAATCTCCCACAGCATCCTCACGGCAAAACTGAGGAAGTGTGGTCTGGATGATCGGGTAGTGAGGTGGACTGCAAACTGGCTGAAGGAGAGAAGCCAGAGAGTCGTGGTCAATGGGGCAGAGTCTGGTTGGAGGCCTGTATCTAGTGGAGTGCCTCAAGGGTCAGTTCTGGGACCAATACTGTTCAATATATTCATCAATGACTTGGATGAGGGAATTGAGTGTACTATCAGCAAGTTTGCTGATGACACCAAGCTGGGAGGAGTGGCTGACACGCCAGAGGGCTGTGCTGCCATCCAGCGAGATCTGGACAGGCTAGAGAGTTGGGCGGGGAAAAATTTAATGAAATATAACAAGGGAAAATGTAGAGTCTTGCATCTGGGCAGGAACAACCCCAGGTTCCAGTATAGGTTGGGGAATGACCTAGTAGAGAGCAGCGTAGAGGAAAGGGACCTGGGTGTCCTGGTGGACAGCAGGATGACCATGAGCCAAGCACTGTGCCCTTGTGGCCAAGAAGGCCAATGGTATCCAGGGGTGTATTAGAAGGGGGGTGGTTAGTAGGTCGAGAGAGGTTCTCCTTCCCCTCTACTCTGCCCTGGTGAGACCTCATCTGGAATATTGTGTCCAGTTCTGGGCCCCTCAGTTCAAGAAGGACAGGGAACTGCTGGAGAGAGTCCAGCATAGGGCAACAAAGGTGATTAAGGGAGTGGAGCATCTCCCTTATGAGGAAAGGCTGAGGGAGCTGGGTCTCTTTAGCTTGGAGAAGAGGAGGCTGAGGGGTGACCTTATCAATGTTTATAAATATATAAAGGGTGGGTGTCACGAAGATGGAGCCAGGCTCTTCTCGGTGACAACCAACAGTAAGACAAGGGGTAATGGGTTCAAGCTGGAACACAAGAGGTTCCACTTAAATTTGAGAAGAAACTTCTTCTCAGTGAGGGTGACAGAACACTGGAACAGGCTGCCCAGGGCAGTTGTGGATTCTCCTTCTCTGGAGACATTCAAAACCCGCCTGGACGCCTTCCTGTGTAACCTCACCTAGGTGTTCCTGCTCTGGCAGGGGGATTGGACTAGATGATCTTTCGAGGTCCCTTCCAATCCCTAACATTCTGTGATTCTGTGATTCTGTGATATGAAGTTGGTAGGGGACACAGCCAGCATAGCTGACCCCAACTGACCAAAGGGATATTCCATACCATGTGGTGTCATGTTCAGCAGTAAACGCTGGGGAAAGAAGAAGGAAGAGGAGGATGTTTGGAATTGTGGCATTTTGTCTTTCCAAGTAATCATTTAATGTGAAGGAGGCCTGCTGTCCTGGAGATGGCTGAACACCTGCCTGCCCATGGGAAGCAGTGAATGAATTTCTCGTTTTGCTCTGCTTGTGCACACAGATTTTGTTTTACCTATTAAACTGTCTTTATCTCAACCCATGAGTTTTCTCACTTCTACTCTTCTGATTTTCTCCTCCATTACACTGTGAGGGAGTGAGTGAGTGGCTGTATGTGCCTTAGTTGCTGGCTGGGGTTAAACCATGACACAGAATCATCTCAGGTTCTGTTTATTTTGAAAATTAGATATGCTTTTTCCAGGTTTTAGTTTGAGATATTGAAGGTATTTCCAAATTGCTTGTTACAGTGAAAGTAACATCAGCAACAAAACCCACAAAGAATACAGAACATTACTTTTATATTAAGCTCACCCTGATTATATTAAAGGTGTAACAGTTCTTGCAGGGTCCTGAGGTACAACATGGGAAGTAACTGCAGAATTTGAAGAGTTCTGTTCAGCAAGTCAACAGCTCTTTATTGATCACTGTTAGTGTGCTCAGCTGTTGACTATTTACAGGTAGAAAACTATTCACAAATAGTTTACTGCCATCAGAAAGGTTTTGTTAGTAATAAAGAAACAGTAGTGTTTATTGCAGGCTTTGCCCAAAGTAGAGTTAACTGTGTATGTTAACAAAATCACGGTAGAGAAGACTGACCTGGGAAAAAGAATGTTCCACCTTTTGAGGTGGCCTGAGTGAGACGTGAGGATGGTGGCTGCAGGATTGCTCTGGAGATTTTCTGCTTGGGTCTTTGTAGTCTTGTTTAAAAAGAAGTTAAATCCTAGGTGGGAGCTTGTGAGATGATGCTGAGTAGTTAATTTTCATTATTAAATCCTGGATGGACTATGAAATGATTGGAAATTAATCCTCAACCCAGGAGATATCAAAAATATCTGTGATCAGCCATCACTCTTCCCTTGTGTGTCATGTTTTTCCCTTCATCTCCTGCAGTGGTTTTCAGTTCTTTAGAGGTGCAAACTCAGTAGAGGTGCGGACCTTTGTAGACACTTCACCTATACAGCTCCTTTCACATATACGGTATGCAGAAATTAGTTTTTCTTGGTCACCTTTTACAAACTCCTCAGAGTCCTAGGGGTCTTCTAATCACTGGCTGAGCTATTTGCGATTGGTAATGCAGGTCATCTAAGTTATAGAATCCTGGTTTTATGTATAGATAGACACAACTGCATCACAGGCTGAATATTTCTGCGATGTTAGTAATAATGAGGATTGTGGCAGGAAAAAATCGACCTGTGAGGCCAGCAGAACTGGACTGATACCTACTTTCTAAGGATGGCACAAGCTTTTTTCAGACTGATAGGGGCAGAAGTGCTGTTACAGTTATTGTGAATCCAAGGAAGGAAAGTTCAGGACAACAGAAAATTCTGAAAAGAGGAAATTGTGGTTATTGGGAGGTATTAGGCTAAAGGAGCATTGTGGAGAGGAGCAGAAGGAGAATGTGCATCATTATTCAGCAATGTGGGAATCCAAGGGTCTTCTTTCTGGTCAAGAGGTGGAAAACATACATTCAACAAAATGCCCATTGCTGCTTTGTAGTGTTAAATTAGCAGCTGTAGAATTTCTAACAACCTATTTGGAAAAACATTCATGCAACAAACCTCCAGGCAAGATGTACAGAAATAACAGAGGGGATTGCCAGCAAAACTGAAAAGAGTCTCAGAGGCTAGAAGAGGAAACCTACTGAGTGGCATAATATGCCTGGCATGTAGATACATATGCATAGCTCCTCATCAGATCTTCCTCCTTTCCTCCATCTCAGCAAGGGGTAGCTAGTTATCTCACCCACTGACCTGTGTCTGTCAGCAGGCTGCTCGGCTCAGGCAGCCGGGAAACTAATTCTTCTCTGCAATGGGAGAGGTGGAAATGCTGCGAGGGACTGCATGACACAATCAAATAAAATGTACGAAGAGAGGCAAGAGCCTGTCTGCAATGCCTAGAAGAAGCTTCATCAATTTCTTCAGTCCCTGTATCCAGCTGAGAGCGAACAACCTGAGCTCTGTCAGCTTAGCTGGGGGCAGTGATCAACAGAAATTGCCAAACAAAGAGCAAAGGGCATGGAGGAGGGTACCAGCGAGCTCTAACATGGCATGTGCTTCTGGAGTGTCAGAGCTCTGCCATCTTACTCATTTCTCAGTGAAACAAAACTCTGAGCTTGGGAACTTACAAACCCCTTCCAAAGCCCCAAGCTGTCACTAGCATGGAACTACATTTTCACAAGCATCGCATTTAGAAGTGTTGCTAAGTTGCTCTGCAAACCCATCAACAAGATATTGCAGCTGGGTTTTTCAAGAGAACTAAATTTCCCTGAGAGAGCCAACCAGTCTCTTTTTCCAGACTGAGTTGGAGAGGCATAAGTTCGATAATTTCAAACCTCTACTGTTCTAGCAGGTCTGCTCTGCCTTCCAATGACAAAGCTGCTCCCAGGGCTCCACAGCCTCACCAACAGGATGGGAAACTGTCAGTTCATTTCTCCTACCAGCAGACCACAGAAAAAGCATTTGACATTAACAATTTTCAGCAGGATTGGATTAAATTCCAGCCAGTGACCTAAAGGTGAAATACCTTAGCACTCCTCAATAGCACCCATGTTCTTATTACTCCTGTGGAGACTGTGTACTTAACCATATTCTCACATGGATGAGCCCACACAAGTAAATTAAGAGCTAAAAGTACAGGGTCAGCATCCTGCTTCATCTGTGAGAGGTAGGATGACCTAAGTTAGCCCACTGGTGCATCAGAGAAAGACAGAAGCATGTCTCCAGTACCTGTGCAGCTCAAACAGGGCCTGGTGTTTTTACTGAAAGAAGAAATGCTGTCCTCTGGGGCTTGGTAAGTTCAAATAAAAAATCCTCCAAATTCTGTAAATTGTGGAGAACTGTAGAAATAATATGAAGCATGTTGTTTGCTTTTGTTGTTATTATTATGTAGAAAATCCTGGTTTTGACAAGGCAAAACCGAGAGCGGCATTTCCAAAGTGTCTGAATGATTATGCAGGGGTATTTCTGAAATATTTATACGGAAGGTGTAGTATAAGAAAGAAAACAAACATTCAGTTGAGGTTACTACTCCAGTCCTCCTCTGAGAGATGGGTTCAGAAAGAAATACAGACAAACCACAACAGAAACCTGGAACCAGAAAAAAGATGGTATTCTCAGAGCTGTCTGTGTCACCTAGGATGGCCTTGGCAGGTAGTATGGTGTCTTAGGAAGAGTAATGAGCAATTTGGAGACCCTGCTACCCAGGGCTGCCAGGCCTCAACTCAACCAAGAAGAGATGCAGAGGCCAGGCTGTGATGGCAGGTGCTTTGCTTGGGCATACCAGGTGCCTCTCTGCGTTGACTAAGTAGGGAGCTGAGTATTTTCAATCTGGACCTTTCAAAGCCTTCCAGAGGGTTGGACACCTGATTCTATATAATTCTAATATGGACACATTCCTGTGTAGCCTCATCTAGGTGTTCCTGCTCTGGCAGAGGGATTGGACTAGATGATCTTTCGAGGTCCCTTCCAATCCCTAACATTCTGTGATTCTGTGATTCTGTGACTGTCTTTCCAAATCCCTCAGGACTAGCACTGTTGCTAATCTTCAAAGGAAAATCCATTTATATTTGACTCCTGAAAGCCTTTCAGAGAGTATTTTGAGGTGGAGTTGTCACTATATTAAGAGTATTCAGAAAAAAATTATCAACTTGGTTGAGAGAGCTAAGCATTTTGTCTTGCTTATATTTCGCATAGTCTTCTCATTGGCTGCCATGTCCTTCATAGGGTGATTAGGTACCTTCATCTGACACTTTGGATATTTCTTATATCAGTGACCTTTCCTTACATTTACCTTTGGCGCATTCAGACATCTCTGCCTTTAGTTTGATACAGAGGGCTGAGAAATAATTTGTTGTTACTGAGACATATGTTCCAGGAATAGCAGACCTAGAAGGACCTGACCTTTCTATAGTCCCATATACTTTTTATGGACTAAACACCTATTCCATATTGTCTTTGATTGCTAGGGACTTGACTTAATAATCTGTGTGATCTCTTGCAGACCTATGTTCCAGTGTTCCCAGAAATGCACGATGCTTTTAAACATCTGCTGAAACAGGAAGCACTTCCTGCCCCTCTCATTTTAACCTATTAATTATGAGTTTATCAAATATAACAGTCCCATAAGTCAAATGGCTAAAAATTCAAGTTCCCCATTTTAGTAATAATATTAACCATGAAGCTGGTGGTTAGTCTGGATAATGGCTGGCAAGTGAGAGCATTAACAGGCTGTGGCAAATCTTGTTAGCTCTAAATACTTTGAGAAAAGACACTAGACTGCTGATAATGACTGCTTTGTCAAGAATTATTGATAAAAATAATTTTAAGGAATAAGAAAATTGCTCATGTGAAGGAAGAGGGTTTTTTTTCCCTCCTTAGAGCTTTCAGGATGGTTGTAGATGATACTGAGAACTTAGGAAGTGGGAAGCTGACACTGACAATTGTTTAGTTTTTAGGATACAGAGTAGGACAGCTGGTGTGTAATCAGGATGGAAGGTGGTCTGTGCTGTGTCAGAATTCACAGCTACACAATCCTCATCCTCCCTTCCTTTTTCTAAGAGAAAAATAAATACAACAAATTATTGAAAATAGAAGTTCAAATATTGAATGTGTTGAATTGCTTGAAGGGTTGTGTTTCTCTTCATTGTGGCTACATATATCAAGAAGATGTGTTACCAGAGAACATCTATGCTGACACCCAGAGAATTCTGGTTGCTGATACACAGCAGTGTTTTTGCTCCCTGGCTATTTCAGGAAGAATAATTAGCCCAGAAAGGCTCAGAATATAAAAGCTGTGCCTAGAATGCAGCTAAAGGGAGCATGATAGGCAGCAAACCCAGACCTTTGTCTCACAGATGTTTTCCAACACTTTAGATATATATTTTACTCTTCTGGACAACAGTGATCAGGTGGTTTTCACACAAACAAATAAGATGATGTCATGAGCGACATCACACTGTGCCTCAGAACCTGAATGAATCCTTTGTCCCTCAAGCTGGTTGTGGTGGGAGCTTTCAACAGAAACTTTTTGGACAGGGAAGAGAACAAGAGCAAATCTCCTTTGTTTGAAAGCTGCATTTGGCAATACAAGGATTACATGGACAGACATTTGCAGGAAACTGTAAGCAGTTCTCTGCTGCCAGTTCATTGGCCCAACACACCCAAGACCAGGGAAAGGCTAGGGTTTGGCAAAGTATTTTTTCCAAAGAATTAAAGCAGAGATATCTCTTCTGTTTGATGTCTGTAGTTTTTCTCCACCACTGAGTTTTCACACAGGTAGTGGGTCAGATTTGCATTACAGAATAATCAGATCACTTTACAAAAAACGAGGCTGCGCGAATCCATAGTTAGGACTTGTGTTCAGGTGAAATTATTAAAGATTGTCTAAACCTAGCAAAGGCCCCATAAGGGGAGTTTTGTAGCTGCTATTCACCACGGTATGTTCTTGTCATTTGAAAAATGAAGTTTGCATCCCTAGTTTTATTTCTCCTTTGATGAGGCACTCTCACTGACTTGACAGAAGTACCAGTGGAGATGCTTCTGTCAAGACATTTGTTCAGGATCTGGCAGCTGTAACAAGCAAGTCCAATGATTGAATGGGGCATGGGAGCTGTGCTAAATGGTTAAATCTTTCTCATGTCTGAATGACACTTGGCAAACGCTGCCACGTTCTCTTATTGATGTGCTTACTAACTTCCTTGAATGTTATTGGAAAAGATACATGCTCACTGAGGAATGAAAGAAGACACATCTCATTTAAAGCAGGTCTCTTGTTCTTGTTGCACGTGTTGTAACATATTTCTTCTTGCAGCCAAAAGCCACAGGCTGGCCCATCTTCTTTACTTATCAACTGTGACTGCGCTGCTCAAGCAACATGTTGCTTAAAGTTGCATCTTACTGTTTTTCCTCATTTTTTTTTCCCTGCACCATAGTTTAAACATTACAACTTCTATTTGGCTTCAGTGCTGTTTCTTTTCATGAGAGAAGGATGGAGATTTCTGTGTAATGTTCTCTGGCAACATGTATGAGCAGGGACTGACTGTACTGGCTGTGTATCATAGAGGAATTGGAAGGGAAATGGGAAGGCTTTCTTTGCTTTCCAAATGTTCAGTTGTAACCATGCTCTTTTACGTTAACTTTAATTTTGCTGCTAATGGTTTGCTATGCTGCAGCACCAGGCTGCATTATCAAATGACAGCTCATTCATGGGAGACCTGGCTTTGCCCACCATCACATAGTCCCTGTCTCCTCTGAGACAGCCTGTGGGCTCTCTCTCACTCTCAGATCTGATGAGCCAAACGGCAATGCCCATTGGTACTGCGGTTTGTGGAGTATCTATGATTTTGTGAGCCCAGGAGGCTCAGGTAAGTTGCAGAACCTGAAATGAGCCTCCCTTCTGGCAGCTATGGTACCTGAGGTCCTTGGAGCTGCCTTCCCCCCTCCCACAGCTAGCAGGCAGGAGGAGTATCCACAGCTTCAGCTCTGCTGCCTGGGGTGGCAGGGTGATACAAGGGCTGCCATCATTTTCTGCCTTTGCCACACAGACAAGGAAGAGAGATGTGGGGAGATTGGGTGAGCCAGGAGTCATGATGCTCTGCCAGGCAGGGGCAGCTCTGGGACCCAAAGCTTGCTCCAAGCCGTGCAGAGATCTCAGTCCATCCCTAGGGGTTGTGTGCAACATGGGAGGGGCACATTCCCAAACTCCAGGTCTCTAAATGGAAATTTTCAGCCTAGAAATGGGCTCAAATGAGGTTGGTAGAAATCAATAGAATGAGTACACAGGTAAGCATGGTGTTAGACTATCATTGGGAGCCTGTGTTCCTGCAGAGCTAATTCCTCTTTCTAATATTAAGGGTCCCAAATCTTGTTCCTATATTGACTTATTCATTAATAGTTTGTGTGTATGAATAATTCACCATCTACATACTATATCTCTACTTTAAATGCATTACAAAGCATATATTAGACAGAGATTGACCTCTACTGTGGCTAACATCAAGATTTATTGTTCCAGGAAGCTCCAGATATATTGACTTGAATCTAAGCCTGGAGGTTCAATTAAAGCTGATACTGTATTAACAAAAGGCCACAAGTCACATTTCTTCTGTAGTCCGCTTTGTGAAGGATGTCAGTTCTTTTTCTTTCATTTTTTTTTCCACTGAGGATGGAGTGTAGCTGTAATCATAAGCTGCTTGGCTAGCTCAGCCTAGCCTTCCTGTTTTATTTAGCTGCCTCTGGGATCCTTGCTAAATCATTATTAATGGGATGACTCACTCTAGCCTGAAAATGATATTTGTATTTTCATCTACACTAATAAATGTTTTTCTTTCTAAATCCATTACTTTGGTGTAATGTGACAGATTCTTTGCCTTTTTTCCCTTTAACACAGGAGCAAGCCTACTTTGAAAAAAAAGATCCTATTCCAGTGTGCTAAAATAGAATGGGATTGTTAACATTAAGGCAGGAGTGGTGACAAAACACTTCGAATTTGCCTCCTCTTTTGTTCTTCAGTGTTGAAAGTAAATGAGGAAAGAAGATTTCATAGAACAGGCTGGGGGACTATGACCTCCTCTCTAGCTGCTGCATCTGATAATGTTCCCATTTCTCTAGTGATTATTAGTGTGACCTTCTTATCCATTTTCTTTTTCTTTTAAAAAAACCTGCTCTGATGTCTTTGCACCATCACCATGTGCTGCACATTTCATTGCTAAGCAACAATCAGCAGTGCACAGCCTGGGCACCACGTAGGAACTTTCACTTTCATCTCCACAGCAGAGCAAGTTAAACTCCGTATCACTCAAGCTGATCCTTGAAGTATGTGCTCCTGAAGTGGGGGAGCCTAGGAAGCTGACACTCAGACTTGGGCGTGTGTGCACTCCAGCTCCACGACGGTGCTTTCATGAGGAAGCCTTTCTTAATTAGACATGCACACATACGCTCCCACCCGAGCACCAATGTGGAAGGAATATTAAGGACAAGAGTCACATTCAAAGAACCAAGACAATCCTTATCTGAGAATGGGAACTGTCATGGAAAGAATAATTATGAAAAACAAGGAAAAGAGGAAAGTAAAGGCCGTTCCATTTCTTTCAGTCCAAAGCCCTCCTAAACATAGCAAACTCCCTGTACTTCCAGCAGCACACAGCTGAAATAGGGAAGGGAAAACAAGTCATGTTCAATAGGAAATGGACTGAGAAGGACCTTTAAATTATGGCTGGTAGCAGGGAGGTTATGAAATCTACAGTTGCTAAGGAAAACAGATGTTTCTTAGTGTTTTAATATAAATCTAATCAGAGAGAATTTGGTCATAGCCATGAAACACACAAAAGCTGGGGTAAGGAGTAGTATTTTCATGGCAAAGAGATGCTATTTTTCTCGAAGAATCTACTAAAAAATCTTCCAAACTACAGGTCACTCAATGTTTTGGACCTTCGCAGCTTTAGCCCTAATACAATAGTATTTCCTGATTTAGATTCTGAGTCTTTACATTTATTACAACACAGAGAAGTCACACAGAAGAAAATCAAACTGACTCTCCAGAGAGTTTGTCACAGTCTCAGACTCTGTCACCTGATTTTGGTCAGAGACTCCAACATAAAGGGGGAGCACGTGCTGCATCAGAGGCAATGCAGGAGACCAAAGTAAAGCAATCATGATACAGATATCTCTCTGACCATTCTGGTGGCTTCTTATGTTATGAATCCAAAGATATGCTGTTAACAATACTGTCCAGGTAAAAGGTAGCCAGGAGCTGACACTAGCTAACAGAAACGGGAGAGTTGCTGTAAGCAGTAGTTACCCTCATGAGGTCAATCACCATTACACTTAGCTAGAGTGCTTGAGCCTATTAATAAATCTTACTCAAAGTTCAGGTTCTGGTCTCTTGGCGTGTGCTTATGACTCTCAGTGGGAACCAGTGTAAGATCCTTTGTATGGGACTATGGGGAAAAATTCAGCTTCTTGCCCAATGCAAAGCAAGTAGGAGAAATTCCAGTACCTGCAGGAGACATTCCTGATAACAAGGGGTGTCTGATATATTGCTTGGTGTAATGGATGGCTCCAAGCAAAGTATACTCAGACTGCTTTTAAGGATCTGGTTTAATTGCTTCATCTTGCACTCAGCTTGTGGTATATGTGGCATTCCCCTGATTGTAAAGAACTAGGAGCAGATAACTGTAAACCACAGGCCATTATCTGTAGCTTTTCTTCACAATGAGACTCTGCTGGGCAGATGGGGACTTTCTAAGCCATTCCTTCTCTATTGGCCATGATGGGTCCTCAGGGAACATGTGCCCGCACTGTCTCGGCTAGGATTTAAAGGTGTGCTATAGTTCTTGCTAACTACACCTAACTAACATGTTCTGTAAATCTGCCGTTCAGAAGGCAATGCACAGGTGAAACTGGTGCATACTCTCGCTAATGGAAGAGGCTGCACAGTAACCGTCCTGCTCCTGTCCTCCTTTTGAAAATGTGAATACTTTAGCAATTGGCTCATTCTTTAAAATATGGATTTCCATAATTTAATTGGATGTGCCAGTACTTAAGATCTGATCATAAATATTACAGATCTGCAAGAACACTGTATCTGGTTTTATTTCAAAGGCAAGAGTCTATTTTACAAACCACTATTCTGTTAGCAGAGCTATAGTATTGTTTTCAGTCCTAGTAATAATTTGAGTTAAGATTTTAGGGAAAAGCAGGAAGTCAAATGATGAAAATCAGACTAGTTCCTTCAAACAGGCAGGTGCCACAGCAGTTTCAAAGTCTTCACCACAGCCATGTCCGGCTGAAGTATGCGGTTTTTAGCTGAAAGTAACAGATTACTCCCACTGAAAACAAGGCACAGATATAATCTCAGGTAGCACACAGCAAAAAGAATTCTTTCATCATGAATAGATACTTGTGTTTTGCAAATCTTGCTTCTAACAAGCCTTTGGCACAGCACACACCAGAGGCCACCTAACGAGCAACTAACTTTGCTCCGCAGTCCCGTACAGAGCTCCGGCTGGGTTGCTGACCCCGGTGCAGGATCTGACGTGCTGGGGTGGGCCTGAGGCCACGGTGGCTCACACAGGGCATGTTGATTTTATTAGAAGCAGCCAAATACGTTCATATGCCCATGGCTGGGTGGGCTTGCCATGGCATTGTACAATCTCAGTTTAAAATGTGGTTGATAGGGAGGTAGCTTGCTGACCTGTGAAGCAAAATAATGTTTGTCTAGCAGGTGTATTAACCTTTGCCAGTCCCTTTGCAGAAAATGTGAGCCATAACCTGCTCCAAATGTGCTGCTGTGCTTTGTGATTCCTGCATAAGAAGAGAAACCCAAGGGCAGAGATCGTAATGATGCACCAGCTGTCTGTGGGTTCAAATCCACAGATGAAAAAAAACATACGCTACCTCCAGAACTGCCTGCAAACTACAAGCTTTAAAAAACAATATACAGGCTATTTTTTTTTCCAGGCTACGGAAAAATTGGGGTTGGAAGATCGCTGAACTAAAATTGTCTGATAGAATTTTTTGTCAGGCTTTTCTCTACACATTTTTTTTGCAATTCTTTACTGAGACTTTTGAAACAAGCAAGCTATTAGAGCCTTAACTTCTTTGTTTATAATGGAAATGCTCACTGACCCTTGACTATAGAGGTGTTCTTGCATTGTTGTAATAAATGCCAGGGAAATCTAACGTATGTGCCATCCAGGAATGCTCTGGCTCCTTGCCAGCACACTACTTTATCTCTGGTATCTAATCCTGCTGTGGCAAAACCAGTAAGGGAATTAGATATATTGTGAGCAGTTTTTCTTTTCAGTACCTATGTGTGTATCTGAAATGCTACTTGTCTCTTCATTTTAATTGTTCCAAAGATCTGAGAGTAATGTGGTTACTTAGCTCTTTTTTGAATTTGTTTTTCTAAAGCTTTTTAGTACTCCTTAGCAGGAAATCTTGTGCAAGACGTGGCAAAGAACATCTGTGAGCTCCTGTCTCCATTGAAACCAATGGAAATTTTGCCACTGTCTTTCACAGGCCAGACTTCTCTGTGGGATTTTTCTGCCTTGTTTGATAAGCTTTTCAAACTTTTGTAGCTTAGTACTTCTTTCTAGCTATGGGAAATGGCGTATCACTTATGATGAGCCAGTCTAAATGTCCCTCCATCCCCCCTTCCTGGTTGCAGACTGTGCTCTCCCACTCATGTCCTGCCCTCCAGGTTTCTGCTGGTTTGGTGGGCTGAATGGGCTTACTGAGGTGTCAAGAAGGGCCAGGGTCACCAACAGAGAAGGTGGAGTAAAAACAAATAGGGTAGCAGAGCCACTCTTTGAGAGGCATCTAAGCCTTACAGCAGCTCAGCTGCCACATGAAACAGCACTTTCTACAAGTCAAGGCATTTTCACCTCCCTGAACTCCTTCATTTGGGTAAGGAGTATGTGGATGCTCATAGATATGCATCCTGTCCGTGCACTGGGTGCTTGAGCCCTGAGCTTTGTGCTCAGGGTGTCCTGCTCCTCTTGGGTCTCCTCTGATTCGCAGCGTCCCATGAGGTGGGCACTCCCAAAGCTGGTGTCACTGCCACCCCTCAGCAGCACACTGAACCTTTCTCTGACTTGTGTGGCAAAGCTGGGCATGGCCAGAAATGTACTGCCTGGGTAAGCTCTGTATCTGTGCAGAGGCCGGGAAGAGACCTGTGCATTAACAACCATCAAGGTTCATCTGGGAGTTCAAGAGGAGCCAGACCCTGAATTTGGGTGAATTTCACCCCTTTTGTTGTCTATATCCACCACACCTTCCTTCCCTGACCTTGTATCTGGCTTTATATGTATCAGGGTCTGTGGCCCTAAGGGAGCAGTCTGGATTAATTCTCATGGAGTTATTTTATGAAATTTTAGGAACTACCTGCCTTCTTTTGTGAATGTTTTACAAATGCTGAAAATGTTTCCAGTCTGAGTGGGAATATTCTGATGCATTAATATTTGCAGTCTTTTCCATTGAGATGAAGAAAGGTTAACAGTTTTTACCAGCATCTAGAGAGCTGTAGTTTCTTTAGCCTATCTGCAGCTTTGATCTACAACAGTACAGATGAAATAGTGTTAAATCAACACATAAAACTATACCTCCCCCTCCTAGAATTCATAACTGTCACAATGACCTCAGCCTTGGACCTCTCCTGAAGTTTAATGACCAGTTGGGGTTAATGGCCCAAACTTCCACCTCAGGCTATTAACATTCTCAGGCAGTCATTAATTCTCACAAAATGCTCACGGTCTTTATTGCTGTTGCTTAAGTGATGCTCAAATGCCTGTGAATATTTACACCCCTGCTGTGGATGTAAGAAATAAGACCTGTGCACAGTATTTCAGATGTCACTGTTCGAAAGGTCTGAGTACCTGGTAGCAATCACTTCCATATCTGAGGTTAATGAAGTAACTTCATCTGGCCACCAACTGTAGTAATCTAATATTGTGGTTACTGGTGTAGATATGTACTTTGCTTTAAATATAATGAATGTAGTGGCATACTTCCTGACCCGAGGAGCTTACTGCCTGAAGTCCTTTTAAACACGTGCTTAAGTTTATCTTTATTTAGAATAGTTGCAAGGGGTAACAGGCATGTGCTTGCTGTTATGTATGTGCTTCTAAACGTAAGCAAGTGTTGCTTACATTTTTTTTTCGTCATAACACCTTATTTTTAATTCTTTCTGCTAGATGAGATGTAGGACTGAGCTGCTCATCTTCTTTGGCACAGCATATCCTCTTCCAATAAGGTATCATAGCATTGGTTGACAGGTTACTTAAGCAGTCAGTTTTTGAAGACAAAATGTTGTTTAATTACTAGGTATTACTGTTTAGGAAGGAACATAGAATTGGGACTGGCCTTGTGGGGCATGGAGCCAAGTTTCTTTTCTCTTGAACAATGATGTTAGATCATTGTTAATAAACTGACCAAGCTCGGCTTGGAAAGACTTGGAGGTTTTAATCTCAACAGCCTTCTCAGTGGCTGTTTCAAAATCTCAGTGCCCTGGGGATTGAAAACCTTCTTCTAATTCCAAGAGTACATGTATTCATGGTTAGTTTGGATCTATTTGTACTTGTGCCAGTATTGGCTTTTAGACTAAATAGCTCTTCCTTTTCCTGGTGCTTACTTATTGGACATGTTTACAGAGAGACATGATACCATCTCTCAGCATTTATCTTCCCAGGCTTACCAGACAAGCTGCTGGCTCCCTGTTCCCCTGATTATGATCTGCACCTGCTCCTTTCTGAGAGTCCCAAAAGGGCACACAACAGCCTGGAGAGATCCTCCCAATGCTCTGGGAAGTGAAGCTCCTACTGTCTTGTCTCTACTGAGATACTCTCCTGCTCTATCTAGAATTGCATTTCCCTGCCTGACAATGCCAGGTCTTATTTGTTCTCTGATAAGCCTGGACTTTCTTCTGAGTTGTTTCTGGCTTGTATGTTCATGTTGTTACTGTAATTCTTGTTATTAGCTGCTATAGATATCAGTTATATGCGCTATCTTGAACTTAATGTTATGTGGCATCATTGCATTTTCTTTGCTCTGCAAGATTATTTAATTCTTAGATCAAAATTGTGTGCTGCTTACTACAGGTGGGACGGGAGCTACTGACCATCCCCTTGACAAAATGTGAAAAACTGGAGAGAACTTTAAACTGGCACCTGTTTAGGCAAAGGTGTTGCTCCTGTTGGTATCCTGTGTGATCCCTCTGAAGTTCATAGGGTCCTTTGTTTACCATTCTGCTTCCACAAGGTTGTATTCTGTGTGTGGTTACATACCATGCGTGGAGATGACATCTGGGCATGTATCCGTGTTCCTTCATTCTTTCCATTTTGTTCTAGAAGCTCTTTGGATTACATTATCTTTTTTTTGCATATTCTTTTTGAAAACGTGAATGTCTATATAGCAGTGAGCAGACATTCTAGAGTATTCTCCTACAGTAACTCTTCATACTCTTCAATGACTTTTTCATGTTTTATAGATATCATGAATTGTGTCATCAAGAATGGCATATATTTTAGGCCCAAATCACTTGATTCTGGTTCTAAATCTACTGCAGAGTCTTCCTTGTGACTCAGTCAAGTCACTTAAACACTAAATGTAAGGGGATGATAGTATTTATCTACCTTCAGGGGCCATTTAGACACTAAGATCTATTAACATTTTTAACATTTCAGACACCAAGTGACCCTAAGATGTGCCTTCATGCTGAAAAGCTTGATTAATTTTCCCAACTGTACCAGCTGGCATAACAAAAATGTTATCTCAGCCTGCAAACTTGTCCTGCCTGTGTCCTTAGACCACCCCAGCTACAGCAAAACATTGAAATAGGTATTTATTATGGGAAATACAGAGACATACACCAATGAGCAAGGAGCATCCAGAAAATACACTCTATTTCTGAGACGAGGGTCATGTGGAAAATGCTGCTAATGTTCTGATAAAACACTCTAGTTGCCTGAATAAAGCCAGAATCTAAGATAATGAGCATGGTATAAATACTTAGTAAGGAAAACAGAGTTTTTAATGTACTATCGAATAAAGTTTTAAAGGAAAAAAACACCTCCCAATAAAAAAATATAGTAATAGTAGTAGAATAGTACTCTGCTGCCAAGGGGCATAATGAATATTACAGAAAAGGGCCTTCCCATGAAAAAGAGTGTTTTCTAGAGATTTGTTCCACCTGAATCTTTGGAGCATGACTTTCCTAGGACAAAGCCCGCCATGATAGATAGATAGCCTTTTAAATTGCAGAAGACAGTGCATGGGAAGAATGGAAACTGGCGTGACAGCGACACTGTCATCACCTTCTTTTAAGCCAAAGAAAGTAAAAGCAGGTCAGTGAAGATACATCAAAGATAAAGGAAAATCAAATAGCAGAGAACACAGGGTAAAAAACACCCCCAAACCCCAATGACTAGACAGAGGATAAATCAGTGCAAATACTGTACTTAACCTAGCTGGGAAACCAGGTGAAGAGAAGCAGCAATAACAGATGGAACAAAGCAACCTGCACATGAAGATGGAAGAACTAAGCTTATTGGTGCATGACGTGAAACAGGATATTAGAAGGACAACAGAAGCATGATAGAATACTGATTGCAACTGGAATGCAAGTACTGCAGGGGACACACTGTGAAAGGAATGCAGAAGGAATTGTTAAGACATGTGGTATCATTATATATTAAGAACATATCTGGCGGTAAAGAAATGTTAATTAATAGCATGGATAAGAGGGATCAATTTGTGTCAAAATGTGGTAGGAAAACATTCTGAAAGAAACTGTAGCGGGAAAGGGATTAGGCTCTGCAATGACCACTGGACTTGAGATTGTTTTAGTATCATGGGAGAGAGAAGCTGCCAGGTGATTGTGTCATTATGGGAGATTTTCAATTTCACAGTCATAGGTTGGAGAACAGATGCTACATCCACAGTAGAATCCAGTAATTCCTCAGAGTGGAAGTTGAAAAACCTCCTTTTCCAAGGAGTTGTGAAACCATTAAGAGATTATAGTATTTGAAGTTGGTGATGGACAAGCAGCAAAGACAGAGGTAGTAGTACAGAAAATAATATGTTATCAAGTGATGACAGTACTGACCAAATTTCAGTCTAAATGAAACGGCAGTATATGCAAAGACAAGTTGCTAGTTAAGTTCTAACTGTGTAAGGGCAGACTATATCATAATAAAGCAGACTGAAGAATAATGGCACTGAATTGCAGTAGAGTCCTGGTCTGAAATTCGTATTCTCAAGCAACAGAACTCCAGACCTTGCTGAACAAACAATTCTACTAAATAGGCTATTGAGATCTGTCAAAGAATCTTCAAGAATCAAACCAGAACTTGGATGATTAAAAGTGAAGGATTAGAATATGAATTGCATAATGTAGACCTTGAGAAATCAGAAGAAAGGGTTAAAGATTCCTCAGCCACAAAGAATAAAGAAGCAGGAAAAAAGTAAGGATACTATTTAAAGATATTTTAGAGATGGCCACCCAAACAATTAATACTTTGCCTATGCCTCTGAAGATGCAGTAGCAGGAATCTTTATGGGGAATAGGATTATGACAAATGGAAACGGCACCATGAAGGCTGGATCAAAACTCATCAAGATGATATGCCCATCTAAATGGAGGCTAGTAAGCATGATGCGTTCAGGTAAAAAAAAGTGTTAAGGGGCAAACCGAGCAACCACAGACCAGCCATTCTGATGTGCAAGACTTTCAGGAAAATGAGAGACATGGGGAGTAATAGATGTCCTAAAATACAATACCAGCTTACTAAAGGGGACCAAGTTCCAGACTTCAATAACTGTGTTTTTTTTTGTTGTTTTTTGGTGGTTTTTTTTAGCCAAGGAAGACATAGTAACACAGTATCTGTAGCCTAGCTGTTCTTCAGTAAAATATTTCATGCAATTGTTAGTGTTCTGTGAGATGAGAATTAATACAAGGAATGGCCCAAAGGGCAGACAGTGATGGATTATGCTGAAAGGGAAACTAGCACTCTTGAGCGAGATTCCAAATGATGTTCCTTAAATACTTTTATTAGTGATCAAGAATTGGATGTACACTAATTAAATTTGTTGAAGGTACAAAACTGGGAAGTACCCACCCATATCAACAGGGCAAATTCAGTAGGAATCTGGTTAACTTGAGGCTCACAATTGTATGATGGGCGTAGACGAACTAGAACAAAACCAAGATCACGCTTTTAAAAACCAATAACAAGAATGGCTGCTACTCATTTAAAATAGGAAGAAAAAAAGGAGATGGATTTGTACTTGTCAGTCACAGGATGTGACTGAGACATTGGTGCGAAAAAAAAAAAGAAATCGTATACTAGGCAGTAGCAGAAGTATTTTCAGTAGAGAGAGGGAAGCATTGATGCACTGTAATATGTTACTCGGAGCCACTATGCACATTTTTTGTCACCTACATTCCAGAAGGAAAAATTAAAACAAAGAGGTGCAGAAGGGTGCTGCATCACAACACAACATGAAAAGAGAGCTTATCGTACAGAAGTAAGGGGCTTTTCCTGGGTTTGGTTAGTGAAACAAAAAACAAACGTAGAGGAAATAGGATTACCGCATTGAGGTGGTAAAACCAAGGAGGAGAAAGCTCTTTAGCTGAAAGGACAATGTTGACACACAAAAGCCCAGGAATAAATTTGTACTGGAAATGAAAAGGCTACTATTTGCCAGTGCGGTTTGTAGTGGATACAATCCTGTATTTTTTAAAGATGGAACCTGATAAATATAAGAAGGAAATTATGTATGTTGCCAGAAATACGAAAGGAAGTTCCTCTCAGCTTATCCCTGACTTTCCTAAATTTCTAAAATGAGTAAATTCTGCACTTGGAATGTGGTCATTGGACCTGGGAAAAGATGTTATTAAAAGCTCGGTTTAGCTGAGCTTAGTTTAAGCCACAAAATATGCACACAGGACTAAAACTTGCTTATGCTGTTCTGGGGAAGCCATGCACTGAAATTTCTTTGTACAGAGTTGAAGTCAGAAGAATTACTCCATTAGAAACCACACTTTCTGGCTGCACATCCCCTCATGTGCAGATGGAGTGCAGAGCGCTGTTTCCTAGCAACTACTAAGGACCACTGGCTTTATAAATCAATCTCTGCCAGGATATCACAGAAACCACGATAAATGGGAAACATTTAATAGTCAGAAGGCTTTCTACATCTTCCACTTGCTGGTCTGCACAGAAAACTCTTTTCAAGGAGTAGATAGTATCAGCATTTGTTCATAAGTGAACGGAATTCAAATCCTTGTTCAGGTGGCTTGTTTTTCATCTCCCCCGGGGTATATGCCCACAAACGGTCCTTCTTTAAGATGCCAGTTACCGGGGCTTTCTCAATGGAAAAATTATTTGGAACTTTGTTTGGGGAAAACAAGAAAAGGAGGGTGGGAATAAAAGAAAATGAAATGTAGATAAAGAAGGAATGAATAACACGGGAAAAAGCTCCAAAGATCTCCGGGAAGAAGGCGAGTGATAACAATCAGTCAAAGCTTGCAGATGCAACTCTTCCCTTCTGTGCACTAAATTGGCTTCCAGTGTCATATTCATCTACAAAATTTAAGTAATAGCTGTTGGACAGCAACCTTCAATTCCTTTCTTTGTTTGTTTCTTTTAACATTTATGAATTTCTACTCATTTTTCTGTTTATTCATCCTCCCTGTTTTGCAGGCTTCCACCATCTTCTAATGCAGGTAACAGCTTGAACTGGGAGTTTCCATGTTAGTGCACTGGAAAATCCCACTTTCCTTTTGTGTAAAGCACAAAAGAGCTGCACTCCCTGTACAGCAACACTTTCATCAGGGCTTTGTTTTAGTAACACACCAGAGGTTTTGTCACCTGGTAACACTGGGGCTACAAAATGAAAGTGCTAAGAAGATCCCAGTAATATATAATGGGAGAAAGAGCCTCTCTTGGTGCATTTAACAATAAATATTACTGAAGAACTCATTAAATAAGTAATTAATATTTTAGTCTATACTGTGATTGTTACATGTTTCATCAACCTGATAGGACAATCTAACTCCTATCTTTTGGAACAGTATTGATTATTTAATTTCTAGCACAGACTGGTGTCCATTGTGAAATCACAGCATCTGTCTGAGAATGCTCTGCATGTCATTTTTTTCATGAACACTAGCAGAACAGGAATGGCAGGTGAGTTAAAGATTAGTTTCAGAAAGGGAGTGAGTACTCAGGATACTCAACTTTGTGACTGATGGTAGCATTTGACAGATCTGATACTTAGACTGTGAGCTCTTTAAAGTGGGAAATTGCTTATATAGCACAGAAAATAAGCCATGCACGTTTGTAGTGCAATATAAATAGTAAGCAGTCATTCTGCTTCTGAGCTGAACGTAAAATTAGAGCTAACATTTTACTTTTCAATTTTTTTCCTCTCTTTTTAGAAACATTTTAGAAGATTCCTTTTCATGGAACTAATTCTGTTTTGTTGTAATTAGTAAGGCATTGTTGCAAACACACAAGATATTTCTTCTTTTACTTGTAGTGTTTATAACTTCAGCTGAATCTCTATTCAGACATGAGTTTATTTTACACTGGCATCTCAGATTATTCTTTGCCTTTTTTGTTGTTGAATTCTTTTGAAGAAGATATGTTTATGTCCCCATTGTTCAATCAACGAAGTATGCAATTACAAATCTTTGGTCTTCTGGTGTGTTTAGCAAATCTTTTCAGTGTACGATTTACCACCTGTGGCTTTTCTTCATCTCTGAAAAATGCTATTATCTTAAATGGCCTATTTCTAATTGCAGTGCATTTGATTGTTTGGATACCCAAGGGTCTGTGTTGGCTACTGTTGTTTTCTGGACATGTTCAGAAAAAAAAAGGGTATTTGTGTACAGATGTTTCTAGAAGGGGCAGGAATTTTATTACACATTTCTCCTTAATAGCAATGGATGTCAGCGGGTTTATGATAACGCTCCTGGAATTATTGTCCTCCTGAGAAGAATTTCCATTCCAGACCATCTCTATGGGAGATCTCAATAAAGATGCTGCCCTGCCATATCTCTCCTCCTTTGTACTTTGTTTGAAATGTGTGGTGTCACTGGAAAACTCAAGTCAAGTTTGCAGCTGCTGGTTTCAGAAAAGTGTTTGACAGTGGCATATGTGATAATATTTATTCATTTTAAGGAGGGAGATGAAAAATTCATTTGAAAGGGAGGAGAACATGTAAACAGAAAGCACTTGGAAGCATGCTCAGGTGAACACTGTGTCTATATATTCTAATTTTTTTTCCCAGTAAATGTATGGTGTCATCTTTATTTGTAGAGTCATGTTACTAATTTGCAAACATTTGGAGAACTGTCAAATGTTTGTGTGAATATTTATGAGTCCTCAGTGTTTCGTTGCTTTTAGCACAGGTGGTCATCTGCCCCCAAATTCCTCTAGGATATGTACTATTTACTGTTAACCATTCATCTTTCTACTGCTTAAAATGTTTGTCATCCAGTTAGTGAACAAAATACATAGCCTGTGATGCAGGACACAGAGCAACCCTTGCAGTGGACAGCTGAAATGAATAGCTTCAAGCAAGCCATGTGCAGAAAATTATTTCTCTAAGCAACTAAGCAAATATTTATCAACTGTAAGGCTTCCAGGGCACACATTATATATTTTATTATTATTTTATTTTTTATTTATTCATCATCTACTACAATGGGATTGCAAACCATTTAAAGGTCTTTAGGCATTAATGTAATAAAAATACACAGTAACAGAGAATAACAAATGCTATTTAAGAAATCTGTATTGGATAGTAGATGACTCACAAATAGAAATAAAGCTATATTAGAAACAAATTTCCTGCAAGTAGGTTTACTTAAAAACATCGCCAAATCTTCTCGCTTTACTCTTACGAGTCCTCAAGCTGAATAAAACCTTCTAAGGCAGATTATAAGATTTCACTCCATAGACTGGGAATTTGTGTTTTAATAAACCAGAATGGAGTCTATAGAACTGTGAACGGTGTGAAATGAGCTCCAGGAAGTATTTTTAATGACCATGAAAAAGGCAAAATATTTCAGAAAACAGACCTAAAACCTTCAAAATGTATTTTGGTTTTACATTTTAATTCTAAGTTTTGCTTTTTGTCCAGCCATTCATGTTCAATGACTATAAAGTTAAAGAAGAGCAGAAACCTATTTAAGAATATTTTTTCTGGATAAGTCTTCTAACACACAAGGGAGCCTGCTGCATAATTTGATCTTGCATCGTGACTACTCACACAACATATGTTGACCACTGGAGATTACATATGCATGCGTCCTGCTGTTACAGATGTTCATAGTTAGCAATATTTAATGAATTAGACATCTCCTATAGTTTATAAGATATCATAGGTCTATTAGATCTATTCTCATGTCTTTGCAGCAAGGTAAAAAATGAATTTTGTTTTACAGTTTTCAAGTAAATTTCCAAGCCCTTGTTACGCCAGGTTGATTTAAAAATGTGGGGAAATTTTGTAATCAGAGATAGCGAGAGTAATCAATCAGGTTTTTATGAGTCTTCCAGAGAGCTAGAACCTCCAAACAAAGACATTTAAATACGATTGCTTAAAAGGTGATTAACTTCAGACTTTGCCTGGCAATCCCCTGTCCCTCTAAAGGAACCTATGTTATGTCAGCCTTGTCCTAATTCTGTTCTGTGGAGCTAATGTTCAGAGATATTTGTTTACCTTCTTTCAGATGTTTGACTGGAAGATAGATAGCACCTGTGGCAAGGAGCATAAAGGTCAAGATCTTGAGACCTCTTGGGTTTGGCAGATGTCTGGTTTTCAGGCTTTCCCCACTCCATCCAATTGTAAGGTGAAGTCACAAGGGATTTCACTAAGTCAGTTTTTGTAAATGAGCTGGGTTTGTGCTCTTACCATTGCTGCCCCTACAAAGACAATGTTAGCTGCACAAGGTCTGTTTCTGGTATGTACCTGAAATCAACACTAAATAAAACTCCTTACAAAATGCTGCTGTTGTGTGTGGTTGTGGTTTTGTTGTTGGTTTTGTTTTGTTTTTCCCTGGAGTTCAGTTTCCAAACCATGACTGATCACAGACACCTACTTGAGATGCCATGGGGTACCACAGGCATCTGCCCAGGGCAACATCTATGACACAGTGCCTGCTGGGGATGCACACCTCTGGAGAACAAGGACAACCCAGGGCATCTCAGGTACCACCAGACATTATGTACAGATAACTGAGACAGTCCTGGTCAGCACAAGGAAGGGAGTTAGGCTCTGTTGGGTTGGGTTCCTGTTATGTGACCCTTTAGCCAAGCCTTGAGTGTCTGCCTTGGGGCAGAATGAATTGCTCTCTGGGCTCCCAGGCTCTCCTGGCAAGATCTCCAGGGACTTCAAAGAGAGTTTACACGCCCAGGACACAACCAAACTCCCTTCTGGCTCTCCCTGTGCCTTTCCCCAGAACCTGCTCTCTGCCCATTTGACAAGGTACTTGTAGGGTACTTTTCTGGGATACTTAGAAAGGGCACAATGTTCCCTCAAAAGCATATCACTTCTGCATTCAATTTAGGTGTACACATCAGCCCATCAACATTTGGTTTGGGTGCAGATGTCTTACAAGGCAATTTGTCCTGCCTTGTCGCTTCAGTTCTTCCACACCCAGCAATGTGAGACATTCTTATGAATACCAACACCAGCAGTAACCTTACTATTATTTTAGTTGCCTGACCCTTTTCTCTTTCCTTTACCAGGGCCCAGAAGGTTGCACCTGTCTTAGGCTGAGGACAGTTGCAAAGGCTGTAGGAACACACAGGATACTAGGAATATGCACATGGAATAAGCAGGTTCTTCATGCAAGAATGCTATTGTTTGCTAAGAGAAAAGACATTGTCTAAGTGCAGGGCAGCACATCCATGGCATCCTTAGCTATGCTGATGTATCTGCTCTGTATGCTGTCAGGAGATGCACATCAGCTGTGAGAAATACCGCGTCGCTCCCAGAATAGCTACTGCTTTTGTACATCCTGGGGGAAAACGTCACCTTTCTCTCTAGCTTGCTCACACTTCGACATACAGAGCCAGCATGAGTTATTTTTGTAGGAGCTTCTAAATCCTACTGTTTTTTTCACATAGCCAGGATCCATTCCCATTTTACCCACACTTCTTAACAGCTTCAGAGACTTCTTTTTTATTATTATTGCATGTTGCTTCCCATTTTTGCATAGAAGTGGTAAAATTCAAGTCTATCTCTTTTTTTAAGGGCAGTGGGTGAAAAAGCAAAGCAAAGATCACTATGGAGCAGACTTCAAATTCACTTGGATGCTGCAGAAAGGCGGGGTTGGAAAGAGGAAAGATGTAGGGATTTTTTTCACAACTCCAGTGCTATCTCAGTCCTGAATCTGATGGAAATCTGACTGGCTTCAAGACTCATTGAACCTGGGCATACTGAAGAGCAATTAAAACTCAATATTTTTTACAGAAGATGATCCTGCCCTGAAGCCAGCAAGCAAACTAGATAGGCTAGTAAATCCCCTCCTGGATCACAATGGCTCTCTGCTTATCAGCCCTTCAGAATTCCTGTTTATCGGCACCAGGTTGCTGCTGAACTATTTCGATTCTGCTTGTTAGTGTCTGATCAGAAGCTGCCTTTGTCCAGCTTTAATTATGCATGAAACCTGAACAACCGGACAATAACGGATAGAATTTCTTCCATTATTTTAAAAAAGGGTTGTATAATTTTACAGGAGAATAAGAGAAAGCACAATTACTGCCTTACTGTCAAATGTAAGAAATAGCACCAGGTTTGGCCATAAAAACAGGTCTCTTTCTGTCTTTTCTATTACTTATTTTTTCTTGTTACTGCACTTTCTGTTTTTAACAATCTCCTGGTGAGACAGATAAGCTGCTAATTCTATTAATGTGGTTATCAAAATCTGTAAGGTAACTGAAGCTTCCAATTTAGTGATTTATTATCCTGAGCAAGGTAGGTAGAATGTGTCTTTCATGTTCCGTAATCAGGGCTAGAAGAGCATTAGGGTCCTATGGAGGAAACTTTCTGCTTACGATTTCTAATTGCATAACAGTCCTGATCAAACAAGTGTAGTGTCTTTTTCTTTGAGTGAGATCACTTTCAAATAATAAAGAATTCAAATAACTAATTTATCTAAGCATGAACTCTACTGATGTCCACTTCATATAAAAGCCTGTACATTTCAGAGAGGTCAGAAATGCATAATATCTAGAAAATACTGCTAACTCTTCAAAATGGATCACATCATGTTCTCAAGCTACTCAATATGAAGCAGGATTAGCAAAACAAAATCCGAATCCCCTTCATACGTGCTTTACAATCATCTCAAATCAGGCATTTGCTAACATAACTCCCCTGATTTTACAAATATACATCAATACTATTGCAGGAAACAAGGGAGTGTACGTTACTGCTCACATCCTGACAGAAGAAACAAAATCCAGGAGCTTTGACAATCTTTTCTTTAAACTTCAGTTATATGGAGAGAATGTGCAAAGGTCTAGTGATTCTACTAGATCTTACTATTCAGGCATCATAGTCTCCAAGAAAAGCATTTGGTTTGAATATTTCAGTTATGCATGTGATCAGGTCAGAACTACTTCAGCACAGTCATGTGGAGATTAGTCAGATACAACTGTTATTTGTAAAGGATATACAGTGCCTGCCAGATTGCAGGAAACAAACACTGATAGTAATCGCTAAAGTCAGAAATTGGATGTTATCAATGCTTGGCATTTCCTTTAGGATTGGGGAAAAGTTCAGGAATATTTGTTGAGATCCTAGTGCAATCGCAAATATAATCACTGACTGCCTCTCCAGATATTGATTATCTGTAGAATTACCTTTTTTTTGTGCTTTTATTGTATGATGAAACTGCACAAAATCCAGCCAAACTTGTGCTGGTACTCCCCGCACATTGGTACACGTGTTGGTTGACCAATTAAGTTGCTTAAAATGCACATGGGCACATTAAATCTTTCTTTGTCAGCAAGGAGTAGATTAAAAAGTTAGATTTTATAGGGTTAATTCTCTGGATAGAAGGATGTTATTGACTGATTTTATTTATGTCTATAATTCATACAAGGGATGCCTCAGACTTTGGATATTCTGTGTATACATGAATCCAACCTATGTCAATTGAAGGACATGTAAAATATGATCCACTCTATTTGTGGTCACTAAAGGACCACTTTTTATAAATCTGCTGATGTAAATTTCTCCTTGGTTTTACAAGTGGCCTGCCTTAACGTTACCTTTCATAATCACAATTTTCTAAATCAGTTCCCAACATTCTCCTTAAAAAGACTCTGTGACAGTGTTTTGCAAATATAGTAATATAATAGTCACAGCTGTATTTTAATAACGGTGAAATGATTCCTGTAGATGTACCAGTTTCAGATCTATCAGATGGGAGGGACTTCGATAATGGAAGGCAGCATTTTTCCTACTGGTAATATTTTTTAGGGGGGTGGTATTACCATTTCAGGAAGTTCTGATTTTTGACATGCAATACGACCAACTTCTGTTGGTATCTTGTATTAAATAAAAACACTTTCAAGTCTATAATGCATTTTCTTTTTAATGTGATCCCCATGAAAATAGGAAATTAACACTTTAAGAATTGAGAAGAGGTAATAGAACAGATGAAATTGTTCTCATAATTCTTAAGACATTTTTTTCCTTGAGTCTCAGTGAGGTGAATGCAAGGATGAAATTATCTTTACAATCAGTATTACTTAGAATCTTGAGATCTGTGCTATATTTATCCCACTGTACCACCAATAGATGATGATTTAGACATTTGTTTTGGCTTTTAATCTTTGCTCACATATATACAGCTCCAAAATAAAAATCAGTGGAGTATGCACGTCTATAAATCTGTCCAGACTTCCACTCTTGTGAGATATTTCAGAAAAACCTTGACGCTTGTAATCAGAACTAGGTTTGGATGCTGCTTTCAATTGATTCAACAAACAGCTTCCCCCTTTCACCCCTCTGCATGTCCTTCTCCCTCTTTGGTTCATTTTTAAGCTTGAAGGTTGCAACGAGTCAAGAACTTGTTTGAAGGTGCCTGAGGAGGAGACTTGGCAGCAGTAGGAGTTGCATTGTTAGACTAAACATCAGTTATCTTCTTTTACACCAAAAGCATGCTGAATTTGTTTATTTAATGTACTTGTGCTGTAGTGAACATTGCATATTCTCCACTCCTCAGAGCTTCCCATCTCCAAACCCTGTGAGGCACTTATTCCATCTTCTCAGCTGCTGCCATCTCAGAGCCTCTTCTTAGCTCTGCTCTGGGGAAACTTTGCTGGGCTTATCAAGTCTGGTGAGAAGAGGCCTTGAGGCAACCTGACAGCTGCCTGCAACTACTTAAAGCCAGTTTCAAACATGACGGACACGAACTTTCTTCATGGAATAGCTAATGATATAATAGAGGGCAGTGCCACAGATCACAGTGCATGAGGTTCAGTCTGGACATTACAAAAACATCAGGAGGACATTGCAGCACTGAATGCATTACCCAGAGAGGCTGTGAAATTTCTACAACTCGCCTCTTAACCCTATGAGAGCAGGGGAAGTGTGAGCCAGTACCTTAGCACAGCAGCCAGCTCTGTAGGCAGGAGGAGACCACCAACTCCTCCTAGACCAGCTGGAGGCATGTTACCATGCCAGGGAAGCGTGGTTGGTGGTAGAAATGGTAGGCTGTGATCACTGAGAGCAAGTGGGGGTTTTGAAGGCTATTGGATGATTCGGAGATCCAGCTGTCTGGGAAGGACGGATCACTTGCACAGGTTTTATCTTTTCATAGGACTCCTCCTTTCAGTCTCACTTCTGTGTATTTGAATAGCATTGATAACAAAGAAAGGAAAAAAATATCTGTATGCTACATGGAGAAAGGGAGTATTTAAAACAGTATTGCGATAGGTCTGGCTAAGCACACGCTCAGTAAAGTCAATGTTATGGGGTGCATTCAGCATAGAGAGTTCATGCTTTGAAACACAAAAATTACCTCTGCGTAATCTGTTTGCACAGCTCCATTGGTCAATAATTCCTTTTTAACCCAGAAAAAATGTCCCACTTGAAAGGAATTATTTCAGTTTAGTTACTCTGGATTTGAACAGTGTATCTGAGATCAGAACCTGCCCCAGAGGCTATAGGAATAAATGGGATTGGGAAAATACATTGTTTTGAAAAAGAAAAGGTAATTTGATAAACTGGGCAGCAGGAGAACTATCACTGTGATTGAAGACTTTCTTCCTTCTAAGTTTATGTTAGCCGCATGTATTATTTATTGCTGGGAGATGGTAGATTATTAGATTTTTCAAAATCATTTTGGTATTTGATGATGAAACCAAGTTGCCCTTTTGAGAATTACCTGGATATAGTGCTTTTTTGTTCAGCACAGAAATTTTTTTTGGTTTGTGTTCTTTAGAAAAATAAACACATTGTTATTATTACCAATATTGAAAAATGGAAATTATATTGTATTGGAAAATGTTTTCTTCTTCTAAAAGGACATGTTCTTACTCTTTGAAAGGTAAAGGTAAAAAGTAAGCACAGATGTTATTTTTTCTAATTTAGGAAATTTTGATGCTCTAATTAAATAACTGACCAAGCATTCAGAGCTTTCTTCCTGTTCTGTGCTTTTCAAAGTTGTAATTTTCTCGCCACCTGGTTATTTTTTCAGGCTGTTTGTTCAGTAACTGGTATTTTTCTTTGTATTGGGTCATACAGCAGTAGGTTCAGCAGTAATGGCCTAATTTGAAATGACAACTTAGGAATATCACTAGATATTATTTGCGATCACACAATAAGCCTTTTAAGTTCTTGCCAGATGGAGCAAACAAATCATTAGAAGTTATCCAGCAGACACCAGTGTCAGAGAGCCATAGATTTATCTCTTTCATTTGACTGGGTAAAAAAAATGCAGAACATTTTCTGTCAAAGCCTCTTTTGATAGAACTGGCCAAAAATACATTGATGAACAGTCTTCTCCCGGAGACCAGTTTCATTTCCACTGAAACAGTCTGTGACAACCCATACATTTCTAGAGTTTATTTTTTGTGGGAAAATTTTGAAATTATGAGGTTTTATTTTCTCATTTAATTTTGTGGCGATTTTAAGTTCTTGCATTTTACTTTGCAATTGAAGTGGCCTAAGAGTGTGCATCCAGTCATATATCATTGCTCAGCGGACATGTAACATCTGGTTAAGCCATAGGAACATGATTGCTGAGCTATAACAAGCTTAGAGCCTTTGTCCATGGTTTTGGAGGACAAAGGCTTGAACTTGTCTCTTCACAGGTAGCCAGCACTGACTATCCATCAGTGTTTAGGACTTGAAATGCTCTCATTTCAAAGAGGTGAGAAGGGCAGGTTCTGTGTGCTTGGGAAAGGGGCATGGCCCTTTGCATTATTTTCCATCATACTGTTGCATGCTGCTGGAGCCAACCTCTTCCCTGCTTTCAGGTAAGTCTTACCAGTGTGTGCTCCTCTGTTTTAGGTGAAATTATGAAGAGAAAATTTGCAGAATCACAGATTGGTTGGGGTTGGAAGGGGCCTTTGGAGATCATCTAGTCCAACCCCCCTGCTAAAGCAGGTTCCCCTACTGCAGGTTGCACAGGAACAAGTCTAGGTAGTTTTTGGGTGTCTCCACAGAAGGAGAGCTGGGAATTTGCTGCTCCATCTTTGTTTGGCAGGTTAGGCACCAGCTAAAACCACATTTTCAGTGAAAGTCAAACAGTTTTCCATGGTCAATAAATGAAATGGTTCCCCTAACGTGAGATTGCATTCAGACAAGGATCTGGAAAATTCACATTGATTTCCACATATGAGAAAAACTGCTAAACCCTGCTGTTTGAAAGGGAGAAGTAAAAGCTGGTTCTGAATTAGTTGTACGGGCCCCGAGCAGTCTGCCCGCACCGAGGGAGGCAGGGGAGCCATGCTGGCAAGCTGTCCTGTGCAGCAAGACGGCAGCAGAGTGAGACCTTGGGGACAACTGTGAACAAGCTGGCCTGAAGGGATGCCATATGCTGGCCTCTGGAGAGCCCTCGTGATGCTCCTGTCAGTAAATGCAATGGGCTGAGGTGCTTGTGTGGGTAGGCCCTGCCCTGAGCGTAAGTCCCTAAATCCCTCTCAAAGCCAGGGCGTCTCTAACTAGACTGTTTTCTCCCCAAAAGCAGACTTTGCAATCTGTTCCATGCTCTGTGTGTGCATGTTCAGAGAGGAATCAGAATGTGCATGATTTAAAAAAAAGCAATTAGAATGGACTAAGGTGCTACTTGCATGCAATGTTAAAGAGTCCTGCCATCTCTTTATCCATTTTTAACCACACATGAATTCATTTAATATTTAAAGAAGTACTCCTAACCTTTGACACTGACAATCCTTTAATTTTTTCAAATACATTTATAATGAAAGTTTCAACTACCAATAATCTTTTTCCAAGAGGCAGAAGATAAAGGAGAGAAAAGGAGAGATAAAGGCATTGCAGAAAGATCACAAGGACGATAACAGAAAGACCTGCAGTCAAACTTGTGTGTTTACACACTAAAAAAACCAGGAGTAGCATTTGTTCCCAACACTTTACAGATCTTCATTGGTTCTTTATCATTTCAGAAAAGAACTCTGTGCTGCTTCTCCCAAGGCACATCTGCAAGCAGCCATTTCATTGCAGAACATGAAATCGCACCATCACAGAGCAAAAGAGAAAAGGGAAGGTGAAAACTTGTGAAGAAAACACAGGAGGGTTGAAATGAGACACCAGCAGCTTGTCTTTTCCTGGCTTTTTCTGATCTGCTGTTGTCTGCTCATCCAGCCCCCCAAAGAGGTCTAACCCTAATTTACCCATGATGCTTAACCACTTTTTGCTTTATTTTTCCCTTTATTGCTCCCAGCAGCCTACTCTGTTGGGTGCTAATCTACCTGCTATTGCTGATGGTGTGTCAGAGTGCTGCATGGGGAGACAGCGCAGGGCTGTGTCTGTACCTGTATCTGTGTCTATCTATACCTATTCCTATATGTATATCTATTCTATACCTATATATCTCTATCATCTCTACCTTTATCTGTGTCTCTATCTAAATCTAATCTATATCTATACCTATATCTATATGAAATTGGCCCTGCTTGGAAGTAAGCTAACAAAAAAAGGTTTGCCAGCTGATGTGGAGAACTAATTACGAAGCCAGGATCTGCTTCTGATCGCCTGCAAGGCAGAACATTTTCCATTCACCCCTCTCTGTACCTGGTGGTGATCCTGCACTCACTATGTCTTTCCTAACCCAGGGCTCAGTTCTCTTCCGAGTGTGGCACAAGTATGGAACTATGGAACTAATTAGACTCATTCTCTTTCATCGCACATAGATTAATTGCTTTGTCTTTCTCTCCCATCCCTGCTTCACCTAGTTATGATCCCCTGTACCACTCCTACCTTCTTATTCTGCTGATCCCACTGATACTGCCATAAATTCATTAATTCCACCTTCCTGGCTGTCAAGTCAAAGCAGGGGGGTGAGTTGAGTGACCCCTTGCTGATTTTGCCATATGACTCCATTCTGACTCAAATAATATGTGATAAAAAGACTTCTAGTAATACCTGCTTTACTTGTCCTTTCTCTCAGGTGTTGATTGACTGGCTGAGTTACCACTCTCTGTCACTATGCAAGGACTGATGGTTTCTTACAGGTTAACTAAGAATTGCCCGTGTGTTTAGATCTGCATATCTGAGGAACACCATGATGGACATATGTTACTCCAGACAACATAAGCTGACCAAATGCTCTGCAGAAATATCCCTGCTTTCTATGAGGGAGAGCTGTGGGGTCTATAAAATCATAGGCAGGGAAGTCCATACCAAAAACAATTTGTGAGAAACTGGTGTAGTTACAACTACATGGTTACAGCCCCCAAATCTACAGAACAGTCAGTAAAGTAAATTTTGAAAATTTCTTTCTTGTTAAAGAGAATGATGTGATTTTCCAGAACTGTATTCACTAAGAATGAGGATCAAATTGTGAAGATGTGAGGATTAGGGGCTTTGGTTTATCTTTGCACTTGGAGTGACATGTCAGGTGCAATATCTATTTGCTGAGATGGAGAGCAAACCTCCTTGCTGTGCAAGTGGCGAGCACCTCAGGCTGACGTATCAGCCAAAGGCAGGCACAGATTTATTGAACCTACACAGAGAATGAGCAATGAGATGAGCAGGTTGGTGGTATGACCAGGAGGCTTGATAATTCACTCCGTTGCAAACACAAGTTAGTTTTTAGGAAAGAGGAATGCACCGCTACTCCAGACTCTTTGGAGAAGCAAATACTCTACTACTATTACTGACAGTGTTAATGAAGCCAGGATACTGTCACTGCAAATGTTTTTTCACCTGTGTCAGCACCACCACACAGAAACAAAAATGTCTGTGACACAGTGTCTGCCTCTGAGACAGGTTTTTGCTTCTGGCAAGCCAGACTCTGCATTCACCATGCCACCAGCTGCAGAGTGGGTGTTTGCTGGCAGCAGCAGCCCCTACAGAGCTGGACCAGTCAGAGTTTAAAAGTATTTCCAGGGAGTGGAACTAGAGAGCAGGCACAGACATGCAGTCCACCGTGCCTTAAAGTTATGCGGTACGTTTTCCTGCTCTACATCTGAGTATGCTTTGGGTTAAACTCGGGAGGATGACACAAAGTCTGGAGTTGCAGTCACTCTCCCTCCCAACTCGTGTGTCAGGGTGGGTCCAGAGCACAGTGGCTCTTCAGGTTTAGTTATCCAGTATTGTTCCAGGCTTTTAGTAAATTAAATTATTGTTCTGGAAAGCTGGAATGTGACTAAGGCGTTGCAGCCAGAAACACATGGCAGGAAAAAAAAGAATCACTGGATTCTCCAACTCCTCCCCAGCTCTGAGTCCTGTGCAATGTCTTACTAAATGTTAGAGTCAAAGATGGAACACTAGCACCATTTAAATTCCTTTCAAGCCTTTTTCTGAAGCAAGTATAGAGTTATATGTTGCACACGTTCCAAGTGCTTCCACTGTATAGGAGAGCATTACTTTTTACCCCAGTATGTTCAAAGTCAAAGCCAGCCACGATATGATGATCTGCTATATCAGTACTTCAAATTCACAAACCAAGACCCTCTGCAGGAAAACTTAGTACTAAGAGAATTCATACTGAGATAACCTTAATTCCATACTCATCCTTTTCAGCCTCAGGATGACTGGTGTTCCCTTAGCAAACTGCTGTGCTGTTAGAGACAGTAACATCCCTCCTTTTTTATAACTATTCATTTTGGTGTTTCTGCAGCTCACATGGCTCAGGTGAGACTTCCTCATCCATTTCAAAGACAGCCAGGTTAATGTGGTGTGCTGATGGTTTGAGCTAACTATCCTGACTGTTCTTGGGCAGATATAGAAACTCTCTTCCGTGGCACCAGATGTATGTACATGGGGAGGCAGTGGCTTCTTTCTGGTGGGCAGTGAAGAGATGTGATGGTTGAGATCTTTTTCACCACCTCAGCCAGATCTGGAAAAGGATGTGCTGGTCTGTGGTGTCAGTTTTAATTTCATAGTTCTAAAACCAAACATTTCTTAATTCAGCTTCTCTTACCATTGCACAAGGGCAAGAGATTCAGCCCCTTCTCAAATAGCAGACGTGTCAAAAGAAACTTAGAGCAGACTCTCAACGTGTCCAGAAGAGCAAGAGGAGGATTCATTCTATTGAAACAACAACATCACATTAGGTCCTTATCTTATGCTACATGGAAAAAAATATTCTACATAGACAAGACTGTTTACTGAGCTGCAAAACCACATTTTTTATGGAATATTCCACTGTGCATCTCCACAGAAATGAGTGTTTCCCTTTCCCATGATTAGGCTTTTCTCCATATTGAAAGAAGATCTACATGGAAATATTATTCTTTATTATCTCTGTTTCACGTGAAATACGTATATTATGGTAGTGCCTAGAAATGCAGTATCAATTATTAATATTTTGTATTGAATAGTACTGACTAAACTGTGACCTGTTTTGCACTTGCTGTTCTGGAACAGGATAAGATTTTCAAATTATGCTTATCAAAAGTGCATTTTGTACTCAAGATAATCTGAAGTGCCTCAAAAAGGTAATATCACCGCTGCAGTGACTACACAGGAAATACTACAATATATACTTTGCAGTAATTCATAGGTAGCCAAAGGAACAGAAAAATTGATTGAGACAAAGGTTAGCAAATTAGTCCCTGAGAGTACCTGCACTGTTTTCCAAAAAATGCTGAATAATTTTAATCAAAACATGTACATTTTAAAGATTCATACATGACTTTATTTATTCAAGGAAGAAGTTCACCGTAGAAGAGCAGTGCCTGTGTCAAAGCAGCCTCTGCTTACTTCCGAACTGTGGGCGCTGGTGTGGTCTCTCCGACATGTCTGGGTGCTGTACAGGCGATCTGCACAGCAACTGCTTCCAAAGCATAAAAATTCTCTTAAGAAAAGCCAAGTATTGGATGAATAGTTCAGGTGTACGTGATGTACAGGATCGAGTACTTCTGACTAAGCTCTGAAAACTACATTTCTCATAAGTCTTATACCATTTATATGACATTAGTGATTTCATATCCCATTTTTAGAAGGAAAATCACTTACATAAAAAGCAACTTAATTGTGATTTTTTCCTCTATGAAAATAATCCTTGCCTCTGTATATTTTCAGTTAAACAGGTGAATACTGCAGAAAAAATAGTAGCTGTTCAGGGAAACATTGCATTCTTTTGCAAACACCTTTTTTGACTTGAGGTTTATCTCTGTGGTCCCATGCCAGTGTCCCATTGTCTGTACTCTTAACACATGAAAATATGTCTTCAGAAAAAAACCCCACATTTTTGCAAAAAATATATTGTATCAATCAGTCCTGGGTTTTAGAGTTTTTAAAGCTTGACACCAGTCCATGCAGGGGGGAAGGGAAAGGAAAGAAAGGGAAGGGAAGGGAAGGGAAGGGAAGGGAAGGGAAGGGAAGGGAAGGGAAGGGAAGGGTAGGGCAGGGCAGGGCAAGGACAGGGTAGGGAAGGGAAGGGAAGGGAAGGGGAGGGGAGGGGAGGGGAGGGAAGGGAAGGCAAGGGAAAGGGAGGGGAGGGGAGGAGAAAGCTTCTGGAAAGCCAGAGTTCTGAAATCTTGTTTCCTTCTTCAGACACAGGCTTCCTTCACTCTCCTTCCTGGACCAGATCAAAATAGTTGTTTTCTGGGAAAAAACACAACAATTTTTTGTTTCCCCAGTTCCTAGAGCCTGATAATAGTTTTAGATCTAAAATTAGCTGAATAGGGGAGGAAAAACACTCTCTTATTCTTTCTGTTCCTTTCTTCTGAATCTATTAACAACAAAGCACTTTGGTACAGTATTACATTCTGACCCACACTGGCCTGAGAAGTGGTATATTGCTTTGTTAATCTTTTGACTTATGTAAATATTAACCAACTTTATTCTATGTACAAAAGAAGACTGATAACAAAGACTGAATTATGCAAACATTGCATTACACTTTATCACTTTTAAACTCCATTAAAACAAGCTTTGTTTTTCCTGTATGTAGAATAACTCTCTCAGAAGACTCTATTTTATTCATTGCATTTGGCAGTCACAGCCACATAGTAAATGATCACATTATATGCAGCATCCTAATGTTGTGCAGAATGTAAATGCTGAGGAGGATAATGAATAGGGCAATTGGAGAACAAAATTACATTTCCTACTCACGGTTCTGATCAGCCCTAGTTAGCATGCTCATTAGTAAAGAGTTAGTTATGGGAAGGTGGTTGGTGATTAAATGAGCGAATAAACACATTTGTTTTGACCAGAAGACTGGTAAACAGACGGGCACGTCAGAGCTTCCAGTGGCTGAGATGCACAGGTGAATGCCATGTAGAAAGGGAGCTGCGTTTTTATTGGAGCTTATTGAATAGTTGTAGTTCACTGAGAGGTCTTTTCTGTAGTCAGAGCAGTTTCTGCATGCCACTCAATATCTTTCTTCCCATGCATTTCCAATAGGATTCAAATCACCCACTTGACCTCCACAGAAATTTTCTGCCAGAGTCTTCACTTGATCATATTTCTTTGAGATATTTAGCTTCTGAGATAATGTGGGAAATCAGGAAGTGTCAATGTTGTTCAGGGAGACTAAACTAAACTGAGCCTATGGTATTTTGATATAATTATTTCCAAAACTACTCTCCCACTTGGGAATAAGAAATGTGTACTGATTTCTATATGACGTCTATCTGCAGTGCCTCTTTTCTTTTTTTCTTTTTTTTTAATGTTAGAGCTCAGTACATGATCTTTCCAAGTTCTCCCACACTTGTGAATTCTCCCTCTTTACATTTATGGCCAAGAACCAGCAACAGAGTGACCTAGACAGAAAGTGAAGCTTTAAAAGGGAATGAGAGGTGTAGTCTGTGAGTCAGCTTCATGTTCTTGTCAATGGCTACTATACTGCTACGGCAAAAAATTGCCCATCCTCTCAAATGTGAAGGACGTCACACAACCAGAAGCTGCATTTGGGTGGGTGAGGACGAGAGGAGGGAACTGAAAAAACCTGAAGAGTCACTGTTTTCATCCCACCTCCAGCAACCACAGCTAGTTGTGGCACTGCAACAAGTGCGATGGCAGCATTTTACTGCATAGTAACCACCGGCACCAATTTATTCCTCTCAAATACGGAAGGACTGCTTTGGAGATCCAGTGAAATACGTGTTATAGATGTGTAATGCTGCAACAGTAACCCTTTATGTTCATCAGTCCTCTGGAAGAGTTTTATACTTAACCACCCCCCTACGTCTGCCCTGCTGGCATCGAGTCTAAAGCATGTTTCCATGACTTAGCATTTCCTGAGAGCTCCACTGTGTGGGAAGAGCTAGAAAAGTACATCTGAATGAACTAATAGTATTGGTTAAAATGGGTTTGTTAAACTGCATTGATCCCTATTATAGACCTTCTTATTCAGCATTAAAACAGCCCTAATTCAATTCAGTTTGATTCATTTTGGCAGTGAAGTAGTGAGAACTGACTTGCATTGGTTAAATGCCCAGACACAGCTGAATTCAAGCCTTGAGCCTGTGCAGACATTTTAGACCACACCGGCACAGATCTAAATACCTGTGCCAGGCTGAATATCCTTTAGATCAAATCCTACCATTCATATGTTTCACATGTCTGCTGGGATTTTACCTGAGAATGTCTTTGATGATTGCCTGTTCATAACAGAAGAGATTAACTGATGAACTGCTATGGCTATGTTATTTCCCTTACATGTTTTGCCTCATTGTCTGGTTTATCAAATTCTGCCAAAATCATCAGCATGCTTTTTATTCATTTAAGTGTCAATATATATACAAATACTGTAATTGCCTTAAAATAATCGAGAAAATATTTGTTGTATATGTCCATTAGGGTCATTTTGTATTTCACAAGGCAGACACCAAGAAGGATCATGAAGCCCTCAAATATGTTGTTAAGCCATTTTGGACTGTCATAGGGTATTTTTTGCTATTCCTTGGCCAGAGTAAACTTTGTGAGACGTCATCTCATGGTGGAGGATTGCTATGCCAGGACGTTAAGATCACATCTTCTGAGATTACCACTCATCCTGGCACTGATTTTTCTCATCTGTTTTTCCTAGACTCATAGATCACAGCGATCACATTTGGGTGGTAGTGCTGCTCTTCTCCTTCATGTTCTTGGAAAGAAAAAAAAGTTCTTGGAAAGAAAAAAGTGTCTCGTTGGAGGCCTGTATCTAGTGGAGTGCCTCAAGGGTCAGTTCTGGGACCAATACTGTTCAATATATTCATCAATGACTTGGATGAGGGAATTGAGTGTACTATCAGCAAGTTTACTGATGACACCAAGCTGGGAGGAGTGGCTGACACACCAGAAGGCTGTGCTGGCATCCAGTGAGACCTGGACAGGCTGGAGAGTTGGGCGGGGAAAAATGTAATGAAATATAACAAGGGCAAGTGCAGAGTCTTGCATCTGGGCAGGAACAACCCCAGGTTCCAGTATAGGTTGGGGAATGACCTAGTAGATAGCAGTGTAGGGGAAAGGGACCTGGGGGTCCTGGTGGACAGCAGGATGACCATGAGCCAGCACTGTGCCCTTGTGGCCAAGAAGGCCAATGGCATCCTGGGGTGTATTAGAAGGGGGGTGGTTAGTAGGTCGAGAGAGGTTCTCCTTCCCCTCTACTCTGCCCTGGTGAGACCACATCTGGAATATTGTGTCCAGTTCTGGGCCCCTCAGTTCCAGAAGGACAGGGAACTGCTGGAGAGAGTCCAGTGCAGGGCAACAAAGATGATTAAGGGAGTGGAGCATCTCCCTTATGAGGAAAGGCTGAGGGAGCTGGGTCTCTTTAGTCTGGAGAAGAGGAGGAGACCTCATTAATGTTTCTAATTATGTAAAGGGTGAGTGTCACAAGGATGGAGCCAGGCTCTTCTTGGTGACAACCAATGATAGGACAAGGGGTAATGGGTTCAAACTGGAACACAGGAGGTTCCACTTAAATTTGAGAAGAAACTTCTTCACAGTGAGGGTAACAGAACACTGGAGCAGGCTGCCTAGGGAGGTTGTGGAGTCTCCTTCTCTGGAGACATTCAAAACCCACCTGGATGCCTTCCTGTGTAGCCTCATCTGGGTGTTCCTGCTCCAGTGGGGGGATTGGACTAGATGATCTTTTGAGGTCCCTTCCAATCCCCAACATTCTGGATTCTGTGTGATTCTGTGATTCCCTTGTCTGGAGGAAATAACCCTGGGAACTTAGGCACGATCCACTTTCAGTCCCTTCCTTTTGCCAGTGATGGAGTGCAGAAGCATACAGGTAGCAGCATCTTTTCTATTGGAAGAGATTCTGGGGTAGAATAGAGGCAAAGGCACAGGTAAAGCAAGACCAAAAGAAGTGAAGTGAGATGGGTTAGGAAAATAATGTAGTATGGGGCATGAAACTAACAGTTTTAGTACTGCAATAGTGTGTTAGGTTTACATGACAAGGTTTTGGAAGGAGAGGGGCTACAGGGGTGGTTTCTGTGAGAGGCTGCTAGAAGCTTCCCCTATGACTGATAGAGTCGATTCCAGCTGGCTCCAAGAGGGACCTATCACTGATGAATTCCAAGCCCATCAGTGGTGATGGTAGTGCCCTGAAGTCCATGAGTGTCCATAGTGGAGCAGATATCCACTTGCAGGCCACAGAGGACCCCACACTGGAGCAGGTGAGTGTTCAAAAGAGGCTGTGACCCTGTGGGAAGACCTCACTGGAGTGGGGTCCTGGCAAGACCTGTGGCCCTGTGGGGAGAGAAGCACAGGCTGGAGCGGACTTGCTGGCTGGACTTGTGACCCTGTGGGGGACCCATGCTGGAGCAGTTTGTGAAGAACTGCAGCCTGTGAGAAGGACTCACACTGGAGAAGTTAATGGAGGACTGTCTTCCATTGGAGGGACCCCCACACTGGAGCAGAAGAGTGTGAGGAGTCCCCCCATGAGGAGGAAGGAGCAGCAGAGACAATGTGTGATGAACCGATGACAAACCCCACTCCCTGTCCCCCTGTGCTGCTTGGAAGAAGGATGTAGAGAAAATTGGGAGTAAAGTTAAACCCAGGAAGAAGGGAGGGGGTTTTAATATTTGGTTTTATTTCTTATTACCCCACTCTGATTTGATGAGTAATAATGTAAACTGATTTCCCTGAGTCTGTTTTGCCCATGACAGTAACTAGTGAGTGATCTCCCCGTGCTTATCTTGACCCATGAGCCTTTAATTATATTTTCTCTCCCCTGTCCAGCTAAGGAGGGGAGTAGCTTTGGTGGGCATCTGGCATCCAGCCAGGGTCAACCCACCACAAATAGTATTGATTTCTATTAGTTCAGGTCCTGTTTGGGATTTTAGAGCTTTAGAACAGCTGCTACTATGGAAATGTTATATAACCATATGAATAAACTTCCCTAATTTCTCTTTCTGAAATATCTAAAAAAAAAAAAAAAATCCAACTCCAACAAGCATGAGGAGATAGTGTATTTTCAACTGAAACTAATAGCTCTGAAGCAAGTTGCGTTTACTGCTAAATTAGTAGTCGCTAATGTAAAAATTCTTATCTCCAATCCTTTTATGTTTTGTAGCAATAATTGCACCGCAGATGACAGTTTATGCCAAGATGTTAGCCACTTGTTCTTTCTCCTTCTGATTTGTGTAGATTAAATTAGGCACATAGATTTATGTTAGTATTTCTGCAGAATTCTTTCTTCTTTCTAAAATGCGCAGGCTGTACTAATTTTTGTTGCTAAGATCTGACAGCTACCCCTTGCACAGTGCCTTTGGATTAACGTTTCATGCAGACAAATATATTCTCTCCAACAAGTGTGGGGTGCTACCATTAGATTTTCCCTGTTAATAGAAACTGCATTCACACTTGAACAGAAAAAGTTCTGTATTATCGTAATTTCTCAGCTAACCTAATAGAAAATGGGAGATAATCTAATGACTGCAAAAACAGTTGCACATTTCATATAACATTCCCTTAAAGGAACATAGAAGATTAAACATCATGGTCCTGATCCTGCCTCCAGTAAAATCATTGGAGAGTTCTTGATGATTTTGAACGTAAATTTACTCAAACTTCCAATCTTTGTCTCCTCTATCCCTTCTCTTTTTGTCCGATTGAGATGTGGGAGCTCACTTGACTATAGTTATACTACTTCTTCTGACTGGAAAAAGACATTATTAGACTTTCAAAACACCTGTGTCTGCAACCGCTCCCTTCAGACTGAGTCCTGTCAGGGAGCATCCAAAAAGTAGTTTTCAAGCTTCCCTCCTAATCTTGCTTATGAGACTTTCAACGACTAAAGGAACAGGGACAAGACAGCTACTAATGATACCATTATTACATTTCTCTGTCTTTGTAAACACAACATTGTCCCATTTTCCAAGTAATTTTCAAGCGAGTGTCTTATGTTTTCTCTTTTACAGTTTCTTGTACTGAAGTGATGAAGGAAATAATACTGGAAGCCATTTCTGAATGTTTGAAGGACGTGACGGTGATTTGGAATAACCAGCATGAATTTATGAAGGAGAAATCATGCCTGACCAACCTGATTTCTTTCTGTGATGAGATGACTGGCTTGGTGGATGAGGTGAGATCAGTGGATGTTGTTTATCTTAACTTGGGTAAAACTTTCAGCACTGTCTGCCACAACATGCTCACAGACAAACTGAAGAAGTACAGACAGGATACATGGACGGTGAGGTAGGTTGAAAACTGGCTGGACTGCCATGCTGTTGCATTAAAATTATTAATTTGGCAGAAACTAAACCCCCTCGTGTTCCAACTTGTCCTCAACATATTACTGGAGGCTGGAGGCAGCTGAGTTTACCTTCTGAATGATGCCCAGTTAAACCAAAACGACCTCAAGTCGGCACTGTAGGTCCGATTATGCTCAACAGCTGGTCTGGTGTTATGTTGAATTCACACAATTACGTATTCACCAATAGTACAGGGTCAGGTCATGGCCATTGAATTTATGTGCTTGCACAGGTTCATGAGTAGTATAATACATACTCTAAGTCTGAGCACATCCAATGAGAGATCCTCATTACTAGACTCACAAATAATGAGATTTTTTAAAGCAACAGGTACAAGTTCATTTAGATTGTCATTGATGAAATACACTGTCTCCAAAAATACACTTTAGTGGCAAAAATACCCTTTGGTACCAAATATATATATAGATTTCTCAGATGACTATATAATGCTACTAATATGATTACTTGAAGTCTAAGTTTTCCTGGGGAAACACTTGGTATAACTATGTGCACAAATTTTACCCAAAAGTGTCGTTTTTGGGGGGAAGGTAGATTCAACCCATGTACTAACATCCAAGAATGCAGGCCAGGTTGGTGGGGGTGGTGAACCATGCGGAGCAGATTCCTTGTGTGCCAAGCAACTGCTTTATGTGCCAAGGATGTGGATATAACTTTATTCTCAATAAGTATACCTTTGACAATTAGTTTCAACAATTTGCCCCCACAATAATTATTCCACAGATGCTCAAAGAGGTGAGATCAGCTTCACATCTAGCTGGAGACTAGTCACTAGTCGTGAAACCCTAGGGCTGGTGTTGGGGTAAGTACTGTTTAATATCTTCATTAATGACCTAGATGATGGGGCAGAGTACACCTTCAGCATGTTTTCAGATGACACAAAGCTGAGAGGAGTGGTTGACAGGTCAGGTAGTTGTTTTGTCATTCAGAGAGACATGGACAGGCTGGAGAAACGGGCTAACAGGAATCTCCTGAAGTTTAGAAAAGAGAAATGCGAAATCTTTCACCTGGGGAAGAATAAGCCCAGTCACCAGCATAGACTAGGGATAGACTGGTTGGAAAGTAGCTTGGCTGAAAGGCACCTGGGAGATTTGGTAGACACCAAGTTGAACATAAGCCAGCAATATGTTGTTGCAGCAAGGAGGGTATCCTGGGCTGCATTAGGAGAAGTCGAGGGAGGTGATCGCCTCTACTCAGCGCTGGTGAGGCCACACCAGGAGTGCTGGGTCCAGTTCTGGGCTCCCCAGTACAAAAGAGACGTGGACATACTGGAGACAGTCAAGCAAAGGGCTATGAAGATAATTAAAGGACTGGTGTATCTCTTCTATGAGGAAAAACTGAGTGAGGGGGGACTGTTCAGCATGGAGAAGAGAAGGGTCAGGGGAATCTTATTTAGTGAATAATTTGCGTGGTAGGAATGTGTAAACAGATGGAGCCAGACTCTTCTTAGTGGTGTCCAGTTAATGGACAAGGGGCAACGGGTGCAAATTGAAATACAATAAATTACAGTTCAACACAAGAAGGAGCTTTTTTCCCATGAACATGGTCAAACATTAGAACAGGTTGCCCAGAGACGTTATGGTGTCTCCATCTTTGGAGGTATATAAAATGGGTTAGACTAGATGATTTCCAGAGATTCCTTCAACCTCAACTATTCTGTGATTATGTGATTCTGTAATGAATGAAAATTTCTGCATCTATCTTCAGTGTTTCTCAAATGAAAAACTATTTCCTGTGATACAAAGTTTTGTGCTGTCCAGGTCTGATAATACTAAATTGCCAACAGTAATCTCATGACAAGATTTTTTTTTTTACTCAGACAACAATGTAACCGTTGTTGCCTACTCATTAGACATATGGTGAATTATTTTGAACAAAACAGTGAATAAATGAACATATGAATCATGGTACCAAATACCTAATTTACATAATGCTCAATACCATAAAACCTCATTTTCTAGTATTGCATGAGTCTCTGATAGAGTGCAGAATGTTGTACAGAAATGTGGTCTGAATATTAGGTATGTTTGTGATTGGCTAGTTGTAGAAGACAGCAGTATATTTACAAGTATTATCACATTTTAAGTAAGTACTTCCACGTCTTGAATGTTGGCAGGATTCTCAGCTGTCAAGTTGGACAATCTCAGATCTCGGTGATTAGTCTTTCAGCTTCTCACTCTGTACCAGAATTTCTTCCTGAAGATTTATTTCATTCAGTTCAAGGAATATCTCTTACTCTTTCATGCTTTAGCATCCTTCTGTCTCCACATAAAGACCTTCTAGATGTGTTCAAACCATCCTGTCTCCAGTCATCCCTTGCTGCCTCTCCTGGAATATGCCATGGTGGCTTAGAGGGAGAACTGTTTCTTAGTTCAGCATCTCTTGCTTGGCTTACTGACGGTTACTCTTCCTGATCAAGGAGCTCTGAAATCTGAGGAGAACAACTTGCTCCACTGAGCCAAGTTACTGCAACATTAAGATCTGTATGGTTATTTTTGTTGTAGAGAAGTTAATTTGTTGGAGTTGACTAAGCTGGTACCAGAAAATGAGGTAAGGTTGAATAAATAACTGTCAATTAAGACTCTTTCTCACTACACTTACTGGATCAAATTATATTGTCAATTTATTTGTCTGCTGGTTGCTCTTCTGATCCAATTAAAGCTCTTCTCATGAATTAAAAAGACAGGATCAGCTTATTGAATTGTGGGAGACGTTGTTTTACCTGAGTTATTTATAACACCTTATATTATTAAACCTGGAAGAAATTTTGTAAGCTAATTCACTACCACCACAGACACTGCAGTTCATCAGCTTTAATAGTAAATGAAAACAATTCATTTTTTTCTTGACCTTGATTGTCTCTTTAACTACTCTTTTGGGCCCACTCCATCTGATATAGAAACCAGGGCAAAAGTTCTACTGTTTTGAATGAGATCTTTATCTGACCTATGAGGCTGCTCGAGACAGTATGTAGTTGCATGATTAGGCCCTTTCTGATTCGCACCCATGGGTACAACACTGCTGTTTCTTCAGCAAATGCTGAAGTACATCCTAATGCCCCTATTTTCTGGGTAATTTATTTTTTATTCCCAAGAAACTGAGAAAAGGTTTCATAAAAATTTATTTTTCCCCAAACTAAATTTCCAGAAGTAAATAGTTCTGTCAAAATCCTTTTAGTTGTGGTTTTAACAATATTTTTTGCTTTCTTCCAAACTATTTGTTCCCTTTTTCTGTATCTCAATTCGGTTTTAAAGCACAGCATGGGCAATTTTTTAAAGATGTGTGAAATGTATTTGAGCTTAAGGTTATTCAAGGAAAATCTGAAGTTAAAAAAGGAAATTTAAAGCATATTCCAAATAAACCAGACATTAATCTAAGGGGAAAAACATTAATAAGCCTTTATGAAGAATTTAGTCATTTTGTTTCCAAAATCACAGGTTTACCTAGTTGAAAGGTGAACATGGCTCATCTGTTAAATAGCTATTGTAGCTAGGTGATATATGATGATTAATTGTAATATGCAAAGTCTGTCCCAGGTGTACAGACATCATAAAGCCAAAAATGCCACAAGTGGGTTATTAGCTCCCATCATAGTGGTAAAATGAGCTAACTTGTGATCTAATTATCAATTTCTTTAAATATATGTGTGATTACAATGGCTGTTCTGACAGTATGTAAAGACAGAATTTAAGTATTAATGTTTTTATCTGTAGTCTTTCATTTGGTTTAATTTGAAAATGTAATGCTTGATTTGCCAGCAAATCTAGAAAATATGGTTCCAGACTCTGTATGATTTTTACTGTATTACTTGCTAAGGCTGCCCCTGGGAAGGTATTTATTTCTCTTCTTCTTGTCAATAATGAATGACCCTACATAGCAGAAACCTTATTAGAGTCTATGTTTAATGATTGCCCTAGTGATATGAGTGGCCTGATAACAAATTGAAATGTCAGACACTCTATGACCCTCAAATAATATTGAAATCTGCCAGCCCCTATTAAAATGCCTTCAAACTATATTATCCTGTGGCAATAGATCAGTTACTTACCCCAACTAATATAGTCATCATGTGGAACACTGCAGCATGATCCTTTTAATCAAAGGAGTCAAAAAAGCAGAGGAACAATGGGTAAAAATGAGTCATTGTCATAGCAAGTTATGCTGAACCCACTTCATTAAGGCAAAAAACTGCATGGGAAGAAAGAAGGCCGTGATTGATATTCATTCTGGTGTGTCATATTGTAAAAAGAAAGAAGTAGCTTTCAAATTTGAATGAACAGGATTTTTTCTCCCTCTCTCGTCCTCTCCCGCCTGCTGTCTCTGTTTTAATGGTTTATCTTATTGCATAAGCCATAAGCAATTTTTATAGGTCCAAGTGCTATCCAATGTGTTCCAGTTTGCCACAGGAAAAAAATCACCCAAGAAACAGAAAGCCTTTTTCATCATTATGCCCAACAGATCCTCTGGCAGTTTTACATGGAGAGCACGGCAGTGATTTTTTTCTGATTCCAAATTTATATAATAAGGAGTATCAATTAAAAAAAATATTAATCATCACAATTCTAACAAGGAATGCAAAAGTAACAGCAGTCGTAATAATTGAAAAAACAGTATTACATCCTTCTTCCTCAGGACTTTCCCCTCACTGAATTATGTTAATATGTAGGGGTCATATTTACATGGCATCAATAATTGCACTTGAATTAGAGCATTGTGCATAAATTTACCCATAAGATTAGAATGATAAAGAGAACTCTTGGTAATCTCAGAATGTCTCAAAGCACTTGAACCTCTTGAAGCTAATGGCAACCTGTCTCTCTGCTGTGGAACGTGCTGAATTGTGCTTACCCGAGGAAGTCTTTGTCCCATCACTTACCATGGAAAAGATCATGGGCTTAAACAGGGAGTTTGCCAAATTATAACCTTCAAGTTCTCCAGTTCTAAAGAGAGGTCAGGGAAATGGTGACGTTCTGAGCTAGGACATAGCTCTGGACTGGCACTTAGTGTTGTTACATATATACACTGAGAATTCTACAGCCAGATTTCAAACCTTATGACTTTCCAGACTCTGCAGCTACTCTGTTGAAATGCCTAGGAGTGTCTAAAGGTTCAATTTGATAGGATACCCAAGGGCACACTTACTCGAAAAGTGGGCTGCTCCTGGGACCTTGTGACTTTCTCCTCCCCACTTCCAAACACCATATCAGCCCTTCTGGTAAAGGATTTGTGACTGAAGTCAGGCAAAGCATATAGTCCAGTGTCCTTCCTAGGGAACTCTTGATCAGAACAGAGGCATGTAGGAGGTCTACTTTGAGTCCAGGTTTGCACACAGCTGAGTATGAGAACACCCTGGGCTTCAATTCTGTAGGATCTGAGCTTAAGGTTGCTGTACCACAAATCCCTAGATGAAAAATCAGAATGGTAATATTTATCTACTACTGATACATACACGAGCATGTACCACTTGTGTGGAGAGGAACATCAGCCTGCTTCCATGCCTTCTTCCCTGCCCTGCAGCAAACTCCTCTAGCAGTGCCTTCTCCTATGTGCTTGCCACCCTGCCACAGTGCCTCAGCATGTCTCCATGCTAAAGTTTTGGATGACCCTGTAATCAAACTACTGAATCATAATGCCCAGTTATCTTTTTCTTCATAAACCATTTAAAATTACATCCAGGTGCAGGAGCAGTGGGGTCTCTAAGGTATAACCGACCCTGACTTATGGCTGTAACGAGGAGGATGAAAGTTACAATCTGGTTTCAGAAGGATCTTCTGCAGGAGCTGGAAACTGTGAGAAGATTTTGACAGGAGTCTGGGAGTTTTGTGTGAGGTGTAGTTAAATTCAGCTGTGTCCTGAAAAAATTACTTTGTAAATATAGCTCCATGTATAGTGTCTTTTTATCAAAGAGACATTGCTTACAAATGGAAAGATGGATATTGTATCTGCCATTCCTGAAAACTCACTGTGGGCTTTTACTGTCAGCCTTAGCTCCCCTCCATTTCACCTATCATCAGCAGCAATAAAGACCTGCAGGTCAAATTAACCCCCTGGAGATGACTGGGTAACATACTGTTTTGAAATTGTGCTCTCAGTGACAACTCTACAGCCCATTTCATGTCAGTGGTTTTCCACAGGTAAAGCTGGCTGAGCTTAGTGAATACTTCATTCAGGATGTACAAAAGGTATCATGCCCTGTAGCTTCCAGCTCTTTGCTGCTTTAGTTTGTAGAGAGAGCAGTAGGGAAAAAGTCTAGAAATCAGTTATGTCTTCGTTGTCGTGTATTGTATTTATATCTGATGAACTCTACATAAATTCTTTCAGTTGTTTAAGAGGCTTGAATTGCTTCTGACTGTGTGAAAAATAAATAAAAGCTTGATTTGTTTTCCCCCAGGGTCAGCTTTTGATTGTGAGCTGCATTTGGAAGGACTCTACCCTACAGTGAAATCTGCCCAAGGATAGAGAGAGACGGCGTGGTCTCACTGTCAGGCTCATCCCACAGAGATTCATTCCACAGCTCAGTTTCGCCAGGAGCTCTAGTGAGTTGCCTTTGGAGCTGAAGGACTACTTGCCAGGCACAAAGTTAAGCACATGCATAATACAGAATCAACCTAATGATTCACATATTTATTCCACTGAGTCCAGAAATATTAATGGTTTGGATTTTCAAATTAAAATTTAAAATCTACTATCCAAGAATATTTGAGACAATATGCTTATGATAAATTTTTCCAGCTGAGATTTGCTTGGGGATATTTTTCCATAACATGGAATATGTTTCAATGTACTTCTGAATGCAGAAATAGTCAGGCAAGGCATAAATAGTGTCAGACAAATCAAGAACACAGTCATGGGCATAATTTTTTTCACATTATTTGTATGGCTTCACTGAAACTCTTGACATGAGTCAACTTGAAATTTCAGGAAAAACATCTCGCTATCTTGTTGTCATGTACCTGATTAGCTTGGTTAGAAATCAAAGCATGTTCATGAACATTCTTGTATATTTTTGTATTCAACATTCTGTATTAACCCACCTTTTTGACCTGAACATTTATTAAGTATCCTCTAGATTTTTTCATGTAGTTCTTTATGTAGGGTAAATTATACTTCCAAACACCCTCCTGTTTTGGTAATTTTCCTTTCATCCCTGGTGGCCATTTATCACTCTTGCCATATCTATTGTGAGATGGCATATATAACCTTTGGGCATGTAGAATATTAATCCATCTTTGATTGCATTCCCCTGTGTATCCTTCCCCACAGCTTTCTGATTTTCCTTCAGAATAAACTCTGAAGCAATTCAACATCTTTATTTTTATTATTGTGGTCAGTTCAGTTTTAGTTACCAACACTGGCTCTGTTAGTGGTGTTAAAACAAAACAAAACAAAACAAACAAACAAAACTCAAACATTGCTCCCATGCTTGGGTGTTGATCCTTTACAAGTCTCTTATTTTACTGGTTTTGGTTTTTTGTTTTCCTGAATCCTTGTTTGCTTCACAGAAGTAAATAACAGAATACACAGCTGTAGCACAGATCTTCTAAACTTAGTATAATAGATATCAAAGGAGGAAAAGGCTTTTTCCATTGTCACCTCCTCGTCAGTGCGGGACTGCTTCTCCTGAGTGATTTTACTGCCCTCCTCAAAAAGCATCCCACAAGTAAGTCCTTCCACTCTTTCAGAGGCTACAACTACCCTACTATAATAATTTTTTTTCTTGCATCTTAATGAAGATCAAAACAATTCCTGTCACAGGAATCACTGTTGTTCTCTGAGCTAACTCTGCTTTACCACCCTTCAGATTCTGTATCCCAAACACCAGAGACAATTCACACCCCACAAGCTATCTGTAGAAATGTCCCCTCACAAATATATCTGAGTTAAGGGAATGTCACGTATATTTGTCTTGAAGCTAAATTGGTATCCTGAACAAAACCTGATAGCCTGAATCATTCTGTCCCTGAGCCAGTGCCTCTGCATACGCAGCCCACAGTTGTGTTACCCTTTGGCACCATCCTGGAGGGAATGCGCCTGTGTAATTTGTTGCCCACTGTCGCCTTGAGGTTTTTGCCTTCTATGGAATTTGTGGCTTCCCCCAGCCCAAGTTATTCTTCCCCTGTGGCATGCATTAGCTTGCATTTTTACAAGCTGAATCTCATTTTGCTGTTCTCAGCCTGTATTTCTCTGAGCTGCTTTATTTTACATTTCTTGATGCTGAATTGTGTAATATCTCCCAGTTTAGCATCATCTGCAAATTTAATTAATGTGGTTTTATCCTGCCATCTTAATGATCATTAATGAAGTTGGCAAGTAATTATTTACCCTACTATAGGGTTGTATGGCTTTGTACACCTCTCTTCACATCCATACCCCGTTCTCCTGTACCCCAAGATCTCTGCAGTGCACTGTTTGGCAATAGTCTCTACTTTCAGCAGCTCCAGTTCCATCTTTTAGGTACTTCTATGTAAATCTAGTATGCATGTTAACTGGCTGTATAACTGGCTTACTAAAATCCACATCTGTGATACAGACTGTGCCTCAAACACCCAGAAATTTAGGAAATGTGACAAAATGTCGTGATGAGTTAAATCTCATAGGTGTGTCACCCAGCTCGGATGTAAGGCTTGCATTAGACCACAGTACTGCAGCTCTGGTCTTCAAGTCAGTGACAGTTTAGCAGTTTAACAGGTTATGTCTCCTCATTTGTTTTGTCAGGTGTGTGATTTCCTGCCTCCTCCCCCCCCCCCGCCCCGCTCCTTACGAACAGAGGATAGTGTGGATTCAGTCAGACCATGTTGAGGGTACTTTACACCCTCTGTGCACTTATTCTTCCAGAATAAGCATCTTGATAATGCTCCACAGCAGGAGGTGAACAGGGTGGTAGAAATTCCTATTTTGTGTGTGATTTTACCTACATTTCCTAGTTTTGTTAGCATGGTAACACATGGCTGAAAAGTCACCTCACTAAGCAGCACATAATCAAAGCATACCTGGGTCTTTACTGGCAGAATAAACTTTTTCTACAGATATTGTCTTCAGAGAGTTCCTAGATACTATGGCAAAATAAAGTGTTGGGTTTTTTCCTTCTTTTTTTTCATAAAATGTATTTTTCCAATAAGGCTTGTGCAAGGTTAATAAGTACTTCTTCTCTCAACAAATGTACCACCACATATTTAGGCCAATGACTGATAGGAAGAAAAGAGAGAATAAATAGTAAGCATAAAATAATATCAGCCCTAAGTAGCAGTGAAGCTACTTCTGCTCCAGTTACCAGCATTAGGACTGAAAATTTCAGAGCTCTGGAAACCACAAAAGAAGGAAGAAAATGGGAAAGAAGTAAAAAAAAATGGCCAGGTGATCTGGTAGATCTATTGTTAGTTTACATCTTCAGGAAAATGCAATCAGTTTTCTGCTAAGCCCAAGCCTACTCGCATGCCCTCAGCAGATTACATGATCTTTCTATAAAATAGGTCTATACCATTAAATGTAGAGAATAATTCAAGGCTTGCAGATAGTGGCTTGGACAGGCAGTAATTTTAGTGTGACGCTATATGCTAGCTCTTGCAACATAATCATAGCTCAAGTTTTCAGTAATTAATGTCTTCCTTTTTTTAGTAAGTGATTTTTTTTATTACACAAAGGCAATTTAGTTACAGATTACATTCAAATCATGTTCAAACAGAAACGCTTCTAGGTATCATCTCCAAATATTCCATCTCACAGTCACCCTCCAACTGTGGTGCAGGCTGCTACATCAACCAGGTACTCATGACTGATGGAATGTGTAACAAGCCTGCATTGTCTTATGCCTGTGTAGCTCTTCAGGTTTGCTGTTTATTATTCTGTTGTAAAAAACAGATTAAAACCCAACAGCATATTTCAGTCTCTCAGGCGTTTTTGTGCCTGGTTATTTTTAAAACATCTTTTTCTTGCTTGCTTTCTTCCCTAATTTTTTTTTCATTGATGTATGTATGTGTGCTTCTCTTTTCGTCTATACCTGCAGCTGGCATTTGCCCTTATGTTTTCCTTTCTCAGCTGTGGTTGAATATTCTTGCTTCATTGCCTTCTTCCTTTTTCATTTCCAGTTGACAGCATCATTGTAAAGGTGAACTAAAAAGAAAATTGGAAATTCTGTTTACTTCACCACTATGCACTGAATGCCCCACCTGTGCAGTCTAACAGAGAAACTCGTAATGAGAATACGCTGCACCAACAGGCATGTCTTTTCTCTGCAGATCTCAACATATCTTGCAGGGACAATTGATGTTTAGTGTTGCTGTTGTGTTGCTGCACGAGTGTGGCCTTGAGCAGATTGGTATAGGATGAGATTCACTGGTGCTACTGTGTCACATATGCATTCCAAAAATTATTTCTTTTTTATCTCTACTTATCACTCCTTTTATTCTTGAGGTAAATCCTGATCCTTTTGCATCAAGTGTGTAATACTTTCTCTGACTAAACAATGTATATGGTGAGGTGAAAAAGACTTCCCAAGGCTATACTTTGGAGTGGGTTGCAAATACCTGTCACAGAGTTATGTACTGTTTCCTGGGATCTGTGCATGGGAGGAAGCAAATCTAAGTGTGTGTCTGATGGAGTTCAGGTGTAAATCATCACAAAGTGTCTTCCATTTTGAAGTCCCCCTTCCAGTTTGGGAGTATTTCTGGAGGAGAAGGCCACAAAGGGAGTAAATAATAGAAGGAATGACTTCATTTTTGCCCTATCTATAAGCTCTGTATGTTTCTGAGAAATGAGAGTTATTTTCAGTGAGTTGCATCACCAGTTCCTGGCAGCCACAGCAACCAAAATCATCTTCTACACAGCAAAAACAGAGAGTGGAGAGAAGGAAAACATCACTATTACCTCAGCTTCTCTTTCTATCCCCCCACTGCAGCAGGTTTAGATTTAGTACAACCACTTTCGGAGTCTCACGCATTTTTCCCTACATGTTCCCAGATCCATCATAACATGAAGGATTAAACATCAGCAGTGAGGGTCCCCCATCCTCTATTTCATTATGTTTGCTGAATCACCACCTGTATTTCCTCTTTATGATAGTAGCTCTCTCAGTCTTGGATGAGAATATCAATGAGACAGACACAGGACCGTGGAGTGAAACCATGGCCAGTCCTATGACAAATGCCAAGAACAGTCTTCTACTTGCTGATCCAGAACCCATAGCTCTTTCTTCTTAAGTTTTTAGGTGTAGAGACAAAGTCTTTTCTGTAAACTAGTATAAAACCATACGCACAGGAATGGGATGAACCTTGGTACTTCCTAACAGAAAAGCAAAGAATGAAGAAATAATTCTGTTGGGGTTGGGTTTTTTGTTTGGTTTTGGTGGTTTTGTTTTGTTTTGTTTTTCCACTTCTAAATGTGTAAATCTATCACTGGCTTTGTCTGTCAACACTTTAGCACAAGCCACCGAACAGCCTGTCCAAACAGGACAAGGTAATGTCCTTTGGTCACCTTTGACTTGGCAGAATTGTAACTAATGGTCTAGAAGTGAGATGCCTTGTCAGATTACCAGTCTCTAAAATCACCCTTTTCTCTCATTGTAATAATTACTGGATAGCTATACTGACTGTTATCTGTTAATTTCTAAACCTCTCATACATCATCTGTTATCTGTGAATATGCTGATTTGTTTCTGTATGAAAATGCAGCTGATATTTTTTTGCAAAATATTTGCTTCGAAAGGTCAGCTAGAGAAGGAATCAGAACAAGGCACACTATGATCGCTGGAATAAGGAGCAAACAGGGAGAAGTTGGCAATGGTCCTCTCCTGTAAGCCCTGAGTGCTGTATCTTTAGGAAGAAACAAAACATCAAAGACTGGACATAATGAATAAAGTTTTGGATTCGCTGGCAGACATTGCTGTTAATATTACCTGAGCTTCTGAGGAAGCATAAAAAGGGCCAGTAGAGACATTTGCATTTTGTTCGGTGCCAATTCTATTTCAAATGATGCAATATACCAGTTAATTATCTTTTTTTCTTTGAAAGTACATTCATAATACAAATAACCCATGTTAATTTATTGTATCGTTAGTATTTGTGGAAGAGACCATAAATATTCTCACATTTTTGTGAAATTATTGCTATGAGATGCTGAAGTGACTGAGATTATTCAATCTAAACCTCCCCTGGCACAACTTGAGGACATTTCCACTTGTCCTGTCACTTGCTACTTGGGAGAAGAGACCAACACCCTACATGCTACAACCTCCTTTCAGGTAGTTGTAGAGAGCGATAAGGTCTCCCCTCAGCCTCCTTTTCTCCAGGCTAAACAGCCCCAGTTCCTTCAGCTGCTCCTGATAAGACTTGTGCTCCAGGCCCCTGGCCAGCTTCATCGCCCTCCTCAGTACTCTTCTCCAGCACCTCAATGACTTTCTTATGATGAGGAACCCAAAACTGAATACACTATTCAAGGTGTGGCCTCACCAATGCCAAGTATAGTGGCACGATCACTTCCCTAGTCCTGCTGGCCACACTACTCCTGATACAAGCCAGGATGCTGTTGGCTTTTTTGGCAATATTTTAGTACAAGATACAGCTTGCCATAATGCTATCTGCCTAGTCTTGGTTCTGCCTTCTGGACAGTGTTGGACCCTGTTCCTCTAGCCTACAATACAATTACAGGTATTGAAGTCAGGATTTTGTCTGTTGCCTTTTTGATGTATTTGTTGAGTCAAGGAAAGGGTTGACAACTTAAAAAGTTAAATTTCCAGTAGGGCCTTAGAGATGGGAATTCTGGAGTGTCATAAAAGAGATACCATTTCCTTCCTGGCTAGCCTGATAGGATCAGAGTTAGGAAATACTGTGTCTCCTGAGGGAAAGTGATCTTTACTTTTCAGAGGGGTAAGAGGCTCTTTATGTCTTATCTTTCTTATCTGTCTTTCCTATCTCTAGCAATATTAATGTGAGCATGATACAGGCCTGGGACTATTCTCATGAAATGTACATTTTTGTGTCAACTTATTTCGCCTGAGTTGTATGATTTAACCTTATTGGGGAGATATCTGTAAAATAAATTCCAGTATTTTAATAGATGCTGAGGGACAGAGTCTAAATATTAGACTTGTTCTGTGTACAGTCACAAAAATAATATTGCCTGGACTAAACTATATCTCTTTGCCCCTCAGAACCTCACTTGAGAGTAATTTTACATACCTAGCTAAATCAAGAGAGAGTCACAGCTTGATGCAAGAGATGGGATTAGAGGCTATGACTGAAGCATCTCAGGTCTCCCTGATCAAGGCAAGCTATAGAGCAGTCATCAGAAGAGAAAGAAGGCAGATGAGAGAAGCCATGACTGAGAATCAACATCACAGATATAACAATACAGGCAGGAGAGACCTTTTGCCATATGCCTTGTGAACAAATTCCATGCAAGACTGTGTTGTGTACTTGTAGCAATGCTTGTATTTTTGTGTGAATAGAAATAGCTCTTCAAGCAGAGTCATTCCAAAGGATGAAAATTGAAAGTTAAAACAGACTAAGCTTTTCAGAAGTTTTAAAACCATTCAAAATAGTTTATTCAAGCAATAAACCCCTTAGAATTGGTTATTACCACTATTAATGACTTGCTAGTTAAAATATTAATGGTCCATAACCAAACCCTGCTGGTAATGACCAATTTCAAAGGGTATTGTTGCTTAATTAATGACACTTCACCTATCTGCAGTCAGTTTTGTAGGTATCCATTTTACTATCGGTTTCAGGATACTAAAACCAGCTATGATACATGAAGAAAACCTCACAAAGAGAGACAAATATAGATACTTATTTTCTGGTTGTTTTGCATTTTGTGGTCTGTCAGCTAACTTGTATCTGAATTAACATGTCTCCTATTAGTATATTGCTTCTTATTAGGAATTTTATGTGCATTGAAATTGCATGTTGAAACTGCATATTGAAAAGCAATGAATGCTTTTAGGAGAGGCTGGTAGATGAAAATTTAAAATATGTATTTTAAATCATTGTTTTATAGATCGCCTCTTTTCGATCTCTTTGATCTGAACGACAATTTCTTCCACAATATTCCGTTTTTACATATTGGTTTGTCTTGCCCTGTTTAGGAACCTTGTTCGACTTGTCGATATCATGATTGTGCTAGTTTGTAATTTACACATCATGCTGATTACAAAGGGTATGTTGTAGGGATACAACTGGTGAAAATGAAGTAAGCTGAAATGCTAGATGGCAGGATGACTACAAAGTGTGAAGGGTGTAATAAAAACTGGGTATACTTACTTGGAAGTTTCAGACTTTGGTTTCCTATGAGATGCTAGGCATCCACTGTTCCCTGCGCTTGTAGCTGTTATGCTCAGGAATAGGACATAATGCAAATCTTCTATAATAGGCACTTTTGACATCTGTAGCCTAATTCCTTCTTGTCTATGTATTGCCTCACACACCGAATAACAGAAGTGAGAAAACACTTTCATAGAGGGACTTTCCACGGGTACAAAACTAACTGGGTTTGTATTGTGAGGCTTGGACATCTTCAGTTTGTCTGTGACTGAGGTTTCTCAGGAGCCAGTCCTACAAACCCTTACAAGACTAGTCTTACTCTCCCAAACACTCCCAGGTCACAGTAGCAGAACAGTTCTAGGGACTGTAAAGATGGTAATTCCCTTGACCATAAATCTGACTGTGAGCTCAAGCTTTTAGGTACTCAGTAAAGCTTTCAGTGAGTCATATTCTCCCTCAAAAACTGTAACAACTTTTGGAATTACTGACAAAGTATTCTAGTGAATTTTTGGTATTCATTCTTCTTTATTAGAATATTTCAGAAAATACAAAATTTGAGTTTGTACAACTACATATTGAATAGCTCTTTAACTTTCCAGTTACTAAAATTTTCTTTCAAAGTCAATTTTGATCGGTTCTGCTGAACATCTCTGCAGCATGTTTTATTTCTAGATCCCAGGTTGAGAGGCTAGGAACTTTGCTAAGAACACAGGGAGGAGTTCAGTGCACACACAGATGGTAAAACTTCAGATGAAATTAAAATTAAAAAATATTTAAATTAAAGATAATTTTTCATTGTCCAAGAAAATAGGGTAGCCATATAACAATATGGTTGTTTCTTGCACTCCTGTGGGCTTTATTGCTTTCATTTAAACAAATTTTGGGCTACCAAAAGATGATAATTTTAATTTGAGATGAAGGCCTACCATCTGTGTACATAGTGGACTCCTCTCCCTTATGTATTATCTACACAAATAACACACATTTTATTGTATGGGGAATATGATGAAGATAATAAAAGGGAATAGAGACAAGTGCTGATCAAACAGATGTTATTTTATTCTGACTTCCTCTACCTGGCTCATCAGTGTTCTTCAATGTAGATATACATCATGCCAAATATTGTAAATCTGAGCTAACCCTGCTGGCTTGCATTGTGATTTACTGGGTGAACACAAAGGAATAAATAGACATTACCAAACTCCACTGTTTTTGTTGCACATATCTGGAGGTGGAAAGATACTGCAGACTTCCAGTGGGCCACTTGACCGTTTTCCTTTGCAAGAATCAGCCTCCCATGAATCTCATCCTTTAATTTTTTGTCTGTACTGACATTTTCAAATGAGTGAAATGAGAGGAACAGCATACAGATATTGAAGAACATTTACGCAAGTAACTCTGCTCTATAAAACCAGCAGTACCGCATAATCTGTGTCTGAAATTCTTCAGATACAGAATAAATTATCTCAATGTAATCCATGTGGAATGTAGGCTGAAGCTGATTTTAATGCCAAACTAAACCTGTTTTGAATCTATTTCAGTGAGATGGTTTAATTAAGTAGACCACTTCTTCTAGCCCCGTGTACTCAATGCAAATTAATGGCACTCAGAATACACATTCTCTCAGTGTCTTGCTGCTGTTTGCTGCCTGTGAATCCTATCTCCCGTCCCACACCTTGCACCACACAAATGATTAACTACCTCCAGAACTCATTTCCTCCTAAGTGGCTTCACAGTATTTTTCTTCCCATGGAAGGAAAATTTGGTGGGTGATCCAGCACAAAACCATTTTCAAAGGTGTCAGTATTATTGTGCCAGAGTAATTGTTTCTGATAATGTATGCTATAATATAGAATACAAAAGAAATGTCATATTACCTGTTTGCTTTATACTCTATCACTTAGCCAAGGGCAAAGACGAGGGGCTTATTTTGTAGTAAAAATATGCTGTTCATGCTAGAAGGTGGGGGTAGGAGTTTAGGCAGACTCAGAACTGAACATTTTTTAATATAGCATCTAGATAAAGATAGCCTGAGAAATGACACAGCATTCTTATAGGAAGGGTGAGCAGACCTTCTTCTAAATGTGAATGACGTTGACATCACAATATGGACTGAGTCACTCCTGTGCTCTTTGTCACCAAGAGTGCACGCAGTGTAAAAGCTGGATTTTCTGCTTCATGAGATTCCCACATGTAAACCTTTTTTTTTTTTTTTTCCTTGCCAGAAGGGAATAAGAAACAGAACTGTTGAAAATCCTTTCAAGTCAAGTTCTGACAAAATCCAGCCTTCTCAGCTCTTATCTGAAACGTACTGCCAAAATGTCAAGTTGAGAGGAAACCCTGACAGGTCACTTTGGTGTAGTCTGTAGAGAGAGACCTTTGAAAAGTTGTCTTTGTTTCCATGTGAGCATCACACATGAAATCTTATTCTTGCTCTAAAGCTCTTAATATTCCTGGAGGCTCCTAGCAGACAGTGCAGCTCTGTCAACTGGGTGCTCTATTAAATCTCTGTAACAGAGAATTACTGTCCAAAAGGACCTCACATTATAAGGCCAACAGGGCACAGGAGACAATGTGGAAAAATGATTCTGTATGTACTGGGACTTCTGTACTTACTCACTGGGACTCAAACAAGAACCATTCAGATCCTTTTGTTCACCATTGGCAACAGGCAGAGGGTCTGATGTAAACACATGAGGCCCCAGCAGGCTGAAGAGTGACAAGGTCCAATGCAGAAGATCTGCAAGTGCTGAGAAAGCTGAAGGCAGCCATTGGTCTGGAAGCAGGCAGCAGAGTCAGGAAAGCCACCATAGCTGCCCAGAGCAGTAGGACGACAGGTTCCTGCTAAAAGGAACTTCAGCCTGGCAGCCACATCAGCACAAATGGGAAACTGCTGTTTCCATTGCCCCAAAAACTGGAGCTGCTGTCCTGTTTCACCTCTAATGTCAGATATGAAACCTCAGAGGGGCTGGTGGAGAACGGGAAGTGGTTGCTTACACAGCAAAGATGATGTGAAGGGAAATAAGAACCCCACTGGCCTCGTTAGCACAAGGAGTACCCACAAGGGGTACCATTTTCTAGCAGTAACCAATCCTCATTGGAATTCACTACTGGAAACAGTGACTCAATGTGGTTTGCATTTCATAACATCTGGGCTTATCAAATGTTTATGCCATATCAAAAAGTTATTATACAACGGCAGAATTTCTCAGAAAAGTTTGGTTGAAAATATAGGAATGCTTTTTTGTCCTATTTTGTAGCTTTTTCCAGATGTGACCCTTTTGCAATTATTTGCCAACAAATGCAGTGTTTTGTCTTTAAGACTGGAAATTTCCTTTCCACACATACCATAAATGGTCACTACTCCTTATATCTTTGAAGTGTTTATACGCAGCGTTATGTATACTCTCTGTTACAAAGAAAAAATGGTGTTTTAAAAGTGCAAGCGAAACTCATGCTTGCAATAATGAGCTCCTGCTGGGCTCAGCTCATTCTAGACCAAGGCCATGGCCACCTGGGTGCTTCCTCTGCCCACCTGGCTGCACTGTGGATCACGGGGCTGGCTTCAGCTCTTCCCAGAGGGGACTCAGCACTGTTGCCTGCAAGGACATGGTTTTGCCCATGTACCCCTCTTCATGCCTTTGCCCTAATGCTGTGCAGGAGACAAGGCTGGGACAGCTTTGTGTGACCCTTTTGCTTCTTCTTGACTCCTCTGCTCACTAAGTGACTCCTGCACAAAGGTACAGCAATTTATATCATCGGAGTTGCTACACAGGGAAAAAATTGAAGTCTATGTGTTATACAGCTCTACCCACTGCACAGCCGATAGCTGGTGCTGTACAATGCTGCTAAGCACAGAACCATCCAAGACTCGTTTGCACCTGACGTTTTACAAGTACCTACTGCTGTGTGGTTCACTTCAGCCAGTACAGGCACACTTATTATTATTGCTAGTTATGGCAACAAATTAAATGGTGTTTTATATACTGCCAACATAGCTGATTGGCACGAAATAAAAAACAGCCAGTGAAGACAAATAAAGCTAGTTGAACAGGGTAAAGTTTATTAATTTTTAAATGTTTTTTTCTTGAATAAGAGGGTGAGTTGACTATCTGTTGGAAAGGCAGTGTAAATCAGTTCACATCACATCTTGTAGAAGAAGAGAAAAGATGTGTCTCTAGAAGGAAAAGCAATCAACAGAAGGGGTGGAGAAGAAGTATAAATCAGGATGGTTTATGCTTTCTTCCACCTTGTTGTAGATTGCTTTTCCTTCTGTAACCTCCCTCCCTCCTCCCCCTTCCTCTGTCCTTCACTTGCAACACAGCTTACATCCCGATATACCTTCTCACAACATTTGAATGTGTTATAAAAGTAAAACCACAGTTTATAGGATGGACAGAATGTTGTGTTACCTCTTTTCCCTCTATTCTTGACAGGGGAATATCCAATTCACAGGAAATTTTGGATGAATAACAACTCACATTGAATTTATACTTTGCTGCTGAGCTATGGAGTGGAGCTGGCTGAACTTTGTTTCTGAGCTGCCTGAATCCCAGTGAGTCTGTACTGCTATGTGGGTGCCAGGCCATCCTGACGGTGCCTTCTAAAGAACATTTGCAGTCCTTGACATGGACATGATCCCAGCCCAAGCCATAACCAGCGAGAGATCACATTGTTAGCTGTTGATATGACTTGTGGGACTGAGGCAAAACTTGAAGATCTTACGCAAGGACAATTTCTGCTTTCCTTGGTTGTGTGTTTACATCCATTAGATTTAGGTGCCAAATTTCTGTTCTTCATCTTTTTATGAAGTGTTGAAACACCTGTTTTGAAGAGACCTACCACTGGGCTTGTACTCTTTCCTTCTTTTCAATCTCAGTTTGAAAGGGTAATCTTAGTTGGATCCCAAGTCTTAGGCTCTGTCTCTGAATGATCTTGTAAAAACACGTGACAGCTGCAATCTTTCAGTTCTAGTAACTAGTTTCATATAAATTTTGAGGAGAGAAACGCAGCATTATACACGTGTTCCTTGTGATCAAACTATAATAAAATACTTCAGCTCTGTCTTCATAATCCTCTTAGGGAAAGTAGTGTATGATAGTGCTCATCTAGATATACCATTATCAGGCAAAATTGTAGGTTGGTGTTTCTGAGAGGAAGGATCAAGAGTTGCATTACAATGCAAAGGTAAGGCAAATAGTGATGGATGTACTTGTGCTAACACATCTGCTAGAAATGTGAGACTTGTTTCAGAGGGGTGAATGCAGTCAATTAAAATAGATAATGCAATCTGTGGATAATTAATAAGATCATTTCAGCTAGACTTTTCCTTTCCTGCAAATCCTGCTTAGGTTCTTTGCTTAAAGAGTGCAACCAACAGATTTTCAATAAAATCTTATAAATTTGTAGATGTCAGCCTGGCAGATACAATATATTGGACAATAAGGTCTGAAAAGAGAATCTAAGTTTCCTTAAAATTGTTTGTTCTTTAATTCAGATAGTAACTTTACTTTTCAGTCCTGTTTATTGAGAACATATTTCACAAAGCTTCTTAGGTGATATCACAGTTTTATGTTGAAATGTGAACATAGCTGCTGTAATGTGGCCTGATTTACTGAACGTCCAGGAGGACAAGCAAAAACAACATCACATTTCATGTTTGGGTTTTCTTGATTTTGTTTTTGTTTTGTTTTGTTTTGTTTTGTTTTTTCCTGTAGGGGAAACAAATACTTTAAAGAAAGTGATATATAGTGAAGCCACACACGGGACTGCAGAGTTTGGTCCTCTGTTATAAATCCTACAGTGGCTCCTTTACTCTAAGGTGAAGAGATCTAGGTGGCTGATGATATTGCTCCAGAATAATGTATTCATCTATGCTTTTAAAATAGGCTTCAAGAGCTCCATCACAGGAAAATTTTTTAACTGTCTGCTACCAGTGGCAGTTTTTTGTGTTTCCTTTGCAGCTCATCTTTTGGCATTGTCACCCTAATCATATGGAATAAATATGTGAATTTGCATAAATCAACACCATATCATTTGTGCAATTATTGAATCTTCCTTACAAGTTCTCAAAACACTTCCTCCAAACAAGACTGAATTTACTTAGGAAGGAGGCAAATGTTTCTGTTCTCATCTTGCAGATGAGCAAATTTATGGCATGGATAAGTTTCCCAATGTGTGTAATGATGGCACAACAAGTTTTGGTAAAAGCAGGGAAAGAATCCAGACAAAGAGGAAAAGAACAGTTTTCTTGTTACACACACCTGGAATAATCATTTCTAGGTTTTCTCTTACAGAAAAGAGCAAAATGATTAAGATGTAACACAAATGTCTTTTTTTCCACATGGCATCCAAAATACCCATGTCATTCAACTTCTGTGTTACTTTTTAAAATTTACATTGAAAAAAAAATTACTGAGATACACTAGAAGGTAGTCTTTCCTGTTAAGTACGTTAACTGTTAAAAATAAAAAGCATAAAGATTCAACACGTTCTTTTAAAGTATTTAACCCTTTCTATCACAAGAACTGTGCAGCTAAGCACAAAGAAAGAGACAATAGAGAGGAAAAGAATATTTCTTTTCTTTCTCTTTATATGCTTTCAGAGATAAGACATAAATTACAGTGAACTTAACAAACACTGAGACCCTTTGGCATTTGACATAAGAGCCTTTTATCTTTAATTTGGCATCCTAATAATGCTCGGAGTCCCTTCATTCGAGCAAGTCACTGGCAGATGCTTTATTGTATCTGTTGTTTCTCCTCTGGGGCTGTACATTAGGTTAAAATATCACAAATAGCTGCTATTAAAGTGTGAGTCACAGTAGCTATAATTTTTGATGACAGCCAAAGAAAATGTGACATGTTTAGGAAACTCTGTCATTGATGCTAACACTCAGATCTTCAGGGAAATGTTTAATGACATACTCAGCATGCTGTGCAAACTCCACTATCTACCAAACAAAAGGTTACTACTAGAGAACTATAAATATTCGGAAACGTCACTAAACAATAGGAGCTCTTTTCTTCCTGATCACTGAAGGCAAGATAGAAATCGAACTGATATGAACTGCAAAAAAGGAGACTTTTTACATATGCAGTTGTTTTTGTTTGCCTCCTGTAAATATGGTTTTTTAGCATATCTACCATCTGTGCTTAGTGCAAAACCGTGCCTTTCCGCTTTTGTTTTGATTTAAGCTTTTGTCTGGCAGTGAGCATCCAGGCTTACTACCATTCAACTGCTCTTATTCTACTGTACAAGGAAGTAGGAGATAACTAATGCACACATGCATACACCCTCTGAGACAGCACAGCATGAAGCAAGAAACCCTTTCTGCTAGCAAGTCCTGTGCTACCTATGACATTCTTAGTGAGCTTTCATGACTCACTGTCACTGGCCTTCTTAAATTAGAAATGATGTATTTATTCAATCTTTATGATTACTATTAGAAATGGGGAGATCTTAGGAATACTCAAATGATAAATAATGTATTGGGAAGACCTATGACTTGGGGATTTTAACACGAGTAATGCAAAGTGCTACGTCATGATCTAAGAGTCATAAGGACCTGTGTAATATTGTGATGAAAGTTTATTGGTCATTTAAAGTAACTTCAAATTATCAGCAGTGTGAAGGAGAGAAAGGAAGTTATTCTATTTCATTCATGAAGACCAGCAAGGCTGCAAGCAGCAGAACTAGAATCGTAGAACAAACATGGCCAGGGAGCTGGGCTATAATGCTGCAAAAAGCCATGGAAACTGCCCACTTGGCTTCCCCCTCTTTCATGTGGGAGGCAATTGATTTTGCCTTCTGCTGAGCGAAAGAGAGCATCTGGTGGTGCAGCAGAGATGGGCTTTCAAACCGTTCAAATGGATGATGGGTCTTAATCACAGTATTATGACAGGTTAAGAGTTTAAGCCTGCACAGCTTGGAGATGATGAAGCTGCCTGGGGATGAGAACTCACTGCAGCATATTAGCACCTAAATCAGGGTTATGAGATCTTGGGCAAGGAGAGAACTGAACAGAAAAAAACAAGAGCAGAATGTACAGATATCCCTGTAGATTAAAGCAAAGGAAACAGTTTCATATATTTCTGTTCTTGGAGGGCAAGGATTGCTGATTGATTTCTTCATCTCCAGAGAAAGTGACAGAGGTTTTCACATTTTAATTTAGGGGGAATAATATCACCTGTGCAGAATTCTCTTTTAGGCTGTCTCTACAGTTGTTGTGACGGGGAGTGTGGGAGCTATAGGATTCATCGAAGTCCTGTTATAAGCCCAAACTCAGGGGAAAGCAAGGGCCTTTGCAGCAATAAACATCAGGGCTGGCATGAAACACATGGGATTTCCACCAGGTCAAAACAGGCTGCTACAGCAGACACTACTTAGATAATTGTCTGCTTTTCTGTGATTCTGAAGTGCAAAGCTGGGCTACCAAACCACCCCAAAAGCAATGTGAGCTGAGGCTGGAGTGCAAGTTTGGGCTCCTGCTCAAAGCACAGTGTGGGGCGCTCCTCATGTGATGAGCTTCTCCAGCCTACATGGGAGCCCTCCTGGGCTTTTTGTCTTTGGTGTCAGAGTTGCTTCAGCGCAGGGGGTAATGTCCACAAAAGGGTAAATTTAGAGCAGATGACAATGGCGATGTCTTTCAGCACAGTTTCAAAAGCAAGCTCTGTGGTAGGCTCTTGGAGACTGTGAATATCTGTTTCTAGATGAGTGTTTTGGGAAATTAATCCATTGTGATCTTTGTGTAGTGCACAAAGAGACACGTAAAACCCAGAGGACGATTTAGGATTTGCCTGTCTCCTTAGAGTTTCCTAATAACACATTTTAAATCACATTTTACTGATCACAGAAACACTGGATAACTACATATATACCTCCTTAGCCAGGGAAAGCACATCGGGCAGCCTCATCACTGGATGGGATATTTGGTTTCAATTTGGGTAGGTACTACCTGTAAAAGAAGTTGAGAAGAGAACAATTTCAGACTGACTGCAGCTGCTCCAGGGACCTAACAAATAACTTTTTCAGTGCTAGTTAGAAGGCAGTGAAAAAGGGGCAGGAGAGGAAAAAGAAGGCATTTCTTCTACTCTGTATTAGAAGCACGAGGACGAGGTGGAAGGGTGGAGGTACAATCTTCAAAGAAAATTAGAATGCAGGGCTAGGTATTTTTCCGTATTCATATGGCATGAAGGCATAAATGAGAAATAAGCTTAATAACTGGAATTCACTTCTTGGCAAAAGGAGAAGCTTGAGCCTGTAGACCTGGGGCTGGATGATACTTTCACATGATGAATGAGGTTGGGACTGGTGATGCATCTTCCTCAGTAATTCCATATTATCTGTGTGGAGAAGCACCGTGAGGGTGCAGGCATGAGTGATGTGTCTCAAACTGGACCGGAGAGGCTGAACTCACCCTACAAAGCCTGAGAAGTTCAGAAATCTAAAAGAAAAAATAGATAGGAGAGGCTATTCAGACCAACAGGTATGTCTTGAAGGCTGTAGTAGTTATCCAAAGCAGCCATCGGTATGCCATTTTCAATGATTGTTAGCGAATGCAGAACATCCCAAAGCCCCACCTAAAAAGATGTGGTGATCCCTGATGCCAGCACACTTGTGTAGAACTGCACTTCTGATATTACCAATGTCTTTCCAAGCAGCCAGAGAGAAGCGCTGGGACCTAAGGGGGTCCTGGAAGCCTAATGTTGTGCAGCAAACAAAGCACAACAGAGGAAGATTGGCAGACATTAGAGAATTACTGTCTGAGCTAACATCAATGGAAGCTTTGATGCAAGCCTCTTTTGGGGAATTACAATAAAAGGTAGAGTGACTGAAGTTGAGGCGAGCTTAAACAAGCATTCAGATACAGTTACTGATACAGATAAGAGACTTCAGGAGCTTGAAAGCAAAGACCTAAAAAATAGATAATTTGGAGAACTAAGGGAAAGAAATAACAGTGGATTGAAAGAAATCCCAGACCAGACTGATATAAAGGAGGAACTCTTCAAAAAAGTGTTAAAATCCCAGAAAAGCAACTCTTGAAAGAGGAAGACAATTTCCTCAGTATATGTACGGGGGGCACCTCATGCGCACTGTAGCCAGCTATGGGCTTTCGCTCTAGCACCCAAGGATTTTTTCACTATGCTGTGTACCACACTGTACAAGTGAAAAGAAAATTAGTACTTAGCTGGAATCATTAAAATGTGAAAAAGGGTATATTCCACTTAGTTTCTATGAGAAATAAGCGTCACATTCGGAAGAGTTAGAGGGGAAACACTGATAAGAGAAATAATAATGAAAGAAAGAGAGAACCCTAAATAAGCCTAAAATTTTGCACAGGGGGATTTAGGTACCCCAGAAAGGCAAGCCCAAACAGCCAAGACACTGAGCTAGAAGCTTTCTGCTGAAGGTAAGGGAGCTGAGCACTGTGTTGCCCTACAGGACGTGAGTTCCCCACCTCTGTCCTGCCTGGGAGCCTGCAGCCAGCTCTTCATGACAGATATCCACAAATTTTTTCAATAACACCAAGCATGGCTCATTTCTCCCTGCAAAAGTATGGCAGCTGAGAGTAGATGAAGAGGAGGTCATCATGTTCAACCATATCTTCCCACAAAACGAGGAGACACAAGACATTTCAACCCCACTTTTCCCAACCTAGAAGCACTGTTCCTAGCACTGATTTTCAATTTTCTATTCAGAAGCCATGATCCCAGGAACAGTGCTTAAAATGCTGACCCCTTCACTGCTGAAGAACTGCAGGTACTTTTAGGATACATGTGCATTCCTTCTTTCTTTTTTTCTCTAGCCCAATAAATCATTAGACTTGAATGATATGTATCCCCTTGGGCAGGAGGAGGAGTCGGGCAGGTTTTCCTTTTCCTGCAAGAACACGTCAGCCATTAGGTCAATAAACACAAAGATTTCCTATTTTCATTGCTGATATAAAAGAAAGTTTGGATCATTTTTTAATTTTGTGAAACACATAATTCTGTCAGTATGTGTTAGGCATGGTCTGAGAATATCTACCAAGCCATGCTGTTGAGCAGTGGGCAGTGGGCCACCTGGCTTATACGCCAGCTGGTCAGTCATGTAAAGAAGGAAGAAGCTGAAAAACAATGTAAATAAGAAAAAAAATAGTTTAGTTAACCTAAGCAATACTTACGCAGAGACTACTGGAATTGCAGCTTTGCATTGTTTTGAAGAATAGATTTTAGGAGCTTGCAAACCTTCCTTGACACTAACAGTTCCATTACCACCATTTGTCTTCAGCAAAACAGAAGGAATCACCATTTGCTACATTCAGAGGGGTATTTTGGGGTGTGTTAAACAGGGTACACTTCAGAGGCATAGCCACAAATTGTTTTTCTTTTGCAAGTGGTTGTTCCCATCTAGGCAGAACTGGTAAGATGGATAAGGAAGTTTTAAAAGATCCAACTACACACATAGGTTGACCATTGACATTACAGTAATTCAGATCGTGGGTGAAAAACAGCTAGGTAAACTTAACAGAAATAAATGTGAAGGAATATATGAGGAAATGGTAGAAGACTAAAAAGAGCAGGAAGAAAAGCCTTACTGAGGCATTAAATAGAGTAAGGGTTTGGCCTGCAACCCTCTTAAGTTGGTTTTCTGGAATCCCAGCAAATTTCAAAATCAATAGAGACGTATCTTTAATTGACTTCAAACCTAACAAAGACAGATTTGATTTTGCCTCTCATAGGTCTGTCTACTTGTTCTGTATTGATGTTGAGATATTCAGCAATGTGCTGGCTAATAGGTTGGACTCTCTGCTGCCTGATTAGTTTGCAGAAAGCAGAGAAACTGTTTTCAAGGGCATTAATCAGCAGATAATATATTAAGAGGTATAAGTGTATGAAAGGTATGCCATTGTCCTGTGATGCAAAGGAAGCCTTTAAGGGAGCTGAACTAAGTGATTAGAGAGGATTCCTGGATTGCATGGATAATGGGAAAACTTCACAAGTATTAGATCAATAGGTATGTTTCCATTATAAAACCCCTTTGGCTGGAGTCAAAGTTAACCACTGCTCTTTGTATCTTCAGCATATTCTTCTTTTTTGCAATGGTCCTCTCACTTTTGCAGAAATTATCATAAAAATTCCATCTTGCAGGTATAAAATATTGGAGGTTTGGAGAATGAAGTCACACAGAATATAAATTACATTTTAATGATGATTGCTGATCCACTTCTTGCACAGGCCATTGTAATGAAAGAAATTAGGAAAGAATTTTTGAAGTTTATAGAAGATCCAGGGCTGAGTCAATTAAACCAAACTTCTGACATTAGTATTTCAAACAAGTCAGGCTACTCACAATTCATTACAAGACAAATGTGAGCTCAGTGAGAAAAATCTTAACTCCTGAGGGGTCTCTAGCATCTCCCTCCTGGGAAAAAGACAGGCTGCAAATTACATTTCTATAGCAGAAAAAATGAGAAAAGATTTAATACAAAGAAACAAGCCGATAATACTGTGAACTGCTAGAACGGCGAAAGTGAATCTTCTCACCGTGTGACTTCGGACACTTCCACTGACTCTCCTTCTTCACTTGGAGAGGATCTGTAGTCCTCCATTTTAGATATCATTTAAGCAGAGGAGTAAGTTATCCTCAATGCAAATATTCAATGTAGGGCAGAACTGAGGAGAAGAACAAAAGGTGTTTGGAGCGTTAATCCTCACTGACTGTGAGTGGAGCCGGATCATAATGCATCCCTTTGGAAAAACACGCAGCACATGGGTACACAGCCCAGGTGATTTATACATCTGTTCCTCTGTCAGCTAATGCTCCAACCACATAAGAGAGCTAGAACACAATCTGTACCAAAACAATCCTTTTTCCCATTTATGTAGTCGATGCCAGTAAAGTGTAATTAAGCTACGGATGTAGCTGAGCTCCAGACATCTCCCCAGTGGGTCCTGAAGGGCAGGCCAAAAAGCAGAATGGAAATGTTTGGATCATTTTCCATGTAATCGAGTCTGAAAAAACAAAGGTGCCAAATATCTAAGATTTTTTTCTGGAAGAAAAGAAACCTTTAGTGTTTTTATTTTGGAAACAGAGGAATGTTTTTCAAGCAGGGACATTGCAGTAACTCCAAAATGCAGCATGCTCTTCTGCAATCTGCCAGGCAGACAGACATGGAGCCAAGCTGTCCGTGCAGCCAGTTTGCTGCCAGGATGGGGGCCAGCAAGGAGCCAGCCGTCTGCGAAATGGGGGTGACAGCCAGCCAGGGGTAGCCTTTCATGAGACACCAGCCATGACATTTCACAGGGATTCTTGTTGCCTACCAGACTTTTTGCTGGAGAACACCATGTCCCAGGACTATGGGAGTCCACTAGTCTCCCTGGAAATCTCTAGAGACATTGAGGGTCTGTGACCCACTTTCAGAGCAGCCTGCCAAAACACTTGTTGAGAGGCAGTAGGTGGAAATGCCTATTGATTCTTATAGTGGTCTGTCTTTTCAGGTCATAGCCAAGAAGCTGGGGAAGCGACACACCAGTTTGGGTGAAATTCACTGGCCTTGATGTGCTCTCAACACAGGGAAAAAAATCAACTTGAAAATATCTAACCTGCTTTAAATTGCAAAGACTTACATGTGTTTAGAGAGCTGTGACATCTTCATGTCTGGAAGTTGTGAAATGCTCTTCTCACCTATGAATGATATGTCTGACACATCATTTGAAGGATGCCTGACAAACAGTTGCAGTGATAGGTCTATAAAACTTCCATTTCCAAGCTAGAACCTTGTAATTGCTCTGGATCTTCACAGTGGTACAAAAAAAAGCAATGAAGTCTGTCCTGCACATCCCAGTCCCACCCCAGAGCCCCTGGAGTAAAGGGCAAATGGGAGAAGTGGTTGCGAACAGCTCACTCTGCAGACACCAGGGAATCACAGAGGTGACACCAATGCTGCAGCTCTCATTACAAAACCCTTTACTGTCTGTACCAGAATAACTGCACTTTGCATAATAAATCCATAGCTTAATATCTGTATCCCTGGCTATCTGCACTGCATAATCACACCCCAGTGGCCAAATTTGTTTTCATTCAGGAAACAAATTAATATGCTTCCCCTCCTCCAGTTAACACTGGGTTCACACATTGTTAGCAATTACTCTGTACAGGGTCTGTACAGGCACAGGTTAGGATCACAGTCGAGGTCTAAGAGATAGACCCACAAAAGGATGCCCTGAAGGCTTTTAAAGTTTCAGTCCTCAAAAATCTCAGGTGAACTTCCACCCAGTGGAAATTTTGCTCAATAAGGCAGGAAACTTCCTGGAGGGGACTCAACAGCAAGGGACTCATGCCCCTTCACCCATCTGGATCCACAAAATAAGTGCCCATGGAAGACAGCAAGTCTCATGCCTGCTGTCTGAGCCAGTGGGCTCAGGAGCTCACCAGTTAGACAGGACCCCCCAAAACAAGCAGAAAGTGAAGTAGCATTGCCTTGGATTAAGAGCTCTGTAGTAGACAAATTCTCTGGGCACCACCATTCCTATTTTCAAGAGGAGCCTGGAGCCACAGCTCTTACATGGCTGCAGAAACATTTTAGTCATGACAGTACGTAACTCTCTGTGCTGCAGGGGTTGACAGGCTGCATGTGTGCCCTTGCCTAAATGAATCGAGTATTTATGGTGGGAAGACGAGAGGTGAAAAGTGAGAGGCATTTCACATCATCTGACAGCAAGGGTGTTGGGCTGCCAGTTTGAGCTACAGAATTATTTGCTGTGGATTGAAAACAGAGAATCTCCCAGTTTCAAGACGGGAGCTGGGAGTGTGTCCCCTTTGGCAGCCACCCAGCTGGGTGACAGGAGCAGTGACTTCTCAGGGCAGACACAGTGGGAACCAAAATCTCCCAGGCAAAGGCAGCGTCTGGTCCTGGGCATCAGGAAGCATCTTGGCCCATCTCTGTCCTTGTGCTGCTGTAAGAAGGGTCAGCTTACAGACATACTCTCGCTTCAGTTTTTCTTCTTGGCTACTTGAGACACACCCTTCCATCCCAAAATTTAGACAGTGCAACATTGAAGGTCCTTGTGCAAATCTAGACATAAAACTGTTGCGTTCTGGATAGCGATATTCTGCCAAATATTCTTTAGCACAGCTAGAAGCATCTCAGCACTGTCTTCCCATGTGCAGACAGACTGAAATTGCACTTCTCTCATGCCATTTAACATGTTAACCAGACAGGCTTTCTACAAGCTTGTTGTTTAAGCAGAAACATTCATGCTGAGTTCTGAATCCCAAGTCACAAATAATTTCCCAAGGGTTCCTTAGTGCTCCAAATCCCAAATTATCTCGTAGTCCGTGTAACTGTTGTCAGTTACCCCTGATAATTTATTGCCATTCAGTTCTTCATGTCATGTACATTTTGGAAGCAGAGGAGAAATGCAGGTGTAGGGTGAAACAAGTTTAATTTACTGTGACAAATAATGCAAGGAATTTCTTTCATGGATTTTCATTTTATATTGAATGCAATAATAATCACAATTTTTAAAATTCACCTGAAGCTGAAGTATTTCCAGTTTGCTGCATTAGAAAGTCAGAGAATCCAGGGGCAGTTACTGCATAATTTAGGCCCCGTTTGTCACAAATCGCACAGGGTCTTATCCATTGGAATTATGGGAAATGGATAATTAGCAAGATCTATGATAACTTCAAGGTGGTTACTGGATGGGAGCTGCCTTCTAGCAGACACTAAAGACAGGGGCAGTGAAAACCTAATTAGCATTCAAAAATACTTTAAGCAAGGGATGTCACCAACAGTCTGGGCAAGAAGGGGGATACGTAGACTTCTATCTAAATGTCTAGCTACATAAAATAGGCATATAAATGATAATGGGCTAAATTCCACACAAAAGGAGACAGCCATTGGATAAATAAGACAATTAATTTTACATGCATCACTCAGCATTAGCGAATATCTCTTGAACTAATCTGCATCCTGCAAGCTGGTTTGGAGACTGAAATTATGATGAGTTAGTGGATCGGTTTTATTCAGTGCTGGCTACTTCCAGAAGCCAGTAGACAATTAAATTTTATCCATACATGGATATAGGAGAAGGCTCATGGTTAAAGTGATAATTAATGAAGCCTACTAATTAATGCAATACCTAAAGATTACAAAGGTTAATGCTACTGATCGCAATGAGAGGACTTTTGATCTTGCAGGTGAAGAGAGAGCAGAAAAAAATCCTGCAAGAATCAGCATCAGAGACCTGGATCACTCCCTTCTTTGCTCACAGCTACCACAAAATACCATTTTTTATTTGCTTTGGTATAATATCATTATGTGAGATAGATTTAGCTGGGGTAAAAATTATAGACTATTGCTCAATTTAAGACAATAATCTTCTGACATTTTGCCACAGGTAGAAAAGGGATGAAAGGTTTGATTCAAACAGCTTGGCCATATGATTGATCTAAAGCTACTGAGATTTACAGAAATACTTTCATTAATACTGTAGTACTTGTATCAACAGCTAGTTCAAGGCATACAAACCCCATGCCTGCCTTCCGCTTGTAATCGGCATCCAGTATCCATGAACAGCTGCTAAAACAAAAAAAGGCCGAATGGTTTTTGCTTTCCTGCTCCTACAGGAACGGGATCCTGATCTCTGTGCTTCCAAATGAAGCTGTTTCTAACAACAGGCAGCACTTAAAATGCAGGACAGTATTAAATCCAACACTATAGCCAGCTGAATCTCAGTGTGGTATATTCTTTTAAGCAACGAGGCTATAGGGAATAATGGATGGGCTTTGTTCCCGTGCCACTGCCAATACTGTCACATGCTGATAGTAACTTACATGTTATAATTTGTTTACTCACCATCATCCAAATTCTGATCTTGATGACAGTAATGTAATTTTGAACTTCAAGATCATCATGTTCCCCTGCTTCAGGCCAAAAACAAAGAACATTTGGTTCCAAATCACTAATAGCTTTTGCTCAAAGGTCTGGTATAAAACAAATAAGTATACCAGACTGGCATTTATTTCCTGATTATATGCAACAAATAAACCCTCACATGTTTAAAAGGAAACTTTATATTATCTTGACATTATAAAGCCTTCTAAAGCTTTCTCATGAAGCTACACAAAGTGACCTCAGCTAAAGGTGGACCAACCAGATAATTGAGTTCACAGTTCTTGCATTAGATAAGGCCTCTTAATTTTTAAATGCTTTTAGGCTAATTGCATTATTTACTAATTAGGAGTGCTTGATATTTGCAGAGATCAAAATTCTGTGTGCACACAAGCTCACAGGGAATAACAAAGACCCCCTCCCCTCTCCCTTCCTCCACATCCCTCAGAGATGGCTCCGCACCCCACTGCCCTCTCAGGAGCAGGGCTGGGTAGGGAAATGGGGCAGAGAAAAGGGCACTGCATTGTGGCTACATGGCTTTGCTCATTCTTCCATCCACACCACGTGTTTGCCACCACTGTCCAAGATTAATGTGATAATCTGAATTTTACACCTATGGGGGAATAATTTTTTTGCATAAAAACTAGATGAAGCAGCCAGGAGACCATTAAACTAAGGCAAAAACTTAAGGAAGGCTGGCACATGGTAGAGCCTCTTAGTATGGGGACATGTGCTTTAAGGTCTTCCTCCAATCAGTAGTACAAGATCATGAAAGTTTCTGAAAAAAACAAAACTAAAAATATTTGAATTCAGAAGCCATTGCAAAGTGAATTTATTTGCCACTTTATTATGGAAGTTGAAGGTGAATTAATTACTGGACTGGAAGATTGTGTTTGTATAGAGATCAAATTGTGACGATTACATCTATTGTGGCCAAAAAGTAGGGCAGACACCACCTGGAACATACACATTTGGTATTTTTGAAGGAGTCAAAGAGAGCAAAATTACCTGGAAAAACAAACAAACAAACAAACAAACAAAGAAAACCCCCAAAACATTGCTGTAAAATGTAATTTAGATTTCTTCAAGAAGATTTGTTATATGGCAAGAAAGCTGAGAGTCCACTGTCAAAAGAGAAGCAACTTTAGCCCTAGATCCTTCTATTGCAGGGGCAAAGTGAAAGAAGCTATCACAAATGGGGGAAATCCAACAAAATACAACACAAGAGAAAAGAAAGAAGTGGATAATAATCAGTATAATTTGTGCAGTGGACATAACTGATGAGAGCCTAATAACATCATAGATTTGTCTCTGGGCAACATAAAATAAGGAGCTTTTAGAAAGTATATTAGGAACAAATGAATATCAGCAATAATACAAGCCCATTAACTAGAGATGATAATGCCATTAATAATGAGACAGGAAATGCAGGAGTGTACAATAAATAAATCCCTGTTTTGTTTTCAAAATGAAACTAGAGGAAGTGCTTCTTTCACATAAAGATAATGAAGCACTCAAGAGCTAAGAAAGATATTAAAAAACCGCAACCCTTGTTTGGTGCATAAATCGTTTCAAATCAGCAGGCTTGGGTAAGTTATACCTAAAAATCCCAAAGAATTTCTTGAAGAGATTTATGCCCGAAGCACTAGCAAAATCCTGGAAGGCTGGAAGCAAGCTGATCTTAAAAAAGAATTGTGAGGCTACCCAGGTGTCTCTAGCACACATAGTCTCCTGACGATCAGTCCCAGCCAAAACAGTACCAAACCAAGATGAAGTTCAGTTGATTATGACAACAGATATGATTCTGTAATAATCTCAATTACATGTATGGGAATTATCAGTTTGGTTGATACATCTATTCTGGTGAAACTGGCTTTTGTAAGGCACTTACCTTATTGCTGCCAGGCACAATTAATGCCACCACACAGCATCAGTGAAGTGTGTATTAAATGGATTACAGTCGGGCTAATAGACAGATCTGTGAAAGTTGGCACCAATAATTGTCTGTAAATGTAGGTGTTTCGTGAGTCTTTTACAGACATCAGCACAGAATCTCATGGTATTCAATGGCATAGAAATAAACAAAATACCACCACTGCTAAAACGTTGAATAACTTAAAGTTTGGGCTGACCTTCCCGCAAACAAACTGAGGTGTAATACAACAAGTACAAATTTATGAACAAAATCCTCAAGGCAGACTTAAAGAGAATGAAGAGTGCCTCAACACCTTTTTGAATTTAATGTATCCTCGGTTTTCTCGCATGCTTATCCTGAAGCCATGTCTTTCAGGTGTCCAGGGACAGGCACAGGCCAAAGCAGTTCTCAGAATACGGCATCATCCCTCCTACCTCCTGAAAGCATCAAACAGGCAAGTCGTAAAAACGCTTAGTGTGTGTCCTCTCTCCTCCCCCCCTGATTACACACAACAAAAACCTAAAAGGCGGCAACCTTTTCTTTCTGGAGGACTTCTGATATGGGAGGGTATGGTGCTGCTCTTTAAACCATGTCCAGGATTCATCCCAGCAATGGAGATGAGACTTTCAGTTGTGCCCTTTTCCAGCTGGGGACTCTGCCACCCTTTCTCATTTGGTTTCTGAGGCTCTGCCTACACACATATCAACAAACTAATATGGATTATGTAAGAGGTACATTCAAACTCTCTTGATGAAGCTGTCCCATCTGCCAGCAAAGAGTGCAAAGATGACAGGGTCAGAAAGTCAGGATAGCTGTGCGTTGGGGAGGTCTTTTGCTTACTTGAGTGGTGGGAAGTGCAAGTCATGACTCTGCTCCAGCCACTAGAAAAAATTAACAGGCAGATCAGACCAAGGACCTTGCATCATCCTGTGGTTTTTTTTTCCTCTCTCCCTCTCTCTCACATTTTGAAGTTTTGTTTTGTTTTGCTTTGTTTTCGAATTAAGAGGTTTCACAAGGGCTACAGAGTGTTTCCCTACAGACAGGGAATGTCTCTAGGCATACAAGAGCAGGGAGATGTAGGTCTAAATCAGATGCAGTAGGAAGGAGTTTAACTCCATCTCCCACAGCCCAGGTCGTGCTGAGTGGCAGGTCCCCGTGGGAAAGGGAAGGTGCAGTCAGCAGTTGCACTGTCTTTCCAGCCATGCTGGAAGAGAGAGGCCAGGCTTCTGTTCATGACGTCTACCTGCAGGAGATCATGTTGCAGGTCCTTTTCACCTATATGTGGTGTCTGAACTCAGAAAGAGCCTTTTCTTCATGAACTGATTTGAAAGGTTGTTGTCCTACCAAACTGCCCCCTAGTTACCAGCTGACCTGACGGTGCATGAGCTCTCCATTTACCTGTGTGTGCCCTGCTGGCCCACCACAGGCAAGACATAGTGCACAGTGACTGATGGTGGATCTGAATAGTGGGGTTTATTTGAGAGCCAGCAAGATTCAAGCTTTTGCACTACCCTACTGTCTCAGCCTCACTATCTCCCCACAGTGTTATGCTCACTGGGTCTCGAATTCCCTTTCCTGCAGGGTGATTGCTGGCCCAGGAAGGTTGAACAGAAAGTCAGGTCAGTACCAGGTGTGTTACTGCTCATGGCTGCCAGTCTTGGGCATTACCCATCAAGGTCTCTGGGTGCCCCTGGCATTCATCTCCATCCACCTCCCTGATCTCCAGGATCTTCACCCACTTCCAGGATCTTTCCTCCAGTCAATTTCTTCATCTCCCCTTCTAGGGTCACTTCTTTTCCAGGGCCAATACAATCTGTGTGCAGGAGCGCAACCCCTAACTGGTGGTCTGTCTCATGTCTCTTTGTGAATGGTGGTATTCAAGACATGCCATGTCTGTTTAGTCCAGGTATTATTAAAATGTATTACTAGCCCTTACTAGCTGCAGCTAGCAAGTAGCAGACTTCTGCTCTAGAGTTTGGAAGTTCAGTTTTGGGCATTCACTCACACACGCATGTGTTGCCTGTCCACATTCACCATTTAAGCTATTTTTTGCCTCCAACACCACCTACTGCAAAAGTAAAATTCTGCTCTGCATTGCTTTCAGCATTTTCCTACTTGCAGGCTCTAGGCAGCTCTGTGAACAAAACTAACACTTCTTGATACTTAGTCCTGACGCCACTCCATCACCTTGTGGCCTAAATCAGGTGACGTTGCTATGGGGCTGTAGGCACTGCAGGAAGAAAATTCCTTCTTTGGATCTTCTGTTAAACTCAACAAAGCAGTTCTGCAGATAGCACAATCTGATCTAATCTTCAGATCATACATACAAAGAGAGATGGAGAAGCAGGAAACAGCCTTCCTGTTTTAGTTCTGTTATCAGCAGTTTCTGGGGTAGAAATGAATCATAATACTCTCTTCCTCGGTGTGTTCTTGCAATCCCCTTATTTCCTTCAATTATTTGTCAGTCCACTATTCAGAAAATTTTCATGATTGTATTTTTTATTCCAGTGGGATCTTTGACTAAGCTGTACGAAACACCTGCATCTATAAAACCTGGATGAGAGTTATAATGAATACAACACCCTTGCAAGTCTCTAATATTACAAGTATGTTGAATAAAGCTATAAAAAGTCATAAAATTATAGGTGATAGCATAGTGTTTCAGCAAGCTTAACTTCTAAGAACAAGATACAGTTTGTATAACGACTTTAAAAAATCATCTTCCACTAACTCTTTCTCTCCACTAATATGTAGGACTAATCAACTGAATTAAAGTTTGGAAACTGTCCAACATGAAAACATGTTTTGCATGCAGCTACATGTATTAGAAGTTTGCATCACTTTAGCTGTCATGAACAAGCTTTAATTACGAAGAAAATCAAGAAATGAGTAACACCTTGCCTAAATGTCTTCAGTGCTGATTAACAAATGTTATTGAATCAACAGGTCCCACTAACAAATGTTAGTAAAATAACTGGTGGAATGACTCATGCCAGTGAGGCAGATGAGTAAGTATCAGTATCCAAATTTTGAAGAAGAGTTAAACAAAATCACAGGAAGCCTAAGGATCCAATCCAGAAAAGTTCAATTTTTCCCCAAGTTTGCAGTCATTAAAGGGAATTGAAGATGCTCATTTCTTTGCTAAAATGAATTGCCACAAAATGTAGCAGATGCGAAAATATCAATGGGCTCTAAAAGCAATTGAAAACGTTAATGAAAAAAAGCCTATTAATTAACTGCAGAGATGTGGTTCAGAGTCAGAAAATTTAAGAACATGAGGAAGCATCACTGTATTATTTCCCTGCTCTTGTGTTTCTCTGCTTATCCAGGATATTGGGGAATCTGAACACTTGATCTGACCCAATATAAGCATTCTTAAGTTTTGTTCTGTACCTCCTCAGAGAATCTATGTGACATTTCAATGAATTTTACTTCTGGAAGAAAAAAGAAAAATATGCAGATCAAGTGTCAACTGAGTTACCATGAGCTGCTTTCTGCTTTGTAAAGGGACAGGGATTTCTCTATAAATAATTGCACACTTAGCATGCAGCAAAGTAAGCTCCTTGGGAAGTAAATGATCCAGGAACATTTTAAGTATATCAGGATTACATACTCCAGGGATTTAGCTGAAGCAGAAGGATTCGCATGGTATGAAGCTCCTGAGAAACCTCTCAACAGAAATACGCTTTTCTTTCTTTCTTTCACATGGTGTGTGGTCCAGCAGCTACTACTTACTGTTTGTATTTTTTCAACAATCCAAATTATTGGAAGACAGTAAGTAGTCTGAAAGCCAGCTACATTTTCAATAAATTCTGCATATATTTTTTAATTGTGGTCTTGAAGGAAATGGTTATGCAGAAGCGTCAGACAGTGCTCCTGTTCTGTTGCTGAAAAGGTAGGAATCTGTAGTGCACAGATGAGGACAACAATTCCATTTTCAAAAAGTGATGCAACTATTCAGATTTGCTGCAGATCTCGATGCAGGATAACATAATGGGAGATTTTGAGGCACACCCTTGATTTCATTTTGTTACCTATTCTGAAAAGTATAGGCATGGCAAAGTTGGTCAACAGCGGTTGATGTATTGGCAGTTTTTTGACAGGTCTGGGTAACCAGTATAATGTGGGCATCATTCACCTCCATTTGCTTTAGGTCATGCATTATTCTCCAGTTCATAGCTTCATAAAGCTGTGGAATAGCCTTTCTCTAGGAGAACTCGTGAAAAAAAAGAACATAGTAAAAAGGGTTAGATGTAGCCATAAATATGACAAATGGCTTGCTCGAAACTACATTAAATAGCAGCAATATCAGTCCAGAGATGAGTTTTGCAACATTCTTATTGCAAGCCTCTGTGGATGGATGATTCACTATGTGCTTGCTTTTCATGGACATCATTTAATGGAACATCCTATGTCACTAGTCATTTCCACTCCAAATACAGAAGACTTGTGTGTTGCTGTTTAACATTTCACTATGCTTTCCTCATTCTCTAGGCCTCTATTAAATGATGGGAAAGGAAATCAGATATGGAACAAGTTGTGCCTCCCACCGCTTTCTGTAGGACTTTATCCAGAATCTTTTGACTGCCCCTGGTTTATGTGTGTGGTTTTGTTGGTGGTGGATTTTTGTTTGTTTGTGGTTTTTTGTTTGTTTGGGTTTGTTGCTGTTGTTTTTAATTTTCTAGTCTTTGTCCAATGAAGATGTTTTTCCCACTGCGCTTCTCTGCACTATAATCCCCTAGATGGCAAGTCTGGCTACCCAGCTTAGTGCTGAGTTCTGCAGCAAGATCCTGAGTACTCAAGCACAAACCATGCCTGGGTTTTGCCAGTGGCTCTGTTTTCACAGCATTCCAGGGAACCTCACTGAACACTTACCTAGCAGCGAGGCTCAGGGATGAACTGCTCCCTGTCTGCACAGAGTTACACTATATGGAGTTAGTTCTTGTCAGAACTCAGACCACTACTGCATGCAAACTACATACAAAACTTAAAGTCAAGTTCCCATCAGGAATGACTCCTGCTGTTGTTGTTGTTAGGTTTGTGGGTTTGTTTTTTTTGTTTTGTTCTCCTGAGAGGATGTGTCTTCTAAATATAAACTTCAAATATTGGCATATTATAGATAAAGAAACTCACGTATTTTTTTAAAGAATAATTACTTGACAGTAAAAATTGCAGGCAAGAAGGAATAAAATGGGAGAGCAAGGCTCAGTGATGAAACCAAACAAATGTTACCAGTTCTGAACTCTTGTGGAAAAAAGTGATGAGGGAAGAAAGAGCACTTCCTGTGACAGGGACAGCAAAGATTTGAAAACAGTACCAGAAAGTCTACTGTCAGGATGACTTTATTACCATAATTGATAAGTCTGCTGTGTGAGATCATAACCTATTTGGAGATTTTTGTCTCAGAGTTGCTTGCAGCAATGCATCTCATTCAGCCCCTCAGCCTCGCTGATGCACCAAGCTTGACCCCATGTCTTGGAAATGTACTCACTATCAGTCAAGCTTGTTCACATTAATGTAGACCACTTTTATTTATCAGAGTAATATACTTCATTTATATTTATTGCATGCTGCCTCCTTTAGTTGAGCTTTGACCTCAGATTGACCCAGATGTTTCTATACTGTACACGGAGGTACTGTTACTTTTGTGGCTAACATCCACTGAAGAGCAGACCTGAAAAGACACTTGGGGCCAGGCTACATGGAAAAAATAATGAAAAAAACCCAACAGACATATCAAATTGCAGTTAAATCCAGCTGCCTTATTTACAACATCTCAAACAATATTTTTATGCCTCAGGGCACTTATAGCAATTATTCATTACAGAGCGTGTATTATTTTAACCCCTGATTATAGCAGATTTGACAGCTTGGTAATCATCACTAAAGCTATCCTGGGACCTGCCTCAGTGTTTAGAGGTGACATGAGAAAGCTTCAGCCAGTAATCCCAATTTGTAAAACCAGCAGGTTTTATTTGGCTCCAATTACTTACCTAGCATACCTTCACTGATGTATAAATAAATAAACCAGACAGGCCTCAGTGCTCATGGCTTAAAGCTACGGGAGAGCAAGCCATGTAGGTGTTGGCCAACCCCTCTGGCTCTCTGTACGATTCAGGTCCTGAGAGCACTGCGCTGGGAAGATGTGTCAGAGTAAAGAGGAGTAAGAAGTGCTCTATGCTCTCTTTTTGGGAAAGTTTCATAGCGTTTGTTCTGTGGGAAGCCTGCTTCCTGCTCCTTCTAGACTACGGATATCACAGGACAATTTTTAGCAACCAAATTACTGAGGCGCAAGGACTTGCCATCTGGCTGATAAGCCATGCTACCTAATTGCATGAATGTTCCTTGTCTGATACAAGTGAGAAGCAAAATGTGTTAGCTGAAATTATGAAGGTGGTTTGCATTAGAAATAAATATTTTATTTTACTGAGCCTCATCTCAGTGCTGCTTACACAAAATGGCAAATGTGACCTTTGCAATAATTTAAGATAATGCTTTTTTGTTCCACCTCTGTATTAGGTGACATACACACATACAGCCAGCCACTGCAGCTCAATGACAAATGGCAACCTATGGAAACTAGCCATGGAAACTCAATCGCTTGTACTTGGGTCAGCTTGTGCCAAAAAACATAAGAAAGAGGTATTATGAGAATTGAAATTATGAGAATTGAAACCTTTGGTAAGTTTGGTTATGACTTCCATATCCATAACCTGAATTGTGTATGGATTCAGGGACTAGAGCAATACAGCAGAGGTTGGAGAACACGAACATGGTATCATTTACTGAGCTTAATTCACTCAGCATATGGGCTACAGTGCAAAGCATCAGGTTTTTTTTCTTCTGTTTTTTTTGAGTTCTTCATCTTGGCCATAGTAGGAGATTCGCTCCTCTAGGCTGGGAGATAGCTATTAGTAGATCTAAAGTGACTTTTCTATTTGATTTTCTGCTCTTGCATGTTTATAGCTTTTACTCATTGGTTTGCAGAGTCCTTGAAGAAACCAGTGCTACACTCTTGGAAATACTTTAGTCTGCTCAGGCTATAGTCCTTTCTCCCTTTGCACAGTGGCCAACATGGTATATGAATAAAGCTCTTGCAAGGGCTTTAGATTTCATAGATGGACAGTAGTAAACAGAAGTAAAAGAAGATAGTAAAAAAATTGAGACATTTAATTGCTACAGCACTTTTCTTGAGTGAAATCTTAGGGGCCAGATTCTATATCACTCTGCATTGTGGGCGCTTAAGTTATACCAGTGGAAATTGTACAGCAGACGTAATTTGCTCCCTGCTCTCAGTACAGCGATGCTTTACATTACCAGACACTGCTGTGAGGGGCTATTGAAGAATCATGTAAGGGAGTGGGGATTTTCTCCCCTCTTAAAGATAAGAAATGGTCTCCTGAAAGAAATGGTGCAAGTGTCTTTGCCTGGACTTTCTCTTGTTAAATGAGCACTGGGAAAGGCTTGAAAGCATGCAGCAGTCTGGTGACCTGGGAGTCTTCTCCAGCTCTAATTTCTGTGATCAAGGAGACAAAGGATACAGACAGTACCGAATTATGCCTGAGGCACAAGGATTCCTGGAGTCGATCTACTCTCCTAGGAAAATGTCAATCTATAAAAGGTTTTCCAATACTTCTCACTAGCAATTTTGACATGTGAAATTCGGGTGTTTCTCTGAACTCTAGCTGATGTTGTTGATAATATTTATTATCACAAATGTCAAGGTACTGTACCAGTTGCTTTGTTATTGAATTTTTCTTGTGTGACCTTCCAGAAGATTGTTAGTCTGCAGTGGTCTGTGATACTTCAGAAGGTCCAGCATAAGGTTTCTGCGGTGACAGGACAGTAAATGATTAGAAATCTTCTATCTCCACAAGCCATATGTTAGATAATACAAGGACACTTAATAGGACTCCTTTCTGGAGATGCTTTTACCCTGTTTTTTCTCTTTAATCTTTTGACCTAAGCAGCTCAGACTGAATGCTTGGCGTGTCTTTCTGATAGGTTTTTGAGAGTTTTATTCAAGTGCTTGCAACCTGGGGAACTCAGGTACGAAAGGTTATAAACCTTCCTCTGGAGATACTGGATACATTCAGACACTGTCTTCAAATCAAAAGAGAAACAGGATCTCTTTCATTGCCTACTTGACTCCAGACAATGTTGCTGATTTACTGGTTGGTTCTGCTCCACAAAGATTCAGATACCCATTGAAAACTTCTTAGAAAATTCTGAACAAACAACAGGGAAAGGGGAATGAAAATGCTTCTTTGATAACCATGTCTTAAAATACTATTTAACAGTGTGGTGAAGAACTCAATCTGCTTCCTCTCTGCTTTTCTCTGAGAAGGCCGCATACAACTCTGAAAAGCTGTTGCTGAACCCACTGACCACCTTGGTAGCACTTCGACTTAGGTTTGCTCCACTGGGGTTTCCATAACAAAGCAAAGCAGAAGCTCGGGAAGACAAGGGTATGTGTGTTTTTGAAAAACAGCCTTAGTAACTGGGAAATTTTTTCATCCAGACTTGCTTTACTTATGTCCCAGCAGCAGGACAGACTCCTCTCCTGCTGCTAACACTGCCTGACTATAACAGATGGTTTCACCTGTCTTTTATGGGGTCCTCTCAGTTCTGACAAATATCTTAGAATCAGGAAAAGCACAAGAGACATCTATTATTTTATGGTACTTTCTTAATTCTAACCATTATCAAAGCTTCAGTGACTATGTCTATATCTTTTTGACAGACTAATACAATCAACCCCATTCCTTCAGCTCACCTACTTTTCAATATGGCAATATCACGTTCCGATGAAATTGTTAACCATTAATAAGCACAGTGGTGAAATATTAACTAATTTTTTCTCTCCAGGGTATTGTAATCAACAGATCGAGTAGGACTTAAAATGTATATGTGGAGATTGCTACAGTACATAGCACACTGAACTATGACTTAAAACACAATCTGAAGAGACCTGTTCTTTTCATATATAATATGTAATGGGAATGAGAATTAGAAACAGACTGTTTAGCAATCTTTCACAGAAAGATGCAAAAAAAGTATCTGCTGCTGCACCATCAACTGTTTTATTCTGCTGTCGTGGAAGAGACATAAGTTATAAAGGAAATACCATAATGAACTTCCCACATAGATGAGCTAAATTGGAAAAGAACTCCCACCAACATGCGTTATGCAAATCTTATTCACATCACTCGTATGTTTCTGCATAAACACCAATCTTCTTGCCCTCAACTGTCTTGCCATTTGCTTCCTTAGTCAGGAAAATAAATTCTAGTGTGAAACACAAACCTTCAGCAAGCTTCCACATTTCACCAAATCATTACAGTAACAACTATAAAAAGAACCCTCTTCTGTCAAGAAAACCAAAACACACGACAGCACTCTTTCACCTGGTGAAAGTTGCTAGTTACATCTCCAGTACTGTTCATCTGTAATATTTGCCATTAACTTTGGCTCCGGAAGGTCACCCCTAAGGTATAAGCCAAAATAGGAATACTTGGTGTGTTAGCTGCATCATTTTGTTAGATTTTGTTTTGTTTCAGAGGATGGTGGCTCTTAATACATAGCTTTAGCAACCCCTGTGTTCCTCTAGGCTGTTTTTTGCCTGATTCCTTGCAAAAAGTGGATGAGGTGAGCATCCTAGGGATGATAAACTAGAGACACAGAAAGACTCTATCTTGCTTGCCAGCTTCCGTCTGTGCAAGGTATTTGAGGCAGCCGGATAATACTGCAAAAATGAGATAAATCATAAGGAAGATCACAGTTTGAATTTTTTTGTCTTTCATTTACCTGACAATGCTTTAGATGTGTTCAAATATCATTATTTCTGGAATGTCCATGACACACAGCTCTGATAATTAAAAGAGATATCTTGCCCTTAACCTCTCATTCTCACAGTGAGTGTGTTAACGTGAAGCATTAGCCAATTGTTAAGTCTAGATATTGATTATTTCAAGCTGTACATGGGCTAAAACTGTTTTCCTTGTGGACAGACAGTCCACAACAAAGGACAAACAGATGTACATCTTTTCTTCAGAGCTCAGAGATTAATTTTCAGAAGGAAACTGGGCAAAATGACTTGTACTGCTGTTAAGCAGTTTCTTTCTTCCTTTTCTTTCTTCTCCCACTGAGGGACCAGTTATAACACAATACTCCCATTCTTGCCACACGAAAGGTAGGGAGCAGCTGCTTCCACAGAGGAGGAAACACATCCTTTGTAGAATAAAGAAGGCTTGTGCACTTTTTATTAAAAACAGCATTTTACAACTGAAACCTAATCTGCAGATGGAACAGCTGATATGGCTATTTTGGTGGTTGTTAAAGAGTTTATACTACATTAAATTGACTCCCATGGGTTTAATTTTTCAGTGCTGTTACAACCACCAACCTTCCTTATTGAGAAGGTCAATAGGCACAATGTGAAGTCTTGTAAATCATTGCCTTGCTATTTTTGTAATATATAATGTGACCCTTTGCACACACCTTAAAAATTATAAACCAGAGCACACACTGTATATCAAACAAATAAATCAACTGCTATAAATACAGGCTTCTTTTTTGTTCTGGACAGATTAATTCTACTGCATTTCATATGTTTTAAATTGTTTTTGACTTCACATGCAACATCAGCTTTTGTATTCAGAAAGCAGACACCCTGGATTTAATCTATTTAAAAGCTTAATAGAGCCAAAGTGACCCCAAAAGAATATTTTAAAATTATTCCACTAAAAGCCATAATTACTATAAACATTAAATAAAGTGATTATATTGAAAAAAATAATCTCGTCAGCTGATAGAAACTTTTTAAGTGAAATTTTGAGAAGGAGAAAGGACAAATGAGAATTAAGTGTAATGGTGACCTGATAGCCTATTTAGTGCTCCAGGGATGCTTTTTTCCTCAGGTATATTTACTAGACATATTTCACATGCAAACTGAAAGTCTTGATATGACATCTAGGGAAACTGGGTCGCTGAGAAATTTGTTTAATAGTGGAAAACTGCAGTGCTGTAAGAATAAATTTGTTTTAATCAAGAGACTATTTCCTCAGCTACATAGCGAAGCAGCATATTTATACCTCATATTATTGCGTGGTTTCCTTCATGTTTATTACCATCTGCATTAAAGTATATGTCAGGTCCACGGTCACCATCCTCTTGCATCTGCCTCCCAACAAAGTCAATAATGAGAAATAGATGTCCTTGGTCATGCCTTGTATCCCCGTACTTCTCCTAGTCCTCAGGGGTTCTGCTTCCACTGTTGGAGGAAAGCCATCGATCAGAAGCTTTTGAAGGGAAACATATATAAGAAAGGGACATGATCAGAATTAAGGCAATTTAGCTTTTAAAAGAACGTGTTGCAAAAGCTCTGAGGCCTGTAAGTCTTTGTGTTTCTACTCTGTCAAGTCCACCCTGCCTAAGACATTTATCAAACACCCCTCAGTCGTGGTCTACAGAAGTGGCTTTGGCCATGGACACCAGGCATTTGAGTGGAGGAAGGGAGGAGGTGTGCATGTGCATGAGTGTGTAGGTACAGTGTCCATCTTGCAGGTGCCTTTCACAATGCTAGCAAAATTCCTGCTGCAGAGCTGAACCAAAGGTGAGATGTTGCTTAGATTTCAGCTGGGTAAGTGTCTTACCAGGCTTCATAACTGTGTTCCTGTGATGAGCAGATCATCCTGCTACTGGTTTTGCTGTAAAAGTTTAAGGTGAGAATTTGCCTGTTTTATTATTATAAGTTTTTATCTATTTTGTCATGTTTTCATCACCTGATTGTTCTGGTGATTCTTTTGTTCTTCCTTCCTCTGTCTTCCCTACCCCAAATATTTATGGTATGTAAAAATAGAGCAAGTACTTTTTTGCTTGTTAAAATAAACATTCATGCTTCATGCTTACTGCGGTTTCCAAGGACTTGGAGAGACACTGCTCTGACTGAAAGTCCAGCAAGAATCTGCTGCAAAACAAACCCAAGATTGTTAGACCAGCCAACTGGGAAGTGAGGTTTACTGCAAAACTAGTCTTTGCCCTAGCTCAGTGAAAGGAATAAGATTCGAAGTACAGCGTTTTCTGCATTGCACTTACATCCTTGTACAAAGCCAGCCAAAATTTGACATGACATAAAATACTTTCCCGTGAGAAGCATTGGATATATCTATAGATTCTGTCTAGGCTGACAGCCAAGTTGTGATCTGTACAATTCCCTGATACACGCTAGCTTTATTTTTTTAGAGATTACCTTTTTTTTTTTTTGTGGTAAGTTATAAATGGCACTGTCTTACAAAAAATTGTGACCAATTTGCCATGTAACTATAATTATGGAAAAGGGGTTGCTTCTTCTTTGTAGTCCATTTGATGTAAAGGCCAAAAAGCTTGAATTTGATGATCTCCTGACCAAGTCAGGCCTGCTTGCATTGGGTATTCTAGTCATTTTAATTCATGAAAATAATCTGTATGCTCACATTTCTTTTTTTTTTTCCAGGCAGCAAAATCCCTTTGATTTAGACATCTAAGAGTTTTCCTCTTCCTTTTCCTCCACCTCTTCAGGGAGCTTCCCTGAAAGAGTTGTCAGATCAGCCCTTCAATTCCTAGCATTTTCTCTACAGTTCTTCCAAATATGTAAAGTAGACCTGGATCCCAATCTGATTTATGCCTTATATTTCATCTCAGAACATGTTTAGAGGCTGAAGCTTTAATATACAATGCTGGCAGTCCATGAATTGCAACATGTAATATAGATGTGGAAAATATTTTTTTTGTTACAGTCTAAAATATACATTTTACAAAAAAAAGAGAAATAAAACTTACTTTAGTGAATGCACATAGCTGAAAAGTAAGGCATAGCACCAAATCAAATATTCCTGGTTCTCAACCTCATCTGAAAAGCTCTTGAAATTTAAATGCAGGTATCGTGATTCTGGGATAAATTCCTTTTTTTTTTTTTTTTTTCCTATGGCATTTTCATTAGCTATCAGCATAATTCAAAAAACACACAACAGCATTTTTGTATGAATCTACAACAAGAAGGGTTAGACACTTAAAAATAATAACATTGTCTTATTTTTCAGTTCAGAGTGTAAGAATTTTGGTTGCATTTATGGCAGTTCAGTGAACGTGTTTTTATAAGAAATAGGAATTATAATGTATGATTGAAAGAAGTAGTGAACAGTTAGCAGGTGTTAGTGAACATGAGGCAGTTGGCTACAAAGGATGGAAAAGGGGTAGTGACAAAACAGTGACACAATATGTGATGGGAGATAACCTTCCTATGCCCATGCCCACTGCATCTGCAAAACTGGGCTCAGCTTCATTGTCTCTTTCTATTTGTTTTCCTTTTCTAAGAATACCTCTCCTTCCCTGTCCCACCCCCCCACCAAATAAATGAAAAAAAGAAACCAAATCCCATAACCCTGAGACCTTTTAAGCTTTTACTCCAAAAAAGTTAGTGCCAAATATTTCAGTTTGGTAGAAAATTAGTACATCAGTCAATTACATAACATGCTAGTTTCGAAGCTAAGATTAGTTGTGGGGACTGGGAGTAAAATGCATTTGTAAATATAACTATAGCAGGCTACAATAAAAAACATATTTCACATATTAATGTTTTGCGTGAGAACTTTGTGTGAAAAAATGACTATATTCTATCAGTATAATATCTAATACATTCCAGCAAGCCATAACATTTTACTTGTCACACAAGGAATACAAATATTAAATACGTGAACTGTTAGTATGGTAACAAAACCCCAGGTAAGCTTTTTAGGTAATATAAACAAGGAAAATCAAGACCAGATCATTTATTAATTAATTTGCCCTGATCAAATTTCTTTCAGAAATGTGTTTATATAATGAAATATACATATGTTATATAATAGAAACATATTTTACTGGCAATGAAATATTCGCAATCCAGCAATAAATAGTCATGTAAGTATTTATGCTTTTGTCTGTCTTAACTTCAAGGTTTTTAGATGTCATCAGTAATTATACGGTATATTCATTTATTTTCATATGTTTAAGAATACGCAGTTGAGTTTGAATGACATTAACAAGCTTGAAAGCTTGTTCAAACTTTCAAAATATTCCAAAATATTAAAATATGCAGTTCTTAGAATTTTTAAAATAGACTTTCATGAACATTGAGGCTTTCAGTTGAAAACAGATGTTCTACTATGTACAGTGATGTTACTAGATAATTGTGTAGTTTAAAATGTAGTTCAGAATCTGAACTAACCTGCCCTCTCTAATCCATGATACAAAGGATGTCAGATGTTAAAAAATTTTGTTAGCTGAAGCAATGTCATATTGATTGAATGTAACAATCTTTTGGGAAATTTCTCAGATATTTAATCAAAACAGGAGCTCCCAAAGGTGCGGGAGGTTCCCATTCTGGCCCATTGGTCATGGACCCTACAGTGAGATCTTTGCACTGATCCAGGCAATCACTCACAACGTGCATTTATGTGGTGTCTGAAAAGGTATAGTGCTAAAAAAAATCCTGATTACTCATTCTTTGATTTTCACTACAGGCTTTTACAGGTGTCAGTGGTGCAGGGCATGGAGCAGCTGTGGCAGAGTGTGGGGCTGAAAGTATTGCAGAGACGAGTCTCTGCCTCTTCACACCCATATCCTCTATTTTTCTCTCTCTGTCTTTCTGTTGCTTGCCCTCCTGAAGACATACATTACACACTGAAATAATGCTTGGGAAGTTTTGTCACATTGTACTTTCTCATCCTGCGAGGAAATTGGCTTTCTTGTGGACATCCGTCTTCCATTCGCAGCTGGATAAACAGGAGCTCAAGGGCAGCAGGGCTGAGGGCTTCTCCCTCTCCTACAGCGTTTCTCAAGGAGAGCCAAATTTTACGGTGACTGGTGGGCCCATCAGTCTTCCTCCAGCAGAACGTTTTGCTTTAGTGAATTCTGTGCTGCATAGCCCAGACCACATGTTATGGTGAGGTGTGTTATAGCAGCGGGGTTTGAGTGATCCTCAGCTGGGAGCATGGAGAAGAGAGCCCAGCAGATCTGTATTGGGGACAGCCTGGTTACATCAGGCTGCAGAAGAAGTGTGATGTGTTAAGACAGTCTCCCTCCCTTCCCTCTGAGAAGATTCCAATTCGTGCTGCATAACTTCATGCCAAATATTATTTAGGGCCGGATCTATGCGCAGCCAGAGTTCAGATAGCCTTCTCAAAAGCAATTTTAATTTTATTTATTTTTAGATTCACAAAAGGCACCCTATTGACTTATCTCGGTGCAATTTAATAAAATCCACACAGATCTGTCTCTTTTCAAAGGCAAAAGACTGAAAGGTGATTGGAATGGCGAGCCCCACCAGCTCCCCCTCCCCATCTCAGAGAAAGGAAACATCCCACATCCCATCCGCTGGAAAGGTGCCTGAATTCAGGTTGTCTCCAAATGCATGGGGGCCAGTTGCTGCAGAAGAGTCACTGAAATATAAGGATTTCTAGCACCAGCACTTCACATGACCCCAGTTGCCATGGAAGAACATGAGATGGAAGGTGGGACCCCAGACAGCCAGACCCCAAGCTATATTTACCTGTATCATGAACAGGGGCAATACTTCGCACAGCAGCCCAGAGTAAATAGGAAGCCAAAGTGTTTGGTGAAAAATTGACTTCATATGTTCAGCTGGATGGTGGCAGCTACCAGCAGATCAGCGCTGTTCTGATCTAAGTCACTGGAAGTCAAAACACAAAACACTGGGAAAACACATACCAAGGGACTCTCGACACAGGGACTGGTCTACGTGCCCTCTGGTTGGTGATTAAAGCAGCGGACTTGCTGCTCCTGACTTGTTCAGCTGATCCCCCAGTAAATTTTAAGAGTCTCATTTAATACAAGATGCTTGAATTTAGTTGCGTAAAGGGTGAATCAGGAAATTTTGATTTTTCAGAGTTGCTGAACAGCTGCAGGCTCTGCTGGCTCTCAAAGGGCAGCAGCCACATGCAGAGCTGCAGGAGCGCATTATCCTTCAAACCCAGCTACCTACTTACTGCACTGGGCTTGGATTTTGAAGCTTCATTTAGGCAACCAGAGCTAAATAGATATGGCCTTCAACCTTGAACTCTGTGTTTCAGTTTTACCTTCCATGAGGCAATAATAACACTTACCTATGGTATTTCAAATATAATCAGGAAAAAGCTCTGAAATGTACCACAAGCTGGAACATTGTGTAATTGTACATTTTTATTGTGTTTATATAATCAACAACAATGTAACTTACCATTAAAAAAGACTTACCATTTTAAATCCCTCTGCTACTGATTTCTTTCCTTTTTCATGTGTAAGATATGCATTGACGGTGTATGCATATGTTTATCAAAATGCCCTTGAGAAATAAAATAACATGTGAAAATCATTTTTTATTTTGCAGTAAACTTCATAACACTTTCTCAGATTCCATCCTTTGGATGGATTTCCAGTTTATCTTATGTGTGAGAAATGACCTTATAACCTACATGTGACAGTTGTTTGGATTTTATTAAGTGCCCTGCTCACTGGTAGCATTGGGGCATTACTCACAGATAGTTGTGTGCTACTACAGAAAGCCAAGGAAAATTATTATTCTTCTATATTTAACTATGGTGTCTTCATTTTGCTCCATGTCACTTAGAAGCATCTTGCAGCAGGACGGGTTTGCTTTTAAATTGGAAAAAGGAAATTGGTGTTTTTTTTCTCTGTATTTGGGTTCAGTGTTCAGTGCTTTGGAACAAGAAGCTTTCATTTCTGAAAACAGTTTTCTAGCCCTTTAATTGGCTTCTGTTTAAAGGAATATTTCTATGTAGAAGCTGCTGTCTGTACGAAGAATGAGGAGGTAAATAGATTTCCATGTAGAGTTCAAGTCAATCTGTCGGAAGAGGAAGAACCACATAGCTGGTGTTAGCCCTCTAAAGAATTTCTCTGCTGGGAATCATGGAAAGAACTAAATGTAGATGGGTTTACTAATAAGGTTAATTTAGAAATTATTCTAAAGGATTGTTATTACTATTATTATGACAGAGGTTTAATATAACTTTTCCTATTTTCAATCTCAAATGCCAGCAGTAATGACACCTTCCATGAGAATGATATTCATTATAGTGCCCTGGGGCTGTGCACTCTCCTCACCTTTTTTATCTCTGACTCTACTGGTTTTAATTCAGCGTTAGGTACAATATTATTGTCCTTGCACAGGACACAAGCCACTGCACAAATGCCAGCTTTTCTGAAAGAAGTTGGGAGTCTGTATCTGAAAATGCACCTTTCGTTAAGATAGTGTCCACAGCAATGAAATTGCCAGATGTTTCATAAGCACCACTGATGTAAGAATATTGGAAAGGATAATGCTCTAAATCACAAATGGAAGCTTTGGCTGAAGACAAAATTAAGTGAACAATTAGTATTCCTGGCATAATGGGGTAAAACAACAAATGCTGCAATAGATGCTCCATATTATTAAAAGGTAGTGTGATAAGGTTTCTTCTGCAAACACAAAGGCAGTATTATGCAGAGCAGGGTTTTAATCTAATTTATTTTCTATGCCTTTTATTGACAAATAGCTAATGAGGATTGCACACCTTTTCACTGTATCTTATCAAGCATTGCTAATAAAAAGCCACACTGTTTTGCATGTATGTTGCATCATTTCATAAAATTTTCAGCAGCCTATGACTTACTAAATAAAGTTGTCACTCAAGCCTGATTTCCCACCCGACTGCAACGAATCAAAATGGACACTGAATTAATGTTGAATATTGTCTGTGTTTGATGAGGTCTCTGCCAGATCTCTGTTCTGTCACCTTTAATGCACTCTGCTTGAGGGACTTATCTGATTTCTTATTGTTTCCAGGAAAAGATGAGATATTACAAATCTGTCCCTGGCCTCATCTAATTTATGCCTTTGAAATGTTTTTTCAGGAGTGAAAAGAAATTAAAAAAATGGGGAGATCCATCATTACTTTACAAGAATCCGAGTCAGAAGGGCTTGAAAAATCACAAGAATAAGTACTATGTTTTATTTTTGATGTGTCTGAAATAGTATAACTGAAGTGTTGTTTTACTTGGTATTATAAGTAGTTGTCATAGGCTCAGGATACAAACCAAAATTCAACCTAAAAGCACTGAGGTCTTTTAATGAGATCTATGACTGCAGAAAGACATCGTAACTGCAGTACGGTATTTACAACTCCATAGATTCATATCTGCATTTCCATTCTGCATCTGTTAGAGAGCCATATAATATAGTGAGACAGCAGTAACCCTGTATTCAGTTCCTTAAATTTTTTCTTTGTAAATGATTCATGCGATTTGTATGTGCAGAACCTCTCATACCTTTGCAAGTATGTGAGTTTTTCTTGTTCAACAGGGGAAATGCCCACTGTTGGTTATGGGGCTATTCTTTTGGTGTTTCTCACTTAGCCAGGTGCTAGCAGTGGAGGCAGAAAGGGCAGGCAGATCACCCACCTCCTGCAGGCTGCTCCTCATGATACAAGTCTTGCACCTCCCCACAAGCATTGACCTGGAGCTTAGGTGTCCTTTCCCCTGAGATGGAGTACCCTGCCCACATCTCCCACTGCAGGTGATTAACACATGGCTTGGAAGGTGGGAAAATAAGGGCAACAGAGAAATTGCAATCCAGTCTCATCCTGTTCCTCTAGATGGGCCCAAGAACTATGCTATTGCGTAAGAAAACTGACCACTCCCTTCACCTAGGTTTGTAGGACAAGGCTGGCACAGGCGCATGTTCAAGGAGAAGGCTTGGCAGAGTCCGGAGGCATTTTCCTGACGTCCACTTCAAAGAACCGGCACCTCAGAGAAGGTCAGGATTTACACACCTATTGTCTAAGTTCAGCAAGTCCCCACACAATGTTTTAGGTTTCATGAATGTCAGTAAGACTCAGCTGCATAATGCTGGTTGCCTGTGGGGGGTGAGACCTGTCAGCAGCATGTGGGAGCATGCCCTGGAGACCAGTGCTCAACATGGTGCCACTCCTAAGTTTTTGAGGCTGTACCCTTGTGTCTCAATTTTTTTATCTTCCAGCACTACCCAATGCCACAGGTCATTTTTAGACTATTTAGTCACGTGCTACATTTTTTATAGCTTTCTTCCCGTGCAACATTGTGATTTTCCTGAATAGCATCTGCCCATGATGTTTGGGTAGATGAATTTCTCTCTCCTATCTCCTTCCCATTTACCACACAGAGTGACAAAGATCACTGTTACTGGGGTCTCAAAACTACCCCAAACTGAACAAGAAACCATTAACATTCTTCAAAGACAGGTTATATGCAGGAACCCAGGATGCTCTGCTCTGTTTCAGTAAAATGAGCTGTGACCAATGAGATGGCTATAAACCATTATACTATTTTTTATGCTGTTGCATCCTGAAATGGCTCTGTGCTATTGATGATATTTATTCATTTATTTAATGATTAGCAATGCAAGGTCATCTAATAACAAATACATTGAAACCCTTTCAGCTCAGAGTTCTGTGCCATCTTTGTAGCATTATGCCTGCTATTGACAAATTATTCCCAGCTCCACTGAACATTCATGATGAAGTACAAGGTCTATCCTAGGCCTCATCACTTTCAAAAGTGTTAAAAGCGTAGTGAAGTAAGCACAGAATTCATATTACTGTGCATGACTGGGATGAGCTATAACTGTAGTATTAGATCTGTCAGTTGTATGATTTACTCTATCAAAAATGCTGCTTTGTTTTAGGCTTTTGTTCTGTTTGGAGAGCTTGCAATAGGATTCATAGCTGGAGCTCTCAATTATAGCTGCATTCTAGAGCGTAGGCAATCTCAGCTAATAATAAAAATATTTGATGACACAGGTCTTCTTTTCGGATAATACACACAAGGGGGTTCATTAACCATCCTGAGTTTTGCCTCAAGCTGTGTAAGTGCCTTGCAGAAGATATTAATTTCGTATGTTAATGTTTGTTTCATCAGATGTTCTTATTTACACATTGGGACCCTGCTAATTTGCACACTATGCTTAGAAGCATGGTTTCTATGTGTTTCTTGCATTAAACATACAACCCTCTTAGTTTCATTAGTGAAACCATCTTCATAAGTGGTGTGTGGTCACATTCATTCAGACAAAGTTCAGGACTAGCCACTGCTTTTTTTTGGTTGAAATCTATTTGTGTTCAACATACTATGATGTTGATGAGTCCTGTGGCACCAGTGGAGGTCAAGTGAGCCATCTGCTCACGTCGGGCAAATGTCCTCCCCAAAGACTCTCAAGGGAATATGGCCAGGACACTGCACGACTCATTAGATGAGAAAACTTGGGCGGAAGGGAGACCTTGGGCTGAAGCAAGAGAGAAGTAGTGCTCTTCAGTTACCATGAGAAAAGCTAAGTTGAGAAAAAATACATTTTGGAAGCCTGTGAAAAATCTGTGTAGATATGCGTCTGTGAACATGTTGCTTTTGTCATATCTTCCTGAAGTAAAGAACTATGAACCCAAAGGATGTCCATATAGTCAACCTTGTACACTCCACTGAAGAGACCAGAACCCCTTAGTTATTGCACTGCATACCTGGAAATTAGCCTACAGCCTCCAAATCAGAACAAACTACATAGATCTTTTGGGAGGCAAATTTCAACACAGATCAGAGGATAATGTTTGCCAGAATCCTCACCCCAATAAGCACATGCAGATGTATGTGGATGCAAACTGATGCATAGCACTTAACCGAGGACCAATATGGACATATTTGGAAAGAATTGCACTGAAGTCACTTAGTGAATGAGACAATAGACTTTGGTCCTGAGGGTAAAAGATCTAGGAAGAGGCAACCAGGAACAGAGCAGTGCTACAGTCCATTAATGCATAGGACACAGGGGAGGAGGAACCCAATTTCCTGACTGGTGAGGCAGCTCTGCCCAGGCTGCAGGTCTGCATATGCATGTATGATGTGAAAGGATACCAAAACTGTGGCAACACATCTTTTAAAAGGAGCCTTTTGCAAGAAACTAAAGAAACTTTGGACTACGTGGATCTGGTGGGCTGGGTCTTAACAAAGCAATCTGGGCAGCTAAACTGGAAATTACTATCTGGTGGCCCATATAGCTGCTTAATGAAATATGTAAAGGCTGAGCATGCAGCTCTTCTGATCCATATTGGGCTATTGCCTTAAACTTTTCAAGTGGTCCTTATTTATTTCTTCTAATACAACAACTTGTGTAAGAAATGAGTGACTAGTAATAAGGTTTCTTATCTTGATTTGTACTTCTTCTGTCACATCCCCTTGAAGCTCTAAACATAGTCAGGAGATGTCTGCCCTCAGCAAACAAAACAACATTCACACATGATCTGATTTTCATGCAGTCTCTGAGGTAGAACTTGATCTGTGTTTGATGTGGTGCTCACAAAAGAGAGAATTAGTATGCAGGAAAACACAGGCACACAGAGAGCTGGACACTGTTCACATGTAATGTTTCCTTGTTTCTGATTTATTAACCCAGTACAGATGCACCTGTTTCTTTTCAGCAAAGTCCTATTCTCTCCCCAGTCTTCCACTTGCACTGCCAGAGGCACAACAGGAATATCTGGCTTGCCAAAATATACACAGTACCCGTTGGCTGGGAAAGGATTAGGACCTAAAGCAGTCACAACCTCATTTAAACACAGGTATTTTACCGCATCTTAGCAGCAACTGAAAACATCACACTTTATATCTACATAGTGTTTTGGCAGAAGAGTGGACAAAAAGTTGTGTTGTTGACGGAGAGGACAAGAAGTCATAGGACACTAAATCTTCATGGTTCTTCCAAGGGTTCCCTCTGTAACCTCAGGGAAGTCATGTGGACCATCATTTTCGACCCTAGACTCAAGAAGATCTCCCCAAATCACCACCAGCTCTGCTTTACACCTTCTTGACCCTACATTGGGTCTTAAGCATCCAACATGTGCAGCTTAGCCTTACTGATTGAGTATGGATAGGCCAGCGTGTCCTCCCCATCCCATCACCCATACAAACACATCTTACCGCTTAGGGCTACTTGGAAAGAGAATGAAAAGACTACTTCTTTTGGCAAGGAGCAATATGACAGCTGACTTAAGAGAGCAAATTATTTCTCTTTGTGTAGTTACTAGTCACCAGATAAGGGATCTTTACATCTATCCACTGTGAGCTCACTCAAAACAAACAAGCTAAAACCAAACACTTTCGAGATTATATTTTAATGAACCCCCCACCCCACAGTGTAACTCAAATTCAGCTGAAATTGCCAGCCTTCCTAATTGCAAGTCTGAATAGCAAGGTTTGACCTGGTTTATTGCCCATAAACAATCAGAAAACACTTTTCTGCTTTGAAGTGCTGCACAGCTTGTGAGGAGACTTTCTATATCTGTCTGGATATGGACTGTATCACCAGATGCTGTGTCTGAGGATGAAGAAACATGTGAGGAAAGCAAATCAGAGGCACTAAGCCTTTCAAGGGATTTCATTCAGTTAACATCCTTCCAATGTTTCAAATAACAGAAGAACTTTTGTGCGCTGGCCAGGGTCTTGTGAGCCAGAGGCAATCCCACGGCCATCAGACAGGACCAGGGCCACTGGACACCCAGCCACTGCCACCCTTGTAGCTCCTCTACTTTCTCAAGGTTGGATGAGCAGCATACACCTCCTTCACCAAATAAACCCACTCGAAGGTATTGCAAGTGATGCCGACAGTGAGCAATGCAAGGCAGCACTGCAGAAACCTTGCTTTATGTTTTATTGTTTGTCAGATATTGCTCGTGCTAATGAAATCGCAATTCATTCTGAGTTGGGATATGATCAGTAAGCAAACTTACTGTGAAAATCAGTTTAAATATTTAGTTACTTTGGTTATTGAAATAAGAACTCCGAACAATTAGTGAACCTACAGAATATTCTTTTGGGAGAAAATACTTGGCCTCTGGAATATATGGATGTTCTGGGCTGTTGTGGAATAAATACAACTTTGCTCTAACATTGTAACTAAAGACTTCCTGAAAAATAATAGAATAAAGTATATTAAAAAAAAAACCCAAACCTTTACCCTAGGCTATTATAATGAAGAAAAAGTGTTCCAAATGTGAACTAATGAAGTACAAAGTAATGAATATTTAATTTGTATAATTTACTGAAGTGCAGTTAGGAATCCAAGGGACATTCTTCATAAACATAGTGTTCATTAGGCTTTTACTGTAGCTCACATACAATCATTACATTTTTTTCCTGTATTACTATTACTACGGTATTATGCAAAGGTGAATGAACATCTCATGAGAGTGTCTGGAAGTTTCAAGGGAAAAAAAAGGAAAGAAGGAAGGCAGTAGTGTCTATTAAATTTAAATAAGCTACCTGTTTACAGTGAAAAAGATAAAAGACTAAGCACAGCAGAAGAGCAACTGAGAAAAGGAATAGAAGAGGTAATTGAGTTTTACCTTATGGGCTTCTTCACTTGGCAGTGTGAATATTATTGAATTAGCCCTATTACTATAAAGATTACACAAAAGCAGAACAGTGTGAAGGCTTGGTATGAAATTTTAACAATATTAATGGAGGTGAGATAAATGCTACCAAAACTGCGCACAGGAATGTATCAGATAAAGAATATTGTGGGAGGTTTTTTTTTTCAATAGAATCAAACTATGATGTGATGTGAATTTTAATAGGAGCACACAGAAAAATGAAAATGTGAACAGCAAAAGAAGTCCATGCACAAAAGGAAGGATTTCATAGCCACAGCTTGCACAGTAAATATCAAGAGGTGAAATATTTGTATTAAAGGGAATGTCCTTCATACCATAGATTTATTTAACAGACTATCCCTTGCCACATCCTTCTTGGTCTCTAGCTTACCAAGTTGACTCTGGCACAAGGTCACATATTTACCTGAAATATGGATTTCACATTGTTTTATAGATTCGAAGTGAGAATTAAAGGTCAGCGGATTTAAATTACCAGGCGCGGATCTAAAAATTACGCTTTCATTTGACTGCAGAAGATGGAACTAGAGTGGTTATGCACTGCATCACCCTCTTTTCCAACTCTTCCTTCCTCGCACTCCGATCCAAATTTATATCTGCTCTCTAAGCAGAATCACAGAAAGTTCTGAGTTGGAAGGGACCTACAAGGATCATCAAGTCCAACTCCTGTCCCTGCATAGGACAACCCCAAGGTTCATATCATGTGTCTGAGGGCATTGTTCAATTGCTTCTTGAACACTGTCAGGTTGGGGCCGTGACTGCCTCCCTGGGGAGCCTGTTCCAGTGCTCCACCACTCTTTGGGTGAAGAACCTTTTCCTAATGTCCAACCTAATCCTCCCCTGACACATCTTCCTGCCATTCCCTCAGGTTCTATCACTGGTCACCAGAGAAAAGAGATCCCTTCTCCTCCCCTTGTGAGGAAGCTGTAGACCGTGATGAGTTCTCCCCTCAGTCTCCTCTTCTCCAGTGTGAGCAGACCAAGTGACTTTAGCTGCTCCTCATAGGGCTTGCCCTCCAAACCCGTCACTAACTTCATGGCCGTATTCTGGACACTGCTTATATGTTATTTACTTAATTACTGACAGAGATTTTTCTAAAAGGTATCTCCATAGGATTTTTAAATAATCTCTAAAACCATAGCATAGAACACACACACTCATTATTTTATGCTTTTCTTCTAGAAGGTAGCAGTGATATCCTATAAAAATAACCAACTTAAAATCAGACTGCTTTTTCCACTCCACATTTAAGTGGGAGAGTGGGGCTACTGGACAGGAGAAGTTACCCTGGCACCAGGGGTCCCAATTACCATAAGAACCACCAGTGCCTCAGGCTGGCAAGGAAGCCTCATCAGATAATAAAAAGAACATGATTTTGACAAATTGTGTATTCTAGGAGTGTGAATATGCAGCATGCTGTGTTCTGCCTTTTGTTTTCTCCATCCCTGAATGAAAGAATGACTCGCCCTTGCCATGGGTCACTCCCATCTATTCCCACGCCTTGTTCAGTGCTGTGAGTTAGCAACACAGCCCAACTAGAAGGAGTTTTGGACAGCTGGCAAGCACGGTCCAGGGGGATCTCCTGCCTGTTTGATGTAACTCCTGCCCACCTGAAGGCAGAGTGGGAAGGTAGTTGCACAGCCTCCTAGGAGCTCAGCCCTGGCAACTTCAGGTATCGGCACTGGAAGAGCCCAGCAGGGTGCTGGACCCATAGCCCTCCATTTAGTGAGCTATTTGCAAAATGGGGGAATGCAGCAGAAATGTGCAAATGATGAGCCATGAGGGACTGAAGAGAGAGGGTGAAGCAATTATAAAAGAGAAATTAGAGTAGAGATGCAAATTGCCGTATAAACATTACCAGTGATAGTTCCTGAGCATAACTGTATATGAATGGACAATTTTCAGGTTTCAGCACAGATAATTTTCTTGCTGTCTTAGGGTAATTTAACAGAAAAATGAGTAATTCTAATCCTTTTGTTCCTTGAAGAGACCAACAGTGATGTATCACTAAGGAAGATGAAGTGAGGCACTAGGAAGTGGAAAGCAGAGGTAAGCTGCATGCGTAGGAGCTCCTGGAGCACAGGGATATGTCAGCGGCCTCGCTGCTCAGGAGCGTATTAGCCTGTGTTGAGAGACCAGTTTAATTACTACCTTAATTTGCACTGGACTCTATTTCCACGTGCCTTAGTTTGGCATATCAATACCTTCCCTGTGAGGACGGTGCAGTTTTGCTTGGGTAGCCAGCTGTGGAGGACAGTCCCATGTCTAGAATTGGATGCCACTTCAGAGGCACCAGTATCATTTCCTAGAAGCCAAAAAATATTTTTGTTTTATAAACTACAACACAATCCTACAAAACATTGTTCAGCTTTCCTTTGTGTCATTGAAGATTTTTTGCAAAAACAGAGGCTGGAAGGTTATCTTTGTGTACCTCCATGGACCAGGTTTGCCTGAGGGCCTGAGGGGAGAGTTGCTTTGTCACCACCTGCAGACATGCAATGGCAGGAGTGGCTGTAACACCCTACAGCCTCCTAGATGCCTTATAAGATGCACCCAACCCAGATGCAACGCAGGAATCTTCTCTTCCTCTTTCTCCATTCCTGCCTCCAACTCTTTTTTTTTTTTTAAATCTTCCCAGAGGTAATGCCTACTCCCCTACACAGGTTTGTCTCAATTCCATCCCAGCTTTTTATGCGTGTTGGTGAGGAAAGAACAACTCTGATCATGAGGCTAACAGACCATGAGCATAACTGGGGATCCATGATGATGATAATTGCTTCATGCTCTTGGTCGTGTCGACAATCCAACATGAAAACACAATAAAAAGTGTTAAAACAAGGATTCAGCAGTATTCAAATAAGCCAAACAAGATCCAGCAAGACTAGGTTTTGCATGTGCCCAGGCTGTTACCACAGAAAAGACATAGCAAAGTTTCTGGGATAGAGAAGCCCATGGATTTGCGCGTGCAACAGCATGAGCTGGGCATGGTGAAGAGGGGAGCAGCACGGCCAGGCCAGCTGGGGCCAGAAAGCAGCTCCTCCTCCTGAGCACTTGCCTTCCAGTCAGTACTGAAATCCTTAGCAGTAAAAAATGACCAAAAAACAAATGACAAAACTGGAGCAGAAATGTGGCCAAATGCCTATAGGTAGCCTTTTTCCTGCTGAAATAACAACTGTATGTTAATGAGTGGAACAGCAGATGAATGTTTTGGAGTAAAACAGTGCAAAATGAAAAATTTCTATGCTGGCTACAGAGGGGGTTAGGTATTATCCAACCATCAGCACCTGAAATAGTGGCAAAAAAGAGGTGAATGTCTCTGATGTGAACTGTGGATCCAGAATATCCAATCTCTTCGTACAGGTTTGCATTGTTCCATTAGTTCTAACACTTCACACTGAACTACGTGCTTCTGGCTTCCCAAAAATGACCAAACAACAGTGATGCTGGTATTGAAACAACTGACGACAGGTTCTGCTTGACAGGGACTGAGATATTATTCTTTGTTGTTAAACTGTGGTTGAAATACAAATCTTTTCACTTTGTCTAGTGGTTCTTGGGTGCAGTTGTGCAGTGCTCCTCAGGCGAGCAATAGCCTGCGAGCAACGTTTGTTATTTAGCCTATCGGACTGTTTGGAGTCATGCTGCCAGCATGTGGCTCTCCCTTAAAGTGGGATTTTTATAAGAAATGCTTCCTTACTATATATAGCTCTAGAAATATAATGAACTAGACTGGGCAGTAAGTCGTTTGTACTGACACCTTTCCAGCCGTAAGGGTGGGAGAGCCCCATATTTCCTGCATTCTCCCTCCCAGCAGAAACTGGGAGGAGTTCCCACAAAAGAAATGAGGTCAGAGTGCAGACTTGAAGGTAAGCCTGACTCAGATGGGAAGATTAAAGGCAATTTGTTATTCACATTGAAATGACTTTGAAGAAATATTTCTATAAATATTAGAAATTTCATCAGTTTATTTTTATCATATGGAAGCATATACCTTCTCCTTCCTGAACATAAATGGACTGGCTTAATCTTACTCTTTTTCATTTAATGGAATTATTATTCCTTTTGCATCTCCCCTGCTGCTTCATATCACTTCTGAGTGTTTATTAAGAACTAGTAAAATTCATGGATTTTGCTTGCTTGCCAGGTACAGAAAAATACAGAAAGTAGACAAATGGCAAACTTTTGTGCTTACTCAACAGGAAATGCTATGGCTATAACACACTATTAGATTATATAAGAAAGTAGTAAAATTGTTGAAATGAAGCAACAATTTTCACATCTTATGACCCAATCTCACAAAGTGCTGGTGCTGCAGTTTTCACAAAAAAAACCTGGGATGATAAGCATGAAGATGGTGGCAGTTTCCATTGCACAGTACCACATTATGGGAAACACTCAGGACCAGAAAACACAATATTTCAATCTGTTTCAATACAAGGATAAGTCTAATATGTTTGATCTGGAAATACAGACTTTGCATTGCAAATTGAAGTCCCCAGTCAACAGGCTCAACTTAATCTGTCCCATGCTCAACACCAATTTCCTTTTCTCTTTTTTTCCCCATATTTCTTTTTTCCCTGTTTTCTCATGATTCCTCCAAAATTTTCCCCTGGTCTCAGGGGCCTACTTGTTAAAACTCAGTTATCCAAAAGAGAAGATAGAGACTCTACCTTCTCAAAGAAATCTATACTTTTATTTATTATTGAAAGGATGTGGGCTTATGTTAGCACATTTGATATTCGTAACTTCGAATTTATGTTGAAAAACTACTCTGAAAGGGAATTATATTCATTGTGCATGGAAAATTCTCAGCTCATATTACTAGTAAACGTTTATTGCAAACCTTATTTTGATAATTTTGTTTCCGGTCTGTGATGACATCTCAATTATATAAACTCTAACATATAAAAAAATCCTACCTGGATCTTTTCACAGATCTGATGATAAGTAAGTGTCATCCAAATCATCAAAAATGTGCAGGGAGGCCTTCCATTTCAGAAAGAATTAAGCATGTTTTATTCAAGTATTAGTAACATAAGTGAGTCAAAAGGTGTAAATCGCTTGTTCAGCTTGGCTTGGTACTGACATTACACTCTCAAGACTAGTCTCTGGCTCCAGAAAAAGGCTATCTCTGTTTTCCACAAAAATGTTAACCTACCACACTAGGGAAGATAACACCTACATAGATTATGTGAAGAATTTTTCATTGCTTCCAAAAATCCTAAGTTTCACTGTCTGCATTGTGAGCGTTTTCTGAAGAGAAAAGCACCAGGTTCCTTATTTTACCTGATTCCAGCAGAAATCAAGCTACAAAAATGAACAGAGGGTACTTCATGCTCAAGGAAAGATATTATTGTATCATTAAGACATGATATCCTGCTGGTTCAGGAAAAAGCCTCCAAAATTACAGAAATAACAAAAGCAGAGTGAAACTCTCTAGTAATAGGGTTTATTGCTCCATGTTTTATTTCATGTGAATACTTTATAAGTATAAACAAGTAAACTGGCATTTTGTGCCTCAAAGTGTCACTTTGCATCCATAATACAGGGTTATTTAAAGATTCCTGTGTATATTCTTGGCCTGCATGTTTGTGTGTGTGTCTGTGTATGTACACACATATAAATATTGTCTTACACATATACACTATATATATACACACACACTATATACTATATATTCTACATGCATAGATATTTAAGTTTTCCCCATCCCTGGTTTTATGGAATGTGCTATTTTCTCTCTCATTTTTTTTCCAAGAAAGCCATAAGTAGCTAGAAAGCTATGCATAAGTTCAGCCATCATATACAGCATTGTATTTCTAATGGTGATCAGTCACAAAAAGGGGGAGAACGTGTGAATGTACACTCTTGATCAGCCACATGGATAAATGATACACACCACCATGCTGATGGCCTGGGAAGACCTTGTAGATCTGTAGGAGTCACAGAACATGGGAGGATGCCCATGAAGGGAGAGGAACAACCCATGTTACAGATGGGTTGAATGTAAGCTCTACTGGTAGTACAAAAGTCTAAATACGTGTTCAGTAAATGCAGAACAGATACTTTCAGTATATACCGTTCTGGATGTAAACTTTTAGGAACAACCTGAGTAGGATGAATGTGTAGGACTGAGAAGCCAATTTTGCAAAAATCATTAAAAAATAGTGGAGGAAACTAAGGAGAGGGACTTGTGACGTGACCCTCATTTGCTCACAGGTAATATACAAATCTAATGGGACATATGGACCCCTGCCTATGACTTTGTGGAAGGGCAGAGCCTGAGCACCTGTGGGCTTCTCAGTCAAACTGGATTTGTCTCACTAATTCATCCCAGTCATACTACGGATTATTTGAGCTGGAGCAGCATCTGAAATCCTGTTTCACAAGGTAAAGAAAAACGGTGCAGGTCATGGCTGGTGGTGTGCTTATGCCCACCTTACTCTTCACCCCACTAAACAGTCATGGTAATAAGTGAACATAAGGAAAGAAAATAAATTGCAGAAAACCTAATCCACCCCTTGCCACTAAGCAGATTGAACTATATGTTAAATGCATAACTGTATTGAGAAATATCACTGGAAGGATGAAGGAGTTAGTGAAAAGTGCTTATGGACAGTCATAAAAGTGGAAACTTTACATAGGGACTTGAAAACAAGGATTTTGAATTCAATATACTCTTGGAACCCAAGGAAGAGACCCAGAGGTGCAACAACAGGAAGTCGTGACAGTGACATTTTGGCTGATCTGGAAGAATAGACATCAGGGAGGCTAATAAGTCATCTCCAAGAGAGGAGAAAGTGATGTCACTGGCAGTGCTGGAGGTGAGGGGAGCAGAGAGGGCATCAGAGGCAGCCTTGAAAATTCAGTTTGGGAGACGCTGAGTTTGATATGGGGGTTATGATGGCAGCCAGCCCAAGGTGAAACATCAAAGAGAAGGAGATACAAGCCTAAGAGCATGCAGATGCAGCGGAGCGAGAAGTAAATTTAAGTTAACACAGCCAAAGGGATGAAACCACTCACCAATAAGCAGTTGACTAGAGAAAGATGGCAACTATGAACAAAGAACTTCCACGATTACTTAGTTCATATTTGGATATGGCTTTACTTCTCATATATTTATACCTCGTTTACCCATTGTGCAGTTTCATAGGCAGTTAATAAAATGAGGAGCATCATAGAAATTACAAAACATAGTAGTGAATGTATGTCTTTACAGAGGAGACAGGCAAATAGTTGAAATGACCTTCACTGTCCCAAACACCATAAAAACTAGGCCATTCTCACTGTATGAGCTTAGAAAACCGACTGCAAACTTTAATGCAGACAGAAGTTTGACGTGTGCTCAGAAAATGCCTGTGGGAGCACAGCTGGGCCTGTCCAAAACTTGATGCTGAAGTAACTGCTTTCCTGATTTTCTCAGGTCTGATTCTTTGAAGCACTGTCATTTTATTACACTTCTTTTTCAACCAGGCATTTAATAGTAAACAATTCACCACATGATCTCTGGTGAATATCAAAGTCTCATTTATAATGAAATAAATTAAAACTGTCAAAAGTTTTAAAAAAAGTAAATGTGTAAAACAAACCTTTGCCTTTGAAATTAACTGGTTTCAAAACATTTCTTACACTAAAGCAGAGCAAAGCAGGAAAGCAAAGCAAACAAGGAACCTGGAGAGACACGAGAGGATGGAACCAAACCAAGCGACAGATCATGAACCTGGAGAATCAAGTAATATGCAAATAGTGGTAATCAACACAGATAACAGGAAAAGCATGATCAAAGCTAAACTCTTCTGATATGAATGACTCCTATGGCATGCTAGAAGTGCATTAGCACCCTGTAACCACAATAAAAGAGCCCAACAAAGTAATTTGTATCAAAGAGTAGCAGGCAGAAAGAAAGAATACATAATAAAGTAACAAATCGTAAGCAGGTTCCACCTCTTGCCTACAATTAACTCAAGGAAATGAATAATGGTCTCACTGAGATGCATGACATTAAAGCAAAACTTAGGGAGGAAAAAACCAAACCAAACCAAACCAAACAAAAAATCCCCACCGAACTAGCACAGCCAAGGTTTTACATAAAAGAGCTGAAAACATTTGAAGAAATGAAAATATGATGAAGCATAGCAAGCCTCTTAAGAGCCATAGAACTCATCAAGCCAGGTTTCCCAGGGATCTGCTGTGCTCCTTATCTTCTCTGGCAATAGATCCAGCTCTCCAGGTTCTTACAAATCTCACTGCCAACATCTGTTATGTCCCTTTTTCAGTATTTCAAGTCCTGACCACACTGCAATTCCCCTGGTACTCTTACGGTTCTTCCACTTCACCTACAGCCGCACAATACTCCAGCAACCCCCTGACAACAGCCTCCCACATTTTCCCAGCTTCCTTCCATGTCCCTTCCGCCCTCCAGTGTTACCCTCCAGCATGTCTCAAGTTCCTGGTATCCGCACTTCAATAAGTTGTGCTCACTTCCATGTCCCCTGTGCTTCACAGAGTCACAGAATGGCAGAGATTGGAAAGACCTCTGGATGTCTCTAGTTCAACAATCCTGCCCAAGCAGGTTCAAGCAGAACAGGTTGCTCAGGGCCATGACCACTTGGGTTTTGAATACCTCCAGGGGTGGAGACTCTACAGCCTCCCTGAGATACCTGTGTCAGTGTTTGGCCACCCTCATAGTAAAAAGTTTTTCTTATTTTTAAGTGAAATTAACTGTACAATACCTAGCTTTGTCCTGTGACCTCAATATGTCCCCAGTGTGTCCAGCTCTGAGCCATACCACATCCATCTGCTCAGAGTACCCTTAACCCCAAATCTACATGGCTTGCACGTGCCTACAGAGGCTGACATCTCCCATGTCTTCTACCAAATGTGCTTTGCTGGCTGGCCAGGCAGAGGCTGCGCCTGGCTCCAGGATGTGACTGTCCTTGTGCATGGACAGCTGGCAGCCTTTTGTCTGCTAGACAGACCAAATATAACCACCAGGGCCAAAGTCTCTTTGTCTTCCCTTGGTGACTGGCTTAATAAGGCCCTTTCCTCTACACAGTCATCAGTTCAGCTCTCTCTGGCATGTAATCACCCCTTAACTTAGCTCAAAACTGGCAGGAGCTAACAAAGAAAGCTTAAACTTAAATGAGGGTGTTTATCCCCTTCCCATTGACAATGCTTTTACATTAGACTCTGAAGCTACTTTCGTGTTTCTAAAATCAGATGGGAGGAATTAGTCCTACAAGTAACATAAACATCTGGCTTTAGACTGCATTGAGAATAAAGAGATGAGACTAGAGATGTTCTGGTGACTCAGCGAGACATTTCAGATGATCATGGTTAGTATTGTCACCATCTCTCTTCAGCCAGGGAGAATACTTCAGAGCCAATAATAAGATCATTTCTGAAAAAAAAGACCATACTTCAAAAATCTTTAACCATATAATGTATTCAACAAAGAATACAGGTGTTATGATGCCTGGGCATTGATCTTTTTAACGAAGCTTTCAGGGAGCAACATGAGATTTGAGCAAGAGAAAACAAATGTGATGCCATATTCACTTGATAAATCAGTAAATGGCACTGAGAATCCCTTAAGCTCAGAGACCATTTTTCCTCTTTCCAAGGAATCCATAGAATAAGATTCACACAAAAATAACTCACAATAAAAAAAAAAAAGGTTGCCTGAGCAAGAAAGTAAAACTGTTTTAAAATAGCATCTGAATCTATGAATGGAATGAACTCATTTAATAGCACTGAAAAATATTGCAGAAACCAGCTTCCAGCTGAGACGAGTTTAGTAAAGCTCTTCCTGGCTTAGTATTTTGGCTCACCTGGTGGAAATGCTGTGAGGGTCTCAGCTGGAGCTTCAGCTGTGCTAATGCGCAGGACATACATTGGAAGTCCAGATACCAGATGGGGGATTTTGCTAAATGCTTAAATTGGCTCTGATGGCTGGCCACCAGTTGGCAAGCACAGAAGTATTTGTAGGTTTGTATTATGCTAAAAAGAGTGATGGCAATGGGGAAAATGAAGAGCGGGAAAATGAAGAACATGACAACAAAGATAACCCTGTTCTCAAGCGCACTTAGAGGCCATTGTTTTCTGTGTGCTTCTAGGAGTTTTGTATTAATCATTGAAATCTGGCATATAATGATTCTCGTTTTAAAGACAATAAAATATACAGTATACATACTACGTGCACACATACAGAGACTTTTAGCAAAAATCCTGTAATGCAGGAAAAGCTATTGATATTGAAGTGTTTTGGAAACCTGACTCTAAGAAAGCTACATACTGAAGTCACGTCCTTTGCTGTTTTAGCATTTTGAAGATACTAATATTTTCAAAGCTGCCTTTCATTGATTTAGGATCCAGTCATCCAACTGTCTTTGAGAAACTTCAAAAATTTTTAGCTTAAATTTTCTGCAAGGCTGAACACATATTTTTGTAAGGATGCCACTGTATGGACAGATGAAAACAATTGCACAGCTAAGACTATCTCCACTCTAAGATTCATTATTTCAAATACAGTCCTATGCTCACCTATATCAAAACAGGTCCCAAGCCTGAGCTAGAAACCTGAGCAACCCAAAGTGCAAGTATATATCCAAATGTCAGTTCAGTTGGCTGGTAAACTGGTGCTTTGGGCTACTAAGTCAAACTTCAGTGGCAGTACAGTAATTTCTGTTGCACTTGGACAATGTGACAGAAAGACCTTCAGTTCTTCTGCAGTCTTTGGAGGGAAAACAGACTTCCATTATTGTGTGGGCTTCTGAACCTCCCTTGGAGGACCTTGTGGACACTTTTGGTCATGTAACCCACAGCAACTAAAATGAATCTGGTAATTCCATTCAGCTTATGCACTTCTATAGCCAGATGATGCATATTAAGTAATTGGCAAAAAGTAGAAAATATGATAATATCTTAGAAAAATATTTTATACTGAAAAGATACAAAAAATGAAAGCTATTTCCACATCTTCCCCTCTAGTGTATCACTCCATATCACTCCACTTGGCTATCTTTATTATCTTTTGCTTACTTTTACCTACCTACTACTTTCCTATCACTTTACCATATAATTATTCTTTCCAACTCAAGCCCCACAAAATCTCATAATGCATATCATGAGAATTTGGATTGGGACCCAACATAGCCGACGTCTTGCTTCCTTTTTCACCATTGGAATAAAGAATGATGAATGTCAGTGCCTGAGGCTATAGTGGCAAGTAGATTGCAGCTGATTCCAAAACTGAACATGAAGTTTAAGATTTTTAGAGCTATCTAGGGACATCTATCTTACTTCCAACTTTTAGCTTTTAGCTAAACAGAGAGCTCGTGTATTTTCAGAACCAAGTTACCTTTCCTGAGAGAGGAAGATATTTTTAATTTTTAAATTTAAGAGGGGTTTTTTTTGCCTCTAAAATGGATTAAATCCTTAGCCTGTGGCAAGCAATACATAAACTGGGTAAATTTAAGACTTAAAACAGCCATCTTCTATAAATTATAGAAGAAAGTTAATCAAGACCAGTGTCTCAGCACAAGAACTCAAAAGAAAACTCTCTCTTTGAGAGAAAATAGTAACTTATGTTGATAGCCAGTTTTGCTTTGTGAGACAAAAGGATATAATCATGTGGAGAAGAAGCAAATAATCCCCAAGTGGAACAATTAAATTTCAATCGATTGTGACATAATGACAGAACAGTTTTCTAAAGCTCTGGAGGTGCCTAACCTTTCTCTTTACTAAGTAAAGATAATCTACAATTACAGTGTTTAATTATTTGAAAAGGATATTCGTATTTTCTGTCTCTGTAAAAATTGCTACTCTAAACTGATTTGCTTTTAGCATGGCTATTTTTCAAATCTCAAAAGTAAATCTTTTCATGTTTCCTCATTTTAATGTGATATCAAGCACTTCAGTTACTTTTCCCCATATCCCGTCGTTTTGAGCACGTTTTTGTAGCCTGGGTTGGAACACCATCATGGCCATATCCAGTGTCTTTATGCCTGGGGTGATGTTCAAGTTTGTCTTTTTACTCACTAAGCTTTTCTGCAAAGGACAAATGCTACCACCACAGCAATGGGACACATCCTGAGCAGGTGACAATGCAAAGTGATCATAGTTCAGTGTCATGAGGACTTCATGGTGATGAGCAGGGACATGCTTTGCAAATGGAGCTGCTGGTAAGGGCACATAGATCGATCAGGCATGAATCTGGAGGAGCTAAAGCAGGTATTAGGTACCCTTACTGTGGTTTAAACAAACTGCATCTCACCACCTCACCTTCAGTCTGGATCTACATGGAAGTACAGGTGAGCTTTGTGGTGTACCCCACAATCCACACAAGCTCTCTGGGTATGTGGTGTGGTTGCCTTCCTTCCCATGCATCCAAGATTTTCTCCAAAGAAAGCCATGACTTGGGAGGAGACCATAGTCATTCATCCAGGTCTCTTCTCAGCTGTCTGTGGGTATCCAGCCCAGCTATGCCGTGAGGGACCAGGATCCCAGCAGACTGCACAGTTAGTGGAGAGAATTTGATTTACCCTTGAGAGAGGCTCATCTTTCTCCACTGAGCATACAGGCACCTTTGCATAAGCAGGCTCCTGTCCTAAAACCTGACAGGTGAGACGAATTCAGGCATCTTTTTAATGGAAGCCAGCTGAGTGCTGCTCACCACCCTTTAGTGAGACTGATACAGAATACAAAGAGGTTTAATTCAGTCTGTTAGATTAAAAAAAAAAATTTAAAATATTTAAAAATCTTATCTTTTTTAAAAAAAGAGACAATCATTAAGAAACATAATGAGATTTTACTTAAAATGCTGATGTTTTGCAACCTTTTTACACCTCAGGACCACAACTTGTGCTTAGCAAAACTGCAGTGAACATTGCCTTTTTGTTTAACAAGCATTAAACTGTTAGGATTTATTTGTTTATTTGTACAGACTGGGAGATTTGCCTCTGTTAATGCACATGTTTCCCCTTATTTTAGTACAGATGTTTCTATTTTCAGTTACAAAATAAGAGTCAGTCATATCATTAAATAATCCTCTGTATGATGCATATATTTCCAAGGGTGCCCAGAAATGAATTTTAATGTATAGAATATTTGCATTTCTTCTTCCACTAAAGAGAGGCAGTAGTATAATCTCAGCCCTATCCTGATTTATACTTTATGGGAATGTACATAAAAGAACATAAATACTATTACTGCAATTTTGTATCATGTTTCATGCATATTTTTTTGCTTCTTCTTACTAGTACTTTCCAGTTTCATCTGCTTACTGCTTTTCTCATGAAAGAAATGAGCATGTTGATATAAAATATTACATCAAATACACCTGTGAACATGCACTCCTGTTTCCTGGATTTTAGAAAATAAAGAGATGTTTCCAAGCTTCTGTGTTGCTACAGAGAGAGGGGATAAACAGCTTTGGTTAATACCTTTAAAAGTGCTGATAGACATAAAAATGTGAGCTGCATTCTCGCTTCGTTCATACATTAAAAAGGGGCTGAAGGGTACTCAGGAACAGAAGGAAATGGAAATAGAGGATTGTGGTTGCCTGGCAGGGTAACTGGAAAAGTCCTGAGCTTTGGGGCTGGTAATATAACTAGAATTAACGTAACTAACCATATTGATATAGTCTGCAACTGTGAAAAGGGTTCTGGAAAAAAGGGGAGGGTTATGTATGTTTTTTACATATAATGGCAGTTTATTTCCTAGGACTGCTGCTGGAGCAGAAACCATATTTCACATTAATATCACTTAATATGTTATTCATTGCCCTGGGCTCAAGAAATGAGCAGTGAATTAGGTCATGGTGAATAAATACCTATCAGTGTCCATCAAGTGACTTTCCTCATCTCTTTTCCCTCTTTCTTCTTTTCATGTAGTATCAAAATCTCATTCTGTTGTTTATCAGGCAGTACATGACAGAGCCAACCTTTTTGGGGGCGGCTATAAATATATAGCTCCCATTACAGCTAGAGTCAACCTCAATACAAATGGTAAGGCTGATGTAAATCCCTCTCATTTTGATGAGGTATGTGCTGCATTTGGTTAAATGAGCACATTTTAAATGACCCTGAACTAATTACCTCTCAATGACATGGCACAGGGCCAAACCAGGGGCCAGCTCAAGCTGCTGGAGCTGAGGGGTCTCTGTGCGGCACCCAGGTCCCTCACCCCTTCTCCTCCCTCCCCTTGCCTACAGGGTCACCAGGGCTGATTTTAGCAAATGATAGCTAACAAACAATGGCTTCTGAAGCTGCCCATCAGCAACTACATAGTTGCACAATCCTTATTTTCTTTTAGAAAGCAATTCCATTTTCTTTTTTATCTCATGTCCTTCACCTCAGACAGTTGTTGATATATTGCTATTTTGATATACATTGACATATGGCTCCTGAAGTACTAAATAACATATTCAGGCTGCTGCAACATTTAATTTATAACCTGCAGACACAACCTTAGCTCTCAATGACGCCCAGGCTGTGTACAGGTGACACCCTCTGACACACAAGAGGCTGTTCCTCAGACCTCAGCACTGCTGGATAATGGAGGCTTAGCAATCTACCTAATCAAAATCTGATCAGAGCATTAAAATTAATGGTATAGTGGAGTGTTTTAATGATAATTAGGGGTCTGTAGCATTGTCCAGGTTTTTAAATAATATTTACAGCTTTTTTTAAATAATTACCTGTTACAGTCACCAAGGCAAAAATGGCGACCTGCATTTAACCATGCAATAGTGCTATATGGCTTTATCAACCACTGGTGTCTGTCCCAGACTCATCACCAGCTCTGTGACTGCTACGCTGTATTCAGCGAAAGGATGGTGTGCACGTTGCACTGATCCTCAGAAACAAAATTCACCAGGGACCGCCAAAGAAAGGAGTGAGCAGAGGTCTCTGTAGAAAGTGTTCTGGGAAAACAGAGATTTATGCCTGCAACCTGGATTAAAAAAAAAAAAAAAAAAAAATTGGCTTCTTTTCTGTGTGAATAATTTCAACCAGCTGGTGAGGGGATACTGCCCTTTTGTCACTTGTTTGGAATGAGAACTGGGTTTTGCTATATGGTTTCCCAATAGGGGAAAATTCACTTTAAATATCTAGTTAGAGACCTGTTCCTATTTTAGGGGAATGCCCTGAAGGTCTCTACCTTGCCCCTTCTGTTTATGCATTTATACTGCTTTAGTTAAGACTGTGACAGCACTTCGGTCATAGCTACTGAATTTTCCAGAGGCCATGGGATCTTTTTTAACACTGTAATGTGGTCATAAAAATGTGCTTTTGGCTGCAACATGTATTACAGGACTTGAGGCAAGAAGCAGACTTGTTTGACCAAATTAAGCCTTTCCATCCCAAACAGCTGGATTTTTTTTAAGTTCAACAAGTTTAAAATATAACCACATTTTACTGACTGGGATAAAATTTTATGCAAGGGTTCACAGCAATGCAGGGGAATAAAGAGTTAAAACAGTGACAAATCAGCGTTGTGCTGGCAATATAGAGTCACGGAGCACTAGACTAAAAAGCTGAGGCACCATTAACCTGGGCTAATGCTGACTGGAAGAACATTAATGATGGTGATCTATTTAAACAGGTGGGATCACAGTCTTCCCTATATGCAGGTTTTGTGAAACATTACAGAAGTGGTCTGTGCTTGTGGCTTTATTTAATTAATTTGCTGGGGGCAGTTTCTAGCTGTGCTTCATGGGGTGCACTTAGAAGAGCGTCCCTGCCTGAACATAGAGTAAATCTCTGTATTATTCGGGCAGCAATTTCACTTTTGCTATGGCAAGAGATTAAAAGAAGAAAGCCGAAACCCTCTTTTGACACAGTCACAAAGGCCGTATTTTTTTAAAGAACATGTAGGCAAACTGACAAGAGAGAAATGGTTAGGAAAGTTGAAGTGAATCAACGAAAGGTGTGAAGTCAACATGAGTAAGCTACAGGACATTAAACCACCATGTGCCTGCTTTCATTCAGAAATGAAACATCCCTAACTGGCTGTGGCTTAAACCTAGAATATACTCAATGTATGAACACTGACTTTACAAATTTAATTAATCCACCTAACCTTCTCTGGGTGTCCTTGTGCAGCTGAGCCCTAGTGAACGTAGCAAGTGACTCTTCTTTTGTAAGTTAAGCTGAATCTCTGCAGATGCTGCTGTCAAACTGACACTTTTATTATTTAAACTATAGTCATATAAAGACTCAAACTTTATACCCAGGCAAAGTTTCCACTGAATTTTAAGAAAGGACTGATCCACACTTCAGGTTCTCGTCTCCAGAATGAGAGGGGTTGTTTTTTGGAGGGAGGAAGAGTCTTAGAGTCTCTGGTTCGTAGCTGTAAGAATGATTAGAAGTAGAAAATGAGATTACAGACTTAAATAATGGGGTTGGTAACTCTATCTGATGGATAAAGTCAATAGAAAAACCTGGAATGTCACATTGAAAAAAAGCAAGAGAAGTGTTCAATGAAAGAGAAAGATTTATGCTCCTGTTCAGTAAACAAACTAGGTTTATTGAGAATTTGCAGATGCTGGACAAGAGTCAGGGCTGTTTTAGAGGAAGAAGTTTAAGTTTTGACTATGACAGGTGAAAATATTTGGATGATTCTAAATAATTCTCTCTTTTGTGAACAGGAGCAAGCACAGTATTAGCTGGCAATTACAGCTCCATGGGGGTGTGCAGCAGAAAGCCACTACACCTAAGTCACCTCTGAAAAAATATAATTACGCTTCAAACCCATCTCATGACTGAACATGGGTGGACTCCACTGATACCAAACTGAAATGCTGGAGAAGCTCAAGGTCAAAACAGGACAGGGAATAAGCGGCAATAAGTTAGCCACGTAGCAGAGCAGTAAATGAAGGGCTGCTTGGTTTAGGGATCACGTTTACTCAATACCAGTTACACTGGGTTGCACCATTTAATGTGACATGCTGCATAAGCACAGATAGCATCTCTTTTACTATGAAAGAGATGCTGGAGATAGCTACATTTATATTTGCAGTCACTTATGCTAGTGTGTGGCATCTCAGCAGTCTTTTTTGCACAACATCTCAGGGTCTGAACAATATTTTACTGTCCGTGGAATTATCTAGGGTGCACAAAAAATACAAGGTGATGGTGGTTAAAGCTGGGGTAGCTCTAGCTGACAAATACATTGCAGATAAATTGGTACTACTTTCCACTGTTTAAAGCCACTGGACACGAGGTTTGGCAGACTGATTTGACTGTGCTCTTCCGTCTTTTCCTATGGAAAGGTTTTATCTTCTCTTGCTTCGAAAGCTACCTTGCTTCCTTTGAAGGACAGTAAGTTTGACAGGGTTCAAGCTAAGCTTCTTGAACGTGAATTCAGCATGGCTACCTGCTGACTGAATCAGCTTTAATTTGAATTGTGCGTCTCTAATATTTTACACCGTTTCAATTACGCTCCACAGCAGCTGAGGAGTATGTGAATTCTAGTGCTAAATTTAATCAAGTGCTCCTCCAAGGTGGAAGAGAACGTATCTTTGGAATTAATGGAAAGAGACAAATGAAATCAGTCCCTGGGATCTTGGTTCTATCCACTCTGCACCAGAGGATGTCCCAGAGAAAAGACCTTCAGTAGCAACTGAAGCCTGAAGTCGCATAATGTGAGAACTTAAAACTGCAATGTATGAAACCCATGAAGAATGGTGCACTTCAACTGGACCGTAGAATCAACAAGAATTTAATAAGTTAATCAGATCATCACTGTTCAAGTGCACATAAATTTGAATTGTTTTCCCATCATGAAATGCTTCTCTGTAAATTATTGCAGAGAAAGCCATTCTCAAATTAATGTTTGAGCTATTAGAAAATACAGAGGGCATTTTCATTAATTGGAGGCAGCTTTTCTTCCTCTCTCTTTATCACTACCTTTGTTACCCAGAATCGGTTTAGCACTCAAATTTATTGATGTGCATGATTCAGTGGCATTATTTGTTTAGAATTTGTCCTATACCTGGTGGAATAAAGTGTAATGACGTGTAAATGAATAGTTATGTAATCATCATCTGAAATGAGTCACTGCAGTTCTCTGAAGTCATTACAGCGCCTTTGAACACAGCTGGAAAGAAAGCCTCTGTGAAGGTTACAGCTTCCCTCAGAGTTTAACCACCATTAATTTTCATCCCTTCCTTGGAATGGCTTTTTGTTCACAGACAGCAAGACTCATTCTTCAGGTGAAGACTAAGAGTTCCTCTTCTATCCCAGAGTGTATCAAAAATGCCTGCAAAATGTTCCATACTTTCACTACCACAGTGCATCTGTTTCCACAGTGTATGGAAGCTGCGGTTCAGAAAGAAAAACATTAATTGGGAAAACGGCTACTTTAAAATCACTTTTTTTTAGAAATAAATATGAAGTACTGATTCTCCAACAGCTGACAGTCTTCCTGCTGCTGAAGGTCATAGGAAGAGGAGGGCTTGCAGATTCCAGGATACAGTGTAGGATTTCTATTTCATTAAAACTGCCCACAAAGACATGAATTCCTCATTTCACATTTGAATTCCTGCAAGGGAACGAACTGTATGAACGTAAGGCTGGCTTGAGCATGGGCCTCTTTTTTTTGAGAAATAAATGTCTCCATAAGCTTTGCCTACCTATTTGGATTCTTCACACTATAGGTAAACTGAACTATGTTTTGATAACACTCATATCGTCGTAAGCAGCTATTTTGATGTCCAGTATGAGAGAGACTCATAAGGTGCCAGCAGTAACACAATACACCACAAGAGAACAGACAAAAGATTGCTACTCACTTTTTACCCACAAGTGAAATATCTCATTGCACCAAAGGCAAATCTATATAAACTAATACAACCTGTTTCAAAGTCAAAATGTATCACACTGCATTGAACTTAAGCCTCTTGAAAATCCTATTGCTTGAGAGCCGTTTCACTGAGAACACTCTATGACAGAAAAATGGTAAGAAAAAATTCCTGCTAAACCAGACAGTATCTAATCATCTTGCTCACGCCTATGGACTCAGTTACTTGAGTTTTTCATCTAAATAGCCTAAATATATTTTGTAAGCATGCTGTCTATGTTTCTTCTCCTTGCTTGCTCAAAGGCTGAGTTTGTTTGTCATGAAGCCAGAGACATCAATGAAGAAAATATCAGATGTTTATAGCAGTTGTAATATTTTCCCTCAGGCCAATGCATTCCAAAATACATTGATCTCCCTCCACCTGTTTTTACAACGCCTGTGGAGCACAGGTATGGTCGCAACAGTGTTTACATGAGATCTGAGCCAATGCCCACTGAACTCAGCAGGAGTTTTTCTTTCAAGTTCTGGGGACTTGAGATCGTGTCTGCAGTCATGGTTATTTCACTTTAGACAACTTGACAGGAATTAGTTCTAATTTCTTTTCATTTTTTTTTTCCCTGGCACAGGAATACAATTAAAGACTCAGGGAGACATTTGAAATGCAACCAATGAGACATTTGACATAGCGCAAGTAAAGTTTCCTTCAATTAGGAATGCAGAATTGTGTTACATAGCACATTAAATGGCACATTAGCAGATGTAAACGCTTCCATCAAATTAAAAACGATTAGTTCACTTGTTAAATTATTTTTTGTTACAGTAATTATGTAGTTTTCTGGTTTTCAACAGCACACAGAGAACTGATCCAACTCTTCTTCTCTACTTGTGGATTTCTAGAAGTGGACAAACGTAGTTTTTCTGCCAGGAAATACTGAACGACTGCATGTGATACAACACATGAAAGCAAGAGAGACAGGAAAAGTTCTTTTAACTGACACAAGTCGTTCACAGAAAAAATATTTTACCATCTAAAATTCTAATTAATTTTAGATGTATTTTTCAAACTACTTTGTATTTTACTTTTATACAGAGCATCCATATTTTAAGAATTCGCCATCTCCTGGAAATAAAAAAATGAAAAGCAGAGCAGTTGAAAAGGTATTTGCAGGAGAAAGAAAGCAATGCAAAATGGGTGATCTCAGCTTGGTTGAAAAATGCTGAGTTATTGCCCAAAAGGTTTTCTGGAGGGAAAACCTTCCTGTAGAAAGGCAGCTCTCCAGAGCGGGAGAGCAAAGCAGGAGTCAGGAAATCAATGCAGCAGGTACTGCTGGAGCAGGAAGGGCTTGTTGCTGTGCCTCCATCTGCAGCAGATTATCTCACCGTAAAGGCCAGCAGATTTGTTCGTAGCAAAGATGCACCTCAGGCAAACTGACCTCCCAGAGCCTCTTTTGGCCTCCATTGATGTCACTGTGAGAGTATGGGAACACAAAACACAGGACGCTACTGAGTTACTCAGGTCTGTTGTCTGCCCCATAATTGTGCCTGGGACACAATTCCTAACCTCCCACCCCGGCTCCCCTGTTGAACCTAAATTCAGAGTATTTGAACTTAACTTTCCATGGGGTACAAGCTCAAAACCTGCCAACATGTCAGGTGACATATTGCACCATGAGCCACTTGAGTTGATTACCTAGACTTCTTTGCCCTCTGAAGGCACAAGGAGGGCATGCTCTTTCCGACCTGGTCTTGGCAAAGCTTCCCCTTGTTCTTGGAAGTGCAGTTAATTATTGCAATTACTCAGAAGACCCAGCTGAGATCACGGGCTGTGGCAAAACACTGCATAGCAGGATCTCTAGCATGCTTGTGGGCCTTGGGAAGTCTTCATCACCAATGTCATTAGTGCATCTCCTGAAGCAGTGAAGTTCCTTGCCCACAGGCCAGGCCCACCTGGGGATATGTCTCAGGTGTCTCAGGTATCTCATCACTGAGATGTGCAGAGCATAAAAGCCAAGGCACAGGTCTCTAGAGCCACAGGCGGGGGGTCAGATACATAAGCCCCCTCTCTTGCACAGAGACAGTTGGGTGGTTATATGTTTCACAGTGGCCAGGACACTGGGTGACACTCAGCACATCACTGGGAAATGCTGAGGAGGCAGCCTTTCTACAAACCCTGTCCCCCTGAAATGTTGATGTTGTCTTGTACACCTGAATTAGATCTCTGAGACAGAGACTCGCAGCCCAGAGCCATCTCCTGCCACATGAGCTCTGCCACAAAACGGTGCGCCTCTGGTGTTATGAAGGATAAGTGCGACTGAGTAAGGCTCCTGCTTGCTTGCTGCTTCTCCAGCCCTTCTACTCTTGCACGGCCACCCATACTGCAGCCAGTCTCAAAAGGAACCAGAGATAGGGCCATCCTGCCAGTCTGTGTGAAACAGTCACAATTCCTCTCTGTGTTTCCATTTAGTTTTTCCCTCACAGTCCTCCAAGCTTCCTCAGACAGCCATGAAATGCTGTAATATTTTCTTTCTGAGTTATTCCCTCAGCCAACTTTGAATGAACTCTCTGCACAAAGTATCTCAGTAATATTCTTTCATTTTCTAGCAACTTTTATGTTAATTTGTCTTGTAGCTAGGTTACTCGGAAATGAGAAATGAAGAATAAACTTTTCAGAAGAATCATAAGAAGAGTTTTCATTTCCTGATTTGAAGACTTCTGATATTAAGCAGAGGAAAAGCTGCAGCAAAGCCACATTTTGCTCATACAACTCATTCATCTCCATGTGCAAAAATAGATTGATTGATTGATTGATTTATTTACCATTGCTCCCATGATATTTAAAGTCACTCGTGTTTCCACAGAGTGCTCAGTGATAATTACAAGCAATGAACCTTTGGATCCGGTTATACCTGTGCTTCCATCTGTTGTTGCAGGAACCGATTCTGTCTTTCATTACTTGCTAACTCATTTAAGATACCTGTTCCCCTTCGCTTTTCTTCATCAGCAGTGTCAGTGAAACAGCTACTTTTATATTCAAGCGTCCTGATCACAAAAATTGCCAGTTGAATTATGTCTGTCCTGGGTGTTGAGCCGGAGAGAACACAATCATTTGCTACAGCTTGTAATGAACTGATTCTTCAGTTGTTGAGGCACATCATCTGACAGCAACTCCTGGCTTGGGAGGATGTTTTTATATTCACTGGCATGTCATTAATGACAAATGCACTTTTCTGTGGATATCTGAGAAAGCATCCCATGTTCAGCCAGTTCTTGCTTCACTTGCATATTCCCAGTGAACATTTAATTTGTTCCAACAATACAACACCCACTAGGAGACTGTTCAACAGTATCTTTCTCCTTTTTCAAAGATTTTACAAACTGCAGTTAAGGACTATTCAAGAAGATGCTTCCTCCTCTCCTGCTGTTTGAAGGTTATTTTTAGGTTACTTTGGACATTTTCGTGTGAGTTGTAGTGATGCTTCACATTACCCTATTGCCCAGAGCAGCACTGCATGACATTTGAAACTCAGAAGCTTGTCTTTACCCATCATCAGCAAAACTCATGACTCTGTCCTCTCTGAAAATACAATTCTTTCTCTTTTTCCCCCTCCCCAACACTAGGTAAATTACTGATGTCTATGTATTTTTAACCTCTTTTGCTCAGCCTCAGGGTTTGCCTCCTCCCTCCTCTCTTTTCCCCTTTGTTCAGAGCAGATGAGCTTTTTTACCTTTTCTTGGTGCTGCATGGCTAGGTCAGGTCCCCTGTTACGTGTCTTCACCCCTCTGCCTGGAGCATTTCTCCAAAAGGGACAGAGCAGAGCCCAGAGCCAGGCTGGTGCAGAAAACCACAGGAAATATAAATCTGCAGTAAACTCTGGTGGAGAAGGTGACTTGATGACATCCCTAGTCGGTCAAAAGTGCCCATGTATTTGTTAGACAATTCCAATCCTTATGGTAGACGAACGTGGCATGGTGGAAGGCAGATCTTGCTGCAGCTCCTGGATCACCACTTTCCACCACACGATATCACATGATCAAAGACATAGAAGATAGGCAGGCATGGGAAGGAAGATCATCAGCAGTCACCAAACCCTTCAAACTGAAAAGCAGTCTGTTACTTTTACTCTGCAAACCCCTTCATTAATCTCCTGTTTCTACCAAAGCAAAAGGGCCATACAGTGAGAAAAGAGAGCTGGTGACCTGTTTTACATGGTGGGGGGACTACTGTTATAGCCCAATTTACTTTTTGGACATGTTGATTTGCAGTGCATGAGTAGACAGGAGCTGTCAATACTTTAACATCTGTTGGGGAAACTGGAGTGAGCTTTGCTGACTAGAATACCGTAATTGGGTAGCTGAAGGCATTTCTCCTCTCCAGGCAATAATGACAGGATCATTTTATGTGATCTTTCTTCCTTCAAAGCAACAAAGATGGTTGAAAGAAATATGTGTGTGTGACAGATTATAGTAATATGGCTAAAGCTTGTAATCGGTTTATATATGCAGTGATATGCTAGTGGAGTGGGAGTGGTGGTAATGGTGACGTTTTTTATGGTCATTTGGTAAAACATTTTGAAATAATAAAATGAAAAAAGCTATTAATTATTCATTCATTTAGTACTGTCATTGTACACAAAGTAATGGCTATTATTTCAGTGTTTTTATTTTTGCATTTGAAAGGAGATTTTCAATAACAAAGCTGGAATTGGTCCAAGTCAGATCATACGTACAGTTAAAAAGCTACATAATAAAAGGCAGAGATAAGACCTTTCATTACAGATGTGCAACAGAAAGTCCTAAGGAAAAATGAAAAAATAATTTGATGTTTCTTCCAATCACCTTAATCTCCTTGTGGAGATTGTGCTTGTTTGACCTGATCTAACTAGGTTTAGCTCACTTTGTTGTTCCTGGAATGTATTACTCCAAATGCTAATACCAGTACCTTCAGTTTATTGATACAACCTGCACCACAGTGACAAGAAAACCCAGCTCTAGCATCCTGCAGGTCATTTTTCTGTTGCTCATCCTTCTAGCTAGACCTATTGTTTTCTGTTTTCTTATTGTACACTTGGACTTCACAAATGGTACAAAAAAGAAATAAAAAGGAGTGCATCGAAATTTCAGTACTAAGCCAATAAATACTGAATATGCGATGACTTTTTCCTTGTGTACAACAGCGATATTATTTTAAAGAAGCAATAGTAAACACAAATGAAAAGTGTCTTTAATCTCAGCTAGTCCTGTTCTTGTAAGCCTAAAACATACTAAAAAGAGCATTGCACGCATTTATATCGGTTACTATTCCAAAGAAGAGTTGGGCATGATGGTTCTACATTTCTTAGGGCCTTAGGGCTCTGGCATATCAGGTTGAACATGAGGGGCCAGTGGGTCCATGCGGAGTGGTCCAGCTGGCTGTGGGTGCTCCAGCCCAGCTCTGAACTGACTAGTTCAGCACAGGAACATAAAAAAACCAAAACTGTTCGGAATGGGGTTTGGTCATACCGTTGCCCCATATGATTCTCAAGGAGCTAAATCGCTTCAAGTAACTGGGTGAAAACTTTCAGATTTTCAGCCAGGTAAGCAGGCTGAATTGAATCAAAGGAGCAACTAGCACAGACAGATATAGGCATCCACAGGCTTGCAGAAACACCCAATTTTCATCTTTCTTGCTTTTCCATGGAGAAAATTCATATCTGCCATGTGTCTGTGCCTTTGGGCTTCAAAACTTTCTACAGAGAAAAAAAGATTGCATGGTGAAACAGCAAGGTTCAACTCTGGATTTATATTACTTTTGATTATAAAATGGCACAGTAGGTATGTCTACTGCTCCTTTGAAGTTATCGAAAACAGAAAGTGTTTTGGGAAAAATGAAAGAGTTTTCAGAAGCATTTTCTGCGCTGAAGATTTTTTAAAAAAACTTACCTTATATTGTTTCCCCATACTGGTGTACAGGATTTGAAAGTCTGCTCAAGGTATTGACTGTCTTTATAATGCCAGACTATTAAAAAGACCAAACAGCTGCATTTATTATATTTGGTCAGGTTGTAAATATGTACATCCAAGAAGGATGACAGGCAATTTAGTAAATTAATGATGATCAGGCTAATTTTGCAGTGTTTACATTTTTTTCAGTTCATCATAATGCTATACAGTATTATGCATAGTTCCCTGTGGAAGGTACCAATCCCTTAGTAATCCATTTCTTTACTCGTTCTTAGTTGTAGACATTTAGTGAAAATAATAATAATAATAAAACCTAGCAATATCCTTCCCCACCCCAGTGAACACAAAAATTAATAATCTCAGGAAGTCTGTGTTCAACCTGACACAGCAAGCAATGCAAATATGGTACAAAGTCTATCTTTACATTTATTTGCAAATGTGTATAGATATGCTTCATATAAATTAATCCTCTATTTCATTATAAGGAAGGAATTATGTCTGTGGTCAAAAGGGTGGGGTACATTTAATCTGATTTAGCACAGCATGTGAAAAATTAATTGAAAGTCAGAACTCCATAGTGTTTATTATAAAGTAATTTCACACCAGCTCAGGATTAGCATGGTAACAGGTGACAATAGGTCATTACTATGTTAATTGAAAGACAGCATGTTTTTGAAAAAAAAAAAAAAGGGATGGAGACAAAATGAAATGAAAAGGAAAAAAATATTAAAATGCAGTACTTTATCTAGGATTGGGCTGCAGTTCTGTAGAACACGTCCTAGGGAGAAGATATCTTCTGAAAAGAACTCATTGGCTTTTTGGCGATAACCTTGTGTTATTCACTGTGCTGTGAAGCACAGCAGATATCCATGCGTGTCCTCTCCCCTGCACGAGTTAAAATGGCCATGTCTCTTTCCACAAGAGCAGGCTGCATCTCCAAAAGAGTGGCCTGACATTTTCGGGTTGCTGACACTGCTGGTTGGCCCAGGCATGCGGAGTCAAAGGCAAGCACAGAGGAATTGGAGCTCCTGTAGTTACCTGGCTTGCCCAAAGGCAGTGCCGGCCCAAACAAAGCCACGGGAAGCGCAGGATTCTGCAGAACCGTTTAACGGAAGAGAAAACTCTGGTTTTTTTCCTTGACAAGAGGATTAATGAAATGAAAAGACTTTCAAACCACCGATGGAAAATCGTCTGTCACTTTGATAGCATGCTGAAGCATGAAGCCGGGGCAAGCTCATCCTCCCACTCGAGCTGCGATGCCATTATCCTTGCGTGGAACGGGGACGGGTGCCACGGTGCTCGGCTGCTCGTCCATTGTGTGGCTTGACAGACACCGATGTGTAGGCATTTCTCATTATACACTGCGACCTGAGTAAGCAGTCCTGAGCCGCCAGCTTCAGCCCATTGAAAGAAATCGGGAAACTATTTTTCCCATTTTATTTGCATAATAGGAAAAGATGTTAAATCAGTTTTGGTGGCAGAAGATCATTCTGCAGGTCCTCCAATTGACAGAATACAAAGGGCACAATATGCACTTGGGTGCAGGTGAGCAAGATGGAAAGAACTCTTCATTAACTGCAGTCACCACAAAAGGACCTTTGCTAATGGCATGTTATAATTTAAACAAGGATCCTTTCAGAAACCAAAATAATATGCCTGTGTAATGAAGCTAGCTGCCTTCCTCAAATTAAATGTCGATTCAGAGGCATAGCTTGGACCTGAAAATGGGAAACTCTGATTCTATTTCCTGGAAGAAGAATTTAACCTCTTCCGATACCCTCATGCTGCCTCATATATGAGCTGATGAGGAATGTGACCTTTCCGCTCACCGTTCTTGAGAAAAGTTTGCAATGCAGCCTGACACAATCTGTTGTAATATGTTAATTTTGACGCAGTTCTGCCACAAATACTAACAGTGATCTCCAAGACCTTTACAGCCTAGAACAGAATCCTTCCAGACTTCACTCTCCTCTCAAAATGTCCTGATTAAGGTGCCTACTTACCTGATAAAGGTCAAAAGAAAGGAAATTGTAAATGTTCTTTGATTACTTAATACAAAGGAAAGACATCACAGAGAAGATGGTGCCATTGCATTCAGTGCACGGTACAGTGTGATGCGGTCTGCTGAGACTGACAGCAAAAGAGAAATGCTGATCCTGAACAGATTACAGACCATAATCTGCAAACATAAACTACTACAGAACGATGGTAATAGTGCAATGCAAGTACCCCTGTGGGTAAATGTGATAGGAACCTGCTCACCAGCCATACAAAAAAGCAATGCAGTAGAAATATTGGCACATCCCAAGCAGGAAAATCACTCAGGATAGGGCAAATCCTGGAGATTGTCAGAAAGGCACAACCAGCATGTCCCTTCCTCTTTGGTTTGGTGTAATGAGGGCTGTTTTCTGGCCAACACGCATGGAACATGCAATTGTTACGGGCAAGAGTAGAGCTGAGGGACTTGGAGACGACATTGATACTGCAACTGCTTCAAAGTGCCACTGATTCACTTTCTGACATGTTCTCCTTTTTGCTCTCCATTTAGTTAAAACAAAACCAAACAAAAACAAAACAAAAAACATAAGGAAAAAAAGAAAAAAGTAAATGACAAACTCTCAAGCAGGAAAGACAGAGTGGCGGGAAATTGGTATTATGAATGTGTTGACAAAACTGATGAGACAAAATAGGGAAACTCTGCGTATGAAGCTGCAGCAAATATGAATTCAAAATGTTTCCAAAAGTAATTTTTCCCTATTAAATTGCTCTCGTATGTCTCTCTTGTTTACTCTGCTCTTCTGTGATCTTTAGCAATAACAGTTCAATTTAAACTCTGTACAGAAAGGACTCCGTCTTCTCACCTTTCTGTACACCTGAAGGATAGCTTACATGGCTGTGTTATGGCTTTGCCCTTTCTAGATGAGGAATATGTTGATCTGGTTTCAGCTCATTAACTCTATAAAGGAATCTCTTCCAACTTAGCTGTCTGCAAGGCTGGAATCACTCATACTTCAGGATCAGGGCATTTTTCCTCTTTGAAATGGTCCCCCAAAAGGCACAGACACTACAAGAAAGCTCAAGGAGCTGCAGGGTTTACTTCACGAGAAATGAGCATCTTCTCTTAGGATAATGAAATTTCGTGTGTTGTGTTTGGTGTTCTGGGATTCATAAAGGTTATCAGGCAGGCATTTATAATAAAAGTTCTTCCTGCTTTTCCTGGCATGAATGGGGAAGATGGGAGTGTTATCACTCTGACATTTCTGTCAGAACTGGTATTTGAACCACTGGATGATTCTGACAAATGCCACTGCTGTCATCTGCTGCTCAGTTTTAATTATATCTGACTGAGGCTTTCAATGGCAGCAAGGAGAAAACTTAATTAGTTGGTTTAAAGGCTGATCTTCAGAGTTTGAAGAATCTAAACAGCTTTGCAGCATTTTTGCACAGAGGCTGCCATTTTTAGTCTGATTATGCAAGTCAGAAGAATTAATGGTCCCACTCATAAGAAGGAAAAACAGAGAAAGGCTTACAGGAATATACGTCAACAAAACCCACCCTTTTATTACACGACATGTCAGCGAGGCAACCTTGTGTCTAAGAAATTGCTGCGCTGGCTCACAGGTGGGTCTCAAACAAATGGTAGCAGAATGCAGGTGAAAGACTGGGCACTCATGGGAACATACAGCAAATGAACATGTTACCTTAAACAGAATGTATACATTTATTCTGCAGTGGACTGCAAGCACTGCACTATTTGGAAAGACTTAAAGGCTGGCATTTTCTCACACACCAATGCACTGTTCAAACAAGCTGCTTAAAAGAAGATTACATTAACAATTTATACCACCTATGTGTTTGCTTTCAGAGTGTTAATATGATTATATTTCTACAGTATAGCCCGGAAAAACAAGCATTAGTAAGATGCAATGTCAAACTGCTAACATGGTGCAAAGAGAAATTAACATTACATTCACATGCAGGTTGCCTGCAGGAAAAAACACAACAACTGAAAAGACTTCCTTTTGTTCCAGACACCCCAGGGCTGTGGGTTCGGGCACTTAATCCAACTGCCCTGGTGGCGATGTGAACTGGTAGAAGATGGACTTTGCTCGTTGGTGAGGTCACGTGCTCTGGAATGCTGCTGCTGATATGCTTTAGCATTACTGCTGAATTTCATCATTTGGAAGGAATGGGCTGGATTTCATGTGCCAAGAGCTCTGTGTCTGTCAGCTGCAGTCAGGAGCCAAAGCACTTGATGACTTACACAGCCCACAGGACTGATCTGCTCTCATTGGCTTCCCCTGCACTTGCAAGCTTTGTGCTTATGGTTTATCATTGATCACGGGACCACTGAGGCTGGAAGGCGTCTCTGGAGATCACCTTGCCCAACACCCTGCTCAAAGCGGGGTGAGCTAGAGCAGGCTGCTCAAGGATGTGTTCAGTCATGTTTTGAATGAACACAAGGTTGGAGACTCCTCAGCCTCTCTGGGCAACCTATACCAGTGTTTGACCACCTACATCACAAAAAACTATTATTTTTCTGTTTGGTTACTACCTGTTTTGGTTACTACCTGTTATTCTCTTGCTGAACCCCATGAAGAAGGATCTGTTTCTGTCTTCTTTACTTCCTCATCAGGTATTTATACACATTGATTAGATCCCCCTGAGAATTCTCTTCCCAGGCTGAATAGCCACAGCTATCTCAGCCTCACTTCTTGTGACGGGTGCTCCAATAACTTAATTATGTTTGTGGCCTTTCACTAGACACAGTCCAGTATGTCCACGTCTATCTTGTGCGGAGGAGCCCAGGACTGGACACAGCACTCTCCACTGATGTAGTCAGGGCACATTGCTGCCTCATGTTCAACTTTGCACCCACAAGAAAATCCAGGTGCTTTTCAGTAAAGCTGTTTTCCAGCCAGATTTCTCCCAACATATACCGGTGCACGGGGTTATTCTTTCGCAGGTGCGGGGCTTGGAATTTCCCTTTGTTGACCATGAACATGGCCACATTCATAAGGAGTTTCGTGTTCCAATTCTGTTCCATCACCATGTTCATAACTGAACTCTGTGCTGTGGCATCCTGGTGTAGGCAGATTGAAATTACTTCTGCTTCATGGTTCTCTAAAACTTGTGTCCCACCACATATCAGCTCCTTGCAAGGCCCTTCCGTATGTGCTATCAACCTGAGGGATGTCCCCAAAAATCCTAGTAGCACACATGTGTATCACTATGTACAGCATTGACATAAATGAGGCTAGTTATGCATTATACAAAGCAACATGGGAAACAGCCTTTAGGCCACACTGTAAACCAGGGATTATGGACCTATCTTGAGCTTCCTAAATTGACCACATCAGATATGAATCCGTTTGCTTGTTTGACATGATATTTGAATACAAGCTTTTGTGTTTAGACAGATGGAGTCTTCAAGAAAACAGGGCCCTGCAGCAACAGCCACCAGAAACATTAATGATTTTAGAGAGATATCCTAGCTTAAACATACCTTCTTCCAGACCTTCAGATGTGTAGCCAGTCTGTGCAAAGCATGAACTCTTTAGGGGCATGTGGTGACTGTCAGCAACCAGACACCCAGGCATTCTTTGTAGAGGCGTTTATAGTTTTATGGCTTTTTACTGGAAATGACACATCTGCAGAACATGGTGCCCTGAGCTTCAGTGCATCCTTGGCCTGGTCTTTGGTAAATAAGCAGAAAAGGAGAAACTGCTTCCTTCACGTGGCCTCTGTAATGTCTTCTTCCTTAGATTAGACCCCCACTCCAAACGCACACAAATGGGTGGTCACACACACAGACACTGCTCTTCAGGAGAGGAAACCCAGCCCTTTTGCAAATTTTCAGTTTCTTTTTTTAAAAAATTTTCTGAAATACCTCAAGAGATGACAAACTCCTACCAGATGATTTATTAATGAGGACTACAGGTCACTTACTATTTAGAGGACTTAAATCTCAGTAGAGGAGCATTTGATTTCACTATGTATTTGGGCTTTTTCTGCTCACCTTTATACTATTAATCCTCAGAGCTCTTGTGGGTATGTGAAGAAAACAACAGAAAATTCAAATAAGTGCTATATTCAAGCTAGGTTTTGCAATGTTTAATGACAAGTGCAGGGAACTCCTCGTACTGAATTCACAGATTACCTTTAGACAAGTTCCCCAATTCCTCAAAGCACCACAAGCTTTGGTGTTTTTTCTCATAATCCCCCTGCAAGTCAAGCAGCAGCACCCTCTCTTTCTCAAGGAAGCAAAGCTGGAATTAATTGAGACTAACCATGTTAAATCCACATCCTGAAGTGCACCAAGGCTTCCTGAGGAGTTGGGGACTGATAATGGGCATGTGGCCCAAGTTTCATGTTGAGGCTCCCAGGATGTAGTGAGTCCATTTTCCTTCTAAACATGCTCATGTAAATGTCAGTATCCTGTTTCTGCAAAAGCCTCTCATAGACCTGTCCCTTTGCTTGATGATGGCTGCAGCATTTGCCAGTGCAGACTCAGCCTTTTGGCTGAGCTGTCATTCTCCATCATGCAGCTAACACAGTTATTTCTGTATTATAGATCCATTATTTGACACTGAAGGCACCTGGTTAATATATTAGCTACAGGGATGCTGAGAACAGTCTGCCGCTTTTAGCAGGGAATATCGGATGCCTTTGTCTTTGAAAAGTCCCACTGGTCTTTCCTTTGTGAATGGCTGTAAAATGCTTACTGGAACTAAACCACCACTTTTTTGTCCAATTCTTTCTTGATTTTACCTAGGTGGTACATATCATACATTGATTAAATTGCTTGGTGTTGCTCTGTGTCTAAAAGAGACACGTGATTCAGGATATGCATTCAGGAATCTCTAAAAACAGGAAAAAAAGCAGAGTTTTTCATACTCAGTTACCTGTTGTCCATACCTTTTTTGAAAGGCATGAACATACTTCAAGACAGACTTTTTTCACTCAGCTAAAACTGTGTAAAAGTTTGAGGCCCAGTCTGAATTAGGTGGACAAGTGTCCCCCACAGGACATCTTCTCTGAAGAGGGAAATCCTCTGTCTTTTGGAGGTGTCTCCTCTCTATTTGTGGAGCTAATTTAAACTCATAAACTAGATGACTAATTTAACTAGTATTCCAACTTTGAGGTCATTAAGGTTAGGTGAGGTGGTGCCCACTGAAGCCTGCAAAAGCTTTCAATAAACCTGCTTTTAATTTTGGAGGACAGGCAAATCCTGAGGAGCAGCTTCTCCGTGTTGGAGAATCCAGAGATTATAATAGTGCCAAAGCAAGATAAAAGAAAATGAGAATAACGGTGATTTCCTTTAGAAATTTTATCTCTTTCTCAAGCCTTTCTAAAGCTCCCAGTAAACATCCACTTGTTTGGGAGTGGAAGCCACTTTGGATCCACTTCCGTTTCTCATTTAATGGGAGTGCAAAAACTGGAGTGGACATTATGCCTTTTCACATTATCAAAAATGGTGAGGCATTCAACCTTGCACTGAAAACTGAGATGAGGTAAAATATGAGATATTCTGTAAATATAAAACCTTTAAAATAAAATGATACAGATGACATAAAAGTATAAAAATTGTTACAGACATGAATAATTCACTAACTACTGCATGGTATAAGTCACCAACTAATGTGTATTATGTGCCATTTAATAGTGGATGTATCTGAAGAAATATGGAAATTGGAATACTTTAATAACTTTCTATATGAAAGATGATGAGACTGCCTAAATGATTAAGAGGAAGATATGTTATAATGAACTAAAGCCACTCGAGTGTAAGGTAATTTTAATTCAAATCTCCATCTGCTTATGTATAATTAAGACTCATTTAACAAGTTAATGCCTAACAGAGAGAACTGATAAGTTTGGTATTAAAGAGCTTAAGAGAAGTAAATTAAACTGTCGAGTTTGAGGAGCTTTCATTTGAATTCCCTGTACCTGAACCAAAATACAGTCTTCAAAAGGCATTTATTTACCCTGACCATACAGCCAGGTGCCAAACTTGGGGAGAAAAAGCAGGTGAGAAAACCGAATATCCTTTTAATATTTTAATTTTTTATATCATGTCAGATAAGGAATTTGACAGCATCTTTGCTAACATGAATATTTATACTATTCAACCCGCTTACTATATAGTGTCTATACACCATTAAGATGACACTTTGCATACCATCAAAAATATTTATGCATTGCAGAGATTGCCAGTGGGGTTAAATAACCTATGAAAATAAGAGGGTTGCCTTTGAAGTGCAAAAAAAAAGTAATATTTTGATCTGTGGTAAATTTTATGTGGTATTCTCTCACTCAACTTTCTATTTCATTCTCTTTTCAAATATCCTTCCTGCAAGGTCCAGTAGTCAAAACAGTGACTTCAACCTTTTCATCTTTCATCATGTAATTTTAATTTTCTTCTTTTGGCTTCTTATCCACTGTCAAGATGAGAATTTCCTATATTCACTTCATAGCGCTCTTGATTTTTTGTCACTGGAGCTGGATGTTGGCTTTGATATGTTCCTAGTGTTCAGCAATAAGTTAAACACTTTCAGAAATGTATTGGAAGAAAAAATACCACAGCATGTTCAATGCTCATCGCAGTGCAGATGTTTCCAAGTGAAATAAGACGAAGAATTAAAGCCACGGGGTTTGATGACCAACACCTGATCTCAATGAATCACCAACAAAAGACATTGTTGCAATGTTTGAAGCTTACTGTTCTGTGCCTAGGCCAAAACAGACTTTCCTCATCTGCTTTACTATTAGTCTAAGATCCGAAAAATTAGAGATAAATAATTGTTGAAAATATATGAAGTAGAACTAATGTCTTATTTCTCAAATTGAGTTTTGGACAATGGAGGTCCTTAAAATTCAACAAAAAGTGAAATGTTGCCTTGTGTATACATCCATAAATTAACACAATTTACCATTTGTTGCAAGTCTCTTCATTATAAAAGCATTTGGATTATTATAATATGCATTTTGTATGTTACTATGTGTCTCACAAACAAGGGAACATATGTTTTAAAAGGTCTTCCTTTCCTTCAGGGCTTAAAAATGCACTCTCTCTACAGAGACATCACCAAAGACATTTCCAGCATTAAAGCAGAATGAGCTTCAGGTAGCATAGGAAATGTACCAAATGAACTAAATCTCCTAAAATTGACTAGAGATGGAAACCTACAGTCAGGCAAGAGTTTCCATTTGTGCTGATAAGCTGATCTGTGAGAAAAAAAAAAGTTGGTTTTTTTTTTTAGTGAAATCCCCCTTCCAATATTTATTACCTTTCAAGTTTAGAAAAAAAGACAGGTAAAGAGAGAGAGAGATGTGGAAAGAGAAAGAAAAAGGAAGGAAGGAAGGAAGCAAGGAAGGAAGGAAGGAAGGAAGGAAGGGAGGGAGGGAGGGATGGAGGGAGGAGACTTGAAAGTGAAAGATGAGCTTACAGAGCCAGGAAATTCAGATTTGAAACCAAATTTAAAGTCCAAATGCAAAAAAAGAAAAGTCGGAAGCTCTAGCTACACCACGAGGCAGTCTGGAGTGGGAGGAGGCACATGTTTTCTCTGTGAATCATTGCTGGTGGACCTTCCCTGGTCCTTGAGTATATCCCAGAACACATCATGCTGGGACACCCTCATCTCCTGGATGACATTGTCAGTTCTGGATTTTGGGATGACAGAGGATACTGTTTTGTGACATCTTTGTAGCTTTGCTGAAGAAAGAAGTTTTCGGCAGGGAATATTAGTATGAGACAGACTAATTAGTTAGTGAGGACTCGGTCCTGTGCTCTGCCCCTCCCCATGGGGTAGTGAGTGTGAAAAGCAGCACTCGGTTGTCAGTTTTACTTTACAGTTCATATTAGTAATCACATCATGCCTCTAGCTCAGCCCCACTGCCCACAACTATCACATTGAGGATGGTATATGAGACAATCCCTTCCCTGGAGATACTTCATCTTGTTTGTTCAAGAAAAATAATACAAAATTCTAACTATCTGTCTAATGTGGCTCACTGGCCAAGCAGCTTTTGTTTGTCACATAGTCTTCACCATCTAAGTAATCTTTACAACAGAATAATTCCACTTCTTAACCTCACTGGTATCAATGCTTTGAATCTCTATACAAATGCCATTTTTTTGTGGCTCAGAACCAGATGAGTTGGGTCAGGGAAGTCAAGATCCTTATTTTCCAGGAGCAGAAAAAGCTGCACATAGCTGAAGGGTTTCACGGCAAGAGCTGGACCCTTTCCCCAGGAGGACAGGAACCTGCTCAGTCCCAAGAAGGGCCCAGGGACCATATTTGGGCTGGTTGCCTTGCCAGGTGCATCCCAAATGCCCAGGTTGTGCCTCGTCTTGGAGGTGCCATTTGAAGTCTGTCAGATGTCCATGGAGGAGTTGACATTAGGGCAAGATTAATGACATCTGAAAACCTTGGCAAAATCTATACATGACGCAGTTTTCCATAACTAAAAGGTAGAGCAAAGTCCTTAGCCTCACATATGCAGCAATAGCCGTCCAAGGGGAATGATCTTTAAACAAAGAAATGTGCTTCAGAGCAAAGGCATTTAAAGAAAAAAAAACTTGCCCATGATCCTTCTGCAACATCCTTTCTCCTCCAGTAGGCATTAGCCAACCGGCCTCTGTCAGGGAGTAACACAACCAGGTTTATGACAGCTGCTCTGTTTTGCTTTAGCCAAATGCCAGTCCCCATCGCATTCATTTCATCGCGGCTCCTCAAGAGCATTTAATGCTCTGAAAAAGAAGCAGGTCCATAAAATGGATATTAATAGAGCACTTAGCACATACATGTTTGTGATTAGCAGCTTAAAGGTTAATAATCTAAGTAAAACAAAACCTGGAGTAATTCCAGCCTTGAGTCAGGAAGTATTTTAGCACTGAAGCCATGTCATGCATCAATGGTGGTGTTCCACGCTTTTTACCAAGAGATGGGGGTTGGAAATAAATATTAGTTAAATTAGAAAAAAAAAAGGAAAAAGTCAAGCATCCTGATATTAATGAATAATTCAATCTCCCTAAGATGAGAAAGCATAATGCTAAAGTTGCTGTATCATCCCTTCTGAGATCCTTGTAGCCCTCTTACAGCGCAATGCAACAAGCACAGACTAGATTTAATCTCTGATTGCTCTCATTCATTTCAGATAGTGTTATCAGTTTCTTTCTTTTGAAAAATATAATAATCTGATACAGTAGGTTTAGTTTATTGCCATTATCATACCAAAAATATCATTTTCCCTTTAAGGATACTTACACTGGAGAGGAAGATCCAGGGATCCCACAGATTTTAACTTTACTTATGGTGAGCAATGGCCCTAAATCAGCTGGCAATACAGTTGTCAAGTGACACAAGATAATCCTTTTTACAAGGCCATCATGCTGGCTTCATAGGAAAAATTACCTCCCTTTGGTTTCAGATGGTTACCATGGCTGGGGAAGGATGAGTGGGATGTTAACTCCTTCCCCAGCAGTGATGTGGCCATGATAACACATCTGTGCAGCTCCTCTTCCCTGCCTTATGCTCTTTATTTAGAGAAGCAAGATCTGGAGCAAGATCTGGGCTCGTTCCAGTTGGAAAGTATTTTTAGTTTTATGTTTCTTCATATATAAAAAAAAAAATTGTTCTCACAACAGACAAGTCTTTTTTCCTTAAAGATTTATGACAACATGAAATGTATTGTTTCTTCTATTTTAATCTGCCTTGGTGATAAATTTCTATTCTCCTCATTCAAAATTACGATCTTTGGAAAAAAGTATATGCAGGAATAAACAGCATGTGGGATGTCACTCTTGGATTTCACTGATAAAGAACTGCTGGGATGAGAGAGCACAACATCGAGTCCTGCCCTGCAGAGAAGCCAGCGGCGAGCAGTGAGCAGTGTAACACCCGCTGGCCATCCAGCCACTCTGCATCACTCCGGGTGGCCTCACAGCCCTGCACTGGGCCCACCTGGTTATTTTCCATGCTAGTGTGGATCAAGGCATTTCATCAGGGCAAAACACAACACTTCTTCTCCCAAAGTCTGCTTTGGGAAGAAAGGAAATGTCACTTATAACCGTATTTACAAGGAAAGGAGAAAAAAACATGGGTTGGTGGAAACTCCCCAGACTAAGGACTGGGCAAGGACGTGCTGATTCCAGCAGATGAAGAAGGAGGGAGAAGGTGGCTGGGCTCTGGCAGGCAGATGTTGAGCTAGAAACCATGGCAGGGTGTTCCAGCAGCAGTATTCCTCTGTCACTTCTCAGTCTTCTCTTTATCTCTTGCTAGATTTTGACAGAGCTCCTCAGATTTGGATGCATTTCCATTTACAGCCTATTAATATATCATCTCTATAAATATTGTTTATTTATTTCTCTAATTACTCTCTATTACTTAACTCACACATACACCCCTCCATCCAGTTAGGTCTTTCCTCTATTTAGACACAGGTTTTTCTAATTTTATATCTCACTGATGAAATAATGAGACTACATTTCCTAAACATGCAGGTCTTCCCTGAATTTGGGTGTCATAATATTTTGAAGGGAGCTCTGAGTCATGGTTAAATAATGGGAAGAAAACAGTAAGTACTGCGTCTAAGGGAAAGGCATAACAGTAGCCATTATCTGGAGCTGATGGCAGCTGAACTCTGGTTAGGAATGAGATCTGTTATAAGTGTGATCACTGGAATTCAATGAGGGAAACAGCCAAGTTTCCGTGCTTTGATGTCTCCAGAAGAAGAATGTGTACCTTCCCAGATTACTTATGTTTGTCAAATACAATTCCCTGGTTCAGCTGGAGGAATAAGCTGGTAACGGCCTCTTGAAGCAGTACTGTATCACCCTGTTACCCTCTCTTGCACACTTTTTCTAATTTAATGAGAAATGGTGGAAGTATTCTTCACTGTGCATGAACAGCTGTCTGTTTAGTGAGGATTTAGCATGATGTTTCCCTGTGTCTGGTGGGGAGAATTTCCTGATTATCAAACTGTGAACTGTCAGTGGCATAACTTTCCTAAGCACTCAGGGAGCAGTGTTCTTATGGTATTTACACGCCTGGAGATGCAGCGAGCACTGCCAATGCCTACTGGTGCCAAAACAGGTTAGGAAATTGATTATCCAGAACTGGATAATTTGGAAATACTGTAATGTGCCTTTCTGCATCTTTAAGCATATCTTTTGAAACCTGATGCCAAGTGACTTCAGAGCCCAATTTTGCTGTCAAAAGCACTTCAATCAGTTAGGAACTCCTGTGAGTCTTGTGCAGGGACAACGAAAACGGGGCTATGAGGCAGTCTTCAACCCTGCTGACTCCCCAGGACTAGTCATTTCAGCTTGCTGTAACTCACTAGGCTGCCAGCAGCAGCAGCTCAGAAGATGCTCCAGTGGCTGCCAAGGTGCCTCTGCTGCAGGAACAGACAAAAAGAGACAATGACCTACTCCATCAGGCACCCAGGTAGCACATTGCCCTTGCTCCTAAACCCCAGCCAGCTCCCACTGGGGCTCTTCTAAAAGACTCGGATGCTCCTCTACAATAAAGTTAAACCCTTAACTCATTTAGAAGCCTTTCATCCTCTATTTTTCTTTAACTCATCTTCTGTGAAAATGTCAGTGACAGCCACTGCTAGTTTTTCATGCATGAGATATGGCTCAAAGTTAGTTAGGCATGTGCCCTGTTTAGCTTTTGTATATGTAGAACCAATAGGATGCTCAGCCAGGGAAAGGACTGACAGTAGTTAACCTACAGCATACAACACAGTAATATATCAATGAATCATTCAATCAACGAATAGTAGCAGGTAAGAGAAAGGCAGAAACACCCACTCACTCCTCTGTGTTCTGCTAAATTAAAAGCTCATTCCTAAGAACTAGTCTATGGAATTGCGTCCTGTGTTCTTGAAATCTCTATGTGCTGTAAATATCACGCATACTGAAATGACTCATCCTTTAAAGGCAAATGCTCATTTTAAATCAAAGAACTCTTGATTTTTTTTCTTAAAGATAAGCAATAATTTATTTCTCTTTCATCTTCACAATTATCACATACTGCCCAGCTACATGACCAATGCCACTACATAACACAGGAGAATTGCCCACCTACACTTTACTTGGACAAATACAACTGCAATTTACAGATTAAATGTACTGTACAATGTGTTGCTGGAAAAATGTCATTCTTATCTATATGATGGGATGTGGCATACGATTTATAAACAGATGCAATCTAAGATGTAAAACTTTAAAACTTGTTAAGCCAAGGATACAGTATAAAGCATTTTGTTTTGGTATTGTATTGTTACTAAAGTAGAAAAAAGAGAACTAGAGAAATAAATCCAGGTCTTAACTTACAGAATATGTATTAGGTTAAGAAAGTAATTGGTTTCTCCGCTTTTTTTGTTTTGATTTTCTTTTTCTTTTTCTTTTTTTTTTTTCCTACAAATGAATAATATGAATATATTGCAAGATAAAGAAAGACTGCCAGATAAAGAAGGTACCGTTATATGAAAAACAAATTAAAAATTAGCAGGTAATTTTGCTTACAAAAAGGTCAAACTATAAACAGTCACAAAATATATAAAAATGCCACATTGAACGAGGCAATCGTACTCTACCTAAACTGGTAGTATACTGTCTGAAAGAAGTTGCGTTCATACAGTAGTAACTGATAAAAAGGCATTGTGCACTCTTGTGCCATCTGGAGATTTAGCACCGTGTGTCATCAGTTCTTGGATTGTCATCCAGTTGTCCAAGATTTTCTTGTTTCTCTTTTTCATCATCTTTTTGTGACTCAGTTCAATAATGTTAATCTCCTTTTTGCCCTCACTGCCACTCTGTGGACTTTCCTTAAGACACTCCAGCCTGCTCCTCATCATGAACTCCCGCCGCCTCCTCTGCTCCTTAGCTCGCACCAAATGCTGCTTCCGCTCTTCTTTGCTCCAGTAGCGACCCATCTTCATCTCACTCATTGTATCATCATCTGTCGTCATCCCACTGCGCTCCTCTTTGATTTTTAAGGCACGTTCCTTCAGGATTCTGTCTCGAACTGGTCTCTTTGTGATGTATCTCGTCCCATCACTCCTTATTTTCACTTTCCATTCCATCTTGGGCTCCGCACACTTCTGTGAGTCTTTGCACATGCTCACCAGGCTGAGCTGGCTTTGGGCGTACTCCACAGCAGACTTCTGCTGGATAAGTTGCATGTAGCTTTGATAATGCTTTGCATGAGCAGGTATATTCCCATACCTGTAAGCAGAGCTGTGATATGGAGACAGGTAGGGAATGTGCTCACTGCTCTGCTTTTCCTGGTCTGTGAACTTGCTGCTTTCTGATGCCAGTACTGCATCCTCAGCAGCACTGTTATGCTCACTGGGTTTGGTTTTGGCTGAGGTTGTCTCCCTGCTGCTTTGTCCTGAGGGTGACTGATTAGCCGCAATTGTGCTCCTCAGGTTTTTCCTGTTGGTGATGCTGATCGCCCTCTGGAGAGAGTTATCAGGGGATCGCTCCACCGTCAGCGGAGTGCTCCTGCAACTTTCGGCCGTGTTGTAGGCACTGGAACTGTCCTTGTCAGACTTCTCAGGGTGCTCCATGATGTCATCCAGTTTGCCTCTTTGTACATCTATGCTGGTGTTATAATTCCTGAACCCATCATCATGTAAAGCCCAAATGTCTCCATACTGATCCCTCACCTTTTGGAGCCGGTGAGCTTGCATAATATTCTGACATTCCAGTTCAATGTTCCTCAGTTCCTCATTGAGTAGCTGCAGCTCATGCTCCACTCCATCTTGCTCTCTTCTGTTGCACTCAATCATGCTGCTCGAGTAATACAGGTCATACTCCCCATGGTTTCGAATCTTGCACTTCAGTTCCAACAGCTTCCGAAACCTTTCACATTCCTCCTCTGGGTTTCCTATGAAATCAGATTCAATGTATTCCCCAGACACAAAGCTTTCATTGCACTGGAGCTCAACGCTTCCTAACGTATCTTGGCTGTGGCCCAGCTCCCGTTTGCTTTGCAGGGTAGCGCTGTTCTGCTCCTCAGGTGCATTTTCTTGCTCTGAGCTCTCGTCGTTACGCAGACTTTCATCTGTAGGTCCCACCCCACTGTCCTTCTCATGATTGTTGGATGATGAGGTTGCAGTGTCTGTAGTGCCATCCTCCTCTTCATGTTTCTTTGGCTATAAAAATGAGCAAAGCAAAATGATTATCAAATGCAGACCATCTTACATGAGAATATTTTCCAGCTCTGTTTTGCTTAAACAGCTGGGATCTGATTTAAGCTGAATTAAAACAGATCACTAAACAGCAGTCCTATCGCTCATAGCTTTTAAACATTTCTGAGAGTCATGCTGTGGTGGCCATACTGAGTGAAGCGGATGAATTACAGCGCTAGTGACATATCTTCTAAAGTCCGGAAAGAAATATTTCCCTCTCTAGCTAAGCCATCTCTTTGCCGTGCTTAAAGATAATGATCACCAGATGGTGCACTGTTTTTGATTCTGGATTATGGCCAGAGACTGGTGGAGCTGAAATCTTCTCAAACTTGGGAAAAAGCTTCAGCACTGGTATCGCTTAAAAAAAAAAAATAGAGCAAGCAGCCATTCAAACTGACTAGAACAATCTAAAAGGGTGCAAAAAGACTACTTTCATCAGTGGGGCTGCTTTTTTTTTTTTTTAACCAGTGAACTCCTTGTTTGCTACACAGAGATGGGCATGGTTGAAGCCTGCAGAGCCTTTTCCACTAGAACCTCCACAGCCCTCTCTCACACTTCTTGTTTTCAGCACTCTGTTTCTGAAAGACTGCTCATTTTGACTTCTAGGATTTTGCTCAAATAGACCTCTCTGCATTGCATCCCCAGACACCATTTTTGCTCCCTAGTTAGAGTTTATGTTCCTTAGAAATAAAAACAGCCTTTTACCATTAAGCGTAGAACAACAGTGAGTGGTCGCCATAGGTACAATGTCAAGCTTTTAGGCTGTTGTGTTTTAATTCACACTCCACTCATTGTATCTAGCCTATTTATATTCTCGACCTATTTATATTCTAAAATAATGTGAGATAATACCTGTCTGAAGAGACAGGCTCGCTATTTTTCAAACTGCAAAGAATTGCCCCCCATTCCCTTTACAGAACAATCATGCCGAGTGCAATTTATATGGCCTGTTCACCAAATATCTAAGTGTACATTGTACCAACCAAACGCCGCCCATCGTTTAGGAGGTATAATTGCATAATTGTGTATAATGGTAGTAATAATCAAGGGAGAAAAAAGGTACAGTGCACTCAGTGAAAAGAAACAAACTCAAAGAGGCCACTGTCATAATTCCCTTTTTCTCTACTTCGACAGGCAGTAAAACAGGATGAAAATGTGTCTCACATCTCATCCTTTCTCCTCTCTTCATGTGCACCTCACGATCACACATCCTTTGACTGGTTTCCTTTCTTTAATTGTTAGGAAAAGATAATGGCCTAGTCTCAGAAAAACAAAAATAACCTCCACCCCTCAAATGCAATGTAACAGTGCAATAAAATAAATATTGAAAGAAACACAACACTAGGGGAATTCAGTGTCTGTGATGGACCAGTTAAAAATTTCCGAAAAGATGTTTTAGCAATTTGTTGTCAGACAAGACCTGCAAAAAACCCCTTCTCTTTAAAATCACAGCATACATTTTACATTCATCCTTTTGCATATACAATGTGCAGCAGAAAACAAAATGCACAGTAGAAGTTTAATTCTCATGTAGCTTGGACAGCCACACCAGTAATGTGCCAATTACTATCTCTCGCTCTCCCTAAATGGGGAGAAACTCTCCCCTTGAATTTAAGTATCAAGGGACAGAATGTATTCAGTGTTATTCAAGGGATCATTAAGATGTTCAATGTTTCTTGATGTTGTAGGGTCAGAATTTTCTGGAAACTAGGTTTTGATACCGCAAGGGACAAAGGTAGACTTTCATGATAATTCTCCAACTTTTAAAAAATTAAATGGTATGTATTTTCCCGATCTGAGACACTCTCAGATCTTTCTACTTATCGCTTAAAAAACAAGGGTATCTTGTTGTCAGAGGAAGAGGCAATATGAAGAGTAGCACCTGTAACACTCTACATAAATAACTATTGCAGAATTGTTCTATAATTATCATTTATCTATTCTTTCCTCAGCTTATGCATTGCTGTGAAGGATTATAAAGTATATGGGAAGATTTTTTTTAAGGCTCTTTTTATATTTTTCCAAAGTGGCTGCAACACTTTAGTTCCATTTCCAGGAGTAGCTGGAGAAGTGGTAGGAATGCAACGTCTTCCCACACCACCTGTTTTGTAAGAGCTCCAAAACGTCATGTTTTACACAGAGAAAAAACCCAATGTCTAGAGAATTCTACATGCAAACCAAGAGCAATCAGAAAGAACCAGGCAAGTGGCCAGGGCATTCACCAGGAATGCTGGAGATTTAGGTTTAATTTTGCATTTTTCTAGTTTACCTCCTCCAGGTAAGTGCCACTACATGAGCTATTCTGGTCCCCTCTCTCACCTGCTTTGGAGCTGCTCTACATTGTATCGACCTCCTCTGCCCCCAAAACCTTTCAGCAGAGCAGTGACCCCAGTCTGGGCCACCTACACCTCACCCTGGCCACTGCACTGTGTAACCCGTGATCCTCACTGCTCTGGAAAATACTTAACTACTGACACGAGGGAGAACAGCACCACCAGACACTGGGAAGGCCATGCTGCAGAACAGCCAGGAATTCGGGTGCCTGCCTCAAATGCAGGGCTTCACTTGCATTACCAAACAAGGAAGGCTACAATCTGGTCTCTGACCCTGAGGTGTGCGACATAGCACCACTTGCATCCATATGAACAAACCCATAAAGATGGTGGCTTGTCAATACTGTGTTAGCACGGTTATACAGCTTACAGGAGCGGAAGTCCCTGATACTTCCTCTGATGTCTCCAGCACGGTGCCACACCACCAAGCATATATTTGAGCACTTCTGAAAAAAATCTCATAATGTATCTACTTGTACAGGTGTTGGAAACAGATTTACAGCTCAGGCCCGTGCAATCAACACTTTCAGAATTAGTGGCTCTTGTTTTCCACACCTCTTTTATTGACAATTTAAACTTTGCTCCTTCAACATCCACTTGATTTAGACTGAGTGAATATGCTGCCATCTACTCGTTACATTACCCATAATTAACACACACACACACACACATATACAAGATGTAAACAAAGCAAACCTCATATTTCCAGTCTAACAGAAACCACATGGGTGGGACTGATTTGGCCAAATGTGTCTATAGGACATGCAGCTGAATGTCAGTCACTTTGGGTTTCCCCCCCTGTCAGGAAGAAACAAGTGCCTGAACAATCACATTGTTCTCAACCTAAAGCAGATACCCTTATAATGCTATGGGGATACCCTTATAATGCACTATGGGGATACTTGCAGCTAGTTCAATTAAGAAAATGTAAAGTAATACAGATATTTATTGTACTGCATGTTTTTGACATATACTTTTAAAATAATCCACTGTAACTCAAGTAAGGTAGTACCTGGCATTTCTGTCCTGGACTTGTCATGCTTGCCAGAGCTCCTAAACGTGCAGACTGAGCAGTCTTTTACAACATAAGATTATTTTATTTCGAAAAGTAGCAAGCCTAATTCCAGGTTAAGCCCCTTCTGAAAAGCAAGAGATAATCTCCAATTGTCAGTGCGTTGCTTTTATCAGTGTTATCTATTATCTGTTCCAAACAAAGTATTTGTTTTCAAACGTAGGTTGTCAATCTCTTCTACAATTACTTCTGTTTGAAATACCAAAGGGCTCCTTAGGCCTCATCTTTGCAGTGAGAACTCAGATAATGAGAAGGCGAATCTGGTGGTGCGTACAATCAAGCAATAAATGAACCTCAAAAGATTCTGCATTTCAGCTCCAGCAAGCATTCATGCCTATAAAATGGCTAATCTTGCAGGAATTCAGGCACTGTTCTATTCTCATTTTACAATTTATGAGGTATATTGGGACTCAAAGCCCAGACTGCTACTGAAGTTTGAAGACAGCGAGATTCAGTTGAAGGTTTTAATAAATGCTGCTGCTGGGCTCTCCGGTCAGTCTCTGACAGTGAGAGGGAGACAAACCACAGCAAGAGGAGTCTCCAGTGGCAGGATAACCACGAGGTACTTCAGCCACCAGGGAAGACTGGGATTGATATCAGTGGTGCACTAAGAGGGAAAATGCTCTTCTGCAAACAATGCTGTTCTTTTAAAACAGGCCTCCCTCAAAAAAGAATTTCCCCCAGATATTTTCTCTGCATCTCAGCTTTGAATGAATTCAAATGATTTTTTTTATCCAATTCTTTCTCTTCTTAATAGGTTTTGATAAATTCCATGATCCCGATAAGAATTTCTGCATAGCAAATGTATGGTATTCTTCTGAAAGTTATCTCTGCTGCACAATGAACTGCGATGTTGTAAAGGGGAAGGAGTACAATGTGTTATAAAAAATGGAGAATTACATCTTTCCTTGAGGTTTATTGGACTATTCTATACAGAGCAGATAAAATTCTTCATTGAATTCTACAGAGTGGCTCAAAAACTTACATAAAAGACATGACTATCTACTTGATTCTTCTATTACAAACTGTACCAATTTTTTCTGTGACAGCTCACACTAAATGTTAAAATGGCACTCTGTAAAACAGACTCATATTTGGAAGAATATTCTGCTATAGTGTGTATTCATTCCTGCAGTTCACAAGATTCATGATGACAGATGAATATGAAGCCAGAGGACTGTGTTTTGTTTCACAAAAATCAAAGCTGGTGTTGGTGCAAAATCTCCATGGCCAACATGGGAGATTGAAGATACGCAGCTTGGCCACTGGCAGCTGCAACAAGAGCAGTTTCATCGCTCCGATGGATTATGTGATTCACCTCAGGAAACTGTCAGATTTCCCAGCCTAACAAGGAGTATAGAACCAGTTTTCCAACTTGCCGAGTCACCACACAGAGTCTAGAGAGACAGCAGCTGTCACAAATTACTGATGCCCCATTACACACCAAGCTGCATTTGGTTGATTCGATTACTCATCGGAAGGCCAAAGAAATGTCTGGATGTCCTAGAATTACTTCAAGCAACCAACATCAGGCACTGACAGCACAAGTGACCATAATTTTTTCAAGGGTAGCTCTTTTCTCCACTAAGATAAAATCTCAACAGGGGAAAAAAGAAAAAACAAACCCTATCCTTAGTATAAGATCTCAGTTGGGAATAAGTAATCTCAATGGCTTCTGTGAAATCACTTCACAGAACACCACTGCTCAATAATTAACACTACCTGCAACCCAAATTCAGTGAAAAAGCCAAAGTTTGACAAGAGCTTGGGAGCAGAAGGTCACAACTGTGAAGTGATTTCAGAGGCCCCAACATGTCGTGTGAGGGGCTAGTAAGGGTTTGTAGACAGACCTGCTCAAAAATTTCCTCCAGAAGTGGGGGTTGATGTGAAAACATCACTGTGCAAAGGAAATTGCTTTGTGAAGAACAAGTGTGTTTTCTGACAGGAAATGTTTTGCTAGCTGAGATAAAATTTGTGATTAAAAAAATAAAGAAGATGCCAAATGCCAGTTCAAAGTAGCTAGCAGTGCAGTAGTCAGCACATTTAACTCGGGAAGCTGAGGCTTGGATCACTGCCTGGAAAAGAGGGTCATAACTAAAAGGCCACTAAAAATCCTGTTGCAAGGCTCTTTTCACATCTGACCCTGGAGTTACTTCACTTTGTGTAAATAATTAAATGCTTGTAAGATCAAGGATTTGTAATCTGATCTATCATCTTCCAGATAATTGACTTAATTATTCTGTCAGTGTCTCTGTCCCAGTGAATATTCAATTTATGAACAGTGAATAGCTTTAATAGGAGCTACCACTTGGTCAATAGCCCAGCATCAAGGCTGGAGGGGAGGTGAGGAGCAAACAGGCTGGATGCACATTCCAGCCCGCAGTGTGGACCAGGCAGTAAGGTATTTGAAGCTAGGTCTCCTGTTAGCCAAACCAGCTCGCTGTTTTCCAGAAGAAGGAAAGCTCTCACAGTCTTTGTCTTCAAAGAAAAATGCCTCAGGCTCTGCTTTCAACCAATACAGAAGGGGGAAAAAATTGCAAGTCACAAATTTCTGTGGATGAAAAAAATAGTTTCTCCCCAGCTGCACATACATGGAAGCCAGGAGCTGAAGCTGGATTTTATTTGCTTGGCTCCATACAGGTGTGCATGCTGATAGATCATCTGATTCAGGTGTGGATAAGGTCACTCACGCCTTCCACAATAAAGTACAACTGAGAATACTCATCCCTTGATGAAACTGTATGGCTGGGGTGTGCATGCATCTTTGCTGTAGTCACACGGCTTACAGCACATATGGGCAGGTAAAAGTTGGGACAGCAGCAAGCTGAGACTATACTATCAATATGCTTATTTGTCTCCATTAACAAAACGAATGCTGAGCTGTGTGCTGCCAGTATAAGAAAAATACACTTGTATTACCAAAACACCTGTTGTTTATTTTAAACACCTTTTCCATCTTGTTTTGCAAGCTCTCTGGTGCAAAGGCTGGCTCATACCTCACATGCATATAAGAGAGTCATCCATCTCAACTTGGAGCTCTAGGTGCCACATTGATACAATTAATTTAAAAAAATTGACATAACATATAACAACGTAAACCCCAAACACTTCAAAATTAAAGAAGGAAAGCACTATTATTCTGAGTGTTCACAGAAAATGAGAAATCTGCACTTATCACAGCCTCCTCAGTTGTTTGCTGACTTGTGATACTGGGCCTAACCATCTATTGTTCTTTTCCTTACCTATAGCATGCTGGACTTGACAGCATTTTAGAGACAGAATTCTATTATAGCCTTCAACTCCATTTTACTGGACACCATTTCATTCTCTTATTAATAAAAAGTATATCTAGCAAAATTTCAAATGATATGTTTGTAGCAGTCCTACCTGCTCCACTTCATTGGCTGTGTACTGCATTGCTTCATTATGCTGCTCTTCCAACATTTCCAAGTTTAACTCCTCTAAGAAGTCATTCCTTTCATCATCGAGCCACCCTTCTTCCAGCTGCAATGAATACATTAGTACATTATATTATGTTAGCAAGGACACACGCTAAAACAGAGTAAACCCAAATGGCAATGCTTGACTAGTTCTTTTTATCCTAATGATTCTCTTCAGAAAGCCAGGCGCTAGGAGTTCACGTCTCAAAAAGAGAAGAAAAAGAAGGATAAAAAAAAATGGGACTCATGCCTTTTATCCTTTCTTGAAACAGTATGACTGATTTTCTCACATAATGAAGGAGACTGCACAGCACAGACATTATTTCCTTTCAAAAGGTATGAAAGGCGCAGCGCATAATCCTGAAGCTGTCATGTTCATTACTGCCGAGAGCCCCCGTGCTGAAAGAGCAGCAACGTTACTAATAGGGCCAGGAGGCAACCGGGCTCTTTCCTCTAACAACCTCCATCTCAGCGCTGTGCCCTGCTGCTGCCACCTCCATAGAAACCTTATGTTGTGTTTCTGTCACTGTTTTCCCATTGATCTTCCAGGTAAAGAAACAAACAGAAGAGGGTGACAGAAAGAGGCGGTGATTTAAAGGGAGGTTATTTTTGTTCTTGTGGTGTGCCTGGAAGCAAGGCTTATCTGTTTGTTTATTTTTTCCCCTAAGTGTAAAATAATACTTCGACATTTGGTGAAGACAGTGTTGCAAAAGGACAGGAGGGGATGCTGTGTTTTCTGTCAAGTGAGTATTTCCTCTTACCGTACCCACTTTGCACTCTTCACATCTTTCTAAACTGATAAAACAGGCACCCCTAGCCTAAAACACTATTTTTCCCATTTTGTTCATTGTGCACACGTGTGCACGTGGCACACAGCCATTTGTATCCGTAATCCCTTGCCAGATGACACACTGCGTCGAAAAAAAAAACATTGGTCAGCAGCACTCCTGGCCACAATGACGAGATCATAGCAGAAGAAAACACATATTGTTTTGTCACTGGTGAAGGAACCAGAGGAAGAAGGTGACAAAAAATATGCTAAAAGGTGAAAGTGTCAGCATTAGACAATTGTAAGAGTACCAACTATTCATGTCCCAAGACAGCAAGAGCAATGTAACATGGGCCAACACCTACAGCAGCTGTAGGTACCACTGCCTAAAAGCCAGGAGAGCTCCGGCCACAGATGCCAGTCAGAAAAGTTATACCAAACCAGCAAGTAGTAGTTCAAAGCCACACAAGGAGTGATGCTGTGTGATACTTACAGCTGAATACTGGCAGGAAACCACTGTTTCCTTCACAAACTCTAATGTGTTTTTGCCCATGCCAATGAACTCTTTCCTCTTCTAAAGAACATAAACCTTTCACAATTTCCCTTGGCAAAGCCAGCCTCTAACAGTGTGGGATTAGAAGGCGGCTTTTTTTCTTGAGGGCATGTAATTTTCATATTTATTCTTCATGGGACTTTCAAACCATTCTCTGAAAAATCTGGTACTGGCCACTAGTTTTGTTTACTTGTCTTGTTTGCTTTTTTTTTCCCAAGGAAAGCATGAACACAGCCTTCCTCTACCATAACGGACACAAATGAATTTCTCTCATTTGAGGAAATCGCAGAGATTAACAAATCTGGAGGACAAAAGATGTATCTCACTTGGGCAAATCTGCTGCTATGATTGTGGCAGACCCAGTACCTAAGTAATGGGAATGCTTATGTTATGCTGTAGCTTTTAGAATAAAAATCATAGAGTATACATTTGCACTATATACACTGTGTGCACATACACGCATGTGAATGCACATGCCTGTGCCATTTGTTTACATACTTAACAGGTTGTGCACTCCTCTGGTGCTCTGTTTCAAAATATAATTATTCATTGGTATTCACTGTGCAAATAAATGGCCAGAGAAGGTTTTTTTCCCTGTTACCAAATGAACGTGCTCAGCAGTCACCTTTCAAGATTGCAATATTGCCATTAACATTTTCTATCTAGAATAAAAGCCTGCCTAATTCTGCTGTCTTTTACCAGAGTCAAAGAAACACAACTAGCAGAAATCAGTTTGTGGACAGCCTGATTTCTGACACACTATGGCTTCTTCTTCAGTTTTGTATGAATACGTTCTTAAAACACATAAACAAACAAACAAACAAAAAACCCCCAAACAATACCAAAGCCCCAAGCCCAAGCCAAACCACACTTTTATAATTCAAAAGGAGCATGCATATGGGAACCTATATTGGTACAGCTAAGTAATTCCTTATCTCATATTAATGTAACTTTTTCATTTTGACCAGTCTAAACAAATACAGAGAATGAACTTGCCCTGGGCCTGTATAAGTGGGTAGATTTCTGTTCCCTAATGAAAAACAAAGTCTAAGTGAAAAATAGTAAGAATAATGTTGAAACAACTCTTTTGAAACTTCTGCAACTTCCAGTGAGGGCTATAATTTTGCAATATAAACTGATATATGGCTTTTTTTTGCTGTAGTATGTCACCAGTTTTATGGGAATTGTTTAGATTCCTGAAAAACATAAAGGAAATGAATGCTGAAATTGTGACTCTTTTATAACTACTGTATTCAAATAGAGATTCCAAGTGGCACTGAAGTACACTTACTCAATTTAATTTATACAGAGTATGTATCTAGCGAGACTGAGAATATCAGATCAATAGCATGAAAGACAAATGGCAACGTAACCAATTCTGAATTGTTGGCAGATGGAAACAAGTGTGACAATATAATGTCATTTTGCTTTGCAATGGCCTATAAACAGAATATAAAGGGAAATACAAACAGTACTCTTCTTACACTCTACCTTTCCTTTAGTCTGATGATCAACCTAACATCTGTCCCCTGCAATGATACAAAAAAATCTTGGCATGGCAAGATTCTTGACATTAGCATTATTTTATTTTTAAAACCACAGAAATTTTTCTAAAAGCTTTTAAAAATGCACCTCCCAAGATATAATTTGTAATGTACAAGCAGGTTCTTGGGACCAGGGTACTTCAAAAACAATTAGATCCAGGTTTGCTGAATGGTATTGTAATGAAAGTTCCATAATTGGTACATAAACCAAAAAAGTGCATAGGATAAAAAGAGCCATCACCAATGACCAACTACAGCTTTGTGTAAGTTCATATAAATGACTGAGGTATGTACGGGAAATTTATCCCCAGAACAAATAAGAACCATCTAACAAGTAATACATAGTTTTCAAGTTCTACTTCATATTTTATTAATATCATATTAGTGCTGTCAGCTTTATTTGTATACCTGCTTACTCTGCTGGAGAGCAATTGCTTAGTTTGGAGAAAACAAGCCCTAGTAGTATCATGTTATTTTCTTTGTTGGATAAACAGGGACAAAGCTCTGCAATTATCTGTTTCCTCCTTTTGTCAGGAACTTTGGCATTCCTATTTCTCAGCAGTTCATTATTTACAGTGACAGTGAATGTATGGTATAACTCGGGTTCTGGCTCCGTGCATCTATTCAGTCTAACCTGCATCTCTGGTCTTGCAACCAGCAACACAATTTTCCTGCATTCTTCGCTGGAGAGCAATGCCACTGCCTCTTCCCGATTCTGGACATCTTGGCCATTTATCTAGAAAACAAATGGAAGTGGCACATTAGTTTCTATTTCCACAAAGCAACACACAATAAAGGGCAGATATCAGCTCATTTGTGCTGAATGTATGGACAATGAAACTCGCGCAACGGGCTCATCTTCAGCCCCTCCGTGGTAAGTGCCTTCGCTCAATTATGCGCTTACTGTAAGAGCTGTATCGATCGTTGAAGGATGGCGGACATCAGAGGAAGCAGTTATGTTCATAAATGTCCAACCTGCGCCCTGGTAACATACATCTAGCAACACAATTAACCAGCCCCTGACAGGTGACGTTCATCTTTCTCCGTTCAGAGTAATGGAAGTGTCACTCTGAGATAATAGTGCTGGTGGAAGCAAGACTGGTAATGCTACAGCTGAAATCAGTCACCCTGTATGCTGGTGGAGAGCCAATTAGAGAGCTACAGTATTATCTCTCACCAGGCAATACTTACAGGCCACTGCTTATTGCTGCTCCATTTAATCATTTCATATTTCTGTGGACAGCTTAGTATCCAGAACCACACAAAACATATGTATCCCTCTTACAACGGGATAATCAAAATAAAAGTGGTTCTCCAATGAGGACATGCTTTTCTTGCTACCTTTCTTCTATTGTGTCACCTCATTAAAACAGCCACATCCATGACTACATGGTAACAAACACATTTTGCATTGTCCAAAACCTTTTACTGAGGGAATCAAATAGAAGTCTTATTTTCCATGCATATTTGGTTTTGTCCAATTCACAGCACAAGAAGGGGATTCTCCTCATTGCGGCAAAAAACCCCACAAACAACAAAAACCAAACACAAAAAACCCCACCCCAAAACCAGCTTGGTCTATTTGAAAACGGCTGAAAAAAATACTGGAAGACAGAAGGATCTGAATATTTGGGGAAAATAAAATCTTGTAAGGGTTTGATTTCAAAGTAGCAGGAACTTCCAGGTTGAAAAGTAAAAAGAAAGTCGCATTTCTGCGTGTGTTTGGCCTGAAAGCCGTGGCTCAAAACCACAATTTAATTCAGATCAAAGAAAACTCCGGTGTGCCCTGACGATCTAATGCAGAGGTGTCAAACCCACTTTCACCAGGGGCCACATCAGCCTCGCGGTGGCCTTCAAAGGGCCGAATGTAATTTTAGGACTGTAAAAACGTAGGAGTAGTTACATTTATACAGTCCTAAAATTATGTTCAGCCCTCTGAAAGCAACCGTGAGGCTGATGTGGCCCCCGGTGAAAGTGGTTTTGACACCTCTGATCTAATGAGTGAAATGTCTTGAGACCCTTCAAAGCTTACATGAAGGGTCTGTGGTCTGTGGGAGAGCTGCCCTAACCTGACAAGTAGAGATGCAGCCAAAGAGGTGCAGGAGCAGATCTCCGGCTTGTGCTAAACACCTCCAGCCGCGGCGGCTGCTCCGGTGACACCCAGCGGCAGCGGTGGTGGCCCTGTGGACCTGCACAGCCTGGAGGTGCCCAGCCCCACCAGCTGCACCACCACGGAGGACAAGCAGGACTTCAGCCTGTCCCATGGCTTCTCAACCGCATGGACAGCACCTGTCAGCCTGGAGGTTCACAGCTAAAACCAGCAGAAGTTTAGGCGAGCCTCACTAGGACTGTCCCTATAAAACCTTTCCTTTGACTTTGTAACATTTCATGTGAAATACTCGGGCTGTTCTCAGATGCTTAAGGAGACTGGAAAGGTGACGGGAGAGGTGTGAGGTTTGTGAGAATGAGAAGGGGACAGTTTCAGCCTCAAAAACACGAGGAAAACCACTGTAATTTTGTGTCAAATAAACAAACCAGAGCGTCCCTCCCAGACTTAACCAATGCCATCCACCACCCATAGAAAATACCCCCATGCTCAAGGATCCGTCTCTCTCCCAGCCTCAGTATAATCCCCTCGTAATGGCACTGTCACCTTCTATTTCTCTGAGTTATCTCATCAATAAGAGTAGATAGAGGGTCAATGTGTTTTCAGATATGAAAGTAAACCCCACATAACTCTCTGGGTGTTAACTTTAATGATCAAACTCATAGCTATATATCAGCACTGACATTAAAGTAATGCTCCAGTCTACAAAAGGATGGCAGAATTACCTATACTTCTCTCCCAGAGTCTTTACTCACAATTGAAATGGATTTCATTAGGAACTGGAGAATATTTGCCTGAACTGCTGTTGGCTCTTCACTTCACACAGAAATTTAAGAAACCAAGGAAAGGAACAGAAAATGGACCTACTCTCTGTTTCCTTATTTTGAAACATATAGAGCAGGAATGAAAGTTGTTTCTGCTCAGTCAAATAAACTAGGTTTTTTTCTCATTTTTGAAAGTTAAAAATATAATTATATCCTGTCTGCTTTCTTCAGTAGGTAGAAAGATGCAGAGGCAGTGCACTGACTTTTCAACTCCTAGCTGCACCTCATGGTTTATTCCCATCACTCCAAGTACCACCCAGGAGCTCACTGCCCCCACGCTGTGGTGTCTGTGTCTTCTGGGTGGGGAACACCGTCCATCCTGTGAATGCTTTCACATTCCCAACCACAGAGTGACTAAACCAGCAGACCCTGAATGGGCCCTGGCATTAAAATGTGACTTCTTATTTCCTCTCCAAAAGACAGGCCACTTTGGTAAGCCAGCTTGTAGACCCTGTTGTGTTAGCTAGACTCCCAACGCCAATAGCAGGGTAAGAGATACAGGTACGGGTTTCAGAAAAGAAATTTCCTGCAGAAATGAAGACTGGAGGGAAGAAACAGGCTGATCTTGTGACAATTTGAAAGCTCATGTGCCTAAATTATTGAAGGGCAATTATAGAACCAGTTACAGAAAAGTGACTTGTCACACCAGGAATTACTTCTGGGGCTTCACTGAAAAAAGGTCAAAACACAAGGGAAATTGACTGGGAACCAGAACTAAAATGCTACAATACAGCAAGGACTTTGCAGTGTACTGATTTTTAGTAGCTGTTTTGTGATGTTGTCACTAGGGCAAAAAATGAACTATTCACTGCCCACTGAAAACAGAAACCCACTGCCATTCTAGCTCCTTCCCTCTCTGCATGGGTACGCTGCCCCCCTCCAGAGCCAGCTGCCCTCACCCACAGGGGTTGTGCTGTATCACACAAACCTGTCTTTGGGGCAGCTCTTCAAACGAGTGGATCAACAGAAATGAAGGAGAAAAAAAGAAAAAAGTCAAGATGGTAAATAAGAAAATAACTTAGAATAGCAATGTCTTATTGGTGGAAGAAAGAAAATATTAACAAAAGCCTAATGAAGTCCCCACTCAGGTATGTCCAAGATCATCCTTCACTAACAGCACTTTTTTGTACGAAAACTCTTACTATCTATGCTCAGCACAAGCGAGTTTTACCCAAATTTGTGTGATCAGTGAATGACCAGCATGTCTCTGACACACATATTTATGACTGCAGAATCCCTGTTTAGAATTTGACACTGAGATGAACATAGTGGAAATGAGATTTGCTAATAAATATGGCAAAACAAAAAAAGACATGGGACATAAGGGCATGAGCCAGAGCAAGTTTGTCATTCTCATTTTTCAGTACACGCACTCTAGCTCCCAGCTATTCTGTTAAAAAACAGACAGACATGGATTTTCTCATCGATCACAGTAACAAAGATAACTACCTTCCCTCATTAACAGTCCACAGAGAAGACAGCACTGCGCGTTTGTCTGAAAAAAGAGTTTAAGGAAGAGTCTATTGTCACATACTTGCAAAATGCGATCTCCTTCACGGATCCGGCCATCTCTGGCAGCAATGCTGTTTGGATCAACCTGCACAGGACAATATCCAGTAACGGAACATGGAAAGATTTTTACTGGAAATCATAACATCTGCACAATTGCACAATTTGAAAAAGTACCATTTTTACTCTGTACAGAGGCAATCTGAAGCTTCATTTAGAGTGATATAAACTCAACAGTTCTTTAAATAGTAGCATAAACTTGTTTCAGATAAAAGCCTAAAGACAGAAAGGGTTGGGAGCATAAGATTTTGAGATTACTACTTTCCTATGCCACTGTCAGGCAATAACCTTCAACTGTCAGAGCGCTAAGAATTAATGACAGAGTCCCTCTTCTCTGGAAGTTCACTATGGACAAAGGTGCTTCTGCAGCAGTTGTTACCTCCACACTGTCTTTGGGAAAAAAGCAGGTATATTTTTCTTTCACGAAAACATTTACTATTAAATGATTATCTCCGCTATCAATCTGTTATTTCCTCTGGAATTTTGCAGCTTGCAAGGAAACAGCAAAAAATCCCAAAGGATCTAAATCATATAGATCACTCACAGGTATTGTATATCGTTCCTGGTCTGAGTCAGTTAATTTTAAGTTAGTTTAACCTAAATAGATGTTTAGAGCTCCATTAACAGTTCATCAAAGTCACTATAGCTCATCCCTGAGCAATGACCTACTGTTCGTTGCAGGGCAATTCGATCTATCACCTTTCACTTGATGGTTATTTTAAATCATTTATTTTGTCTTGTCATGCCATAAGCTGTTTTTTCAAACCAAACATCTGAGTTGAACATTTGGTTTGCAGGTTACATCCTCTACAGCTGTTAGATATTATTTTCTTATTGTGCATTGTCACAGAAAAAGAATTATTCTGAAGTGCTTAATCAAGTACGTAAGACAATATAATTACATTCACTGTAAAAGATCTGAGAAATTTCTACCATGTAGGAAAACCAGCATATTTGAGATTTAATCCTGGAATGTATTAAGAGATTCCTGCACTTTCTTCATTCTCACAAGATCAAACAGATTTTAACAGCAGCAGTTATACAGTTGGTGGAAGACTTATTCTTGGTTAGTTTTATATTAATTCCTCATTCTTGTTCTGAGGTTGCGCTTTTCAGCTTCTCTGACATTGCTGCTGGTCTGTGAATTTGCAGTGTTGCCTTCATCCCCCTTCACTGATATGTAGGATAAATCTTTCTACCAATCCTCTCTGTCCATGAGCTTCACTCAGAATTTAGAATCACAGAATCATAGAATATCTCAAGTTGGAAGGGACCCGTAAGGATCATCGCATCCAACTCCCTGCTCCTCACAGCACTACCTAAAACTAAACCATATGACCAAGAGTGTCATCCAGATGCTCCTTGAACTCTGACAGGCTTGGTGCTGTGACCACTGCCCTGGGGAGCCTGTTCCAGTGACCAATCATCCTATCAGTGAAGAACCTTTTCCTAATGTCCAAATTTGGTTCAACATGTCCCAAAAGCAACACATTTGGAACACAGTTCATGCAGGACAATCGCCAGTGAGCTTGGACTCACCAGTGACCTTGGACTCACAAGAGTTCTGCTTTATCCAGGAAAACAACTCCCTTTGAATGGCTGGAGACTCAAAGGGAGCTAGTGTTCTTGGAATTCTTGTGGACTGACCCCGTGAAACACTAACACTGTGATATGTGCTGGATGCCATGTTTTCCCAGTGAAGCTAATGAAAACCTGAGGGTTCATCCCACCTCAGTATCTAGTATTCTATTTTCTGTCTGGCAAGAAAAATATTATTAGTCTTTCTACATATTCCCCTCCCAAGCTACTCTCTCCACTCACCTTTAGTACGTCTGTGTGTACCACAACTGTAACAAACCCACAAATAACGATTACCCACTGTGACGATTACCGAGGTTGTAGCAGAGGGAGAACGCAAGCAGGGTGTACAGAAGGTGCTTTTGTCCTTAAAAATTCTGCCTGATTTCCATCATAAGGGCATATTTCTTTCAAAATTCAGACCATGCTCAGACTGCTTTGTACTTCTCTAACTATGATGTTGTAGTTAAAAGCATTCACATTAAAGAAGCTCACTAGTAATGATTACACTACTTGGGTAGCATAATTTAAACCGATAATCTAAATGAATTGAAAGTGACACGTGCTGGCTGATGGCCGACGTGTCTGCTCTCTGGTCTCAGAGCAGTTGTTCTTACATTCCCTGGCACGTTCAGCCCTCCACCATGAGCATCTCTCACACTCCTCCCCATCGCCACATCCTTACCTCGCTGACATAGATCCCCGTGTCCTCCTCATCATCGGTTCTGTAACAGACAGTCAGCCCCAGCTTCTCTTGGCTGCTAACACGGCACAGCTCCACCTCCTACAAGAAAACACACAGGCTTGCATGGTGGCTTTTGCCAAGGGTGGAAACAATTCTGTAGCACAATAGAGCACCAAGCCTACTCATAATGTAGGACACACTCATACTCAACTCATACTGCAGAATCTACTCATACTGCCCAGTCTCGAGACACAATATTTTGTGAGCATCTTTAAGGGGGGAAAGTATTCTGTGAATTAAGAAGGAAATGCCAATATATTGTAGGTTCAAGCTGTATAGAAACAGTTCAGTAAGACATGCCAAACTTTGAGAAATATAGCTGTGCATCGGTTTTGCAGTTTTTTGCTTTCTGATAATAGAAGCTGACTTTCTGTATATTGCATAGCCAACTATTGATTTATAGGATATAAAACAGACTGGCTACACATCAATCAATCCATCCATCACACAAGTGCCACTCCCTTCTAACAGCAATCCAAGCCATAAAGCAAAAGCACAGCCTTCCATTAATAGCATAATTCCTTCCCTGGCCAGTTTAGTGCCATAGCTTCATTGCAGAAGCTGTCAGGCAACAGAAGGATGCTTCAAGGAATCTCCTGTGGAGCTGAACAGCCGTGGCATCCTTCTCAATTGTGAGATGATGCAGAAAACATGTTTTTAGTGCCAGATGTCCCAGCAGTGGCATCTCATGAAAAGTGCAAGTTTTAGGGCAGATGGCACAGTAATAATTACTACATACACCCATCTGAGTTAAGCCTCTTTAGGGTTTCATGGGGGAATCATTCACAAAATGCAAAGCTGCACTTGATTTGAACACTGTGAAACAAGTAACTTAATAAAGCATGATGAATCCAATAGTACAGGATATTAGCTTAGTTGCATATGGGAAACGTTAGCTGATATATGTATTTAAAGGAAGTCTGCAGGTGACGTTTGGAGCTTAACGGCTTCTGCTTCTCATGGCTGTGTGAAAAAAAGAAGAGACAAAACCAGGCTTCAGTTCTTAGTCTGTGATACAGAGCTTGTTTGTCCCCATCTCCAGAGATGTCATGCAGATTAATCCACAAACAGGCACAGGGCGCACAGCAGTGAGGACTCACTACTGAGTCCGATCGAGTTGTGGGGAGCAGGTGTCAAAATACAACAACTTAGAGAAAAACCTGCAGTTCACACACATGGATTAGCTTATGAACCCCGTGCCATTTCCATTTCAGCTCAACATCTTTGACGAAGTGCACTGCTATGGCTTGCTCCCCTGCTCTCTCAGTAACCTACACATACATCTACATGGGTTCAGTACCTGCATAAACCCTATAAACTGCTCCCTGGACTTCAGACATTCTATGTCTTAATGGAAACCAATAAAATGTAGAAAATACCACAAAACCTGTAGTATTATTTAGTTTTTATTAAATATGGCAGGAGTTTTAAATAGGATGGCAAGAAGTGGAATTAGTCACCAGTACATGCTAAACACTGGGTTTGAAAGAAGAAACAGGGGACCATGTTTTATTAAGGAAGAAAATTGCAGTGACCTGATTTTGGCATTGGGAGTGGAAGTATGTGTACTGAAGGAAGGCCTATTCAAAACCCATAATAATTGATGCCTCCAGAGGGAAAGAACACTTGACTAGAATTGTAATATTAGGGAGAAATTACAGTAACAAAATGGCTTCAATTACAGCAACAAGGTATACTTTTAAGGAATAAAGAAGCTTGCGGTCCCTTGGAGGCCTATAAGGAAGCCTAAATGCACCATAAAGGACTGAGACTGGGGCCTTTAAATCAAGGCAAATGAGGAGCTGTGCACAAGCTGAAACCCATTGTCTTTCATAGTCCTGCCGGCACAACCTCCCACCTCCCCACGCTGAGGCTGGACAGGGGCCCCAAGGACTGCTCCGAACAGAATTCCTTCGGTCGGGAATGACCTTGAAGTTCTTGTGGATGATTTGTCTCACAATGTTACTACAAAGCTGTACAAGTGTTTCAGGCTGCAAACAAACTGAATCCTTTCAGTGTGCTGGCTCAATGAGCAGAATAATTCAACCACTTAGGGCATGAAAGAGCAAAGGAAAATGAAGATGACCCTAGAGGCACCATCCTGGGAGTCCAAGAGGCTTGCTAAAACTGTCTCTGGGAACCAGCTGGTGACAAATACCAGTGACTAATATCCTCTGACTGGGAGGCACCAGCCTTGGCTGTACATAGTGCTTGAGTTGCCACAGCTTTCATTTCTCCTCCCAGAAACAGAGCTTAGAGCTGAGATCTGTGTGCTTAGTACTCTTGGGACTACCTCTGTCCTAAATTATGGTATGGGATGTAGTCTGATGACTGCACATGGCTGCGGCTGCTTTGATGCAGTAGATACCTATGACTGAGATACTGCTACTTAGCGTTAAAGGCCCAACAAACATTTCATGTTTTTCAATCTAGACTCAAGTACATACTTTCCTGCTGCACATCTGCATTACTAACCTCACGGCATCTTTTTTTTGTACAGAAAATGCGATACACCCTGGTGACATTCAAACAAATCAGAGTGGACAAAACATCTTTGAGAACTTCAAAACCACTTTGCATAAAATATTAAATAATTTCTCAGAGCAAAAGCCCACAAGTCCAGTCTTTAGCTTTATATAACAAGCACATCTGAAACAACATCAGAAGAGGGGCAGTAACTAAGACACTAGAGAACCTGTACCATCATGGTCAGAAGCATTTGACATTGCATTTTGCAACAGATGCTTTTTAGTGTTGTTGTTGTTATTTTTTTGTTTGTTTTTCCAACTGGTCTTTATCAGAAGAAACAATAAGTTTGGCAGCAGTAATGAATTTGCAAGAATGTAGTTTCCTTCTCTGAAATCCCTTGATAAACATGCACATAGACACACACACACTGTCAAACACATACACATCTAGTTGGTTTCTCTTTGGGTTTTGTGTGTGTGCATGTAGGGGCTGAACTGACAGTCTTCAAAATTTAGCATTTTAAAAATCTATGAGAAACAATTTTTGGGGATTCATGAAGTGTGCTGACAGATGGCGTAAGAAGGGGGACTGAGAGCTCGGGAGATGACAGCCTCCCTCTCTTTTGGGCACTCGGGGGGCAGTTGCCCCTCAACACAAAGAGTATCCTGCTGCCAAGTGACAGAAATCAATGCCAAATTGCTAAATCTTTGACTTGTTTCTTCTTTTCTCTGTGTAGGCAGAACAATAATTCAGCACATTGCTACAGTGAAGACAGTACTTTAAATTGTTTTGCCACAAATTATTTGGTTAAAAGATAGACATGGAAATTAGAATAAGGACTATCTTATCTTGAAAGACTGGGATGCAGATTTCCAAGGTAGCTGATTTCTTCAAATATAGAAAAGATAGCAAAGAGATGCAGATCATGCACCTGAAGGACTGAAAACTGGTTATATTGGTTATCCTCTGAAGTGATGAAGTAGTGGCTGTAGCCTCTGGCTCCCAGTTAAAGGCTGTCATTCACAGCAATGATGGAAAACCAGTTTACAGGCTGTCAGCCTCAAGAGACATAAAACCAAACAAGGACCGGTCACCTCTTTGGGGAGAGAAGGCTATGTTAATAATGTAATTTCTCTCAAGTGGTAGGGAAGTAGATTATAAATGTCATAAACTGGTCTGTTGGTTTTCTAGGATTGCTGAAAAGAGGTTAAGGGCTGTTAAAGGAGATCTTGTAAAAGTTTGCATCAGTTTGCAGTTACAGTGGGTCTTTCAACTAAAAGCTAGATTGCAAAGAGTAAAGGTGATAGCCTGTTAGAAAACAGACCATGAACCAATTCTTCAGTGACCATTCCTAAACAGCCTTTTAGGGGCAAAATGAGCTTTGAACAGGTTACAGCCTAAGAGGGAAGTTCGTGAAGTTTCTTCTTGCAGCGCTCAGATGTAGGACAAGAGTTATTCATCTGATGATCTTGTGCTGGAATAATTACACACATGGAAAGCTTACTCTGCCCCATTTTTCTTTGCTGACCACTATGCCAGTGGTCTCCACTAAGCCATGCACACCTATGGATCCTTCCCCCACTTCTGTCAAGACTAGCTACTCCCTGTTCAATGCCGTTCAACTCATTTGTAGTGTGGCTGAGCTCTGCCCCATCTATTCACTGCTTGTTGGTTTCTCTCACTTCCACTCGAACCATCCCACCCCTCTCCACCAACACAATCTTTCTGTCTTCATCTTCAAAGCCCTTCTCAGTTCACTCTTTCACTAGGCAACCCCTCACCCATATTCACAGAAAGCAGCCTCATTCACCCTTTTCTCCCATTTCACCCCAAACATTTCCATTCTCAGTAAGTGCCCACATCCACACAGCCCCTGCATCACCTTCCTTTTACTCTCACATTATAACCTGTGCTGTTACCTCTACCTATAGAAGTCTGTAAAGAAATTATTGCCTGGTAAGCAGGAAATCCTGTCCACTAAAGTGACTGTGTCTCTGCGTATGAATCATGCTTTTGGCTGGGCTCTACTGAAATAATCATTATTACTGACACTTTGTTCGCCTTCTGCTCTCTCACTCTCCAATCCTTTGTTTGTCTTGCTTTCTCACACTTCTGTGTGATGAGAAGAAACTTTTATACAGGTGGGAAAGAAGGTAAAAAAGAAATTGGATTTCAATACAAATTAGTTATGAACAGCAAGCTACCCTCTTCCCAAGGAGGGAGACTCTCAAAGCCCCCACAAGAACTTGCAGTGTTTGGATGAAACTGAACAGTTTTGAAACTCAGAATAAACTTGGGATCTGATGTGTCCCTTCCCCAGGAACTGCTGGGGAATAAACGGGTTCAGGGAATCCCTGACGCTCTCTGTGATATTATTTTTGTTGAATTTGACCTACTGTACTCACAGAATTAGTGAAGACATTGATTGAAATCTTTCCACGGAACTGTGCCTCTTGGGCTGCTCTAGTGCAACAGACATTTAAAGAGAAAAACACTGTCCCAGCTCTAAAGGGTTTAGCGTCCAGTTGCTGGACACTATGATATTGTCTCATCTCATTCTATGTCAATTTTTACTTTTTGTCCACTCATGACTTACTGGATGTGAAATGTAATAAGACTAGTTTACTGTATGTACTGTAGACCAGTATAACTAATAAAAGGTAATCAATTATTCAGCATTATCCTATAGTATGACAAAGGTAAACTTTACACGTGGCTACTTCATGTCCAGACTATGCTGACAAGGAAACTTGCCGATCCCCTTTTCAATTTATTTGTGTACGGCAACGCACTGAACCATTTCCAGAACAGAAACCTTTAATATGGAAACATTAAAAAAAGGTTGCCATTGCGAATGACAGAGGATGAACTTATTGACTCAGGTAACTGGTTGCAAGACCAAGAAATTTAAACTTTCTGAAAAATCACTGGGTGTATTTTAAATTACTGGGCATGTGTTTGAGAGCCTTTCCTGAATGATGCTCTAGACTGAGGAAGGCAATTTCCCTACTTTCTCAAATTCATCATAATTTTGAATAAATTTAGTAAGATCTTGGCTCATAGGACAGTTTTTTAGCAGGTTTCCAGAAGTCTTCTGCCTTTAAGTCCCTATTGCCTGTTCAATTGTAACTGCTTTGGTGCAGTCACCTCATAACTTTTTGTGACTTGTTTTCCTTATCTATAAGCAGAAAACAATGCAAACACTACCAAAGTAGCAGGCCATAAAAGAATAAATGATTACAGTGTTGGAAGGGCACTGCAGAAATATTATAAATACGCTACATACTTCCCATATTCCCCGTCTGCCTTTATAGCAATTGTTGCACACCACTAAAAGGACCAAGAGAGACTATCAAAGTCGTAACAGCTATTGAGTTCCCTTCACCCATACAGTATATTAGAGTAATGGGTCCCATGAACTCTGGTAACACCATTAGAAGGGACAGCATGGAATCAAAACACAACAGTATTTTTTCTAAATGGACAGTGTGTGATAATTTCAGTTAACATTTAAGTCCTCATTACAATGAGAAAATAATCTCACCATTGAGACACAGTCAAATACCAAATTAATTTTAATTCGTGTTACTCTCTAGTATAACAGAACCTGTGATTCTCAGGGTTTGTATTTTTGTGACATGGTAAGACAGAGATTCCTAAACATGTTCTGTTTATGATACAGTCACTTATTTAATTTCTTAGCATTAACTAGCATCCACCTTGTCTCCTTAACTCCATTACCTTTAGAGAAAAAGCATGTCAGCTTTTCATGCTGGTTATTTATCAGCAGAGTCCAGCCCGTAAAAACAAAACACTGTGCTTTCTTACCTCTCCCCTTCGAAAACTCGCCTGAATGGAAAAAAAAAAGTCGGAAAGGAGAAGGGAAGTTTTGCTATTTACAAGTACGGAATTGCCAGATTTTAAATTAGGAGTCAACTCAACAGTACATATATAGTTTTTAGAAACGGAAGGCACCACGGTATATGGGAGGATTTCTGCTTCACCCGAAGATAAAAAGCTGCCAGTCTGGAAAAGTCCTTGTGTGGTGAAACAAACAGTACAATTCAGATATGCTTTATCTTCATCCTAAAATGTATGAAAGAGCTGTATCTTGGCTCAAGTCTCTAAGGTGGCTGACAAATTCCATCTATTAATACTAAGTCCACAGTAATGTAATGTGTTTTAAAGCAAAAGACTTCAGAGAAAGGCAGTCTGTGGAGGTCTCTCTGGGTTCAGCAATTTTTCTGTACCATAGGACGATTATTAGTACCTCTTGGATCAAAACCAGATTATGAATTGTTAACAGTTGCTACTATGGCAACATCAAGGAAAATAAAACAAACAAAAACCAGAATTATATCTTCATAGACACCTAGAACAATGCAGTTATCACCAATTAGTGAATCACTGCCCATCACTAAATAAGTGGCCATGTACGTACTCCGAAACAACCCCAAGAGTGAGCTGAAACACCTTCATGTTCTACCCCTTTATGAACCATTATCAGGCAGAGCTCCAAATGCTTTATGCAGTTTACCTTATAGCTGGGATGACCTAAGTGTTTGCAAATGCTAAAATACACCAAGGTTTAGCTGACAGGTTTTATGATTATGTCCTTGTTTTCCTCAGTTTCTTTCACAATAGCTTGCAAAGTAGTGTCTTTGTACCAGACTGCACTTTCAGAAGAAATCAAGGCTTATTGAATGCAATGAGCAGACCTGATATCTGATGATCCAAGGTGGAGAAGTGTAGTATTTAGCATAAATTCTAAGAAAAAGAGAAAACAAACCCAAAATAACAAAGCAAAATAAGAAAAGAGTAGTTACTTTTATATTTGCTTTTCCTTTTTACCTGTAGCTAATGCTAATAGCTAATGCTCATCTTGCTAATGGCATAATTGACTGGATGATTGACTGAATGAATGAAGAACAAAAGGCCAAGAACACAGTACTTACAGAACAGCTCAATAAAGAATTAACTGAGAAAGTACATAAAGGTCTGACTTGTTTTAATAAACTAGTTATACTGAAAAAAAATACCCATCCATCTGAGCTCATGTCTCTCTTCTGAAGCATCAAACAGAAGTGCACGAGGACTACAAGGACTACACACACCTTAAAATTAGGATTCATTCTTCAGTAGCGTCCTGTGTCTGCCTTATTATAGGTGAGATCAACCTCCAGTTTATAAATATAGTTGAATTTTGGCTGCTCTTCACACTTTCTGTCTGGGATACTATAAAAACTGCAAAGTCAGATCAATTTTATCAGCTGCTCTTGCTAGCAGCTTCTATAAACTATGGAAACCAGGCAAAGCTTTCAACCTCATAATCATGTTTAGTAATCCCAACTCTGCAGTTCTGTCTCATCACCAGGAATGATGTAAGCACCCGGATTATTATCACACAGAGCTCCAAACAAGTGAGCATCCTGGCAGCATCTTGATAATCACGTTCACTTTCTTGGTCTCTTCCTCCACATGACTCGAAGGACACACCTTTTCCAGGCTGAAAAATCGCCAGTCATTTACATTGCTACCTTCTGTAATATTTAATCTTCAAAATGCCACACACTCTTCATCACTGGCAAGTAATTCTGCTCATGAAATAGAAATACGAAATACAAACAGAAGCAGAGCTATCCCTTCACTCTTCTTATAGGAACGGTTCAATCTAATGAAGTCCTAGGAGGGTAGAGAGCTAACAGTGGAACTACTAAAAAGAAAAATTCAACTCAAATTCAGAAGTGACAAGAATGGTATTACACGTTACATAAAAGCATATGTTGCAAATGAGTGTGGGTATAAAACAGAGGAAACGACAGCCTGGATTTGCAACAAAAGAACATCATCAGCAGAATGAACGGTGCTCTTTAGACTTCCTTTTATAACACCATTTATTTCACCGCTGAGTTGGTACCATTCCATTGTGACTGTCACGTACAAAGATCAGGGTACGTACAATGAGTAAGACTACACACTTAAAACAGATGCTTGGTGTTTCAAACAAGTATCACATTTCACCTTACCCAGATCATGTTTACAAATCTCTTAGGTAGGCTTTGTTCAGTAAGCCGTTATGTCTTTAACAATGACCAAAAGTAATTTGAGGAAACTCGGAACAGAGATGTGTAAATCCTCAGATCAGTAGAAATCATCACAATGATCCATTTTAAATACGATGAATTATTTTTTTCCTATAGGCTACCTATCTCTGTTTAGATGAAGAGACTCTGTGGTGCCTTCAATGTACATTTAACCATGTAGTTTCATTTTAAGGTAGATACTTAGTTTTCAGGCTTGGGGTGGGTGTTAAGTATTTGTTTGCTTGTGTGTGCATGTGTCCAATTGCTTGTGTGTGCATGTGTCCAAGTGTGCTGGAAGGGAGGGAGTGTGTGTTTGTAAATTTATGTATATGTTTATATGGGTACATACAACATGTATATGTCTGTGTGTAAGTGCGTGCCAGTCACTGACAAAATAATTCATTTAAGAGCATGATTGCTGCTCTTGAAAACACAGAGATAATACATACATGTACAATGAGAATGCAAAAGTGTCAGATGACACCACAATTCGCAGAACCACAGCAGTGACTTTTGCAGCCATCTCTGGACTCTACTTTTTAATGACAAAACGTGTGGAAGACTAATTACTTTATTAATAACTGCAAAAAGAGAAATGGCAAAAGGAAACAAGAATTTTCAGCTTGATAAACAAGCTCATCTGTCATAAGCTAGATCAGTCAAATGTAAAATGTTCTCTCACTTTACCTCGATGATAACTGCATGTTTAGGGTGAGCTACTGTAAAGAAACAGCTCACAGGAGAGTCTACAGAGAGGAAATGCCCATCACTGCAGCTTTCTTAAGTGTACCAATAAAAAAAAGATCAAAACTGCCTGGGATTCTGGGGCTGCCAGACTGAAGGCAAGTAATATCACAGGCAAACAAAGGCTTCCTAGACCTGAGAACTATCCTGACGCCATCAAGACTTAACACTTTCTGTCAAAAGGATTTTCCAGGAAATAGGTTAATGTCTACGCAACACAGGCTAATTGTAGGCTATATGGCAGAAATACACAGTGTGAAACAGAGTGCAAAGAAACCGACCTCCCCTTCAGAGGTCACTGTAGAGTCTTATTGTATTCTTTTCACAACAAATAAACCGTATTTAAATGTTTGTAGTGGATTTAATTTACAAACACTGGTCAATTCCACTGGAAAAAGAATGCTTCCATCAGAAAATCAAAGCTCTTAACTCCTCTGGTACCCTCACCATGGAAAGTAACAACCATTGTAGGATTTTAGCAGATTAAAGTTCAGTTTTAGAACCTGTTTTGTAAATACTTATGGAGATTGGGTAGAGTTCAAGATTTTGCTTTGAAAGTGACTGACATTCTCATATTGTGAAAATAACATGAAAAAATGAGTTCATTTTTCCCCCCTCTAACACTCCCAGTATGTCCTGTTATGCAGATTTTACATAGATAGGCACATCCACAATGTACTCGTGGGCTATTTGGATGGAAATAGAAAAGCTATGGAGCAAGACAGAGACAGCCTAGATGTAAACAAGCTGGAACTGCTGGCAGCTGTGCTGTTACAAATAAAATTGTATTCCCCACTGTAGTCTCACTTATCAATTTTGACAGAAGACTGTCCTGACTTCTCATAAACAGCATCGAAAAGGACAAATCACATTGGGTGTCAGATTTGCCAGAATGGATTTGGTTGGTAGCTTACCACAAAGAAACAGAGGGTTATCTCCATTCCACATGGTGGGGAAAAATAATGCTCTGTCCAAGGGGTGGGGGCTCTACGTCATAGGATGAAGTCTAATTTAATCCTCGTTTTTTAAAGTCTGGTTAGATTTAAGAATCTCTGACACAAGATTTGTTTACATCAAAGCAGAAAGGAAAAATATCAGCAAGCATTTCTCAAATGCATAACCCAAAAGCAAATACAACACAGAATAATAAATATTTAAAAACAAAATTACTTTCTTGCTGATCTCTGCTTTATAGCTACACTTACAGCCACATGCTGCTTTGTGTCCAGACAAAGAATGCTCTGGGACAGCAGGATGCTGTAGACAATGATACCAGTGTTAAAAAAAAAAAAAAAAAACAACCAAAACCAACAAAAACCAGAATTAATATGCTGACATACAGGCATCTATTAATAAAATATCATCTTGCAACTGTGGGAGCAGAATTTGGCCCTGGAGCTGATGAATCCTTTGATAATAAAGAAGGTCCATTTGACATGGGAATTCATTCTCTCCTTGTAGCTCTGGAGAGAAAATCTTTGTTGCGCACTATACTGCCATGTAGGAAATCAAACAATGGACCAAGTTCAGGCATGGCAAGCCTGAGAGTGCATATTCAGCAGTCTGATGTGTGATGATCAGTAACAGCCTGATGGCCTTGAGTGGGAGGAGGAAAACACCCAAGTGTCAGCTGAGACTCCCAGAGGGTGAGGACAGGGGATGGATGGCAGTCACTGAGCAGATGGGGGAACGGGTTGGGTTGGATGAACGATGGAGCTGGACTATGAATGTGAGAAAACTTCGATCACCGCGCTATGAACAAATTTAGTGTTGCAGTGGGAAGAAGGGTTTAAGCATATGGGAATGAGATAAACACAGCTTTTAATTCTGCAGGCCTTCCAGTCTTGGTGTAGCCTTTCTGACTTGCTTTTAAAGGATATTTTAAGCCTTGAGCTTAAAGACACATGGTGGACTTCACAGTGAGTGTATCTCACAAGAATATCAAAGATGGGGAAAAAAAATGATAGATTACAGGCTTCCTGGCTGCAAAAGGCTCAACAGCTGGCAGCGTATCCTCCAGGAAGTCACAAACATCCACTTGAACCTCAGTTTTTCCCCTTAGCTAGCATGCATAATACCAAATCTTCAGATCTCTATCAAAAAGATAAATCCAAAAATCAACCCTTATGGGAAGTATTAAACATAAAGTACCCTAAATGCTATTAAAAACCTTTTTTTTCCCCTATTGTCTGGATGATCATACTTACTGAAAAGTAAAATGTCCTCAGCATATTTGTTATTTCAAACAAGCCATGGTCTTACTTTTCTCCCTAATTGTTCCACCTCCCTATTCATTATCTTTATTGCTGTTCTTTCCTCATGGTGCAGTATGAATGCTAATTTATTAGAAGTACTTAACTACATAAATATGTTTTCCAATGTTATGTATGCATATATGTTTTCACCAGCTTGAGACCCAACACCCCTTCTGCTATGTTCTGCACTTGAGAAAACCATGAATTCTTGCTTTCTGAGCAGAGATCCACGATGAACTGCCTGTATATAGTATTTCTCAGCAGTCAGCTTTGATCCTCACTTTTGGTCTTTCACTCAATATAAGTGTGAAGTTGCAAGGATATGAGAAAAGTATAATTAACTATTATAGATGATCATATGCAGCTAAGGGTTTTCTTTTCACTAAACTTAGATTCTCACTTTCTTCTCACTGAACAAAGTAGGTGGGAATAGCACAGATGAGACAGAAACTCAATCTTGTGGTAAAATGAGATAAGTAGACTGGAGTAGCAACTACGCCATTGTGCAGTGTGTGTGAATATACTAAACTGTCACATTGGCTCACAGTCTCTATTCCAAAGGACTCCTCTGCTTTTGGGCAATTTTGACAAAAAATAAAAGAAATAGAATTATTATTATTACATGTATTTGAAGTAAAAAATTCTGACTTTTCATTAAAGCTCCTATCCTGACTCCCATACTGAAATTCTTTGGCTTTCACCATTGAAAAATAAGAGATACAACTAAGGAATCACTGGTCTGAGCCATTTAAGTCAGGGATGGGGTAGGGGTGGGGGAGATAGAAAGAAACTGTTCAAACCTTACCAGTCAAAATTTGGGGTTTGGGGGATTTCCAGAATTTGCTCCCCAATCTGTTTTCCAATGAAAATGGCTTTGACATAAAATGTTAGAACAGACCTTCTCTTGGTTATCAGGCAGGAATTCAGCACTCTGCATCTGCTTAGAAGCCAATTAACTAGTTAGGGGGCTGGAGCACATCTCCTGTGAGAGGAGGCTGAGAGAACTCCATTCAGTTGGCCTTTTGAAGAGAAGTATTTTCTCTAATAATTATTGCTTCCTTCCACACCAAATGCAAGGGCCCAGAGAAATCAGAGCCACTCTTCCTGCAGGTGCACAGTGACAGTCACATGAGGCAACAGACACAAGTTGCTACTCAGGGAATTTCAACTATATATCAGGAAAGGACTTCTTACCAGAAGGGCAGTCAAACACGGGAAGAGCTGTCCAGAGATGTTGTAGACTGTATACTATAAAACATAACCAACTATGACTATATCAGCTATACAATCAGCATCCACTTCTTTGCCCCTCGACGACAGGCTCTCTCTGCCATTGCTGGACTTGCTTCAAATAGCGGTACTTGAAAGCAACTCAGAAAATTTAGTGGTGACATCTACTGAAGGGAAAGGGGCAATATTAGCACATGACATCAGTGCTAAAACCTTTACAGTGACTTCTCTTACATTTCTGTTTGACATTCATTGTGTTGGAGATTGAGGTCTGGAAAGGATCCAACACCCGCAAAAGCTCTGTCTGCTTGGAAACCAGTCTCTGCACTTGAGACTGCCAGATACATCCTCCTCTGTCCATGAATGCCTTCTTTGATAAACCATGGACCTTCTCAGGAGAAGACCCCTATGTCTGGAGTGTTCCTGACTCTAAGTGTATAAAAACATTCAAATCTGATACATTTCAAAGGGTAGAGGAAAACCTGTTGAAAGGAAGAAGGAATTATGATAAGATCAGGAACTTCAAGCCCTCGGTAGACAGCTATTCCCCTTCTAAAATCACATATACTGCAGCTGTTTCTAAACCTGATTCCCAACTCTCCTAAGTTTAGAGCTCTCTCTAAATTGTAGTATGTGCATTTTTCTAGCCAACAAACCTCAGATGCATGAAGTCCACAGGTTTATGGGTTATCACAGCTGCAGTTCAAATCAGCTGAGAATCACTTGGCATAACCAGCTTTCACTTTTTGCAATAAATTTCACCTATTGCAGGTAAAATCATACTTTATTTTTGCTGTATTTCAAAATGTTACTGCCCAGCATTTGGCTCTGTAAACATTATTATGACTGCCGCCTGCCTGCTTTGGGCCTGAAACGTGTCAGAAGATTTATCTGCCTCATCAGCACCTTCTAAACACCCAGGCAGCCAATCGAAATGGGGAGGCATAACAGATGTGCCAACATCTGCTGCAGCGAGCATTTATCTGGACAGCAGAACATGTAGCTGTAGATTCAAACTCCTAACCAGTTAAAATTCCACACATTTGGACAGGCTTGATCTACAACTGTGTGAAGGCTATTTTGAAGTATTAATTAAAATCAAGTTGAAAACATAATTTTTCAGTTTTAGGCAGCTCTGAGAAATATACTTCCCTGTAATTTGCTTTATGCATTTCAGACACAATAAAGGCAAAATACTATGAAAAAGCTAAATTTAAAGTTAAGCTTATAAAATTAGAAATTCTTAGAAAGCGCTAAGCTACAATTCCACCCCACCCATGCTGTTGTTTACTTTGAGATACATTCATATTAAAATATGTATAATTAAAATATGCAAATTTTAATCACATACATGTGCCTATAAATCAAGCACATGAAGCAATAGCCAATGATTTTTAAAACACAATTTCATTTTCCTGGCACCAAAATGAGGTCTTTGGGCACCATATCCATGCTGAGTTTCAGCTGTTCAAACTTCTGTTGCACATGGAAATGTCCTCCACCCCCAAACACATACTCGTATAGATTGATGAAATCATGAGATGAAATACAAAGCAAACTCATCATGTGCTTTTTTGATGCACAATACAGTTTCACCTGTATTCCTGCTCACCAAACCATGCCCTCCAGGAATGACTATCACATTCTCTTTGAAGAGCTGCCTCATTAAATAAAAAAGCAAACTTCCAGAGAAAAGACCTCTCCTGCTTTTTTGATTTCTCCTCTGAAGGCCCAGCATGCATAATATTGATACCTTGTTTAAAGTCCATTTTTTGTAAAAGGTTCCCTCTTGCTAGGGGGATTCAGCCCTTGCTTCCTGTGCTCTTGAATTTCCCAGGATATATGCTTTAAAATAGTGACATTATAATAAACTGGTTGACATGACTTAGGTTATTTTTAAAAGAAAATGTAAAAGAAACTATTTTCTCCCATCTTTTGTCTGTATAGCTAGATTCCATGTCGCCAAGAAATACTACACAAACTTTCAAGCACAACACATTTGAAAAATAGTATTAATAAAACCCTTAGAAACATTTTAACTGGAAAGCATATATGGAGGTATGTGGTATAATAGTATAAAAACTGTCTAAACAAAGCATTTCTCCAAACCAGAAGATTTATAATCCACATATTTCCATAAATATGAAAATATTGCCAGCACCTTTCTCTTCCTTTGCTGAGTGAAAAACATGTGCCATATATTGTAACGTTGCCCAACAGTAAAGTGCTGCTGAACTAAGCTCACTTTTCTTCATTTTCCTGGGAAAACATAAGCTCCAACAACAAGGAAGAATTTTTATTAGCTTTCAGGTGAAATGAAGAGTAACTCTCTGTTTCTTTTATGAAATAATGAAACAAAATAAATATCACTGACGTGATATATTTTCCTCCTGTTTTAAAACACAATAAATGGTAATAACTTTGATAAATTTGCCCATGGCAATTTTGAGTCTTTTTCTCCCCATTCTCCCATGATCCTGTGTAGTTGTGGACACAACTAAGTCACTAAATTGGGATATTCATTAGTTAGAGGAGGTGAGATGACAGTAACTTCATCTACTTTGAATGTCAGAATTTTGTGATGACATATAGCAACACACTCAAAATTAACAAACAACAGTGGCAGAAACTACGCTGACATCCTCTTTCATCTAAATGATTCAATGACTAGCAAGGAAGAAGAGGGATTTAATGGCCAAAAAAGAGATGCACTACAAGTAAGGGCTCCTGGGTTTTACCGCCAGTTCCGTCACTGACTGATTTGGCAAGTCCCTCAATAAAAGCGTCCTTAGTTCACCTGCTTGTGAATTCCTGTACCAATGCAGGACATAGTAACACTGAAGAACCTCAGTGGAATGATGCTAACTTTAATTAATTGATACTTGAAAAGTTACTTCAATTCTTAAGAGACAGATGAAAAAGTAAAAGGAAATGACTGCTCCTTTTACCACTCCTTTGCTCATTTACAGTGTACAATTGGCCACAGTTAGGGAGAAATCACATATTTATTATTGTCCACATGTAAATTATGCTGAATTAAATCCCCAGGCATTTTAAAAATAAAAATGCCAGTGAAATACATAATCTTGAGCTGTAGTACACCAAATGCATGCTAAAAGTGTTTCCTTTTAAGTATTATACAGTGCTATTCAAATAAATACAGCAAAAAAATATTCCAGTGCCACTTCTCCATTTTAACTGTGACCTTTGCCATTTTTACTCCATAGTGACAGTCAGCTGGATCACAGGCCAAGTGTTAGCAGCTCAGAACTCCTTTTGAGTTCAAAGGAAAAAAAAAATCGAGCAAGAGTTTTAGAAGCCTCGATCATTGCAGTGTTTTCTCAGGTCCAAATGAAACAACTCTATTAATCTATTTACTTGTCCAGGAGACTTCCACACAAGCTTTTCCATGAATAGCTTTAAAATACAGCCCATCTTTTTCCCTGGGTTTGTATGATGCAACAGGTAGGAGTGGAAAAAACCAAACCAAAACAACAAACAAAACACCACCCCAAGACTCCACAAACCAGAAAGACTCTCCTGAGCAACCAAGACCACCGATCACAGGCACACACATACCTGTTCACTTCCTTCATGACACTTCTTAATAGCAGATGCTATATAATATTAAGAATTGCCACAAAAATCAGAATAACGGTGTCGGTAAAATGTTTCTATACTGTGGGGCATCCATGATTCAGCCGTAGGTGGTTATGAACGGATGGTCAGAAAATAAACACAATACAGTAAGTCTCTGAGCTGTCAGATTAGTCCCTTCACCACAGCAGCAGCTGTGTAAGGTAAGGCATGTGGTGAGAAGTATCTGCTTTTCCATTGCAAATCTACACCACGTTTACCAGCAAGTATTTTCACATTCCCTGTACCATACCAGCCAGGTCTGATGACAACAGAAAGACACAACCTTGTCCACCATTTCAGCTCGTCTACACTGCAACACCCATATCTCCATCAGGATCCTTATTTCTTGCAGCCTTTAAATTACGTCTGGTAGTTGCTGAATTAAAAACCTGCCTTTTATTCGCTAAAGCCTCTTTTTTCATTCATGCCAAGTTTTAAGAAGTTCAGGGAAAAAGAATCCAATTGCAGTAGGGCATATAGAAGAAACAAGCACAACCTGATGGCAAGTCGCAGAGCTATTATAGTGGTTCTGCCCCTTCACATCACTGTAATCCTACCTGAACATGGCTGCAACTTGGCTTGAGTGATCCCTGACAAAACAGTGTTTCTCTCTCTCTTGTGCACCCCTTTATATTATTAAATTAAAAAAAAATACTTAATAGCTGTACTCTTATCTCAGAAATGTTTTCTGTTTTGATGGCTACACATGCATCTTCTGGGTTGGCTTCGCTGTACAGAACCACTCATCAGGTAACAAAACAAAAGAGCCTGACTGCAGTGATCAGGAGCACTGGCAGTGTGTGCACAGAAGCTGCTTCCATAAAAGCTGTTTATTCAGGTGTTAGCAATTGAAGTAAGAGCTCCAATTGTGTTGCTGTTAAGTGCCTGCAATGCTCACACAGGGGTGTTTGCAGACTATCACAGGTCTGAAGGGAGCTGTTACAGGCTATCAGCTCAGTAATCCTCATGTTAAAAAGGCCTTAAATATGTATTTACAAGATAGACAGATTTGTTTGGTTTACTGGTTAAATAAACTATGTGTTGAAAAGGCCTTAAACATGAATTCACAGTGCAGGCAGGTCTCTCTTGGCCAATTACAGCAGTGGTGGGCCTTTCGGTCCAGAGACCACACTTCAGTGGCCCATGGGGGCCCCAACCCACAAGTTCTTACATGTTCAAATAACTTTATTCAGATAAACAGCCTCACTCAGATTGCTAACCTGAACACAATTACTCCTTCTTTTGTTCCAAAGGAAAAAATCCCAATAAAATTGATCACTTCAAAAGTGTTACGTCACAGAAAAGTGACATTTGAATGTGTGCCTGAATACCAACCTTCCCTCATCATGATGGGATGAGTGTTACTGGAAGAGTAAACCAGTGGTCTACTGCTGCATTGCATCTGCACCATGCTCAGGCATGGTGACAGAAACAAAGAGAACAGGATAAAATTTTCCCCTATGAGAGTTTCAAGTGTTCAGTGAGAATGGGCCTACACGAAACCTTACTCATGGCCAATTCTGAAAGTTTTCTAGCTTTTCTCTTCAAGTCCCATTTTTAGTCAATCGTGAAAATAGCCAACAGCATTCAATCCATAAATGCTCAGGTCAATAGGAAAGCTTAGCAATATCAGTGAGTTTGGATCAGGCCAGAGGTAAACTTAAAGGACTAATCCACATTTACAGTTAACAGATTTATGAGTGCAAATGAACGGCTGTGCATAACCATAAATTAGCACTTACATTTGACATGCATACGCACACATTTATTTCCTTATTCTGACTGAAAAGCTGTCCCTTGGGCCTACAAAGCAGAACATGAATGGAAGAGTATTAAGCAACCCTTAGAGCACTATGGGTTGCTCTGGCTTAGTAGAGATATTGATGATGGAGTCAAGCTTCTTTCATATTAAACTTCTGATTTCCAGAAGTCCTATTTTTCAGAGCACAGGAGGAATCAAAACAGCACGTGTGTAGTTTCTAGCTCAGCCTCCACATCTCATAGAGGCATCAGGTGGGAAAAATCTCATGTGCCTTTTTGCTCAAAATTCCATGCTCTTTTGTGGCTGCTGTTTCCTGCAGAACCTCTGATCCTTTCATTGTTTGAACACAAAAGGCTTCATAAAAACAGACCACAGAAAGATTTCACCTGCACATGCCTTGTGGTTGTCTGTTGATTTAGTGACATGCACTAACTCTGGTTTCTAACACCTTAAGTGAAGAGCATCAGAATACCTTGTAATTTCCTACAGGGTCAACTCAGCCCTTAGCAACTTGTCTCAGGTGGTGGCCTTAATGCTGCCCCAATCTGTCAGCACTAGGTTTGCATGCATCAAAACTGGAGTCATCAGACACAGGCAGGCTAACACAATGACTGCCATTCTGCCTTTTTCACTCTGAAAATGCTAATCCTGGCATGGTGGACCATTTGTGGTGGTTTTCCAGCCTCCTGCAAGCTATGACATTGTGCTGAAGCAGTCACCTGTGCCTTTGCCTAAAAATTAGAACAATGAGAGATAAAAAGTCTTTTAGACAATGACGCTGGTCTCCTTTGCACATCTACATCAACTAACACCTAACCTCCCTCCAAAAAAACCCCTTCAGTTCTGAGAGCAAACTTCAGCCTACTCTTCCTCATCTATGCAACAACAACAGTTACCTCAACCCACTGCAATTCCTTATTAGGGATGTCTACTTTTGCTGTTTGTAAGAAGTATGCAGCTAGAAAGAAGAATCTTTTCCTGTCTCAGATATATGGGATTTTAAAAGATGTAATTCCCCAGAGATATTGGTTCTCACAACAGAAACCAATCACTTCTTGCTTTGCTTTTACTCAAAAGCTGCTTTAGTACATAGATGGTACAAAGGTGTCTACCCTTGGATACGGACTTGTTGACTAAACAACACTACCTGCTTGTAACATTTTCTTCTGCCTCTCTTGAAAGGCAGTCTCCTCAGACTGAATATGTAGGACCAGACATCAGCGATGCTTTCTGTTGTCAAACTTTACGTTTACAACATACTGATTGATTGTATTTGTTTGTTTTGGGGTTTTTTTTGGTTGTTGTTTGCTTGTTTGTTTGTTTACCTATATTTTCACAGATCCACCATTTAAGTGACTTTGAACCCTTAATTTCTGTATTATGGCCAATATTCCAAAGCAAGTATATGATGTTTCTCTCTCCTGGATAGTAGGTTCGGAAACATTACTAAAGAAGTGCATGTCCATTAGCTTATTTACTCCTCTCCAGCACCAGTATCTTCTGTTCTTACATGGACAAATTTTAGAGTCATGTTTAACACTGATCCACTGTGGGTTGTGATGTTTTGAGTCCTTTCACCTCATTGGTACCAGAGAGCGTGATGTATACTCTAACATCATATGATGTAATTCCAGCAGCACAACAGCCACTCACAGCCAGACCGGGTGGGTTTGTCCTGAATCTCTTTGGCTCTCTTTCAGTGATATTGACTGCAAGTCCAACTGAGCATTTACAAATCACCCAATATCTGCTTTGTCTTAAAAGTCCTCATGGGTATCTGGCTATGCCAGCGTCGCAAATCTTTTGACCTCTTTCTGCCAAGTGACTGATGCTGGCTCTGACCCCTGTCTCGGTATCTATCAACAATTTGGATTCCTTTTGGACAAGTTTTGTAGCAGCAACATAAGGATGCTTAAGTTGGCTATCAGCAGTCCCCCAGCTTCATCATCTTTCCAGACATTTATTTAAAGTGTGGTACTGCATGGAGCCTAATGAGCCTTCCAGGGAGTTCACGCTTCCAAGACAATTGGCTCATACTTGAGTTTATTGCGCTGCGACAATCTGAGCACAATCCACTGGGTTTTTCTAGCTTACAAATGGAGTAGAAGAGTCTTGTAATTGTTTAATCTTACCAAATCCACTGGCAAGCATATCCCCAGTGCTGGCTATCACATGTGATCCTCCTGTTTGTTTCTTGTAGTGGTAACTCAGGTACTTAAACACCAGCACATATGCGTAAGCAAGTTGCAAGCTGATCAAAGCTTTACAGAACATTTCCTTTCTTGGAAAATATCCATGGTTTTAGCACCCCAGTTGCTAGTGATCTTATTTTCTTACTTCCTAATTTGGCTGAGTATTTTGCATTTGTGTCCCAGAACTGATGCATTCTTCACTTACAAACCATTTCTAGGAAATAATGAAGTGCTGCTCTTGTTCTGTTTCTGCTCACTGTCTTGTTTCAATGCCTTTCTGAAATCTCCAGGTTTAGCTCGGAATTCATTTAAAAATTATTAAGTTTGCCATGGAGACCTGTGAGCTCCATACCTGTGTCCTTTTAGTACAATGGAGACACTAATGTGCGCTTTGGAAACTGGACCATACTCCTAACACCAGGCACTTCTTTTGCTGTGTGTGATTAGTTAAGGTTCACACCAGAAAGTTGTCATGAAATAAAAATGAATGACAAAATCAGGGAGCATGGATACAATCCTCCTTCTACAGAAGGCACGATAGTAACAATAAACCTCTTTCCTCTAAACACGGAGAAATCAAATGGTGGGAGACAGGGGATCTGTGCTTCTTCCAGCCAGCCTGCAACCCACAGAGTGACATGAGCAGCGATTCTGCACCCTCTCTTCTTGCTGCTTTTACCTTAGATAGTGGATGGACAATGCTGATTTTATAAGCTGTTGTCTTCCCAAGTGCTTGAGCATTTTTTCCTTCCCTGATGCTGGCATAACGGAGGGGCCAGAAAACATCAGGGCGAGGCTGGGACCAAATGACCACAGCAGGGTACACCTAAGCCAATACTGTTGTAGGGACCTTGACAGCATTGGACCACAGCCTCTGCTCTGCTCACTGTCCTGCTGCTTCTCTCCCAGATCAGCATCAGCAGAGAGTAAATCCCTTTTGACTCTGTTCTTTGTGAGACTTTTTGTCGGATGGAGATATATATCTCTGGGGACAATGCTCTCAATTGTTGCACATACTAGTTACGGCAAAGGAACTTCATGTCTTGTGAGGACATTACATACAGATAATACATCCAATAAGTAACCTAAATCATAATATTACCATATGCGCTTAAATTTTGGGAATGTCTTTCTTGTTTAAAGCTCTTCTAGTTAAAGGTTCTGAGATGTTCTTGTTTCCCCTTCAAAACTTTCATATTTAGTATAAACCATTCTTCTCAAAGGAGGCTAGACAGTTCCTTCCCTATTTAAATTTCACATGAAACACTTTTTTTCAGTCACTCATTGAATTTGCCTTGGGCAACTGAATCATAGCTGACAGCAAATTAATGACTATGATGGTGTGATTAGTAGCAATTACAGGCAACTGAGAACCTGTCCAAGCATTTGCTGCTGTCACAATACTTATGCTAGCTATTACTAGGGATTAATAATGGTCATAAAGAGGACTTGATTCCACCAGGTAGACTCTTTACAAATTTGAAATCTGTTAGTATTTTAATATGTCACTGATATTAAATGGCGAAAATTATTTTTTATCTAACCATTATTTTACTAACATTCTTTCTAGATGCTAGCTTATTTAAATATTACTAGAACAATTGTTTCTATTACATTTAAGGAAGAAGTACCATAAACAAACACACTTGACAGAGAAATTTAATATTACATTACACATGGGGAGTCAAAACAGAACTTAAGCCCTGAGACTCCTGGGCTGTGAGATATCACACCAAAACCCAAGTGGGAAGAAATAATGATTTCACTAATCCCTAGTAATGATTTTTTGAGGAGTTTAAATAAAAGTTTGCTTGTTCTGATCGAGATTCAATAAGTAGATGTTATTTGATTTTTCTGCATCCTGGGGGAAGAACTTCAGATTCCCCAGGCTGCTAGAAGAAAAGAACAGTGGCCGGAACATGCAATAGAGCATCTTATCTGCTAAGGACACGATAAAAGTGAACACACTGCATATTTGCCTAAGCTTTTGCCATTCATTTCATTTCCAAATGTCAACCAGTTCTGTGAAACCTTTAAAAAGGTTTCTTAAGGTAGAGCAAACAGGAGGACAGGATATTTTTAATCTTGTGTTAAAGATACTTAATTATTTATAGTCACTCCTATTTAAAATACAGTAACTTGAACTTATGCAAAGACTCAGCACTGTTTAATAATAAAAAGAACCATCTGCTTCTTATGCCTGTCCCTACAAATATTTTGTTACTGGATGATAGTGGAAAACATGAAAAGCTAATGACTGGCAGACAAGAAGACTATTTATACATTGCAATGAAAATCTAACGAAGAGCAAGATAACCAACCACATGTCATCATTTTGGAAAGCCTCACATAATGATTTTCCAGTGACTCAGAAACACATCCACCTTATCACAGGAGAGTACAATGCATTAAGAGCAATGGGAGGTTTGTGGTGCAAAGCACAATTTCTTATAACTGCAATACTTACAATATCGAATATCAAAGAGCAGGTAATAGAAATTACATGCATTTTCATAGTTGCAGCCTGATCTTACAAACACACACAAGTATCTGGAAGACTGATCCCTAAGGTGTGAGACACAAGGCCAATTAATTCTTAAAATGAGGGGAGAAAAAGCAATTAAGCTTCCAGTTACCATTTTTAATTTCGGAAAGGCTTGCTTTAAACTGCAAAAACAAAGCATCTGAGTTACAGTCTCCAATGTGCAAAGAGGGAACATGTTTAAAAAGCCGCCTGGAGTTGTATGTAGCCACCCACTACAGAATTCTGTTTTCACATTTCACGTGTGTAGCCTAGCCCCAGTAAAGCCTGTGACATTACATAAGTATAAAATAAAATAGTCTTTGATGCCAATTTTTAAGAAGTATCCCTACTACTATTTTTCTCAGAAGACCCTGTTATCAGCTGTGCAAATACTATATCTGTAATAACAATAAGAGAGGCAGCAGTGTGCCAGTGATCTTACCTCATACTCAAAGTCCTCTGCTCTATCTGCATCAGCAGGCAGGCTGGAAAGATACTCATTACCATCATAAAATTCATGCTCCACCGGGTGAAGAGAATGGCAGCTATGTGGAACAAAGCAGCACAACAACAACAAATAAGCCAATAGGGTTTTTTAAAATTAAAAAGTGATTTAAAACCCCCACTTCTCTGTACTGTAGTTTTCTCATCTCTGGAATGCTACTCTGAATGGCCAGACAGCCTGAAAGAAACTGTACTAAGAAGTAGCAAGGACTGTTTTCTTTTCAAAAGCTCATACTCCAGATGAGTTCATTTTGCTGGGTTCATCTTTTGTCAGATATACACAGGGTGTTTTCTTAAAAAGAGTCTGTTTCGAGCCAAACTACTTAATTGTGACAATTTGGGGTTCCTTAGACTCACGTGCTGTGTCATGGCCGGGGCAACTCACTAATTATTTGGTTATAAAATCTTGAACATCCACAATCTACAACCCATATCAGGCTCACAAATTGTTCAAGAACTTTCATAAAACAACTTGCATTATCCTCTTCTGTTAAAGTGCTAACAGGGTGGCGAAGTGCATTTGAGTAACTGCACACTTAGAAATGTCAGCAAACTGCACTGTTAAATGGGCTTGGAGCACAAAGACAGACATCTTGACAATGGGCACTTAGGTGCAGCCTTTGACCCAAAGCTGGATCCCAACCACACAGCACCCAGTGTGGATGTGCCTTAGCAGAGGTAGGAAACTTTCCCTCATGCTGAGGGCATAGGAACTACAGTCACAGTAGCAGGCAGTTTGGTAATATCCAGTAACTCAATAGGCAGTAACTCAAATATCCAATAGGCTTAATCCAGCATTTGGCTGGCAAGTTCTCTCTAAAACAATCATCTACCCAGCTTACCTAGAACTTCTAAAAATGAAGCTACATCAAAGTAAAAAGTCGTATGCTCTCTATTATTAATAGCATCAATTCTGCAGAGATGCATGGCATGCCAGTAAGTCAGTGGGAAAGCTCTAGAGCTATCATAGTTGTGGTGGCTACAGAGGGCAAGAATCAACCACTATGTGGTGTTACACATGAAGTGGAGCACAAAGAGGAAGAAGCCTACTCTCCATTTTGTATAGGCACCACCTGCTGATGTTTGCATTCAATTAAGTTTCAAATAGTATCTATTCAACCAAGGGATAATTTAATTCATATCATTTGACAGGTGAAATTGTACTTTTGATCACAAGTTTTTGAATTGTTTTGCTTTAGATAATCCATAAGCAGAGTTTAGGAAAATGGTAACAAAAGCCCAGATGGGACACTGGTTATCAATGACATAATTTATTTAAAATGTTCCTAAGACTTTTTCAAGAGAAGAATAAGAGCCTACCACTGGAATGCCTCAATCCCACAGGTAAACAGCAGGAGAAGATAACCCATACCTGTCTGAAAGCAGAAAAGGACAGATATCAGGAACTGGTGGTGTGGAAGGTCTTAGTTTGGCCAGAGCCATGATGTGCTCAAAAGTGATGTCAGTCTGAGTGCTGGCGTCCACAAGCTGAACATCCTGAGAGCTACCATGAGCTTTGCTAATTGGGGCTCGCCGTAAAACCTGAACTACAATTGGCTCCTTGGCATTGCGAAAAGCTTCCACTGCCTCTTCGTGAGTGGCCTTGGAGAGGTCCTTCCCATTGACCTAAAGAAAAGGAGAAAAATATACTAAAGATTACTCCCAAGAGAAAAGGCAGCATAAAAATATGGGTGTAAGATATAGGGGGATGAATTATTTGTGCAATACATCAAACAACAAGCTGACATTGACTGGACCTTATTTTGGCATCCATGCAAGAGGGAAGATAAAGCTGGAGGGAGAAATAAATTCTTTAATCTATGCTACCAATTAGAAATGGTTTGAACTCTTCTGTAACTGTCCCAATGGAATCTGAATATGGCAAAGAAACTACAGCATTTTAAAATGACATTTAAAATTATTTCTTTCATGCTATTTTATTTACCTCATAAAATACAAATAAAAAAGGAGAGGTGCCTTTAATTTTCAATTTCAGCATTTTCCGTGGCATGCAACTGTTTCAAAGGATTTCTGGCACAGCATTGTTATTAATGCAGATGTCAATAAACATGTCTCTGATGTCTAAAAAGAAACAAGGCAAATTTTCAATGTTTTGTCACTTGATCTACTATGGCCATTATACAATCATTAAGACCAAAGATAGGAAGATTCGACTAACACAGCTGCTGCTCTTTTAAGGAAAGAGAAATCTAAATGAAACAAACTGAAGATACGATTTGTTACAAACAGACAAATAATAAACCAAACAAAATTATGCTACAAATGCAGCATAGCTTGGCAGAACTACAAGACTGTGGCAAGGCTTCTTTCTGCTATGAGCAAAGCAGCAAATTCCTCCTAGTCTACATGAGGTCTTCTGCTATCAAAATAGTTAACTGCAAGGCTGGGTGATGCTAAATTCACATAAATTGTGAAGCGTTTAGGGCAAACTTGCCAAGTATCAGCCCCCTACAAAATGTGAGGGCTAATTTGCCAATGACAGTCAGTAGCAAAGCCCGTGGACACAGGGGCTGTGCAACATCCTTACAGAGAAAATTCAGTTTCGCTGTTTCCAAAGCAATGGGACTGCTGTTGACTGCTGCACAGGACCTAACTGTTGTGAGCTACTGCGGAGACAAGATGATCCTGTGCCAGGGTAGAAAGGCAGGGTTTTCTAGTAGGAAATGTGAATATCTAAGGGTACGAAAGAATCATTAAAATTTACAGCCCTGGGAAAATCTCTGCACTGGCAGGAAATCAGGATTCTACTGTAAGTTCATGCCCAAGTTACTTTTGTTGTAGAGACAGCGAAGTTATAAAACTTCTGCTTAATGAACTAACCCTAAACCCTCCCCAGAAATGGGACAGACCTCATAAGTGACTTCTCCCCAACGCCTACAAATACTGATTGAAAACAAAGTTGCTTTGCCACATCACTCTCTTGTTTAGGAAATTCTTGTCAAAAAAGGAAAAACAATGCCAGCAAACTCAAAGGACCCATTCAGCAGCCTTCAATATCATTTTTAAGCCTGTCAGCAGAAGCATCTGCAACTAAAAAAAGTCATATTCAAGACAACACAGGCAACCATAGTCCTGTCTATTCATCTGGATGGATATGATACAGCTGACCATTAATTACATGTACATATCAATTCAATACATTTCCAGAGTGTGTGCTCCAGTATAAGGTAGAACTATCTTTCCTCTGACACAGCTTCCAAACAAGCAGCACTTTTTCTAGCCACATTACTCAAGAAGACATGCAAAATAACCACACTGTAGTGTAGCCATGAATGCAAAGGTCAATTGATCTAACTAGCCTTGATGCTGTATGTGGTGGATGAGAAGGCTAGAAATTACCCAAACAGATTTCTATACATAAAAAAGCTCAAAACTCCCTGTACTGAAGGTCTGAGATCCCCAGAAGTACCATACCACTGCAGCCTAGACTGCAAACAAGTAATATGAGTGGCAGATAGCGTAGTCACCTAAGTTTAATGCATATGTACCATTTATCTGATGACTGAAATCAAGATTTCATGTTAAGAGTTTATCATTTAAATTATCATTCATCAAATTATAACCTTGAGTTATGTTAATCTAAGTACCTGGAAAAATATCAGCGGTATAGAAGAGGAAGGACCAGAACAGTGAAAGAAGTAGTTACAAGAAAATAAAATAAATTTCCCCAAGGAGTGAGCTTCTGCAAACCTTCTGAGTAACTGCCATTCTTAAGGCCCCAGGAACAGAAAAATTACTTCCCTGCTGCCCAAAACCCTTTCAATATTTTTAAAGTTTCGGAGAACAGGTGTGGTGCTTCTCCTAAAAGCAAATGCTTGGGAATAAATACTACACAGCACTGTATCATTTTTTCCCCTATTCAAGTATAAACCACAATCATTCTGTGTCCCAGTTGAACCACGTGGTGATTTTTGGCACAAGCTGACCATATCACAGATCTGCATCAGCAAAGCAAGAAGACACTTGGATAGCATACAAAATATATAATTAGATATTTTTTGAAAATCAGAAGCTCTGTTTATTTACATCAGTCAATACTTATCACTTATTCTGAGGAAACAGACATAAATTCACAACAATTCCATTTACATGCAAATTTTATTTCCAAAGAATAACACTATTTTAAAATCACAAGTGTCAAAAATCACAAAAGATATGCATTTTCATTTATCCTGGGAATCTACAGCTGACCTCTATTTTCATTTAAATGTCTTTTTAATTTAAGACTTTAAAAATATTCCATCCTTCATGTTGGTTTCTTATGAAATACAAGCTCTTCAAACATCCAATACTTGTTTAAATTGTCACTTGATGTTCATCAACACACTTTGTTGATCTGCATAAAGGTCACCTAATTTATGAATGCCGCCTTTCTCAAAAGAAAATCTATAGCTGAATGACTCTGTGCTGTCAGTTGTCCTGCCCACTTGGGTCTGGGAAGAGAGAATTTATTTTAAAACCTAAAGCCAATGCTACAAATGGGGTTGGAAGCCCTCCTCATGTAGCTTCTTTAAGGGTTTTCTGCCTCCTGCATTATCTCCCAACTTAACACTCACATATAGTTACCCTGGGAGCTGTAGACAGCTGAGTACTTATTTACAGCAAGCCACTTACAGGTTCTTAGTGGATGATGAAATAAATTCCTTGCCTTGCAAAGGTTACTTTCAGTGGAATCCAGGGTACTATTTTAAGTGGATAGAGAAATCAGTCACTTTTAACAGTCAACACAAAGACATGGGAATACATTTGTTGTAGCAGATGGGCTAATTAATCCACAAGTAAGTTGTGAATGTTAAGTAAAGAATATATCTTTTCTCATGTAAACCATCCTCCAGCCCTGTTTGATTAAGTTTCTGTTTAATGAACAATTACAGAATCACAGAATCACAGAATGGTTGCGGTTGGAAGGGACCTCTGGAGATCATCTAGTCCAACCCACCTGATAAAGCAGGTTCACCTAAAGTAGATTGCACAAGAATGAGTCCAGGCAGGTCTTGAATGTCTCCAGAGAAGGAGACTCCACAGCCTCTCTGGGCAGCCTGTTCCAGTGCTCTGGCACCCTCAAAATAAAGAAGTTTCTCCTCGTGTTTAGGTGGAACCTTCCGTGCTTCATTCTGTGCCCATTGCCCCTCATCCTATCATTGGGCACCACTGAAAGGAGTCTGGTCCCATCCTCTTGACATCCACCCTTGAGATATTTATAAACATTGATGAGATCCTCTCTCAGCCTTCTCTTCTCCAGGCTGAACAGACCCAGCGCTTTCAGTCTCTCCTCATAAGAAAGGTGCTCCAGACCTCTAATCATCTTTGTAGCCTGCTGCTGGACTCCCTCCAGTAATTCTTTATCCTCCTAAAATTGTGGGGCCCAGAACTGGATGCAGTACTCCAGGTGTGCCCTCACCAGGCCAGAGTAGAGGGGGAGGAGAACCTCCCTCGACCTGCTGGTCACACTCTTCTTAATGCACCTCAGGATATCGTTGGCCTTCTTGGACACAAGGGCACATTGTTGACTCATGGTCAACCTGCTGTCGACCAGAACTCCAAGGTCCTTCTCTGCAGTGCTGCTTTCCAGTAGGTCTGCCCCTAACCTGTATGGCTGCCTGGGGTTATTCCTCCCCAGGTGCAGGACCCTACACTTGCCTTTGTTGAACTTCATTAGGTTCTTCTCTGCCCAGTCCTCCAGTCTGTCCAGGTCTTGCTGAATGGCAGCACAGTCTTCTGGTGGGTCAGCCCTTCCAGTTTGGTATCATCCACAAACTTGCTGAGGGTGCACTCAGTCTCTTCATCCAGGTCACTGATGAACACGTTGAACGGGACTGGACCCAGAACTGATCCTTGGGGAAACCCACTAACTACAGGCCTCCAAACAGACTCTGCACCATTGATCACAACCCTCTGAGCTCTGCCACTCAGCCAGTTCATGATCCACCTCACTGTGCATTCATCCAGCCCGCACTTCCTGAACTTGCCTATGAGGATGTTGTGAGAGACGGTGTCAAAACCTTGCTGAAGTCAAGGCAGACAACATCGACTGCTCTTCCCTCATCTACCCAGCCAGTCATACTATCACAGAAGGCTATCAGGTTGGTCAAACATGATTTCCCTTTGGTGAACCCATGCTGACTACTCCTGAAAACCTTCTTTTCCTCCACATGCTTGGAGATGATGTCCAGAATGAGCTGTTCCATCACCTTTCCAAGGATGGAGGTGAGGCTGACTGGCCTGTGGGTCTGTGGGTCATCCTTCTTGCCATTTTTGAAGACTGGAGTGACATTGGCTTTCTTCCAGTCCTCAGGCACCTTGTTCTCCAAGAATCTCTCCTCCCATCCTGTTTTGGACACATCGCAAAGTCTGGGCCACTTGTCAACATCTCCCCCAGAATAACAGCTGACCACTGCCTGGATCCTGGCCATCCCCTTCTTGCTCTACATCCAGCCACATGCAAAAAACTTCATCATCAGAAAATAAACAAGCAAATGGGCTTCGTCTTTCATGCACAAATCAACTGACATTGGCCAACGGCCACTTCCAAGGCAAGCACAGAATCACAGAATCACAGAATGTTAGGGATTGGAAGGGACCTCGAAAGATCATCTAGTCAAATCCCCCTGCCAGGGCAGGAACACCCAGATGAGGTTACACAGGAAGGCGTCCAGGCGGGTTTTGAATGTCTCCAGAGAAGGAGAATCCACAACCTCCCTGGGCAGCCTGTTCCAGTGTTCTGTCACCCTCACTGAGAAGAAGTTTCTTCTCAAATTTAAGTGGAACCTCTTGTGTTCCAGCTTGAACCCATTACCCCTTGTCTTACTGTTGGTTGTCACCGAGAAGAGCCTGGCTCCATCCTCGTGACACCCACCCTTTATATATTTATAAACATTGATAAGGTCACCCCTCAGTCTCCTCTTCTCCAAGCTAAAGAGACCCAGCTCCCTCAGCCTTTCCTCACAAGGGGGATGCTCCACTCCCTTAATCATCTTTGTGGCCCTGCGCTGGACTCTTTCCAGCAGTTCCCTGTCCTTCTTGACCTGAGAGGCCCAGAACTGGACACAATATTCCAGATGAGGTCTCACCAGGGCAGAGTAGAGGGGAAGGAGAACCTCTCTGGACCTACTAACCACTCCCCTTCTAATACACCCCAGGATGCCATTGGCCTTCTTGGCCACAAGGGCACAGTGCTGGCTCATGGTCATCCTGCTGTCCACCAGGACCCCCAGGTCCCTTTCCCCTACACTGCTCTCTAATAGGTCATTCCCCAACCTATACTGGAACCTGGGGTTGTTCCTGCCCAGATGCAAGACTCTACATTTTCCCTTGTTATATTTCATTAAATTTTTCCCCGCCCAACTCTCTAGCCTGTCCAGGTCTCGCTGGATGGCAGCACAGCCCTCTGGCGTGTCAGCCACTCCTCCCAGCTTGGTGTCATCAGCAAACTTGCTGATAGTACACTCAATTCCCTCATCCAAGTCATTGATGAATATATTGAACAGTATTGGTCCCAGAACTGACCCCTGAGGCACTCCACTAGATACAGGCCTCCAACCAGACTCTGCCCCATTGACCACGACTCTCTGGCTTCTCTCCTTCAGCCAGTTTGCAGTCCACCTCACTACCCGATCATCCAGTCCACACTTCCTCAGTTTTGCCGTGAGGATGCTGTGGGAGACGGTGTCAAATGCTTTGCTGAAGTCAAGGTAGACCACATCCACTGCTCTGCCATCGTCAGTCCACCTTGTTACGTCTTCATAAAAGGCTATGAGGTTGGTCAAACACGACTTCCCCTTGGTGAAGCCATGTTGACTGTCCCTGATGACCCTCTTATCCTTGATATGCCTTAAGATGGCACCAAGGATAAGGTGTTCCATCACTTTCCCAGGGATGGAGGTGAGGCTGACCGGTCTATAGTTGCCCGGGTCCTCCTTCTTGCCCTTTTTGAAGACTGGAGTGACATTTGCTTTCCTCCAGTCCTCAGGCACCTCTCCCGTTTCCCAAGACTTGGCAAAGATGATGGAGAGAGGTCCAGCAATGACTTCAGCCAGCTCCCTCAGCACCCAAGCACCACTGTATATAGGTTTATTCCCACTCACACAGATGTGGACAGTAGAGAAGGAAGGAGGGACAGGACTATGTAACAAAACACTGACTATAAAAAAATGTAGGCAAATGGTTGTTAGGTTATCCTTGTGCTTTGCATTCTAAAAAAAAATAATAATAATTAAAAAAAAGTCCTTCAATGAACACTTCTTCCAGGATTTAAGTGCCTGTGAGTGAGAAATGAAATAGCCTTGTCTTCTAACACTTTTCTGCCATTTATAATTTCTTTTAATCCTGGCCAGAATTTTTCAATCAAGATGGGCCAGAAATGTTGATATGTTTCCTGTACTCTTTACTTCCTCCTTATTAAGACAGAAAGGAAAAAAGGAAACAGGGAAGAAGGGAATAGGGAAAAAAAGTAAAAAAGATGTGTAGTCATGTGAATGTAACCATCACAAAAGGTGTCATATTAGCAGCTCATGAGATAACTTCCTATCCTCAGCAAACACCTGGCACATGCAATTTGAAATTTAAGATCAGCTCTGCTGAAGTAAAATCCTTGGAGACCCTCCATTTAATCAGTAAGGGCAAAGGGAAGAATAACCAGAGTGTTCTGCTAGAGCAGAGACGTCCAGACACAAGAGTTTCCCAGTGAAATGACAGAGATGCTGTCTGACGTGACGGTGGAGTTCACACAAGGCTCACTGTCCTCGGAGATTTCAACACCCAGGCAGGAGATGCCTCTGACCTGACAGGTGCTAAATCTGCTCTCATCACAGCAGACTCTTCACATCCAATCCCTTGCCCAGAGTACATCCAGGCTACCACACCCTGGGTGCATCCTTGGATGGCAAACTGGCACAAAGGATTAAACACTGTCCCTTAGTCTGACCAGTTCTTCTTTGGGACAGGAATTTGAACCCTCCCTAACTGCAAGCCACTGAAAAAAAGAACAAAACCATACCTACCACCTTCCTCCCAGACTTACAGCATTCGGCACACACAGACTCTGGAAAACTCCCATTGCTGAGGACCACCAGCTGTGAGGCTCCCTGGGCAGGACAGGGGAGTACAGGGCACATGAGCTACCAGTGACAGGCACGTTGGAGAGGACACCGCAACTGTTCTGCTAACACCAACGTGACTGCTCATCTACAGAAATGGTATTCGACACGTTGACCTTTTAGGTTGCAGTTCAGTACTAAGCTGCATTTCTTGGGCAAGTTAATCTGAAAGGCAGCAAATTCAGCCATTACCCAATAGCACTATCTCAGCCAGGGTTCAGGCAAGTTCACTAAAGGCACAACTTTTATTGCACTGGTTAATGACATTTCCTCTTCCTTAGCCAGATGAGTTAGTGATGCTTGTTCCCATTTGATCCTTTATTGCCCTGGATGCCCAATCAGCATCCCTCCTGAAAGCTACACAAGCAGCTGAACACACAGGCCCTGGCTGCTTCCCTCAGGCTGAACCACAGGCTTGTAATCAGAATTACATCTCCATTACCTGTAGAGCTGTAGAGCTGAGGCTTGTCCTGTTTGATAGGTCATGTAGCTGGTTCAACAATACTGAATAGACCCAGGCAATGCCCAGCACTGCAGACTTCTGTGCATCTTCCTATGCATAACCAGCACCACTTCCATTTCCCAGTATTTAGCAGAAATCTACTGTGGCTGAAAAGCCTATGGCTAAGCCTTAACCTCAGCAGGACAAAATAAATGCTACAAAAAGTGAGAAAACACAAAAATATACCTGTTCCCACTCCGTAAAGCTTTCTTCAAGGGGCAGACAACTCAGTGACTTCCCAGCAATTCTGGTTATCTAAACAGCAGCTGTCAGAAAAAAGTACCCTTCTCTCAATTGACCTCAAGGCGATGCTTCATTTTGTCAGACTTGTCTACCGCAATCAGTGCATCTGTGGGCAGGTCTGACAGCTGGAACTGCTGTCTGTGAAGGACATGACACATCCCGAAAAGACCCCAGCAAAGAGCTGGACACTGCTTGGAAGTATTGTCTGACAAGCTCTCCTAGGGAATTCAAAAGACTTTTAAACTGGGTTGGAAAAGGTATGCCAGGTGGATGTACAGGGAATGAAGAAAGAGCTCCATCACAACAGCAAACTAGTGAGCAAGGTAATTAATACAGAAGTGCTTGTGCAGCTTTGGTTCTCCAACAAATACAATCTGTAGTTCAAGATCTTTTTCTCCATGATTTTACCTTCTTTATCCAGCCATCTCAAGCTAAAACAAAACCACTACTACCAGAAGTGTCTCCCAAAACTTTGTGTGCAGAATTGTGTTCTGTGTTTTGAAAGAAAATAAAAATCCACTGTAAGCAAAAAAAATCACTGAAAACTGCCCCACTCTCCCGCCCCTCCCTTTAGGAGGAGGTTTTGGATTCTAAAGCCTGAATTTACTGAATACCTATTTGCATTTAAGGTACTGAATATAGGAAAAGGATGGTGTTTTAGATAGACACCTATAGCCTGCTTCCAGCTGGCTGGGTTAGGCATGACCATCATTCACTATAAATACCTCTGAGCATTTAAATCTCCTCTAACAGTGTATGGAAAATCAGGCAAAATGTCCACCCTGGGAGATACCTGACATTTCCATGTGTAAAGTCTCTTTGGGGATCTGGGCCCTTACCTTAAGAAGCATTTCAGAACCTGGATCCTACAATCCCACATTCATACCTCCAGGATAACTATGCCCACTCCAACAAGTTTAAAAGCACTACTGAGTTAGCAGCTTTAAATGGTGGCCCAAATGTGACCTAAACTCCTGCACTTCATAACATAAGGCCTGGCAGCCTGCGTAACTGCAGAATACACCCTCCACTTACTCACTGTGTGTTAGAGTGATGCCCAGCTCACATCGATCCTTTCAAGTCCTTTAGTGCTGATGTTCGGCAACACCAGAACAGCTCAGAAAGCTCAGCCCAGAAAGCACAGCAACAGCTCAGAAAAGATTCACTTGGGTTTTGAAAGAGAGAATGTACTACTATCTGCAATTCTCTTGGTTTGTGTTATTTGCAGTTTTCTTGGTTTGTGAGTGAAAATACCAAATTAAATTTAAGAATCACTGCATTAGTCTCATAGTGAGCTGCCCAGAGACAAGTGCTGGTAGCTACGCATTCGTGAGCAGCTGTTACTCTCCTTTTCCAACTCCCTCAGTCCACCCAGCAGACATGCTACTAGTTGCTATGGCCATCTTTCTTGCATCCTCTTCCAGCTGGTAGTCCCAGTCTCATTCTCCTCTGCCTTGCTTTGCTACCTCTGGTCTCTCTCTACTCTTCTTTCTCTTAGGCTGTCTCCTCGATTTGCCTTTTTCTTTCAGTGTGGACCATATATTGCTCCCCAGGCTTCTCCTTTATCTCATGCCTCCCAACCCAGTGTCTTCCATCTTTCCTTTCCTGAACCCTTCCCTACAAAGACCTCCCACTGTCCTCTCACTGAACCTGTCCCCTTCCCGTGGGTGGGGACACTGGTACTTGTCATCCTCCCACAGTGACAGCTGGACATTCTGAACACCCATGACGTCTGTCTTCACTGGCACCTCCCGGTACCAACACAAACACCCAGCTAACCCAGATGGTGATGTAACAAGGCTGGAGTGTATTCAACATGTAAATTGCTTTTAATATTGACAAACAGTTTTTCTGATGATATTAGGATTCTGCCTCAGGGCAATAAAGACTAAATTAGCTGTGGCATACATAAAATATATTGAGTTACTTCTTGATAAAATTAGACCATCATTTATTACATTAATCATTGTAAACTTTTTCTATTGGTGGATAGGACATTATATAAATCTCTCATAAGATCTACCACATACAGCAACTCTTTGATGGTGGAGAAAAATACATTCAAAGGCCAGTGTGTGTGCTCAGAACAAATAATTTTTATCTCTAAGCCCCTGCACTGAATGCTGTATTCTCCTGTGAACTTCACGGTGCCTCTGCTCTACCACAAGCTCACTCTCCAATTTCTCTTCCAGGGTATGTGCTTTTCTCAGGGAAGAAGCACTTCAAAAGGTAGTTGCCATTAAAGTTTCAGGAGATCAAATTAATGACATTCTTTAATCATCTGTATTTCCCAAAGAATAATGGAAGGGCTTAATGGCAGATTTCAGGACTGTAAACAATGTGTAGTCACTTTTCTCCTTTTCAGGGAATCATATTCTACATTTCACTAACAAAAAAAGTCTCTATTTCACCTCTAAAAAGACCCCCAGCCTTCCAGGAACTCATCTATGGCTGGCATCACCACATGAATGTCACACTTATCACTGTCATAACAATTCATCCATGTACAGACGCCTGAAACTCCTGGTCTCCTCTGAACCGAGTAGTTTAAAAAGATAGATGGCTGCCTTCTGGCTAATTGTGGGAGTTCTTTCATTACTATAAAAAGACTTTTTATATCTCAAGTGACTTTATAAGCAGTGAATAATGAGACTTAAAGTCTTTGGAAAAGAGTCCACTGATCAAATGCTAGGATAACTTATGGGCACAGTGACCTTTTCCTCAGTAAGATACTCCAATGTGCTGCTGTTGGCACATTATTAAAATTCCCCATTTATGGCGTGCAGTTAAGCACCAGGCGGATTTTATTTTTTATTTTTAAATTCAATTTAAGGTAGCACAGCAAGAGCTAGAGCTCTCCCGGGGCTGAGGACTCACTCCTGATGCTCCAGCTGTGCAGGAGCAGGACGGACAGCAGTGGCGGCAGCAACCGCAGCTGGCTGCTCCCGACCGAGATGCCAGCACCCGGAGCCTGCTTCCCCCACGCACACTCATCCTCACCCCAGCATGGGAGCACATTCCTGCCAGCCCATCCACCAGCAAGCACCAGCGCACCGGGTTGGCTCTTAAAAGCTGCAGAGAAGAGCAAATGACAGCATGTTGCCTCCAGCCTCTCTAGTAAGCAGAGTTTTGTCCGGGCCAGGAGGGTGCTCCATGTGCCAGTGTTTCACACTGCAAAACAGCAGTGATGTTAAACCCAACGTCAGAGCGCTGAGCCCGGTACTAGTCCTGACCAAAGCCCGGGCCAGCCCTGTGTGCTGCCACATACCTAGCCCAACCTCATGTCCTGCTGGCGTGCTGAGCATGTGAAGTGCTAAGGTTACACTGCTCCCTAAAAGCACCTGTGCTTGCTTTTCCTTAATGCCTGTACAACAGACTTACGCTATTTTAACATGCATTTCTCTCTGTGTATCTGTTTTAATCACCATCTTGAAGGAATAGAAAAGGCTCCCCTTCTCTTGAAATACAACTGGGAGGGTTGCTTTCATTATTTTTGCATTCTTCTCTCATGCTGCCTCAACACTAATTCCACACTGTTGTTCTCCATTGATTTTCATGGCTTCACTTCAGAAGAAGCATATTGGCAATCTTTTTTTGTGTGCATAAAGCACTTGCAAAAATTCCTTCCAACTTTTTACAGGACTAAACATTTTAAAAATACTTTTCAGGAGCTCACATGTATTTACAGTGGATCAGTCATGACACAGCAATAGATTACAATGAAGTTTAACTTCACCCTTCCCCTGGAACATGGCATATGGCAATTTCCTTTATCTCTTTTTCAAATAAGAAGAAAATGTAAATTCTGAGGAACTACTCATTTGATAAAATTAAGCAAGTGATGGGTCCAACCTGCCATTCAAAAGTCCATCAGATGCTTTTGTAACAGAAAGTTCCCAGCAGCTCTTAGGAAAGCTTATCAAGAATTTTCAATTGACCATCAAGAGAGTGAGTAATATTAATGATAGCATGCTTGTACATGTTTAGTTACACACAGTGAACACAGAAGAAACTACATGTAGATGCACAGAAAAGGGATGTGTGAAACATATTTGTGGCTGTTTCTTCACTTTTGCTTCTCTCACTCCTACTTTGATCCTCCTTTAAAGACTATTTAGTCATGCATGACTACTTAATTTTTCTTACTGCGCTGACACACAAGTATTTTAAGTTGTTCCTTTCTGAAGTTTAATTGCCAAATTCATTCTTAGCAGGAAACATGTTCAGGGATGTGAATATTAGGATCAGGTTAATTCTGTCTTATTTATACAGCACCATGGCTGTGTACAGGTCTTCAGCAGTAAGAGCTGCAGCTTCTTCCTGGCTGAAAATCAATTACAGCTGCTATTTCTGTCTGAGTGTTTTTATGTTTGTTCTTCCTTCTGGAGTATCTCTCTCCTTCCTCTCTCCACATCTCTGCCACCCCTCACCACTTCCTTCCTCTGTTTTATTCCATCTGTCTCTTTGGCTTGCCTCCCTTACCTTTCTCTTGCTCCTCTTACTTCCTTTATCTTCTTAGGCTTGGTCTGTGCAGTGTCAGCAGCAGCTGCCACTCCTGTGCAAGCTTTAGTACTTAACACCTGCAAAAGGAACCTTACTGTGCATGCAGTTGACTTGTGAAGCCCCTCTATACTGGCTTCAGATGAGAATGGAGTTGCTGGCTTGTTTCTGCAATGGGCTCTCCAAACATCAGCAAAGGGCAACTAACAAGGAAGTTCACACAATGCTCATAGTTTTCTTCTTTCCAGGCAGTTCTGGGTGTACGGCAAGACTGTGTCAGAGCTGCTGTTCCAGGTCTCCAAGGCATGGCAAGGCTCCTAAGGACCAAATGGCTGAAAAATATGGCAGGGAGCTTACACGTGGCTTGTAGCCAAGGCTGCGCAGTCCACTGACCACTGAATACGCTGCACGAATCAGATTTGTACCATCGCTTTGCAATACTACAAATATCACTGAAATCCAAGCAAGTTTTGAAGAATGTCTGCGTTAACTATTCAGAGAAAAACCTGGCCTTTGGATGCACATGGGCAGTTCTTACTGCTTTCAGTTGCCGTGCACTGACATCAGATGGTGCAGTTTAGCATATAGAGCAGAAAAGACCTTTTAACATCAGGAACAGAGTAATTCTTTCTGTTCTGAGCAACAGAGTTATCCTTTAATACGTAATGAGATTATTTGACAGCTTTTTGATTATCTTATGTAAAAGCAGCATGAACAATTTAATTAAAACACCGATATTGCAGCCCACACTTCACACCTCCTATACTTATATCTTTAGAAAAAAACACCTAGGCACAAGGTTTATATTTTTTTGGCTATACAGTATCAAGCAACACAGACAGCCAAAGTAAATGGGACCTTCTAGATATTGCTGCAATAAAAATAATGATAATACATCCGCACTGAGAATTTAGACAACGAATTATAAGGGGACATGAATTAAAATAGACATGCCTCAAAATAAAGTTTATGGCCTAAACAGTGAAAATAGTTTAACCATGGAATACACTGAGATATGAAGACAAGGGCAATGTCATCGTTGTTTTGTTTCAGGAATAAAGTCCTTTTAAAAATGTGTTTTTCTTTTTTTTTTTTTTATGTGACATTTCACAGAAGAAAAAGGTAGATACAAGTGAAAGAAGAAATAAGGCACTTTATTTTTTACATTATATATTAAAAGAGAAGTGTTAGGTGCACAAATTACTCTTGGCGATATACTTATTATATACACAGGATTATTTTATAAAGGGAGATACGAGTTTTATATGTACTTATAAAAGAATGATTAACAACTGACCATCTAGAAATGCTTTTCATGAGCTTTAAACAAACATAGTTTGTAAAAACAAAGTTCCTGAACAAAGAAAGTAATTTCGGCTAAATCAACAACACTCAAAGGTAACATTTCTCAACTGAACTTCTTAAACCTCACAGACAGATTTTAATATGTCATATTTGCCATCTTACCATGACTTCTGCCTTGTAACGTTTATTTACACTAAATTCTGCAACCTTCTTCAGGAGGAGGCAAGAAACTGTGGCAAAACACAGAATTTGTATGCTGAGTACAGGTATAAATAGGGAGAGTAGCGGCTGGAGAGCAGCCCTGGCGACAGGGACCTGGAGGTGCTGGGCTACAGCAGCTCAATATGGGTCAGCAGTGTGTGCCCCGGCAGCCAAGAGGGCAAACCGCATCCTGGGAGCATCGAACACAGCAGAACCAGCCAGTCAAAAGGTGATTATCCCACTGTATTCAGTGTTGGTGCAGCCCCACCTGGCGCACTGTGTGCAGTTCTGGGCCCCACCACTTAAGAAAGATGTGAAGGTCCTTGAATGCAACCAGAGGAGGGCAACAAAGCTGATGACAGGCCAGGAAGGAATGTCCTGTGAGGAGTGGCTGAGGACTCTGAATTTGTCTGTTTTGGAGAAAAGGAGGCTGAGGGGCGACCTCATTGCTCTCTACAGCTGCCTGAGGAGGGGTCATGAAGAGGGAGGAGCTGATCTCCCTGGTATCCAGTAACAGGACCTGTGGGAACGGTTCAAAGCTGCACCAGGGGAGGTTTAGACTGGGCATTAGGGAGCATTTATCTACCGAGAGGGTGTCAGTGTTTAAGAGGCATTTGGACAATGCCCTCAGTAACATGCTTTAGCTTTTGGACAGCACTGAATTGGTCAGGCAGTTGGACTAGATGATCTTTGTAGGTCCCTCCCAACTGGTAAGTATTCTATTCTATTCTATTCTATTCTATTCTATTCTATTCTATTCTATTCTATTCTATTCTATTCTATTCTACTCTGTTCTGTTCCGTTCTGTTCCGTTCTGTTCTTTCTCACTGAAACCAAAATATGATATTGCAACATCACAGCTTCTAAAATTTTTATTTGTATTTTAAACAGGAGGCAGGCAGGGAGGCGCAGCATAGGCTTGCAACTGGATGGATATATTGTAGCAAAGCGCAAATTTCAACTGAATCCTAATTCTAGATGTTCTTAGAGCCCATATGTACCTAGATTCAAGAATTTCTTCTTGGCTTACTTGTTGAAAAGGTTATGTTTTCGAAAGGCTCAGCTGGAGAACAGAATATTTTTCTTCTTAAATTTAAAATCAAATAGGCTCTTGTTTAAAAATGCACGTCATGTAGGATTTAAGAGTAGCTTTCATGTTACTGTTGACAGATATATTCTTTAAGAAAGCCGGGTTCCTTTCAACTTTCATGGTAAGCTGGCTTTACAAGCTAGCCAAGTAAAATGTCATAGGATAAAGTTATTGGTGAAAAGAACCACAGCTGAAAAGCAGAGGGTGCCAATAAATCAAATGTCTGAAGCCAGTTCAAAATGGAAGGGCAAAATTTAAACAAATCTTCCCCACCCAAGAAGAGACAGTCCAGCATATACCATTCCTGGCGATCAATTCTACTTGTCTTGACACTTGTTGGGCGTGATCACTGACATGGAATCGTGGCAGAAAAGCCAGGCCACCGGGGAAATTTGGCCAGTTTCCATGTCTGACAGTGAATCACCTGACTGCAGGTCTCCAATCCTCATAGCACTGTTATTTGTTCAAGCATAAACCATTTTGTCTGTTGTGTTTCAGGTCTGCCTCCAAGATCTCAGGATAAAGAAAATTCTCTCTCATACAAGAGACAGGAAATATTGGGTGAGATTCCAGCCAGGAATGGCACAGGTAGCTTTTCAGGCAATTTAAAAATAAACCTGCCAAGTTAATATTCATGGGTTTGTTTCTCAGTGTGACTACTTTGTAGTTAATTATTGATATTCTGTTAGACAACAAGAGAAATGTCTGAGAAAAGGGGCTGCAGATTTCGAATTCTGTGAAAATTCAATATTTACATATGCAGGAGACAAATCTGCTCTTGATGGTGATTCTCAGAGAAGAACTTTGTGGGAAAGAATTCGCGTACTGGCCTTGAGTGCTTTTATCAACAGCAAATGGAAATACCGCCATGCTCAGCTGTCAGTGCAGAAGTCTCACTAAAACACAGTTAAGGTAGCCAGTGCTGTCTTACACCCAGACCATGCATATTTTCCCCATCCCCCCTCCAAAGCTCAGCCTTAGGAAAACCCAGAAGCAGCGAGGTCAGGTAGCCAGCCGTGCAGGATGAACCTCCAGCTTCCTGCTGATGCCTGCTGCAGTCAGTGGCAGTGAGCCACAGGCAAGCCATCACATCCAGCATGTCACGCAGCTCTGTCGAGTGAGAGAGGGATTACTTGGAGCAGCTTGTGACACTGTGATCTCAGAGAAAATGATGCTGTCCCATCTGACGTCCTCACGCATGACCAGGAGATGAGGTGCACGAGTACCAAAGGGATTCAGTATCCTCATTTCACTCTGGGGAGCTGGGACGGGAGGAGGCACAGAGGCCCTCAGAGGCTGTCAGGCAGGAGATGCATATGGTGTACGGGGCAAGCAAAGAGACATCGTGCACAACAGGCTGGAAGCAAACTCAAAGGCACTTCTGGAGCTGCAGTCAAAGCCTGGCAGTTAAGTAGCCATTTTTCCCCACCACGTCTTCCCTTCTATTCCAGGCCCAGGTTAATTAGCCAGTCTTTAGAAGTAAGGAAACCAACGGAACACAAGACTTTCCCTTAAAAAATGAGGACAGTAAGGACTAGGGGCAGTATCAGCATCATATTGACACAGTAGCCTAACGAATAAGTCATTTGTCTAGAAACTGCAGAAGACAAACTCAGCATAACTGAGTATAGAATGATGTCTTTTTCCCTCTGCAGGGGAGTCTTTTCATCAGGTTACTGGACATTTTGGAATGCAAGAAATGATACACTGATTTCTGAAGCTGCAATTTGAAGTGTTTAAATATAATTTAACCATTAAATAGGCTGGAGTTAAGGAACTAATGTGGGTAAATGAAGGCTACTCTTAGGAAATGCTCCCTCTGTCCCAGTCAAATGGATACAACAGCTATGTTCAGAAATCTCCCAGTAGCAGAGCAAATGAGAGAAATAACAGGTCTCGTCTCAATCTCTGGCTCTCTTCTCCTTATTATATTTTGATTACTGTACTGTCTTAAATCATGACTCATTACAGTTTGTCACCTTCTTGTGTCAATAGTTAGCCTGCTCTCCTTTCCTCCTCCTTTTTTTCCCCCGGCTTCCCAAGTAAACCTCCCAGTCCTGCTGAAGCCATGGATATTTTAGAACACATTAGACATGTCATTAAGAATTGGCAGGTGAAGTTTGCTGATATTTCTGCAAAGGTCACTAATAAAAGTATTAAACAGGATCAGTGCAAAGACAAACCCTTGTGGAGCTCCAGTAATAACCTCTCTCCAGCCTTTCACTTTCCCTTTTAACACTACATGTGGATATTATTCCTCCAGAGTCAACCTCATATCCTCCTTACAACTGCTTATCTAACCATTTCTGTTCCAGTTTAGCTAGTATTTTCCCTTATAATACCACATCGGATATTTTTGTTTATCTGAAGTCCAGATAAAGAGGACCTACCACATACTTTTTGTCAAGATAAGGCATTTGCTAATCAAAAAGTCTATCAGGTTAACCTGGCTTTGTAACCATCTACACCTGCTTAGCCCATGATTCATTATGTTCCACTTATCCTTTGCTTCCACTATGTGTAATAATCCTTTTCTTCAAACTGTACTTTAACACCTTCTTACACTGTGTATGCTGAACTTGAAGGCTTGCAAATCCCACATTGATTCTAAGCATAGGTACACCATTTAATTTTATTTCACCATCTCCTGCATGCTAAACTAGTTTAACAAATCTCCCTATTGATCCTGGCTACTACTTCTCTCTACGCTGGTGTCCCTTGCCATGCAGGTATGCCAGTATAACTACTTCTGGGAGCTGTACTAAAAAATAGGTCACCGAAAAATCCTGCTTCAGAAATCATCTTCATAAAAATTTTAGGGTTATTTACCCTGTAGGCAATTGCCTCCTCCCTCCCTGCTGCCTGTGGCCCTTGCAAATCCCGTCTCCTACCCCCTTCACTCTTTAGGTGCTTTTTCCCTCCACTCAAAACGTGTACCTGTGCAAATCCTTCTGAGAGGTTTTTAAACCTTTCTGCTTGACTCAGGTTGTATCTCCCCTACCCAAAAGGAAGAAAATCTTATTCAAAAAGGGGCAGACTGTGATAAAATCACTACTCTCCTTAGCTTGTATTTCATACAACTATCCGGACACGAGGACCCAACCAGCTCCTCAGGCTGAAGAGAGCTCTTTACTACTGAGCACCTCGCATTTACAGTTAAAATTCTCTAATGCAGACCTACATTATACTCATGTTTATATTGCAAGAATAACTATGCTGCTTTCAACTTTGCTACCAAGCCATACACAAGATGGGGCATCAAGTGGATGAAGCATATGAAACACAATCAAAACTGAGCTCTGATTCCTAAACACACACACAAAAATGTAATGTGACCTTTCAGTCTTAAGAAAATGTATCTTTCTGGGGGTATGCACCTTAGAAGCCTCAAGTGACCTCAAATTTGAGACACTAACCCTCAAATGCTGTTCTACAAGGCACTCCAACTATCAGGAAAATTCAAACTGAGTTTCAGAGTCCTTAAGAGTTTCCCATTTAACCAGACTCAACCTTAAAATTAGAGAGACTTGTGCTTCAACAAAACAAAATCAACAAGGACCTCACTTCGGACATCCTTTAGTATCACAAAGTATTGGTAGCATGAGAGCAAGAAGCAGATCTCCAGCATTCACTTCCATCTCAGTTTCATCTATAAAACTGCCAGTAACCTGCTTCAGCTGCTCACCAGATTCTACAAGCAACTCTGACACAAGCTGAAGAAAAATCTATATTCCTCTTGTATAATTTCTCACAAAAAAAATGACTACTTATTCTGACCATTAATCTTCTGCAAGTCCATCTGAAGATGTGGACCAGCTGCTAGTCAATGGGTGAAAGTACGAGTTCCACCAACCTACCAGCAGTTTTTGTAAGCCTTAGGGAAGACCAGCCTTCAGATCACTTGGATGGTATAACCTAGACAAAACTACAGAGCAACCAGACAAACTACTTGTGTAGCCAACTGCTGACTGCGTTGACTTTCTGTTTGGAAGACAATCTCATCCACTCCTACTTAAATCCAAAACAGGTGGGAAAAAAAAGGAAACAGTTGTACATCTCCCTCTTTGCAAATGCCAGGAGACATAAAAGCTGGGGAGATATGGGGAAAAAAATTAAAAAGAGAGATGTAGAAATAAGGATTTCCGTACACAAAGGGTAGGTAGGGTTATCTAGGTGCATAGCTGCAAATACTTACATAAGCCAAAATATACAGGTCTTGAGCTACTGCAGAACTACATTTATTCATATAATTTAAGCAGGAAAAAAATATGTTAATTTTAATTTGAAATATAGAGCATGGGAGAAGATATTCAGACGAACAAATGCAGACATCTTATTTAACCAACTCTTCTTCTGTAGTCAAAGACGAGAGAAGGGAGGAGAGGGCGAGTCAGAGATGTAAACAAGCTGTGAGTAAGCCGAATCACCCTTTGGAAATGTCCACCTCTCTCCAATGACAACAGGCATCTAGGGAAATAAGCTGGTTGTAAGTTTTGGCACCTTGGATGATGTGTGAATATCCTTTTAAGTTGCCAAATGGCATGACCTCAGTTTTGGAGAATTTAGAGACAAAAAATCCAGCATTAAATAAAACGGGTGAAGACAGGAAGAGAACAGATTTTTTAAATGCTGAAAAATTATAAATATATTTTTAATGGTTTTTAGTAATCCATAGAGAACATCTCTATTAAGAGATAGCAGTATTCAAGGGTGTTGTAAATGTATTTCCCAGGACGAGGTCTGATTTATAGTCTTAGACAGAAATTATTCTTCCCACGTCTTATAAAAGCAGAAAAAAGCATTCACTCAGCATGGTTTCAAGTTACACAAGTACAACACAGCGGAGACTCCACCACTTCTTGATGCCTTCTGTGTTGCCATAAGTTAGCTCAAAGACGGTTTTATTTTTTTAGAGTAATATTTTACAGGCTGTTAATCCAGAAAGTGGATTATTGCCTTTGGGTATTTTGTAAAAAACCAAAAAACAACAACAGCAACAAAATCCAAAACAAAACAGAAAAAAACTGAGGTATTTCATTTAGTATAGCGGCTGCTGTGCATGGGCAATCATTTATTTTTCTCCCATAATATATTAGGCTTCTCCGTACTCAGACTTGCCCAAATAGCTTCACTAACATAGTTGGCTGTAGGCTCCTCAGAGCCTGTCTTGTCAATTACCTGTGAATTCAGAAGGATTTACACAAAAGATCACAATGAACTGGCTTTGAAAGAGGCTGTAAAGGCGTGAGGTATTTATCTTGAAACCTGGAACAGATATGATGGAGATACATATTGTTCCAACTCTTGCACTCGGACAATGAAGTGTTTTTTCATTTAAAAGTTACATTACAAAAAGTGGAAACAGAGCTGTGAATTGGACAGTGCAGGACTGAGAATGTCCAAGGTCTGCTTTTATCACTGGCTTTGCACAGTCACTTTACTTGACTATATTTTGACTTTTTCCGTGCCTGTCTTTATGCCGAAGGTAAAACAGTAGAGTTCTACTCTGAATTAAATAATAAACTTTTTTAATATAATAGAATACAATCATATGTATATATAGAACATAATATTTCTCTTTTTTTTGCCATATATGCAGAGCACCATCGCCAAGCATGACGCATGCACGGCTGAATTAAGGTTCGCAAAGCACATCTGAATCTCAAAAAAGAGCACAGCCGCAAAGCAAATTGTAATATGGACAGATGTTCAAGTTTGATAAAAGCTGCAGCAACAGCACAAAGCAATAACTGGTGAAAGTTATAACTGACATTTGATCCTTGACTCATTCGCGTATCTCCAAATGTCACCAATGTTTAAGACCGGTATTGGATGCATTACAAAGAGGGGAATCACAGAACAGCGTTACAGAGATGGGATAGTTCTCGTGCCAGAGTATCTGCATTTCCAATCTATCTGACATCTGAAGGACTCCATTTAAGGTCTGGACACCAGTTGGCAGATACAGTTGTTGCCACAGATGTAAATGGCTTACAGGTACAGCTCTTGGAAAATATGATGGCTGCAAAGAACATCTCCCAGCTGGGAGTGCTTCGCATGGCTCCATCCAGCTCTGCTGCCAGCGCATTCCCTCTGCGGCAGGCTGGCGCACAGCTGGCACACAGCTGGCACCAGGAACGCCTCTGCCCTCGGGTTCCTGACTCAGCTTCAGTCACACAGGGGGCACAGGCAGAGTTAACCACAAAACCGGGGTCTCTGCATACTCAACTTACGGATACAGCTGGGTCAGGACACTACTACGTCGGTTTGCTTTTAACTTGCGACATGTAGCATCTGCCTGTTTGTGCTTGGAGTCTGTTCTTTGTCATGCTGCATGAGAAAGGCTTTTAAACCACTGTTCACAGGACATTTGGCACATTCAGAAATTCCCTTCTGTGTCAAAAGAATGGACTGGAGAATTCCCCAGGGTAAAGAGAAAAAGCTAGAATGTATATTGCTGTCCACACTAACTAGCCCCCTGGAACACACATGTAAAACAAAGATTGTGACATGTAAAATTAAATTAATTAAAAAAAAAAAAGGTTTTGCGAAAAAAGTTGGTGGCCAGAATGTTGTTGCCCAAAGTAGAAAGATATTTATAGAGCAAGATGTGCAAAACTGGAACACTGTTTTTGCCAAGTACAAATTAAGCTAATGTACCGTTAAAAGCTGGTGGCTCATATACATTAAAAACATCAGATTAGGACACAGACTGTGCTGACAAACTATCTGTGCAGAGACATGATAGGGATGATCCAGCACCCAGCTAGGAACTCAAACATCAACTTGCTACTTCTCCTGTGGTATATTTAGGATGAGCTTTCCAAAGGTGTGCTTTCTTCTTGGTGAAAGGAATTAACGATGGGTAAAAAAAAGCAAAAAGGTATGAAGTGTAATGAGAGGTGAGGCAGTACTTCTGGAGACTGTATATATCGTTTTGTTACAAAGCACAGCTGTTCCTTATGTTGGATCTTATATTCCTCACTCTGCAGCAACTTCATCAAATCTGTCCAGCAGAATTTTGCTGCCTTTAGAAAGAGAAGGAAAAAAAGGGAATAAGATAGAAGAGCAGCTTATATTCCAGAATGGTGTAATTGTAAACTGAAGTTCCATCAAAGGACATTTGAGATTATCTTAATACTGCTTGTCTCCACCTTCGGCTGCAAAATTGAATATCCTTTCATGCTGTCTCCACCTCTCTCCCCTGTAGTCTCTCTCTGACCTTCCTGTTAATAAATATTTTTAGCATTAAAATATCACTTGCAACTTTGTCGCCTCTTGCTCCTGGGGAACCACACAGTAAACAAAGACAAAAGACAACAAACAACAATTAAAAACCCAACCCAAACCAAACAAAAAACCCAAACCCACCACCACCACCAGAACAAACAAATGAGAAGGCAACAAAGCAACAGAATGCTACTGTGTGATCACACACTCTGTGGCAAGTGCTCACATCACTTGAGGCTCATGGGTCTGACAAAATGAAAGCCTCACAGCTGGAGTGTTCACCAGGAAACAGATGATCCAAGTCCAAGGTCCTCCACAGTCTGGAGGGCTCAAACCTTGACGGAACTTTGCACTAACCAAAGGGCCACAAGCTGGTGTGCACTGGATAGCTCTGCTGCCAGTAGGGGAAAAGAACAAACACCAAAGTGGTTGGTTGGTGACACAAGACGAGGCATCTCCCTGAGCGAAGTGCACTTGGACATGGCTGCCCTAATCCCCTCCTTGCTCATTGCCGTGACTTGTAGGGCTGCCTTTCCAGTCTCTGCAACGACGTGCTCCAGCCAGTGACAATGCACTCCTGACCCAACCCCAGTCTTTATTTCTGTAATTTTTCACTAGTGTGACATAAAGAGTCTGCTACCGCCATGCACGCCCACACACACACATGGATCTGCCAAAAACCCCAGCCATTTGGGCTACAAAAGACAAACACTCTGTCCCCTTTAAGGAAAGTTTCACTATCTGCAAACTAATTTCTCCGAGATCTCCACTGAAAATAGTTCAGCAGTAATGAGAAAGAGAGATTTCAAGAGTACGGATGGCACACAGAAAAACAAAAACTGTGGATTTTTGTAGGAGCTCGTTGCTTTCTTGGTCCCACTGGAAAACTCAACCCTAACTTTATTCATAAATCATGAAGGAAAACATAGCTCTAAGCCATCTCCTAGGCACACGACAGTCAGGCCATCAAAACAGGAGTGGGATGCAAACCACCAGACAGCACAGAGGAATTTAGGTGAGATTCCCAAACTTTGATGACAGCCGACAAAGAGCTTGCAGCTCTAGAAACAAAGATAAGCTGCACACTAAAATACAAACATCTCCATCTCTGTAAGTAACTCTCTGACGCTCTTTTTTTACTGTGTCTGTTTGGTATGCTGTTTTCCACATTTGCTTCATCAAAACAATTATCATCTGCAGCCTTTCAAAATTACTTTCCAAAGATAAAACAATCACGCCAAGGACTAGTAAAAGCTCTCCACTGTTCCATATCTGCACAAATTACCTTGTATTTTAGATGATTTTATGTACATTTAATCACTGCAGATTAATTAGATGGCATACAGAAACCAGCAAAACACTGAAGAGCTAACTTCAGTTTAAGTGCATATGCAGCTAACTTGTGGCTTTTTAGAACAATTTTTAATTAAAAGTACTAGAAAAACCATCCAGCTGAAAATATTGGGAGCTTTGGGATGGGCTTAGCATAGCTAATTAATTGTATATTTAATCAAAGCAGCCTTTGGCTGTAATTAATAATCTATTTTCCTCTGGTAATAAATATAGTTATTCTGTGAAAAAGAATACATAATTTGCAGGATGCCATATGTACAGAAGATCCATGCTGAAAAGAGATCATTGCAGTCCCAACCTTCAGAGAGCAGGTTGTTTTCCTTTTAAACATACAAGACTATTTTGAAATCAGCTTTAAATGTCATGTCATAACAACAATTTCTGAAAAAAAGATGTTCCAAAATGCCTTGGATTCCTCCAAGAGATGAAAAATAATCTAAAGTGACAGTAGGTTTGAATGAGCCTGACTTTTCCAGTGAACCATAGAGAGAATGCAAGCAATGTCCCCCCGGCTCAGACCAACCACCTCCATCTAGGTAGCCGGCTTCCAGCAATGGGAAACGCTGTTAAGGGAGAGCATGTGAGGCCAGCTACTTTTGGCAATCCCTTCCCACATACCCTCCCAGGAGATAAGAGAATTTTACAGATCATCTTTTAAAAATGTCAGTTGCACAGAGGACCTGGGGGGAAAAAAAAAAAAAAAGCCTTTTCATTCTGTTTCTACATAGTAGAGTATAATAGCTGGCAGATTTCCAGCTCCAGCCATCCTGGCCAAATGCTGGATTTGATCCATGCAACCAGATGAAAACACTCCCATTAATGCAGCATAAACCTTCCAGCTTCGGGAGTCACAGAAACACTCATCCATCTATTCACACAGTGAAAGCCAAGGGCTGCTACAGCATCTTTTCTACTAGAGACTTCCTTTCATTTATATGACACAAATTCCCATTTTTGCTGCTGCAACATGTTTTTCATGTGGTCCCGCACTGAATTATCTCCACTCCTTTCCTGGATAGATGCAAATTCAAATAAAATAGCTACGTTAATCTAACATGATGTATCTTCCGCTCCTAAAATATCTAATATTCTAGTATAAATAATGGCTTTGACTCTCTGCTTGCTTAGATCAGAATGCAAAGCATTTTATCTGCATTAGAATATTTCTTTCCTTTGTAACAGTATTTTTACTGTTCTTAGTTGTTTGTTCAGTTAACACAAGAGACTGACTAGAAAATTATCAGCCTGATGCACCCTCCTGATACAATTACATTGGCAAACAGATTAGATATTGATCTGCTAGCAAACATATATTGATTAATACCATCTTATTGGGAATTAGTGCTGAAATGGAAATGGACGCTTCATTTATAATATACATGTATATACAGACACTGCAACCTTTGGCCATTATGACTGGACTACAGGAAATTTACAAATCCTTGCTTTTCTTTAAACATATGTGAGCTGATATGCATAGATTTCATAACATTACAGGGAAGACTGGCTGTAAGCACCTTTCCTGTAGCAAAACCTAATGCTGCAGCTCTCTTTTGCTGTCTTCTTTCAGAATGGAGAAGGCTGAGAGGGGATCTCATCAGTGTTTATAAATATCTCAAGGGTGGATGTCAAGAGGATGGGACCAGACTCCTTTCAGTGGTGCCCAACGATAGGATGAGGGGCAATGGGCACAGAATGAAGCACGTGAGGTTCCACCTGAATATGAGGAGAAACTTCTTTACTTTGAGGGTGCCAGAGCCCTGGAACAGGCTGCCCAGAGAGGTTGTGGAGTCTCCTCTGGAGACATTCAAAACCCACCTGGACACATTCCTGTGCGATCTGCTCTGGGTGAACCTGCTTTAGCAGGGGGGTTGGACTAGATGGTCTCCAGAGGTCTCTTCCAACCCCAACCATTCTGTGATTCTTCTACTTTCTGTGCATCTATTACAAGTATATTTCCTCTTTTTCATACCTAGGAATCAAAACCTGCTCTTTCCAATACTCATGCAATTGCCCTCTTCTTCAGCGTGTTGCACAGATTTGAAGCTGTGGCAGCTTCTGTTGGCAGCAGACAGATTTCTCGGAGCCTTTCCGAAGGACCTCATTTTCATGGTCCGCTCTTTCAACAGGACACCAAAAAACTTAAGCACCCTAGTCAAAGAGTTGAAACATGGCTCTGAAGTCATCTTTATGTACCAGCTGTACCTTGCCTGACAATGATATAGCATCTAAATGATTCTCTGTAATGCAAAAGTGGGAATTGCATTTAACTATAAAATCTCTCGTTGCCTTCCAAGAGTTACAGTTAGGCCTTCCTCCATAGCAAAGAGGTCCTAATTATACTCAGCTAGTCCATCAGCCCTGTTCTTACCCACGAAAAATCATCTCTGGAACAGGATTCTGCAACTACTCTAATTACAAGTGAAACAGCAAATGGGCTTACTCTGCATATTTACTCCATAACTAGCATTCCCTAATAGCAAACTATTCTCAGTGTTCAGCCACATTCTCCTTCATTCTCTTGGATCTCACTGTTGCTAGTTGCACTTCATTTGGCACCCTTTCCATTGCCCAATGTATCATCACTATTTTCCAAAACATCCTAAAATTATATGATAGCAGATACCTTTGGAATAAAGACATAAATACATATGTCGTTATGCACACTAAGAAAAACGCAAAAGTCAACCATTTGTATTTGGGCTCCATCTTGATGCCAGGCTTTCCTAGTATTTTCAGCGCAGACCTCTTATTACAAAATGTCAGCCCACATACATGTTAGCCTTACTCAGGCAGTTTGTTCCATAAACAGTAAAGAGAAGAAACTGATTTGTAGTAAAGACATATGTTGGAGGAGAATCAATCAAACCGTAACCATGGCATTTGATGTACAAAATCCTTTACTTCCACCTGTGAATCTTCCACAGCAAGCCACTTGCTGTTAAGGTGTAATACTTCAGGCAGCACTGATCAGAAGATAAAGGTGATATTTTAAAGTAGTCAAAACTAGCTGTATTGATCAACAACTGAGCATGTAAGAAAAGTAATAAAGATAGATGAGGCACTATGTTCACTTACACATTATCAATAACATTTCAGATTCCACATCCTGAAACGGTAGAAATCTTCATATCTGTAACACTTACTATGTATGTCTTCAAAACTATTCTTTTACACAGTTGCTTCCCACTGCATATTTTATGGGGAAGGAGACTGGAAAAATGTATGCTTAATAAATGGAACCATTAAAAAGTTTGGATTACTTTTGTTTTCACAGGCATTTTCACAGCAGAAATTGCTCATCTGTTTTGCTCGGAGTATATTCTCTACCTCAAACTTAGTGAAAATAAAAGTGCGCCAAAACACTAGGAATGGCAATCTGATCGATTAGCAAAAATGATTGAAATGCTGCTTCATATGTCCTATTACTGATGTATACCTTCGGGATCTGCTTTAAGAAAGTACCAGAGCAACTGTACATTGAAAAAAAAATCAAAATCAAACAGGTGGCTTTGAAAACATCAGAAAATGCAACACATCTCATTTCTACTGTAAGAGGTGGAGTTAGACTTGATTTCGTCTCCATTGTTTTCAGTAAATGATTAGTAACAGCATCTCTCTGTTTCAGTGACACGCAACACGCAGTTAGTCATGGTGTTATTGTTACTATTATCTAAAGACATCAGAGTAAAGTATGTAGAACATGATGATAGATCTCATACAAGAAAAGGTCATGTAGTAGTTCCACAATTTGCTGATCCTAAATATACGTACAGTTGTATCACTCTGCATTATAATCACATTTCTGATGTATAGTCAGAATGCATGATAGCAGGTTTATGGTACAGTGCCAATTACATGACACGGTGGGACAACAGACAACTGTTGAACCAGCATTAAGTTAGAATAGTGCAGACAGATGATATCTGATTTGGTATTAAGCATAAGCCTGCTGGTAGGAAATTAGCCATTCAACATTTTTTCAACAAAACTGGAAGATGAATTTCAACCCAATCAATGATAACTGCAATGCAGTCACAGAACTTGCTCTGTGTATGAACCATAGAGCTGCATTTACTGCATCACTGAATGACAGCCCAAGAGAGCTGGGGAATATGCATGGAATTTAGCCAGGCAAGCCTTTCTTCTCATCCAAAACAGACACAGCAACTTTAAATGAAATGAGTACTGCAGCAGTTGCTCTGAATTAAACTGAGCTCTATTAATTATCCAAAGGTTAACAAAAGAGTAGTTAGCACACGTAGAACAAGAGGCAGTATAAGCAAGGAGTAAGAACCTAAAAAGAGAGAACATGGAATCAGCAGGTTGGCACAGTGAGGGGTTATTTCAGTCAGGTGTAGATGATGAGAAAATAACATAGTATGCCCAAAGGTCTCCATCTAGTTCATGATTTTGGGTATGAGTGACATTTGTCTATCTCCAAGACTGAACTTCCTGTTTTGCAGGTCCAGTTATACCACAGATTTTATTTAATTTGCAGAATAAGTTATCATACTAAATGTTTCTTATTGATTGATGGAGATAGGATCCACCATTAAAATGGATCGAAAATTAGATGTTGGTTTTTTAAGACTGCAAAAGTGGAATTTCTTTGAAAAAGAAATGGAAAAAAAAAAGCAAAAAAAAAGGCTCAAAATCAATCTGCTGCAACTACAGAACAATACCAATTAAAGCTAGATTTAACTAATTCTAAAATATTATTGACTACATTGGCACAAGGTAATGTCAAACCACATCACCAATTAAGAATAGGGAAAATAACTGCAAGACTTGAATGAAGTATACAGAGATAATTAATCCTCTAATTAGGATGCTAAAATTAGTTTGGGAATTGAAGGGTGAAATGCTTTCATCTGCACTTATCTATGCAAAAGAGTTTCCATATTCTACTTTCAAGAAATGATTTATCTTTTACATTCTGGTGTATCAACACATTTTTCCCATCGGTGTATGACCAGGACTGCAAATCACATGTGAAAGCCTGATTCTGAGAAATTTCCTGTCTTAGTTTAGGAATGTACCCACTCAGATAAATTGGACAAGCAGATGCATCACAAAGGTGATTTGGATCTTCTGGATTTAGCACTGAATCGAGCTTCCGGAACTCAAGAGGAATGTAAAGCTTTTTAGGACATGTTTGGAGGTCAAACCCTTTACAGATTTTCTACTCAGGAAGTGGTAGCTTTTTAGCATCAGTTATTATGCAGAAGTCTTGCACATGGAAGCTTGTGTCCCACACTCAAACATCCTCTGCCAAAGACTGAAGCTCATTATTAAAACCACTGGTCATAATCAATCTCCTGGTGTTCTTAAAAACAATTAAAAAGTAACAAAATAGGAACCCAGGTCTCAAAAGCCTCCAGAATTAATCACTAGGAGATCCAGTAATATAAATGCGTCGAGGCTGGAAGTATCATGTTGTGCTAGAGGAGGACGAAGGTGAGGAGAAAACAGAAAGCGATGAAAACAACCAGAGTATCTGCTGCGGCTTCATGGCAGTTGTGAACTGGGGAAAGAAGTTTCCACTCGATGTTACCCGTCTCCTGTCAGGGCCACAGTGAGCACATTTTTCAATCAAGGAAAAGAAACGCAGGATTTACTGCATCTTGTTTTAGAATGCGTAACATTTGGGAAAACCACACCAGATATCCCAAACTTCAAACCTGCCATGACAGGGCTTTGATCAAGGCAAAGGAATATTCAAAATGCAGGCCACTCCACAAATTAGAGGAATATCTATTTCCAGGCCCTGCCATTGCCCATCCTGGTGGCAATGACCTGGCTGGTACATTGAATGACATAGTATTCCAAGGCTCAGTGTTGTAAGCCAGAAGGTTGGCTGGTGTGAACTGGTCTAGATGGTAACATTTAGATGGAAAATGGCAGGAGCACGAGCTAAAATGGAGGAAAAGTATATGTACAGAAAAATGACAAGCTGCTCATGAGGCAGAGTGATGGAGAGCGAGGGGAAATGAACTGCTAGCCTTGCTTCTTCAAACCAAATCCAGGAACAAATGTGTCTCAGCTCTTAACTCTCACAAGTTTCAAGCACATCTATAGTTATGCTCTAAATTAGACAAGGCACCAGGATCAGATACAGTACTTTAAAGCAGAAATCCTGTAGAGAAAGGCAAAGCTTGTTCATTCTTTTTATAGACCACTTATGAGCAATTTTTGCTGTTCACGTTTTTGTTAAGAAATACTTTACTTTTTTTAAAAAAATATTTTTTTAGGTTGCACAACTTTTATTGGTGAGTAAAACAAGAACAGCAGGATCCAACTCCTATTTTCATAACTCTTTCATCTGCTTAGCTGACTGTATTAGCCACTTTCTCTGAATGGAGAATGGGGGAAAGTTCAACAGCAAACTGACATAATAATAAGGGCACAAAATATAGATGAAAAGAATACATGTCTAAATGTCTGATGAACTGATATTAGCATATAAATGCAATATATGTACAACAGCAGCCTTTGAATTAAACCACAAAGAACACTGTCTACTTGATTAGTTGTTTATTTTTCTTTTGAGGGGACACATCAGAGCCATGGATTGATATTTTAATAAGGAACCCAAAAACCTTTAGTGGAGATTAAAAGGGCTAGTGGTTAGATGTCATAATTCACGGATACTGATTGTGCAGGACTTTGACAAGAACCATTAATTGTCACTGTGTAGCTACCTTCTGAACTCACATACTCAATTTAGTTCTACTTCTTACAAGATGTGGCAGGATCATTAAAGGAAGCTTGAGGCTAAGCACTGATAATGGGAGTATTCTAATATTCTCGGTACTTTTACAAAAGAACAGCATGTCATACATCAGTTCTATGTATTGCACCTAAACTCTCAAAAGAAAAAAAGCAGCTTTTTGTTGCCTCCACTGTTATCTAAGAAACTGAGGTGTTAGGGTTTCTGCACTCTTTTCCAAGCCTGAGGCACAGCAAGAATCTGAAAAAAAAAACCCCACCACAACAAAAAATAACCAAGAAAAGTCTTTCATATTTCCTTCGTTTGAGGTCTGGTTCACCTTTTGGACTAATCTTATGGATTGCCTACTGTTCCACGTTACAAGTCACTGTTCATTTAAAATAAAAGGAACACAATTAAAAGCAAAGGGTGCCTTCAGGAGTTCTAGGAGGTACGATCATTTTTTTCCTCCAGTGACAGTCAGGATGGATAAACCACTAGATTAATGAAAAATACAACAGAAACTTTCCCATTCTCTCTTCTTTCTTCTTCAGTTGCTTCAGAGCAGCAAAACAGAAACACAGCAGAATAAACAAAGGCCAAATGTGCCCGTGCAGGCAGAAAAGTAGAAGAACATTTCAACATGAGGCCAGGTCTCAGTGCTCGTAATTAAGGCAACAGCAGGGTTTAGGTTGAATAAATAAGCATAAGAGAGGCACGGAAGAGAAAGAGGTTCCCTCAGGCCACTGTGTCTGTCCTGCCTGGAAGGACTAGAAGGTTTATCTTACCACAGGCTTATGCTACCATACAAACACGAGAGAGCATCCACCCCTTTAGACATCTGAAGCTATATGTCTAGTGGCTGCAGGCTTCCTTCAAAGTCAAAGTGGGGAACCGGGCAGCTTCTAGACAATACATCTGATCCATTTTACCTCTGTCAAGGAGGACGTCTGCTGCCTGGTGCCTGTTTCTCACCCTGTTTTTCCCAAGTTGAGGCACATGCCTGAAATTGGGCAGACAGGTCCTATTCAAATCTCATTCATTTCTTGGCAGCTTGGCTACTGACCTTGGTGAGCTAGTATTTCATCCAGTGGGTAACTAGGAATCAGCACCCAGGGAGGGGAAAATACATTAAAAAAATCCAGCACAAGTATAATAAAATAAAAATAGCTTCACTAACAAGCCACCAGAAGTTTTCATTCAAGTAGTCTTACTTCTGCTTACATTTTGCTAACTAGATGCAGAAGTTTGCTAATTAAGATCACCTTCCAATGTTTCAATGGCTTAATTTGAATACTGTCACTGTTCATGCAGGACCACTTCCAGTCTGACTTCAGACTGATACTGAGCTCAGGATCTGGCTTTATGCCTGTAACAGCCACAAGGTTTTTGTGGTTTTTTTTTTCTTTTCTTTTCTTTTTTCCCCTTTTTTTGAGAGAGAGTGTGAGCTATTTCTCAAAGTGAGACAGCAAAACTGGTAATATTTCAGGAAGCTTCAGAACTGAAACTAATTCACTGTTCATAAAAAAGGAAACAAAGCCCAAGAAGAAGGTTCAGCACTACAATTTCCCTCAAGGCTGGCCAATTAATTTTGGTTGTGGTATATTTGGAAGATTCAAATCCTGCTTTGTTTACAACTCATTCTATATTATTTAACACATTATCACTGTTGACATCACATTAATTAAATAAGCACAGAGACAGATTGTTCCAGCTCTTGAAAGCAGAGTGAATAAAAGACCCCACAAGAACAGATTTCTCTCCCTCACACATTGCAAACACCAGATCAGAGCTAGAAGTATTTCCTGTCACAATTTCACCAGGTACCAATCTTTCAGCAACTGAGCAATTTCTGTTTTGATTACACGCAGCACATGACTGATTAAACACTGCCAGAAGTCTCACAAAGGCGTTACTGGAGTGGGTAACCCGCTTTCCTGGTCTCTCTCTGAGATCGCATATACCACAAGAGGAATTTAATGGACCAAGAGGTCACGGGAAACTTGTGTGTGAAGAGGAGTTTGCTCGCAGCAGCCCCTGAGCAGCACCAATTCCCGACTGGAGTCATGTCCTGCTTCTTGCATCTTCAAGAATTAATTTAGAACAGTAAAGGACACTTATATCTGGGAGAAAACCACTGCTAAAGCACTTCCTAGATAGTGAAAACCATCCCATTTAAATGTTTACGTGTTGATAGCCTGGTAGGGCTATCCTAAGACAGCAAATCTTTTAGCTACTCTTACCCATTCCATGGCTCTTCACTCATCAATATATTCATAATGCTAATGGAAAAGCGAGAATTGCCTTTGGTTCCTGCAGACCTTGAAGGCTGCTGCTCAGGGAAGAGCCTGCTTGGAAAGATTCGATCAACAGCCAAAGCAAGTACGTTGTTGGGCTACACTTTTTTCATTCTCTCCCACCCAGTGCGGTCCACCCAGAACAGGATGGCTAACGTTGTATCTCCTGCTGGAAAACACAGTTTTCCTCCTCAGTTCTCTTACCAAAGATTTCCCCTTCCACACAATGATTTCAAGAACTGGAATAACTGCAGCTGTTTCTGCTTTGCACCCTTTTCATATTTCCTCTTATGCACCTTTGTGCCCTATTTTGGTCTCCTTCTCCCCAGCTAATACTCTTGCCCAAGGAACTCCCTCCACTGCCTCCTTATCTCTGGATGTTCAGTCATAATGGATGTGCTACACAGAGTTCAATTGTTTCATATAAATAGCCTAAGGGAGCACCTTGGAATGACCACACATCTTTCAGGTGTGCTATTAATATAAAATAAACTATTTTAACACATCCTTAATCTTTCTTTAATAATCCATCCTAAGTAAATTATCTTGAAGCAATGCTGGACTATGATTGATGGCTCTCTCTATAAAATCTCACTGTTGGCTCAATACAAAAGAAATACCCTACTAATAATAGAAAGCTCACCTTGGATATTCAAACCAGTTTCTTGAAGCAACAACAGGATGGAAAACGGTACTGATATTGCTGAAACTAGTTCAGCGAGTCTTGTGTTCTGTATGAAACAAGACAGATGCCTTCCTCTGCCTGCTCACAGCGCTGTGTATGCATCACCAGAGTTATCGCTACGTGCAGCATCACCGTACATGAAGCACTAGCACTCCCATGCAAACAGCCCTTATCAGAGTTGTATTTGCACATCCATACAAGGTGATTGTTGTAAAGGCATGGACACTTACTGGAACAGCCTGTGCCCTATGCTACTTGAATTATTGATCAATTACAAACAGATTACTAACAACTATGAATCGTTAAAACCTTATAATAAATCATGTAGACAAATAAAACATGCTTAGGGTGAATAATCTCCTTCTCTCTTCCTCTTTCTGAACTCACTACCAGAAGCATGGCACTAACTTATTTATAGTAAGGCTCCCTTCTGAAAACCAAAAGGGCAATATATTCACAGAGCTGAAGTTCATCATAAAAAACTGGGAAATATGGTAACAGATTGCCTTTTTGTTCCTTTTAAAGCATTTTACTCCAGCAACATCGATGAACACAGAATCCTTGAAAAATGCAGTGATGTTATCTAGTCATACACATCACAGTGCCCTAATTCAGCAAAGACAAGTGAATAGCAAAAATAAATAAATTTTATTAATCAGGTAAGGTAGATCACACAGTACCCGAGAAAGTATAGCTTTGCTGAGGTATATTTCAACATTAATCTGCTTCTGATTTCACAAGGACTTCCTACATTATTTGTATCTTCTTTAGTAAACAGACCCCCTGTTCCTTCCCCAGAAGGAAAACACTTGGACTCTAGTTCAAAGGTTCACAATTCCTTAAAGAAATAGAAAATGCAGAGTTTAAAAAATACTCAAGATCATAAACAGTTTGTCGATCTAGGCCCTATTCCTCATGCCATAGGGCATTACTTCTTCATGCATTAGAGGAGACTTTTCTTTGCCTGCTTGTTTACTTTCCTCTACTAAAGAGTAAGCAAACTTTTTACCACCAAATAAGCCACCAAATTTGGGGTAGACCTAGATAGTCCCTGAAATTTTACCAGAACTGTCATCTGTATATAAAAAAGGGAGTGTGTAGGACATCAGAGAAAAAGGCTAATACTCCAGATGAAGTAGCTGGCTTTCTAGTTTCCAATTATAAAGACAAGTCTCTAATCTGGTTGACTGGGAATGAGTTGGTGAACACCTGAAATACAAACCTGGACATGAACTCACAAGGACCAGTCATTCTTATTCCCTCCCAAATCACATCAGGTTTCAGCCTCTGAAGAAAAGCATTAACCAAATCCCGCAAAAGTCACAAATCTCTTATTTCTCTAGGGCACAATGTTGATTGCTTAGAAACTCATCACAGTATTTTCATTTGCATTTTACTGTTTATTTTCTCCAGAGCATAACCCAGGCTAAGTGTGCTTCACATTCTTTCAACTCACATGCCAGCCTCTTCAATGCAAGATACCTTTCTCTTTATTCTACATTATGTCTGAGTCTTCAAATAAGTGCCAGTGTGGATCCCACTATGGTGATGGAGTCCTTATTGTCATATGTATTGTTATGGAGGTTTCTACAGTCTACAGAACAACAGCAGTATCTACACATCTCCGTCCCAGAAATCGCTCTAATTTTGCAGTCTTTCTAGATGCTTCAGGGCTTGGTCCTTACAGAAGCAACATAACTCCTCCTGGACTTTGAAGCATTTTTAAACTCAGAATAAATATGTATGCTGTAGTCCCAGCAAAGATTTAGGCAAGTGTGACTGTTCCGCTACTTGTTCTACTAGTGCACCTGCAAGAACCAGACTCACTGGTGTCAAAGCTGGAGTTGTCAATACTGTGCCTGCCAGTGCCAAGAAAAGACCACACCTTGCCTTAACCTAATCATGATCATCACTTCTGTATCCAAGTTGATCTGTATGGGCTGGTTAAGTAGAGGCTGCTTGAGCTAAGTGTCAAAATGGAAGGGTTTGGAGAGTGGAGCATCCTGCAGGCAAGAGCAGACCAGCCTACTAAGAGCAGGATGACTGGGAGGTCTGTCAACAAGGCATGTGGCTGGGCAGGCAGGCAGGGGCTCAGTAAGGAGATCCCTTCCAAAAACTGTGGCATAGGTTAAAGGAGGAATGAAGCATGCTTCTCTCTTGGTGCTGCAGGTAGCAAGATAACAGTGGGTGCCCAAAAGTATCTGCTTTCTCATACACACAGAGGGACATGTGCATGTGCAGGTAGATTTCCACTGAAGTGTTCAGAAAGAAACACAGGTTAGCATTATTAATTATATTATCATGTTAACACCTATAACGTGGTGGATTTATCAGGAAACTGCTGTCCTGTCTTTGTATGAATCCATTATCAACAGTCAGTGACCAGAAGTTTGCATATCAATATATTAACAAAAAAACCCAAACTGATAAAACAAACCAAGAGGAACACAAATTAACAATAAGATTATGAAATTTGCTTGATCAGCATTTTATTTATGCCATCGTCTCATTCTGCAACTTACTGCTGAAGGTGAATCTTAACTCTGCTTTTGAGGCTATAATGAATACCCCTTCAACGAGTTACAAAAATAAGTTCAACTTCACGGATGCAACAAAAGGCAAAAAAGCTGCTAAACACTGGAGCAAGCTGGACCTTATTTTTAAAGTAAATGCTCCTAACTCTTCAAATAATGGAAAACAAACAAAACTCAAACCACTGAGCATCTTTAAAGATATCGCTTTTATTCTAATTACACTGAAAGTATGGCAAGCTGAGTCAAACACACTTCAGTAACTCCCAAATGGATTCCTTTAGTTACATTTCAGTAAACCCCAAGTGGATTCCTTTAGTTACTTGAAAAAAAGAGGAAATATTTTATCATAACATATAGCTTTCTCAGAAGAAGAACAACTGTAACTTCAGGATTGCTAGTTATCCTCGAAAGAGCATCAATTATATCAAAAATTCTCTTTACACAGAAGGAATAGAAGGTTTTATCACTCAAAATTAGTGTTTGCTGCTAAGATTTGTGAAAGCTATGCAAGATATTGGTGAGTCCCCAAATAGCTGTTTTAAGCAAACTGAGCTGAAATAATTTCTAACATCAGTGTTTTGTTCCACACCCAGAAGCTTAAACTGAGACCCATCTCACAAGACAGGTCCCACCACTGTGAGAAGACTAAGGGAGACCTTCTTGATGCCACTGAGAGCCTCATGGAGAGGTACAGAGAGGACAGAGCCAGGCTCTTCCCAGCAATGCACAGCAATAGGACGGGAGCCGGTGGACACAAGTCAAAACAAGGGAAATCCCAGTCAGATACAGGGAAAAATGCTTTGCCATGAGAGTGGTGAGACACTGGGATGGGTTCCTCAGGAAGGCTGTGCAGTCTCCATTCTTGGAGAAGGCCCTGAGCCACCTGCACAAGACTGGCCCTGCTCTGCAAGTGGATTGGACCTGATGGCCTCCAGCCATCTCCTCCAACCTAAATAGTCTATGATTCTGTTCACAGCATGTCACACCACTGGAGAAAAATTAAGAGAAATAAACAACTTACCAGCCAGTTTGGCATTCTAAGGAAAATAAAAGGGCCCTTACCTGAAAAACAACAGAAAGCAAAACCTTAATTATTAATCAAAACCATCAGAGTAATGAATTATAGTAACTCCTTGTGCATAAACAACATACACAATTATGCATTCATGACATTGTAAACATTTCCCCCAATATGCTCATACTCTGTAAAAGATAAGATACAGCTATGCTGGAATGGAATGCATACCAGGGGTCTCTCCATGCCTGCACCTCCTGCAGCTTACGCGTATACCAAAGAGAAAATAAGTTTGTCTTCTGTGGGCTCTGTGACCTGAACATTTTTATACTCACTTCGGTACTATTTCACTTTCATCACACATGTGCCAACATTTCTGGTAGACAATTTCACCTTCAGTCCCTGCTGAGGATCTGTCCACTAATGACCATAATGAAACATGCTTTGTGTGAGAGCCTGTTCATTTATTTTCATTGCTGTGAGTGCCTTCAGAGACCAGTGTTGCAATCACGGCTACTTAGTATTTAATTCCCAGCCAAATTTATGGCCAAATTGAAAAATGGATACAGGCTGCCTGATGCAGGATGCTTTTGTCTGAAGTGTCCTCATGGAATCATTATACTTGCATTAATCTTTAATCTGCAATTAAACAATCAGTTCTATGTAAAAGATAGCTGCAAACAGATCTCCTGAATGTGTACGAGACAATATATCTTAATGGGCGTATGCGTGTCATCGAGGGGCTGGGGCAAGAAAAGTCAGCAATTAGGACGGTATCCATCGCTGGGCCCCGGGTCAGCAAAAGGTTAGGGGAGAACCGAACCTCCCCAAGGTCCTGAGCATCCATCCACTACCTGCCCTGCTCCAGGGCTGTGCCTGCAGCAGTGGGAAACATGGAGAGAAAAGCCAGGTGGGGGTGAGAAAGGAGATACAATGGATTAAGGCATGGCTTTGCTGATAAATCTGTCTTGGCAGAAAACGCAACCTGCTTTGAATCTATTCCTTTCCAATTAAGAGTCCCTGCTTCCAGCTCCGGCAGATGCTTAATTGGAGACGGAGGCTGCCAGGCAGGCACCAGCGCCATGATCATTAACAGGTAGTTTGAAGCCATTAAGGTGCTCCTGCTTGTCAGTTCTCCTCTCATATAGCACTGACATAAACAAACGCATCTTCTTCCTCATGGCAGCCCGCTCACCTTGCAGGGAGAGGTGCATGTGTGTGTGCTGAAAACTCGCCTTTGGTTCCTCGGACTGTGAAGTTATTAAATTAGCACCCAAGGCATCTGATTCAGTGGGGAATACAAAGGGCTTTCCTGCCTGGTGTCAGTGTAATATTAGAGTGGTACCAAATGGCTTCAACAATAGGTAAGCAGAAGGGCATCTGTTTCAGATTTGACTAAAATTGCATAATTAGATCTTGGTAAGAGATCCGTCTGCTCACGTGTGGTTTTATCAAGTGCTCTTGCTTGATCCAAATAACGGACCAGCTCTCAGACATCAGCAAACATAATTTCAGATGCAAAGGCAGGCACTGCCTTAAGAAACTCTACACCTGGGCAGAGCCTTCTGTATGAATAGATGACTGCACAAATACACTAGGTTTTTAATTACAAACACAGAGAAACAAAACTGTGATGATACTCATGAACCCTGCCTTATTACAAGGCATTTTTTACCCTTGCAAGTTTTAGTCTCAATAATTCACCCACCGGTTTAGCAAAAAAAAAGTCACTGGATTCACGTGAAGTAGTGATATCCTGGGTATCCTGACAAAAATTCACAACTGTCCCATTTAATGATGTAAAGAATTCATTACTGTGTACCATTTGTGGCTTACAAATCAGCCAATCTTGGTGAACATACACTAATTAAGGGCAAGAAAGTAAAAGGCATTTATTGATTGCAAGGTCTGAAGCACCAGAAAACTGACTAAATATATGTTGTAAAGGAGTAACTCTGCTGTGCCATGCTCTATGTACACCTAGGGCTATGGTAGCTAAACGGTAGTTCAATGCTATAGTCTTCCATTATTTCCAGTGGGCTAATAAGACAAGTAATTAGACTGTTGTCTCTTCAAACTGCAGTATTAACATATTCACTTGTGCAAAGGAATAAATGATACCCATCAGGTGGGGACAAAACTACCATATATAATATAAAATATTTTTAATAAAGAAGACCCATTCGTTTAAAACAGGTGCAAGAGATGTCTCAGTCAGCTGCTACGTAAAACCAGTACTTCACAGCTGCACAGTGATCATGGAAACTTCATAGCTATGGTCCACTGGCAGGGAGAAGTGACCTACTTAAATGTGCGACTTTTTTAATGGATTCTATCCCTAAGGTAATACAGACCACCGGCAGACTACAACAATTGCAAAATGATTAACTGAGGTCCCTTTTTTCTGAGAAACTGACTCTTCAACACAACCTGCTCGTGGTTCAATGAGTAGGATCACCCCGACCCAAAAATCTACGGCCAGATGCCTTCAGTTGAGTTTAAGATGGGAAACGTGAGGTGTTGTCTCCTGTAAGGTCACATAGATGTGAACGTGTTTGCTGCCTGCCCCAGATGGTGGGTGAATGCTCCTGGGGAGGAGGCCAACCGAAACACTGCACCCGCACACCTGGGACAGGGCAGCGGTCCCTGCCTGAGGAGCTTGGGGCCACATCTGCCTGCAGCTGGACGGGAGATCACAGGGTCATGGGATGGGACTGTCAAGGGCTTGGTCACCTCCCTGCCTATCACTGGCTCTAGGCCATGAGAATTTTGGTCAGAATAAAGCTACAGTTGTCAGGTTCTGACCTATCACAAGAATTTGCTGCTTGGGCTGAATAAGTGTAATCATATAAATGAAGCTGTATATTTATTATGTTCCAATTCCCTTTCTACCTCCTAGTGATGCTATACTGTACTTTTCCTCATCATGCTTCTATGCTGCTTTACAGAATACCAAATAAAGATACAGCTTTCACTAAAATTTAAAAAGCCTGTCTGTTTTTTCCTTTGCTCCTATAATACATGCGATTGCAGAAAGAGATCAGAGAATGGAGGGATGTTTTGCAAGCTCTCTGTGAAGTAAAAATCAACATCTCTTCTTTTTCTCCTTCCTCACACATACACACGAGCACAGCACACACACATATTATGTAAAATAATTGAACAATAGGCCTAGACAGACCTCAGATGATCACCTAATCCAACCCTGACCCAAGGATTTACCTGAATGGAGTTTATATAATCTGTTCTCAAAATCTGCTACTAACAGATGCCTACTAGCAACTCCAAGGTATCCTTCTTACTCTTGTAAGGGTTTTCTTGGACTCAAACCTAAGCCTATACTGTTGCAGTTTAAGCATGTTTTTTATTGTCTCACCCTTCACAGGCATGGAGAAGAGAAACTCCTATATGTACCTTTAAAAACAGACCTCTCCTGTCCCTAAGGATAACAAATGTCTCCAGCTTCACTTTCATGCCAATCCTTAGGTGTGACTTCAGCCATATAATTCTCCATTACTTGCATATTTATTCTTTCTCCCTCCTCTGTTTTCCCCCTCACATAAATTACGAAGCTTTACACACTGAGCTATGCTGCATATCCTTAGCAATAATAGGCTTGCTCCAAGAGTACTTTACTATTTTGACAATGCCAAATTTAAAGCAGGGCATGTGCTGCTTTGCATCTGTCAGTCACACAGCACTCTCTTTCGAAGCCTATCAATAAGAACAAAGTGACGGGTGGTCATCTGAACAACGCTTTCTGCTTCCAGCAGACTGCTCAGCAGTCTACACAATTTTAACCAGGGACCTGCAAGGATAAGCAGAAGAAAGATTTTTTTCTAATCAGGTTAAAATGTTTCAAGTGGCCCATTTTTGCTTTCTGTACACCTCTGAAAGACGTCTAGGAGTCAACAAGAGAGATTAAGCTCTGTTGGCGGTGTAGTGTATTCATAATACATTAACAAGCAAGAATGCCTCAGTTTCGGTTTGACACTGGCAATAGACTGAACTACAAAAGGACATTCACACAGAGGTGAGAATGAAAACTGAAGGTAGTGACAATCGATTACCCTTCAGTAGCAGAGGACCTTGGAAAACTGCAAGAATGATGTTTTATTTGCAAAAATACTGTAAAACAGTCATCACTCAACAAATCTCTAAAATGAAAAACTGCCTTTATGCATTTAGCATTTTGAGCTCTATGAGAGTCCCAGTAAATCCTGCGAGTAAGTTACAGAAATGGAGAGAAGGAGATGACATGCTGTTGAGATATAATCTCGCAGCTTTGTTATGTTGTTGTAGTTATATTCACATTTTTGAGACAGCAGGAGGCTCTGTCAGGAATCACAGCCCCACTGCATCGAACCATTGTTCAACGGGGATTTCCTCCCCAGCCAGCTCACCAGCAGGTTAAACCTCTTCAGATAAATGAGTTGATCCTATCTAGCCATTAATGCTTTAAATAAATACTCTTTCCTTTTTGAGGGCAAACTTTCTACTTCTGAACACACTTTCAGAAATCATGCATAATTGCATTTGTTTAATTGGAAATAAATCTACACACACTACAGCCTTTTAAAGGCAGAAAGCATACCCCATGCCACAGCTCACATGAAAAATGGCAACTGGAAGTCAGGCTCCTCAGACTCCAGCCAATAACCCTCTGACACTGCTATGGATTGGAAAGTCAGTATTTCAGTCAGGAGAATATTTTGTCAATTAAGAAGTTGCTTTTATTACTTCTGGAAACAGAAACTGTCAAGTCAGGTTTTTAACCAAAAGGCGTCCTACTAATCAACAAACTTTCTTCTGAGCTATGTCAAACCCAAAAGATTACTTAAAGGACTGGCATAGCTCAGATTTTTCTGGTTGCTTTGTTATTATTTCCTTATTAGTCTCCCAGTTGTGACTGGGAGATTCACCAGAATGAAACTATATGCGAGATGCGCATGCAAAAATTTGAAGACATAACAGTATTACAAAACACTGGCTTAAAGTATATTCTGCTTTCTTACAGAGGCTTCCAATTTCCTGTAACAGATATTGAAATTCTACAGCAATAACCTCCTTTAAGTATTTCTATGGGCTGATCAAATACCTACCAAACTTCGAAACTGATTTAGCTTGGATTCGGATCATATCTAACCTACGTTATCTGAACATCCAGAACAATATACACGCTCACTGACACGAAAATAAAACCACAAAAATCCAACCCCCCCCCCCGCAAAACTTGCTCTTTTGTATCTTTATTTCACAACTGCAAGAGAGTGGAGAAAATTATTAGCTAACTTTTATAGCAGCAATAACAAAACATGATCATACAACAGTAAAACCTAAGGCATAAAATGTGAAGATCATGTTAATCTCCAAGTCAGCGAAGGACTGGTCATTGCTATAGGTTGCCCACACAATGATGAGGCTGGTGCAAACTCAGAGCTTGGCCTGCGTGCAAACACGTTCCTGCCTTACATGCTGCTGGGAATCATCCATAATTGCTGGCTTTCTTAAGAATGACAACTCCAAACATCTTAGGTCTGAAGGCTCTTAATGCTTTTTAGCTCTCTTCAGGTGTGGTTCTCTTGTCTCAACTTCCATCGACTTTCTTCATAATATCTCAGAAATATTCCAGCAAGGAAGTACTCCAAACATAACAAGAGATTAAAGCCCTCTTACAAGAATTCCACAGACACTTTGATGATCTTTACCATTGCCACTAGCTATTATTGGCTGGTGGAAATACAGAGCATATAAACATATATGAACCATAGCCACGTAAAAAGTGCAATACATGTGTGTTCAGTCCACTTAAGGTCCACCAAAAAATGTCCAGGGAAATAAACACTAGGAAGGAAAAACGACACTAAAGAAAGCAAAGGTTATATATTAAATTAAGGGTGTTCTTGGCTTCTGTGTCTGAGGATCAAGACCATGTGTTGTAATTGGATGCACATTCTGCAACTAACTTCCAGATACATTACACAAGTCCTGTATGTCCTGTGGTTTTTTTGCACTGCAAAAGCAGCTAATACAGGTCAGGGATCTGGTGGTGGATCATAACTTGAGTTGAAGCTGAAGCCTGCAGCTGTACCTGCGTCGTGGATTTTTATATTCTTTGCTTGTGTGAGGCTGAAGATTGAAATATGTTTTACCCGTGTGGTCTCTCTCTGTCATTAAAAGTAATGGATTTTTTTCCTGAGGAATGAGTTATGAACAACAAAACATAGCACAAAATGCATTAATTTATATTTCCTTGGAATACATTGTGAATGAAAGTGAAAACAAAACAAAATAGACACAAGGAAATCTTTGATTGGTATTAATGTTTTATACTGTGTCTTTAAGAAATCACAAGAAACACTCTGCTGATGAATAGACACTGTACCTACAGGCACTGCCTATGCATAGAAGCTATCACTGAGTACCATGCATTTACTTTGGCATTTGTATGAAAAAAGTTAGTCACAAAATGCAAACAAGAAGGCATGACATATACAGTGATGTTGGTTCTGTCTTGTATTTTTTCTTTACTTGTATACACTCTCCAAAACTTAGAGGAAGTTATTTCAGTAATCCTGCTATAACTTCCCTAAAGCAAACAGAGGTGACGGGTGCTTGGCTTGCTGTTCTCTAGACTTCCTTTTCTTCTGCAAAATTTGAAACTTCCTAACAGCCTCTTTCCCCATACAGCCTACTGTCACCCTTACACGTCATTGAAACGATACTAATATTTGCAGCTGGGTATGCCACTCAGCCACCAGGAGCAAAGCTATTTGGCACTGTAATGCAAATGACTGCATTCATCAAATGAGCTTTGTTAGTTATTCATTGTGTTCCTTATCGTTCCTTCCCCAAACCCCGGTGCCTCTGCAGTGTGCACGGAGGTGTGTCCGCGGCAGCATCGTCGCTGTAAAACCCACCCTTATCAGGCAGAGCAGGGTGCCGCAGGGGTGACCTGCCAAGTCACCGCGTCCCCTCTCCTCTCCCTCACCCTTTGTGCCCAGCACCGCTCTTTGTCCTCATCCACAGGATCCATCTCCCTCTGCTCTGCTCACCGTGCAAGACCCTCTCTCACAGCTGGAAGACTGATTTGCAATGAAAGGGACTCTCGAGACATCTGTAATTCTCTCCTCCTTCCAGCCCATCTCCTCGTTTTCCTTCGAAATTGACCGCTCTGACCAACATTCTGCAGAGACAAGCTTTTAAAAACAACTACTGCAACAAAACAGCCCAAGCCACAGCGCATATCTCGGGAGCCCAGCGGGCCCGCTCAGACAGCAAACGGTATTGACAAGTTTGGAAAGGGACAGACGCCGACTGTGATGCAGGCAGGCACTCGAGGCTTTTTTTTCATTAAATCTTTCACCGCTTAACACAGTTCAACATATCATTCTGTACCTCCGGAGAAAAGCTTTTGGGGGCTGGAGCCAGAGATTAATCCCTCTGTAATTTCTACTGCTGCTGGCGGTACTAACTGCCGAGGGATTTTGGGGAGAGATAATGGCACTGTTAGCTTGTAACCTAGGTGTAAAAATGGTCTTAATAAAACTGGGATGGTTGAGGCCCCATCAATAAAAGCCACACACCAATTTTATTGGATGTAATGGACGCTATCCATTTGATGTGATACAGGAGGCTCATCCCAATATGGTAATGAAAGAGGTTGGAGAGCTACTAAAAAAATTCTCTACCACAATGGCAAAGCATCCAGGACAAGCCAGTCAGTTTAACCTCTAAAGCAAATGTAAAGATTTAAGAGCCTTAGTAAGAGAACTAGTCTGGATCTTTCTTCGGTGAAAATGCCATTAAACAGGGTATAAAAACTGTGTATAAGTGTATAATTAAACCAATTTGGAATGATTCTGTTAGATATTCCATAATTAATGTTTGTATAAGAACAGACTTTCTGTTTCGCAGGAATCAGCAGATAATCAGCAGTTGATTGTTAATCTGCAAATATGCTGATCCAAGCATAATTATTTTTACAAATGTACCTACCCTTCCATGAAAACATAAGGAAACAACACTTCCTCTACCCAAAGAACTGCTATAACATTATGAGGCATAATCCCCAAACAACCCCAATTGTACTTTTTCTGTTCACCTTCAGTTTATTTTGGGGAGAAAAAAGAGTTCAATAGGTTGGGAGCCCTAATTTCAGGTTCTTGGCACCCTATGTGAGCTTGGGTAAAACTTTTTTTTATATCTTTGCTTCCTGTGCTTCCTTGTCTCAGCTGAAGATTATTCTATTAGACTGAGAGGTACTTTCATACTATGGTTAGGGCAATAGACCTAGACCAGTACTATAAGACACCCTGTGTAAAGTACCCGTAGATACTTTATGAACTCAGTGCAAGGTTCCTGTAAATCCTTTTTGGAAAAAGGCAAGTAACTAAAGATTTGTGAAACTCAAAGGCTAAAAGAGGAACAGAATACTAGGAATTAATCAGCGTGCCAAAGAAAATAGCAGATATTTAACACCATTAGACAGACAGTTTTCATTGGAAACTCTTATACTTCTGCTCATCTGTTCTCTCCAATTTTCATGAGCCCTCTCACCTTTCTGAATCTTCAATTTGTTTTGCACTAATGGAGCAAGAGTGCTTATCAATGGGTAATTAAATTATTAACATATTGATGGTTTATAGTGACTTCTAGTAAACTTACCTGAGAATTTTCTATATTTCAAGTGAAGATTTTACAAACACAATAGGTCAGACATAATGAGCTAGATTGTGGGGTTTCTTATGCACCTTTAAAAAGAGGCCTTGAAATGGTAACAGTCAAAAGAAATTTCTCCTTGCATATGATAATTTCCGATCGACTCTGTTACTGATTTCCTTAAACTTAAACTCATCATCCCAACCTGTGAAAGCGGCTGGACTGATGAGCAAGCCATGGAACTTGGCACATCAGAAGAAAAATTTAGATCTTCAACCCTCTCATTCTTCACAGGGCTGAACAATCAACAGTAAAGAATTAAGTAACCAGTTTCCAAAATCTGCTCCTAGACTTCGATACTCTGCTGCTCCTAGACTCCTCACCTCACCTCTGTGCCTGGGAAGATCACGGAACAGATCCTCCTAGAAGTTATCCTAAGACAAATGGAAGACAGGGAGGTGATCTGAGACCATCAGCATGGCTTCACCAAGGGCAAGTTTTATCTGACCAACCTAGTGGCCTTCTATCGTGGAGTAACTACATCAGTGGACAAGGGAAGAGCTAAAGATGTCATCTACATGGACTGCTGTAAAGCCTTTGACATGGTCGCCCACAACATCCTTCTCTCTAAATTGGAGAGATATGGATTTGATGGGTGGACAAGGAATTGGCTGGATGGTCTCATCCAGAAAGCAGTGGTCAAACACTCAATGTCTGGATGGAGATCAGCGATAAGTGGAGTCCCTTAGGGGTCCATATTGGGACCAGTACTATTTAATATCTTCATCAATGACATAGACAGTGGGATTGAGTGCACTCTCAGCAAGTTTGCAGATGACACCAAGCTGTTGACATGCCTGAGGGATAGGATGCCATCCAGAGGGACCTGGACAAGCTCGAGAAATGGGCCCATGCGAACCTCATGAGGTTCAACAAGGCCAAGTGCAAGGTCCTGCACCTGGGTCAGAGAAATCCCCAGTATCAATACAGGCTGGGGGATGAAGGGATTGAGAGCAGCCCTGCTGAGAGGACTTGAGGGTACTGGTGGATAAAAAGCTGGACATGACTCAGCAATGTGCACATGCAGCCCAGAAGGCCAATCGTATCTTGGGCTGCATCAAAAGGAGCATGGCCAGCAGGTCAATGGAGGCGATTCTGCCCCTCAGCTCTGCTCTGCTCTGGTGAGACCCCACCTGGAGTCCTGTGTCCAGCTCTGGAGTCCTTTGTACAGGAAAGACATGGACCTGTTGGAGAGGGTCCAGAGGAGGCCACAGAAATGATCAGAGGGCTGGAACAGCTCTGCTGTGAGGACAGGCTGAGAGACTTGGGGTTGTTCAGCCTGGAGAAGAGAAGGCTCCAGGGAGACATTATTGCAGCTTTTCAGTACTTAAAAGGGGCTTGTAAGAAAGAAGGGGACAGACTTTTTAGTAGGGCTTGTGGTGACAGTACAAGAGGAATGGTTTTAAACTAAAGGAGGGGAGATTCAGACTAGATATAAAAGGTATTTTTTTTTATTATGAGGGTGGTGAAACACTGGCACAGGTTGCTCAGAGAGGTGGTAGATGCCCCATCCCTGGAGACATTCAAGGCCAGGCTGGACGAGGCTCTGAGCAACCTGATCTAGTTGCAGATGTCCCTGCTCATGGCAGGGGAATTGGACTGGATGACTAGAACCCAAACTGTTCTATGATTCTATGATTCTATCGATTGTTATTATCAAGTTTGTTCCCATTTATGATCTTATTTTGATTAGAAGAGCAGTTCTAATGCAATGGAGAATCCAGGTGTTTAGAAGTATAATGAAAACAACTTTTAAGTCATGCCTGCGTGAGGTCTGCCATGTATTTTTAGCAACTGTCATTTACAAAACTTCTTTCCTCTCTCTCCTTCATCTTATTCTGTTAATGCGAAATTCACCACCAAGGATAAGGCCATTCAAAGCCCAGACAATTTTTCATGCTCTTCCTCTAGGACTGATAGACCATTATCAGAAAGAAGTGCCAAATGCTGGCTGGCACCTTCAGTCAGCCAACAGGAGCTGGAGATGTAACATGTTTCATCCATGATGCAACAGGACTGGTGAAGCATTTTGGGAAAGCTTGGTGAAGTGTATGTCAAAGATACCACCCTGCACTTAGACTTGGTTGGCTCCATCTACAAAGTTTAAGACTGAAGGGTCTATAGAACACTAAGAAAATTGCTGAAACTGCTTGAAATTCAGTTGCACAAATACATAGCTCTTGATCAAGCCTTTGAAAATCCTGGACAAAAACGTGGAAGCAGGAAAAACAACAATACAGAGGGTAGAGGACCACATGGATCTTAATCTATCCAAGACCAACAATAGAATTTGCATCTTTAGAAAAGACTAACTAGAACCAACTGTTCATCAACCTATACAATATTAATCATGTCTGTAGTACATCTAGTGTGTTACCTAACCATACCTTCTACACAAAACTTCACTGCTGGTGAAATATCTAGGAAAAAGGAAGTGTTATTTACATCCCTGATATGTTTAATTAGTGAATGACAGAGAAAACACAACCTAGCTGCACATTTCTTACCCTTGAAAAGAGATATAAATGTTTCACAGTGCAGAAAAATTCGAAGGTGTACTTACAAAAATGAGAAGTAAAAAGCCGAAGCATTAGATATTCTATTAGCAAAGGGAAAATCTTTCAATTGGCCACAAACTCCATAGCACAGAAGATTAAATTTTAGTAGAAAATTATCAAATCAGCAGAAAATAAAATTGATCGTTCCCATGCATAGTGAAAAAGCAATACTTTACTGAGAAGACTGAATCCCTCAAATACGACATAAAAGCTTGCCATAATGACAGATAGTTCTATTACAAAAGGTACTGAGTGCATAATTAACCACTGCTAATACCTATCTGAATATTTGAAAAGAAGAAAAATTTATTCAAGTGGGATATAAACTATTCATCAAAGCTGCAAAAAAATATAAATGAAATTGCTGCAGTGAAAACATGCACTAGTCAGGCTATGTTTATGATCCCCTGACAGAAGATGTATAAATAGGAAAAATTTACCACTCATTCACTAGGGGCTAATGAAGCAGAACTAAGATCACACGCACACCATCACTCAAGTGCAGGACATTTGCAACTTCTCAATTTTATATGGAACTGCATGTTCAAGTCACATATCCTGTAACAAAGATAATTTTTTTTTGTTCCAGTATAAATAGTAAACTGTAATTGGCTCGGAAGTTTCATTTTTCTTAAGCTATTGTTAATTTAATGAGTATTCTCTCCACATTCCTGGATATACATAATGAAGGACTTTGCTTTCCCAGTTCCCCAGTATCAATCAGTTACATAGAGCAAGGTATAAAAAGTAATATTTAATTGAAGTTTCCCGCCCTGAAATATGATTTATACTCTTGGATAAACAGCCATAACTGTAAACTTTTGGGTTTTTTTTATAGCAGTTCACAAAAAATGAAAGGTATTGATAGCATTTCCATACTATCTAAGCTATTGCAACTACTTAGCTGCAAATGTGGAAACAGCTAACTCTCCGTAATTTAAGAAAACACTTCTTAGAGCTAAACATTTGTAAAGGATAATCAGAAGTTTATACTCTGTAGACAGGTGCAAGTAAGGTCTAAATGCCCAAACAACGGCAAGTTTCCAATATCTGAATGTTCATTTAGAGTAATGCAAGCTGCATTACTTTGTCAGCCAATAGAGGCATATGGACAATATTCCTGAATATACTTTCAGCTCTGAAAGCTGTAACATTTGCCACTCGCAAGTGTAAACATATTTATGAATTTTTAGCATCATCTTATTCTGACAACTTTATTTATCTGTGTCACGTCGTATTTTCTAGAATCTGTTTGTGAATGAAACATAACTTAGTGCTCTTCTCACAGAGAGGTTTGAAATATTTCCCATGAATTTACCTTCACAGAGGTCCTAGCAAAAATGCCACACTGTAATTTTAGTCAGTGGATTATCCGCAATACATTATTTTCTTCTTAATTTATTTACACAGTCTATAATGCACTTAACAAAGGTCTTAGTATGTCAGGTGCTCTGTGAATGTTAAATAGATTAAAAACTACAGGCCTGTTTCTAAGAATAGAAAACAAATAGTACCTTGTGCTTCCAGCAGCATGCTAGGGAAATACTATCTGGAGATGAATTCTGTCCCTGTTCTCCAAAGAGGCCCAAAGTAATGCCAATCTATAGGAAGCATGACTTTTTCCTGCTGTAAATACAAATCTTCACTACATTTACACTATAAAAAGTGTTCCTACTGAAAGGTTTAATTCTGCATATTGTTTCCTGTAAGCACACTTCTACGGATGCCTGAAATAACAAGGGGGAAAATATCTTACAGCACCTGAAAGTTTGGCCGTGTATCTTTAACTTCACTATGTCGACACTTACCTACCTGCCCTATTCTACAAATGTGACCATGAGCCCAGCTGGCTTATGGATCACCCTTGGATCCCATCAGAAGAACTGTGAGAGCGTCTGCTCGGCAGAGGTCAGGGACATCCCCCCTTCCTCCTGCTCAGCCTGAACAAACACCATGCCAGTACCGGGAGGCAAGGCGAAGCTCCCTGGTGCAACGCTGTATTTGCTTCTTTAATAGCAAGGTAAAAGACATAGCCATCCACTAGAAAAAAACAAAACCAAAAAAACCCAACAGCATACCAGTGGAACAAAATTCACAGTATTTCAACTGTGGACAGTGAATTGCTACCCCACATTCCTGCACATATTAGTAATGCCAGTGCAATTCGTATTATTCAAATGACTATACATATGCTGTGGAATGTAAAGCAAGCTAGTCAATCAGAATTTTATACTTACTTGTACTGAACACATCCATATCATACATAGAAAATCTCTCACTAGAGGAAGAAAAAAAGGAACCATAAAAGACCTTTTGGACGAAATGGCTTGAGGAGCCAGCTCACAACAGTTCATACACCTGGCACATTTCGTTGTGGATGAATCTGCAAATAAATCCTCTAGAATTACTTAAATCTTTCATTCTTTCCTGTCTTTTAGTTGTTGCTGAAGTACAAGCAGCAACACCTATGATGCTTTGTAATTTTGTTTCACCAATCTACAAAGATTAATACAGTAGTCAGAGAATCAAATCAGAAGAAAGAGACAGGAGTAAATATTCTGTCAGTATTGTACAGTGTTCCTGTGCAATAAAAGGAAATCAAATTTTCCCATCCCTCCTCTTGCATTCAGATTTTCCTCACTACAATACAAAGCTAAGCATTTCTCAGTGTCTTCCAAACCAAAAACATAGGAACAACAGTTTTTCTGAAAATCTGTAATCCAAGGTTTAGAGTAGCGTCCAACTAAAGTCTCCTGAGATACGGGGAGGTGGGAGGCTGAGACCTATCTCTCCTCAGGTCGTGCTAGAAATTAACAGCACTGTTATTTGAATGATGACCTTTCTGCATGGTGCTCAGAAGTGATTTTGCTTGGCAACAGAATTTATTTGTTGGGATGTATTCCCAGCAGCTGCTGCAGTCATTGCAATCCAGAAGGGTAAGCTGAGATTTCTATCCCACTTGTCACCTTTTTCATGTCCCACAGAAGACATATGCGTAGAAAAGAATTACCATTACAGGGGTGCAAATTTCAAAGCATCAGCTATCTGTTGCATACTTCTGTCCTAAACAAAAGAAAGGGTGCATTTTGCCACCAGTCCCTTTTCCCCACATCATTTTAGCACAGAGTAAGAGAGTGGAAATATACCTCTGCACATCAACTTTACGCCCCTGTTTACCCTTGGGTTACTTGTTCAAGTCCCTCTAATGTTAAGGGTGACATTGTGCTTGAACAGTCCAGATCTGTCCTGCATAAGTAGGACCTCACTAAAGATTCATTGCCTTTTTGCCTAACTTCCACTCATTTCAGAGGTTAATTATCTCTAAGAATGTTTCTTTAAAATAATGAATCCACTCTCAGCTGGAAGTCAAGTAAGCAACTAAAGAGAGCAGAGAAGCTCATGAGGAAATTACTAAATTAAGGTTATTAAAGTCTTATTTGCCCATTTTAATCTTAATAAAGCTCCTCTTCACAAATTCTAGATGTGAACAATTGACTTTAAAATATGGATAAATAATAACCCAAGTGAACCCACCGCTGACAAGAGAACATTATCCACTTCATAATATACTATCTCCAGTCTGAGAAAAATGCTGGACAAAAAAACGGGCCTTGATGCTCATCAGAAATCTCAAATAATTATAGGTCATATTGTAGGAAACAATCCTTCAAGGCTCAGAGCTCATTGCAGCATTTCCCAGCCCCCCAAGCCAAACATACTTTGGGAACTTCAGATAGAGCACCAACTAAGCCTAAATTGCCAAGACAAAGCACTAATTTCAAGGCAAAGTCTAAGAAACCCAAATTCCTGCCACAGAGTTTTACAAAACCAAAACATATATGAACTTTGCATGGAAATAAACTTTAGTGTATCCTAGTGTACCACTAGGGAAGTGAACAGCATTTGCTGAAGCCTCTGCAAGAACATCAGGGAGCCTAAAGGGGCCCATTCAGCTGCATTTTTGGGGCACACAAGTGCTCATGGTCAAAGCCCAAATTGAAAAAAAAAATACAGTCTCATTACTATTCACAAATGGGAAAGAATGGTTGGCTGCTGTATTGAGAAGGCTGTCATATAAGCTGTAAATAATCAGACATACTGATCACTCAAGAGCCTTCATTTTTGCTTCTCCTCTGTGTTTCATCTTCGGTTGTCAGTAAATATGACATCTATTCTCTCCATTCAGCTGGCTAATGGCCCTCGTCTAACTCTGAAACATTGGACTAGCACTTTGGGAAACCATCTGTATCCATGAAATAAAGACAAAGCCAACACTACAAAGGCTCTTGTATTTCTAGTCTCCCATTAACTGCCCTGAAGATCTTAGCGTAAGGTGAGGAAGCACTTATTGCCAAGCAGAACCCTGTGACATCCCACACAAGTGCTATTCCATGGCACAGGAGGTGTGGCTGATCAAAGCCCTGTGGGTCCTTCCTCAGAGGAAAGGCCTGGGCTTGTCAAACATATCTCCCTCCTTCCCTGAGAGGGTATTCAGGCATGCCAGCAATATCTCACGGGCAAGAATACCGGAGGCAGCTAATACATCTCAAAGTGTCTGTATGTTCACTTACTGTCACAAAATTAAAGGAGAAAATATTGACATAAGCTTATAGCTCTCAATATAATATCGAAATAACAAAATACGGGCTCTACTGCTCATAAGGATTAATACATCTAAGTAATATAGTTAAAACCAGAAATAACTACTCGATTTACTCTAGATAGCCGCAGAGTCTCAGTTGCTCTTTCAAAGGCATAATCAGTTGAAGGGCACATTTTTCTTCTCTTTGTTCTTTCCCATCAATTTTAATGGGTGCAGAACATCAGTCACATGAAATGTAATGGGACAAGAAGATGGATGAGTACATTTGAAGCTGCTAGTCACAGGACAGAAAACATCCTGACAAAGTGACACTGGCAGCACAGGGTTCAACAATAGAGCCTGGACAATATTTAGTAAGTGAAACTACAGCGCTACATGATTTGGTATTCAGTGTGGGCAAAATCCTTCCCCTGTCATTATTCATCATGTTCCCACAGGTCAGACTTTCAAAGACATTCTCCTACTCAACATGACCAAATGACAGTTTTAATTCAAGGAAATACGTAAATCTGGAGATAAAGAGGTCATTTGGAGATAAATGGGAACCACCTCTTGTATTAGGAACTTAAAACTACTTCATCAAGAAGATTTTAAATGGTTTAGTAAGATTCACATGTAAGATTTGAAATATATTATGCTTATAGGAGTGAGGAGACTTTATATCTATGCTGAACTTGATTGACAGCAACATGACTCCACTACTGATGAACAAATAGCAAACCCCTCCTAATTTTATTAGTTCCTGGAGAAAGCAATACAAATAAATTCATATTTATAATTTTTTTCCATATTAAAAAGCCTCTAATTTGCACAATAAAGTAAAATACATGAATAAAAAAGCAACTTGCCCCATTAGTTATTTGAGGAGAGGGTCTGGGGAAACTGCAAAGAAAATTTCTATCAAAACTGACTTTTAGGGTACAGTGAAGCAAAAAACAGTCTTTCAACAAACCAAGCAAAACCCTTTCTGGACTTTGAGGAAGCGTGGGATTCCAGATCTGCTGGGAAATGCAGGTAGATCTACACTCCACTGCAACAATTCACTTTGTGTTATAACTTTACCAATAATTGCTAAGCGGATCGATCTAGCATTTTACGATGCTTATTGTGATCACCATCATCATCATTAGACAATACTATTCCGGTTTCTTCATTAGCCATTAGCCAAGATCTCTACAGTTAATCTTTAAAGCATTAAATAATACAGATCTTCATACCAGAAAGGGAAAAGAGAAACCAGAACCTCTTCAAATATGCCGATGAGAGAAGGAATTAGAGACAGACTTCCAAGTCCTGCTGCTGTGCTAAACAGGCGCTCTGCCTCGATACACCACAGTCACCCATCCAGTGGTGTGGGATTTCCAGAAAGCAAAAAACCAGATTTTGGCACACTCTCTTAAACAGGGCAACATCCCCCTCTGACATCACAACATATACTGTGAAGGCGATGATCTATTATTTTTCTAATAAGTACGTTGTTGGAATATGTTTACATGAATGCTTCTTGCTATATATGCTTTCCTTCTCTCTCACAAGATATGAGCCTGCTCTCTAACAAAATCTCTACAAGCAGTATATGCTGGTAAAGGGGATTATGCATAAGGAAGAGTTTCCCTACAGCAAGTCACACGTCTCAGAATGGGGAACCCAGAGAGGATGGAAATTCCATGTCAGGAGAAGGTTTGAGATTTCACAAATGGTACACACAACTCTGAAAAGAGGAAAATAAGTTAATCATCCTAAATATTTCACTATGGTGATATAGAAATAATATTCAGGCACTCCTGGAAATTTCTTTCCTGTTTTTTTTCCCCTAAGTCTACGCTTTGCTGAAACCTTGAATTTTTTTATAAAGCATTTTGATTTTGATGGAATTATATTCCTGCATGAAATACAATCTAGACACCACACACGTTCTGGAATTCCCCATTTATAAACTTATGGGTCTTTATCTTTCCTGGCTGTAATAGTAGACTAGATGACAAATTACATTTAAAAATGTACAAAACCATATTGGAATGAGAGATGCCACCCCCATTTCTAGTAACCTTGACCTCTGAGAAAGTATTCCAAATGCTCAACTTTAACTTATAATTGACCCTTTCTTTCATCTTTTGGTGCCACTAAAATTTGTTTTGAACTGGCAGTTCATATGCCCATGGAAAGCAGGAAGAATATGAATACTTCACATTCTAACCATGAGGAAGTCAAAGGCCTAAATAATGATTATTCCCTGAGCAGCCTTCCCTGCAAATACATCACTATAATATGCAAAAAGCACATTACAAATACGATCAAACATATTAAATGTGTCAGCCAATTGTTCTGTTATAGCACAGGTAACTGAAGATAATCCATTTCTCTGATTATTTCAGTTGTTCAGTCCTCACAAGATTTAGCGCAGTTCACCCATTCCCATGCTCCTCTTGGTCCTCAGGACACGGGTCCTGGTCCTGCAGTTAATCATCTTTCTGACATTAGAGAGCAACTGAACATCTAAAAAGTTTGTGGATCTTTCCCAGGAGCCTCACCAGTTTTCTGCACATGGACACAGAAGCTGCACTGACATTTGCAAGCAAGGTGGTCCCTGAAGGCACATCTGCAGATGCAGAACCTGCGATCCCAGCTAGAAACCGGCTGGGGTCTCGAGAATGCACTGACATGCTGACACAGCCACCGCCGGCTCCTGTTGGCACTGATGTCTGTGGACAAGTCCTGAAAGACCAAAGCCAAACATTTTCCTCCTCCTTAGGGCTAACTCCATGTGGATGGGTCTCAGCCTCATTTCTCAAGCAATGATGCCTACCCTAGACATCCAGAATACCAAACTCTCAAGAATTTAGACTGTTTCTAAACATTATCTTTCAAGTTCATCCCAATTTGTTTTGAATTTCTTAAACTGTAAAGCAAACATGACTGACATTTGCAAACTTTTCTCACTGATCTTAAGTGAGGCTACTTTTAATGAGAAGTAGGTTTTTTTTTTTTTTAAACAGTATGATTCCAGGAGCTAGGAAAAAACAGAACAAAACAAAAGAAACAATGACCCCTTCACATACTAAGAGAGATAAAACAAAACAGAAAAAAGTCTCCAGCTGGATGAGTAACACAATTAAAGACTCTTGCAGCCTTTTGCAGGTTAAGTCCTCTCAGGTTCAACTCTGACATTAATACATACGAAGCACAGGAATTTTACATATGACTCAGTAGTACGGAAAATTACTCGTTCTACTGTACTTGTGTTGCTTCAGAGGTCAAACTTCATGACTAAAACCTCTAGGGAATAAACTGCTACTGTATACAATCAGCCCATAAAACAAAGGAAAAAGAATGTTTGCTTTGCTTCACTTTGCTGATTATCAGGGTTTGCTTCTGTTGGTTTAAAAAAAAAAAAAAAAAAAAGCAACTTTCCTCCTGAAAGAAAAGGAATGAATATTTTTTTTCCACCTGAGAGAAGAACATGTATAATTTCCAAACTTCCTTACAGTGAAACAATAAAAAAACACAGCAGTGAGGGGTCATGCAAGTTTACCTTATGTAGAAATGGCCAGATAGCCATGGTGTCCTCTGCCTGTCCATATCAATATTTTAAACTTAAATACAAAATACAAACAACTGCAAGAGTTTGTAATGTGTTATATAAAGACATTGGAATTCGATTTCTAGGTTCAGTCCATTGCATACCAATATTTTGTTTCTGAACTACTGCTTATTACTTAAAAAAAATATAGATAACCTGATAACAGTTACTGATCTAATATCCTCTCTCAACAGACTGATTTTTGTTCCAATTATTGAGTGAAGTAAAACAAATTACAATCTTGTTACACAAAAAATAGCAAGTAGCTGTCTTCACTGCAATGACAAAGTAAGTGTATAAAGAATAATCCGCATCTAAATTTTTAAATTATTTCATGTCTTGGTATTTTGAGGTAATGTTTGCAAGCTAGGAAAGCCTCTTGTTCTTGAAAAAAATTATCTACCTAACAGTATCATCGGAGTAATTCGCATGAACCTAGAAGACTGGAAAAGCCTTTATAGTTGAAATTAGCCAGTGTGCTCAAAGTCATGGGGTGGACAGAAAAGCAGGTACTATTAGAAAAAGCTCATGCCCTTTAGAATAGCAGGTCAAATACAATCTGAAGTTAAACATCCTTAAAGACAAAGATCCAAGCATTTTTCAGCTTCCTTTTTTCTTTATTATTTTTATGAGACCTCACCAAATGCCTAGGGGTGGAAGAACCTCTGGGTACCACCAAGCCCTGCTGTATGTGTCTCCATTAAGCTCTCAGCTCTTGAGAGAAAACTGATGAAACAACCTACTGTCAATTAACTCTTAACAGACTTGGCAGAGTGTCTGGCTGACATTTTAATGCCCCTCCCCTTCAACAAACCACAAAACAAAAATACTGAACCCCTTAAATATGCTTCTTCAGCAGTTACTAGTCTGTGAATGCTCAAGGTAGCAAGATTAGTTTCATCACATCACTAATGTATAAGACTCACATAAAGATATGTTTTGCCTTAGGCCCAAGTATTATATCCATACCAAATCCCATCAGGAAGAAAGACTCGAGAAAGGATAGCTCTTTAAAAAATGTATAAAACCCTGATCATTAGAAGAATCCTTAATCTCCATTGTTAAATTCAAGATGCAAGGGACAGCAAAATGACGGAGAAGATAATGCTATTCAGTATCTCAACCACTTTTTTTATTTTTCATGGCATTGCATATCCTTGGAGATTACTGATATAAGATCAATATGACTTTGTATAGCTGCCTCTGTTGTACCCATCCCCTGAATTCTTATCTCACATACTATTGTCTGCTTTCTTATCTCACAACTCTTTCTTTATCCTTCCTCTTGAGGTATATGCAGGAACTATGTGCCTTTTACAAGACAGTAAACAAGGACAGAAAATGAAAGCCTGGCCCCAGTGAAGTCTGTGGCAACACTTCAGAGTTTGATGGATTTTATCAGAAAAAAATAAGCGTTTTATCAAAGGCAGTTGGTGTGAGGTCCAAAATAACACTTGGGCACTTAACGTATAATTCAGGTGTCATGTTCAAAAGAATGATCTCAAAAATCCTGCTAATGGGTTTAGGTTTTTAGGAAATCAGATGATGACATACTTAGATGCCCAGTTGTATCCATGGGTGTCTTCTCTACAGCCACCACCCATCCAGGCAGCCAGAGCTAGTTATTTTAAGCAGCCTACATAGCCCCAGACCCAAATCCTCACAGTGTAATCCCCCAGGACTCCTGAAGTAGCCCTCACACCTAAACATAGCTCTGTGGTGAGAGCCTAAATCCAGACAAGAGGTGGCCTTTCAGATGTATCTTTTGAGCATAAGGTGACTCAAAGCACAGAGCTGAGGCCTGGATGCCTGGGACTCTGGGGATGGCACCCCGTGCTCCCTGGGGTCATGGACCAGCACCCCATGTGGGACAACGATCTCCTCCACCAGGAGCAAGAGCTCAGTTGTTAGCAATGCCACAACACTGGTGACTCTTTCTGCGTACAGCCTGAACAAGCATTACAGCAATGGGTGAGTGAGCTAGATGAATGCTGCTCAATTATTGGTGTAAAGTAAAGAAGCAAGGAAACAGAAGAACCAGAGAAGCTGTGCTTGTTAACCACAAAGACCATCTCCTTATGTGTGAGAGAAGTCAACTTTTAGGAACTTGTTTTTTAAAGTCTTTTCATTTCAGCAGAGGTTCTTTAAGGAAATTCCAAGTAAGTTTCTAGGACATGGCTAGAAAAGTATTACAAGATTTACTTGATCATATTTTTACCATAAAAACACTGTTCTATTAATATAAGACAGAGCAGCTTTGAAGGGAATTAAATAGAGATGAGTTCTAAAATTGTTCAATTAAATTGAGAGGAAAGAGCACTACAAGTTTGTTGACTCCTTCAGCACCTCACAATTTATTTTTCGAACTTTTCAAACAGATATACCAGTATTCAGAAGAGCTGCTTAGAAAAAAAAGAATCTGGGGGTTCTCAATTTTTTTGTTCAGAAATTTAGAAAGGAGCAAGAAGGAGAAGCTAAGAAATGCATTAAGATCAAACCAGATCTACTTTTGCTACCGATTTAATTGAACTTGGATAATTCAACTAATTTCCAGAAAATTAAATCTAGCATTTTCTCCTTTCATATTCTCCAAAGCTAAAAGTGTCCTGCCACAGAATTTTGATTAAAAATAGAACTGAGATATAAAGGGATCCAAAAATGTGTTTGTGCTGATCAAGCACAAGACAGTACTTTCCCACCGATGGTGAAATTTGTGAGGAGCATTTGGAGGTGGCACTGATAACAGCAAACAAAGGTGATGCAAAAGCTGACGGCAGATATCTCCAGAAAAGGATGGGAGCTAATGACGAACACCATACTGAGCAGCTGTCACGTAAATATCTCACACAGCATAAATACCAAAGGTATGTATCAGTGGCTGGAGACTGGTTTACATCATCTAGTCTATTAAATTCTCTGAATAAACCCAAACTTCATAAAGAGCAGAGAAGGCAGGTCCCAGTGACAAGGAACAGTGTTTGGCCCCTAGTCTTCTTTCCTTATCCCAATACCAGCTATAAGCATTATTTCCTGAAAATACTGAAGTGCTTCTGTTGTTTCCATGCGCAGGCTTGATGTCTCTCTTGCAAATACCTTTGAATTTGAAGAGACATATCACTAAAACTCAGTACTTCAAGCAGCCCAAGGGATATCAAATTGAACATAAAATCAGAACTCTAAAGTGGTGAAAATTTGAGCTTTATGCTAATTATTGAAATGACCATGAGAAGCAAACTGCATAATCAGTCTTCAGAGGATTTAAAAATGCTGCAAGGAGGCTCTACTATCATCTCAGGTCAAATGTAAAATACAAATGTGCATCCTACTAGTTTTAATCCCAGCTCCACCACTAACTTTGTAAGCCATCCCAGATTGCCTCTGTTTTCCCTTCTAGCTTTTGTCCTTCCTCTCTTTCAATCCTGAACTCAGATGAGCCAGGACTGCTTCTTAACATGTAACTCAAAGAAGAAGTTCACACTTGTCTTTTGTTGACCTCCAAAAGTACTGTGTTCTCTCTGTCCCTCCCCTCATTTTCTTTGGTTTAATTGCACATTTTGAAAACAAAGCATAAAAATTCCAGCAAACAAAAGTTACTTCCATATGATATCCACAGAATTCTGTGAAAAATTTGCATTCCCTTGAGTCTCACACAAGGCTATCGAAAATCACTGCTGACTATTGATGAGATGGTGCTCCAGTTCATTCCCTTCAGTCCTTGCCTTCAATCATTCCCTTCAATCCAATTTCTCCTATCCTTTCTGCTAAATGGGAAAAGTCCTCACCATGCAGCTAACAAATGAGTTAAACACCCTTTCACTGCAGCAGTGCAAGAGCAAACCAGCTGAGAAAGGCAGAAGTCTGATCCTAATGGACATGAGCACACACACCAGATCCCACCATCTCTAAGTGACTTGATGTAGACTTCCTGGCTGCACATTCATTAGCTCAATCCTGCTTATACAGCACACAGGAAATACAAATAAAGTGCCCCGTGAAGTAGCATGTAGGGCCATAAATTTCAAATTGAGACAACTTCTGTTTCTCCACTGGTAGGAATATGGAGAAGAGGGCTTAGGGGGATGCTATGCCTGATACCTTCTCATGATGAAGTCAAGAGACAAAGCAGAGCCATCCTCATGTCCTGAGGACAGCTGAAGAGGCACTCAGAAGCACAAGGGTGCTTCACCAATGCGTACTGGTATCTCAAAAGCTTTCATCTCAAAACATGACTATTTGACTTTTTGTTTTAATCCCAGTCTACACGTGCGAGACACAGTTATCAAATTGAAAGTCTCCATCATGCAAGCAAATGCTGTTTTTGGAGAGGGCCTCCATGGTCTCTGAACTGCTATCTCAGGGAAAGGCAAACGAGTCCGGAGAAAGGGGGTGGGAGAAAGAGCAAGGAATTATACATATTCTAATGATGTCTTCATTTCCCAGCAGCTCTACAACAAAAAGCGCTCTGGTGCTGAATCTGACCTCACTACAAACAGTAGGACAAAACATGCCTTACTGTAAGCGCTTGCATGGTTTTCCTCTGCAAACACGCTTCCCTTTGTTTACTGTACTTTTAAGTACATGAGTGCACAGACCACCCACAGTATCAGGTAGCCTAACACTGGAAAGGTGACAGATGAGGCTAGGATTGCTTCCTTATATGAATATAAATTAATCTATCTGATCCACATATGCTAGTGAGCCACAGCTCATCCTCAGTCAGTTCATGTCCCTGGCAGGCTAACTTGTCCCAAGCTCTCCAGAAATCATGCAGATGAAAGAGCCAAGGCTGTGGTATAGGAATTACAGGACTGGAGAGTTAAAAAGGGATTTGCAAATCAAGTAGCAATGCCTGCCTTGGCTTAATTTAATTTATCATATTCTACTGCTGCTCCCTCCCCCCACAGCAGCAAATCAGTATTGTACACAGAAGCAGTTATGGTATGAGATACTACCTGATCTCTACTGTAGCACCTGGTTAAAAATATGCTCAGTATCCTTTGGGCTCTGACATGTATACACTGAGACAAAGATAGGGATGAGTTTACAGATGAACACAGGATCTGGCAGCAAACACACTAAGTCATTTCTCTGCTTTCCTTCTGCACCTTATCAGTGACATTTCCCTAACAGCACAAGATGCAGCACCAGGCTCACTGCATTTCAACTCCCCAGGGAAACTTGCTCAGATCCTCACAGGGATTACACTTTATCTGGCAAGCGCCAGAGTAAAAAGTGAAAGCACTAGTTCATTTTGCACCTTGGTTGTTCACATCCACAGACACTCCAGTTCAACAGTAGAGAAGATAACAGATAAAGGGGAGAATTTCTCTAGAATCTCTTTAAAAATCCCACCTTTGGGTTTGTTGATCATTTCAATAGCATTTATTACCATGCAACTTTAATGCAAGGTGTATTTTGAAAATGCACTCACTCCGAACCAGGCACAGCCTCTTTTTTCCTTACACACATGCAGCCCTTTAAGAAATGTCTAATCCACTTGATAGCACAACCTGCATTTCTTATTCTCTGGCACAGAAAAGCAGACAGGGACCTACTCCACTCTCTCCATTTTACACTTTCAGATCAGTTTGGCAATCCAGAGCTGGGGAGGGGGAAAGGGAGGAGAGGGAAACGTGCTGCTACACTTTTCCCTGTGCTATTGCTGTAGGAAAACATGATGATGGGATTACGACTAACTATTGAACTAAAGGGAAGTGTTCCACCTAGAGACCATCTTCACCAGGCAAGGCAATGGGCAGGTTACCTGCAGACACTCTTTTAGGATTGAATATGCCTGCTGGTTCTGTGCTAAAAAATGACGCAGAGGTATTGCCCCCAGTAGTAATTAACAATGTTAATCTTCTTCTTCCTCTCTATGGTGATAAAGAGAGTCATTTTTATATTTAATTAATGCAGAGGATCATTTTGGAAACTGGCTAATGAGGCTCTGATCACATTACCATGAAAATGTGCATTAACACTGCAACTGAGGAGGCTGCTTCATGTGTAGAGAATCCACTTTGTAATTAGCCCACTGTGAAATGAATCACGTCAGGAGGAACTCGGAGAGAACCGGTCGGCAATGGGCACTCAGCTGCTGCTGTGCCAATAGACCACCAACACTGTAAGCTGTTTTTTCTCCTCCACGCTGCCTGTCAGCAGCAGTGCAGCCCAAAACTGCAAGCGTTCAGCCTCTGTCAACGGCAATGTGTCAAAGCCAGGACAAATTATAGAGAGCGAGAGAACTGATGCTGAAAGGCACTAAACTTTAGTATGCGAGGATCTGCTGTGCCAAGAGGAAAGAACAAACAAAAAAGCTGCAAATCAAATACTGATTCAATAGGATCTGAGAAAAAATTATGGGCTATTATGGTAAGTGCTTGTTTCGTCTTATCTTATTCTGAAGGAGCTGGGAACACATTAGCAGCACAGTGCTACACTGCTACTCACTCTGCTATGATGCTGAAAGAGACACCAAAATATCTAGATGGGATTAAGATCTTTGTCTAGTAGCAAACAGAAATAACACACACACAATGAATGAACAAGCAGCACACCTCACCCACGGAAACCTTGTTGTGCTCAGTACCTGTTTAAAGGTGACAAGTATGCTTCAGAATAATTTCAATTTTAATTAATTAATCTGAAAATTTAACATACTTCTTGGCCAGCACAGACATGTCATAAAAACTTTGCTCCTTAACTTAGAAATAGCTGAGATCAGAGACCTAATGCTTTCAGAGGCAGCAGTGGAACTTATCTGAAATCAGCCTTATTACCAAAGCCACGGGCTCCCTTAAAACATCACCGATACGGTTCAGTGAGACTGCAGCTATATGACTGACATCTTGGCAGAAGATGCACAAAAATGTTAAAAGAATCCCACAGGAAGTCATCTGAAGGGGGAGTGGCAAATGAGCCAAAAACAACAGGCACCCAAAATACTAATAATTACCAACCCCCGCCCAAACAACTTAGCTAGCAATTTTGCAAAGATAAAAAAAGGCAAAGCAAAACAAAAGCATCTCTACTTACTCTCTGTAAATAACACATATTTTTACCCTGGAGATGCTGGCAATATCCTCTGCACTCACCTGTGAAACTTCATAGAGCAGTTTGTAGTGTTCCTCTCTCTTCTGAAAAGTGCACAGATTGCAGCCCATCCTAATAAGCAACACGAGAGCAAAGCCTCTAATTTCCCCAGCACTGAAAGGCAAATGCACTGACAGGGAATCACCCTCCAGACTTGACTACTGTTTTTCATCAGTCACTCCAGCCCCAAAACACAGGCACAGCACTGTGAGCTGGAAGCACACGGCAGGGCAGCGTGTAGCAGCATGCTCTTCTTCCCTTTCCCTAACTATCTTACACTCCCGTATACACACAGAGTTTCGACTCAGTTCATGGCAACACTCCCCCTGTCTCTGCATCAGTGCACATGACTACACAGATTCTCACTCATGAATATTAATAGCCTCTCATTGATTATTTATGACAGAACGTGTTAGCGGGGAGGGGTGTCATAGCTGCTGCTCATGACAGATGAATATTCACTAATTAAGAAGCAAATGTACTGTGGTTAAACAAAATTCACTTGTGTCAATACCATCTCTGTTTATTAAGGTTAGAGGGACTAAGCCTCCCGTATTTCACCCACACTCCCCTTAATTTTTACAGTAATTGTGAGACTAATTCACAAATGGGGGTGGGAAAGGCACAAGCCAAGTCTTGTGTTAGGTCTCCACCTTGTGCAACAGGGATCATGGAATTCATTTAAAATATCTGCAAGCATTTTAGCAGGGTGCTTATGAAACCTTAGCTGATGTTGCTAAAAATCTAAAGCAAAGAAGGAAGGAAAATTCACCCAGATGGCTATACTGCTAGGTTCACCTTTGACACTGCCAAATTTAGCCAAAATTCCAGTGTACTCATAAAAGGCATAAGTTTACAACAACCCATCATACATATCCAGTACATGTGGAAATTCAGGTCTGTCTGATCTGGTGCTTTTTACAGATATACACACATTGTACTGTTTATTAAATAATCTGACATTCAAGTCTCTTTCGGCATGTAAAGCAGATTAATAGCAATTATAGCCCAAATTTCTAAAAAAATCAATGGATACATTCTCTTGGAGTCCTAGATATCAAAGTTTTTATTATAACATGACATTATATCTTATTTTACCATTCCTAAATTAGATTTTAATGGCTCCACAATTCTCAATGTGTGTATAAATGCAAGGATGCATTTAAAATTAAACCCACATGTTAAATGTTAAGGTCAATGGAAATCACATTTAATTCCAGGCTGACAATAATTCCTACGATGAATATCATGTAATACACTGGTAGTCACCTAAGATAAAGAGCCCAAGCCATGATAAACCAAGACAGAAAACAAAAAGTTGCTTTTGCTTTATCACTCCTTTCTCAGCAACTCTGCTAATCAAGGACTATGTCCTTGTTTCAAGGCATCTTTAATCTGGAGGGGATAGCAGGTGGGATCCAAAGCAGAAATAATTACTTGGAAACCAATGAAACCAGTTAGTTAAGATTGACACTGGGCCCTAAAGAGTTGTAATTACTAAGCACTGATGTACAGCCACTATTTTTTTTTTGGGTGCAGTTTCCTAAAAGTGCTTTGTCAAACATTTAAAATCGATAACAGGAAATGATTCTAATGAGAACTAATTGTTAACAAATTGGCTTTGCATCTAGCAGCACCTCAAACACCACCAACACCGGGTAGCAAGCAGATCAACAATCATGTGCTGCTTATCAGTCCTGCCCCTTGGGATGTAATAATCCGATTTTCTGGGCCTTCATTTTACCTAACAGCCGGGATGAAAGCCAAGCAGAGAAACCTACAGGAAAAACTGGACCTTTACTGCAAACTCCACATATTAGTAAAGTTTGCTAGAACATCTATGTAAATTACAGATAGGCTGAGACTAAATCTTAATTACGTTCCATCTCTAATAAATCAGCAGAGTCAGGAGGAGTCAAATAACGATCATTAACAGAGCAAGCTCTTCTCTTCCAGCACTGTTCTGAAATATAACTTTAAGATTACTTTTTATTTGATGGAAGAACGTGAGCATGCAGGTTTGGTTCTGAACTTTCCTAAAGTCCAAGGGTTTCAAAAGCCAAACCACAGAGGTGGGTTCATCACTGTCAGAAAGAATCAGCCTCTGTTCTCCTCCTCCACAGACCCATGAAATGGTGCTCGTGCTGAGAGGTTTAAGCCCATGAAGTAAACATCAACTCGATCTTCGAAGGTTTCTATATTGTGAGGTGCAGAAGGATTCTCAGATGTGTAAATTCTGAACTTAAGAAAGTCAGATCAATGAACCAGACAACAGTCATGCAAGGACACCTGTGCCGTCTTTCGATGAAAGCGTTCCCCGCTTCCACAGACGCAACTTCTTCCTCTGACATGTAGACAGCCTGAAAGCTAAGCTACATGCGTTAAAAGAGACATGATTTACCCTGGTATATTTTTGATAGTCCCTTAAAATTAGTTCTTAGAAAAGGGGGGGAGGATATATTAGTACAAGAATCCAGTTGTATAGATACAAGAAACAAACAATAAACAAGAACAAATAACTCAACAGACAAAACAAGCAATGGAAAACTACAGTTAATCTTTCAGCAGTTTCCACTGACAGTCTCTTTTTTTCATTGCTCTTCCTCTGGTTCTTTTGTTTTCTTCTCTGAAGCTGACATAGGCTTCTCCATTCATTTATCAAATGCCTGCCCTCTGCCCATACAGAGAGTAAAAGGATTCTGTCTTCTGCTTCTGCAGCCGCTAATGGGCACAGTCTGCAGGGCTGACTAGATTTATTTGAGAAGGAAAGACGTTCTTGGGCTTCATCTAAATATGATGTTTTGATTTTACGTGTTTTCAAAATACCAAACTTTGTGCAGCACAGAGTGACATTTGAGGCAAAACTCAATTGAACTAATGAGTAAAATGAAATAAATCATGTGCCTTGGTCAGGTTGAAGTTGCAGAGAAAGCAATCTCTTCCTGTCCTTCTCTCCCTCCTCTTAATCCCCCTCCAACATCAATACATAGCTAAAGGGACCCAAAAGGTACTAAAACATAATCAAGTAATTCTTATTCTACATGTAATTCAAAGATATTTGAATAATTCAATGCTGTTCTTGATTGTGAAGTTCTCCATGTTCATCACCTACAATTTAATGTTACCATAAAGACTAAAATAATAATTTATAGTCAAACCAGGAATGCAATAAAGCAAAGGGATGAAGTTTAATTTCAAGAGAGTTACAGCAAAATTTCTGTTAACATTTTCAAACAAGGTGCCCTGTTTAGGTCCTCTAATTCATTTTAAGCATCTACGAGATGACTTACATGTTTGCTATATAGTTTCCTCATTGAGGTATAGAAGTGTCTAATTATAAGCACCAGTGCTTGAAAGTTTATCACTGCAAAAAATTCAAGGCAATGACACTGCAAATTAAAGGCCACTCCACTCCTTTATATCCTCTTTATCACACAGCTAAAAGACATACAACAAAACATAACATTCATTTTCAGTGAGGACAATGAAGCTGTTGGTCCAAAATCAGTGGTGAAACCCAATGAGGCAAATGTGGAATTCCAAGATTCTTTCATATGCCCTTGAATTCACGCTCTCCTCCTGAATTTACCCACCCCACTGCATTTGCTCTATAAATTTTGAAGACTTCCCAGAAATCTAGCTCACAGAATAGATGGCAATGCAATTTACAATCTTACGGCTACATACATGTAAAACAAAAATATAATATAAGAAAAAAGAGATTTGAAGAAACCCTTTGCTTATCCTCACTGTTCTAAACAAAAACTCAAACTCTTAAGGCTTGATCTCAGTCTGGCCAGATTTTTAATTCATGGTGATAATTACTGTTTTTGGTAAAGCCTCAGCTGTTAGAATCAGGTGACTGTATACATCAGTCAGTTTGTATATTACAAAACGAAGGAATTTTCCAGCCCTATGATTGAAGAGAAAAACTTAAAAACCTTCAGTAAATGTAACCCAAAGACTCAGATTTGCCTACATGCTAACCAGCTTGAACTGTAAATTAACATAATGTATATTACCCAGTAGGCTAAATGGAGGTGCAAACTATGGGAGTACAGAGTCATTGAAATAGAATCATAGAATCATTTATGTTGGAAAAGACCTTTAAGATCATTGTTTTCAACCATCAGCTTAACACTGCCAAGTCCACCTCTAAACCATGTCCCTAAATGCCACCTTTACACATCTTTTAAACACCTCCAGGGATGGTGACTCAACCTCTTCCCTGGGCAGCCTGTTCCAATGCCTGACAACCCATTCCGTGAAGAAATTTTTCCCAAATAACCAACCTAAATCTCCCCTGGTACAACTTGAGGTTGTTCTTTCTCATTCTATCACTTGCTACTTGGGAAAAAAGACTGACACCTTCCTTCACTACAACATCCTTTCAGGAGGCTCAAACAAAATGGATTTTTGTAAATATATTTTTAAAAAAAAGTAAAATTTAACCACATTGCCTACGAAAGATACATGAAAATCTAACTCAAAAGTAAAAATGCACTATATGTTTTCCACAGACACACAAAATGCATGATTAATACCAGTAAGAATGTGTATCTACAATAAAATGCAATATTTGCAGGAATATGTTGATTTGTTGTGGGTTTGCTTTTTTTTTTTTTTTCCCATTCTTGATGGACACAGATCTATGAGATTCCTGGTCCAAAATCAAAATACATGTCTAGAGAGAAGTGGAAAGCAAGCACATGAGGAACCTTCTCTGCCACGGTTGCGTACAACACAAGAACTACTTTCTCTTTTGTTCTCCACAAGTTAAAATAAATCACTGGGACCTCTGTTTATCTACCACTTCATGTGGATGGGCTGGCTAGCTTTCTTTGGGAAAAGTACAATTCCTTTACCAGGTCTACTGGCCAAACTTCAGACTGCTTTGATACTTTTTTTTTTTTTTTTAATTTCTCAAAGTTTTGTCCAGGATATTATATTCTAAGGTTTTTACACTGAGTGGCTTCCCTATTGCTTCTTAAACTGCTGACATAATCAACTACAGAAGTGTTGCAGAACACCAAATGATGCCTATACTGAACTTTAAGGCCTTAGGAATACATAAAGACATCAAGTGGATGGTGTCAGTGAAACTGAGAAAATCGGTCAATGATGGCCATAAGAGCCTTCTATAAACTGACTGTGTTAGCAAATTTTAAAAGAAACTGGACTTTCTTTTGACTTTCTCTACCTCATACTTTTGTGGGTTTTTTTAACCACATGATCATGTGAAACCAGACTAAATATCTTTACTGTGCTAGAGAGTAGAATTACCCACAAATAAGCTTGAAAGGATTTAAAGGAAACAACAAAATTTTATTCAGGATAGCCAAATCTAAAATAGCTGAAAAGAGTTGTGGAAAAAAACCTCTGATTGTAGATAAACTGGGATATGAAGTCCTGCGTCAATAAACATTAAATAATGTGCTTACGGAACATCGCTACAATACCCAGAGTTGTGGTCTCTAAGGTTGTTATTTCTACTCAGAAAACAGATCTGGAGTTGTGGATTAGTTTCCTTTAACTACAGGTTCAATGCTTAACCACAGTAAGAAATCAAGCAGAATGTAAGGAATTATAGGAAAAGACTGACAATGGAGCAGAAACTGTTGTCAAGAAACTGCACAAACCCCAGCAATACTCACATTTGAATATATCCATCAGTCCTGGTCTTTCCATCTCTAAATCATTTAATGGAAATGGAAGAGCTATGAAGAATAGATGAGAAACACAGATGTGTAATAGTTCACTTTCCCTGCATCTTTCATCTTAATCTATAATTTTTTTCCTCGTACAGAAGCCATTCCTTCTCACATTACACAATGAAATAATCAGACAATACATTTAAAGCAGCAAAAGGAAGTCTGGATTTTCTTTTTTCCAAGTAATTCAACTGTGGAACTCATTACCAAAACTCACTGGAAGCAAAAAGCAGAAAAGGGTTCAAAAAGGTATTAGACAACTTTACAACAGATAACTGTGAGTAGTCATCTGCCTGCTCAGGAAGCCTGTAATTCACCGACTCCTGGGAGCTACGAGAGAGAGTGCAGCAGTGAAATCTCTCCGTGCATCCACTTGCTGGTAGCTTGTCTGTGTTTTATTGTTGGCCTCTTCAGAAATCTAATACTGGCAATACGATCCCATCACTAATTCAATTCTAGAGGTCCAAATTTACCAGTTCTTGCACAAAACGCTAGAATATTTACTAAGCTTAGCTAACGTTAGCTGGTAATACAGCATATAGTCAAACTGCATTACAAGGCTTTATTAATGATTGCATAATGACTTTGGACTTCAAACATGTTTATAAAAGTACATTTTACTATTGTCCTCACTGGTTTCAAAGCTTTTCAAGCCACATCAGTTAAAAAAAAAAAAAAAAAAAATTCGGATTCTTCCCCCACACCCGAAGATTAAAGCTGAGCTTTTTTTTTACATCTGTGTGGGAAAGAAAGACTGTCTGGAACTGAGATGATACATGCCGAGTTCAGACCCAGACCAAACAAAGGCAAATATCAGTGAAACATCTCAATGAGAAACTGAGCTCACAGTACAAAATTCTAATTGAAATGCTGAAGCAGAAGGAACTGGTTCAGAGGATGAGAGCAGCAGTGAGCACTCCTTAGCTCTCTTCTTTTGTCTGATACCATTAGAAAGGCTCTTCCTTTTTATATTCTTATAAAATAAGTAACACCTGTCTTGCAAGAGCATAAATGCAATGAACCTTTCAAGACCTTTCAGAGTTTTTCAAATAATGTATTATGGAGGGCTGTTAGACCCCTCCAAGTTCTTCTGCTGAGGCCACCCTTGCAGTCTCCAGTAGTCGAATACAATTAAAATGTCCTGTGTGGTTTCTTAATTAAAAGTTTTAAGTAATACTCATGGTGTGCTAATCAGTATAAAAGTATAAAGGAAGAAAATTACTCATGACTTGAGAAACTCCCTTGCTAAAAGTGACAATCACAGCAATTTGAGGGATTAGAAAAATTAAACAAGAGATGTACTTAGGCTAGGGTAATGCCTGAAGACGTCTTCATCCCAGAATAGTTAAAATATACTAGCTAGAGGTAGATTGGACTATTTTCTTTTTGTTTGACTTCCAGTTTAAGTTCCATTATTTGAATAAATCTCCAAGAGTAGTTTTGGCATATCTGAGTATATCAGAAGTGAGGTAAACATGCTGAGAAGAATAGCCTGTCACAAATAATGCATTAGCATTATAGAGACATATTTACCAATACAGACGCTTCACTATTCACTTTCAAAGCTCATGCAATTGACAGTCTGGAAGAAATGTTGAGGGATGCATGCAATATAGTAGTTTGTTCTGTCTTGTCCTGTATAAATGGCCTACTGAGCCCTAGAAAAACACCCCAGGATTAGGGAAATTTTCATGGTCTTGAACGGATTTTCAAGGTACTGAAGGTCAAGAGGAGACTTGTACCAAATCAGGCCACAAAAGCAGCTGCTTTCCTCCTTTGGCAAAGCAGAAGATGTACTATAACTGTCAGAACTTCATGTTTCTATAGTAAAAAATTATTTTGCAACATAGAAGTGACCTAAGTCTTTAAAGGAGTAGTGAGGCAGAGGGGAGTTGGTTGTTTTTTGTGTAACTAACCAGGAATTCATCACCCTAAAATTAGTATTAGGTGGTGTATGTGATTTGAATCTCAGACCTGGCTCCCAACACACACCTGATAGAATGATGGATGCAGGAGCGGCACCATACGATGCGAGAGGAGGAATCGTCCACACTGCTTCCATGTCTGACAGCTGGCTAGTTTGATTTAAAATTACAATTTGAACTGAAATCAACTCTGTTTGTTGACAGTCATTAACTGACTACCATAAAAGCACCATTAATTCTGTTGCAGTCAGCAAATGCTTTGTAATGGTCTAAAAGTAATGCAGCTCCCCCTCCTAGAAAATCCCCACAGCATCAAAGGTTTACTTGGTACACTGTTAGGGCTCTCTAAAGCTTAAAATCACTGCCAGTGCACCTGCCTTCTAGAAGATCATTAGGTAAAAATCCCAATGAAGCCCAATCAACCTGGCTTTAGTTACCTTACCGTCTGCTCTAGAAGAAAATTAATGTTATTAGATGTGTTTTTCTCTGAAAATTGCTGGTGTTCGGTTACCGTGCCAGCTGTCTGGGAGGTGCATGGGTCTGCTGGACACTGACCCAGCTGGCTGCCTGGGCAGACTCCTGTCTGTGGGACCCCACGCCAGCTGCTCCACCAGTGTCGGGGCACCCTGAGCCCCCCCTCCCCGGTGCACCAGTCCTCAGCATTGCCAGCATGCACCCCCCCCAAACCCCAGCTCCCTGCAATGCTCACCCAGGCCATTGTGAAACAGCAACACCAGGTCCAAACTCAGGTATAAGGAGTTAGGAAGAAAAACAACAGAAAGAGTGAAAAAACTCCTGCAGAGCCGCACGGATTGAGAGAAATGAAATCCGATTAACGATGCCTCTTTTTCTTCTATTTTGATGTCCTGTGGAAAAGAAATTAGCATAGCAAATCCCGCTTTATCTCTGAACGAAATTTCAGATCCTTCATCTGAAATCTGCTCTTTCCTCCTGGAACAAAAAGTCAAACCCCAGAGCTTGTCAGCTTCAGAGGGGAGATTTGTCACACGCCAGCAGTTTCAGGGGGTGCGTGCCCCCCGGCCCTTGCTGGCCGACCGCAGGGACACCTCTGCCGCACAGCCTCTGCTCGGCTGCTGCCTCCCACCTCAGTCTTACTGCGGCATGCCAGGACTTCTGGTTTGTCTGAGCCCCCTGGACAGGGGCATTTAAAACACTTTTTTACCATAGCATCCAAAACCAGCCGAAGGACAATGTACAGTAGGGGAAAAGATTCAATCACATTACAGCGAGAGAATGGTGCCAATTAAAGTGACGTGCTTAACTATTAATAGTATTTGGCACAGAAACCACCAGAAACCCTAAAACCACCAAAATCACTCGAAAGGAGCCTTCAGGTGTGAAGCAGGACATGTAGCGGCTTGAGGCTCAAGCACTTTGCCAAGAGTGAAACAGTTAAAAACCCCTGGTGTGTTCTGAAGATGAACCCCTTAGCACCCTTCTTCACCAGTAAGTATTAACAAACGAAATAGTAGCAACGCCATTGGAATTCATGGGTGATGAAAATCCTTCCCAAATAAACTTTCACCCAGTGAAAACACCATCTCCCTGCAGTTGTTGCCTTTCGGATTTCAAAATATGCTCCAATTGAAATACACGCCCAAACTGCCCAGTGTACTTTGGTTGTCAATAGCAGTCATAAATAAAGATAAAGCAGAGTCCAGAACAGAGAAATACAAGCAAGAGAACAGAAATCTCCTGCTCAAAGAATCTCTGCTTTGTAATTCTCCACTGATGTTCTCTCCAGTCCTAGAGCTGGGAAAAGGGAAGTCTCCTTACATTTACTGGGAAGTGTCCACCCTGCTTTGTACCCTTATACTTTATGAAAAGCAAACGACACTATTTCCTAAAAATAATAATAAAATAGAATTACATCCTTGTAGGGTAGATATTTTGGAGATGTAGTTTGGAGCTCTTTATCTCAAAAAGCTCAAGGCCACTTGAACAACCTTTGCCAGCTCCTCCAGCGAGCCAGATCACGTACTTAAGTATCTGTAAGAGTTTAAAGATGCTCACACAGACACACACCTTCTCTCTGCACCCGCACCTACACATCCACTTGCCCATTCAGACTGCAGCACTCTGCTGTAATACAAAAATGGATAAACCTAATCTCATATACTCCAGGCACAATTTCAGTACTACCGAATCATTTAACCTCAAAAGGAAAACAACGGGCTTCAGGCCAGGTAGGCAGCTCCTGTGGCTAAATCTGTCCATGTTTCTACTTGTCCACAAGAAGTCAGCCCCCATGTTTTCAACTCATTGTCATCAGAGAGGAGAGAAAGATGCTGTCATTTACCACAGGGGTGGAAGTGACATCTGTGAAAAATGAATTTACTTATCAGGCTTCAAACTACACGCGGTGTGTATGAGAGCGTGTACACTGGAGGGAAAAGCAGCTAATTTTCAAAACTCATTTGTGTTTCATTTGTGCAGAACTACACTTCTCACCTTATAAAACACGAAGATATTTTAATAGAAGGGGAAATATTTAACCTTCTCAAAGTCAATGCTTATTCTCTTCTCTGTGATTGCTCCTGTGGAGATATGAAACAAATCACAAGAGAAAAAATCAAGGAGAATAACAGACTGGGGAGCGGGTGGTGTTTTTTTTCTGCAAGACCTTCACATCTAGTCTGAATCTCTTTCATTTCTATTCAGTTCTTGTGCAGGACACTAGGATTATATGTATCAACTTAATTCAGTGATAAGAAAATCCTTACTATAAATCCTACCATGTGGGACAAATCTGTCAAGATCTTGATTATCAAAACAAATGAACAGACAGTAAAATGTGACATACGTAGCATACGCTTTACATGATAAATTAGCCCTCGCACAACTGACAGACACACTGTAAGGGGATGTTAAGGTTGCTATGGCAAACAATGCCTTTCCTCCCCCAGCTCCTGAATCACAACTTTTCTGAGAGAGTCATTGACTTCTAGCAAAAGACAACAAATTTTCTATGGATAAACACTACCTGTGTGTAACAGGACATATTTCTCTGTCCCACTGTGGTCTTCTTCGAAAGTTACTGCCTCCGAGAGTGACCTCGCCTTGTCACTAGAGTGACAAGCCAGGAGCTGTAAGGTTGTTCTCATGCCCTTCAGCAGATGCATTAGGGATTTACTGTAATGCTTCAGGGATCCGAGTAGCAATGGTCAAATAAATTAGGAAATGTACCTCATCAGACAGTGAGCAACAACATTGTCAGCTCAGGGAAAACAAGAGTCTGGTCTCAAGCTAGAAATGTGGTCTAAAAATACAGGTATTTTAGCTACCAGAAAGTATGAATGCTATACATCCCTCAGAACTGGGTTACTATGTAAGAACAGGGAATTTTTTTAAGAAACATCCCACTTCTGGTTGGAATAAAAAATGTGGGAAAAGTAAAAAAACAACACGATTTCAGTATACTTCTCATCCAAAATGGTGTTTGGAACTGCTAAGGCAAAAAATCAGTGATACATTTAAAGAAATGGAGCAAACTCCAGTGGGAATTTAGTAAAGCATACTTAGCAGCTATTTTTGTCAACAAATCATAAGCACGCATTGAAGAGCTCTCCTGCACAAAGACCAAAACACTAGAGAGAGTAAAAGGTGTGGGCATGTTCCTGACACAAGGTATTCAGAACTTAAATCAGGATGGGCTCATCCTTGCTGCAAAATTTACACAATTATTATACGGTAATCCTGATAACTTCACCAACTACTTCTCCTGGTAACCCATCAGAAATTCAAATTAAATTAACTTCTGGCTTTTTTAGCAAAACCCATACATGTAGCTGTGTTCTTGTTGACCTCAAAGAACTGACCACGAACTCTCGTTTAGCTGTTAATTTCTCTGATTACAGTGTGTCTTCTTTCTTTCAAGTTATGAGAAATAGCCATATTGATCTCCAGGCAACAGGGTGCAGACACAGCTACGACCACATCAAAATCACCATCTGAAATGATCAGTTTTCTGTACATCTAGGAAGGAATGCAGAAGGTGCTTGTCCCATCTTTCTTTCTACTTCATCATATAAACATTTCACAAAAGGTCACAATTCAACTGATAATATTAATCATTATAGGTGCTTTTCCAAACACATGCTATCCTAATGGCAAGTTAAGTGACAAAGTAAGGATGAGAAACAAAGATCTTGAAAAACTGTCATCCCCAGCTAGTTTGTCTAAACCCTCTCTGTACTATTGGTGAAGACGAGACCTATTTAAAAGACTTTTTATTTCTTCAGGCACAAGCAGAAGAGCAAACAATTCTGAGCAAGTAAAACAGATTATTTTAAAATCATTAAATTGAACTCATACCAAAAAAATCTACATGTCAGTAAGCTATTTACATAACAACAGAAGTCAAGTTTCATACAGAATTTTTCAGACAGACATATCAAAGTACTTCGCAAAGTCAAGTAATGTTAGTACCATTTTATGAATGTGTGAATAACACAGAAATGTAGCAACTCATAACACTAAAATATTACAAATAATTTACAAACTTCAGTACCAGTATAGAGCAATGAGAAGCTCCGTGGTGAGGGAGCCACCCAGCACCAAGCAGGTGACAGCAGAGCAGTAAGGCACCAGAGGATGGCATACAATGAATTTCGGTAATTGTCTGGGATAATAAAAATGTTTCAGGATCTCTGTATACCTTGCAAAGAAACAAAAATAGTATGACATCAAACCAAATTTTAAACAAAAAACTCTTTGAAAGTAGTTCTTACAATAAACTGCAGAGAACACACATAACAAAATTGGCAGTAGCTTCCAGCTGGCAACGCAAACCTATGCAGTTTTATCTTTCTCCTCTCCTTCCTTTACTGTGTAATGAGATCGTACTTTTGTATATCCTGCTCCATAGTTTCTTGTTTCCTCTGCCCAGATTAAATTCTGCGCCCCACAACAACTCTGCATTTGTCTCCCCATTCATCCACGCATGACCCCAAACAGGCCTCTGCTGCTGTACACCGCTTTTGTCTGTCACGTCCTGCTCCTTCCCAGCTCTTCTCTACCTTATTTCTCTTCACTTTGGCTTCAAAGTTCCCCCAGCATTCTCCCTCCTGTGCATCCTCCCAAGGGCTGAACTCCCACATCAGCCCTCTGGCTGGGCAGGAGGCTGTGGAGGACACCTCCTGGGACTGTGCCCAGCGGTGGGCAGACAGAAGAGCCTGCCTAAGCCTCCGAGCAGGCTGGGCTCAGCCGGGGCTGCTCCCCAGGACAGTCCCAGCTCGCACGTTAAAGCCAGCAACAGCTGCACGCCTGCTTTTCCCTGCACAGCAAAATAAACCAGGATGCCTGGGTCGCAGGTTTAATTGATTTTTTTTGTCTTTCCCCCTGCTTCAGAAGTTAGCCTGATCAATGCTATTTCACACTCTCCAGTGCAAGCTTTACTGATCTAACTCCTGACTAAAAATAGATTCATCAAATCAGCACCAGGGGAGGCAATATTTATGCCCTGCAACACACGGGGAATGTCACGTTACAACTTCCTCACGGCTTTCCTCTTCTATTAGGAGAGGCAGGAAAGGAGGAGAGGGAAGGAAGACTCGTACTGGTGAGGCGAGCGCCGGTACTAGAAACTGATGTTGTGTATTTATCCACTTGCATTACGTATGGAAGAGCCAGTTGCAGTTCGTGTTCCCTCGGCGGTCTTGCAAATTGTCATCCTTTCCGTCTTCCAGTGGGTGACAGAAAATAGCAGTTACTGACAAATACTGGGGGAAAGCACAAGACCTGACCAATAAATAATAAATGCACCCATATCTCTAGAACTCCTTCCTTCAAGTCTTCACAAAGTAAATATAAGAATCCCCATAGGAAGTCATAGAAGCTGCCAATTCCGTTCATAAAGGTGAATAAATGAACTTTCATACTGCTTCCCTGGATTTCTTTAATAATCTGAATAAAAGTTGCCAACTAATAACATAGCAGATGTTCACTCGCCCACACCAAACAGCCTTTCCCTGGCCTAATGCCCTGGTGTGAAGGGAGGTGACCAGAGAGGCCGTGCGAGCATTGCCCCTGCAGCGCACACGCAGGAGGCACCTTGCAGCCGTGCACATGGAGAAATAAGGCTCTGTCACTTTGCCACACAGGTGAGAAGATTACTTCCTACACAAAACGGAGAGCTACAAGGGTTGCTACATAGACGTGGTGTGAAAAGTTACCTGTGCCACTTCAAGCACCTACTTGTTTCCTCTCCAGCCACCTGCTCTTATTCCTCCTTGGCCTGTTATCTTGATGTACTTTTCTTGAGGACAGTTTCTCATTTCTCTTCAATGGTGAGTGTATTGATAACTCCTTTGGTGCCTCCTCGAAATCATCTTGATTGTTTTTCCATATAGGATCAAAAAATCCCCCCAAAAGGTTGAGCCACGTCACAGCTTGACTATTGTTAATCTTGCCTGCTGTTGATTGAATATTTCCATTTTGAGTAGTTTTGCTGAGATACTATATTTTTAGTCACTTCCTATTCAAGCTGTTGGAGAACATAAAAAGAACAGGTTTCTTCTCCCACTTTCGAATAGATCTATTCCAGGAAATTATTTCTCCAAACCTGACACAACACAGGAACCCAAGCCACTCTAAACTTAAACTGCAAGTGGACGAATGAAATACACCCTGCTTCTGAGACTTAGCTAACACATCTCAGAACCAGGAATTAAGACCTGCAAGTATTTGTGCTGACTTCAACAACTGAGAACATTTTAAGCAGAAAGCCCACACTGAGCCTGTAATTGGATGTGCTGTAATCAAACAAGTTTTCAAAAGCTGCAGAAGTAAATGCTTACCTCAAGAAACCACAGCAGGGCATCAAATAATGAAGAGCTTCAAGCTGCCACCCTGGAAGCTCTCAGTTTGACCTCTGGGTACAAAACAAGAAGGACTGTGATGCCTTCTCATTTCCCATGCTAATACCTAAGGTATCACTGGACATGACTACGGACTATTACATTTGCAGAGTGAACCATGAATTTTCCTTCAGAAGGCACACCCTCTTTTCAGAAAACCTTAAAAACTGACTGGGGTGTTCACCACATTCGCCAGCACAAACGAGAAGTCTGTTTCCAAAGCTTCAGCCCATGGCCCTGCATGCATCTGCCCTGCACCGTCCGCTAATTGGACCTAAAATGTGCTGAAACACTCAGCTGGAAAAGAGCCACCTTATCTTTGTGCTCCAAAAGAACATTTAAAAGGGAAAAGAAACTCCTGTTGTGAATTATGAGATTGTGCTTCTTTCAAATACAGTTAATAGAGTGATAAGAATTACTGTTTCTTCATGTCTGCAATAACCCAATCAGCAAGGAAGACTCCGCTCTCCCCAAGCCTCCATTTAACATGTTTTTTATTTACAGTTTTACTTTCCAGAGATATATATTAGCACATTTTTTCAAAACAGATAAACATTGCCGAAGTAATTGCTAAACACATCTTTCCCTGCATAGCCAACCAGGGGCTCAGTTATGAAAACTTGTTCTATTAATAAATGACACATTGCAGTAAACTAATTGTATGTAAAGTCAACGGGTGCATGTTTAAGAATTTTAATTACTGTTCCATGATTACTTTATATTCAACACATAACATGCAGGTAACACAGCCTTTATGATGATAAGCAGTTTAATTAGAAAGCCAAGATAAGAAAAAAATGCCTTTAAGTTACTGAATTTGTTCATGCTGGCCATGTGATAACTTCAGCACATAGTTTCCCTCAGTATTTTAAAATACAAAATGCTAATTCCACCTAAACCTTTGTTTTCCCATGCTATAACAACTATTTCATATGCCATTTACTTCTCTCTCTTATGGGTGTCAACAGCACAGTTTAATTAGACCACGAACCTCAACCTGTCTTTAAGCTCTGAGAGTGCCCACGCAGGCGAGCGGTGCCCCACGCTCCGTGGCCGGCACGAGCTTCCCAGTGAGCCGAGACAAGCCCGGGCTGCGCGCTGGCAGCGGCACGCTTACCCTTTCAGCAAACTGTCTCAGAGGATGGCCATTGATTTCCTAGTTATTATGAACATGAAATTATTGAATGACAGATGATAGAGTGTTAGGTCCTACAAGTATTTTCCCAAATGGGTTATCTAGCTGGCGTTGCCGTAGCAACAAGGCTGTTTGACGGTGCTTATGACAAAGAAGTCTTTGCTCAGGATTCAGCTACAAAATAGCTCCTTGCTTCCTACTTTATCCTCTCCAGCTCTATCCAGCATCTCCTCAATGCCTCCCTGGCCTGCACCTCCAGCCAGCTGCTCCAAGACCAACCAAGGCATGGCATCGCCATCAGCCATCGTTCCTCCAGGAGATCACCCTGACTGTGGCGCAGCATGACGCTTTTACCCAAGACATGTTGATCCCCGTAAGATAAAGCAATAGGTCTGACAACGCCAAATCCATGGGGAACGCAAGTTCTGCATCAGAACACACAACTGAAAGCCTAGGAGGAACCATGCTCACAAATTAACCATCACCTTGCACAGCTAAAAGTTCAATAATTTCTTGCCAACACATCACTTCTGTTGCAGGGATACAGTGAAGTTCTCCATTATGTCTTTTTTTTAACTTGTAATAAATTAGGGTTTGGTACAGAATGGTTTCTTCACTCACAGGTAGCTTCACAGTCCAAGGCATGGTTATACTTGCTCCCCCTTTCAGGAGAGCAGCACATGTGCCCCTGCACTGCGATGTCCTCCTTGCCAGGGAGGAATTCGCAAGCAGTGCTCCCTAAGGAGCACAGACCCACAACTCCACATCAAAATAACACAGCAGGGACGTTGCAAAGGCTTAGATCAAACAACAAGCAAAGAGCTACACCTCTGGAATGCCTGCTTAAGCTTTTCTTTCAATTATAGTCCTCCTTCACCTTCAAGTCACAACTCCTGGGTTTTTTTGGAAGCCCTTTTTCTACTAGCAGGCCATAGCCTGAATAACCTAAAATAAAACTCAGCTACACACCTTCTCCAAGTACTGTCAGATTTTCTCAACTTTTCTGATCACTCTAGAAAACACTTCTTTTTTGAGCTACTGACTCCCAAAGAAAACTGCTTCAACCAAAAAACAGAATTATATATGAATCCAAAAATCCAGAATTATGGGCAATAATACATTATTTCACTTAAACTGACTTACCTACATTTTAACACACTGGTCAGTTTTCGAGAAAGATAACGACAAGAGAAGGAATTACTGAAGCACAGCCCGAGGAGCTCTGGATGTTTGCAGTGAGGTACCTCAAGCTGCAGCCAGGAAGGCTCATGTGTTTGAGTTTTCCTGCTGGGGTTGGTAACTGCTCTTCACTGTACACAGTTACAACCTTTTTTACCCTGCCCAGGCCACCATGAATTTTGTTGTAGACAGTGGAGATGAGCAGCATCTCAGCTGTCATGATCTGAGTTGCAATATGTAGGTGGGAAAAGGATTTTGAAATGTAACTGTATTTTCAACAGCGATTGAGTTGTCACGGCTGAAGATGGAAGAGTACACCTGGGAAAGCCAGAGGAAGGCCCTGTTGTGAAAATATAAGCTAAAAATGTGCCCAAATAATCCCTGATGTCTTTACCAAGTGGCGGACTTTTTTTTAGCTCCAAACTCCAGTAAAAATCTATCCCGAAAGGTGCGTTTTATGTCAAGATGGAAAAGTACACCAAATAGAACATTTTAAAGCACACAGCATTAATGAGGCAACTAATGACCAGATTCCCAGGAGAAACTGAGGACTAGGAATGGTGTGAGAAAATTGAGATAAGTTCCTGTGATGAAGCTTAAATGCTTGGTCTGTGCCAAGTATCTTGTTTCTGGCCAGAAATATTTTAGGTCTTAAAATATCTGTAAGTTCATTAAAAAAAATATTCCTGGTACAGCCACATCTGCTCATAACAGCACTTTTATAGGACAGCTTCAATTAGAGCTGGCTCTTGATGAGCCTCATCTAGGCTGTGCTGCATGAAGCAATAAACAAGGCACTGAAAGCACATGGAGAGCTGCAGTTTCACGCTGCCACCAGCCCCCACTGTCATATTTCCTCTCCTCTCATCCCCTCCTTCTAGCATGAGCAAAGCTGTAAATGTTTTAGGGCTGTGTGATAGTCCCTGAGAAAAACAGGGAGCATATGTAGTGTATTTTCACATGGAAAAAAAAAAAAAAGAGATCCTAATTTCTAAAGTGTGCCTTCTGTCCAAAGTATACCCTTGACGCTAACTCGGCTGTGATGCAAATGACTTTACACAGATTACTCAGCCATAGATGATACCAAGGTACCATCAGAAGGGTATTAGTCAACAATTTCTCATGAAGTCCAATTACATATTTTTTACATAATTCCCTGACTACCCACTAAAATTTGCTGATATTAGCCCATCCAAAAGGCATTTCAGGGACCAGGAGCATAGACAATATCCATTACAAAACCATTCTGTGGTTTCTGTCAAATCTAAGTTAAATGCACAATGGGGACTGGAAAGCTGCTGCAAAACTGCAGATTCAGGATCTATATGAAACAAAGACACTATGTCAATACACTCTTCTTTTTAAACAGACAGACACTCAAATATGTGAAGACCTAGCTGCAAAGACACATCTAATGGCATAATATGACACCACCTCTGAGCACCACCATGACGTAACCGTGAAGACCTGCCTGACCCATAGACATAATTGATACAATCCGGCCTTTCTCAAATTTCTCATGCAAATACAAAACAAATGCATGGAATTTTTAATTGGAAGAAAAGGTGACAAGATTTTTGGCAAAATCCTCTCTCCTTCTCTCTTCCCTGCCAGATTTTCAAAACATGTCCCTTCTGAAGACATCTAAACGGCCAGATGGTTCAAGGCACTGGTAATGGCTACAAAGCCCTTCACCTGTAGGTCAGGGGTCTGAATTGGTAGTGACTGAACGTTATTATGGTGAGACAGCTGTTCAATGGTCTACCTGAAACAAGCTGGTAGCTTTGGTCCAGTTCCTACTGGGCAGGTGTTTGCATCATTAAAATCACACCACTTCATTCAATAACATCGTTGGCAATGTCACCAAAGAGGCCAAGGACAGAGTAGACGTGGGGACTGAGAACATTCTCCTGAATGAGAATCAAGGAGCTTTGGCTACTTTAGGATTGATGTATGGTGATGAGTAACAGCATCATTGACTTCTTTGAACTTATTCTAGACAGAAAATAGGATTTCTCAACCTTACTGTAAGAATTTCAGCCAGCTACTTCTTCAAGATTTCAATTCTTCTTAAGAATTTCTTATTTCATATGAATTCTCATATAATGAAAAATACCCGAAAGATGTCAAGGTGGAAACAAGTTTTTATAAAGAGTTGAAAACACCAGTATCTTGTGGGAGAGGGCATTTGTTTTGGTTTTCATACCGTCTTTATACATCATTTGCCAAAAAAGGACTCAAACAGCAGTTTAAAAAAAATTGGAAATGAGCAAAACCTGTGAAGCCTTGGTATAAGCATATTTATTAATTGTGGGATCTCCAGGGAAACAGTCATTGCTTTACGCTACAAAAATTGTCTAAGAGGGTTCAGCACTGAAACAAAACTTAATGTAATGAATCAACTTAACCACCAGCCTTAACTGCAACCAGTGCAGGCACCTCATAGTCAATGCCCCAGAAAGCAGCGGATCAGCTCCAGTGTTTTCAGCAACAATGAAATGGAACAGTGGCAAGCTGCTCATCAGGATATACTGATGGAAAACCCTTCCAAATATTTATAGACTCTCTGACATTTACCCTTTGGGTCCATGTAGCAGGGAGTGTGCTGCTTCTGTCTTGATGAGCACTTCTGGGTACAGCCATTTATGGGCCAGAGGGAGCATGAAGGATGTTCCTGGAGCTGGCTGGATACACACCAACTATCATCGCTTGGCAAAGTTTTTAGGGGTAAGATGTTCAAGGATGTGAAAGAAAGTAGTAATTCAGTTATGCTCAGCCAAGTTAGTAAAGAAAAAATGTATGGAGAACAGCTTTCAAAAGAGAGATTTGGTGTGTTCCAGAAGCCATAAGCGGAAAAAAATTACACTGCTATGTTGGGAAAATGGGTGCTAAAGAACATCTCCTTTTCACTTCACTGAAAGTTGTTTAAAGTGATCTCATTTGATGATGACACTGAGCAGTGAGTGAAGAAAGTGAAAGGCTACTTCCTCAAACCCTTCCATTTTGAAATTCTGATTATGGTCTTAGTACAGTCCAATACTGTACAAACACGCTTGTTCAAAGATAACACTAGTTAAGCTTTGCTATGGGCAATCCCAGTAAGCTTTAAAAACAAAAAGAATACATTTGCTCACCAGGCAGATTTTTCCTATAACACAAATAGCAAATTCAATCTGCTGTTAAAAAAATTACTCCATTCTAAAAGCAATTAAGAAGGGCATTTTCCCCCCAGCTTGACTTGTCAATCCTATTAGACCAAATTCTAATTAAGGGTGGAAAAGTGGCTATTTTATCTGCCAAATGAAAATAATTTAGTGCAAGTTAATGAGGACTGGCTTATAACTGATTAGTCATTTTGATTCTGGCTTGTTACAGTGGTAGGAATTGCCTTCAAAAGATACAGTAGGATCAGCAGTCATTTTCACACATTTGATAAACAAACAGACCTTTCCTTTGTGACCAAATTAGGCATGAAAATATCTGAAAGCAGGAACAAGACAGGTGCAACAGCTTACAGCTAGCTTGGAAAATATAAACTACTTTGAATAATAATATTAAGACTTGGCAATCTTTTCTCCACATCATGTTTGCAACAAATAGACTCCAACTAACAAAGGCCAAATATCACTATGAGAAAGGGGAGACCAATTTCACAAATCGTTACTTGTGTGAGGAGCTTTACCTCACCATGCTACGCTACCACACAAGTGCTGACACAAAGATGTCCAAAATCAAGTTTATAGCTGTCATCAGGTACATTTTTTGAAACTAAGCTCATTACAACGTGCAATGGCAAATGCTGTACAAGAATAACAAATCCGACTTGTCCTTCGCAATTGGGTAAGGAGCCACTCAGATGGTTCAGAAGGCACCCAGGGCAGTTTGCACTCATTGCTCCAGGACACAGGAGTGCACACAGCAAAAATACCTTACAACGTATCACCTACATCTGTTTGATTTCTTGCATTCTGGATGACTACACAAGTGTGTAGGTGTTTGCCTTTCTCAGTAATCATTTAAAAGCATCCCATACTTTCATAACAACTGATACATTCTACTTCTGTGGCACCTCACCTGACCTTGACAGCCATACAGAAATTGAGTGATGACATTTCATTTTCAGTATTTTGTGTAATAGATAAAAATAATACCAAACAGAAACCTAAAGCCAGATCACTGGATGCCTGAAAACGTATCTCATTTTCTCGCATGGACACAGAAATGATTAACTGGCTTCAGAAAAATAAATTTAAAATAATTAAGTCAAGATTGAACTGGTCAACTCACTACCTCAAGAAACCAGATTTACAACCAATTTCATTCCCACAAAGCAGGTGGGTCTTTTCACATACTTGCCACCATCGCGACCAAATTATATAGAGTAGCTCTTCTACTTTGTCTGGAAAAGTCCCAAAGACAGCAGCATGATTTATTGTTAACATCAGCTACTAATGAGATATTTACTTGGCTGATATTCTTAATGCTTAATTTGATGTTGGTATCATGACTTTAAGCAGATGACCTTCTCCATAATCCGAAACAAAGCCTGGAGAATACAAGTACAAAAAAAGAATCTCCCTTTGGTACCAGAAAGTTAATTTTTGCAAGAAGTTTAGGCACTCAGAGGTTCAGAAACATACCTTAAGTTTCTTAAGTACCTGACCAGCTCCTTCTGAACTTTAAACACATCTCCAAGTGCCTAAATGACTTTGAAATCAGACCATAATAATTAATTGCTGAAAAAATAGAATGGTAACTCAGTTAACAACATTCCAATACTTCTTTAAACTGAGAATTTATATTCTACCTGAAACAAATCTGCATTCGCTCTTTTCCCCTCTCTGCAATGATTTAAGGCAGCTGCTGTATTGATATTTTATATAATATTTAGACTTGACATTGAAAAACACACACTCTGCACTTATTGACATACTGGGACACATGGCACCTGATTTAAAGCAAGTCACACTGACAAAAGGAGTTTGTTGGGCTCCACATCATACATTTTTATATCCACTTACATTTCTAGTTTACGAGGGAGCCTCGGTCATCAGTGAAAATTAATGAGAAGGTAAGAGAATCAGAAAAACCTTTGAATACAGTCTTTTGTATCCTATTTAGATTTAAGGTTCATGATCACTTAAAAAAAATCTTGATCCTTAGATAGAATTATTTTAGGATTCAGGACTGTAGTTATATAATGCTCTAACAAGCTTCTGTTATTAGATATATGTCCACAACCACCATGGTAAGATGTTCATCATGTTAATTATATCCATCTTTCTGCAACCGGAGTGCGGGGCACAAGGCCACTGTGGCACTGCAGTGCAGATAGATGCTAATCAGGGGTGTGCTACATGTCCTCGTACCTGCCAGAAACCCGTCACCCCATCTGCTCCAGTCTGCTCGCATGCAAGAGAGAAATGAATTTTTCCACCTCAGTCAGGACATTTCCTAAGCATAGGTTTTCAGTTTCGGTTGAGGAAACAGATATTCCTGGTTTAAACTGCACAGCAACTTCATTGCTCTTTAATTTCACATAGTCCCCCTGAAGCACTTTGCTACTGAACAACCTTTAATATGATTTGAAGCAGATACCACTCCAGGGCTTTCTCATCTTCATCACTTGTTTGTTTTGACCTTGACATTTATTCAATTAGAACTGATTTGCCAATCATGCACAACCCTTCTTGAAGTCCATTTCCATACACCAGTGAATAGGCCCATTCAGTTAGCAATGATCTTTCCACGTGCCCAAAGTAAAAATGTACAAACCCAAAGAGCATACAAAATAGCCAACGTGCCTGTTACAAGGCATCTGTTTTCTTTCCTATGGCTGTTCACAGCAAATGGAAACAAAGTGGATCTATAAAGTATCTTTTGGCAAATAATCAGCTCCAATATGGCCTCTGTCAGATTAATCAGTTCCTCGAGAATTTGTTTCAGTGGAAGAATGATTCTAGTTGGGGAAAGCAGGATTCACCCCTTGATTATCACTTCAGCTCCTCCACAGCTGGACAAGAGAAGAGAGCACACAGTCCCTATCGCATCTCTGTCACACGCTCAGCGCTGGGAGAGAAGGACTTGTTAGGATTGTCAAGTACCACTCACGAATTTATGCCTGTGGAGTTGTTCCTCCTGGAAGAGAACCAAATAACTCATACTTTTTGAAAATTGCTTATGACAGCTTTTCAGTCTGCTTCAGGCTGGCTCTCAGTAATGATTTGTATTTTCATATACTCCTCATACATTAAGAAATTTACACCTGTCAGGTCCTGACAGAGCGTCTCCATCTCCAACCTTTTCGGGGAAAATTCTTTGCTTGCAGACATTATCCAAATAAGTTTCTATCAGAAGTCTGGGTGACATAACTGGTGGAGGTATAAGAAATATGCAGCAGACAAGCAGAGAATTTTAATGAGAGACAGGGACTCCTGTGCTAGCATAAAAGGGATGGAAATTACAATACTGATCCCTGACACTTTAAACTGCACATGAAGCCCATGGGTAATTGTTAGGAGAAGACATAAATGCCAGTTACAAAACTTTCTCTACTGCCCAGGTTGACATTAGAATTTTAATTTCTATTTAGGAATCATGCTCCAGGTCAAAGCAAGCAGCTCAGTGAACAAGAGTCCTTGTAAACAAGCAGGAGGATGGTCATTCCTGCCGATGCACTTGTTGATAGAAAACAAACAAGTTTTCCCCCCAGCCACAGTGGTTGGAGTAGAGAAGGGATTGTGTGGGGGGTACAGGGGGACCCGCGGGCATGGGACTCCCTGTGCGTTCAGCCAAGCCCAGACCTGAAACTCCTCCAGAAAGCTCATACCCAGAAAGACGTTTACTGCTCATCACAAAACAACCACACGTTTAAGAACCTTTCAGTAAAAAAATGTGAGCTTTGTGGCCCAGGTTCAGTGCTATGTTAAGCAACATGGTGCTAAACCCAGGTATTTTGGTGAGAAGACACATTAGTAGTTGCCAGCTCAGAAAACGCATGCTCGCCATGTGGCAGCAGCATCCTGGTACAGCAGCTTCTTCAACAGGCTCATGTGTGCCCACCAGTCCTTCCCTTCACCTCCCCCTTCCTCCAGCTCCAGTAGGTTTCACTCTGTGACTGTGCCCCAAATACTTCTTTTTCACAAAGGACACCAAATTTGCAGGAAGCCAGGGTGACAGGCTCGTGAAGGGCAGTGCAGGCAGGAGGTCACGGCATTGCTTGAAAAGTAGCGTGGGATGCTTGGATGAGACCATGGCTCCATGGCTGGGGATGGTGCATGTCAGAGGCTGATGTAATTTGGGATCGTAGTCCGGGCAAGGAGAGAGAGCATCCCTCTGGGTTTACTTCTGACCTCCTTTGAGTGACAGATGAATGAAGACCCAAGGCAGGATGACCAGAGAGGTCTCCCTGCTTTCCTCACCCTTCGGCAGCAGAGAGATGAAGCAGAGGAGGAGGCAGTCAGTGGCGTTGGCAGTTTTGTTATAGTCCATTCAGCAGCGGACAAAAGACAGAGTACTCCCCCTGCCCTCCGTTCCCCTGTGCCCCTCGTACCTCTCTCTCGCTCCACTGAAAAGGATTCAGTGGGTAAAAGAAAAGGAAGATGCTGGAGCTGGTAAGGACCGTGGGGCAGGACCGTGGGGCAGCACCGTGCCTCTCCTGGTCGCCTCCCTAGGTGAGCAAGCATTTGTCTTCTCCCTAATATCATAAAGCAAGTTATTCCACACCCGTCTCTGCTGTAACTAACCATAGAAGCATTGCTGGGCAGTAATACTTAATTACCATTGCTTTTACAGTTTAATAAATGGTTGGATTACCAATGCTAAAAAGACACAATTTGTCAACTGTAAATTAATGTTATTCAAATTAACTTTGGACCATAAAGAGGGTTTTTAATGTCAGTCATCCATTCAACATTTACTGCCCCTATTTTGTAACTAATGTGCAAACTGCTGAATTATTGGATTTCTTTAATCTTTTAAAATTCTTTATTACTCGGTACCTTCTGTTGTACTTTAATGATCTATCATGCCCAGCTCTTCCAAATAAAGAGCTCTGTTAAAAGAAAAGGCCTGGTTAACCACTCAACAGATTAATTTTCCTCCTCATGTAACTCTTAACAGCAAGTCTCTCTTCTCCCTTTGATTGCAGAAGGAACCAAACCTCTGATATGTATATTAGCTCTTGAACTGTCTTCTTTTTCATAGGCAAGAGGAGCAAGATTTCGAGTTTTCAGCAAGTTTTAAAGGTAAAGGTAATGATAACATACATGTACAAACTGCTGGAGTTGGAGGAGGCACTCAATACTTGCTTGAAAGTTTCCAAAAAGGTCACTTCAGTCCTAAAGGCAGTCAAACCAACCTCATTAACAGGACAGTCAGCTGCTTTGGGCATTATCTTTTCCAAAAGGCCACTTCTAGGTTCAGGCTACTGAATGCAGGCTTCAGCTTTATTTCATCCAGAAATGCTTAGCAAATTTAAACTTTTTTTTTTTTGAGAAGATTTCCCAAGCTAATTGCCACATTTAGATAGTCTTTTTATGAAAATACTGCTTTACCTAACTAGGACAGTATTTAATCACATGCAAAAGGAAGCATTTCTTTCAGGATTAACTTTTCTTCTGAAAACTGCATAGAAGATCAATTGCCTCCTTAAAAGATGGCAGTTGTCAAGTGCTGATGTAAAGGGTGATAGATATCTGAATGCATACACAAACATCCTGTATCAAGTGACTGTTTGCAATTAATTTAATTAAAAAATAACAAATATTTGTAAGTGGAGACAGACTTTCTATTCAAAGATACATCAGTTTGTCAGCCATGGCACAACTGATGAACACCTGCTCTAATTCTATATACAGCATAAAGCCTAATGGTTTTGTCATTCTTGCTTATCTAGGGGAGCCTCATCACAGGATTTGGGGATGTGTCAACATAAAGGCTGGAAGGAAGAGGAGGAAATCATCTGCCTGGCCTGTGTGTGCTCGGCCAGGAGGAGCTGGACCCACACACACCTTCTCCAATTCTGACACTGGTGTGAAATAACTCTGGAAAATATTTTGAAGTTTGCCTGAACACCATGCAATGCAAAAAAAAAAAAAAAATAGATGAAGGCAAAAAGACATGAAAATAAAACAAAGCAAGCAATAGGAGAAGTGTGAGTAGGCCCTTTTTAAAGTGACATCTTTATTTGTATTGGGAAAATAATAAACTCCCTGTTAAAGTCATAAGTAGACATTACTACACTGGGGAAAGTCCCAAACACCATGCAAAACCAAACAAGCAAACACACACACACAGCAAACCTAACCCACAAATATGCAAGGGAACTAAGTGAAACGAAAAACACGGGCAAAGTACAGAATGAGAGTAGACACAGCTAGAGTCAAACTGATGGTGGCCGAAAGAACCAAATGGACAGAAGTGTGTGAGACACTTCTGACAAAGAAGTTGAGAATGAGTGTTGTAACTGATGTGATGGTGAGAGCAGCTACTTGGTCATGCTTGTTATACAGGAGTGCAAAAATCCACGGTTGTCACCATTAGTGAATGAATGGTGCACATTCATGTCATAGCAACATTCACTTCTGTTTAATAAACTAATATCTTTCTATTTCAAACACTGAAAACTTGCCTCTGATTTTTGAATAGAGGAGATGAGCTTCCTTTCTCCTCCCAAAATATTAAAACCAAAACCCTAGAACACCTATACTGCAGTAGTTTGGGAGAGATCAGTTCATGTACACAGACTGTAAACCATCAGAGTGAAAGGCAAGATATCACAGAATCACAGAAAGTTAGGGATTGGAAGGGACCTCAAAAGATCATCTAGTCCAGTCCCCCTGGCAGAGCAGGAACACCCAGATGAGGTTACACAGGAAGGCGTCCAGGCGGGTTTTGAATGTCTCCAGAGAAGGAGACTCCACAACCTCCCTGGGCAGCCTGTTCCAGTGTTCTGTCACCCTCACTGAGAAATTTCTTCTCAAATTTAAGTGGAACCTCTTGTGTTCCAGCTTGAACCCATTACCCCTTGTCTTACTGTTGGTTGTCACCGAGAAGAGCCTGGGTCCATCCTTGTGACACTCACCCTTTACATATTTATAAACATTAATGAGGTCACCCCTCAGTCTCCTCTTCTCCAAGATAAAGAGACCCAGCTCCCTCAGCCTTTCCTCATAAGGGAGATGCTCCACTCCTTTCATCATCTTTGTTGCCCTGTGCTGGACTCTCTCCAGCAGTTCCCTGTCCTTCTTGAACTGAGCTTGAAATATAGCTTTTATTTTTTGACTCAATCTACACAGATTTAGATCAACCAAGAGATTTAAAGTAGCTTTTTGTTTGGCTAGGACTAAATACTCATGTCCTTCATTAAGGTATCTCCACTACTTTGTTACTCATGTGCTCAACTACTTCATTATATCATGTCTGGAACGACACTGTAAAATTCACAAGCATTAACAGCTTCTTCCCCCCTCCCCCAATTTATATTTCATGGTGCTTCTTAAGCTTTTGGTAGCTTAAAAAATAATTTAAGGCAGGCAGCAGTTTTGCAGTAGTTACCTCAAATTATTTCTCCTATTTCTATTCAATTGAGCAATACACAGTAGCTGAAAATTATCTCAGCACAAGAAATCCACTGTTAAAAGGGGAAATGAGACAAATTTGATTCAGCATAGTATTATTAATTACTAATAAACTCATTCAAAATTTGTTGGGTTTTTTTTTAACCACTCACCAGACAGTTGAAGTACACTTGAATAGAATATCACCCCAATGCCAAAAACCATGAACAACATATTTTGTTAGGGAACTTATTAGGTGAGTCACCAAAAGAGAAGAGCAATCCAAATCACTATTGTAAGCATCCCAATTCAAATCTGTTTCCCTGACAGAAAGCAACTTGTTTTCTCCCAAATTCACAAAGGCTCTTCAGGCTGCAGAGAGAAGAGATGCAAGAGAGCCTGGTGGAACAGTTCCCTCCTCAGCGGCAGAGGCAGCCACGTGCCCTCATGGCTGCTTGGTCTCCGGCGTGACCCAAGCATCTTGTACTCACACTCTTGGTCTCTCTATTTCCTTGCTGAACTACCTTTGCTCAACAGGCTATACCAGAGCTTTACAGTTGTATGGTCGAAATCAAGAGATGCTGGCTTGTTAACGGGTTCTACAGCGTCTGCAAGCAGCAAAGCACAAGCGACAGACCTATTCCTCAGAAATGCACTGTGTGCCAAAGGAGCACCTTCCAGCAAGATCCGGAGTCAGCACCGGCATCGCAGCAGGGAGTTTCTCCCATAGCCACCACCATGCCCACAGCCTCCAAGCGAGCCTGGCCCTGGGAGACACCACACTGCCCTGCCCAGGCTTCCATGCAATGAAATGCCGTCCAGCAGCAGAGAAAAATTGTCCCATGCTGTCTTCCTGTAAAACGTGATGCACTAGGCATCAGCAGCATGAGATGACCGCTTTACCACAGCTTGAAGTACACTTGTTAGTAAAAACCATCAGCATACTACTTCTTCGCATGTAAGCACCTGCTTTTCATTAATGCGCCACTGCAGTGCCGTACTAACAGAAGGCCCAGGAGAAGCTGACAGTCCAGGTGCAACATGCACAAGATAACGTGTGCTCACAATGGATAACCTACAGAATAAGGGGGATATTTGTGTGGTCAATTCAGGCATTGGAAACGAGAAGTCTGATTCACCACTTTGCAACTCCAGTGTTGTGCCAATAAGACCTACTGGGAAATTCTCCTAGACCACATCGCCCGAACTCCACCACGACGCCGTACTTTTCACAGGTTAAATGGACAGTTTTGGTGAAAGATGAAGAAACAGGGACACAATGATGACATATATGTTTCCAGCTTTCATGATATTTTTATCTTTTGAGTAAAATTGTCTGATAGAAGTCAAGTCTAAGTTAGATAAAATCTATAAAACCCAGAAAAGGCAAGTGAGAAAGTACTATAACATGGCAGGGGAAACCAGCACAGGACTACCAGTACTACTGCAGGATTAAGTCTTTAAAGGCACATAAACGCACAGCTCAGGATATTCCACATTTATCCATATCTAATAGCTTCAGTGTCCATCATCCTCCTCAGGTCAAAAATGACCAGGGGATTCCTCACCTTTTTTCATGCAGGATTGGTTGCAGCATTTTGTCTGTTCTTCATGGATTCCACAAATAGATTTCTAGCAGAACTTGCTCCCTGACAAACATAAAAGTCTTCTCATTGAAGGTGACACAGTTTTACCAGGAAAAGTAACTGCCTCCGCTTTGTCATACCTGGACATTCACTTGAGGGGTACACAGTCTATTTTTTTCACTTGTGTCAAGAAGCTGAAAAAATGAAAACTAATTATATGGTCCTCAACAAAAAGACCTTAAACAGCTGGAACAATGCTTGAGATCCTCTCTCTCTGCACTTAACTACTAACATGGATCAGCCTTTATTCCCTTCCTTGAATGTCACGCCATTGACACTGAGCTGCCACACGGTTTTAACGAATGGAGAAGCAGGAGGATATATAGCAAATTCCCTTAAATCCCCAGAGTACTTGAACTACCCATTTGCCAGAGGAGAATAGGAAGCTCTTGCTGCTGAGAGCCAGGCCATCAATTCTGGGGGAATAGATTCCCTCAGTGTCAGCAAGCCCTACTCTCATGGCTGGGTAGACAACCTTCCCAATGTGAGCCTCTGTTCACCACTGGATCTGCAGCCAGGCAAGCGTGATACCTCTGCTCCTCCTCATAACTTCTCAGAAAAGCAACAGAGAGGAGTTAACAAACCAGGGAATGGCAGAAGAACTGCTCTAATTTGACAATATCAGCCTTACTCAATAAAAGAGTGCTCAGCAGGCACAGTTACTGGGGATGGACAAATGATTTGGGGTGTAATATTAGACTGTTTCTCCTCCCAGAGCAGTCAAGTATTTGGAAAACAAAATACTAGGACATTCTAGGGCTAGAGGAAGAGAGGAAGGAGAAAATAATAACATTTTCCCGCTTTCCCAGGAATCATGGTGGGGTTAACTGTCACAAGGCTGGTAAACTATATAAAATCTTTAGCTATGCAGAGGAGTCCACAAATGAAAACTTAATAGAAACTCCCACACCCATCTTATTCCTTAAAATGGAAATTAACTATTCAAATTTGGTCTCCCTTTGCAATCTTTTTTATTGCTCTAGTCATTAGAAACTTTATTTTTCTGCCTAGCGCATGCCTTGTAATTTTTTTCAAGCCACAGGACTATATAAATGCCTCTGGTGGAAATCTTCACAAGGTGAGTGATATCTACTATCTTTTCAGGAGATAAGCAGCAAGACTCTCTTCCTCATGCAGAGCACCACATAAAGGGGTTTTACAATCAGATATGCTCAAGAGAAAATACAGTGTGAAAAATACAAATGGATAATAGTTTTCTCCTCAGAGTTTTAAGTATAGCGTAAAAAGATGCCACGCATTTAAAGGTAATAAAGCAATCATGATCAAAATGCCTGTGTCTTTAGCTTATACTTTTGTTTTTGTACTTTGCCCTGATTGAAATGATAGTATTATTTTTGAGGCTGATCCCTGTTTAATATCAAATGAACCAATCTTCTATTATTTCCATCTAAAATTGACTTGGTAGTTGTAAATCGGAGATTCAAAGCAAACAGCAAGATGTCATTTGTCATTTCTCTTTTCAGCAACAAACAAGTGACTGGCAACTGAAAAAATGGATTATGCAGAGCACTGGCACTGGCTTCATTTACACTTCTGGCCTTTACACAATGGTTGCTTTCCGATTACAGAATCATGGACTGCATAAAATAATTTGCCAATCACTTTTGAAATTCTTCTTCCAAAGCTACTTGCCACTCATACCTTTCTTTCTAATATATTTTGAATTAAAGAAGCCAGGTTTTTAATACAACTGTAAAATTATGAATCATATATTTTTGCTACGAAATCTAAGAAGCACATGCCTAAAAGTTACCAACAAGCATTTCCATCCTGGCAAAAAGAAGACATACTACCTACATTAAGCTAACTACTGACAGCAGACATTTTCACAATAATATTTTCAGATAGATTTTTTTTTCTCCCCCATGGCAAATTTCTGTGGTCATATAATCTTTCTTTCACCGCACTAATGTTTAAGCTTCTGTCTTTCTTTGTCTGCTATTTCTGCTCTGTCAAACCTAGTAATACCCATTTTATTGCTAAACTCTTATAAAAAGAAACAGGTTACCCAAAAAGGAAACATTATGGTCTGTCCCATTAAACACAGTAAAACTTTAAACCTCACATAAAAATAGGTCATCCAATTACATAGTAAAAGCGACATTTTTTCATTGTCCAGTGCAAAATATATTTACAGGAAAATTACCAGAAACCCCTCAGCTGTATCACATCTGAACCTTATATTTAGATGCAGTCATATATTACTGCTGATAATGTGATGTCAGTGAATAGATTGGAATTTTTCACTGTCCTTTATCAAGATAAATTGTTCTGTCAATAGCAAATGGCTGGCAAGTATTAACACTCTGCACACTATATGACTTTTCATTCCAAGCAAAAATTGTATTTAATGCTTTTGCACAAAATCTATGGCCGTGACTATCCCTATTACCTATTTAACTACCTTTTAAAAGGAGGATTTATTTCTGCAAATTAGGACCTGGGTAACAAGACGGTATCATGCATCGTAAACTTTAAGTCAATACAAGGCAGGACACTTGCAGTTCAAATGGGGAAATACCCTTCTCTCATCACTTGGTCATCCAATAGCATTACCGAGCTATGGTGGGAGCAGCTGCTCTGAGCAGAACTTTATCTTGGCGTTCTTCCACCTACATCACCACTGTGTCCCACAGTAGCAATTTGCTCATTGGCCTATTACTTTCAATAGGTATTCCAGTAATTGGCTATTTCATACTTGTAAGGCTCGAACTGGCAGAGTGCAAAGGGCAGGCAACCAGCCTGTCAGGGTCCTGCAAGCTGGTCGTCCATCAATTATCATCAGCTTTTACAAGAATGAGCAAATGCTCTGAAACCTTGTTGGCTCGGATCAGCTTTGCTATGAGTGTAATTTATCCCCAAACCATGTTAAGTTCCTATCTGAGGAATGAGGAGGTTGCTACAGAGTGAGTAACATGTTTGTTGGTTGGCACGTGCTGGGGGGGGAGGCGGTGGGGGGGCGTTGTTGATTATCTGGAGGATTGTAGCTTCTGCTGGGTTCTGCGGCCACCTGCTGTCCTGCACCCGCTCCCTTTGCCAAGAAATACTCAAAACAGACAAATACAGTTTGTTTTCTAGATTATGACTACGTAGAAAAAAGGGCCCTGCCTACAGCAGCCTGGGGCAGCTGGGTACACCTAAGCCACTGGTATGAGGGGCAAATTGTTCTACATCTGCATTTATGATAGAGAGAAACACATCTGCAAGAAAACCAGGCTTAAAGCACTCGGGTAGATTAGAAAATTATAGCGATCATAACACTAATCAGTTTTCTGCTTTAACCCAACAGTCTGAGAGGCTGCATTTGCAACAGCATCAGATCTGAGCTCTCACGTTTCCTGCAGGATTTTATTCTGCATCTTTCCATGCCAGGATTTTTCATTACCACTATTTAGAAAACAAAAAGGCATACATTTTTGCCAATCTTATTTCCTATTCACTAGATGTCTCAATTCTAGGTAATACCATTTAGTATAAGGTGGCTGGGGCTTTTTATCTACCAGCTTCTTTACTAACAATGCAGACAACTCCTTCCTAAAGGCCAGTTTGAGCTGTTGAGCAGCTAATTGAAAACGTGGTCCCTTGTCTAGCAACTACCTCCCTTGAGCAAAGTAAACAAACCACAGATTAAAAAAAAATAAACTAATCTATTATATGTGCTTATAAAATCCCAAGTACTTAAAAAAGATGAGAAAAAAAAATCACATACATGTTAAGAGCAAAGTGATTTAGAAAGCTGCTAAGGATGTTCAAAAATCAATTCCAAACTTTGAGAGGACATGACTAAGGCTCTTAATAAATCCACCTCCAAATGGACCTAAGAGTTACGCACTCTTACTAGTTGAATAAATGAAGCGACACTGAAGCATATCTAATTGTAATACATCACAAGATAATCTGTCAAGCCCCAGTGTTCAAGTCCTGTCACCCTTTTTCATCCATTATTTATATACAACCTTCATTGCCAGTGAAATCCGTATGAAGTAGAGCTTGGCATCCAAATGCAGCCGTTTCAGCCACTCAGCAGATACAGTCAGGAATCAGACCCATACAAACTCTCCAAAAGAGCTGTTATTCTGCTGGAGAGAGAGTTCAGAAAGGAACAAACACGCAGAAGCCACAACCATTTTCTGCTTCGCTTAATGAACTGAAGAGCTCCCCACCCCTGTGTCTTTGCAGTGGACACTGTGGTATATACCCTGCTGCCAAAGCTTGCTGTACATACATTTCAAGATGCTACCTGGGGTCCTTCTAGCCTTTATTTCTTTATCCTATTTTAGACAGGAAAGCTCACCTGGAAACACATCTCAATGCTCTTAACAGCATCTGCTGTGGTAATAGGCAAGCAAACTAATGGAGCAGTGCAATATTTTTTACTCCAAACTTGCCAAAGATGTGTGAAGGGCAAACAGTTGGATATATTTACATACATTCATGATCCAGAAAGTCTCAGTTCAGCAGCTGCTGCAGCAAAGGCAATCCTTCCCTGTTAGCCTGCTCAGCGAGCACAGCTCTGCTTCGCATCCTGCTGAGAGTGATGGGTGGTTTGCTGGGGAAGTCTCCAGAGCAATAGCTGGGCTGGGGATTTTTCGCTGACTCTCATTATAGTAACTGAAGTCACAAATTCTTAATCACCACGCTATTGCGGAAGAAACAGGGCTTCCTCTCCTTGTTCCTCTTCTTCCCCCAAGACACACACAAACACTTTTTAAATGCGAGAATAAAGATGCCCATTTCACGGTACTTCAGCGGTTCAGCCAGGACCTCTGCTTCACTCACGAGGCTGCGATAACAACCCCAATCTGCTTCAGGCATGCAGCACTAGAAAATTAAAGGTCCTGTAAATTACATGGCTATATTCCTCCCACAGCCCAATTAAAGGCTTTATTATTTGTCAATAAAGTACCAAATGAAAAAGGTATTCTCCAGATAAGGCAGCTGTTGCCATTTGGCTCTGGCGAGCCTTTATTTATGTTCCAGAAGTTTGCAGCATGAAAGTTGCTGATATGCCATGTGCATTATTACCAGATGCCCCATGGAAACTGCTTTTGTCCCCAGGGCCAAGTCCTCAATAGCACGTCTTTTCCAGTAGGCAAGCGATTCGTGTTATCATTTTCTGCATTTGTAGCCCTGAAGCAGCAGACACTGCCTCCCTGTTAGCACGGCATCCTCCAGCAGCCACAGACCGCCGTCCTGAGCCGGTACCTGCTCCCTCTGCCTCTCGGTATGACGGCTGGAATGTCCAGGGGTGGCCAGAGATATCAGTCAGTTTTTTTCTTGTATGCTCAAAAGGGAAACAGGACCAGGTCTCTGAGCAATACTTTCATCCTGCTGAGAGCTGCTATCACCTATTTGTAGGCTAAAAAGGTTGGCTGCTGTTGTCTCTGATGCCCATATTACCTCTGGCTGCCCAGCATTAACCCTATGCAGAACTGAAGCCTCTCTCTTTTTCCTCATGACCCGTTTGCATTGACTTAATTAAAACATTATTTCCTTTTTTTAGTGTAAAGAACAATGGCTTATGAGCTCTTACTATGGCTGTATGTTTTCACCCCTAGGAAATGGTGAGAGCTCTGAGGAAGAAAGGCATTAAGACATCAACAGAGCACTCCCATGGCTTAATGTGTATGATTCTCTCCTCTTCCCCAGCTTTTTTAATCTCAGGCACTTTCTACTTCCTATTTGGGCTTCTGAATGATACGAGTGTGTAATTAGTGAAAAAAGACATTAACACCTACAAGGCACTGTTCAGACATCAAAAAAATCAAGCTATGCAATTCTGCTTGCTGTTTCTTGTAATTACAACATTAATTTGTTACTTTTGGGGAAAAATAAAATTCCTGTATTTCACAGATGATGGCAGAGCTAAAAATTAATTTAAGATGATAATGCTACATGAAAATAAAAACCTCTTCTGATTGAATTTCAAGGACTCTTCTGTTTAACTAGCTTCAAGAGTCCTTTTTTTGATCATAATAAAATTATTTGCCATATGGTTCAGATGCTTGTGATCCTCTCTCAATGAGAGGATTATGCATGAGATATAATGCCTACTGTAGCTGCAGCCAAGCACACAGCTGGCTCTGATAATGCCAACAAATGGCTTCATCTATCTCAATGTCACGTAGGAGCTGGTGCGATGAGAATCAGCCCAGAGTACAATTAAAATCTACATCATCTGTGAGAAAGGTGATGGAGGTTCTGACATCAGAGCTGTGCCAGATTCATCCTCTTTCCATTGTAACAGAAGAAACATGTTGCCCCTTTCACCCTGTCACACTAATGATGTGCTTTGCACATCCCTTCCTGTGCACATTAAAGGTAGTAAATCAGGGAGACTCCTATTTAAAAGCTTCACCTTTATCTGACATTCAGTAACGAGAACAATTTCTAAATTTAAGTTAAGTGTATTCCCTGCTCCCCTCTCTGTGATGAGATAATGCCATTTGAAGCCTGCAAGTGAAATATGCATAGAGGAGTTTATGATCCATATGGCCCCAAATTGTGACAGTATGCAAGAATTTCCTTGTTTTAGTTCCACAATGTGTAGTCACACTAATAAAACTAGGCTTGCACAACCATTTCTTCCACCAAACCAAATTTTATTGCAAAAATGGCCATAATTCACAACAAACTAGCTTGATGTCAAGACACTGATGAACCTCCTCTTTTAGGTTTTTAAAGCTAGTGAGGGACTTGTGCAATGATTTTGTTTTATTGTTATGTTCATGAAAGGGAAAACCCACAAATATGTTTTATTAGCATTTTCAATGACATAACGTAAATATAAGACATAATTACTTATGCCTGGCTCTCAAATTTTATTACAAGCCAGGGTTCTATTAAAATATTTTAAGCTTTTGGATGTCAGAAATGTAAAAGCTTGTCTGGCAGAACATGGCAAGACACTAGCTAATGCAGTTTTCTCTTTTTTGTCAATTTAGCTGCATCAGTTTGTGTGGCACATTGCAAATGGTATTGCTAATCAATGCAATGTAGGCACTGGAAAATGAAGATACCGCAGGTTTACACTGACTCGTGATCTTTACCAGGTTTGAGATTTAATCAAAGTCTATTTAAAAATCTTTAATCACACAATATACATGCAGACCACTTTCAACTATCTCCTGGTTAGAACTTAAGTCAAACTCCCAGTGCATGCCCCTTAATTACACTGATAAATGTATTTTTAAACACATGTTTTGTACTAAATAAGACAAAACACATTGCATTTAACTTTCCACTGTATTACTCTAGCTTAATGCCATTTGTCTGAATGCTGTTAACATTATGATAAAACTGATGATGTTCTAGTATTAAAGTGTCACGTCATGCACCAACATCAAAAATCTGAACCCGGGGAACATGAAGCTGAGCCTCTCTCCATATGAAAATGAGTACCTTGTTGCTTCCTGTTAAGCAGTCAATGATAATAGAAGGCTTTGCCTACACGCCAGCCTGCACATCAGTAACCACATTGCTCTATTAAGTTAATTTAGACAAAATGACAGCAACATCCTCTTCCACAAGAACTTAGGTGATACAAGCTATGGAGAAACATCCAGGTAACATAAAAAATTACTGTTCAATACAGTAACTTAAATTTTGAACAATTAAATCAACTCAGAGTTTCTAAGGAATATTGAAGAAAGCAAATATCTCTAAACTTCACAATGTAATCCTTGCAGTTCGTGTAAAATCTCATTGCTCCCAGAGTAAAAAAATAAGAAAATCCAAGTAAAATTTTTACTGCACTTGACATGTCTGCCCATACATAAACTTACCAAGCTACAGATAAATGAAGCAAAAAGCTGGGTGCCAAGGCTTCATGCTTCATTGAATAAATGTTTGTTCTCTCAGCCTTTACTGTTTGTTTTTTTTTTCCTCCCCAAATAATAACAGCTGGTAGCTCCATAACAATGCACCCATTTGTAATTCAGGTATGGGCTCTTCACAACTCCATAGCAAAGAAATCCTGCCTCTGAAGATAAGAGACCTGCAATTATGTCCAAGTTCAGCTTCCCTCCTTCACCTGAGTAGATAAACACACAGTACCCTATGTCCAAGTTTGACAATGAATTGCAAAAGCTCATAAAAGCAGCCACTCCAAATGAAAAATGTCATTTTCTGTGCATCTTTCAAGAGCTCTGAAATAAATAAGTCAAACCACAGAAAAGGTAAAAAATGTAGAGCAAGAATTCATAATATTAGTAAAGGTGACAAGTATCCTCCAAAATGCAAAAACCTTCTCCCATGAAGTGAAAATGCCATTGGAAATTATGCACACACTTTCTCTATACTCCCCAAAATTGTACCACAGCTATCCCAACCCACCTTGACAGTGATCTACACACCTACATGTAGATCTCTGCAGAGCTCACACAAATCCAGGAGTTTAAGAAAAATCTTACATCCACCGAAATATAAAATCCTGATATACAATCTTGAAAAAAAAATAATTTGTGGTATTGTATTTTAAGAGACACTCTTAAAATAGCATAAAAAACAGTTTTAGAAAACTAAATCTGTGAGCTGGAGCTTTCTAATAGCAGCAGAAAATCATGTTGGCTAAATATGATGCTCTAAAGAAGACACCAAAGTTATAATGCAAGTAGAAGTACAACAAAGACACAGAAATACAGACCACCATCCTCCCACATGAAGAATTTGAAGATTAAAAAGCCATTGATTTTATGATAGAATTAATTACTTTATAAAATTGATAAAATATTAATTTGCAATCACACTGCACAATTTCTACAAGCAAGACTTCAAAAATTTCCTTGTTTCCAGTAAACTGGAAGTTCTTGATGGTGTGTGACTTGGCCTAAGTCATAAATATATTTTTAGAATATAAAATCTAATAGCACCCAATGGTACAATAATACTTCAAAGAAAATTAAGACAGAACTAATTTCAACAATATCTAAGGAAAAGAGAGAAAGAAATGAAGAAAAAAGTAGATGCAACTGACTGAAGGAAGAAATGTTATGGGAGTCCCATCCTTTAAGACTTTTGTGTGCTTTTACCTTGTCAATGTGCATGACAACATTTAATTCTGCAAGCCATCACACATACTGCCAGACCCTGAACTTCCACTGTTTCAAATAACCAGGCTCAAGAAGAGCCACCTAAAAGAAAGTGGCTTCTCTCCAGGGAAAAAAAAAAAAAAAAAAAAAAAAAAGATAACTTTGTTAAACCCTCCCCAACACACATACACACAAGAACAAAAATTATTAGGTGCAAATAGCAGAAATTAGAGTGAAAATGTATGAAGGCACACAGACAAACCAGTATCAGATGTGAAATAGTGAAAAGCCTGTTCTTTAGAAAACAGACGGCGATTACGGACCCAGTGAGGACCTCGTAGAGCCCAAATTCAGAATGTGGTAAAGTACCTTCAAGTCATGATAAACTAGACCAACTAGTGAAGCACTAAGACTGGAGAGGAGAAACAAGGAGAACCACAAAATGCTATCATATATCACACGTGATGGTCTTTCTATTTTTCTCATACTTTGCAAATCTCTCCACCTGTGATATTCTCTGAATTTACTATTCTAAGTAATCTAGAAGCAACAAATTGTATGGAGACTGCTTCTTATCTTAGCATGCCAAGCAGTCCAATTCAGTTGTAGCTAACTCACTTTCAAACATCTAAAATGGTTTGCAGTCAGGTTTTAACACTGCTTGCTCCAATTCTCTTCTGCACACTGCTGAGGTCCTCACCACCAGCTGAGCACCTAGATGCAGGCAGCAGCAAGAGCTGCTACGAAAGCACACTTTTATCCATCGAGTAAAATGTGGTATTTCAGGGCTTTTTGTTATTTAAGAGCAGAATTCTCCTTAGGAAGTGAAATATTTCTTCATAGCTATTTAAATCAAAATATCTACAGGTCTGATTCCTTAAAAGGGGCAAGAGGTTGTGAGAGAAGAATGTGCATATGTGTTTAGATTATTGCTCATCTCCCTGTTTTAGAGACCATATCAGAATCTCAAAGAGCATGAGAAAAGAGAAAGAAGATGGGGAAAAAAAGGAAGTTTATTTTTGAGCTAGCTCCAGTGCACCTTGGAGCTTCAATATTTTTTGTTCACCTGCTTCTATTTCCATTTTTCATTTTTTTTTAGAAACAGCTGTCTATTCATAAATCCAGAAAGATATTGCTTAATATAGTATCAGTATTCCTGGTATAGCATTGACGGATTAAAAAAGGTTGTTGAAAAGTAAATGCATATATGCAAATGTTTTTTTATATTAAATGGAAACATTCCAAAAACTCAAATGATCCATGTGAAATTTTAATTATAACTTAACAGCTGTTTGAGCTAATTGGAGGATATCAGAAAGGTGTTTTCCTTCTCATTGTAATTAAAGAGTTAAGCCTAATTTACTGTTGTCAGAACAAGACTAAATACCAATCTGGTCTGCCTAATTACATAAAAAGGTAAACAGGAGAACTCCAAGACAGACATCAGAAGCCTTCCTCTCACCTCAAAAAAAACCCCAACACACACACACACTCCCTAATAAAAGAAAAGTAAAACAGACAATTTTGCAGTGATCGCTTCTGCCCTATATCTTTCTGGCAAGAAGATGGGCAATGACCTTTAGAGCAAGTGAGCAACTCACTCTAATTCTGCTTTGCCACCCTTTTATTAATTTTGCCTAGAAGCTATTTTCATTTCCATTTCCTTGGCTTCACAGCCTTATTGTTTAATACTGTGGATATACATGAAGGTAAACATATGTTTTGCGTTCACTAATGCGGTATTACCTAGTTGTCATCAATGAAAGAATAAAGTAATACAGAAATAATGCCAAAATACTTGTTTGTCTATGACAACATGACAATAGGTTTTTTTCTATAGCTTTGAAAGAAAACAGAGAGAACAAAAAATGTTTTTGATCTCTATCATAAAGATATACTGTAGTATACTTACACAATGGTCTTCATAACAAATACAATCCTTCCAAATGTGCCTGAACAAAAATTAAAAACTATTTCTATAATATTAAAAGTTCAAAGATTTTGGTTTTAAGCAAACCACTGATTAACAGACAACTTGTATAGATCATGGGAACTTTTCTATTCCATCTTTTTCTACCTCTCTTGCAACAGGGATGCCATTATTGAAAAGAAGTATGAAAGATTTATGAGAAACACAAACCCTGGCTACAAGTGTCAATAATATTCAGTGTAAAGTTAACCCTGGCTACAAGTGTCAATAATATTCAGTGTAAAGTTAATTACATATATATGTGTGTATATATATATATATAACACATTTACTAAAGTACATTATCTCCAACACATTATACTGAACACCAAAGAATTTCAAAGTGATACATTCAGGCATAGGGGCAGAAGTGGTGAGAGATGAGGAAAGAGTGCAACCTGTGAACGATATGCCCCTGAAGAAAAGTGCATCTGTATATTTAATTCACATTTGCACCACACTTGAAGCTCTGCATGGCCAACGTGCTATCAGCATCAGACCCTTGGGAAAATGAGCAGCAGAATTCCAAGAGGATAACAACCAGCTCAACTACACGGGATGTCAGCAATAGATCACGAAGCCAACTGAAAAATGTGAAAATGTTCATAGATGTTTGGACCATATGGATCAAGGAAGTGCCAATGTAATATGCAAGATATTTCAGATGCCTTTAACAAAAGCCAGCACTGGTGGATCTGCGGAGCACCTAGGCTAAGGTGAGGCATCTCGCACTGATTACGATCTGTGGCCAGAGAGCTGTAGTTTTCAGTTCATTAAGGCTATTTTAAATAGATATAAGCAAAATTAGAGGGAGAATCATATACTGAAAATATCAGAGACACATATGCAGTAGGCACACTTCCTGCATTTTGCTGCATGAGAATCCTTACCTCGACTCAAATTGCATTCTAAGCACTAAACACTCTGCTTTTACGCTCAATGAATGTGACTTACTCCAGCCGTAAGCAGAGTATTTCAGGCAAGTAGATTGTGCTGGGATTCCCCTGCCTACTTGTGATCTGGTGGTTCTCCTGACCTTAACAAATCTCTTGGTTATCCTCCATACAGTGTAATTTTCTACATCTTTCTAAACAGCCAAAAAGAGACAATGTACGGCAAAAACTTAATGAGGAGTTACAAAAGCACACTTGAAAACCATCTCTAACTAATTAACTTCAAAGCAGATAATAAAAAATAGCCATTTTATTCTCTACATATTACAAACATAAATTGCACACACTCTATTTCAGCTGCCGTTCCCTCTGTACAAAGCAGGGCTTAACTCCCAGGTCAGCAGGAACAGCTAAAGATGTTCTTCTACCCTCCTTCCACTGTTTTCTCGCTCATTCATTTGTGCTTCACTCTATGCCCAGATGTTGTGAAAAATCTGAATGCAGATTTATCTCAGAAACATTTACAGAAATACTTACCTTTACAGGTATCATCCCATTGGTTTACTTCCCCAGATAAGAAGCTACTAGAAGCAAATTATTTTACTACTCATCTTTTTCTGTCCTGTCAAAAGTACGTTTAATACAATCTAGGTGATGAATGTGGCCTCATGAAAGGTGGGAGGGAAAATTAATTTGAGGGGTCTGGCAATGAAAAGATCATTTGTCATTACTGTACTGAGCTGTGCCGGCAAATGACTAGAGCCCTACAACATATTGTGAGACCCCAGCGGCTGCTGCCCATTTTCTGCCCCTTTCCTTAGCAAACTCCTCCTTCCTAATGCTTCGGTTCGCTCCGAATGAAGGTTATTAGCAATACTAACCAGCCTGAGTGGCTAGCTTAGATGCAACGGTGGTGGGATGTGAATTTGTAAGAACTAATTTGTCTAATATTTGGTAACAAAGGCAAAGCGTCTGTGCTGTGAATTAATACAGCATCAATCACTGACTAACTGCTTCAGTACATGTAATGAGAATATTCTCAGGCCAACCCCCTGGTCTGCACAGACAGCTGGGGAGATAATAACCCAAATGGAATTTTTATTTTAATGCAACGCCCATCTTCGAAGCAAGAAAAAACCTAGGAAAACTATCCTTGGTGTGCCTAATATATGTATATGCATAGACACACAAATGCGTAACTCTTTCAGAAAAAGCTTAGAATGAAAACATTTATTTCTAATAGTAATGTCTGGTACTTAGAAATATGTTCAGTTGATTGTAAGGTTCCTGGTTGAATAGCCCTTTTCTTTTAATCCTTTCTGAGTTGTTTTACCTTCTCTCCAGTAGATGTTTTTAATGATGTAGTTAACTCATCTTATTACAATTGCAGTCTGTATAAAAATAAAGAATGCTTGAAAGCAATTTAATATGCAGAAGAGGTTTTTTTCTCCCCTTCATTTGCTGACCACATTAAGGGCAGATACAGAAACATATATTTTGATACTTTCACATTAAATGTAGTCACAATTTTAAAACCACATCCACTCACATTTCTTTAACAAGGACATTTACTGTTTTCATAGTAACAACCTAATTGTTTTCAAAACGAAGAAAAGTAAATCCATTTTTTACATTAAAAAAAAAAATCAAAAATCATCACCAATCAAAAATGCCTCTAATCTGGGATCACCTGGAACAATTAGTGGGTGCACTGGGCAACTCACTGCACTGCCACCACTGGAAAGAATGGATTCTCTGTATAAAAAGGTTTTTCAGAGCAAGTTTATGAGTGCCAGAGAAACCCAAAGAACCACCCCAAAGCCCTCAAAGAATTATGGAGAAGTGGAAGACAGATCTTTACTACGAAGGTAAAAAATGAATATGCCATTTAGAATTAAAAGGTTCACTGAACTCTCCATACCGATTACATGCTCCAGCACAACATACCCAGACTACTTTATCTTCAGCACTCTCAACCTGAGAAAGCTGCAGTGAAGCAATGAGGCTATTTTGTCCAGTATTGGTAACAAGGAGGAAGACAGCCCTTCTCAAGTCAGACATGCCAAAGAATGAGAAGTTATTGCAGGTCATTACCAAACCATTCTTGTCCCCCCTCACCACTGCCAGTTTACTCTGTTAAATATTTTGCTGACTTTGGCAGTGTATGGTAGCCTTTGAGACGTCTAGAACGTCTCCTAGATCAAACCGTAGGCTTTTAAGGGTGAAGGATACACTGCCATCCAGTCTAAAGGGCTTGGTATTTCACCCTTCTTGTACTGCACACATTGTTAGGCACAGGTCTCAAGTAACACACACACGCAAAAATAATAATAATTAAAAAAATTAACAACTGTGAGTTCAAGACAAGGTTGAGACCATACTATCCCTCTTTGACAGACAAGCCCGGCACTGTCACAATCCCATTTCTTAAAGACCATGACCTTGAGGAAACAACAGTGGGGAGCAAAACATGGCCTAGTGTTTCTGATCAGGACAGTTTTGTGGAAATAGTATGATGTGACATTTTGGAAAAAATATGCTATAATATAAAACTGGGAGATAGTACTTAAGAGTGGCCTGAAACACAAAACAGAATTCCAGCTGCCTTTGTCAAAGCAACAGAGGAGCTGAAGGGGAGCCACGGCTGCCCAAAGTAGCATACAAGGAAAACACCTCTTTGTTTTTTTAGCAAAGACAGGATGAGCTGCAGCCATCCCCCCCCAATAGGCTTCAGTATAACCCCGGGGAAAAGCTGAGGTTTGTGCTCCTGTGGGTGGGAGACACTAAAGCTAATTGCAAGTGCAGTTTCACCTAAAATCCTGTAGATAAAATGTGTATTTATCAGGAAGGAAATATACCTATGTGTGTACAGGAATAGCCACACAGCATTCTGGACAAGCAGGACACCACTGCACTGGTTAAATCAAACACAGAGAAGAAACACATATCTGTATTATTTAGCTGTGGAGCAATTACTTGCTTGACAAGATCGAAAAGGAACTTTTAAACATGTACCTGAAATGCCCCTTTACCATTTGCAGGTCGCATAAAAACCATTTTTGATCATTTTTATACATAAGGAGTATCTAGCCTTTCATTAGATAATGTACATATACACTTTTTATTACTGGAGGAAGTAGGTCTGATAGCTCAAATCTAAATGAATAGAGAACATAAGCCTCTTTTTCTAAAGATATATAATAAGCAGTCCACAGCATCAGTCCAGGGTGAGTCCTAGGAAGGAACTGTGTTTCAAATACAGAATTCTCTCCAGTACTGTGATAGAGGAAGGAAGTAATTTACTGCAATTGAATAGAGACTGCAGTGTATTTCCCTTTTCATCTTGTAGCTGGTAGGTTGAGGCAGGTGCAGGGAATAAAGGCTGCGTATCACAACAGCCCTTCTGCCCAGATGGAAGGAGAGCTACATGCAGCCTCTCTCAGCCCACACTTCAATTCCCAGGACAAGAAAAAGGACTGGGAAGATTCTGTCTCCTTGGTCTTACAAAATGGTGTCCCTGGAGCTCTTTTGCAATTTGGTTCCTGATGAAAAAAGAATAAATACAAATGACTCAGAGAGGAAGCTCTGAATCACATACTGAAGGACTTCGTCGTCTTAAATCTCCTACATTACTTTCAATCCTTTTACAAAAAAAAATATTCAAGGGGAATATGATTTATTATTTATTAAAAGGAATAAACAAGAAAAAGTGCATGTTATTCCATTTATCTTTTATCAGTTAAGCGACAACAATTTGAAAAATTATGATGGTGATCGAATGGCAGCTATTGTTGTCAGTATTAATTTTCCTTGTCAGTATCCTTTAACACAGGTTGTATTGTTGACACCACCTTCAGACTACTTCTACAGGCCAACTCATAAAAAATCATAACCCATAAAATACCATTCGCTATGGGCAATGAATACATACATGTATTTTGTTAATTTATGACATTTCATATGTACAAAGGGAATAAAATCAGGAATAATTATTTCATGTTAATAAAAAAATAATTGCTGCAAGTGCACACAGATTGTGATTTTGTATGCTACTTGCTAAGGGGAAAATTATAGATAAGATTATATTGTCACAATTTTTATTGGAAAACAGTATTTAACAGCCTTAATCAAAAGTGGGTATGCTAACACTTCCAATGACAGTTGATGTGAAAAACTCATGCATTCAGACATTCTAAATGATCAATGATTTATCTTCTGTTGTTTGATTTTTGTTTTGTTTGGGGAGGTTGGCTGGTTTGGGGGTCAGCTGAGTGTGTGGAATTAAATCCAACTCCCAATCTGGTGAGTTATCTATGGTGTGCAAGGCAGACACCATCCATTATGTAGCATCAGTGAGTGACAGTATGAATGGCAGTCTTTGCCAGTTAAAGCCGTGATAAGACCTGGATTCTGAGAGAAGTTCCTGCTCCAGAGAGATCTCTATTGTTCCAGCCATCAGTTTTGGCAGTAAGACTGATTCAAAGATAAGACAGCAATGAGGCTAGAGTTTTACACAGAAAAATCTCAGCAAATAATCAGTTCACCTGCATTTAGAAAGACATTCATCAAGATTATTTTTATGTTAATAAGATCCAGTGCCATGTTTTACAAATTAAAAAATTAAATATACAGAATTTCTCAGTCACAATCTGATCCAAGGCAGGATTATTATGCGTTAAGCATTTGCATCCCCACAAGTGACTATGCCCATGAGCGACAGCCCTCATCTTAGCCTCACCTCTCTTGCCGCCCTCGTTCGTAACTCCATTGCTGCTGATGGGCACACTGGCTGAACTTCAAGTAGCACTCTGCTACTAACCCAACTTTCTGCCAGCCTGACCACTGAGCCTGCCATATTTCTCTCCAGTCAGGCTGCAGGATACACTGAGCTGAACCGCGGAACACCCACCATGCCCGCAGCCGCTCCACAGGCCGGGCGGGGCACGGCCCTTCAGCACTGCGGACAGCGCCAGGGACACCCCCGGGCTCCGGCTCCGCCACTTGCTGGGCACCAGCTCAAGGACACGTACCCACACCAGGTGGGAGCCACACAGACCTGCGACTGAGATTTGTGGCACACGGTAGAGCCACGAAGATGATTAAGGGAGTGGAGCATCTCCCTTATGAGGAAAGGCTGAGGGAGCTGGGGCTCTTTAGCTTGGAGAAGAGGAGACTGAGGGGTGACCTCATCAATGTTTATAAATATGTAAAGGGTGAGTGTCACGAGGATGGAACCAGGCTCTTCTCGGTGACAACCAATGATAGGACAAGGGGTAATGGGTGCAAACTGGAACACAGGAGGTTCCACTTAAATATGAGGAGAAACTTCTTCTCAGTGAGGGTGACAGAACACTGGAACAGGCTGCCCAGGGAGGTTGTAGAGTCTCCTTCTCTGGAGACATTCAAAACCCGCCTGGACACCTTCCTGTGTAACCTCATCTGGGTGTTCCTGCTCTGGCGGGAGGATTGGACTAGATGATCTTTGGAGGTCCCTTCCAATCCCTAACATTCTGTGATTCTGTGGTATGACTGCAGTTATTTACAAGATGTTCTCAACTTAAAAAAAACCCCAGGCTTTACAAGCTCTTTTTGAAAGAATTGATGACACAGTAGCTCCAACGACCCAACGCACTTAATTTCCGTGAGTTTTCAATGAGCTTTCCACAAGTTCCCTCGATCAGATATTATTAAGGAAAATAAATAACTGTGGGGCAAGGGACAGAGTCCTGGAATTGATTGAAAAATTGTTAAGCGATACGAAACAATGACTAATGGCAAATGGCTGCCCCTCAAAATAAAGAAAATGTACGAGTGAATGCTCCTGAGGCTGCTATTGAGATGAGCAGTACTTATTAATAACTTAGAAATGGAACTGCATAGCAAGTTAGGAACTGTGGCAATGTGAGTTTATTGGTTTTTTAAAGTAAATAGTGGAAAGTTTCACAACTACTATCTTCAAATAGCTAAAAATGAGAAGGATTGAAAAGTAGCAAAATTGAAGTTCACTAGGAAAAATGAGGCTAAATACGAAAAAAACAGATCTCAGTGTACACTATGGAGTTGTGAAGCAGTTTTTTCAAAGGGAAAAATGAAAAGTGGGCAAGTTTTTTCCAGATTACTACATAACAAGCAGTCATTCCATTTGCCTCTAGATATACCAAGTACAGCAAATAGCCTTTTTTCCTTTTCACGTAAATATAGGAAGCATCTGTGACAATGACTGACTAAATGTAGCTTAGACAGACACAAGGTGATGCAAACTAGAAAAAGAAGTCCATAAACAGTCTACATAATTCCCACAGTATATCACATACTGATTACCAGACACAAAAGATCTGTTGAAAAGACTGAAAGGCCATCAGTTTCAGTTGTGTGTATTCACAGTCATTAACTTAGAAATAAAATTCTTCAGAAGACAGAATACACACTCTTTTCCTTTTACTGAATTTCTTCACACCATGAGGAAAAACGACAAAATAATTTTGGCTATGAAAACCAATAGAGGGCTATAAATTTAAAAAGTATAGGCCGCAGATAACACAACAGGTAAATTATAATGTCCATTAATGTGTCCAGTTAAAAAAATAAAACAGGGAAAAAAAAGTCACAGAAAAATAATTGATTGGTTCTAAGGCTGAACCAATAAATACAAGGGAATAAAAGAAATAACAAAGTTCAGAACTTTATAGCATCCAAAATGATATGCAGCATAAAGGGAATTTCATACAGGTATTCATAATTAGGTAGGACATATTAAAATCTGGTCAGGTTCCTCTGTTTTCTCTGTCACATAAAAGGAGTTTTAAATGAAAGAATGGTAAATGCAGAAGCAATATAAAGAAACGTTTCTTTTACATAGTCAATGGAACTGGCTGCCAGATCAGGTCATTATATAAAAAACCACAGCTAGATTTTTAAAAAGAACGGAATAATTTTATGACTGCTAATAACATTTGTAGCTATGCAAGCTAAGATAATAAGGGTAATCAAATCTCATGCTTCAGGGCGTAAGACAATGAACTGCAAGGTTTAGAAAGAAATGTGCAATGTCACACAAATGGATAAGATGCATGAGCAATTTGGGAAGAGATCCACCTTCTTTTAAAATATCAAGAAATAGCCACTGCCAGAGGCATGGCACCAGACTTCAGGGACCTCAGGTCTGATCTGTTGTGACAAATTCTTTGTTAATATGAGTTTGGCTTTGATAGACTATAGATTCTCCTGAGTTTTACGAAGCTGAATTCAAATTAAAAGCACATGCTCTATGAAAGCATAGCTTGGAGGAAGGATCTGAAGGACAGAACTGTTAGCCAGTAATTAAGAGTTCTGTACTGTGCTTTCTGGCAGCAATTATTTTAACATAATTCTTAACAGAGTCTATTAAAGAGGAAATGCCAATTAGCAATAGCTTATTGCACAACAAAACAATGACTACCGATATAATTTACTACCACAAACTACACAGAGAATTGACTGCTGAAAACAAGATTGAATGTTTAATTAAAAATGGGGGAGAGGGAGGAGAATCTACATGCACTTAACATGCACAAGTCTGATGGAACCAGCTCCTACATAGAAAGCTCAGTTCAAAATCATGTTAAGCTATCCAGGCTACACATATTATTTGAAGACATCTTTCAAATTAGAGTGAAATTATGAAGTTTTGCAGATTACCTGTTCATACTTGCCAACTAGGCGGTTAACTATTTAGAGAGAGAGAGAAATTTGTGCACACACTGTTATTCCTACACTTTACATCAACATGAAGGATGCCAAAAGAAGAGGCAAGAAGGATCCCTGATCTTAGCGAAACAAAGTGCAACTAGCCTGGGTCCGTACATAGAAGATAATTTGCTGTTCTAGAGTTTTCAAGCAGTGCTGCAAATTACTTCCCTGAATTACTGACCTTGCTTTTCCAGACCAGCCTGAGTCCTCTTTTGTCCCTCATCCAATTGTTCTATCAAAATGCAATATAGATATCAGAAAATCTGCAGCCAGTGTTATGTAAAGAAACTCTGGAGTCAGGAAGGCCTTCTTTTGCAACAAAAGCCCCCAAAAGAAAAGGAAAACAGTGTGCCTTTTTTAAGCTTCTAGAAGTGAAACAAGAACTGCATGTTTAACATAGAACTGCTAGTTGTCTCTGCTGCTTAGTTCTAATGAATAAGAAACAACCTCTGTATATTCTTACGTCACAGAAAAGGATGGCAGCAGGAGGAAGAGAATTACCTTCAGGCTGGAGATTCGGAGAGCCTGCACTGCAGTCTGTCCTATTAAGCTGATGAAACATCCCATCACAGAAACCTGGTATGCAATGGCATTGATGCACTTAAAAAGACAGATGAAAAGAGAAGTGTGATGTTCACAGTCCTAAGAACTGCACTGCTCTGCAATCAAGATCTTCAGCTATGTGGAAACAGAGTTTGGCAATATTATCACCTAACAGATCACAGTTTCCCATAGAAGACTAAAAGGAAAGAAGAAAAAGAAAAATTATGATCCCACTTTTCCTGTAGAGGTGGAACAAAACTGGAATGAGAGTTTTGGTTTTGGGATTGCTTTGTTTTAATTTCTTTTGGTAACATGAGAGTTAGAGACCATTTGCAGACAGAATTCTCCAGGAACGTTTGAGTGTAAGTCTGATGATCCCCAGAATTCAGTTTTACTTTGTTATATATCCTCTTGCTTTCGCACCTTCTAGTTTTAAGCCTTATTTGGGGATGGAAACATGGAATCTAATTCATTGGCTCCCTGTATCCAATCTGAGAATTAATTATCTCTTGCCTCAATAAATTAGAAGACAATCTTTGCTTTTAAAAAGAGAATATAACTCAACCGTGCTTTGGCTGTCTACCTCAGAGTGAGCTCATGCTTCTCAAAGCCTCAGGTCACATGTAGCACAGCAGAAGATGGTATATATTTATTGATGAACCACCTGATTGATCTGTTTACAATTTTAGATGAGGTTTAGCCTTCCTCTGGAGAAAAACTGCCTTTTTTTTTTTTTTTTTCATTTAGACACATTGAACTCCTCTTTAGCACAGTTAACTGCCATAAGTAGAAGTGAAAAGTCATGAAACCTGAACTGGGAACTAAATAATGTTTATAAAATGTCTTATGTACCTGATTTGATTGCTATAGAAATCAAGTAAGTATATACTTGACCTCAGCTTTTCAGATGATGTATTAATCCCTTTCTCATAAATTATTATTGTACCTACCTAGTAGCTTAACCAATATATTACTGCAAAAAGCGAAGCTGAAAGAATCTTCAGATTTTTAACTTCTAAAATAGCAATATAAATATTTATTTTATTTCAAAGTAATTATTGGAGTTAAGCTCTGGCAATATGTATAATAAATCATTTGAAGGCCTAGGAGTTTCTTCCAAATCTAAGGTTTTCTGACGCTTTTTCTTACTAGACTCTGTCTCTAGATACTTAGAATTTTGCAAAACTTTTATTTTCATCAAAACTTTCCAAAAGGGCTGCCTGGCTCAGTTTCTCATTCAAAATCTACTATTTTTTACTAAGAAGATGCATTTCTGGAATGTAACACAATCAACATAAGCAGTGTTCAGGAGATTCAGATATTAGACGTGGTCCACAAGTCTCTCTTAAGCATATGTATAAACCTTATAATACTTCTGCTATTCAGTAGCAAGCACATAAGGTTTTATAATAACAGGAATTAGACAACTATAGGCTTACAAAAAAGATTAAGACCACTATATGCACAGTGAACTAGATATTATGTCTGTGAAACAACACACAGCATAGACATCCTGTACACTGAAGTGAACATTGTAGATTATTAAAAACAGAGGTACAGACCTTTCTTCTCTGTTTTAAATTGAAGGATTGCTCCTAATGAGCTCTAAATTTTACTGAAATACAGACTGCTACACAAACAACTAAAGAGAGCAGCAAGCTTTCTCCTAAAAAGAGATGGGGCTCTAAATGAGGATTATTCAAATTATTTTACGTTTGGCTGTTCTTATTTACATTTTCTTGTATGCCTGTCTAGAAAAATCTTTTAAAATTTGAGTCAGAAAACCCTAACTTGGGAAATCCAATTCTCCACATGACAAAGACTAACAGAAATCAGTTTTCTCTTGGCAGTTTAGTCTGAGCACTGAAAGGATGCATCTGACTAAGAAATTCAAATAGCACTGGGCTACTCAGAAAAAGGGCATTCTAACCAGAGATATTAAACTAAAAAATAAGCTTCTCAAAAGCTGACATTCTTAGAGATTTATGTGCCGTATTTAAGGAAATGCTTCTTTGGAGATGCGGCTAACGTAAATATATTGCTCCTAATGCACGAAACCTTTCACTCCACCTGCACAAGCCCATCCCCCTCGGACTGTAAAAAGCACCACAATAGACTGTGTAGTCAAAAGCCTATTTTTATCTCTAAAAACCCATTGTACGTTTCCTTCTAAAACCAATTGCTGCTTCTTCAGTGTTTGGTTTTTAAATACGTAGTAGCTATGTCTGTTATGTCCACAAAATGATATTTGAACTCTTCTAGTTATATGTACAGGCTGACAAAGCTCTTTATTATCTCAGGTGTCCCTTCTCCATCTCCTAATTACATATCATAGTAGTATTGCTTGACAGTAGCATAGGAGATGAAAGCATAGAGCTGATCTATTGAACGTTTTTCATTTCATTAAACTTGACCAACAAGGTGCTTTTTGTCTATAGCAAATGACCTTCTTCTCATATCGCAGTGCAGAGGAACTCACTCATCTCCTTCCTTCCACCCATGATGTCAAGGCGCTCAGAGGTCTGAGGTCTGCGGTATATCGTTCTCTATGTCGCATCACATAAACCCAATATAAATGATTCTGCCATAGTTGTGATATGTCAGGCTACTAAAGAGTTGCAGCTCACCTATTCCAGAGACGGTGGCATTTCCAAGTGAACAGAGAGATGTCTCTGTTTCACTTATAATCCCCTGGAATCAGAATGCCGTACATAAGCATTATCATAGAATACAGAATCATTTAGGTTGGAAAAGATTCTTAAGAACATCAAGTCCAACCGTTAACCTGACACTACCAAGTCCACCGCTAAACCATGTCCCTAAGCACCACGTCTACTCATCTTTTAAACACCTCCAGGGGTGTTGACTCCACCACTTCCCTGGGCAGCTTGTTCCAATGCCTGACAACCCTTTCCGTGAAGAAGTTTTAAACCTCCCCTGGTGCAACTTGAGGCCATTTCCTCTCATCCTATCACTTGTTACTTGGAAAAGAGGCCGCCACCCACCTCACTACAACCTCCTTTCAGGTAGCTGGAGACAGTGATATGGTCTCTCTCTCTGAGCCTCCTTTTCTCCAGACTAAACAACCCCAGTTCCCTCAGCTGCTCCTCACAGGACATCTCTAGACTCTTCATCAGCTTCACTGCCCTTTGGATGCCTTCCAGCATCATCTCGCCTAATAATTATTTTCTGTTCATTTGGTAAACTAGCATGCACTATCAGTTCACAGTGAGCAGAGATAGGCAGTTGACAGGAGACCAGCTTCAGACACTGGACCTTCCAAGACATGGAAACCCCAAGAATTACGAATCTCTTGGTGAAGGGAGCCTTCAGCAGGCATTCTGTACCATCTCACTTACTCTGGACAGACCTGGCAGAGCAGTCAGCTTGGAAGCAGGCAGAGAAATGAGTTATTTGGTGATAACCCCAATTAAAACAAAACATTAGACTTCAAATCAGGCAATTCAGCTCAGTTACTCTAATGAACATAATGCATATGGTTTTATATTCTTCCTTGAAGTAAGTTCTTAGAATTGAACCTTAAAAGATATATTCTCTCATTTAAATTGCTACAGGAAAACAGTGTCCATTACTCTTACATGGCAAACCTCCACATTTTGTCTTCTTTTTGTAAATTATTTTTAATACTGAATTATATGCAGATATTACCACTGACATATGTAGGGTAAAATACGAGGTGTTTCAAAAAGATGGACACAATTTTTTCTGAATTGCAGATTTCAAATTGGGTCCATCTTTTTGAAACACCTTGTTATTTCTTTATCCTGACTAGAAAGCTGTTGTCAAGCATTGTCAGAATGCTACACTACCAAGGTCTTGCACTTCTGCTTCCAAACCAGAAATGTAGACAGCCCTGGGCTTCACAGATTTAAGAGACAGAAGTTCTGTTCGAGCTATATGTCTATCACTGTATATATTATGACATCATAATGGCTACATCAGTTGTAATAAAAAATGAATTCCCTTGGCATATATTACCCGTAAGTGCAGCCTAGTAAATAAATGATTCATGCAAGTTCAATTACAAGGGTATGATGTCTATAAATGCTAAATACCTGCAAGACTGCAACAGTAAAGGAAATGAACCCATGCAGTGTTAAAAATGCCTTCCAGCTAAAATTTCTGGCCACACCTTTCATCTCTTTTTACATGCTTTTTACATGTGTTTTACTAAACAGACTCGTGGTAACAATTCACTAAAAGGTTATATGCAGAGTAGAGTTTCTATCCTTACTATGGATAAATATAAAAACAGGACTAGGCTGCCTTTTTGCTGCAGAAGTGGTAAGGAAATCTTTTTAAGAACTGGAACTCCCATTGAATTTAAGACTCCACCTCTGCCCTTCTGTGAGTTAAATTACTAAGTCTTAAAAAAAAAATCTCTACCCATGATGAATTATATATATACACTCTAAAATAGCATATTTCATGTTAATGTATTTTGTTTCTTAAGTATGTATAAGATTACATGACAAACACAGTTCCTTATATTTTTACAAGTATTAATAGGAAACTGATTGGCTCAGACAAATAGAAAAGTCTCTAGGTAGGTAGGTGGTCATACTCAACTCTAAATCACGTATAGCTGATAATCTTTAACAAATGAGTTTCTAAGTCTATATATATCCTACAAGACAACCATTCATGGTGGCAAATTTGTTGACATTACTAGCAAAAACTTATTTCTTAATGGATCTGGAGTAACACCCTCATTGCCTTATGCAGGTTTGCAGTTTCCCATTCACCTATGAATTAAATACAAGGACTGTCATGTGGAGCAACCTCATCATCTTCCTAAATTTGCTCCCTGCCTCTACTATGGGACAGCACTAGATGTTTTAAAAGAGGTCTTTCAAGAGAATCGGAGTATGGCTAATAAATCATTGCCACATCTGGTCTTATCCCAACATATGTTACAAGTTGGTCATAACACATAGTTTACATATACCTTCCACAAGTGTACCTTGTCGTAATGAGGAGCAACCCTGGATATTTTGCATAGTGACTTAAATAACAAATTAAGTGTGGAATTTTCTTAAACTCTTGGTTTTCACAGTTTCCTAAGAAATGGGTTCCACACTGCATGAAAAAAAGTTCCTATCTTCATCTTGAATTTCTTGCTTTCTGATGTTCCTTTGCTTTTGTACTATGAGACAGGAAAAACAAAATTCCCTGGCCTACCTTCTCCAACACATTCATTTTGTTTTCATTTTCCTAGGTTTTAACTCACGCAATATTCTTCAAAACATTTGCCCAGTACTGGCAGTGTAGCCATTGCAACTTTTGCACCATAGATGGAGGTGAATTAGTATTTTTTAGGATTCTGCTTTGCAATAAACAGCATATTTTAATGTGTTCTATATTATTGTGTATAAATGAATTTTCAAAACAATTAGAAAAACTGGCAATAAATTGTAAAATCCCCTGTCTTCCAGACAGGGCACTGAAACCTCCATGTTTCATTGCAAGAGTCTTACAAGTCTATTTTTTATGATGGATTCTTGAAATGTCTTTAGCCCAATCCAAAGGGCAGATGCCAGTGGGGTGGATGAAAACTTTATAATGCAGGAAATGAGAAATGCAAATGTCAGTTTGCTTATTTCACTGTTGTTGTCATGAAAGTAGAAAAAAGTAATCTCTGTAAGTCAACTAGTAGAGGATTCTCCCATTGTGATAAAATAAACATGTGAGAACAAGGACAGACAGAGTTCAAAATGTCACTGTACAAGGAAATAATATATATATTATCATTCAGAGTATTTGAGTCCAAAAGGGTGGAGACTGAAATTCAGAGGCCATTTTTACCATAAACCATTTACCATAAATAATGAGGGAAAACACCTCTTCTAGATTTGATACTTATTTGATATTAAAACACTATAAGACAGCTGCTGAACATGAACAGAAAGTTGCAGTACATTTTGTTCACTTCTTTACCATATGGCTGTAAACTAATAGAACTCAAAGCATCTGCTACAAAAAAAAAATCCTAGAACAACAAATCTTTAAGCCATTGTAAGCAGAGGCTGCTAAACCTCTTGCTTAAAAATAATACACTCGAGTAGGCATTTGCCTTATACTATACTGTAAATTCACTGGGAAGGATTATTCATATAATATCAATGCATCATTACTTATTTATGAATTTAAAAGTGACACAATCCTCCCCCAAACCCTCTTTTCCCACATGCACATCTTGATTCTAACCAAAGACACAAATAAAATATAGAGGACACAAATGATCTGAACTCTTCCTTACTTTACAAGCACTTCATATACAACAGCCAATTGATCTGAACTGCATGGCAGTGAATCGTTTTTATACAAGAAACATGCATCAGGATCTCTGCCAAATTTTATGTAGTAGTAATAACAATGTTGTCTGATATGCATATTTCTCCTCAACTCTTAAATAGATTTAAAGGTTGATCCTTACATTCACCTCCCCTGAAAATTGTACCATATTGCAGCATTTATCTTCACAGATTCCAGCAGCGATTTTTAATTTCAGGGTTTTTTTTCCCTTTCTTTTTAAAGGAGTAAGCACTACTGTAGATCTGTATTAAAAATAGATATACATCATTAACTTAGACTACATGTGTAAACAAAAGCTACCACTATCAATACTGCACAGTGATGTTTTGGCATTTTTTTTAATGATGAAAAGATGTAGTAAATTTTATGCAGGTTTTACTTTCAGTTTAGTACTGTGATTAATTTGGTGTTTGTCTAAGAATAGGAGGCCCCTAAATGTCCTTGCAGAGATACTTGAGGGATCACACAACTGGCTTTTATTAATTCAGTGTTCTCCATGCAAGTTCCAGCATTTGCCATCAGATCCACAGCCAGAGTTAATAAATGCACAGATACAGATGTCATCTTCTTCAAAAAGCAATTTACTACACACATTCATGTTCTTCAGAAGTCTGCACTTGGACTATGGGAAGCAGGTCAAGACTCAGAAGTACCCTGGACTCTCCGGACACTTTGCACGAAATGTATACATGGTCCTACACCATATCCTCAGCTTCTCAGTGTGCTGCAGCTGTACCTCCTGTCACTTTTTCCTCACAAAGATATAGGAGCAGGGTTACGAGAAGGTTAAATGTAGTCAGAGAAGGAAAGGCAGAGCTGTTCATACACCTCTCTGTCTTGATATAGATGCACCAAGACTGCTCAAAAATGGGTTCTCCCTACCAGCTGTGGCAATATTGCAGTTCTGAATCCAAAACCCAAACTATGGTTCTGCTCCAAAAGTCCACGCTGAAATGCTACAGAAACATAATATAAACAAGTCCATCCTCAAAGAACCTGTTCCCATAACACATTCTAGGAATAACTATAATTTCTGACATGGCAAATACTGCTTCCTTTTCACTCAGATACAAATGACACCAGGCACTCACTGCTCTCACAGAGAGGAAACATTCCTCAGCAATTTTGCATTTAGAGGATGTGATTGCTGGGTCTCCCTAAAAAATTCAATGAGAAGGAGGGAAATTTAGCTGCTCTGACACATCTTCTGGAGGAGTTGCTCTTTATCTACTCACTGTAGAGAGAAACAATGATGATCAGTCTCACTTGGTGAATAGCCAGTGTAAATATGTAATATGAATAGGTATTACTGTAGCTTGGACAGACTGCGGAATGAGTTGGCTCAAAATATCTTAGCAGATCAAGGCTGCAGAAATCTTGACCCACTGCACCCCCTTGTCCCATAAGTACTGTCTGCCAGCAAGTGTAGCTTAAGTTCTCCCAGATGAGTGTATCTAATTGAATAAAAAGTTAACATTATTTTAAAGATGTTCTGTAAGCCAGAATAGCCAATATTCTAACTGATATCCCTCTAAGATTTTCTTTGTCGGCTCTTTTATTTCCTGACCCTTTTTCCTCACACTTGCCTAGCTCTTTCAGTCTACATTGTACTTGTATAGATAGACTGAAGTCAGCTAGAGTAGGCCTAATAGATTTATCAGGTTTTTTTCTGTTGCCTTAAGATCCAGTGATCAAGTTCTTCACAAAAGAACACTTTAAAATTTCTATTAAAAACTCCAGAAATTAAGATTTACCACACAGATTTGAAAGCCAAGTTTCCAAACAGCAAATGTCTGGTGATATTAACACCAGAAATACTTCAGGGGAAATAAAATGGCTCTAGACTGGAGTTTTCAGATGTTGGCATCAGTGTTCAGACTGCCAAACGATTCAACTAATCTTTTTAATGACACCTTGCAACAGGCAATTGTAGAGGTGATCTGGCTGTTCCTGTAATAGGCAATCTGACTCCTGTCTGATATGGTGCCTATTTTCTGAACCATCATTATATCTGTAAGGGTATCAGTTTTGAAACTAGCACTTTATTGCTACAGATGACCTGTTTCAAATATGATAGATATCATTCTCTCATGCCCATCAGATTTGCATCTCTATTTTCTTCTTATCCATTTTTCTTTTGCATCTTGAAGTGACCTTGTACATTAGTGCTATTCAGTATGGCAGAGATTCACATTAAAACATCAATATTATAAGTGTGGATTTGCCGTGCCATTCCATCTCTGAATAAAATATGCTGGTATTTTACTAAAAGTTCCACCACCAGCAATAAACACCAAAAGCAATAGTTTTCCATATTTTTCGGAACCCTACTTCTTAAGAAAGACCAGCGATTGACTGATTACTTAGCAACCTCACCGAGTCTGAAAGAGTCACGCTGTGATAATGGAACTATCAATGCAGTTATAATGTACTTACACTGTGTAGATCGCTGTTTCAAATGGAGCAACATTCCCTTCCAGCCCAATGCTTCTCTACAAGGCTGGAAGGCCTGGTAAAGATTGAAAACACACCTTTAAAAAGAGCAAGTTACAAAGAGGTTTCACTGACCGCTAATCTTTTGCGCTACATTAAATATTGCCAATGCCACATTATTTTTCCATTTTCTTTCTTCTCATTTAACAATAATTTTAAAACTGATTTTTCGTGGAGAAGTCCAAAGTAATAAACATCATTCATGTATTTTCCTTCTTTATTTTACTTTGTAGTAACAACATAGCTAGTAATTAGTAAATGATCATGTTCCATGCTATTAACATGTTATACACGTCAAGATTTTTATACAGAGGTATTTCACAGAGCAGACCAGCTAGAGTATATCATGAAGATATAATTTCTATCACAAAGGTACTTATTCAGTTGTACAACACTGTGACAAAGGGTAGCATTTACAAAAGTGCATAAACAGCAGATGGATCTATGACCCAGCCTCACTGGCTATATCCAAAATACACACTCACAAAAACCAACCCCAAAACAAAGCAAAAAAACCAAAATAAAAACACACACACAAAACCACAAACCACCCTACAACCACAAAACCACCAAAACTCACCACCACAAACAAACAAAAAACCCAAACAAAACAACTCCACAAGCAGACTCACTTCTCCGTATTGCAAGGGGATAGATGGATCAGCTCGGACCCAAACTGTACTCTTTTCACCCCCAAAACAGTGGCTTCTTTCACCATGCCTACTTGGAACAAGCCCTGTTTCATGAGTGAGATGATCTGCGGGAGTACTAGTTGCCATAGATAAACCGTGCCTTATAGCAGTGAAATGCCGGTCAACAAATTGGCATACACACCCATGACACAGGGCTCAGGTCACAGCCCTGTTTGCTTCACTAATACAGCCATAGCGGGGCTCACAGAAATCTAACAGACAGACATTTAAAGTCCTTTGGCATGTAAAGAAATAAACAGGCACTGCAGGTGTGCCTGTCTGCATCTCTCGGTACCAAAGTGTCATTAAAAACCTGTCCTAAACACCTTCATTCCTCCAGTCTAACCTTTTAGGTTCCTAAATAAGCAACACATTCACCTAGACTTCACAGCTTGTCTGTGGAGAGAGACAGGTATCTCTGGAGACTATTGTGTGTTTACCTCAACTACAGTGCTCTAGCAGAGATGGCTGTTGCCTTAGAGACTTTACAGGGAGCCGACTTTAAACACATTCCAAAAACAGAACGGCTCAATTCTGCTTGTAAAGCCACGCAAAAGAAACCCTGGCTCAACAGAACTTAAACTTGTTTGAAAGCTTGATTTAAAGTCAGTCATTTTTATCTCTGTAGCAATTCACAGTGTATCCAAGTAAAGCATCTTCAATGTAACATTTCTAAGAGACCATAACATCATATCTTTCTGAAAAACAAGCAGACACATACACCTCCCTCCAAAATAGGAACTAGATCACTGGCACAAAAACAAAAAACACACCTGTACAGATTTTGTATTGCCATGGGGAAAAAAAAAAACAAACAAAAAAACCCCAAAAAATCAAGGAATATGTTAGTAAGTTAGATGTTGTCAGGTTGGCCTGGCCTGGTCATGGCCACTGTACGGTATATAACAAACTAACTGAAATTCATTGAGAATTTACCAAGAATAAAGGACTTCAAGACATAAAGGCAAACACAGCACCTGTCCTTACAAATGGAAAAAGCAGTCGGAAAGGAGTGAAAAGCAGTCACTTCACTTTCAGTAACTGGAAAGATACTGAAAAAAATTATAAAACCATCAATTTTTAAAGACCTTAAGGATCATAATATGATAAGGACCAGACAACATGGATTTTCCAAGAAGAAATCGCTCAGGCCAATCTAATTTTCCTCTCTGACAGACCAACTGGTCCAGCGGATAAGACACAGGCAGTAGATGTGATACAGTCTGGCTTCACTAAAGCTGTTGATGCTGTCATACATCACATTCTCAGAAGAGGAAGAGGTAAATATGGTCAAGATTGAATTGCACACAATTTAAAGGATAGTTATCAGTTGTTCTCCCCCAAGCTGAGAAAAGGTATCAAGTTGATCTGTGAAGATTTGACTCAGGTCCTAGAAAATCTGCCATTTTCATGAATGGTTGGGATAACAGAATAGTTTGTATGTATATAAAACCTGCAGATGTTACTGAGTTGGCAAAATTTTACACAATTTTAAGAAGAACTTTAAAACTCAGGACCATTTTGATGAAATGGACAAACGCACACACATATAAATATATTGAGAACAACTGGTCAGACACCATGACTACAAAAAGTCTGGGGGGGATAGTATTTTATCAGAAAAAGAAGAGAGATAACAACAGCATTCCAGTACCTGAAATTGTTACAGACAGGTGACAATTAGTGGTTTTCTGTATTCACTGATCATAGAACAAGTTGCAATCAGCTTAATCTGCAATCTGTGAGAGGGGACTGGGGGGAGGGGGGGACAAAAACAACAAACAACAACAACAACAACAACACAAACTCACAACAGCAACCACCATAGCTAATAACAACTCTTTCCAATGCTTTTTTTGTCTAGCGAGATTAGGAAAATCTCCTGACAGGAGGTTTTCCAGATTGGTTAGTATCTGTCAAGGATGGTAATGTGTCCCATCGTACCTTGCAACAGAGAGACCTAAATGAGATAAACTCTTGAGGCCTCTTCTCGGTTTTCATATCCCAGTATCTCACAAAAGAAGAGTGTCATGTATCTATGGCTGTTCTTAGACTGGGCTTTCATTTACGTTGGACATGTGTCATCATCATCATCTTAATTCCCCTGCAAGCCAGTGAAAAACAAGCAAGATAACAGAAGTCATATTTGTATGTGCATCTGTGAATTATCATTAATTCAGTATTCCATTTTAGCTGCAGAGGGTCACTGTCTAGGCACAAGAGCATACACAAAGCACAGTGGCAACTTGTTAAATCTAGCTGGAAGATAAAGTAAATTGTGAGTTTGGGCTGCATTAAGAATTAATGAATAAACTTGACTGCAGGATCGAAAGAAAATATATAAAAATCCTGCAACAGCAAATAAGTATAAAGTCAGCAAGGAAATTAAATGGAGCTTGCAGCATTTCTCTATTCACCTTACACTTAAACAAAAGGCTTTCATTTTATGGGTATCAGATTAGAGTTTCTAGAAGGAACTCTTCCGTAAATTTATGCGAAAGCTTATGGCAAAAATGTTCATGCATTGCACTGTTTTTCTTGGTTTTTTGAGATGAAAATATCTATGTTAAATTCCTACATTCAGACAGTAAATATGTTGATAGTGAGACATTAGGGTGTTCATCTCTTCTGTAATGGATAAAAACATACTGTGAACAAACGGCTCGTAAGCCTGACCCTGTGCTAGCCACATGCGAAGAACAGCTGCTCACCTGCCAGGGGAACATTCTTCTTTACAGGGAAGTGGGGAGAGGGCTTTTCCCTATCATGGTAGTTTTAAAACTGATTTAAAATTGATACATACTGAAGAACGAGGGACTGAGGGAAAGGACTTCATGCATTTTTGACAGCTGTCACAATATCCCACTATTTTCTGACTTGGTTGAAATTGGATGATAAATCAATAAACCTCTAGCTGATTGTTACCTTCAGTGAAATATGATGAAACATAATTTAAAAGGTGATTTTTAGGAGTAATTCTCTGAAGCTTTTATGACACACGTTTGGAGTTTATTTTCTTTTTCCCTGTGAAAAATATTTCAAATCCGTCTGTAAAACTGGGAAAGTTTTCATCCAAACAACCTGTCTTTGTCCCTCTCTTTGGCTGCTTCTGTTTTCAGTCATTTCGATATTATTTTGGGGCATTGTTTTCAGTTTTGAAGCCATACTGACTTTCACTGAACTGATTATAGCACAGAAAGTAATGGTGTTCATATGTGCAGCTCAGCTAGGTCGTGTCTTCCACATGCTTTTTATGAGCAGATCCCTGCACCCACATGCTTCACCCATCAAACCAGACATTCTGTATTCTGAAATCGAGGTCATAGCAAAAATCTCTGACCTCCGTTGCTACAGAACTAAAAACATTTACTGTATTCTAAAAGCATGGTTCATTCTCTTTCAATGTTTATAATGGCTGTGTCATATGATTTCATGGGCTGGCTGCTGGGGAACTGATGGGATTAACATTTTAAACACAGCTACTCAGAGACCCTATGCAGTTCTGCTGTCCCATCACTTCCCTCAGTGATATAAGCAGATAGGTAAATTTCAGATGTACATTTGAAATGTATCCCATAGTATTCCAAAATTACATTTAAAGTCAATATCAAGTAACACTATCTTCATAAAAAGTTAAATGCAGCTTAAAAATGAGAATACAGGTTAACAGACAGTTCATGTACTTAAAATCCATCCGACTCCTCTGCCATACTCACATACATCCTTAAATATGTGCATTCACAGTGCAATGCTGTCCTCACTTTCTTTAGCTTTTTGTTAAACATTGAATATGACTTGGCCTGATCCAACATCAAAGCATACTTGGTAATACCCCCAAAAGATAATCAAGATCTAGTAAAGATTCATGATTTTGCTTTGTGTATAGTTATAGTCAACAGGAGTTGATCTCTCAGTCCCATGCATTCTCAAGAACACAATTTGACTTACCAAGCAGTCTCTAGATTGACTTCGTTAAGAACTTGGCAGGGTATTAGTAAAAGTTGGACTCAATTCAAGCTTTGGTTGCTTTAATCAATACAGGGTTTGAAATGTTTCATTCAAGGTGATAGTAAGAGGAGAGAAGAAGTAGAGACCTGACAAAAACAATAATCTGATGTCTTAGTAGAGAATATTAAAGGTAGTAAAAGATTTGTAAACATTAATGATATAGAAAACAAACTCTGATTAAGAAATGAAGGTTTTCCTGTAAATATACTGACAGGTGTGATGCAGGTAATTAATTCACTCTAAGATATGAAGGAATAATTATACAGCTAATTTTGATCATTCTCTGCAATGCACCATGGCTTTATAATATTTGAAAATCCCACATGCACACCACTACAGACAGATGTTCGAAGTCGAACCCGTAAAAATTAATCCCAGCCTTAAAAGAGAGCAAATTTTCTATTAAGCCACCAATTTGAATAGAAACAATCTTAATTCTACCTTTACTTTTGCTCATGAGTGTGGCTTTGTCATCACTCTGCTTGATCTACAGAAACAGAGAAATACCAATACTGAAGCAACAAGACACGAATGCACAAGACACATCTTCCTTCAAGTGGGATGTTAATGCTGATGGGAGCGCTTTTCTCTCCCAGCTTTGACAGGAGGTTTTAGAACAGGAAAAGTCACAACAGCCGTTTCTTTCTGAATTTCCTTTTTCCATCAGAAACAGAAAAAGAAGAAACGTCTTCAAGATTCATCTACTTCATGGGTGAGCAGAAAGCCAACATTTAAAAGTGGGCATTGAATAGTCCAAATGAACCATAGTCCTTCAGGCACCTCAATGTATTAAAAATTACTTTTCACCAAATCTTCCCTTCTCAGTACAAAGAAAAGCAGACTGTGTCTGGTAACCTGCATAACTCAGCTCTCATCATGTTAATGTTTTCCCCGGAGAAGATATTTCCATTCTTCTTTGAGACTTTCTATGAATGTTTATGGAAGATTAACAAGCAATAATGGTTAAAAATAGCATGAGTTTCAAAAAAATCAAGTCAACAGGACTACTAATGTGAACGATGAGAATCTGACAAAATATCCGAGACATAACACATTCAACACAATTTTTGTCATGGACACTAGCTGAGAAATTACAGATTTCTGAAAACATCTTCTGAAATTAAGGTATGGGCTCAAGGGAACTCTTCATAGTTTCTGGGTTTTGTTCTTGTTGTTCTCTGCCACTCTTGCCCCTCTCCCCCTCCAATATTCTTAATATGGCACCTAGCTAAAGGAATCTTTCTGTGGGGTCATTTTCAGATAAATCATAACGATAACTGCAAAAACTGGAAACCTATTAGTGTTTTCCCCTCGGCAAATGCTGCATATAACGATGTGTGTATAACAGATTTTAATTTTAATTAGAGGTTTTCTAGAGCTCCTACTCCAGTTACAGAACTGATTGCTGGTTTTGGAAACTAGTGAAACAGGTCAACTCACAATTAATTGATCTGCCTGGCATGGGCACTGCCTACAATGTAGCATAATTACCTAGGAAAGGTATTAGACCAGCTAACTGTATGTGTATGAAAAGGAAATTGTTCTTAAAGAGGTCAGCAGTGGGTCACAACAAACAGCTCAACAATTAAAGGAAGATACACAATCCAGCCATTACACTTACTAACATAATATCAACCCATTGTTCTGCACTGCTTCCCCATTCAGTACATCGTTAGAAACCAATATTATCTATTACATTGTGTTATTATTATCTGGAGATGGAAAATATAAATTATGCAAGATATCAATAAATAAGAGCTCCTAAATGGTCTTTAACAATAAAAACTGCTGACCTTATGCATGGTTGAGTTGTGAATCCAACAGAACAACAAATAATCAGATCAATATTTCTAATAGGCATAGTTAAAAAAATAAAAAGCGCCAGTGACCATGACCTTCAAAATTATGCATTCTTTTTATTCATTATATTCCCAGAAATAATCTATCTGGTTATCTGGTTTAGCCCTTTGGAGCTGAAACTTGGGTGTGCAGAGCTTCTCCTCCCAAGATCTTTCAAGACAAAGAATGTGCCCCCAGCTCTGCAAAGAGGAGGTCAGCAGTTAAGGCTCTGGCTGCCTTGCAGAACCCAACCATTTGAACTGAACCAATTGTGCTGGACCAGGCTAAGCAGAAATGTCCACATTGATCATGCGGGCATTAGTAACAGATCCACTGAATGACTGCTCCATGTTGAGCACTGTTAGAAGAGGGTTTTTTGTTACAGAATTAATTCTCCAAGCCTGACTCCTGCCATTATGAGTCCGACTTCAACAGCTGCAAGCCTGGCAGATACTGAAATGTCATGAGGGCACAAATGAGCTCCTAACAGGAGGATGGGTTGGATAATAGGACAACAGGGAAGTTTAAAGAGAAGAGGCAGTTGAACCCTTTCAGCCGCCTACAAGTACATTGGAGCTTTGACCGGAAAGGACTAAATGATACAGAATGAATAGTTCTTATATGTACAGTAAGCACCATAGTATAAAGTTGTCTTCTTTCACATGAAAATATAAAATGTATTAAAGTCTTAAGTGAAAAGGCGCTTTATAGAATGGTGCCTTTCTCTAATACAAACAATAGTTAAGTGATAGACCATGTTTTGATGGGTATAGGAAATGAAAACAAGTGCAGTCCATACTTGCCACATGTCTTAAGTGGAAAATCGTCCTTTTTGTAACAACGCTTTCTACCATTCTTCATTTCCAGAAGTCCACACTGTGTAAACTACAAAGAATGAATCCCATGGGCACAGAGTTGCTTAAACATACTTGCACAGAAATTTAGGTCAAAATATTCTGTTTCTTCAGCCAAAAGTAGTTCTATTATCAAAACAAAAAATGTACTTAAAAAATAATGCTCCATTGCTAAGGGTCTCACATTAGGAAAAGCTTTCTAAGAGACTCCAGTCACCCCCTACTCACATACAATACTAGCTGTGACTCTGCTGGGTCACTGTGCTTTCACAAAGGCGGTGCTGTCAGTGTCTGGAGAATTCAGAGCAAGAGAATACAGAGAAATTGCAACTAGGCGAAAAAAAAAAAAGAACCGAACAACTGGCTGCAGAAATAAATTGCAAAGCTACAGTCTAAGTTGTTTGTTTGTTTTGTGATGAGAAACATATAAAGACACTGTTGTTGTTGTTTTTTCCAAAAAGTTCCATCTGCACAGTAATCCAGAGAATTCAAAGTCAAAACTGACTTTGACTTTTCTTTTCTGTAGGTCAGCCTTGTTTTACCTATTAGCCAGAAACTATCAGGTGTTACAAGTCACTTCAGAGTGAAATCCAAATATACTCTCCAGTTGTCTAGTGATTTAATTCACTTACCTTCATAAATACGCTGGATACAGTAGTGAGCAATAATGCCAGACTGTCCTGCATCACGGGGAATGCAGCTCTGCTGAGGCATCAGACCACAGAAGAGAAAGGAGAACTCAAATTCAGCTCTGGTGAGCGAGTACACAGAGTTGCTAATAGAAAACTTCTGACTTAGAGTCAAGAAGTTTAGGCTGTGCCTTTTGAATTGCTGTTCATCTCTGAAAAAGTCAAAATTACCCACTGTAATTGCACAGGCCTCCTAACTCCTGCTCTGTGCCCTCCTCAAGACGGGAAGATGCTGATCCAGGCACCTTGTCTCTGCTCTGTACAGCTGGCCACTGGGGAGAGTTTTCTTCCTCTTTTCTCTCTTTCTGTTTTCACCCAAAGTAACTTTTATGTTGGTGTGTGTCATTGGCTACGGGCCCTGTGAAGAAAGCTCCATGTGTGTGAACCTGTCTCAACATCCTTCATGCAGCACTGAGTCGGAGGGTGCAGCAGCCCCCCACATAACAGCTCAGCCCAGGTCCTGAGTTTCACATGTGCTCTGCACCCTACTCAGTCCCCTCTTATTTCTCACTACTCCTTAGTGCCTGTATGTTTTGGCTCCTGGTCTTCTTTCTTACTCATTTTGACTTAAACCTGTTCCTCTCTTTCACCTCACACCATCTAACCTAGCTCCTTGTCTGCAGCCCCCTTGCCTGATGCCTCTTCCTTCTCCCCTCACCCATAAAGCACGAACAGAAACCTCCAGTGAGTAAGATCTTAGTTATTTCTTCCATGTATATTAGATCATATACTCATTAAATCCTAACAGAGATCTGGATCTGAATCCCTCTCTTCAACTTTCCAGCAGGCAGCACTTATCCTGACATTGTGATATTCTTAAATTTGAGGTGTTATTTCTTCTGCTTTAAAGGAAGCCCTTCTGCAGGTTAATACATCATTCCCGTTACTGGAATGAAAAAATCTCATCAGTGACAGCAAATACACTTGATGTCTTACAGAGGCACACAGAAAGACCCTGTTTTCATTTGTGCTTACTCCTTCCCTCTTACGTTACCTTTTGTTGTAAAGACTAATATAGCAAGTATTTGCAGTCTGACAAACGCAAGCTGAAATGGCATACAGACGTTGGGAAAAACCAAATGTGTCCAAGTGCCAAAGTCTTCAAACTCTGATCTGAAGACTCCAGGTGTTTTATTCTCCATAACAGCTTTACAGAGCACCTGTCAGAACAAGCCTGTCTGTGATAAAGCTGTTCACGTGCGATAATGCTCTGCAGCTTCAGTTTTCAGCATTAAAACTTAGGTTACTGGCTTCATTTTTGCAGCAGTGCATTACTCTGTACGACACACAAAATGAACAGTCAGACATGAAACACTCTAAAAATGAGTTTTAAGAGGACAAATGAGATCAAAGAACAGAGTCTACATCACATTTTGTTGAAAGCACATTCAGCCATTAGATCAAATAGTCTGTGTCACTTTCTCCTGTAATTGCCAAAGCAGCTTCTTTCTGGCAGGGATGAAGCATTTCTTACACTTCGTGATGTGTTATGATAAAGTCAGCCTCATTTAAAATATCAATTCTTGTTTCACCGAAAGCCCACAGCCATAACCGAAGACTTCAAAATGTGTTAGCTATAGGAAAAGCACTAACAGGTATCCCAAAAAGGAAAATCAGAAACTGTCAAGCAAAACATTAGAGCAAAAGTTTCTAAAGAAGGGCATGAATGCTTCAAAGCCAGCTCAGTGATGCTGCGATTGTGCAGTGAAGCAGCAGGTGCAGGCAGGACCTTGGTGCTGCCATCAGACATACGGGCTCTGCCGAGAAGTGCCTTTGCAAGACTGAGCCCACCAGACTGTTGCATGGAAGAGACAGACACTTGGACCCAGCAGTTCTTTTAATCAGCCCAAATACAACTTGCTTTCATCAATTCCCATTTCTAGTAACAAGGAAATTGGTGGGGTTTGGGGCTGAGCATAAGACAAAATAAAAGAGAGGATTGTTCAACAGAGTCTTGAGGCTTTGGGGATGTTTTCCCAAGTAGAGGGAAATTATGATTGACAGTTATTGATATAATCACTAAGATTTGCAATGTCATTTGACTTTTCTGTGCATCAGCTTCCCTTTATTTTCAGAGGAAGCTCCACAAACCAAGAACTAACAAAACTTCTTCTGCAAATTCTTCATTTCCCATTACCAGACAAGACAGACTACCATATTTCATTGACTCCATCAGATTCTCCTCTGAAAATTATACTGAACATTTAGAACTAAGAATTGCAGTTTAGGCATGTGCCTCCTAAAAAACAAATAAATTGCAATATAGGGCTGTGGTGAACAGCCAGTGACTGTGGGGTAAGTTGAGAAAAATACATGAGTAAGAACACACTGACAGAACTGAAAAGGGTCAGAGGCAAAGTAAAAGTTACGGCACACCACTGCTTTAAAACAGACAAACAAAAAACCTATCTTGTTTGCTTTTCTGTAAGACAAAGTACACTGTTGTTTGTTAGATACAATAATGGAACCGCTTATTATTATTTAACTTCTAAACAAGAGGAAGACCATTAGTCACAACACTGAGTAATCACATTGAAGCTTCAATTTGCAAAAGAATCTTTTTAAACATATTGCTGTTCTTTAAAGTACACAATACTTTCTGTGTACAACTCCACAGTAAAATAACACTAAATTATTTGAGGCTGGAAGGTTTAGTGATCAGCTACCATAAATATGAGACTTATTACACCATCCAGAGCTCTGTAAGAACAGAATTATTATTCTAAAGGGATATAACTCAAGAGCCACGAAATATTCTGGGGGGAAACTTCGGCTGAGGACTTTCAGTAGACAGCCCAGAATGCAGAGCAGCATGTTCAATTTTACCAACCCACAGAAAAAAAAAAACAAACCAAACTGGAAGATCCTGTTCTTCATGGAGTACAGAGCCGAGCTACTCCTAAGCACTCAGTTGCACAGGTCACATACGCTGAGGAGTACACCAGGGTATACAGACGCATCCTAGACCAGGGAAGCACCTGGGGTACGACGGGCAAGGCAAGAGGAGTCACCAAGTCTCCATGAGAGCACAGGGACATCCCCACCCCTCCTGCATCTCTACAGACAGCAGAAAGACCTGATGCTCTGTGCAGTCCATGCAGAACCTCCCTGTTGTCTCCACTGAGAACTCAGCAGTGGTAGAGCCTGTGTGCACCAGACACAGGGCCAAACAAATGATCAGGTCCCGCTGAGGTGCCACTGACCACTGTGCAGGTACCAGGTGCCACTGCCACCCAGGCACACAGCAGCAGTGGCATGTTAAACCATTCTTTGGGCTTGGTACCAATGTCTCCAAAGCAAACTATGCAGTGGAGCATCATATGCCATGAAAGGACACATCCAAGGAGGAGTAAACAGGAAAAGGCAACTCTGGAAACCCAGCACTGCCATTGCCAAAGCACCCTGCAGTTTGCAGATGGAAGCTCTCACTCCCTCTTGCCAAAGACAAGAAAAAGGAAAGGAGGTTGTGGTCAGAGAGTGCCAACAGCAAAAGTGAGCATCTGCAACAGCTGGTGGGCTGCTCTTAGGCTATGTGAACTTTATTCAGTGTGTCTTGAGATTCTCGTATGTACCAACCCCCACAAAAACACTGCAAGATATAGCCAGAAATACAGCACTGGTCCTCTGATCACTTGGGATATTAAAGTCCATTAAAACTTTGTAAATACAACAAAAAATAATAGTCAGTAATTCGTAAAGGTTTCTTCAAGTAGGAAGCAAACAAAATAGAGGCCACAGTAACACTCCACATAATATTAGACAGTTTAGATAAATGTAGTTTAATTTTTTTCTGATAATACCTCATAACATGCTATATATACACTGTAGCATATTTTGTACAGATGATAAAAATTACTAATGACATTTCACTATAGTTTCTGCTGTTAAATCTTGGCTAGAAAGTGGGAAGACTATAAATAATGAATTGTGCAAATTAGGAAAACATGGATTAGAAAGATCCGACTATCTTTCCTAAGAACACTACAACATATAATGCTCTGAAAATAAAACTGAAATTAATGAACTTCAGATAACTCGCACATTTTAGTGAAGTTTACACAAGTAGTTTTTTTCTCTAACCTTGCATAATCAGCCCAGCTCTGCTTCTTCCTACTCTGTGTTGCCATCGTCTGGGCTGTGTGCAGCAATGATTGGATGATACGCACAGAAGCCTAGAGAAAGGCAGCTTTTACAATGAATGCCTAAACCAGGGCTTAAGCATGTAAAATGAAAACAAAAGTGTAATTGAATTCTTTGCCCCCTCCAAAAGATGCCCAAGCAGCAGAGCGGCTTGTCACTCACAGTATTCTCGCACAGCTCTTCAGAGAGACACGGACCCATATTGCAAATAGAGACACAAAACATCAGAGAAGAGCTACAGTTCCAATTAGGACGAAATCAGCCACTCTAGGCAATAAAACAACGGGAGGCATCACAGCATCGATACCTGAGAAATACCGCCACTTGTTATCTAACCATATCGCTCACTCAAAACATTACCCAGGAGATTCAGAGCCAGCCTAAACACTTCAGAAACCGTCCAGAGCCGTATGGCACTGCATTCTTTCATACCTCAGGAGTAAAAGTTAGCCAGAGCATTCTGACAAACTAAAATGATTTATTATCACAAAGCAGAACTAATGCATTCTGCTTTATAACTCTCCTGGTAGTCTAGGAGAGACATTGTATTTATTACCTACAGTACATAATGCCCGCTGCAGAGCTCTGTATTATTCATAAGACTGGCTTTTTTGTGCCACCATAATGCTGATAAATTATGAAAAAATGCATATTTTATTTCAATTTCTAACATATTTTGGTATACATATCAATCCATCACGTTGCTGTAGGAGGAATAAGCATTATTGCTGACAGCTGTTGACATGTTCACCTCAACAGATGATTCTATGAAAGAAAAGGACTGCAGAGATCATCCTCACTCACACCTATAGTTCCACTTTCGTCACTTAATTTTTTGTGGTTTAATATTTGAAGGAGGCTATGGAAAAAGTCAATGCTACCAGAATCAGGGAGTACCAACAGATGAAACAGTAAAAAGGATTTTTTTAAAAGCCATCAAAGGTAGAAAGTGTTATTCACAATTTTCTCTTCAAAGGTAGATTTTTGCTAACAGAAAGGCTCCCTAAGATGAATTTCATTTCCCAGATCAAGGTGAGGTTAATTTCTACTAGGGCTGATGTAGCTGCTGCTGAGTAACATAACTACAGATGCAGGTGGGGTAGAAAGAAAATGAAGGTTATTTCAGCTTCTCTGTCTGGTCGTGGTCCATTTCTTCCTCTCTCAGCTGGAGGTAACATCAGCATATGGCACAGAGGGGGACCCTCTGCCACCGCTCACCAGCCCTGATCAAAACCATCTCGCTAAAAATATTGCAAAAACTGCAAATACAAAACCCTGCCCTCAAACCCAGTCAGTTATTCACAAAAGCATCATCTATATTCATAGACAGAGATAAGCTGAACTACTTGTCTTCATCTCTACTATTAAATTGTTTTACATGAGTCTTAACCTGATGTTATCACTCCTAGTGCCTTCCACTGAACACAGTTAACAGGAATAGTCCTATAGACACTAGGGTACCATGGCCGCTGGGGGGTTTTTCTACCAGTATTGGTTAATACTACAGCACATAGAACAAATGAGCACAATTATTTGAACTATTACCGTAAAAACTATCAGCTCGCACAAACCCCAAAACTCTGCAGTTCATGAACCATGTTCTCTTTTGGAAGGTTTAAGTCTTACCATTCCCTGTACTTTATACTGCTCTGGTTTGTTTTTAACTTGAAACACCTGCTATGAATATGCAACGCGAGTCAGTTCTCTGCTACTTCATTTTTATTCATTAAAATATGTTACTAATATTTACTGGAAGATCACAGCACAGACCCAACAGAAAGTGTGCTACTTTAATCTGTGTCATGCACCCAGTGTACGTAAGGTGCCCTTTTATCTGTACACAGATATTCTGTGTGAGAGGCCTATGCCTGACATACAGCCACAGCTTTTAGATCTACGAGACCATTAACATAATTGGCTCTGGAGCAGATGAAGGGTTGTTTGCCTTAAAATCCTAGCAGCGCACTAAAATATCTAACTAATATCCACGTTTTGCTCAATGGTCTTTCTAAAAATAAGTTGCTCTCCCTGTATGAAGAGGAATTTGTATCTTTCACTCAATAAGTTGCTTAATCATTAAAGGGGAAATGGATTTCCTTTAACAAGTGTTGCCTGCCTGGTGCTGAGTGCAGATGCAGCCCTGCCACAACCTGAGCCACGGTTTGACCTTATTTTCTCCAAAAGCGTCAGCAGCATCCCGAGTAGCGGGATCCCTTCCAACTCACAACCACCCTGCGCAATTTGGCAGAGCCAAGATGGACCTGGCATGCCTGTTACCACCCACCTGCACAGAGCACCCTTCCTCCACCAAAGAGACCTGGGCACCATCTGCTCCCAAACGCCTCACCTCACCCTGGTACAAAGGTTTCTGACTCGGAATACTCCCAAGTAAGGTCCATCTTCATAAAAGTTTCATAAAAGCAACATACAGGAATACTCCACAACCAGGAAGGCTCCTGCACACACTGGAAGTACGCTGCGTTAATCAGATAATATACCAAAAGCATAAGAGCGCACAAGTACGTGGCTTGACAGGATAAACTGGGATACCCTGCCATCTGCTGGGAACAGGCAGCTGGCTGCATCTCTACAACCCGTTTATCACCACATACACTATTATGTACTTATAAAATCCAAGGACACCCAAAAACGCTATGAAAAATGCACAAATCATTCTGCGGATCACACACGTCACTTGTGAAATATGTGCTATTGTACATACATTGAAGACATACCCGTTTGCCAGGGTCTCCTCTGGTGTATGCAACTTTTTTTATAATACCATGATAATTTCTTCCAATATTATCAACACTGTAGATTTTATCAGTCACATTACTTCCTGCATAATTGAATTTGTTAGTTATTTAAATAATAAAAGACATATCTCAGTATGTCAGTAATCTAGAAAGATTTGGTGACAAACTGTCACTTCATAAGTTTCAAGTTTCCTTATTTTAGAATCTTATTCCAAGGTTTTTTTCGTACTTTGGGGGGGTCAGGGGTTATTTTCTGCTTCAGTTAAAACCTCAGCTGCTGGATTCAGGAGATTTCACAAGAATCTGAGCCTTTTCATTCTTTCCAAGCAACTTTCAATTAACCAAGTTTGAGAAAAACGTCACCAAAAATAAGCGCAGGGGGAGGAGGGGGAGAGAGGAGGAATCACAGGATGGTTGGGTTTGGAAGGGACCTCTGGAGATCATCTAGTCCAACCCACTTGCTAAAGCAAGGTCACCTATTATTCATTTCAATGACCAGGAAAGACTCCCCTATACTTCTCATGTTCATTATACAATTTCATTCATATTTGTCTTCAATATCATCTGAAAAAAAACCCAAACCAAACAGATGACCTCCTTTCCTCAGCAGATAGCTGAGTGCCACCACTGACAGTGACATTTCTTCCTACTAATCCTATGCCCAAGGCCTGCAGCTGTCTCCAGGGAGTTACCCTATAGATGTGATGTATTGGAAACAAAACTAGGAAATACTTTGAAGACAGCAAATTTGGATCACCTGTATTGTCAGGAGTGAGGTAATTCCACTACGACTACCTAACTCCATACCAGCCAGGTTGCAAAATCTTTAGCACCAGTGTAATAACCTCAAATAGCTCAGTTTCTAGTTCGAGACCCTCCAAAGCCAACGCGGAGAGCAGAGGGCCACTGCAGCATCCTCCAGCCAGGTGCCCAGCCAGAGGCGCGCAGCCCCGGAGGGCTGAGCCGTTCATCCAGAGATGCACATCGCTGAGGGTGAGGAGCAAGGTGGGTCACCCAGAGAGGAAGGGGCACACCAATACACAAAATACTTCTCCAGGAGTGTTTTGCAGTCAGGAAGTTTTCTGGGCAAGACAGAGAGGACCAGAAAGCAAAGGTACTGAAGTCTTGATAAAACTGCAATATGGAAAAAAAATCACTATCTATACATGCTGATCTGCTAAAAAACTGTTGACTGAGCACCTTCTTCATTACAAAAGTAGTTTAAGATTAAAAAACAAAACAAAACTCTTCCCCATTGCAGCAGCAACAGTACAATTTTTTATCAGTGAAGAATGCAATATGTCAGTAACTGAGCATACATAGGTACTTTATAACTTAATAAAAACCTCCAAAGGGCACACAAATCTTTCTGCCTACGTCAGTGAAGGCGTGATGTCAAAATAGTCCTGTTATTTCTAATATGTCTTAAATCACTAAAGTCTATTCAGAAAAATGCACCATTAAATATTACGGGTCATGCCTGTAAATATGCACACTCCTGTGTAATCGTATCAGAACAAATAATATGAACACACATAACACGTTACAAATAACTTGACTACCAAGGAACTCCAGTTACTTAACAAATCTACTATAAACAGATTTATTCATAGTGATTACTTCATACTCCCTCAGAAAGGCTGCCAACTAAAGGAAAAAAAAAAAGTTCAGCTGCACTGGGGAGTAACACAACAAGAGTTTAAATGCAAAGCACACTCAAATATTGGAGTCGGTGGAAATAAACAGCTGAGCAGAGTGCAACTGCTCGAGCTGCAATCTGGGTAGAACACGGGATGATGCCTCTGGTCCAGAGAAAGCCGTTCATTCAATTGGCACCGGAGTCCCCAGTTCAGTGTTACATTTAACGTGAGAAGTGACATATCTAACCATAAAATGCTTCCCTCTCACTTGCTGGCTTAAAGGAAAAAGATTGCTTAAATGCCAAGCTTAAATATTACACAAAATGCAAAGTGCAAGACAGCAGTTTAAATGTATTTCATAAGGAACATGCTGAATTTGTGCAAGTCCCAAGCTCCTGTGTTTGTGTCAGCGTTAAAATCGAACTGCACTTCAAAGCAGTGCCAGCAAGGAAGCAACAACAGGTTACCGAAAAAAATTTTAAAAAGCACCTACACAAAAACATCACAGGGAAAAATGAGCAACTGTACAGATAAAGCTCAAAGCAATGAAAAAACACAGTCTGCAGATGTGTTCAGTACAAAACCAGGCCGCTAACCAGGAAAATAATTGCAGCTTTACTCCCTTGGGTGGCCTGGACATCTTCCTGCCACTCAAGGCAAACTGATCACATCCATTCTTGAAACTAAAAAAAGGAGTATCACACTTTCACTAAGTGACTGATGTTAAATTATTGAATTTCCTGCCCTTTGAACCACAAGCAGGACCCTTTATGACAAGTCAGAAATAATCAAAACAAGAACCACCGCGTACAACATATTCCCCATAGAGACCCTTCAATACATCAGAGGTACGCGAGCCTCAAGTGCATGACAAGGTTCAACCATACGGTTCACAGGTACCAAGAGAATCTTTCCACAGGTTCTGACAGCTCTGCTTGTGGCCGGGCCCTGAGAGCACCAGGGGGTGTGACCAGCACTTACCCCCATCCATGAGGGCTCCCCCCACAGCCCAGGGCCTCATTTTAGCCCGGCCCAGGGTGTGGGTCCCTGCCCATGGCCCTTTGGGCAGCCCAGGGCTGCTTCAGAGGACCCCAAACCAATTAACCCTCTCAGCAGTGGGGATTCTGAGTGAGCAAAGCACAGACTACCATCACAAAAATAACTGCAAAGAAACCCCAAATCAGCTATGAGAAACAATATCGCGGGTAGGAGCTGCAGCAGAGCTTCTGCACTCTGTAAACTTTACCGCTCTTTTCAATACGCTTTCATATTTAGGTACAAGTAATGATAGCTACTGTTTTAAAATATGGGGAAAAAACAAGACAATGTATCAACTTAACTTCCTATGTAAATATTATTCAGTACATTAAAAGAAACGCAATTTTCAGAAAAACCTCATCTGAGATTAATGTAAAATAGATTTTTTTTTGTATCAAATGAACTTTGAATATTGGAAGTGATGAAATAAGTACTTCTAAGAGGATGGTGCCAGAACTCAGTAATAATTCCAGGTTTTATGACAGACATATGCTTGCTTCTATACTTGCTCTCTCCATGTATTATAGCGGTTCCTTTAGGGGACGCATAGATTTTCGTAAGTGATCTGCTTCAAGAGGCACTTAGAGCAGTGACCCCTTAAAGCAATTTCAAATAGTTGCCAAGATTTAACACTCATTTTGCTAGACAAATAGCCTATTATTGGCAAGTTGGTTATTCTTCTAGTACGTCAATCGGGTCAGGCTTAAAATCAATACATGGCATTTGTCAATTGTGTTTCATGTGTCTTCAGTCTGATTATATTCATTAAGAAAAAACAGATTACTAATAGCATTCATTGTAAATCAGGTTATAGTGTCAGGAAGCAAACAATCTTACTGCAAAATAATGAGCTTAAATTCTTAGCAAAAAGAGCCATACGGACAAAGCTCAGCTGTAAAAATCATAATGCACGTGGTCTTTAGTCTAAGAGGACCTTCAGCCTACAAAACCCTGGAACAACACTGCCATAAGTATTCCATCAATCCATGTTTAATATCAGTCACGAGAGGAAAAGTAAGCCCAGTGGAGCCATTCTTAAAAATAAATCAGATTATATCCCATATCCCATGGTTTTGTCCCACCACTATATACACTAACATTTGAACAGTGAGCACGAGTCATTTCACCTTCAACCTTCCACAGACCCCAGCAAAGATGAAAAAACAGCTGATCAAATTCCTAAAATAACCTTTCAAATGTACTTCTATTTCTTCTTAGCAATACAAACTGATGAACATTAGGGCTTCACATACAGTCATCTGATGTTTTAGGCTGCAAAAATTGGCTCAGCGTATGAAATTTATCTCTATTTGTTTCCACTGCAACTGGAGAGGAGGCAGCAAAGCCCCTTCTATCCTTCTGCATCTTCAGTCACAACGTGCTCCAGCTCCAACCATGAGTTGTCACCCATTTTTTGTTCATTAATCACAACAGCAAATGCACATGAGCACAGATTTGGATTCCAGGCTGTAAATCACAGCTGACTGGCATTCTGAGTCAAACTAGGAGAACATGAAAAACCATACACTAGTTCAGGATGAGAAAAGGAAGCCAAGGGCCAAAAGGGTAGGGCTCTAATTGGCACAGCATAAATAAATACTTAAATAAATTAATAAAACCAATCACAACCAGCAATTAGGTCGAAAAGACTTCACATTTTTGAGAGAGGATAAACCAGTTATTTAGAAGCACAGTTAAGCCATTAACAATATTCCAGCTTTTTAGTGGGGGCTGTCCCCAAGAGTCAATTAAGTAAATGTTACTGCAGGATTGCCACAGTTCCCATTTTTTTAATTGAATTATTATTGAATTGTAACCACTGGCTGAAGCAAAGGCTTAAAAGACTCAGTGTAGTTTCTATTTGTCACCATGAAAGCAGGGGAGAATGACATTCAATTTATTTCAGATAAAAGGTCTTTAATGCTATTCATTAATGGTAATTATTAAGTTCTACAGACTTACATATCACAAACATTCTCTTTGGCTCTGTAAGATATCAAATACGCTATCAAACAGGATGATAGAAGAAAATTTCAGAAAAATGCTGACAACTCATGAATTTATTCAACTGAGAAAACTAAAATACAAGCCACAGTGTAAACTGCCTAGAAGCTTGGCAATTTTCCTGCCATTGTTGAGAAAGGACCACTTATATATTACCATCTTTTTCATATACTCTGCACTCCGCTGGCTTGATCTAAATACTTTACACTGCAGCACCCGGAGGATAGGGTGACCTAGAATTTCATTGGAAATGACAAAGTAATGTTAGGCAACCTACATTAGTACTGCTGCATTGCCCTTAATAACACACTTAATAGCTTATGTCAACACGGACTATAATATATGTTTGGAATCCTTCATTTTAATCTGCATCTTGCCATCCTTTGGATATGTGGATGCAAATGATATAGGAATTAACATATTGCTGTATACAGCTGAATGTTAACATGAATGAATTATTTATGAGACAAACTAATGACTAAATGATACCGACTTGAGAAACAGTAAAAAGTAGTTTTACCTAAGTCTTTATGTCATTACATGTTACCAAGCAATCAGACTTGAAATACAAGCAGATATCTCAAAAAAAAAAAAAATTAGAAGCAACTGGAAATATTTTAAGATATTCAAGGGGAAAAAAAACAGCCTTCTTAAAGAACCATGCTATTCAGTTATCTAGTCAGATATTTAGACATATTTATGCATTTCTCTGCCTTGTTTACTGTTCACCTGCAGTACATTCCAATCACCAAATAAACATCTTTTTAAAAATATGTGCACAAGCCAGATGATGACGAGTTGCGTTCATTCCATTCACACACCTGCCCAGACATAGGAAAGCAGGACCAATGCAGATTTACAGAAACGAGAACAAAAGGCCTGAACAGAGTAGGTTTCAAAACAAGAAGAAAAAGACATTCAAGTAATTCTCTTTCTTCCCCCAGCAGATACACAGATCATTTTAGAACCAAAGGGTTTACGATGCGCGTTACCGAGCTGTGAGGTTTCACAGGAGGAGGAGATGTGCACAACATAGCCCAGGCTCCCAAGGGGGTACGCAGAATACCACGTACGCCCATCTAGCAGGACATGCAGCAGAAGACAGAACATCTTCAGGAGCACAGACTGGGCTGACCCCAAGCTACAAGTGCAGCCATCCCAAAGTCTCTGCTGTGGGTCCTTCAAGAAGAAACCCTTTAGATGGCACTTCCCTCCATGAATCCATTCTCAAAAGGCAAAAAGCACTTTTTTTTGGTCCTTAAGTTATACTGGAAATGCTAATGAAATGTATTTAACATAGACAGAGACCACATCAACAGCATTAACTTTCGTGGTGCTTAAATAGCATAATTTTCAGATGATCTCCAAGAGTTGGACCCCTTGATCTTGCAACTGCAATCTGTCTTGCTGAAGGCACCATGTATAGCAGCAAAACCTGGTAGTTACATCCTCCCTTCACTGTTTTAGGTGTTGAGTATGCAGTAGCTCTGCTCCAAAAATTAATGAACTGGTTGTAACCATTTCAAAATTTAGATTAAGTGGCCACCTTATTAACATGACAAGGGAGGTAAATTTTCAGATCAACAGATTATCCAAGGGGGCTAATCAATAACCAGTCAGTAGCCTGAAAACATTACCCTGAGTCATTTTAATGACTTTCAACAATCAAAAGGAAGGGAAAAACCCCAAACCTATGAAATTGATGTCTCTTTAGTTAGAGAAGCACAGTTTCTTCTGCCTCCTACTACCTCGATGAAGCGTCTACAGTGGACTGTCATAGGCAGTGACCAATCTTTTATCTAGACTGTTGCTATTTGTTGCAAATTCAATTTGTTTTATTGTAGACCAGGAACCTGAGCAACTGTCCCTTTCCTCGTGCATTTTCCAATTTTGGCATCAGTGGAGAACTCTAAACAAAGTGATAGTGTAAACAGTGAATTCTTTACAAAAATTACTGAATTGTCAAATTTGCATTTTCTCACCCCATAATCTCCAGGAGAGGGGAGGGGGTCAAAAATCAGGCTTACTAAACTTAGCAAGCATGACAGCATTTCACAAGAATCACTTTTTTTTTTTCTTCCCTCAGTTATTTTGAGGAAAAAGGGTGGGGAAGAAGGAATAATTGAATGAAAAGTAAAAAAAAAAAAAAAGTGTGCTGTATGTATGACATATTTTTCTTACTTTAAATAATAAGATGAAGGTGTTCTCCTGTGAGATCTCAGTTGTTTCCTGTATGATGTAGCTTTGATTTTACATTTTATAATTTTTTTTCCAAAACTCATAAGCAACAATTACCACCACAATTAAACATGATAACCATCTATGCCAGTACAATCAATCCGGTCAGAGCCTGAGCCAGTCATTCACCCACAGATTTCCTCTCCCCACCCCCAGTTCCTCATCATCTGGGAAAGCCACTTTTTTCAGAAAACCATTCCCAGGGGTGGCCCCAGTAGCACGCCAAGGAGGCCACCCACTTCGAGTTATTTCAGACCAGAACATATGGCACAGGTAATATGATATGCAATGAATGTATAGTTCCTTCTTGATATCTCACGGTGATATCACTCTCATGGAGTAATCACTAACTACTGAATTAGAGTGAAACAGCTGAGCTAACTCCAGTTTCTGGGTTACTTGCTCTACCTGTGCTTCTCTCTGATTTGTATCAGAGGAAAGTGCTGGAGCCTCGCGCAAGGCAGGCAGTGGTGGGATGAGTCTTGTGCTCCACCACGTTCGATGTCACCGGCAGCCTTTAAATACTGCTCACAACTCAGTATTACCTGGGCTCATGAAAATGAAAAGGGGTCTTAAAGAAAAAAAAAAAAAGAATTACTGACATGTTTTACAAAGTAGAATTTTAACTTTCAGTTACTTAAACCTGGCTCATCAATCACACTAGAAACCCCTGACAGCTGACCAACAACGGCATTTTCCACTGTAAAAGCTGAGCAGCTTATTAATGTTGTCTTCCTTGTTAAAATGAGATTCTGTGCATCACATAAAAACCAGCTAGTCACATCTTGTAAAGTCTCTAGGTAAATAAAAACGTAAGGCAAAATTCTCTATGGATCTTTTGTGAACAGTCAACTGAATGCTCAAACCAGATTATTTTTTCCTGTGCTCCATGTATTTAAAAAACACCAAAAAACACTCCAACCAAAAAAAAAAACCAAAACCCAAAAAAACCAAAAAAAACCCAACAACAACAAAAAAAACCCCAAAACAAAACAAAAAACCCCACAACGACAAAACAACCACCACACACACACAAAAAACACCCTCAGCGGGGGATCCTCCATGCTGAGAATCAGAGCTCCGCTCTCCCACCTGTGCTCTGAAGTCCCGAGCGACTGGTCCCTCTCCCAGAGCTCTAGGAGGCGAAGGGGTGACACTGCTGGACACAGCAGGTCCAGCTGCAGCTTAGAGCACTTCACTAGACTTTGCTGCCCATTGTGAAGCTGACAAAAGCATCTGAGAAAGCACTCCTGTGCAGCAGTCCTGCAAAGTGGAGCAGGGGGGAAATCAAGACAAAAAAAGCTCCTTTTACCTTTAGGTGTGGTATTTAGCCATTTTTACAAGGCAACGCGCTAGAGCCGGGTGTTCCTTTCCAGTGTGTGTCGTCCCTCTGGGAAGCACATGCGAACATTTTCATAATGGAACCAGCACTAACCAGAGGCCACTGATAAAAATAGCATGGATGAGAAGTGAATATCTTTAGGACTATTTATATATGCTGGTTATGTACAGCTCTGGAAACAAAAAACCTTAAAAAAAAAAAAAAAAAAAAGGAAAGTCAGAGTTCCTCATCTGTGCACGATTAATAAAAGACTGGATCATTCGAGCATGGGGTTTGGATGGATGCCCTAGCTCCATTTCAGTACTTCAGAGCAAAATAAAGCAGCTCTGCAGTCTCACTCCACAGGGAATAAGCACCGCTTGCTGCAGAAACAAGCATATTATAGTGCATTTCATCTTACGGCAGTATTAATCACTACTACTAGTTTGTTTCATATTGGCAAAGAAAAATTTAATTTAAAAAAGTTTTAAATTTGTTCGTGTAGTTAATTATTTTGCTGAATTTCCAAATGGAAAACGAAGCATTTAAGCATAATGCATAAATTGACTATTTTTATTAATTTACAATATAAAATATTTTCCTGAAATATGAAATGATACAATTATCACCGATTGGTACAACACTGCAAGTGCTGTACTTTTTCCATGGCCTGTTCCATCGTAATGGGCGCCTTGCAAATCACTTGAAACATTCACATTCACACTTGGGAAATTTATCAACCTAAAACTTCTCCAGAACTGTCTTTGAAGTCTGGTAATCACAGCTGCACTTTTGAACCCTATATAGGAACCTTCTCAATCCACTGACTTCAATTAAGTAAATCGTCGTCCTATCTGTCAAGGAACAAAAATATAGGTCTCTAATAAAATACGAAATATAAAGTTTGTTCGCCCATCTCAGCATAAGAGGCACCACATCATGTCAAACCAAAAGCCGATCCAAGTCAGTGTTCCCTTTTCAGTAGTGGCTGCTAACGCGTGCTTAAGAAATAGGGAAAATATAAAGCTCTGTTTTTGCTGGCACTCGTTTTCACGCTACCAGCAGTTGCCAGGACACTGCAGAAAGATCAAGAAGTATGAAGTTTACAAAATATTTCCTTCCATGGTGCAGGCAGCAAGACTAGCAGTATGTTTATGGGATATTTTGTTTAAGTGTTAAAATTGGAAACTTCATTCTGAAGTTTTGTGATTTACTACCTTTCCAAAATCTGAGACAATAAAGGTAGTAAATGTCTGAGTTTTTAAGAACACATATTAATCACTCTGATTTAATAGAATTTTTGCCTTAAGTTACTTATTTAAAGAGAATTTACATGCCTAGCTTTTCCTCAAAAAGATTACAAAATTCTTGCCCAGACAATTTGACCATAACCAGATGGTAAGTAAACTTTAGAAGGGAGGAGATGGAATTTGCTTTTCCGAATCCTTTCACCACTTCTCTAAACTAGGCAGATTTTAAGGAGGTTCTATTATAACATGCAAATCCATTATATTTACTCAAACGTCGTAACAATAAAAAAATAAATTATTTTCAAATAGAAAACTAAGTTGAACCTTATCAAACTAGTACCTCCACTGCTCTCTGTCTCCTCATGGATGACTTCTTTCCAAACAGAGCAATATCATATTGCCCTCTAATGGATTCCCTACACAACTGCACAATCATGTTTTTGCTGTTAAGAAATAAGCAAGGTTGCACTAGAAGTGAGAAAATTAATGCTGTTTTGTTTCTGCTCTTGTTTAACTATCTTTTTAAATTTGAATTAAGATTTGCAAAACTTTAATTGTCAACCTATTCATTTTACTGTATTCAGTTGCAAAATGAGGTAATGTGTGCTGCATGTTCAGGTTTTAGAACAGTCTAAGACTGGAGATCAAATTTGAAATCTATAGTCAGAAATCTGCTTATGAAATACTAAAGCAGAAGCTGAGCCAGAGAAGGGTTTCTCAAGAAAATTTCATCAAGAGACTCCAGCTCGACTTTTGCAATTACCAACCCAGAACCGGACGCTAAACTTGCCGACTCCACTACTGTCCTCTTTGTCAGCAAGATGACAGCCAGCACAACTGCCTGCCTTTCTGCCCTTTTCTTTTTTCTCTCCTGAAATGAAAGGGCTTATCTCTTCCAGATGGAAAACAACTATATTTTCAAAAAAATAAGACCTTGTAGAAGAGATCTAAATGTATGGAAACATGACATTCAAAGTAAACAAAGGATATATGGATTTGCACTACGTAGTTATTTGAGGATACTCCATTTTTAAGGTTTATAAAATAATTTAACTGAAGATTTCACAATTTCCAGCCTAAATACTGAGTTTTGAATACTGTAGTGTGGCTCAAAGAAAAAGAAACCTTTATGTGTTTTAATACAGAAATGCACACGCATTCCTGTAAGCCCATCTGCAGCCTTCTTGGTTAGAAGCAAGAAGGAACCGACCACCTTGGAAGGAACCCATCGTACAGCAAGACGCTTGTGTGACACACAGGCTTCCTTCCCCAAGCCCTCTCTTCACCACACGTTATCCACAGACCTCATGGTGGATGTGGATGGGGCGTCCATCCTGAGCACAGAGCAGTGGCAGAGAGCTCCAGGCAGGCCAGGGAAGTGAAGACAGGCAACCTCTCTTTCCTGGAGCTCAGCTGGTCCACCACGTCTGTGCCAAGGACGGCTCTGGTACCTTGAGAGATACAACTCAGCCCTTGGAGGCCACACAGCGGTGCCCACAAAAGGGGCATTCACACTGAGCTCTCTTGGCACACGCTGCTACTACTTCTCTGCCAGCATCTATAATACACTTCATACCTAATAAGATACACACACAGATGGTCCAAACCCCCTCAGCTCTTTAAAATATACACGCACCTTTAGGTAAAAGGTGAGGTGTTTTTGTTGTTGTTTAGTTTCCATACATTTTAATGCTGCTCCAGTGATAAATTTTAATTATCTTCGTTCTCAAAATGCTAAATATCCAGTTTGTATTTCATCAATAAAAAGCAGTAAAGAGTGAATAAATTTAAATTTGATACAATATTTAACAGATTAAAAGAGCAAGAGTGCACAAGTTTAAGCACAGATCTATCATCCTGTAGTTAGCCAGCTTTCTCCTTAAAACCACCAGAATCATCATTTGTAAATTAAAACCATTTATCTTTAAAGTGTGAGGAATAAGATCTGTTGAACAAGAAGAAAATGGAGACTTGAATCTCTGAACATTACTGTACAATCGAAGTTCTTCTTCCTGGGAGTAGCAGAATAAAGAGGTTTCAAGGAAAAAGACACAAAAGGCACTCCTGGATTGCTACATTCATTAAGTATAAGCAAAATACAGACAAGTGTCAACATCCAACACTGGAAGAACAAGAGACCATCTTAGATTTACATCACCAAGTAAAACAAGTTGTAGCAAAAACTACGGATTAAAGACATTTTGAGTAATAATGTTTAATTTGCTGCAAGAGTTATTTGATTTTGATGATATCAAGGAAAATTACATTCTCTTATTTTGTTCTTGTAATGAGTTGCAGGTTAATTAAGTCTGAAAACACATATATGTACAAACAAACAAAACAAATCAGCCTTTCTGATAATCGCCAACCAGCGTACCACGGAACAGAGTTTTCTACCTAAAGCCTCGCTCACTTTGGGATTTTTTCTCTAAAGCTTACTAAGGTTAAACATCTCCAGAAAAGCTATGTAATTTCAACTAGCAATTCTTATTGTTTTCTGGTTGAACTGAGATTTGAGCAATTATATTTAAAACTAACTAAAATGAAGAAGAAATCCACTAAACTGGCTATGACATTTTCACCCACTAACTACTCTCTTTCTAACCTACTCTCTTGAATATAATGACTTCTGGCACTTGTGCTCAGGAACAGAAGCAATTTTTACACCCAGACCACCCAGTATCTGACTATCTGATTAGGACAAAGAGTGAAGTACTGAAGATGATATATATTTCCATATTCACATGCTCAAAAATATGCTTACCCAAAGAAAAGTGCATTTCAGGAAGGTTATTTCTTCCTTTGTCCTTCTCTTAAAGTTATAACTTAGACTGCTGGGACAGGAATTAGCAGGGCTCATTTGCAGGGCTTTAAACTAGATTTGAAGGGGGATGGGGTTGTAGCTGGGCTTGCATCAGTGGGGCAGCACACTGGAATCAATAAAGACCGGGAGGCCCCCCAGGCCCCTAGGGTGAAATCGGTGTACTCGGCTCGCTCCCTGAAGTGCCTGTACACCAATGCGCGCAGCATGGGGAATAAGCAGGAGGAGTTAGAAACCTGCGTTCGGTCAGGAGATTATGATCTGGTGGCAATTACAGAGACATGGTGGGACAGCTCACATGACTGGAATGTGGTCATGGATGGCTATGCCCTTTTCAGGAAAGACAGGCTGGCCAAGCGTGGTGGTGGAGTTGCTCTTTATGTGAGAGAGCAACTGCAATGTATAGAGTACTGTCCAGGTGCGGTTGAGGAGCGAGTTGAGAGTCTGTGGGTGAGAATTAAGGGGCAGGCTGGCAGGGGTGACACTGTTGTGGGAGTCTATTACAGGCCACCAGATCAGGGTGAGGAAGTTGATGAGGCCTTCTACGGGCAGCTGAGCGTGGCCTCACAGTCACAGGCTCTGGTTGTTATGGGGGATTTTAACTACCCTGATGTTTGCTGGAAGGACTACTCAGCCAGCCAGCCTCAGTCTAGGAGGTTCCTCCAGTGCATTGACGATAACTTTCTGATGCAAATGGTGGAGGAGCCGACTAGAAGAGGTGCGCTGCTGGATCTCGTCCTCGCTAACAAGGAGGGTCTGGTCGAAGCAGTAAAGGTGGGGGGCTGCCTTGGTTGCAGTGACCATGAGATGGTGGAGTTCAGAATGTCCTGTGGTGGGAGCAGAATACCGAGCAGAATTGCAACCCTGGACTTCAGCAGGGCCGACTTTGGCCTTTTCAAACAGTTGCTGGAGGAAATCCCGTGGGCAAGGCTGCTTGAAGGTAAAGGCGCCCAAGATAGTTGGTTAACATTCAGGGACTGCTTCTACCAAGCTCAAGATCAGTGCATCCCGACGCGCAGGAAGTCAAGGAAGGGAGCCAGGAGACCTGCGTGGTTAAACAGGGAACTGCTGGGCAAACTCAAGTGGAAGAGGAGGGTTTACAAATCATGGAAGGAGGGGCTGGCCACTTGGGAAGAATATAAGGCTGTTGTCAGAGGATGTAGGGAGGCAACTAGGAAAGCTAAGGCCTCCTTAGAGTTAAACCTGGCGAGAGGGGTCAAGGACAACAGGAAGAGGTTCTTCAAATACATGGCAGATAAAACTAACACTAGAGGCAATGTAGGCCCACTGATGAACGGGGTGGGTGCCCTGGTGACAGAAGATACAGAGAAGGCAGAATTACTGAATGCCTTCTTTGTCTCTGTCTACTCTGCCGGAGGCTGTCCTGAGGAGCCCCGTACCCCTGAGGCCCCAGAGGAAGGCAGGGCAATGGAGGAGTCTGCCTCAGTTGATGAGGACTGGGTTAGGGAGCAATTAAGCAATCTGGACATCCATAAATCCATGGGTCCAGATGGGATGCACCCGCGGGTGCTGAGGGAGCTGGCTGAAGTCATTGCTGGACCGCTCTCCATCATCTTTGCCAAGTCTTGGGAAACGGGAGAGGTGCCTGAGGACTGGAGGAAAGCAAATGTCACTCCGGTCTTCAAAAAGGGCAAGAGGGAGGACCCGGGCAACTATAGACCGGTCAGCCTCACCTCCATCCCTGGGAAAGTGATGGAACACCTTATCCTTGGTGCCATCTTAAGACATATCAAGGATAAGAGGGTCATCAGGGACAGTCAGCATGGCTTCACCAAGGGGAAGTCGTGTTTGACCAACCTCATAGCCTTTTATGAAGACGTAACAAGGTGGATTGACGATGGCAGAGCAGTGGATGTGGTCTACCTTGACTTCAGCAAAGCATTTGACACCGTCTCCCACAGCATCCTCACGGCAAAACTGAGGAAGTGTGGACTGGATGATCGGGTAGTGAGGTGGACTGCAAACTGGCTGAAGGAGAGAAGCCAGAGAGTTGTGATCAATGGGGCGGAGTCTGGTTGGAGGCCTGTATCTAGTGGAGTGCCTCAAGGGTCAGTTCTGGGACCAATACTGTTCAATATATTCATCAATGACTTGGATGAGGGAATTGAGTGTACCATCAGCAAGTTTGCTGATGACACCAAGCTGGGAGGAGTGGCTGACACGCCAGAGGGCTGTGCTGCCATCCAGCGAGATCTGGACAGGCTAGAGAGTTGGGCGGGGAAAAATTTAATGAAATATAACAAGGGGAAATGTAGAGTCTTGCATCTGGGCAGGAACAACCCCAGGTTCCAGTATAGGTTGGGGAATGACCTATTAGAGAGCAGTGTAGGGGAAAGAGACCTGGGGGTCCTGGTGGACAGCAGGATGACCATGAGCCAGCACTGTGCCCTTGTGGCCAAGAAGGCCAATGGCATCCTGGGGTGTATTAGAAGGGGGGTGGTTAGTAGGTCCAGAGAGGTTCTCCTTCCCCTCTACTCTGCCCTGGTGAGACCTCATCTGGAATATTGTGTCCAGTTCTGGGCCCCTCAGTTCAAGAAGGACAGGGAACTTCTGGAGAGAGTCCAGCGCAGGGTCACAAAGATGATTAAGGGAGTGGAGCATCTCCCTTATGAGGAAAGGCTGAGGGAGCTGGGTCTCTTTAGCTTGGAGAAGAGGAGACTGAGGGGTGACCTCATTAATGTTTATAAATATATAAAGGGTGGGTGTCACGAGGATGGAGCTAGGCTCTTCTCGGTGACAACCAACAGTAAGACAAGGGGTAATGGGTTCAAGCTGGAACACAAGAGGTTCCACTTAAATGTGAGAAGAAACTTCTTCTCAGTGAGGGTGACAGAACACTGGAACAGGCTGCCCAGGGGGGTTGTGGATTCTCCTTCTCTGGAGACATTCAAAACCCGCCTGGACGCCTTCCTGTGTAACCTCACCTAAGTTTTCCTGCTCTGGCAGGGGGATTGGACTAGATGATCTTTTGAGGTCCCTTCCAATCCCTAACATTCTGTGATTCTGTGATTCTGTGACTAAAACTAATGGAACAATTTCTAAATGACTAAGGTTTAACTAAATAAGTCAGCTGACTACTACGAAACAGGTTATGGTGAAAAGTGTTTAAAAAAAAAAAAGGGGGTAAAAAAAACCCACACAAAGAAATCAGAGGTAAAAACTACTACTCTCCTTAAGAAAAACAAGGCAGATTGAAAATAAATTAATGAAGCAACAAAACTCTACTGGGCAATAGGTATCTCTATTCGAGGATATTCAAAGGCTGAAAGAAAATGTCAAGCGCAGAAGACAAATATGCGTGAAGATCATAAATTCTGACTTCCAGTTCCACAAAGTTATCTTCAAAGTATGTTTGAGACAGAGAACAGCAAACTCCACAGGGAAGAGGGAACTCTAAAATGCATAAAAGCGCGACACTATCACCATTCAAGGAAAATTTTTTAAATCGTGCTTTCAACACCAAAATCAATTGGAAGTATGAAGGGAGAGCAGCTAATATAACAAACAAAGATAATATTCTGGATGAACTCCATAGAGGGTGGGGAAGTGTAAAGAAAAGGAGGCAGAAGCATATCAATGCTAACCAAGCTATAATCCTGTGGTTGTGACACAAAAATGCAAAACAAAGAGAAGGTTACATGACCTGCTAGAAAGGCTGTAGAAAGTCCTCTGTGACAATAGCCACTATAAGGTAAAAGAGAAATTTCAAAACTAGTTAGAAAAATATATAGCTCTCATTATTTTATTTGTTACACAAGTCTCAGAATAAGCGTTATCTTTGTCTGAAAGGATTAGTAATCAAGAAGGATCCTGCAGGGACTTTTGTGTCAAGAGTGGCTTCAGGTGATGGTTCTGTCTCTCAGCCTTCTTGTTATTGTAGAAGAAAAAAAAGAAAAAAGAAAAAAAGTGATTGCGTAGATCTTTAACAGATTAATAGGAAGCAGAAATGTTTATTCTACAAATACTAGAGGAAGCTGACTCCAGAGGAAGGGATGAAACAGATGACATGCGAAGTACCGGCACATAAAGTAAATGGATCAAGAGAGTATTTATTTTTCCTTTGTGCTCTTCTGGCTACAGCACCTTTTGTCTTTACTTCTAAGCAGCAGACTGTTCTCCTAACAATGCTTCAATTCTGTTTCAAACTAAAGGGAGAACTTTTGAAACCATTATGTATTACCATGGACTCTGCTTCAGGTTTGGCATGAGCCAAGGCCCATGCATGGGACAGTTCCCTGGAACAGCGGGCTCCAGTGGAACCAGAAAATCCCAAATGGTCATTAATTCACACTGAAGATGAGAAGTAGTACTTCACTTCCATACCTCTGTGAAGGCAACCAAGACAATCAAATTACCTGTATCCTTAAAACAGCAGCTGCCACTTTCAGCGAGAGCTTATCACATCATCATGTGTGTGTTTTATAGACCCCACATCTACATACTACTGCTCACAGAAACCAAACTCTCAATGCGCCCAGTTAATCTAAAGGAACTAAGCCCACTGAAAGCCCTTGTTGCACACCAGGTACTTATTTGAAGTTATGGCATTTTTAGCATTTGCTGACACTAGTTAAAAAAATTCCTGTAAGCTTATAGTTAATTTCAGTTTAAAGAAAGGCAAACAGATTTCCCAAGTACTAACAAGAAAAACAGGGAAGGAGTAGATGTTTTATCACAAGCACTGTAATGCTTTAAGGATGGAAACTGTAACTCATAAAAACAAAACAAAACAAAACAAACAAAAAACAAACAAACAAAACCCCAAAAAACAACACCCTCCCTCCCACACAAAAAAAAAAACCCCCACAAAACCCAAGCAACCAAACAAGCAAAAAAAAAAAGCCACAAAAACCCAACAACCCTGATTTGATGGCATGACTAGCAATTCACACTTCTCCTCAACAACCTCTATGAGAAAAAGCAATTACTCTGCAGAATAACTAGGTTCTCAAATAGACTATTAATTGTACCATATGTAGGTGGGAGATATCTCTGAGATTTTGTTCAGGTTGCATTCACTTTCTCCTGATAGAAATGCATTCCTCTACTTCTTCTACCTCATTTCTAGATTCATATCTAATGGTGCTACTAAGAATTAAAAAACAAACAAATAAACAAAAACCCAACAGCCTGACGTCATGGATTGCATCAGCATCCCTATATGTAAACCTGGTGATGACAGAAGAGGGTACTTCAGAACAAAGACTTACTCTGGTTGGGAGCAAGCCTCTGATTTGGTTTCACCTCAGCCATCATCTACTCACTGGAGAAGGGAAACAACTATTTGTTCAATCAGATGATGAGCCTGGAGAGCCTTTACAGGACAGATGAACGCTAGACATCACAAAGTATATTCCGGTCATGCGATTCCAAGGAGCTAGAAGAAATAATTTAAACAGATCCAAACAGGAAGAAGCGATGTGATTCTGGCAACAATTCTTGCAACTCTCAGACAGTCAAAGATGCAAAGCTACATCATCAGGTGATGACAGATAAATTATAGGGGGGAAAAAAGACAGTCAAGAGAAGTTATGTATCTGTAAAGAGTTGCCAGGTAATAACAAAAAAAAAATTAAATCTGTGCATATTTGTGAGGTAAGGAGAAGTGGTAGAAGCAGTTGGCAATAATGAAGCTATGAAGGAAGTCTTTTCTAGGCAGATGTCTGTTTTTAAAACTCTTGGTTCTGAAGCTGCAATTTTAAAATTTTAAAAACTTATTGCACCTGCTGGATTCTACTATTATAAACAAAAAGGTTTTGTTGCCTCAAAGCCAGTTTGTGAGAACACAAACTCTTGCAACTCCGGAAGTCTCAACAAGCATACGCCAAAACAAGTGCACTTTCCTCTCTGACCTGTGGGGGCTCTGGCCCCACTCTCACTCTTTCCATACAAAACTCGAGGCATTCACCCTCTCACTTGCTTTCTTCCATTTACAGCACATTTATACATACCATTCCAGGCTTCCATTTACATCACACATATATGAAGTGCCTTGACTCTCTCTACTTTTCCTGCATAACTTGTTTTTTGGTTGGTTGTTTTTTTCCAAATAATTGTAACAAATTCTTACCTATCTTCTTCACTTTTTATTTATCACGTTTTCCTCCCTTCCCATTGTCTCCTTTTTCTCTTTTGTTCCCATTCCCATTTGGCCTCTTTGAGCCAAAAACCCACATCTAGTGTGCTGTCAAAGGGGATGGGGTGGGAGGGGTGCAACGGCGACAGAGCAGTAATTTCAAACTTTCCTTGTTTATGTCCACTCAGCATGTGGCTGAACATGACTTTCCAAGGCTGTTACTTTGCCTTTCGGAACTATCTTTTTTGCAAAGACTTGTTTTGCATCAAACAAGATGTTTCTAACCAACCATGGCATCAGTTTCATTTCCCCGTTTGCTTTATTTCCAGACAAGCAACATGCATTCTCTTTTATTTTTGCATCAGAAGAGTTTCTTCAACCTCACTGCAGTTGAGTTTTTCTTTAAACTCGTCTTTAAAACTCTCCTTTGCAACACTAGAGCAATGTTTTTAAAAAACAACAGAATTTAGATACCTAGCCTATGTTGATGAGCTACTTAATTGTGTTCCAAACTTTTTTCCCATGTAATTTGGCTTATACCTGAATTGCAAGCTACAGCTGAAACCCTCTTTTTGCTCCTCATTTGAACGCTGCCCAGCCCAACAGCATGTTAACTATGACTTCAGTTCCAACAAATTACAATAAGCAGTTAGAGCTTTTCCTTTGTTTTGTACTATGTAAGGCTATTTTTTTCCCTGTCAATTCAACCTTAGCTGATAAAAATCAGAGACAAGCTTAATAATCAAGAAAAATATTACCAATTTCCCAAACTACTACAGCTTCTTATTACAGAAAGGCACAGCTTACTCTGAGGTTCAGCAAAGAAGATGCAAATTCACTTCCACCAAGTTACACTCAGTCATGAAAAACCATGATAAAGTTGCATTCAGGCAGTCCTCAGACATTTCAATAAGTAACCCAAACACACACAGATTTCTTATGTGCGAAATCTTGTTTCAGTACATTCATTCACATGAAGTGGCCATAGATGACAACAGTGAGGAAGCTTTCAAAGTCCATTTTTTAATAAAGAGGAGTAGTTGGGTTTTTTAGTAACCTTAAGTTTCCTCAAATTTTTAATAGCATTTTTTTTTCTTTATCCCAGTGAAATATGAAGGAAGAAAGACACAGACACAGAAAGCAGACACACACATTTAATGGGAAAAATAGTGGCTACCAATGTTAGTCTCTCCACACTCTATATACTTCATCCTCCAGGAAAAGTGCTCTAGGGCTCTCAGTCTGCAATGTGCCTGAGCAGGTATGTTTTGTTATCGACAATGAAGAAGTGTTAATGTATTTATTATACCTGAAAGTGCTAACATTATTCAAGGTGTGTATGTTTCTGTATATCCTACCGTAGAAACATCAGCTTTCTATTAATGTTTTCTTCTGGTGAAAGTTAAAGTCAACATGATAGATTTAGAGTCTCGTCTTTTTTGAGAAGAGACAGCACTCAGTATTCTCATGAGACAAAGATGCGCAGGTTCGATGATTACCTGACCAACCAGCCACGAGCAAGGAAGTGACTTCTTTTTTTTTTGAGGTGGGCTGCATGTTCTGAGGTGCTGCTGAAGGCATTGTAAAGAAGGGAAAAAAGTAGCTGCACATAGGTTTTGACCCTGTGGCTCGAAGAGCTAATCACCTAGAGATCTGGGGAGAACCCATAAATTCTATAGTCAAAACTCCTATACATTTATTAAATCAGAAGACAGGGAAAAAAGGCTCTCAATTTCCCTCTGATGAGATTAACATTTTCTCAAGTTTTAAATTTAAAATTTACAGAAAATTTTCTTCACAACAAAGGGCGGCTTTTCTCAAGAAAGCGTCATATGGGCAACACAAATGAACCTTTAGCAACTTCACACTATCTCAGGTTAACCTTCAGAAGAAAAATTCCCCCTGTGACCCTGTGGAACACACCTTCAACCTCACCCAAAAGACCCATCTGCTAACATTTTCTCAGCAGAGGCAGAAAACTTTCAAGTTGCTGTGGTCCTCTGAGCTTGAAAGCCAATAGCAATAACTCAAGAAAATCTGTTCTGCTTAACATTGAGGGATTCACTTGATAAACCAAGTTGGTTTTTTTTTCCAAACTGGCAAGTATCAATGAGTATATGTTTATCAAATTAACCCAGATATTTCTACAGGTGATGGTGTTCCTGGCTATACCAGAATTACAATAATTCTGACAATAAAAATATTAATGAACAAAATTGGTGCACTGAAAAAAAAAAAAAGCTGCTAATACGTGCCAACAAAAGCAACCTTACACCAAGTATGTCTCATTGCTAAAGAGGAGCCAGAAGATCAGGTGGACTGTTGCTGGGTTCCAACAGCACTGTACCATTACTCATTGCAGCTTCTTAATATAGGCTATCTCCTCTTTGCAGTAATGATTTCAAATGACTTGGCTGTGAATTCCCATCATTAGCTTTTCCATGATGAAATCATTTAGCATAACAGCAGTAATTAGTCCCACCTTCAGACACTCTTGGAAATAACTCCTTCTAGACACACCCATTGAAAGCAAATACTGAGACGCAGCAGTCACTTTATCCTTTTGGTTTTGTCAGCACTTTTAGAACACCTTCAAATTATGTATGAAAAGACTTGACTGTCTAGAGCACTTTCATTCAACAACGTTGTTTTCCTTAGCAGCTTGCCCCAAGGATACAAATTCCCAATGATGTGTCAGTTCATCAAGATTATGTGGTACCATGCAGCAAACACTCATTTATCTTTCATGTCACCAGGCTGCAAAATATTTCTTTCAAATGCATTATTGGCAAATACAGCAAATTATAGTGGCTTATCCTGGTTTGGGTTGCTGCTTCTTTATAAACTCTGTCAGCTTCAATTTCTGGTCATGAATATCAGCCCTTGTTCTGGCAACATGTGCTACAAAGAGGAAGTGAGTTCAGATAGTAGATAAGACAACTGACAAAATGACTTATAGCAGAAGATTGAAGAGGCAGCACGTTTGTTTATGTGGGCCGTGGCTTAACCTTCCAGTCACTCCAGGAATTTCAGACATGCTGTTATGCATATGTGGAATGACATGTTAGAAGTAAATTCAGAAGGAAACAAACAAAACAGAAAAACAAACAAACAAATAAAAAATACTTAATTAGAAGTTCTTGAGAACAAAACCTTCAGTCCAGAGAGGAAGATACACATGAATAAAAACAGTAAATGTGTATGTGATCTACCATACCAATACTGCAAACACAGGGGCAGATTTTGAATCGGAAAAAAACATACTTCTGTGTATGCTTATTTTGTTTATTTGAGTAGTATATTTCTGAGTTCAGTAACACTTTTTAAAAATTCTCGTGTTGGTTTTCGCATCATTTTACAATTGTAAGAACCTTCCACAATATTTAAGAGAGAACTGAAATTATGCAGGGGATCTGTCATTTAAATCTGGCCTGACAGCTTAGTCCAGTTCCTGCATCCCAACCACGGGGCCACAAGGCTTACTGCACAAAATGACATCGACTTCTGGCTGCTTAAACCACTTTGCCTCTATCTACAAAACCATAGCCACGAATGTTGCAATAAAAAATTAATAAAAAACAAATCCCAAACTCAAGGTTATAAAATAAGGTATCGTTAATTCAATATATTCTTGCAAGTTCTAATTCCAGTGACGGGCACTCTTGTCCTTATTTGTTTTCCTGATTTAGGGAACATAAGTGAAAGCTTACCTGCTGACCTTCACTGGCATTGTGGTTACTGAATATTAGGGAAACAGGCAATAGCTGTAAGGAAGCCCTATGCCACTGAAATGACATAACCATGAATAGTGACGGAAATCAAATACAGCAGATATAAGTCAGGGGTCTGGGATCTGATTAACTGCATTTTCCTTTGAACTTCAGAAATATGAAACTATGGTGACAAACAGGGCCTCTTGATGTGGATAGAATCTGACAAGAAACAGAAGACACAAGTGTGTTTTTATTTCTTTTACACAATTGGAAAAAAAATTTTACCATAGACTCTAATCTAACTCCATAGACTCTAACTAGTCTTCTAAGAACTAAGAGCAAGTCTCATCTGAAAATGTGTAAAAACCCAAACCAAACCAAACAAAAAAACCCACCAACACACACACACTGAAAAAACCTAACCACACATTTCACATTTCAACCAAGAAAGGATCTTGCTGGATTTAACAATTCTGGACTAACAATACTGTTTAAATTGCTCATAACGTGTTTGGACCACAACATTTTTCCTGCAGTAAATGCATAAAATAAGTTAATAAAAATGAATGACTAATAAAAGTAAATTGTAAGCTAACAAAGTTTAATTTATTGCTGTCTTCTTAGCATACTTCTACAGCGCTCATAAAAGAGAAAACTTATCATTATGGTTTCTGAGTTAAAGCCACACAGGGTACATTTCCTCAAGCTATTTAAGAAGAAATACCTATAACTAATCGACTGCCATTATTCTGAAAATACCCAGTGTAGGCAACAGCACTGATAATAAGCCAAGTGCTGGCAGCTGCCACCATGGTGTGCAGATCCTGACCTTGTGGGGCCCTGTATCTAGGGAAACAAATTAAATTCAGCAACAAAGGCCCAGCAACAAAAAAAACCCCAAACATCTAACTGGGGCATGCAGGTAGTGATCAGAGAGACACACTTCAGCCAAGGGAAGTCTTGCAGCAGGAACAAGCAGCATGTCAGGTTGCCTAGAAAAGCTGTTGCTGAAGTCTGGGAGCACCTGTAAAGCTGGTACAGAGAGTGGGGCTGACTGTTGAAAGTGTATTTGCTACAGCCATTAAATTCATACAGGTGGAGCAGCACATGTCTTGTTCACTTTGGATTACTGAATCAAAAGGCATAAAACTTGCTACCTGCTTGAAAGGAAATCATTCCCATTTTGCGAATCAGTATTCTGAACTTCTGAATAGATTTTAAACAGGAGTTTTAACTGAACTTTGATCACTTATCTCTTTCCTTTAAGAATTAAAAAAAAAGATATGAAAATTGTACAACTAGTTCAGTTTAAATGCTGCAATATGAAAGAATGTGAAAGGTTCACACTGAAGACTGTGTCAGGCCAGCAAACTCAGCAAATTTGTCAGCTAAGCAACTGACATTGCTTTATGGACTCCACATGAGATAAGAAGTTTTTATGGCCTTGATGCTCTCACTACTAGCAGCTTTTCTTATTAGCAAACTATTGATGAATGAGGGTTAGATCTGCCCTTGTTGCGTTCTAAATGTGACAAGGACAGCAACTCTACCACCTCATCTGGTCTTCTGGAGCAGATCACTTCTACCGAGGTCAAGTGATCAAAGGAAGATTTGCCATCTGAGATGAAAATGCAAAACAGTGAAAAAGCCTATCGCAAAAAACCATTTTTACTTCAACATGACTTCAAACAAATGTTTCAAATATTCACAGAAAGTGCATGAGCAAAACACATGTTTTGTATTTAAACTGTGACATATGAACACTTCCTGATTACCCAATGAACATCAGTATGAAATCCAGCTTAGGGTTACCTCTGACATGATATAAATAATCTTGCACAGGATCATTTTATGCTATATTTCCCAAATATTTTTTTACCCTGAACGGAGAGACACATACATCTCTTGCAATATCACAGAATCACAGAATCACTGAGGTTGGAAAAGAACCTTAAGGTCATCAAGTCCAACCATTAACCTAACAGTACCAAGTCTACCACTAAACCATGTCCCTAAGCACCACATCTACACGTCTTTTAAACACCTCCAGGGACGGTGACTCAACAGGGTGGTCTTTGCTTTGTTTATGCTTTGCCTTTCTGTTAGAATACAAACTTTCTTCCATCTGTTGGCATCTTTAGCTTATTATTGCTTATCAAATGGGTTATAGACACTTCAGTCATCAAAAAAGTGCATACTGCACTCATTAACACAAATTACCTCCATCACCTCTATGTACTTGACAGCACAAAATAACAAATAAGAAAGTCTAAAGTGGTAGTGATTAATTTGATATTGGATCTATCTTTGGTTAAGGGTATTTTAACCCATTTTATAGAAATCACCAAACATACAAATGCTATTTTCTCTGTTCCATCCTGAAGCATTTATACACACATATACAACAATATTTTTAGTTTGTAAAAGTTGCATCAAGCCTAGTCAAAGACTAGTAGTACCACGGTGCAACCTTCCCTACACCATGAGTGCAATACAATATATGCAGGTGTATCACATCTCCATTTCTGCAGAAAGACATCTCTGTCATCAAAATGCTATGACATCATCCAGCCTTCCTGAGCCAGCTTAAAGTTACACTTACGACAACTTTCAAAGGGTTTCAGCAAGAATTCAGCTGTATCATATGCAAATGCCAAGTGTGCTGATCTGCTAAACTTGAATGATGTAAGGTTGACTTTCAGAACAGCATCCCTTCAGCCATCCTGGAGACGTGCAACTCAGTCGCATCTTTCTTCGTTAACCGCCTGCTCCATACAGGTCATTTCCTGCTTCACACTGGCTGCCTAAAACAACAGTCCTGCCCAGCTCACATCTGTAAAATCTTTCAGCGAGTGGCTCAGTGCCAGACCCTCATGAGGCTGAAATATTCAGCGACTATACAAGCTCTCTAATCCTGTAAACTGCAGCCGGCCTTCTGCCATGGGTCGCAAAACAAGCACTTTCCCAGTGAATTTCTGCAAGCACAAAAGTTACTCTTTCTCCCTCTAAAGGATCCGTGATTCTTTTCAATTTCTTTACATTGGTTATGGCGCTTTTTCATTTAACCTGCACATATATGGAGGTCAATGCTATTAAATGCAAAATTTTTTTGGATTAAAGAAAAAAACACACTAAGTTTTAATCACCCAAAGATAAGTCTCAGTGAGTTAATCACGTTAAAATTAGATTTTCTGTGAGCAAAACTCTCATTATGCACTGTTTCCTTTAAAACTGAAGCCACAAGAGCCTCATAGTACTGGAAATAGGCACTGATCCTTAAAGACTTCAAATAAATAAAGTAGCAGCAAGTATTACTTTCTCCTTAATCAGGCCTTATTTGCACATCTATCCTTATGAACTATCTTGGCAATGAGGGAAAGAACCAGACCTTCACAAAACATTCAGGTTTGAATCCAGGCAGAAACTACAGTCCTATTAGCAAGCCAAGGGCAAAAGAAGAAAAGATGGAGAAGACACGTTCCTGAATCTTCTGTTTTCCGAAGGTTTTCACAGCAGCCCTCAGACAGTTGCTGTCCTGGAGTTAATCCAAGGCTGTTCTAGAGTTACTATGGGGAGCAGCATTATATCTCATATAGGACTCAGCATGTATGTGGAAGGCTCATGCACATTGCTCAATGTATGATTAAAAACATATTTAGTTAGAGCAGCAAGGATAATCATTTAAGTTTTAAGATGACTGTAGCAAGAGCCTCAAAGCCTCTACTAGGCCATTGATTCACACTCACAGGGGAACATAAAATTATTAAAATCGAGATAGAAATACTGCAACAGAGAATTAAGCTAAAGATTTGGCCAGTAATGAAAGGAATGGTGACGAATAGCGATTAAAGTGTAGGACTGAGTTGCAGAAAACCTGAATGCTCAGCTGTTTACTTGCCAGATGACGTGACCCAAGTTACACAAAGCCCAACACGCACCCTTGTTTGTTCCAAATACGCACAGGTTGAGCAGGGCAGTTCTTGCCTGACCGGCCCCTAAATGTGGGGGCATTTCTGCCATACAACACGTCATTTTGTCTCCCCCCCACCTAGTTCTGATGAGCAAGGCACATGAAAGCAGCTCTTCGCAGGTGTAGAGAAAAGTCCATTTTGGTTGGAGATGTGCAACTCAGTGGGGATCCTTCCCAGCCACAGCATGGAGCTGCAGCCCTTCCACGTCCCCAGCTTGAACCAGCAACGTTCCTCACAAGGCTGCCAGGGAACAAGGAAACTTGTGAGACAGCCTTTACTCGCAGGAGCAGCCCAACAGCTTCATTTCACATCGCCAAAGAAAGTGAGCCCCTGTGTCCTGTTTGTCTGCTGCCAGACTCTGCCAGGAGAAAAACACCGATCTGTCACACAGGGACCTGCTGTTATTTCATTCAGGTACAATGAGATTTTCACCTGGTAGGTTCCAAAGTCAGAGATTTACTGCTATATTGTTCTGGGGAATAGCATTTGAGTGGTTCCATAAGATTTGGGAAAAAGCAGGTTGTCGTGAGTAAAGACAACTTCTTTGTACAATCACTTCTATCATTGCAAAGGGCTTTAAAGAAAAAAAAAGATAAAGTCATGAGGTGAAAACTGGATAAAACTATCAGAGTGTTTAGGAAATTCTTGCTTTTTCTAAAATTCATTAAGCTGTTTGTGAGAGCATGAGAAGGAAGGTAGATAGGGAGTAGGCTTAGCACTACGCAGTAGACAATAATGAGGGTGAGGAGACCCTCAGAATGCAGGGGACTAGTTCAACAGAAAATAACCTGAAAGGTCACATAGGCCATGAGAAAAGTCAGAGATTTATATGTAGGATTTCCTTCTAAAGTATCCTAGCAGTATTAGACCAAAGGACTAGTCTGAAAATCCCTGCAGGGAACAGACAGAAAGCAAGAGCAGAAGAGCCTCCAATGGTTTCTGTCTCAGGCCACTGCATGCATTTGATTATCCGAAGTGAAAATGTGCCCACACAGACATCACCCAGCACAGGGCAGGGGTCAGATCCTGACCAAGCACTCCTGCCTCGTCCCGGCCTGGGCCAAGGGCGAGTCTCTCGTCCCACAGCCATCGGCATCCGAAATGCAGCCACAGACCAGAGCGGCATGTCGGGGAGGAAAAAAGTATGACATACTCCTGAAGCCGTATGAATTATTCCACAAAGAAGAGTAATTCCCAAAACTATTTTGAATCCTGTTCTGTATGGAACAGCTAATATTATGTGCAGAATAGAAGGAAGCATCTCAAGACGGATGCACATGCCCCGTGGTCCTCCTTGCTCTCTCCCTAGGAATTCTCTCGAGCTGCCCAAGCACGTCCATCCTGCGGAGCCCAGCCCTATGTCCCCCTGCTCACTCAGCAGTGGCTCTGTCAGCCACTGAAGAGACCGTACCCACACCTCCTGCCTGATAGTCACCTCAGCCTCATGCGGGAGGGGGCTGTCGCCATGACTGGTTCCCACCGCTGGCACCGGGCCTATCCATACCCACCTGTATGAAGGGTTTTATTAATCTCCCTCAAGGTTAGCCCTGCACACAGCCAAACGTAGCTGAAAATGCCTAAAAAAATATCAAGTCTTTACCACAGGTGACATACTGTACACCAAGAGAGTCTTTCCTTTGCTGTATCCCACTCTGACACTAAAAATGCTGTACCTTGCCCGAAGCAATTAGCATTAGTTAGGCATCTTCATATTTAAAAAGCCCAAAAACACAAACTAACAAAAAGCAGAAAACCCCAACGAGTGGAAAGCAGGCACGTCCCAACTCCTGCAAACAAGAGAAGGAAAAATATGATCAGAGATTTTTGTGCCAGAAGGAGGGTACCATTAGCATACATATCCAGCTGGGTTCTACCAGCAAACACAGTCAAACTGCAGACCTTAAAGAGGGCAAGACAGTGAAACCATTCCCACATTTCCAGGAACTCCTCTTTCTTTGTCCACATCTTGGGGTACTTCCTTCATCACTCCCATACAATGGTCTGTAAAGGTTTAGCTGTTCAGTTAGTGGGTGTTGAAAAACTGCCAGAAAGATCTTGTGAGAGTATACAAAGAAAAAGGCTCCTTGCTGATGAACTGGCAGAAACGCTGCTTTATGCACCCAGCTGTGGAATCCCCATCACATTGGAGGTGCTGCTACAAATTACAGCAGAAACTGAATCACAAAATCAGCACAAAAGCATTACATGGACTACAGATGCTCTACAGATTTTCAAATGTTTCCAATGTAAGAGTAGCAATCGTTCTTTTCAGAAAGTCAAAATATACCTATGCTGGAGCAATAAGAATAATAAGGAGGATTGATGACAGGCCGCTCAAATAGGGAGGAGTGGGAAAGAAGCCAGCACCTTCAGAAGAAGTGGTCAACAAGAAGACAAAAGAGTCCAGAGGGAGTGTAAAGCAGCAGGGTTTAGCAATATCCTAAATTGCAGTGAGTTAGCAGCTGGCAAGGCATAATAATAACCAGGAGATTAATAGATTTTTCCAGTATGAGGTCAGAAAACTAAATAAAATAACATTATGGTGCTGGCATTTCAGAAAAGAGAGTGAAGCAACAGGTATTAAATGAAGCCACAGCAGCAGGCGGTGGGTGCAGGGCAGGGTTAAAGTCTTGGTGGACACTCTGCTAAAGTTCCCAGGTTTAGCAAAATGAAAAAAAAAAAAAAAGAAACAAAACACAAACAACAAACAAAAAGCAACACACACAAACACCTAGACCTGCAGCAGACTGTTCAAGCACCTGCCAAGATCTCTTAATTTCCAAAAGTAACAAGTCGTGGCTACCACCTTTTGTCCCAAGTTGGAAAGTTCTTTCTGCGGCTAGAGAGGGACAACGTGCTACTGTCTTTACCTGGAAATCTTTACAGCACAGAAAAATTCAAAGCAAGGATGAAAAACGAGCAGGCTGCGTTACAGATTTAGCAAATGTCATCGGCAGGAGTAAGTAAAAACCAACAAAACAAAACAAACTAAACTAGGAATTTCTGCAGCAGGAACAGAGCAAACAGAAGACAATGTACTTCCTGACCCCAAGACAGGTTTGGTACCAGAAACATGCAAGTGCTATGTCACTGCTGACTACATGGATTCCTTTACACTCTCTAGTACTTTTATTACAAATTCTTTCTGTATTCACATCGTCACTCCTCTGCACAGTGGTACCTAAAAGCTGAGCTGTAAGCTCTTTCAACCACAGTGCAGAGACTCTTCACTTTTGACTGCTACACTTCATGCCCAAGATTTTGACCTTCACCTCCTTTTTTGATCAGCAATGCAATAAATTCTTTCCACCCAAAACCAACATAACCAAAAGTAAGAATGAAAATATAAGACTCTGTCTTAGTTTTAATAATGGTGAAGATATTTTTCAAGTTATTACTTAAAGAGTTGAAAATAAATTGATAGATAACTGCATAATTCTGCCAGATAGGAGCATGGATAAATTCCATGTTGCAACTCTCGCACTATTGCTCATGCTGGAGAAAAGATACAGATGTGTAAGCTTCATGCTTTCTTGATACAAAATCTTTTGTTTGCCTCTTCTCTTGTCTATGGAGGAATGTCCAGGCAATATAGAAAGAACAGCAAAGGAGTCTGCAGAGAAGAGGATTTAAACAATGCTAGAGTAAATATTGGTATATGAATTTTGTTACATTTACAATGCTATCAAAACGCTCTCATATTTCTAGATACATTTTGGTATAGCTATGCTACTATATTATCAATGTCTTAGTGTCATTTTGCAGCTGGTACAATATTAAGGCTGAATATGCACACTGAGAGTGCTGCAGTGAGGTGGAGAGGCAGGATGCGTATTAGTAGGAATTAATTGCTAGGATGCTTCTAACTTTTTCATGACTAATTAAGATAGGCATGCTTGCTGTCGCAAGTAAAGAACACAAGGTGTTATTAAAAAATTGGCACAAGGAGTGCCTAAAACATCCTCTGGCAACTGATTAAAGAACTGGATTAGTCTTAAAAGAAAAAAGGGGTCAGCGATCAACTCCAAAAGATATAAACTCAGCCTTTTCTACGGGTGTATCAAGAAACTGATTATGCATACAAGCACAGCTGAAGAGGAATTAGCCACTGAGTTACGAGAAAGTTGCAAAAGCAGCAAAACACTTTGAAAACATCCAAATATGAAGCAAATTTAGGAGAAGATCCAATACATAGCAGAACATCTCACACCCCCCTTATGGCAAAGGACACACAAATACAGTCAGTAATGAGAGAACAGGAAAAGGCAGCTCACTTTCAGGCTAACATCCCAGGATCTCTCAAATTATTGCCACAGGCATGAATTTTCTAGTAGAAAGAGGAGGTAGAGCCTATGGAGGTTTTAGCGCCTCATTAGCACGTTTCTTCTGTGTCAAATAACCCATACCCATGCCTCCTCCCTCCCCTTGAATCCAAAAGGTATTCTCCCCAGCTCTTACTCCCACATCCAATTTATTAGTGGTGTATTTATGTAATGTTGTGCATGCCGCAACAGTATCCAAGGGATTTGTCTGTTGGTTGCAATTACAGTTTGTATGCGCTGCCCAGATGAATGGAAGCTCTATGAAGGTGTCCTCTGCAGCACAATGCACCTAAGGAAGCTGCCCTCCCTTCCTGGGCACCCTCCACTCAGCATGACCATGACCGTATTATATGCACAAGGTTTTTGAATCAGCTACCCCCAAACAAACGAAAGCTCTAGGAAGTCAAAATTCTGTGCCAGCAGGGAAAGTTGTTCTTGCAAGTCTGGGGGAAATGAGAATGACAGATCCCTATGATACACCTAAGACAAAAAAGGATTTCATTTCACTTTTAGAAATCTGAGTTCCTCAGTCACAGCTGCAGCACTGACTTAAATATCCGTGAATGCAATATCCAGGATTCCGTGACAGAGTAATCTTTATTACAAGGACAGCCCTTCGGAAGAGGTACTAGCGTTTCAGAAGTTTAAATTCTCCTGACTTTCATGCTGCTAAAGCTATTGAAGCTTTATGAGCCCAGGGTCCTTTTCTTCCTCCCTCACAGTTACCAAATGTGAAATAAATACATAGTAGGGACTGCAACACTGCACTGTATGAATGTTTGGCAAACACCCTCAGACACTGCAAGCCAGGGAGCCTCTCTCTTCTTTGAGGGCAGATCCACAGCACTAATCTATGTCAGGCTCTCAAGATCTCTTCCAACACTGGAACAAATAATACAAATGCAGTCTTGTAGAACTAGAATAACATTGATGTTTTTACCTGCATCTCTGAGTAGCTCCAGGTAACTGTAGCTGTATTCAACAAAATAAGTCTGGCCTTCAAGATTATCATAAAAGAGGGTTGTAGAAGGTGCAAGTAAGAGTGGGGAGCGGAGGGGAGGGAGAGATTACCATCAAAACTGGCAATTAAACCTTCCAGGTAACAGTTGAAGATCAGCCTGCACTGTCCACAGCAAGCTAAAGGTCTCTAAAAATCACTCATCGCTACAATGGATTTATTCATGACCTTCCTCTGGTACAGTCAGAGTGGCCAGTCTCCCCACCTGGGATGAAAAAACTGTCTGCTGTGAAGGTTGAAACATGAGAGGTCTGGAGCACAAGTCTGATGAGGAGCCGTTGAGGGAACTGGGGCTGTTTAGCCTGGAGCAAAAGGAGGCTGAGGAGAGACCTTGTCGGTCTCTACAACTACCTGAAAGGAGGTTGTAGAATGGAGGGTGCTGGTCTCTTTTCACAAGCATCAAGTGATAGGATGAGAGGAAATGGTCTCAAGTTGCACCAAGTGAGGTTTAAATCAAATATTAGGAAAAATTTCTTCACCAAAAGGGTTGTCAAGCATTGGGCATTCCCTCCCCAGGGAAGTGGTGAGTGTAAACACCCTGGAGGTGTTTGTTATAGATGTGTTAATAAAAGATGCGTTAATAAAAAACATGTAGATGTGGCACTTGGGACATGGTTTAGTGGCAGACTTGGCAGTGCTAGGTTTACAGTTGGAGCTGATTATTTTAAAGGTCTTTTCTAACATAAGTGATTCTATGATGCTGGGATTCTATGAAGTAGAATCACTTAACTTGGGCCATCTTTACTCTGAGCAGAAGTTGTATCCAGATCAGGGGGTGGGAGTTCAAATACCATCCATACTCTTAAATCTAAACATGTTTTTGCATGCTTGTCTTCTATCCGTGTATCCCTCTGTGAGTTATTACTTCTTTAAATTCAAAAGGTGTGGTCTGACCTGATCCTTGAAAGCCAGATCTTATATCTCATTTTCATAAACCTCCAATTTCTATAGCGGTTAGCTGTGAGAAAATACATTTAACAGAGATAAAGAAATTATTTGAAAGGGGAAGTAGGTAAACTTACACCAGACAGTAGCAAATGACTTCAAGGGTACATTTCCTTTATGAGCACTTCTAGATTTTTACGGTTCAGTACAGCTATGTGTATTTGATTGGTCTTAATATAATTTTCACTTTCCTGACATTTTGATCCTTTGAGAGATGCATGAAATGGAAATTATTTGATGAATGAGGTTAAACAGATGTTGCTACCTATTCTTCAGTGTTCAAAAACTCCTATTTGAAACCGAAATAAAATGGATGTTGGGAATAAATTCTGTAGTTACACTGAATACCAAAAAGCAAAAGTGGCTTATGGCATGGTAAGGATAGAGGAAAACTCATGAAAAGAGTTCAGTAGTGCTACTGCTATCATGCATAAACACATGTTGTTAGCTTAAGCATTACTTGGCTGCATTTTTTGCCTTTTGCAAAATGCTACTGTGGGTATAAAACCAAAAACTTTGCACAGAATTTAAAAGATACACTACATATTTCTTAATAAATTTTCCAGTTCAAATGGTAATGAATTCAATAGCTGGGTTCTCACTTCACTGTTTTTCTGGCAGTCATTCTCACGTATTAAATTTTATTTTTATAAACCTATGATGATTCATGGAAGATTACATGGCAATAAATCTGTTATTACAATAACTATACTCATATAGACATGCACAAAAACCAAGAAAAAGTTTATATTTCCCTTCAATTCCCTCACTCAAAACAGCAAATATAATATATGGCAACTGGTCCTGTATTCTGAGTATTGCTTTCAAATATTTTTCTTCTGTCAATAAAATTGCAAATTATTTTTTCAAGCACAAGTAATGAATAGTTAATTGCTCTTTACTTTGTTCTTAACTTCCAGAATTGACCTGGGGCACTCTGCTTCTTTGAAAAAAAGGAAGAGAGATAATAGGCATTTCTGTAGCGTCTCTGACATCTATCACTGTTATCAGGACAGGAATGGAGATCGTTCATATTGCTCTGCTGATAATTCAAGAAGTTCACAATGTGAAGTGGCCTTGAGTTCAGTATGTTTGTTTAGTACAGGAAATTTCAAGTTCTACAAGAAAAATAAACACATTCTTTCAGGCTAACTTTAAAGGTTCAAGACTGACAGTTGAAAAGAAAAATAAAACCTTCAAGCCCTACCTTAAGGGGAACTATTTTTTCTGCTCATGATGAGCAAGACTATCTATATGAAAGCCATGTACTTCAGCCAAGCCTTCCAGCTGGTTTTTCACCCTTTATTAACTAGCTCTTGAATCAATAATCAATTTTAATTAAATGTGGAAGCTGTGATTTTAGGCAATTTCATGTGCTAACCAAGATATTGTTAGCAACAATCGTGCTTATCCTGGGAGGCACAGAGGATGTGGACAGGGACAGAATGCAGCTGCTGCATGATTTTGAACATGCCAGGAGAGGAAAGGGAAAAACCATTTCCTTAGCAAGCACTTCCAGGTAGCCTAACCTCTCACCCGCTGCCAGAATCTTCTTCCTTTACCAGATCTCTTTAGGCAATTTGCCCACTCCTTCTCTACAAACACAGTCATCTATTCACACAGCTCTTGTACACAAAGGCAGGTGAGCCAGCTAACTTGCTGTAACTGGGAAGGTGCGCCCAACTCTGAAGCGTGGCTCCAGGAGGCTGCCCGACACCTGCTGATGGTGTGCACCACACCTTCAACACTACACCTGTGACCAGGGTTCCCCTGAACCCCTGTGCTCTCTCCAAAGCAAAATTAAGCCAATTCCCCCAACAACAAATCGAAGATGATGCCTGGAAGCAGACAAAAACTGAGAATCTGGAAAGCCAAGTTAAGTCCAAATCCATCGAATACCAGCTTTGTAATCCAAGTAATGTCAGCTACCGTCTTATGCTTCCCAAGATCTATTTTATGCCACCTCAAGATGTGGTACAAACTTGCAAGCAAATATTCAAAGGAACAAACAGGGACCAACATCTCCTCAAAAAAAAGCTCTGATTCAGTAGTCCTCTAAGACCAATTTTTTCCAAAGGAAAATTAAATCTAGCACATTCTGTCCAACTCTGCAAACCACCATCATTTGAGAAAAGAAAAAAAAAAAGATACAATGCTTTTCCTCCCAAATCCTACAGCTGTAGTCCTATCACTGAAGGCCAAATTATGCTGTATGTTCAGTCAGAAAACTTAATTCTGACATTTCCTTAACTCTTGGTCACTTGAGTTTTCACCTTCCTCCCCTTATTTTCTCTGTAGAATCAGTGTATAAAATTCCTCTATTAAAAGTTGAAAAAGAAATCGAAGCCCACCCAAGTCCAAATTCCACCATCTGGTATCATGTAGTTCCCAGGGACCATCAACACTTGTTCTTTTTAGATTAATCACAAATTCATTACACTATAATCTTTCACACTTACTGTAACTGAGGACAACTGGAGGCTGTTGAGCTCCACAGAACCATTAGGAGGGAAAGAGAGACACAGTCTATTAGGAGGTTTCATGGATAATTACTGACATCCATGTAATGGAAAGACTCACAATCTGCTGCTTATTCCAAACACCAGAAAGGAGGGAGGTTGAGAAGATGATACAGGAGCCTTTACTAACTACCCACAAGACAGTTCCCAGTACATCTCATTCAGCTTGTTCTAGTTCCTGCTCTAATTCATCACTATTCTTTATCTTAGCCCAATTTCCATGCCCAGGCAGACTCAGCCCCAATTCTCAATTTTGCAAGAAAATCAAAACAACTTGCCTTGTCTGATGTACCTAACAAAACAAAAGCGCTGAGGGTTAAAAAACACTGCAGCAATAAACTCTAGAAAGACAAGTCATTTAAGCTAAAGGATAATGCTGATATAATGGCTATAAAAAACACTCAGTCTAGAAACTGGTAGACCATCTGTGGCTGCCACACAAACAAGGTTCTGGAAAAGCTTTGTAACGGGAGTATTATAGACTAGGTAATGAGTTTTAAGCTCCATCTCCAGTAGTTAAAAGGACATTAGAACCTGACAGCCAGAGTCTAGTCTGCTGCTGTCTTAACTGCGTCATGTTTCCAATAATGGGTAACATTCAACATTTCAAAGATGCAGAATTTAATGATATATTTTATCTTTTTTTTTTTTCTAACCAGCTAACTGCACTTAAAAACAGAAGCCAGAGGAAACCCTCAAAGTATATTGAAAACTCCAGCTCACAACCAGTGTCAAACTGTAAAATACCTTCAGAAGACAAATTCAGATCATCTAGTTCGTCCTCTGCGAGGAGCACATCTGCCCTGTCATCATGAAAAATGCTCTGGATAGGTGTCCCTGAAAGGTTTATATAGAGTCGTGCGTTTATATAACCCCCTAACCTCTTCCAGCTTAGGCTGGAGAGGTCACTTACACAGACCAGTAGCTGGCTTCAAAGCTGATGGCTGAAAAAAAAGTGACAGCGATGTATCCTTCCTTACCCTCTCAGCATGCCCACTCCAATTACTCTCATATTTACTGACTTCTGTGCTCACTCACATTTCATTTTTCCTCTTTGATGATACAGACATCCTGGCTCCATCTGTCATAGGGTTAAATAACCATCTCTGATTTCAGTAGATTCTATGAACTGCAAAATAGAACCCTGAACCAATCAAGATTTTCAAGAGGTTATTCCAAAAAAAAAAAAAAGAAAAAAAAAAAAGAAAAAGACTGGTGCCTTCCACGCTGAAGGCAAGTAGACTTTAGCCTGAGTTTCAATGGAGGTAGAAGCAGACTATATTTATCTTCATGACAGTTCCACATAGTCAATGTTCTTTTCTGCTTTTTAAAAATATATAATCACAAGATTTTTATTTTAGGAAATTAAAATCAAAGAACACTTTAACTCATGTAGGCTGTTATTCATTATTGCTTAGAATATGGTGATATGTTGTATTCCAACTTCAGGAAACATCATAAATCTGATAATGTGTTTAGCTACTCAGCCATCTGAAAGCCTACAGAAGGCAATGCTGTCTAACAGATGTTCACCATAACAGTCTGGTGAGCTGGGATATGCACCCCTTAAACCATCCACTTGCCTGTCTCTTCTTAATTGAATTTTACTGTTTCTACATGCTATGCACTTTCCCATCAGTCCAACTTTTCATACATAATTGACATGACATTACAGCTCAGATATCCCTGTACAGACAGCAATGCTCTTAGTTCTGTAATAAAGACATCCTGCCATATCTTGATACCCACATTTCACTGAAGCATATACATACCATTTTTAACCATGAACTGGGAGAATAATACATCATAAGCACTCATAGATTTTGGAATAGAGAAAGAAGCCATTTTCAGTGAGTCTGAGGCCATAATTTATAAACTGCTTTAGGATATTTGCATTTAAAGATAAATTATGCTCCTGCCTAAGACACTAAGTAACATCAGTCTCATTGCTAATCAGTGCCATTACTCTTTTGCTATTGCTGCCCATAAGCAAGTCAACAGGAGGCCGGCTGTGCAAGCGAAATGATTTGCTGGTACAGATGCTGTCATTCTTAAACTTTCCCAGTGCATCCTTCACAACAGCTAATGCTGCAGGATGGCAGCCCCTTTGGCTTTTCTCCTTCCCCTATAACTTTTGCCAATGGTATCAGTGAAACATTTGCCTTAATGAGAGTGCTGACATCAGCAAACACAGAACGAAAAGAATTAGAGTTCTTCCAGCGTTTGCTTCCAAAGTCAGCAAGTGGTTTTTTTTTTTTTATATATATATATATGTATATATATATATATAAAAATCTTTGCCACTGCTTATCGTTCTGCAGGTATCACCAGGAAAATTCCCTTACATATTGGCCAGTCTACATTAATACCAGTATCTGCAGTCAAGTTTTCAGGAGTAAGTTAAAGAGCAATTACATTTCAAAACATTTGGTACAGGCACATTTGGCTCAGCAGAATGCAAAGTATAATTTGTGTGTAGCCTTCCCAGCTGAAGGAACTCACTGTGCCTGGTTTATCTGAAATAGGCTTTGGGCACTACTAAAACAACACAAACCAGCACACAAAACAGAAACCTAATCCAGAAAAACACAAAACAAAACAAACAACCACCACACTCAGAAGAGGATGATACATCATCAGGTTCTAAAAATTAGTCTATCAAACATGCCAGATAAGCAAAGAACACAAAAACATTTTTAATACTTTCAGTAACACCGCACAACAGAAAATGGTGGGTTTTTACCCAACTTAGAACAAAAAAAAAAAAAACCACTGCCTAGACATCCTGTGAAGTTAACTAGGAAAAAGTAATTCTTTGGCACTAGAAACAGTGGCTTACAGAAAAAAACATTTGTTTCAAGGTTATCATAGGGTTACAAAATGAAAATAGACATTTGGGTTTGAATGCGCTACCATCCTCAAGGCAGAGCTGGAGCAGGAAACTCAGCTGCTGCAAGAGGATGTCGGTTCTTGTGCAGATACACCCTGGGCAGCAGTGGGACTTCGACTGCTAATAGGTGCAACTTGACCGAAACCCCACCAAACACAAAATGTTCCTGTAAGAACTACACTGACTGAAGCCAAAGGTCCATCAAGCTCAAGGTTCTTTCTGCAGCTGATGAGCATCCAGAGCCAAGGGAAGAAGGTCAGAGCAAAGCAAACACACCTTCCCCAGTACAGTCTCCCAGCTGCTACTGCAGAGAGGCTCCACATGGGTTTTACAGTCCTTGAAGATTTTACCCCATTAACCTGTTGACTTGTTTCTCATTTATATCTAGTGGAATTAAGTGTACTAAGTAATTTATAATGATCGTTTTGAAAAATGCTGGAATTAAATTTGGGCTATATTCTAGCCAAAGCCTTTGGTGTTTGCATGTTGAAATTTTTACAATTCAGCATAGAACTTCAAAATCTTCATCAAACAACAGATTAAATGGCTCAACACAGCAACATAGTGTGGGGAAACTGGGAAGGATTCTGCACCCAAGGAAAAATGCAGACAAGAAATGGCTTTGGACAACGTGGTGCTGTCCAAACTAGCATTTAGATCCAACTGTGACTTATCCTTGTAGTTATGAGTTATTTAGGTTTCATCTATAAATGGTGATTTCCAAGACTATGCTTCCCCCACCCTAGAAACACTAGTTTAATATGGAGTTTGAAGAAAACTTATCTTTCTAGGCTACCAAAAAATATGCTCCCCTAAACCTGCTGATCAAAGGCAAAGTCAAGGAACGGAGGGAACACTGCCACCGTCTCCAACACAAGCAGGCTCTGGCAGAAAGATAAATCATTTGACTTTGAGACAGAAAACTGTAAAACACTTTGTCTAGTCATGACAAAATTGTCTTGGGCCAGGCAAGAGTGTCCAAAGCAGCTTCCTTTGTCCAGAAATGCTGTAGGTGAAAAAACAGGAAGTAGACAGTGACAAGGAGAGAATCAGATTCTGATTTGAAACTTCAGGCCCAGAAATGCCAGCTAACATTTGACACTGCATACAGAGCGAAAGAAAATCCAAACTCTCCACAGACTTTCCTTACTAAAACCCAGATACACCTTGCTTCGTTTAACTGCAGGATTACTGGGAAATATTTTGTATTACTTACTACAAGGATAGGATGTTTTTCCTCAAAATACTCATGTGCACCACAGACCAAATTCTGCATTTCAAAACATGAATTCAACCACCACTGGCATAAACAGGAGGAACCCACACCATCCTTTCAGACTGGTTCCAATCACATCTGTCGATTTAAATATAATGGTCTGAAAAGTGCAAGAAGTTGTTTTTCTTTTTTTCCCCTAAAGCAACTGAATTTTCAAATAATATTTCTCGTGTGTCTTTTGGTCCTTTCTCCTTTCCAATATGAGAAAACAAACTCCAATATATCAAAATCTAGTAGCAATTATTTCACTCTGAAATACATCATTAACTACTCCAGAGAGACACTGGATGCACAGCGAAAGAGTATTTTCTCTGAAGGACTTGAGGCTGAGGAACACTTTAAAAGAAGCAAAGTTTTTAGATTTCCCTGCTGACAGCAAGGGCTTATCCTTACAAATAAGTCATGAAATGGAAACTTTCATGTAGCAGATAAAGGGAGCCCGCACACATATTTGGATAAAAGCAAATATATTTCAGGATGAAAAACAAATAACTTCTTTTTTGTGCTAATTAGGAACTTAACTCAAACCACTTCCTTATGCACAGGCAGCTACAAGATGTCATTTCACGTGAAAGACTCCAGCATATTCCCTTTGTTGTATTATCAGAAAATTTATCAAGCCATTCAGATAATGCCATTCTGACCTTTTTTGGTGTTATCTTAGGTGTTCAAAATGTTTATTAAGAAAGCATGCAGTCAAGTCAGTCAAACTTTTGACCCAGCAATCTGGCACAGTTAAAGTTAACCCAAAAGCACAGGCATCAAACTATGAATTCCCTTACTGTATTGCAAGATCATTATTGTGACAAGTAAATGGCAAGATCCTGATGAATGGCTGCCACTGTTCAATAGATGGAAGAGGGCTTGAAAATGCCTTATCTGCACTCTCTGGTACAGGAAGATTAAGGAAAGGGTGGATAATAACCTTTCATATTACCCTCAAACACAGGATTCAGTCTGTCTGGCTCCATGCTGTATTATTCATTTGGACCAGGCTATTGTCTATTCTCACGACATTTATAAAAAAAGAAAACAAATTTCAGATGTATGTTTTTTGGCTCATTTTTCAAGACAAAAGTGTCACTAATAGCCTTCTGAATGGTTCACAACATTGTAAATCATTTAACTAAGTTGCAATTATAAAAGTCAACAAACATGTTATGACTAGTACGCACACATGATAGGTTGATACCAACTTGTTTTCCAAGTATTTTCACAAAAGTTGTTTCTCTCATTGCAACAGTTAATATAGAGAGATAGGGCTTAATCACAATAGGTAGAAGCTTATTAAAGTTAATAGAAATGTAAATTTGTAAAAATATTAAAAATAAATAATTGCATCTATTCTTCTTTTTTTTTCCTGACCTGTAGAGAGGATCTTAAGAGATTTTTCTATGTGCTATTATTGCCTGCGTTTCTTTACCTTAAATATACCCGCTTTTTTCTGCCCTGTATATATACAGGTTATAAAAATATATACTTCAAGTGAACATTGAGAAAAGTCTACACCACTTCCAGTCTTCCAGTACACTAGAGAAAGGATTAGATATTGCTGTTTCCAAATCGAAAGAACAGACATACATGCTTGTCTGTAAATGGAAGCTTTTGCGTCACAACAAAAAGACCAATCTTACTTTTTTTTTTTTATTCTTCGCCTTCATCCTCCTACCCTTAAGGTAGCATATCATTACAAGATCATTTGTAATGATGCTTGAGGCCCCAATTATGCAAAAATACTTATGGAAGTATTTAATACTGAGATTGTTCATATCCTAATACTGTAATTACACTTACCTGGTTTTTAAAAGCCACACATGTGTATGTACAAGATTAGAGGTATACCAACAAACAAGATACTAAGCATGTAAAGTGAAGTCTCAGGGCAGCTACAATCAGTGTCAAAACTCTTGTTCTCATTGACATGCTAGAATTTAACCAATAAACAGTGAAATGTTCTATGTTGCATGGTTTTCCCATTGATGTCACATGAGATCCATGAATGTAAATATATATATACACATTTTATAACATACTATATGTACATAGTATACCCAACCCATATGTGTACCCCATGCATATACTGCATATTGCATATACGCATGTGTGTTTTCCTACAGAACTACGGACCAGAACAGTAATTGCCAGTATTGGCTGGTGAGTCAGCAAATAATTACCCAGGCCTAAACAGGTTTTCTTTCCATGTATGAGCTGTGAAAGTTGCGAAGCATATCTGTTAAGGCTACCTTAGTTTTTAAGTTGGTATAAACATAAATATGATAGCTATATTGCAAAGCATACGGGCAATGCACCTGTACACATTAGAGCCAGGATAAGCAAGTCAGCATGGGCACGCCCTACAGCACTCTTGCTGTATTTTGCAGCACTAGTGGTGAAAACACAGGTGGACTCCAGGAAGCTTCTGGGTTGCTTTTTAAACAGAGAAACAAAAACCATTCAAGACATCTTCTGTTTGTGGCTAAGCACTGACGTGGACCTTGGGAATTGCTATAGCACTTGTCCAAGTCCAAAACAACTACGTGCCTCTACCCCAGGCAAGGCTGAGGGCAGCAGCTGATGGCACAGCCTTGGAGACGAGCACTCCAGTGCCTCCTCTGAAAAATGACAGCAACTATTTAAAGGTGAGATAAATTGCATAGTCCCAACAACTGACAGCCCTTTCCAGGAGCAACAGATGAACCCGCCAGCCAGTGAGACTCCCCCTGTGTTGCACAACAACCTGTAAATGAGGAGTAATTGCAAGCAAAGCATATGGATTAGGTGCTGCGGGCACTGCCCCAGGAGACCCAGTGAGGAGTTCAGGCATGGCAGGAGGGCAGACAGCTGAGGTCAACAGGGAATTGGTCTTGCCTCACCAGTTAGTTCTCTCACCCTGCCCTCCAAAAGGTTGTGTTGAAATGCATTCATTAACTCACTTCTTATGAGCAGGAAAATCTGATTTGCTGAGTGACTGAACAGCATAGCTTTGCCTCCCAGATTTTTGGATGTCCACACCCAGAGAAGTCAATTGTTTCAAAATTTTCAAAGGACCCCTAGGACCTGAAACTAACCCTTGTTGCTGCCAATCAGTGCTGGCCTACATATGCTTTTCAGGTAATATATGTAAATGAAAATACTCATCTTGATTAAGCATTAAAGCTATTATTAAGTGTTATTATCTGGATTTTCCACGCTCTTACAATATTTTCAAAATTCTAATCAGTCATGAGCCAATATTAAACAGTTGGATTAGAAATGCCTGCCTCAGCCCAAGGAAACTTCCTGACAAGATCAACAAACAGTAATTAAACATCACTAAACATCACCGGCAGCAAGTATTGAATAAAATAAATTGAAAAAGAGGAGGTAAAGGTATGTCTGCATTATGGGCAAGTCATGGTCTTGATGAATTAGAGTTGTGCAGCATGGCCTGTAGATCCTGCTGCTGAAAACTGACTGTATGGACAAAATAATTGTCTTTAAGGACAAAATACATAGAGTGAAAACTCTGATCTGACATGAAGATCAGCAATACTCAATCAGTAGCACAGTCACAGAACAGCACAAGTTACAATACTGCCTCGCAAGCAGTTTCAGCATTTCCATTAGTATATTTAGCAGGTGAGCTGTATTCCACACCTGGGCATGAGAGGCCAGAGGAAAGAGCCACCATCATCTGGTCCTCATAGGTGCTGCACAGCACATGAAATCAGAGGACACTATTCACGAGGTCACTACATTTTAAACAGTACTTCACTGTGCATTAACTGAGTTTCTCCACCTTTACATCATTTTATCAGTCACACACCTGCATCCAGAGTAGTTTCATCATGCCGTTCATCACCCTTCCTTTTATTCTTATCATTACATATGTAAAACCATGCATCTGTACACTGTGATTTTCTCTCTCCATACATCCAAGTCCCTTGGGAGCAACCACAGAGGGACTCTAATGGCAATACAGCTGATGGCACTGGGTGCTGCCCCAGAGCACGGTGGCAGCTGTTCCTGGAAGGTTTTCACACCAATAAACCACTGCATGGGATATTTCATACCTACAGGCAATTCCTACAGGTCGGTCACCTGCAACACTCAGCACCAAGTGTGAAACCACACAGACCTCAGCAGGCTTCCCACTGAGTGGGTAGTTGACATGAAAGTCAGGTATGGAAGACTAAAGTACATGATGCAGCTTGGACGTGCATATAAATACATGCATTCAAATCATTAGGCACACTATTTTTTCTGAAGGAGAAAGTAATTACATGTTTTCTTCCACATTTTTAATTTTCAAAACACATCTCTGTATTCAGCAAAGCTTCTACAATAAAAAATACATATACTTACACCTCTTATGTTTTGTATCTTATTTCTAAAAAAAAATAAAAATCAAGAGCAATATCTGCAAAATAATTTCCCTTTTAATTTTCTAATGGCAATAAAATTATTCATAGTATAAACATCTTCTACTGAAGGAGCAAACTCATTCATCAATAAAGCATTTAGTCATTCAGAGGGAAGAAACAGAATAAATAAAAGGTAATACTATGGCCCTTGAGCATTTTGTCACAAGCCAACTAATGCTTCATGTTAATAATCACTCTAAAGTTAAGTGACTTTTCTATTAGAAGCAAGGAGAGTTCAGTATTTCTGATTTTAAAAAATATTTTTACAAGTCTTCTGCCATAGCAAAAAGTTTATATAAAATATCTTTACTCACTGTACAAGGCCACAGTATAAAGGCACTAAACTGCAAAATTATTCAGAAGCACTCTTACTCTCCATAAAATGCTTCATCTCCATATTTAAATTTATTTCCTACCCCTGGACCTTAAGTTATGCACTACTAGTTTCAGGCTGTTATTCCAACTTTCTGCTGTGAGAGAGACCCATTATAATCTCCATATTGCAGAGCAGTTCCTCAGTCATTGGGACTACATGCAAGACAAAATGACACATCAGCCTTATATTTTTCAAGCAGAATCAGTGCCACCCAACTCACTCTCAAGCCTGCCCAGACAAAGGTGCTGTTGGGAGCTCAAATGTAGAAGTCTCCAACCAGCCAAGAACAATTTTTCTAGAATCATCTCCACCACTATTGCAAATATTCGTAGAAATATAAGCCGTAGCTTCTGAGCATACAATATACTGTTGCCTTAAGCAGTGGTATGTAACACAGCATCAAGGGGAGGTGAGGCAGAGCGTACCCCTAACCAACAGTCCTTATCTTGTTGATGTCCTCTGTTTCTTAACGCATCTGTTCAGGTGTAACAAGGTTGTGCAAGGTGTAACAGGTGTAACAAGTTTCTAACAACTAGCATTCTGTGGATAGAATCACTAATAAAATACGCAGCTTGTCAATGGGGAGAAGCTGTGCCTCTTCTCTACTTGGGAGTGTTATTTATCATCCATTGGTTCCAGCCCAGTAAGAAAATCAAGGGAAGTCTTGCTGTAAGGCAAGGCTCCTGCTCAGGGAGCCAGTGCAAACTACTCGGCTGTGGTTTGAGTTGACCTCTACTACTGGGGTAGATTTTCCTGGCTACCAGACAAACCTAGACACAGTAGCAAACCTCCTCTCCCTGTATCAGAGCACACACCAGGATCTAAATTAAAACTAACAGATCTCCCAACAGCTGACCGAGATGATGCAAAAACATCTACCATGAGGGTCTGACATCCCAGAGGCCTCAAGGATGGGAGGGTGTTCACAGACAAGAAGGCATGCTTCAGCTTCACACTTTCCAGCTCCTGCACATGGGATAGCTTTCATCTCAGCTCCAGCTTATTGCATTTCAGCATTCCCCAGCTTTACAGACTGGGAGATAGCAACTCCTGCATTCAGAAGGGATGTGATAACCTGAAGGCACTGTTAAGTGCCCTTGGCTGTGATTCCATCTTCACTCTTTTGCATGGGAATTCACAGGGAGAGCATAAAACCAGTTTAAACCATAATACTTTGGTCCTTTTAATGCATTTTAAACTATGATTCTAATTAGCGAGATCTTATGGATTGTCATTGTGAAGATACAGATGTCTGCAATGCTAATAAATACTCCTTAGATTTATTTTCCTGAATAAGCTGGATATGTACTATTTCAAAGTCAGCATTAAAACACCCCACGGCCTTTCGGCTCCAACTGTTTGGGCACAAAACCCTGTCAGTTGAGTTTCCTTCAGAGAATCATCTCTGAATTAGTTTATAGGACACAGACTCTAACAGTTTCTCTCTAGCCTGCCTTTATATTAACAGTACAACTCAAACCTTATGAAGAACTAACCAAAGACCCCTCCACCTGGCACTGCTACAAAGCCTTTTTCACTTCTTTTGCTTCAACTTAGCTTATGAGACCAGGGAGAAAACAGTCATGTAAAACATTAATAAATGTCATGTTCTCAATGCAAAACCCTGACAGCAGTTAACACACAGTAAAACAAAGTCTTTGCCAAGTAATTAAGCTCACAAGAAGATAAGCAGATGACGAGAATTAAACTCATTAATTAACTACATAAAAGCTGCAGATAACAAATGTGGAGAGTGCCTCTTCTCCAATCTGTGCAGCAGTCCCTGCTACTGTCTCCTTCCCACTCTTTCCACAAGAGCATGACAACCTCCCTCTTCTTACTGACCTTACTGAGAGCAGCTCACGGCTTCAGCCACTTGGCCCTTGACTTTTAATATCTTCTTGAACAGTATTATCAAACAGAAGCAAAAAAAAAACCCCACATAAAAATAACGACCGTGAAGACTGCCTGCTTTCAGATGATTGCAGCCACCGAGTCAAAGCTGAAGGCTTCTGCACCAAGAACATGAAAAAATACACAAGATACATGAGCAGGGTAGCAGAGAAACAGAGTTAATTTCCAGGAGATAAAGGCAGATACAAGAAAAGCACCACTATTTCTTTAGTTTAACTAGCTGCCATTAACATGCAGCGATATGAGCACTGAAGTGATTACTGATGTACAAGAAGGAAGCAAAGTTTTCAAAATAATTTCAGTAAGATTTTACAGGGAAATACTGAAACCATTCTCTCAACTTGCAAAATCAAGTAAGAAATATTTCCTAAAGTAAGATTTCAGATAAAAGCATGAAGTAAGAAGGAAAAATGTTCTATCCAGAGTTTTAGCCTATTCACTTCAGTTCTTGCTGATTTCACTTGTTTATTGGCTTTGCCAACTGTTGTCTCAAGATACTCAGATTCTGACAAGACCTGCACAGCCAAAGTGAATACAACCAGTTGTTTCTTTTCAGTACAACTGTAGGCAGTGAACTGAGTTTCTGATACACATTTGTTTTAAAGTTGCTTTTCACAGAAACTACTCCTTATGCAGTATACCAGGGGCATCAAACTCATTTTCACCGGGGGCCACGTCAGGCTCGCGGTTGCCTTCAAAAGGCTGAATGTAATTTTAGGACTGTATAAATGTAACTACTCCTATATTTATACAGTCCTAAAAGTACATTCGACCCTTTGAAGGCAACCGCGAGGCTGGCGTGGCCCCCAGTGAAAATTAGTTTGACACCCCTGCAGTATACCATGCTTGAGCGTTTTTATAATGCTTTCAGTCACTTCCCCGAAATTGATGATTTATGTTGTGTATGAGATCACTTTCACCTTATGAGGACAAATTAAAACAGCTAAGCAAGTACATTTTTTTGCTGGGTTAGAATACCACAGACAAGGAAGAAAAAAACACATAAATTTCTACAGCTTTTTTTATCTTGCAGCAGCCAAAAGATCTTCCAAAATCTTATCTTCTCAGCAATACCTTCCTTGTCTGACAAACAGGAAAAGCTAAATCTTTTTTCCTCCTGCAAATTGTGAGCATGTGGAAAGGGATAAAAATATGTAGTGTGCTTCTCTGCAAAGACAACCAAATGTGGCCCTATAGACGCGCGTTGTTCTATTGTTAAGGGAAAAAAGTAAGAAAATACTTTCAGGAAAAAAAAAATGTTTGTTTAACAAAAGTGTACAACTTCAGAATATCAAAAAATGTGCCTTTAACTCGGGTATTAACTGTCTAACTTATGGTTGTGAAAGATGGAAATTCACCAATGTACAGAAACGCGTCAAAACGTCTTTGAAAGTGAACCTCAAAAATATGTTTAATGCAGCAACCTCCCAAAAATGGGGCCATCAGAAGCCACTTCAATTGCCCAAGTTCTTCTGCCCCAGTTTTTCCCACTCATCCCACATTCTAAAGTTCACCATAAAATCCATCCCTTCCAAAATACCCCAGCTTCTCTCATTTCAAAACCCTACTTCTCCCATCGCCTCTCCTCTATTGCAGGCTCCCCATACTGCAATGTTTCAGCACCTCAAGTTCATCCTGTTCCCCCCTCCCCTCCTCTCCCAGGCCATGAGCCCTTCCACCACCTTCCCATTCCCTGTTGAGGACTTACCCCAGGTCTCTGCTGGAGCAGGTGGCAGAAAAAGAGCCAGACATGGCCTCTAATAAATAAATACAATTCTAAGGGCAAAAAAAGTTTGTATCCCAAAAAATACAATTGTCTCAAGCTACATTTGGCACAGTAAAGATGCAGCATGCTGAAACAACATGATTCTCATCCAGTTTACAGGTGCTATTGCCAGCATGTAGAGCAATGATTATTGGCTTGTCAAATAAATTTTTGACACTTAATTGTTTGGAAAGATGATTAAAGCTCAAAAAAAAAAAAAAGAAAAAGGAAAAAGTCACTCTTCTAAAATTAATTTATTGGATAAACACCACTAAAATCAGTAGAACATACAAGCATTTTTTCTTTGTTTTATAATGACATAGGTTTTATTCTCAACTGTTGTAAAATATATCTCCTAGTTGTGACTCAAGTGCATACAGCTGCAATAATATCTGAATCAAAACAATGGACCTTGATTGTCCGCAAAGAATCAACCACCACGCTATTGTCTCAGTTCTGAGCAATAAGACATGAAATTTTGATTTACCAGAATTCCACAAATTAGTTTTAAAAGCTCACAACTTCTTGAAGTGCTGCTGCAGGAAGGAATGAATATGTGCAGACAAGTCTGTTTGCTCTCTCCCCCGCTACCATTCCTTGACAGTATCGCTCTGAACTGCATGACACAGAAGGAAAAAGCAGTGATCGTTCACTTTCTTCACCTCCATGAATGATCCTTCTTACTGCAAACATACTTTACAGTACGTTGGTTGGAGACTGCAAGCTGTATTGTAGTATTCATATAAAAAATTTGCATCTGGAAAAAACCTCTCTGAACTAATTACAGTTTCAGACCATAAGACAAAGAAACTCTAGCTTGTTACTCACAGCAGCTTTTATAGCTTGATCACTTCCAAATCCTCACATGTAAAGCAGTAGTTATAGAAACTATGGTAGTTGCCTTCTGAACACAGGAAGACACAGCTCACAAATTATAGAAAGAGATTTTAAATATCATCCAAAAAGTGCAGCTTTACAGTCATATAACAGCTGAAGTTGGAAAATCTGTTGCAGGGGAAAGTTAAATGATATCCTGAATGCACGGATCAAAAACCATGTGAGAAAAAAAAAAGAAATTAAAAAAAAGACTGGAAAAATAAAAAGACTGGAAAAATCTGTTTAATAGATAAAACTTCAGATGTTCCTTTTACACTATCCCTTTGCCCCTTACCTACTAGCCCATTAACACCTTTACAGTATCAAATAAAATGTTACAAACCTTTACACTAAAGATTTTTTAAAGAAATCCAGGGTTTAAAAGGGCTTTTGAAAATTACCATACTGAACATTAAATGTTTGTCGCTTTCTTTTAGTCTGTCTTATTTATTTAGATTGTTTATTCATGAGGCAAAGATTATACTTTACACTGGTGTTTGTGCATCTGCTGCAACAGTATTCCCTATTGCCTCTGTAGCCTCTCAATGTGAGTTTACTACTATTAGCAAGAATAACTGATTCACTACAGTCCTATATAGTAGGGATACAAGACCATCCAAATGTCTTAAAATTCTATGTTCATATTTTCATATACAGACCATATATATATATATACTTGGACAGGAGTGAGGCTTACAGGTTTGAGGTGGGGTTTGTTTTTTGGGGTTTTTTTTTGCCAGAAGCACTTTTCTACATTCATCTGATGCAGGAAAAAGTACAACAGCTTTCTAAGAGCTAGACAACTACTTTTACATAAAACTGTGAAAAAGTCTCCCTGTTAACATTTAAACAACACCCCACCTCCCAAATTTCACCAAATTCAGAACCAGACACAAGCATGCCATAGACCAATAAAAACCAAAAGGAGTCTGAAAAACAAAACTTAAACAAACAAACAACAACAACAAACTGTCAAGGTATTTCTACAGACAACACATCCTTCCAACTGTAGCTTTTAATGCCTCCCCACTGAAGCATCCTCAGAAATAATGCATCTCACACCTGTGCATCCTAAAACCTGATATGCTCATCCACTGCGCAAATACGCTTGTTGAAATAGGGTGGAAACACCCAACCAGGAAGCATCAGAATAAACTCACATACATATCAATAAAGATGACTAAGAACAGGGGAAAAAGCATTTACAGGAAACGACCCTCACATTTCTTAATTTCTCAGTCCTGGTTTCAAAACAACAAAACCAAAAATGTATATTAATTAAAAATATATATAATAAAGCCCTCTATATCAGAATTGATGAAAGCCTGCCCATGTTTTACAACTGTCTTAGTTGCCTTCTCTTGCGTTACCCTAAATCTCCATACAAAACACTAAACCCAAAAGCTACAAAAGTGCAGATTAAAATTTCTTACTTCAAGCAATGAGATAATTCATATTGTTCTCTTGCCAAAATAACATTACCAGTCTCTCAGTCTTTGTATGGTCTGTTTCTCTGAATAAACTCCATCTCTCTGAAGACTGCCCAAAAATGAAGCACCGCTCCGCTGCCTGGATGGCTGGTGCTCTGTACCATTTCAAACACACATCTGCATCTTCACTCACTAAAACCCATCACCAGGGTTCCAAGAACAGCTACTCAGATTCCTTCTGAAACTGCCAAAATCAGAGGTTGCTCACTTCTAAAAAGGCCCAGAGAACAGTCAAAGCCGAGATCTAGGAAGCGCTTTCAGCCAACACAGCTGTTCACATAATTTCTTCCAATACAGCAGACTCAACTAAACCAGTGGTACAGTGACCATCCTCTTAGGGATACAGATTGCCTTCTCTCACTGATTTACTTTATTCCAGTCCCAAAGATATAAAGGTAATTGAGACTGGATATGACATGAAACCATATGTTAAATTATTTCAAAGCTAGTCTCTAAATAAGGAGGGCTTACTGGCACATTTCAACTTATATCTTTTTCCATGCTAATTCCTGCCAGGTTTTAAGTAACAATGCTCAAAATTTAGTAATCAAAATCTCTGGAACATGGAATAAGGCTTGATCTTGTATGCATATTTTGTTTTGTTTGTTTAATGAAAAATATCCCATTGAGAGAGTCATTAAGACAATGGAGTTGGAGCAGGCCACCTCAAATAGTAGTACCACAGCATGATACTTTCCTTCTACTGCAAGGAAATCTGAAAGCTGGCATTCCAAAAACCTCATTGGGAAGGACCACAACCCCACTGCAAAGCCAGTTAGTAGGAAATAATGGCCCAAGGGCTCTAGGTGGAACTGAGGTCATCTGAACTGAGCCCAAGCAGTTTTTCCCAAATTCTTAAATTAAAAAGTGAGATGATCACTATGGCCAAGAAGATCTGAGAATTGAAATCGAAGTAGTTGAACTATCCATGCTAACAAGTAACACGGTGGCTTTCAAAGTAATAACTTTAATGGCTGGTATAAGCTGTTCCCTATATGATACGTGCTTCAAAGTATATATGGAGGTAGCTCCTTGAACTACAGAACTTAATCATAGCACACAAAAGAGAAGAATGCGAAGCAATAAAGACAAATGCAAAGCCATACGCAGAGAAAGAAGCCACTAATGTACACACATAGTTTGTCATTTTGCCCTGGAACTCCCCAAAGTACATGCTGACGATATAGAACAGCAGTAATGGACTGCAGGACTCTAACATAAAACATGAGTTTAAGCAATCAGATTAAAACTTTGTTCTTAATTTGCTCTGCTAAGTTAAGTCATCAACAGCACTTTCTGAACAGTTCATTTTCTGAATTGTGTTCTGAAATGTCAATGTGTTCTTTAATCTTTATAATTTTGTCCATTGTTTGAGTTAATTAAAAGATAAAACCTCTGGATTAAGTGATGAATACTCTTTACATTTCCATTACCTCATAGCAGGGAGGAGGGAAAAAATTCAAAACCCCCACACTCTTAATGCAAGGATACGGTACTTAAGTGACTCAGAAAAGAAGGCTGAAAACAGTGGTCTACATTTATTTAATGAGAAATTCTAGCAATAAGAAAAGTTCTTTACAAAAAAAAATTGTACAAGCCGTTTTTGTTTCTTACAGGTTCTTTTTATATTGAGGAAATAGAAATGTTCTTCTTTGTCCCTTATGCTCTTCCCACTCTTTCTAATAAAAATGAAAAAACATTAAAAATATTAGACACATTTAAACATATTTTTAAAGTATTGAGTATTTTTAAACAATGAAGAATCCCTATATTTTTAGAAAATATCATGTTTATTTTCACAAGGAAAGGTTCTTGCTCACCACTGAAAAAAAAAAACCAACTTAAAAGACACACGAGCAAGTGCATTATGACTGTAACACCATTTTTCCAGTCAGTAGAAAGTAAATTTATTTTACGAAACAAAAGTGTCAGTTTTCCATTTCTCCACACGTCTAAAGCATGATAAAAAAAAACCACAGTTGCGCTGGCACTTGGAGATTTCATGGAGACATTACAAAAACAAGATGCAAGGGACACAAAGTGTAAGTCAGAAAATGCTGCTACACATCTGGCACTAGCACAAGGTGTCTGATTTGGATCTGGGCTCTGAGCACCGCAGGGGAAGCGAAGAATTCAGCCTTCTGCTCCAGTCCGCTGGATGTTGTGGCACTCAAAAATGCAACTAATCCATTCAAGAAGGGCACAACAGCCTGAAAGCTCCTGGAACATTTATCCTTCAGGCCAGAGTAGCAGCTACCACTCAGAGAAGGGTGGGGGGAGGCAAAGGTATGTGCTGAAAAGGCTCGCTGACAGCACCAAGTCCATATGGCTCTGTACTTGCCATATGCCAAAGACAAACAACATCTGGAATATTGTGTCCAGTTCTGGGCCCCTCAGTTCAAGAAGGACAGGGAACTGCTGGAGAGAGTCCAGCGCAGGGCAACAAAGATGATTAAGGGAGTGGAGCATCTCCCTTATGAGGAAAGGCTGAGGGAGCTGGGGCTCTTTAGCTTGGAGAAGAGGAGACTGAGGGGAGACCTCATTAATGTTTAGAAATATGTAAAGGGTGGGTGTCACGAGGATGGAGCCAGGCTCTTCTCAGTGACAACCAATGATAAGACAAGGGGCAATGGGTACAAACTGGAACACAGGAGGTTCCACTTAAATGTGAGAAGAAACTTCTTCTCAGTGAGGGTGACGGAACACTGGAACAGGCTGCCCGGGGGGTTGTGGAGTCTCCTTCTCTGGAGACATTCAAAACCCGCCTGGACACCTTCCTGTGTAACCTCATCTGGGTGTTCCTGCTCCAGCAGGGGGATTGGACTAGATGATCTTTTGAGGTCCCTTCCAATCCCTCACATTCTGTGATTCCGTGTGTGTGATTCAATCAAACTGCAAGAAAGAAGTGTAGGGATCCAGATGTTTTAATTCAGCCAAGACAGCAAATCCCTTCCATTTAAAATAGCGTGCCTTCTTCCTGTGAGCTGCTGAAAGGACTTGAGATGTGAACGCACTTGATCAGCATGCTTAAAGAAACAAATGCGAGGCTGAAAGACTGTACTCAGAAACGGGTGGGCAAGCTCTGAGCCACCGGGTCCCTCAAATGTTGGATGCACCCAATGGCCAGGGGAAAAGACAGATGAAGGAAAAAACCCTCATGTTTTATATCAACCTATTTTGGACCTTCTCCTACATTAGATGACTGCTTCTAGACACACAGATTCATAATTCATCCAATTTTAAAGCAGCTAAACTATGTGATAGGTGTGTGGAATACAATGGTGTTCAGATAAGGTTTTCGTACTTAAAAAAAAAAAACAAGAGAGTAGAACACAACAGGATGTCAACAGTTATAAATTAAACTTTTTTGTATAATTTCCCCTTCTCCCTCTCTATTTACCAGTCTTGCTACTTGAAAAAAACAAATTCCTCAAGGAAAATATTATGTAAATCATAACCTGTAAATTACATACATAAACTTACTATAATATGTAGATAAACATAGCAGCCATGACTTATTTTGTCAACAATACTTCATAAAGAAAATGCCTTCCAAAATTATTTGAATGAAAAAACAATGTTGAGTCACTGCGCTCCTTTCCTGCAGTAGCAGTGACTCAGTCAAGTTGGGTCTATATAAAAAGTTGGAAAATTATATTAGATTTGCAATTCCAAACAAGACATACATTTACTAAGATGTCTGTGTATTAGTAACAAATGTACTTCGCTTATTATATTTGATTTTACTCAACATAGTCTTTGATGGTGGTTTGGAGAGGCCACATGCTCTTGCCAATTTGAATATGAGTTTTTCCATTACTGTATGGTTTTAAATGCTGGAGAATTTCGCATTTTGGAGAGAAGGAGCTTTCAAACAACAAGCTTTTTTACATTATCACTTTAAGTTCCAAAGCATTTGGAAAGCACAACTCCATACACACTTCTGACTACTATTCACAAGTTCTAAGGAGGAGCATTCTCCCATTCACCACACTGTTGCATTTCACAGTTCCTTAAAAAATTATTAACCTATTTTTTAAGTGAAGCTCATTTTGAGCATTTCTGCACTAGTAGACACTCGTGGTTTTTTTCACTCAGCCTCCAATTACAGAGAACAGTGATCAGCTACTCCTTACAAATATAATTAGCTGAATAAGAAAAAGGGCAGAAGAGATCAAAGCTTTTGCAGCATATATCACTGGATTGCAACAATCAATTCAGTGACTTGAGAGGCTAAAAAACACTGCATTCACACAACATATGTAAGCTGTCATCTCCTCTAACTGTGAAGTTGTCTCAACCACAATAAAGAACAATCTTCATGAAAGGCTGAAGGCTCTTTTCACTTTCTGAAAATGCCAAGAGCTTCTGGGGTGCCAGCAGCATGTGCTGTGGGAGGCATGGCTTCCTCACACATCCTTCAGTTCTAAGCAACAAACTCAGCATGGTCTCAGACTTTATCAGAGCATTCCATAGCTGGGCTTACCATCAATTATTCCGCCTAGTCTTCATCATATGAGCCTGAAGGGGTTAGCTCCCCTGATCCATCCTGTAGCACTCTCTGAAGCTTCTGACTTCTCTCTTCATAGTTGACAAGGCTAAGGCAAGTTACCAGAAAATGCCTTTCCTCCTCTCAAACCTTCTAGAGTTCATCAAGTTAGGGTACTTCAGCTCCATACTGACCATCAAGTCCATGGTAACTATAAGATGGACTTGGCCCAAGACCAAGGCAATGATGTATACAATCACACCCACAGCCCAACTGTCATGGAGGTTCAGCTTGTCAATAAAAGAGAAAGAACTTCCTTTGGGGCTGACTCAAGATCATGGCCAGAGCAAGGGTCTTCATTGCAAAACCTTGCTGCCTTCAGCGAGAAATAAAAAGATACATGTCTATGACTTTGTCTTCCCTAACTTAGACGCCAACATGTAAATATGCGTGTACGTAATTATGCGAAAAATTCCTAAACAAAACACTCCCCTGCACATGCCCTTCTCTTCCTGGGAAAAGTATAAAAGCAGCAGCATTTGACAAATGTTAGTCAAGTTGTTTAATGCATTCCTGAAAGTGCTTATGAACACCTCTAAAACCTCATATAAACAAAAACTTCCTCCAAACCTACCACCTCAGCTGCATATAAAACTGCACTGCTCCTGCTGCTGAGACAGAAGTATGCTAAAGTTCCATTGTTTTGCAAGGTTTACCTTAAAGCTTTAAAAAAAAAAAAAAAAAAAAATCATGGGAAGAAAAAGATGACATGCAGCAAAGACAAGCTCAAACAGGGCATCTAGGAAGATGCTGAGTTTCAACTTGCCAAGCTTCTAACATGTTATCCCTCAGGGGTGAGATTAGACATTTTTATGAAGGAGATGGGTGTGATCGGGCCTTCACACGGTGCCTAGGGATCTACGGTGCATGGCAGCAACACCGTTTATGAGATCTTGCATGTTCTTACGCTAGTCAGCTCTTCCACAGATTAACCAGAATCCCTCCTACCTAACAGCACTGCTGACGTGCCAATTTGGCTACTGCTCCACTCTGCAGCCACAGTACAGTTATCATAGTTCTGCTCCAGTTCTGTTCCACCTTATCTCCCCATCAGAGTTCACGGCAGTACACGTATATGATCCTATCCCACAGTTCAGCTACCCCTATTCCTACACCTCCTCCTTTTCTCCCACACTGCCTATTTATGGGCAAGCACTGGAAAGCACTCCTGTGAAAACACAAGCTTGGTGCTTTGTACTTTCTAATTGTAAAGCTCAGTTTCCCGTTTTTCTTCTTCCTTGCTTACTCTCCTTCACTCTTCCCCTTCTGCTCCTACAGTGATCCAGCTGCTGTAGAGAGAGATCCACCACAATCAGACCAAAACTGGCAAGAGGGGGTTACGCACGCTCATGTGCATGCAAGATCCCGAAGACTCTTCTATCATGCCTAACCTAAGGCACCTAGACAAAGAACCAACATGGTTGGAGTAGCACAGAAAAACCTTTCAAAAGATGATTTTCACCACTTCCACTTAGCTCGCTCTCTCTTGACTCCTTTCATGCTGCATCGCATTTCAGAAATACTCCCACACTGCTCCTTCTGCCATATCTGCCTTCTGCCCTGTTCCAGGCACCCCAGTATCTCCTGTGCTTTGCTTACTGGGAGCCCCTTGCAGAGAAGCATCCAAGCACACACAAAGGTGCAGTACACCAGCTAGCTGCATCTCAAAAAGCTCAAGAGACTTGCTGAAAAGCACAATACTGCCTCATCTCTTGAATACACCAGTTCTGCAAATAAACTAGTTGGAGAGTTCATAGGGTTGTCACATTCCAACTACATGCCTTGCACTTCCACTTTTTTTTTTAGTTAAAAGCACTGTGAGGATACATATTTCTGCAAAACAACGTAGCATTATACTTGCACACATGCCTGGTTTGTCTGTGAGAACAAGCCAAAAGGAACAGAGCTGGGAAACCCTCCTACAGGCATCTGCTCCTCTAGAGCTGGGTCCACAGCAAGTTCTCAGCAGACAAACTTCTCAGTTTATACAGAAGAAGAAGAAAACAAACAAACAAACAAAAACAAACAAAAAAACCCACAACAAAACAAAAAACCAAAAAAACCCCAAACAAAAAAAAACAACAAAAACCCAACTCTTACAAGCCAAGGCTTTTCAGAATTTTTCATGATGCTGATTTACACAAATATCAAAATAATATTTTGCCCGTCTCATGTACTCTTTTTAAAACATAGACAGTAATTTTCTGGAATTTTAAGTGCTTTCTAAAAGAACATAAGCTGTTTACCTGAACACAACGTTTGCATTTTAGTTCAGTGAACAGAAGGGAACACAGACACCTCTAAAGACCTATAGCAACTCCAGTCAAATTTAGGCCAATGATATTTGGAAATTCAGGCAATAAAGTACAAAATTCAGGCCATACAGGATACCCACAGTAAGACGTCAGCTTCCTGCACAGACAGTTCATTGAACACTAAGTTCCTCCACCTACAGAGATCCAGCCTGCGCAGCCTTCTGAGAGTGGGCATTAGCAGCAATAACAACATTTTAGATAACACAGCAGCTAGAACAAAAACCAGGAGGAGGAAAACCGTAGTTATTGGTATTTATCCAGTCAGAAAACACCATCTTTCACAGGAAAGTGTCCTAGCTAGAGGATATACTGGTTAACAGCATTTGCTACCTCCCCTCTTCAAGTCAACACACTATGAAGTCAGAAATGCAAGTATCATTCAAGAAAGTGTAATACGAGATGGAGAACTATGCGAGAGGGAGGCAAACTCTCACATATTAGCACCAGCGCTTACCCAGAAAAGGGCAAGACCAGTATTCCAGATACAGCTCCCTGGAACCAGCACCTATTTCACAGCAGATTATCACTGGATAATCCTGACTCTCAATCACCTGCTGGCACCTGGCTCGGTTTGAAGAGGATGGGCAGAGGCTGGTCTCACACAGAGCAGCCTCTGCCCTAGGAACAAGGGTGATTACCTGGATAGGTAAATTCAGTCCTTCGCAGGCAGGGCAGAGCCCACAACTCGGAACTCTCACTTCTTGGAGAAGCTCTCTAAGACTTTCTGTTAAGTAAAAAAGTCAGTGGGGACAGTAGCTCCTATTCAAATGAAGTTATGTAAAGACCTGGTCGCACCTGGCTTTTTTAAAGATGAAAGAATTCAAGTGTCCAAAAGCCCACATCTTAACAGGTGACACAGAGGTGAAGAGAGGCTACAGGCACTTCCAAGCCTATGGTATAACTAATTTATTATGCCAGGATCTTTCACACTAATTAGGAGTTATCTAATGAATGCAGAAGCCAGACATGGTTACCTGCAACATAACATTATGAATTTGTTAAGGATTTAAGAGAACCCAATATACCTAGGGCTACTCTGGGCGTATTTAGATACACTGAAATCCACACCACTAAAATGAACTATATAAAAGTTTCCTCATCTACCACCCAGATCTTACTGGCCACATCATGTGCAGCTTTGGTTCAAAGCCATCCCAAATCTACTATCTCTGATCCCAGCAAGACAGTTTTTAAGCTCACTACTTCAATAGACATAATCTGACAGTGGAGATTCTTAGCCAAATAAACATGACTAGTATCAAAGATTTTCCTTGAGCAACATAGTGAGTGTAATGACAGAAACATGCAGAAGATAAAACATCACAAGGCTGACACACAGCACAGTCAGCAGTCTGGCAATAGTTAAAAAAGTTTCCATGTAAGCGCTTTGCAGATATAAGTTACTTCTGCCAGGATATGCCTCAAGACTTCATCTTTATTGAAACTGGCTTTGCTGACATGCACTTGAAAGCCATTGTGTGTACTCTCCAAAAAAGTTAAAAGAACAAAGGGAAACATGGAATAAGGGATGAAGTCTTATTTATTATATACTTATGGAGCTCGGGTTGCATAAACAAAATACATAGTCATGAAGCATATGCATCCATCTCATTTTTTTGAAAAGACTTAAAGACCCCAGACTAAATATGTTTTTGTTTCCCTTCTTCTCCATCATGCCTGCTTCTCAGCCATCAAATTAATGAGAATCAACTGACTAGAATGCAAACGGGCCAATATTCTCATTTCACTTGACAGTAAAAGAACAGAAGCCTTTGCCTTGCAGTGCAAGGAATAGAAAAACACTTGAGTCTTCCAGATGATTATGTGCTTACAGTTCCTCATATGAACATTTTGGTCTTCAGCCTAAGCCCCTTTTACTTGCACACAAGGTTTTTCACTGCTGTTTTGTTATTTGGCAAACCTACCATAGAAGGTTCAGCCATGACTATAGGGCTTTGTCTCCTAGGCAATGTGAATTAGCAATAGTTCTTTTTCCTCAAATCAATGAAACACTGCCCTTCTGAAAAAAAAAATATATATAAATAAGTAAATCAGGAGTTCCATCTGGATTGCAAGTTGTGTCCTGGTCATGTATTTTTTCTACAACATTGAAGAGATAAAATCAGAACATCTTTCTTTAGTAATGCAATGGTATTTTGCAAGACACTGATTTACAACATGAAAGAGGACTTGAGGAAAATCAGTCACTGTTTCTTCCTAAACCTGGACTCAAAATCAAAAGAGATCATACGCTAATTTCCATAAAATTTAATATTATATAAAGAAAAAAAATCAACCCAATATAACTATAAACAAGTGGTTCTGAATGACTTGTTAACTAGGCATTAACTTGTGTACTTGGAGCTCTGGCCAATGTGGTACCATTCTTACATGAAGTTGAACTGACTACAAACTGAGAGTAAAACTTTCCTCCACACAGAAAAAGCCAGTTCCAGTGTTACTGCTCAGAACTATAAATATGCACAAAAGCAGCAGCAGGTAAAACACACCAGTGTATCAAAAAGATTGACTGACAAGGCTGATAACTGTTTTATACTGCCCTGAGGAGGCTATTAGCATTAGCGAAGATCAGCAGTGAACTTACTCAGTAGGAAAGATTTGCATGAAGTGAGGGGAGATTAAATGACATATAGCTGTGTAACTGTGATCCACTCTAAACCCACCTTGTATTTTGTCCCAGCAGCAACCAGAATTCTTTGAATCAGCACAAACTAACGGACAGTCCTGTGCATGGCTTACTGCTTCTCTCCTCCTCTTGGAAAGGGACAAGACAGAGATCCAAAAGTTAGAGGTCTGGAGGCTTTATACCACTGCTCACATCCAAGGCTTTCAGGTTGAAAGCCACAGATACCAATGCTGCATCTAGTTTTATAAGATGCTTTTTATAGCATGTGATCAGTGTTTAGTCCTGAAAGACATGCTGCACTGTGTCAATTTAGGGAGCTAAATTTTTGGATAAAAGCTTTTGAAAGCAGCAGAAGACCATGATATCTGGAGCAACCTGCTACACAGAAATTCATTCATGAGGAAGATTTTCTCCTTGATGAACAAACGATGATCATTTTTGGCTTGTAATAAGATTCCTGAAAGTACACATTGCCAAATCCTGCTTGTGCACATCACTGTCCCAGGTCAACTTTACACTGTATAAACAAACAAGATTCTTCTCACAGAGGAGTTAACATTGAATAAGGAGAGCAAAGTTGTGCCTGAAGTCGTCTTTCTTCAGCAGAACAGTGAAAATAATCAGCGAGGGTCCTGTGACCATACCCTGTGAAGAGCTGCAGCCCCTTGACACAGAGACTGTCACCCTTCACCTCTCCCCATCACCCTCACCTACCACCACCCTGCCAGCCCATAGGCATCTGTTCCAGTTTTCAGGTCTTCAAACAAAAAATATGCTCACCTGAGAGTAAAGCCCACATAAACAGCAACATTTTTCAGATGAAAGAGTCTAAGAGGCCCTATTGCCCATATTCTGAGCACACTGATCTCAAAAACTTGCAAGAACTCAAGTCATTTGCATGGCATTTTTACACTTAGAATAAATACCTTAATAAAAAAATCCAATTTCTCCCACTGGCACCCTTTCAAATATTGTAATATTTATTTGGCAAAGTTGCTGCTATAGATAATGACATATATAAAGCAAAAGGCAGCACTACATATGTCCGCCAGACTTGGCTCACAATTCCAGCTGCCAGTGCCATAGGACTGTGAGATCCATTTGCTGCACTAGGTTACCCACGAGACGGTCGTCTGAAATGTGCACAACTCATTGTCGTCAAACACATTCAGTTAACATTTGTTAAACATCTGATAAAGCACTGAAGCAAATTACCTTCTTTATTTAGCAACACGCCTTGAGAACAGATTTTCTCCTGATTTAATGGGATAGTTCTGTCTATTATCCCATTAGCTACGCGTTGCTAAAGACACCCTGGGCATCACATTGCCAAACAACTGACTGAAGCTATTAAAGGCTCTTCGAAAAACATTGGTTCCTTCTGCTCTTGATTATTGAAAAATGGTCTCATAAAATATCACCAATTAGATCAGAACACCAAATGAGTGAAAAGCAAGCAATAATAAGAAACCCCACTTCCTATCAACTTTTCACCAAAGCTCATATTTTGTGTATCTGCCAATATTTTTTAAACAGTTAACACCATCTGACTTATTCCTCACAGCAAAAGCTTTGATATGGATCTTTCACAACAAACCGCTGCAGCACTGGCAGGGCGTCCTGGTGCAAGAGACATCGGAAGCTATGCATGGACAAGGAAAAATTCAGCTTTTTGACTCCAGCTGCTTCCGAGATCTAGCACAGAGGAATAATTAGTTATTTGCATTTCGTTTAGAAATTCTTAGTGTTACCATTTCTTCTCCTCTTTTTATTTTAGTCCAACAAATTTTTAAAACACTGAAACATTTATTACAATATTTGGTCTAACCCTGAAGATTTTTAAATGCTTGCCTGAATACAAAAAATTCTATACAAAGCTGTTGTATATTAATATGGTGAAAATGGTGCTTCATTCAGAGCTGTATGAATACTTATGCTAGACTGGATCTATAGTTTCACATAGAACTGAAATCTGTATGCTCTCGGTAGCAATTTAAATATCTGTATGATTTTATGTAGCCAGAATTTTTCAATGAATGAAAACCAAGCATCAATTATGGTGGCATTTTGAGAAATGATATAATGTTTAATAAATGCTGGTTTGTGACTTCATTCTTCCTTCTTCCAAAACAACTCAATTTTGTTTTAAAAATCAAGGTACTATAAAAGAATAACAAAATAAAGCAAAAAGTGTTGAGCAAATGAATAAAGCTACGTAGCTCGTCAGTCTGTATAAAATAAAACATGGTAGGTGAAATGGTAATGTCAGAAGAAAACAGACTTTTACATCACAGAGCTGCTGTTACAAAAACTGGATGCAAAAGTTTTTTTTCTATCTTGGGGAGATAAGAGTGACGTTGCAAGTTTGGTTCTGCTCAGCCAACTTGATTTCTACCAGAGATGTATCTGCCAGCTAAGAGCACAAGCTTTCTCTTTCCAAGAAAATGTAATAGTTTGGTTTCACGTGCTGCTCTAGGCTCCCAACATTAAGAGCATTGCCAGCATTCAAACACTCTTGGCTTATGTTTCTAGCCTTTTACTGCAAAATAACACAAGAAGCCAGCAGCAGCACTCTGCCTTTGTCTCCCAAACTACTTGTTTCATGTGTCTTTGTTCGAAACCCCGTCCGGCTGGCAAGTCCACACAATGCTTCTAAGCCTCCCCTAAACCCGAGGCTGGAGTGACGCTTCCTCAATAAACCCAGCAGCTACTGGTACGTGCTGTCACTCAGAGAGTTGTATTAGAGGTATGATGTGAAATGCCGCTTTGACAGCACCATAAGGAGTCTATTTCGGTGGCTGAAACGGTTCCTTCGCCACCTCATACAGGGCTAATTATGGTTACAGGTGAAGGCTAGGCAGTGACCTGGGTTACTGATTATTTTGTTTAATTATAATTATTTAATGGGAAAAAAAACGCATACAAGGAATAGACCTTAAAATTTCCATGCTAGTCTATTATATGACTGGGAAAGAACTATACTTGTCCTGGAGAGAACAAGAGATGACCTACTTCTGATCACATAGCAAAAAGTACTTTTGCCAATTGCTTAAGAAGTTTCTCAGCACTGCTTACCAGCAGTATCCCAGAGTCACAACGGTAATACCCCCTACACAGGGCAAAACCTTTTTTCTCAAGTTAATGAAAAGAAATACAAAATGCCTCTCTTGCTTGCCATTCCAGTGACTACACCTTTGCCTCACTTAAATCAACTTAATCCCGAGACCAATACATTTATTAGTTGTTGGAAAAATCCATCATGCATCTTCATATCTGAGAAACGTTCAAGCAGCTCAGTGTACAAGAATCATGTTTAGACACAGCAACAGAGGAAAACTACAACTTAGTATAAAAACCATCAAATCCTCAATTAATCTGGTAATATAACAGACTAATCCACTGGTGTCTGGTTGGTTTGTGGGTTTTTTTTTCCTTACCTCAATAATTTTGTCTTGAATTTGCAGGCCTTCTGCTTTGTCTGCAGGTCCATTTTCCAAAATCTTTGACACATAAATTCCCTCAGCAGATTCCTCCTGATTTTTCTGTACCAGGAAACAGGGAAGTTGTGAAAAGGGCCACATTAGCACAAGAAATGAGATGATGCTAAAATGAGCAGCAATGAAAAATGCAAATCCACCTGAAATATGCAGCTTGCTTTTCTAGCTGAGAATTAAGCTCCTTGGGATTTTTTTTTAAACTTGCTTAACACAAACTAGTCATAAATCAAAAAGACAAAATTCATGAACTATTCCAGGATTTTTTGTAAGATTAACCATTTACTTCTGGTTATTGTAGTCTACATGAGACTCAGGGTGCAATGGTAGTCAGATATTTAAAGCAGACCTCAAACTTCACAGCAGACAGTGACTAGTATGTAAATTCACAGAGGAAGATGTTAATAAAAATGGATGCACAAGTGTTTCTCTCAGGAGGGAAAGGGCTCCTGCAGTACTGCTGCTTGCAAAATTTTTTCTGCATTTGAAAAGAAAGTTCCAACAAACACAGTTATATTAGTTAGCTGGTATGTAACAGTGATAGGATTTGGTTGTGATTCGTTAACCTCAGAAATCCTGTTCACATGGGAGACTGAGAACTCGCTCAACCGTGAAATCCATACAGGTCAGCTGTGGACAAAAGGAAAACCCACTTCCCCTTGATCTCTACACATTGCTAAGTACAACTTGCGTGAAGGTCAAATTTAAAGCAGGTAAGTTATCTACAACAGCTGGAATGATGTACCTAACGTTGTTGCATATGCTAAGATTACTTCATTTCATTGCATTATAGTTTAAAATAGAGTTTTTTTAAGTACAGTTTTAAATCACTATTAGTAAGGTAATACTGCCAAGCAGACACTGCCTCCTTATTTTTAACTATTAATACAAATAATAACCTCTATAGCGATAAATGAAGGAATCTTTTTCCAGATGATTTATTCTTTGGATAGCAGTTTATGTAATGCTTATATTCCTTCTGTGACTCGTGAATTCCTGGCCAACAGCATGATTTGTATGTGTACGGGTTTCTAGGTCTAGGTCCTATACACTCATGGGGAAAATGTTTTACAGTTTTTTCTGTTAAGAAAATGATAAAGCCATAACAGAAAATAGAGCCACTGTAAAACATGCGTTACAGTATGTGGCAACTGGCCCGTGGAGACTCAACCCAGGTAGATTTCAGGTTAACAAATATTTGTTCAAGGCTATGTTAGTCAGACTACGGTTTCATAAACTCCTCATATTTTCTTTGTCACAGAGACTCATAGGTGTCAGCTAAGAAGCAAAAGGGAAACTTATTAACAGTTCCAGAAATATTTTCAAATGATGAACAGACTTCCACTGAGTTCCCATGTAAGCAGTGAGAAATGAAACTCTGATAAAAGAAGCATGATAGCCATTAACTAAAATGCATGAAGAACAGGATTTAATTTAGTATATTTTCTTAATAAAAGGCGACCTGCATAAAATTGTATTTTTTTTTCCATAAAAAGTTTCACTGGCTTTTTCAAGAGTAATCATAGAATCATTTCAGTTGGAAGAGACCCTCAGGATCACCGAGTCCAACCATAACCTAACTCCAGCACTAAACCATGTCCCTAAGAACCTCATCTAAACACCTTTTAAACACCTCCAGGGATGGTGACTCCACCACTTCCTTGGGCAGCCTGTTCCAATGCCTGACAACCCTTTCCATGAAGAATTTTTTCCTAATATCCAATCTAAACTCCCCTGGCACAACTGGAGGCCGTTTCTCTTGTCCTATCACTTGCTACTTGGGAGAAGAGACCGACACCCTCCATGCTACAACCTCCTTTCAGGTAGTTGCAGACAGCGATAAGGTCTCTCCTCAGCCTCCTTTTCTCCAGGCTAAACAGCCCCGGTTCCCTCAGCCGCCCCTCACCAGACTTGTGCTCCAGACCCTCCACCAGCTTTGTGACCCTCCTCTGCACTCTCTCTCTAGAACCTCAATGTACGGCTCAGTATTAAAAAGGTTATTTCACTCTAGCTTGTGGTCCCCAGTGGTAGCACGTGCTGGTGCCCACCAGTCCTGACACAAAAACACAGCACGTGGCACACCGAGCTCAGGCCCCTTGTCGCGCAGCCCACAGGCTGCGCAGCAGTGGCTGGAGGGCAGCTGCGGGTTTACCCAACCTGTAGCTGGGTCTGCGGGTGACTGCAGGAGCCCCAAGCCGTGCCTGCAGCACACACCTTCCTCCAGCCCAGCTTTGCCATGGTGTCCTCAGGTGGGAGGAACAACCTCTGCAGCCTGCTCTGTGGGACGGCCTGCCCAGCCAGGCACAGCTGGGGCCCAGGACGAACGCGGCCTTGCTCCATTAGAATAATGAATCACCTCCCAGAAACACACACTTACATGAAATGACTCCTTTCCTAACAAAACAGAACACAAGCTTGTGGTGAATCATTCCTTTCCTCTCCTCCTCCATCAAGGTAGAAGGTGAATGGTGGGGAACCTTATTATGGACTGAAATGAAACACAGCCAATGGAAAGCACATACCTACGTTCTTCAAGTTACCAAGAGTCTCCACCTGCTTTCCAATGGGAAAACCTGCATTATACTTATAAAACACAAATAGCATGTGGTGAAGGAACACGTTCCCACGTAGGTGACTAATATGACGATGCCACTGCTCTGCTCTTCCGCTGCAAGAGCCAACACTTCACACAAGGGCACTTTTTCCCTGAACAACCTGAATGTACAGATCACCTTCATGAACTCCTTTTGTCTTGTTACCAAACAATTCCTGTTTCAGTATTTAAGTTTTTGAGCAGTGTTTTTTATTTTCATCGAGTCAACTCAATGCTTTTTTCTTGTTGTATCCTTCGGCTCCAGATATGTTGAACAAGACCTTATACTGATATCTGGGAACTGCCAAACATCTGTGGTACACACATTCATCACAACGAGAACGAAACAGAAATTCCAACTTAAACTTCAAAGACTCAAGAATCCCTGAGACCCAGTTCTGCCTCACGGCTCCACCAACTTCTCTGTCTCCAGCTATCAGTGTTAATGGAAGACCATGACCATTTCCTTCTCTCCAGTCAGCAGTTCTCTCCACAAACAGTGCTATGAACCTGCATATAATTATCATTTACTCCTTAAAATTCCAGAATATTCATTCAAAAAGCCTAACAGTTCGTAATATAAAAAAGTGTTCCAGTATGCACGGTCAGCATGTGAGTACTTCAGAGATGCTCAGCTGCCATCCCAAGAGAGCTGAACACCACACTCCCTTTTCCCTGCAGTTTTCCTACCGCTGTGAATAGCAGAGGTAACACTACAATTCAAACTAAAGATTGTCTGGACTTAGTTACTGGTATACTCAAAATATGGATATAATCAAAGTGCATGTATTTTATCTTACAGCCACCTGTTGTCTCGTCCTTCCACTAGAGAATCTTAGAAACTCTTGCTTTGGATTTACAGCACCAACATTTGATAACTGCTGGTCTTCATATTTACCCACAGGGAACAGTAATTGTGCAGCATAGACAGTGAACTTCTTAGACTAATGGGAACAGACTCTTTGGCACCACTAAATATAGCTTTAGAGCAGAAGATTGCCAAACTAATATACAGGGTCCCATTCCCCTCCTCAATAATAGTAGGAGGGTACAATTCTCTCACTTAACAAGAACCTGATCAGTACATAATTATTACCAACCCTTTTTAATCAGCTACTAATTTTCCAGTTTAACAGGTTTCTTTACCCTTCACATGTAATGACAGTCCTAATTAATGCTTTTGGAAGAATGAAGTGAAAAAAAAAAAAAGCACATATTCTTATACATATTCTGGGCGGGTGGTGATTCTTATGCATATTCCATGGTTTCCAATGAACCTTCTACACCTCGGCTGATGAGACTAGATTGATTTAAGATACAAGATCGATGAAAACTCTGTTTCGGTTCCCAAAGAAAGAAAAATTGAAAGCAGGCATGTGAGAGCAGGACATGTGCTTAAACTATCTGAGCTGTGGAAGCAAATTTTCATCTCTCCTTTAAATGAGAGAAAAAAAAAAAGCAAGCTGCTTCCAAAAATTCCAATGGCTTAATCCTGCAACAATGACTCTTACAAGTACTCCCAGAGAATGGAAATAGAACAGTTTGCATGAATACATATTATTCACATGGGAACTGAGTGCAGATCGGCCTGAAGTTTTAAAGGAAAAATAATGGGAACACCTTTCCTGTGTTAAGGAATTTTATTCTCTAACACCTCCAAATAAGATTAATCCAATTCTCACAAGATCATGTCTTCAAAACAATTACTCCAATTACACCTGATAATATATAGTTTTTCTATCTACGCAGCTGATTCCATACCTGCTGTCATCAAAAGTAACTTTTTTATTATTAACAGTATATATAGTAACAGAAAGTATGGTCAAAATAACCTGCAATTGCTTTTCTCATTACCTGATTGGGTCGTCCTCCTATAATATTGAATCCTAAAGTGTCATTTTCTCGGTGTAGCATGATCGTTAATGGTTTGGGTTCTCCTCCCTAAGAAGCAAAAGGTGAAATATTATTAAAGAATACAGTCACAAAAATAAGATCTTAAGAGAAAGCACTAATATACAAAAGATTTTTAGCTGAAGGACATGTAAGATAAGGCTTAAAGGAAAATGAGGCTGAAAAGATAACAAAAGGCTTTGCAATGGGTAAATTAAAAAAAACAACCAAAACCACAAAAAACCCACACACCCACAAAAAAAACAAAAACCAGAGGAATGTCATGCACCACTGAAAAGTAACAGGTAACACCTGATTATCGTCAGGGCTGACCAGAAAAAAAAAGTGCAGGCTTTTGGTGGAAGGTATGCTCAGCACCACTGAAAAAAGTCAGAGCTCCAAAAATCTGGACGTTTCTAAAAAAAATAAAATCCTTATGTGTGTCAACATTTCAGACATTAAACATATAGGTTAAAATACACAACATTATAATTTTCAGACTCCAAAGTCATATCAGTACACATTTCATAGCAACTTTCAGGGATGATAAACACAGAAAATGAAACCCAACTCTTCATCCCAACCTTTCACTTCTCTCCCAAAAAGAAAAAATGCAAAACCATGACTGAAAAAAGTAGTTTTTTCCAAACAAGGTTTAAAACATAAAACAAACATGATTCAAAACCAGTGATGGAGACAAAGTTAAAAAATAAAAAGAGAAAGAAACATTTTCCTTCAGTGGAACAGTAAATTATTTTCTAAAAAAAAAAAAAAAAAAAAAATTAAAAATCAGCAAAAAATATTTGGAGGCTTTAGCACTGCAAGTTAGCTTATTTTACCTTGTTCACATATGACAATAGTTACGTCTCAGGAGCCATATTCCCCACAAAAAAACCCTGGTATTCCTCCAGCACAGTTAGGTGTTTGTGTTTGCCAGTCTCTATAAATTAGCCGATTAACATAAATTTGACACCTAAATAAGTTATACCTTTCTAAACATTCAAAACATAACACTTAACACTGAAGCCCACGTTTTATTAACTGTGACAGTGAAATGTTTTACTGCCGCGTGATGCATTTCATTTTAACGAAGTACATTTTTACTTTATCGATAGTTTTTCTTCAGCACCCTGGTCTCACCCGTCACTGCGGTTCCCGGACAGCAGCACCTACCGGCAGCGCTCACGAACGGCAGATGCTCCGCGGCTGCCCGGGGGGAGCGACGCCTCCCGCCGCTCCCCACACCGCCTGCCCACTCCTGCCAGAAACCCCAAATTTCTCTCCTCCCTTCTACAGCCTCTGCTTTTCTCGCACACCCCACTCTTCTTAACAGTCACTGCTGCCCCCCTTCATGTGACCTTATCCCACCTGTCAAGAGGTGAAGCAGATATATGAGCGCACCTCCCAGAGCCAGCAGCCTAAACCTCATGGATTAGCTAGCCAAACAAAATCAGGGAAAAAAAAATTAAATATTCAAGTCTCCAAACACAAAACTTCTCAATTCCACGAAGACACATGTTCCCAGGCATGCAGGTGTCCTGCGAACAGTGTCTCCTTTCCAATTTCCCGTGCAGCGGGTCAGATGCTCAGCACACTACATCGGTTCAGGAGCGAGTTTGGCTGCTCAGACCTTTTCCACTTGGGATTTTGCTTCCCGAGTGTCCGTGAAGATTCGGGTAAAAAGAAAAATTCTTTGCATTAAAACACTCCTCGCCACGGTGCTACCAGCAGTGACAGCCTGCACAGCGATCTTCCAGCCCGGAGTTAACGCTCCTAAAAAAAAAAAAAAAAATCAAGCCCTGCTATGGTGAGTTCAGCCAGCTCACCGGTGTTCTCGGATGGTTTACTCAGCCTAAAGGAAGCAAGTCGCTATCTGAGCAATGTCATCAGACCTGAGAAGAGAGCAAAGCACTGCACTGGTCTCTGCTATCAACAGCGTCAACTGTTACTCCATTCTACCAAACGAGAGAGACTTTGCCGACCATCGTTTCCAAAGTTTACAACAATATTATGCTCCAAATTTTTAAGAAAACTTCTCGGCTGCTCAAATAAATGTTAAAAGCCAGTTCCGTGTCCCTGAGTTTCTGCCAGTCCCAGCTTGAGCAAGCTGAGCAGGAACAGCAGCCGGGCCCCAGCGCGGCAGGGAGGCGTGATACAGGCACCCTGTCCCGAGGAACCGCGACCCGTCCGCCGGCTGCCAGACAAAGAGCGAAACGCTCTCCCGTCCCGCCCGGTTCTCTTCCTCTCCGGCCAAGCAACAGACAAGCCGCGCCCGGCCACCGCCGCTACCAGGCACCGCTGGTCTCACCACCGCAGCCTTTTCGGCCACCGAAGGGCGCCGAAATAGACACCAACAAGAAGCGAGTCCCCGGTCAGGGCTGGTGGCTCCATCTCCCCAGGGACGGCGACGGACGGGCAGAAGTGGCTCGCACCGTGCCGAGGATGCGCGGGGTGATCGGGCTGGCTCCCGGCGCGGAGCTGGGGACGACTGCTGGCCCCCAGGGTACACCGCTCGCACCACCACCTCGGCCGGTCCCTCTCAAGTCAGGCAGGGCGAAAGCAGGTCCGGGGAGAGCATCACTGGAGGGGCGCAGGCCGGGGCGTGCTGCTTTGCTTGCTCTCTGCGGCCACACTCACCTTGCCGGGCTGGCTGCCCGCCAGGTCCCGGGTGATGCTGCTGATGTGGCTCATGTACTGGCCGAACTTCGCCTGGTACCGTCGCGCCGTCAGCTGCACCTCGCTCTGCAGCGCCGAGAGCTGCGCCAGCAGCGACTTCTCCCTCCTGCTGCAGCGCAGGGCCTCCCTCTTCAGCTCGGGACCCGGCTCCGGGCTGCTGCCGCCCCGCAGCGCCCGCAGGCAGCGGTGCCCAGCGCCCGGCGCCGGCCGCCGCGGCTGCCCCGCGGAGCCGCCCCCCGAGCGGCCGGGGGAGCGCCCCCCCTGCGGCTGCGGCTCGGCGGAGCCGGGCGGCGGCGGCCCGTAGCGGCACGCCGCGAGGTGGGCAGGCAGCTCTCGCAGCCGCACGGTGCGGCCGCAGCCCCGCGGGCTGTAGTCGCACTTGACCTCCAGCTTCTGGACGAGGCTGCGGAGGGGCAGGACGGGGCGCAGCTCGGCGGCCGCCAGCGGCTGGCAGCGCAGCGGGCAGCGCCGCCGCCGCGCCGCCCAGGGCAGCAGGCAGCCGGCGCAGAAGACGTGCCCGCACGGAGTGGACAGCGGCTCCTCCAGCACCCGCCCGCACAGCTTGCACTGCAGCTCCGCCGCCACCGGAGCTGCGAAGCGCGACGGGTCGAAGCCCATGGCGCGGCTGGGGACCGCCAAACTTTCGGCGCCGCGGCCCCGGCCCGGCCCCGGCGGCGCTGGAGGCGCTCCCGGCGGGCGGGCGGTGGCGAGGGGCGGGCGGAGGAGCGGGGCCGCGCGGGGGCAGGCGGGCGGCAGCGCCGAGCTGGAGTTCCCAGCAGCTCCCCCCCACCTTCCTGCGTTAAGTCCCGCTCTCCGGCGCTACCGCCCCACGCCCAGCCCTGGCACCACCTCCGCCCTCCAGGGGCATCCTCGCTACGCGGCGGGGCGAAGAGGCGAGACGCGGGGATCCGCCGCGCCCCGGGCAGTCGCCACCCGCCCCAGCCTGCGCCCACCGCCCTCCTCCGTGCAGCCACTGTCCCGACGGCCGAGCTGTGCTCCCGGCAGGTCACTCGAACTGGGTCGGAAGATGACAGCCTGCAAAGCAGCGAGTCACTTAGGCTCTTCTGTTCCTTATCCGTGCCGGTAAATAACGCACTCGTGCGAGTACGCCTATTTCATCTCTTTCTAAAAGGCTTGCTCCTGTTTTGGGATATCCGGCACGGCACAGAAAGCCGAAGCCCCCGATACAAATGCTCTCTTAGTTGCTGCACCCCCCAAAAAAATACAGTCGGAATACCAAAATTGCTTGTAGAGCTCCCTTAAACAACAACATATGTATAAACAACAGTTTCATTTTTAAAAAAGCTAAAACATAGCAAAATCTGGAAACACATAGTTAGGATCAATAGCCAGCCTGGATTCTACCCCTTCATTGCTGCACAACCCACAACACACATTGAAACATGAAACCCCTAACACATTCTCCACATAACTTGGCTATTGAAAACATAGGGCCAGATTGCTGTCCCCCAGCCCTATGGAAAACCTCCCAGAGAAGAGGGAGATGGAGCCCTCCAAGGGGTTTCTTCAGTGGCCTCCTTCACGTGTGAGTCAGGCACCATCCCTTTTGGAAAGGACAGCAGCAGGTTTGGCCTGTCGAGACCCAGATCACAGGATATGTTCTGGACCGAGGACTCCTGAGGCAGAGCCAGGGTGTTTTCTTACCAGTTCTGCAATTCCTGTCTCAAACTCTGAATCTCACGAGCATCCCTCCGGGAAAGCCATCAGAGCTCTTGAGACCCACTAATGAATGGTTCTTTTCTATGACTAAGAAGACAACATGGTGACAATGCAACAGATACATCTCTTTTTCCCAAAGGAAAACTGTGAACATACCTGCTCCTGGAACCGTAACTGGGACCACGGACCTCAGTTACGTCTACCTATAATGTGCTTAACAAAAGTTTCTCAGCAGTTTTAAACATTAGCAATTGGCATTGCCTCACCTCTACAGATCCAAATATTACTGAGGAGCACCAGCAACCTACTATTTCTGACTTGCCACACAGAAACCCACAGTTTCAGTTGGATTACCATGGCTGTAAAATAAATAAACAAATGAACTGCACCATCAAGTTGTCCCTCAGCTTGGAGAAAATGCACTATGATACGTTATGCAATATTTCATTGCAGATCTAAATCACATTCTCTCACACACAAAAAAAGGCAATCAACCACACAGAGTAACTAATTATGCTATTCTTACTGATTTTTGATCATCTAGTACTTCCACTGATTTTAATTGCTTTGCTCATAGGGTCAGAATCAGTGTCATTCTGAATGTTATAGAAAATGATTGAAAAACAGCGTTCTCCTCATTGGTCTTTGCATTTAATTATTCATTTGCATTCTCTATTCGTCTATACCATGTCTTCTGCCCACATGTCTGGATGTATTTTCTTTATCTCCTTAAATGTGGCCTAGAACCTTAGGTCTGAACACAGTCAGTAACATCTACACCCATAAATTAAAATGAACAAAGAATGGGCCCAAACAGAGCAACATGATCGTTAAGCTGGTATTGCCTCTGTTAAACTGCTGGGGTGACACCTGGGGCTGTGGACCCTTCCAGGGTCCCAGATGCATTTTAGTCACCAGTATGAATGCAGCCAATGGGACAATGTAGCCAGGTTCGAGCCTCAAAGCCTTTAGATCTCTTCTAAATGAGGTGATTGATTGATTGATTGATTATTTAATTGATTAATTAAACAAAGGTTTAGGAATCCCATGATAGTCATACTTTTAAAAAACTTCTGGCCTGCTTTGGGCATTGGCGAAATGTCAGTGCACTGGCAAAATGGTTCCAAGTGGTTGTGCCTTTTCTCTGTTCCTCCTGGAGTAAGAAACTATCTTTATTTGCCAAGATGTCAGCATGGGTTTATATCTAAAGTAATTTTCCAGTGTAGGAACCTGTAATACAGACAAATGTACAAAACTCATCTAAAGGTAACAGCTGTCTGCATACCAGATCTCCTCAGAAATGGGTACGCATGAACAAATCCATACAAACATTACCAATGTGCTTACACGGGATTATTTGCACCATTGGTCCTACTAGTTCCCATGTAACCAGGAAACAAAAACCACAATCCTCATACTTTCCTAAATTGTGCTTAAAGAGACAACATAATTATAACCTTGTTTTCTCATCTGAAGTCTCAGTACCTAGAGCTCCAGGTTTTATACAGCCACTCCAGCCGTGGCTTCACTGCAATGGTCAAAGAGGGAGATGCAGATTTAGTGAGACGGGAGAGGCTGAGGAGCACAGGAACAGCAGTACCCTCTGGAACTTTTCCCAGGGCTGCGACAGTGCTGTACGGCTTCACCACTTGCACCGGGACTATGGATAAAATAAATGTGCAGTGGCTTGTCTCTGGGATAGTCTGCGTCTTCAACAGCTTCCACCAAATTCCCTTTTGCTCTACCTGGTAAAGCAGCAAAAGTCATTTGAAACAGGAAAGCACTTGCTTTCTTAGTCACACGTACCTAGACACACACACACACACACACTTTGAGGAAGGATTTGGTGGGGGTAGCTGCTGCTGAGAGAGTTCTTTATAGCATGGAAGCCTCCTGCTCCTGGGCATCAAAGACCGGAAGAAGAGATACTTCAAGTACAAAATCAAGGATTATTTCTGCCTGTAACTCTTGCCTCATCCTAAGAGGATCTGCAGTTTAAAGTGTGAACTAGACAGCTGTCCCAAATCTTCTGATGAAAGAATCCTAAGATAAGAGTTTCTCCTCTGAAATCCTGAAGGTAACTGGAAGGATCCTGACTACACTGAAGTCAATGGGGAAAATTCAGTGAACTTTAAAGTCACATATGTATTTTTGATTTTCCCCCCTCATTTTCATAATCATTTCACCCTATTATTCATCTGTAGTATTTCAAAGGAAGATTAGTTTTCCAGTCACACTAGTAAAACCATGTTACTATTTTAGACCCAAGAGGATTCAGGAACATCACTCTGAGAGCAGAATTTAGATCTGAGCATTTGCTATTAAAACCTGCTATCATCAGAAGTCTGGAAAGAATGAATGCCATTGCACTTTGGCAAAGAAAAGATTATAAGCATAAAGTTAGTCCATATAACTCGTACTTCATTGTAGGGAATCACTTCAGAAGGTTTTGTGTTCTTTTATTTTTAGGTCAGCAATCAATTCTTCTGCCCCACAGTTTATCATTGCAGCATGTTAAGAGAGTTGGAGGAAGAGTCTTGTTTGCTGGAACCTGAAATAGTATTTGTATTTAAGGAAAGAAACTTCCAAAAAACTGTGGACATACAGTAAAGAAATTTACGCACAGAAAACATTTGCGATCTATATTGTTCATTGGCACGAAGACACTATATAGTCTCTGTTTAACTACACTTGACATCAAATGTGTCAATAATCAACTTTGACTACTAGAAAAATGAGAACAAGTCTTAAAAAGCAGTAAGTAGGAGGTCTGGATTTTGGACCTGCTATATTTGATCCACTGAATACCCTTAAGCAAGTCGTAACTACTTTACACTTTTCACTTCACTCGCTGCTAATGCCACCCAGCAGAATTCACAGCACTCCACTGAAGTCCCTGTACAATGCCTGTCACTAACCGAAGCTGCCATGTTAAGGAACCAGTCCCTAGGGCAGTCAAAAGAAAAGTCTGCCCCTTCCAACACCAGAGGTGCGTAAAAGCACCTGCAGTGTGTGCTGGGCAGGCTGACCTGGGAGCTGTGCGCTGAGGTCAGCCCTGTGCACTGAGCCTTGCGGGGAGAGGAGAAACAGGAGCCGCGAGATTGCGTGTGATCGAAGAGTCGAGCTGTAAAAGCCAAATGCTCCTGAGCGTGCCTGTTAAGCCTTTTGGGAACTGCTGGAATTTGAGGATGCCATTGACTTTGGACACCTCCAGCAGCTGAACAGTTGTTTTTTTCAGTAGTACATTTCTATTTGGAGTCCCGGGGTACAAAGTCTACAGGTAGATATGGGCACTGAAAGGTGGCTTTTCCACACCTTCTTAGCAGAATATTTTAACAGTAAACAGTTGTGAGGGAGGAAACTGCTGTTATGCCTGTTCTACAGATTAGTAGGTAGATAACTGAAATTCTTTAGGTTCTGGGTCAAAATGGCTTACACAAACTGAAAATATGTGTCAGAGCCGAGAACTGACACTGCCCTCCTCTTTAGGAGACTATTGGCAAGGCAAGGCCTTCTCCTAAACTGGAAGCCGAGGTCTGCATGGTACATCTGTCTTTGACCAAGAAGTTCCTGATGGTCAGGAAGACCAAGTGGTGAGAGCAGGCAGTAGCTCAAACAGGGAGAGCAAAAGGAAAGCCGAGAGCTGTGTTCTGACCTCAGGAGGGGGTGGAGAAGGGGAATGCAAGCGTCTGGTCTGGAGGAGTGCATGAGGATATGCGCTTCTTTAAATCTCTATTGCAAACTGATCTAGGAAAGGCAGGAGAAGACTGCACACTTGACCCATAGAGCAAAACAGATCAATACAATTGTTCCAGGGTTGAGACAATGCTTTTTGTTAATTCTTTTGTTTTGTTTTGTTTTGTTTTCACTTATTCAGTGTTAAAGGAAAGCTATGTCTTAACATGGCAAGAAAGAAGGAGCGAGAAGTGAGGCGCAGGCTGAGAGAAAGCAGGTCTGCTGTTGTGTTAACCTCTCACACTTGTCAGGCCTGTACCACATCCCCACAGCCAGCTGGATCATCGCTCAGCTGCCTGGCAGCACATTCACTTTGGACCATGCTGGCTGCCGAACCCCTGCCCCGTGCTGCGCACCTGGGTCCAGCTGCAGCCCGAGCAGAAGGCACTAGCACTGGAGTAAATATAAAGGAACATGGGAGGTTTGCCTTGGGTGTTCCTACCACATCTCCTTTTCCCAACCCAACTCTTACAACCCTCAAATGTCCCAGTTTCTAAATTTGTCCTTGCAGAGCCAATCCACAGTGCACTCACCTGCTGCAGACACCTCCTCTCAGCACAGAGCTGCTCCCTAAGGGTATGCAGATATCAAAAGCTTTCTGTCTATTTCAGCATCCATTAGCTCAAGGAAAAAAAAATCTATGGGGATGATTTTTCACATTATGAAGCCTCAGCAGTTTCTGCCACTGAGCAGAGCCACTCACTGTTGCCAGGCTCACATAAGATGACAGAGCCCAAACTGGTTCAGAAAGGTGTCGCCTCCTTGCCGGTGGCAGTCCCTCCAGAGTAGGGTCAAATCCTCTTGCCCTTGCAGTACTTGATCAACCAGCAAACACACAGTGGCAGTTCCTAGGGCTTCCTGTTCAGGCAGTAAAATTATTTAAAAATCAAAGATGGAGTCACCTTGCCCGATATCAGTAAAATCAGGTGCATCACAAACTGAGATAGAAGCAGAACTTTGATTCCTAACCTTTGGCTTTCATAGGTGTTCAGATTAGTAGAAATGCTTCAGGATGTTACCAGCCTTCTGGCTTTTGCATGTCATTTGCCGGTGTTATGTCGCACAGCGTTTAGAAAACTGCCTTTACCGATATATTTAATGGTATTAGCTTGAACAACTACTGGTAAGAGAGAAAAGTAAACCATGTTTAAAAACATGCATGAAAAGTTCAGAGTGAAAGATGACAAACTAAAAAGAAAAATTATGGGAATTTTGTGGTAGGATTTTCAGAACTCTTATGTAAATCCATGTATTTAAGCCTTTGAAATTAAATTTAAATATCATTGCCACCAGAATGTGGCTGGCCTTAGTCTAAGCCAGGCAAGCAGCGTGAAAAATGTGTGCAGAGTATTCTGATTACTTTACACATTTTAAAATTACACAGATGGGAAAAAAAACTATAAGTAAGTAAAAGAAAACAAGACAAAAGTGAAAGAAACCATTTAAAAATGGTAGCTAAAATATAATTACAATCAGTGCATGGGAATATGGGAACCCATGCACTGTTTCAGTGTTATTAGCTTCTTACCAGATGCAGTACAAAAAAAACAGGTTGGAAAAAGGAAATGAAAAATTAATATCTTGGCGTTCATATGGGCCTTAAGATGAGCATATAAGAATATACTTCTGTTTCTTTCATGTAATCTATTTGTTCATTATACTTACTGTAATTTATGCACTTTGGAGTGTTGTCTTCAACCCCATGTCTGTTGTCTCCATGTACAAAACCGGTTAAACAAAAACAGCCAAGGAACAATTTACTCTGTTGGTATTCCTCACATATGAAAGCTGCAATACTCACTCCAAATATATAATTGACCCCAAGGCCAGTTCCTTTGGGACCCAGCTTACATTAACACAAATAATGTAGTGCTAAAAAAGAAAGATTTCCTCATATAATAAAGTATTTTAGTGCCCTAGCAAACATGATTCCTAGATATACTTTACTTCTTCCATTAGAGACTTACAACATTAATGTCTTGTGTTTGCATTTGACGGTAGAAATAATATGGAGTAACAATTTACAGCAGTAAATCTTTAGATAAATCAGCATAATATAGAAGCAAATATTATAAGCATTGAGAAAGTATGCTTTTGGATTTCGTAATTTTTCCAACTATTGATGTGTTTAGCCTTTTTTTCCTCTGAGTCTTATTTTCCTAAAGCTACACTTTCACAAATTACTTATTAATGAGTCTGAATTAAAATACATACAATTGGTTATTCCACAAGTAAACTTAAACCAGCTGAATGGCTTGTATTTTATTTTACTTATAATTAGGATTTATTTAACTTGTCTCGTGTGGAGGACTACTTTAACCAGTTATTGTAAAAACATATTTAGGGCATTATTCTTTCCATCAGCATTTCTTGTTCACCATCCCCACTAAAAGCAGACAGAAACTGCTCAAGTTTGTGATTTTTGTCTCGTAGGTGAATGAGATTTGCTGTTATTTCACAAGGCCTCCCTGCTTGCCCTTGGCAAGGCAAGAAATCATGATGTCCTCTTAGAGACAGTGGCTTTTTACAGTACGTTGGGTAACACCTGCAAGGGAACAGCACTAAAGGGACTTCAGGGAGCTGGCATCATGCTCCGTGATCAATTGATCGATACATCGAATGATGCTTTCTGTCCCCTTCCCTCTTCCACACCCCAAGGCAGGTGGAGGGCTGCCCATGAGCCTGCGACCGTGCTGCTCGGGGGCTTGCCGAGGGAAGAGAGGTGGTACTCGTGGTGGTGGACATACCCACGTTGGCCAGAGGACCTCAGCAGAACTACTGAATGCAGTTTTCCTGGGAGCTTTGGGTGGTGGCTGCGTTTTCTGGTGTCCAGTAACAGCAGGGTTTGTGTTGCAGTGTCCTTCAGCAGGAAAGGGCTGTGCCTCCAGAAGTTTGCCAGGTTTTATTAAACTTCTAAGATCTTTCTGTCTCCTACAGATTAGTCAGTTTTGGTTGATAGAAATGAGAAGCTCAACTAACATTAAAGAGGGGACCCAAATAGTTATGCATGCACACAGGGAAGGCTCATGCCACATCTCCTTTTCTCAGGAAACCAAACTAAGAAGCAGATTTAATACAACTAATAAATTCATACAGGTAAAGCCACAGTAAAGATAAGGTGGCTGTTTATCTTAGTACTTGAGGTAGTGCAGTTTAGCTGAACATCTAAGTTCACAAAAGATGTTGATCTCTTCTGTTTCTGGAAATGTCAAGAGTGCTGAATTAGCAATTTTATACTTCATGGTTTAATAGCTGTCATCCTAACAAGACCAAAAATGGAAAAGAGAGAGTTTACTTCCTGATGCTTGAAAACTTTTTTTTTTTTTTAATATTTTCAGTTTGACCAATAATTTCTACTCATCTACTTGTGGCAGACTCAGACCTGAAGGATCAGAGATGGCACATTTAAAGCATATTTGGACAAGTTAAATCTACATTGCTCCTAAGCTGCCTATCATCACAGATTCATGAAAGTTAATTCTGGTGTACTAATGCAACTTTCTAATGACTACCTACTCCCTCACTGAGGATTGACATGTACAGCCTGATAGTCTTGTTATGGGGTGTTTTGTCAAAGTGCTAATACAGCTCCTACCTACTGTGTTACCTCATCACTATTTTGTAACCTATATGGGTTTTCAAGAAAGAAGCCCAAGTTTTAGAAATGCTGAGTAGCCAGATGGTTCAGTGACATCAACAGGAGATAAAAGTGGTTAAAATCAGGTGCACTTTTAGAAAGGATGAATGTGCTTTTTCTTTATACCTGTTACTATTGTCCTGTTCAGCCCATCCAGGTGTATTTTATGGCGCTGGTTCTTTTCACCCTTTAGCTGTGTTATAGCTGCATCAGGTTTGGCTTCTATCAGAAAAGATTCAGATCAATAATTTAGTGTAAGACTCTGCTATTATAATAACTTCTAAGAGGCTCCTCATCTAATTGAAATAAGCTGGATTTGGCCCTTGGTTATGTTTTAAAATTAATCAAGTCACAGCAAAATTTTTTATAATAATTTGATATTTTTCTCTCAGAGTTTTGTCTTTTAAATAGAAACACAAGATACATAAGCTGACATTTTGGAGAACTGAGCATTTCAGCTTAAATCTAGATGGCAAGTGTGTTATCTGGTCTATGCAGAAGCATGGCTTCAAATTTATTACAGCTCATTTTAAAGCCAGAAAATTTGCCAAAATTAATAACGATTCAAACTGTAATAAAAGCTGCAGTCCTTGATAGATAATACATATTAATATACCATCAGTATAAAATGTCAATTTAAATTCACTGATACCAGTCTTCGTCCCATAAGAACCTGAAGCAGCATGAACAGCTTCTGATAAAGGCTTCCGTGTCAAAATAAAGCAGTATGGTGGTAGGGATGAGGAGAGACACAGAAAGCACCTTTATCCTTAGCAACCAGACTTTAAAGTTTCCAAGTTTTCTTGATCTCTACAACATCAGAATTTATCTGGCTGTGTCTTTGTGCAAGCAGTGATTCAATGCTGGCTCAGACAAAGTCCAAAAGTGGCAGTCTCCTCTGAGGGAAAAGTTAGGTGAACATGGTATTTCGGCAGCCTGCATATTAAGAGCTACTCTATTCCCAGGCTCTCCGGAGAGGACATCAGTGAGATCAGTAAGATGTCATCAGATCTGATTTTGTACTGTTTGGGAACTTTGAATTTCAGTACATCACTCTTCACACTGGTTTTGCGAACATGACATCCCGAGATTCCTTAACAAATGGTACCAGCCCTCAGCAACACCCACTGCCTCCAAGCAGTGTGATTCAGACAAGTAGGAGCTTTTCTTTCCATTAGTGCCACTTTCAGCTTCATTTTAGCAATGAAATGATTCCCTCCTTCCCTTCCCACACAAATAATCTCCTAAAGAAGTCCAGCTTTTAGCGATTAAAAGCATTTTGCAGAGGCTGGCTAACCCTGTTGCAAGAACTGTCAAGAGTGCCAAGGCCAGGGGCAGCAGAGCTCAGGGCTGACTGTCATTATTACTGATTCTGCCACTGACGTGCTTTGAGATCTTTAATAAGTTAATTAACCTCTGTGACTCAGTGTAAGCACGGGTGTAATGCACGTAGTAATGCTTAACATAGAGTCCTGCAGATGTAAGGCATGATAAAAGGCTAGAGGACTATTATTGTTACTAATGATCATTAGTTTGAAATCATAGTCAGGCAAAACCAAAAATAACAAGGCCATTGCAATTAGTTGAAAGGTAGGGTTTTGATATTTAATTATCATTAAAAGGGTACATGATGAAAAATACATTACGTATTTTCAATGGTACTATTTAGAGAGAGAGAGGAGAAATAACTTTGTGGGATATCTGCAATAATAGCTCTGAAAAACGAAGATCACTCAATCTTCTGATTTTTTCTCCCAGCACACAACTTATTTTTCCTACTGTGTTGGTCGCTGTGGCTGTTAGAGTAAGTCTATTTTCATATAATGTGATGAGCTTGTGCACTGAAAGATAACAAGCCACAAGTCTGTAAGTTTATCTCTACTTCTGTTGTTGCTGTTATTGTTCTTACCATGCTTAATGCTAATTATATGTGTTATCTAGAGAACCATAGGTTTGGGTCAGAGTACTTTTGTCCTGTGTGCTGCACAAGTACATTAAAAGACATTCATGATCTCAAAGAGACAGCAAAAATAAGCTGACATCTTTACACAGCACAATTGGTTATATTTCCATTTCTTTTAAACATTGCCCCTGGGATATAATTAGAGAAAGAAAAAAAAAATCTCTTACATCAGTTAAGATATTAGTGATCAGAACTGCATATTGGCAGTCTCAAAGAAGACATTCCTTTCCAGCTATCAAGATTTTTCCTCTATTGACTTGTATCTTTCAGCCTATCAAAGAAAAGTTTAATTTGTAGCTGTAATCCTGATCCTCCAATGAATCATGTTTTCTTTTGAATGCAAAGGGCGTCTGTCTGGCAAAGTTGGCAGCCTGATCTCCATAAATATTGTTCTATTGATAAAAAGAAGAATTGGATATAGGGACTATCCAAAATAAATATTTTGCAGGGATCCTGAATGTCTGAATACAATGGAGCAAAAGAATGTTATCACGTTTTAAACAATTCAGACATAAGCTGAAATGAGTGTTAGTTTTAGTTGAAAAAGTGTCAAATACAGTTTTGCCCCCTTTGTTTCATTGAGGAAATCAAAATGGACACCTGTTTAGGAGTTGCTTTTTTCTCTTTTGTCATGTGTAGGGATTTGCCATTGATTTTGTTGGGAGCAAGTCTAGGCTTCTTAGTTTCTGGGAGATTCAAACCAGGATTTCAATGAGGTATTCAGAAATACCAGCCTGACGTGTTCCTGCCCTTTGGGTGGAGGTGGATGGAAAAAGAGCCCTCGTGCCCTCCCTGTCAGGAGCCTTTGCAGGCTCGCGGCAGACGGGCAAGTGGAAAATCAGCTGTGCCTCGCAGGCAGCAGTCAGGCTGGGCTGCCCCAGGATCAAGGGAAACCTAATTGCCCCCCCTTCACCTAGGGAACCACACAGGCACCATTTCTCCCCAAAATGTAGTCCCTGTGGAGGCTCTTCTGGCATGACGCACCTCCCCACAGCCCCCTGGCAAGGCTGTGCCCCCAAGGATGAAAGACACGCTGCTGGCACAGCTGCTCCTTTCTGCCCCTTTTGCTCCTACAAAAGCTGCTTACACGAAGCAGAAAGGGTGCACAGGAGGAGGAGGTGAATGTGGAGGATCGTTGTGTGAGAAGTCCTCAGAAGGGCTTACGAGAGGTGTCCCAGCACCGTCAAGTCATGGCAGAAAACAGGCTGACACAGGCATGAGCCGGCTCGCGCTGAAATCAGCGGGACCGTCCCTCGGTGTATCCAGCATCGTCCTCCTGCTGTTCTTTCCAAATGGAGCAGTGGGGAAACTCTTCTCATCAGAGACTTTTTCTTCTTATCAATGAATTACACCACATTGCTGTTGAAATGTATAGTCTATGAACAACAGAGGACAGATATTTTTATTGGCTCATCTATTTAAGAAAAGAGACTCCTGTCATCAGTTCTGAACTGTATACTAAAATTTGAGGATAACATATGACCTAATATTTCTATTTCTTTGTCCTGTAACTCACAGCGCTGCTGTGACTGCCATGCAAGGGAATGTTTTTATAGCATATGTGACAGATATACCAAGACTGGCTGATTATCTGCTTCCCTCTTCCTATGAATCATTCCCCTTTCCAGACAGTATACCTCCTGAAAAGGTGACCTGTTTTAAATTTATTTAATTTTTTTTTAAAATGCATTTTTACAATAAAATCATAATAAAACAATATTTCTGCAATAAAAAGAACAGCATTATTGACTTGGAAGTAGATTCCTTCGTACTGGAATATCAGGCTGAGCTTACCTTTTTGCTTATATTTTAGGTCATGGAGAAGATTTGTGTCTATCAGCTTCCCTTGCTATAGGCACATTTCTGCACTTTCACCCTTTCAACATTACAAGAAGGGTCTACTACTTTTTAAAGAGAGTTGTGCAGTTAAGTTTTCTCTACCATTTGTAGGAATCAACCTAAGGTCCTCTTGGCACCGAGTCTTAAACTTGTATTAGTTGCTAAAAAAATCCAAACAGTGATGGACAGAGATGGCATTCCCCTTTGTGTTGACCCAAAAGTGTTGTCTTACCGTTCAAAGAACATTTAACAAAACTCAGAGAACACCAAGGCAGGCAATTCCCCCATCATGCGGAACACACCGGTGTTGCTGTCAGAGCCACTGAAATGCCCGTTTGAAGTCGTGCACGGTAGAGCAGGGCTCAGCGCCAGGGCTGGGGCTAGATCTGGTCTACCGCCCTGGGCAGCGGTGGCCTTGCCACACACTGCAGCACAACCTGGCCCCTGTGACCCTGCCACGGCCTGCTCCATCTCTGCCCCACCAGGAAAGACAATAGCTTCCAGGCTGTGCTGCTTGCACAAAGAAAGAGCACACCTGAGGAAGAATAGGATAGGATAGGATAGGATAGGATAGGATAGGACAGGACAGGACAGGACAGGACAGAATAGAATAGAATGGAATAGAATGGAATAGAATGGAATAGAATAGAATAGAATAGAATAGAATAGAATAGAATAGAATAGAATAGAATAGAATAGAATAGAATAGAATAGAATAGAATAGAATGGGTTGGGTTGGGTTGGGTTGGGTTGGAAGGGACCTTCAAAGGTCATCTAGTCCAACCCCCTGCAATGAGCAGGGACATCTCCAACTAGGTCAGGTTGCTTAGAGCGCTGTCCAGCCTGGCCATGAATGTCTCCAGGGATGGGGCATCTACCACCTCTCTGGGCAACCTGTGCCAGTGCCTCATTGCCCTCATTGTAGAAATTTTTTTTCTCATGTCTAGCCTGAGTCTACTCTCTTTTACTTAAAAGCCATTACCCATTGTCCTATTGCTACAGGCCCTGCTAAAAAGTCTGTCCCCATCAATAATTAGCAATAAAGAACCACTTGTAAAAGGAGTTAAGCAAAAACACAAGACAAAGAAAATAAATAGTGGTTCATGAAAATGTCACGTGGCCAGTAACAACCTAAGAGAAACACAGTTGTACTTGTTTCGGTGCCATCTGCTAGTCTGCAGGTCTTGGAATCTGTGTGCTAACCAAAACACAGCTCCCTCTCTTGGCTCAGCGATTTAATACAATTGCTTTTGGATACACGACATTCTCCAAAGTAACCACTGTGCTGCAAGTTACAAAAATGCCTTTCTGGTGTATCTGTCAGAGGCCTTCTAAGCACAAGCTGAAATTACTGGAGAATTTTGCTTCAAGTCAGACAGTGTAATACGGATCTCTGCACAACCATTTTTGCCTTGTTCACACTCCTCTTGCTCTGTTTTCTGCTCCAAGTCTTACAACTAGAATTCCTGAAATTGGAATGTGGGGAGAGGCTTTTGGTAAACATAAGCAAAATACTGGTTAATCTGGGAGAAACTTATACTTCATTTAGTTCTACAACATTAAATTTAAGAGGTATAATAAACCATTTTAATCTGGAACTGCAACTGTTTTCTAATGTTTTTTCACTGAAAAAAGAGTTTTGTACCTGAACAAAGAGTTACACCCCAAGACAAAGTTTTAAGGCTACACTTGCCATTATACCATGAAGCCACTGCAGACTCTATATTAGTGTGGCCCTGTGTTTATTCCTTAAACCTGGGGAAATATGCCCATTACTTTGCAATGCTCAACTGAAGCATGGTTTAGAAGGACTAGATATTTTTAATCCTCTTAAAATGCACTTCATATTGAGAAGAGTATATGCAGGAATTGAGCATATCTTTCTGCTATTAAAATCATGCGTAATCCTTGGAGAAAACACAAAGCTGCACTTACAAATGGTAAGAACTGCCTAGCCACTGACAATAGTTATTGATACCTCCATTAATTTGCCTTACAATACTAAATAAGAAACCTAGTAAATGAAAATAGGTATTTAATACTGCTTTTCTTTTAATGATTTCTTATATATATATATATAATATATATACATACTACCTTTGTGGGGAAAATGCAATGAGAGCACTGCGTTGGTAAATGTTACATCAGAAATGCACAAAACAATCCATATTAAATGCTTTTGGTCCTGTGTTAGAAGAACAGACCCCCATCCAGCTGCCTAAACCTTGGCCCCTGGTGCCACTTGCATGTCCTACCATGTCCCACCTGGTACCTCGCCTGTCTCTCATGCCAGGGAACGCAGGTTCCCAAGGGTTCACAGCCAAACCTGGCAGCCCCTTGCAAATGTCCTGAATATATTTTGCCTCTTGGGAAATGTAATCAATCTACTAATGATTACACATCTAATTTACTTCTTAATACATCCTTAATTAGCCTCTTAAAAACATCTCAAAATAAAAAGACCAGCTTCTTGCCTACACCTGCTATTTAGCCCTTCTGAGTAGAGATGCAGTGCTTTGGAGTTTGCTCAGAGAGAAGCTCCCACAGCTGTCACAAATGCCACCATATTCAGCAGAAAAGCTTTGTTTAGTTTCAGTGAGCTTTGAACAGAGTTCACCAAGTCATTATTTCTCCTAAAATGACAACTAGAGGCCTTAGCTGAGACTGACAAATACAGAATGAGAGACAAGAACTTCCCCAAAAGTGTTGCAAAGCAAAACATCACATAGATGTGACGGAGAGTGGGCAAACAAACTGCATTTTTAAAAAATTATACTCAGTTTATAGATTTCGTTTCTACAAAATAAACCTATGTGGTGGAATCCCAGAAAGTAGCCTGCTGTCCCTAGCTCCCAGGTCAGCATTTTAACTACAAAGACATTCTTCTTCACCGATCAGTTGTGAGATAGGTAACAGAGATTAGGTTAAAGACCATTATTAAGTGCTCAGGAGTAAGCAAATGCGTGACCTAACGCCCACACAACTTTTCAGCAACAAGGATGCCCTAGGATGCCATCTTTCATCACGCGCTCATGTCCTTTTTTCCTTTCCACAGGTCTTCTCTCAGTGCAAAAAGCTGGCTGTACTCAATTAATGAGTAAAAACACACAGTTTTATTTTCCCTCCATTGTTCAGTACATGGCCTAAACTGTCTTTCTTCTCCACTGATGAAGCTGTGCTGTAAAAGTAGGATTATTCAGATCCTCAAGAGCCCTTTACAATGCCTTTCACTCAGCGTGTTATGTGCTTTACCGTCATTCATGACCTAGTTTCACAAAGCTCCTCGGAGACACAGACTTTGTATTTTTCCCATGTTTCAGACTTGGAAATGCAGTGCAGAATGACTAATGTCAAGTCAAACAGCATATGCACGCCTAGGGCTGCAAGGTCCTTGGGTGTGCTCTGGGAGCTTGGACAGGGAGACATATCATCTCTGCAGACTTTAATTGGTGAACTCCAGCCAGTTTCTACTGAGAGTTTTTGATCCAGGGTATTTCAAAGAGGTGTCACTCGGCCAAAGGTAAATTTTCATGGTGACAGTAAAAAGCAAGCTCCTGATATAAGGTTTATCTTTTTGTGAAACTTCATATCCCAGTTCCAAATGTTAGAAGACACTACAACATTTAAAATAAAAGGCACTGTGCAGTTTCGAGACAGGTAGAAATATATTCTTTATCTCATACCATCATGGTCAAAACCAGCAGTACAGCTTTAACTGGAATATTATTTGGGGGGGGGGGGGAAAGTTAGATGGAAAATTTCATTCCAAAAGGAGAAATTTTGGAAGAGTTGTGAGTTGCTGAAAGCACGGTAATTACAATAGGAAATGTGCAACCTCAGGAATATGCTACTGGCCTGACTGCAGGCTCACAGAGCATCCAAAACAGAGACGTAAGATTAAAAGAAGTATGTTCTAAGACTGAAAAGAAAGGAAGCCACAATAAGAACACCTACGGAAATAATGCCTTTCAATAAATAAGGCATGTTTTACAGATTATAATCCCGAAGAACATTGTCATTTGTATTTCTCTGATTATTCCTACGCCAGACTTGTGGCACCATGGAAATATCCTTTTCTTGTTTTCCACTGCCAGCTTGTATGGAAAAACAGCTTGCTGGTTATATAAAATGGAGGTTATCAGCAGTATTGCTAATTAACAGTGTAGTTGCCAGCTAAAAAGTTAAACTCTGACAAATATGACCTAATGTTACACAAATACGCTTCATCAATCACAGTTTAAAAAAATACACAACAGCCAGTATTTTCTTTGGACTGGTAATAGAACCTATTGGCAGTTAGTGTAATTAAAGGCTAGTAAGCAGATTAAAATGTTTGGGGGGTTATAGCCTTGTCGTCTACAGAGAAAGGATGAAAATGTGCTTAAAACACCACAGCTTTGAACTGGTAGTATTTCTGTTTGTTTATAAGGGGAAGAGTTTAGTGGGAGCCCAAGGATCTACAGGCAAATCCAAGTTCAGTGTGGGGAGATCTCAGGTCTCTGGGCACTGTCGGGTTTTTGGACTTCTGATGGACACTTGCTATGGCTGGCACTGGTCTTGTGCTGCAGTATTGTCATCCCCCTGGGTATCTGCGTGGCATTGGGACATACAGAGCTACTATTTCTTTGTCCCATTGTGTCCCATGAACTTTGGAGCAATTGTGGAATGCCGGTAGTGTGGAGAAGCCTGAAGGGCTGTTCAGGAGATGGGCTTGTTGGGCCTCTTCCCTTGAAATGGAGGGAAGTACAGTTCATTTGTTTAATTTATTAAGTGCAATTTTTTTTGAATGATGGCTTGTAACAGATGGGAGCTGAAGAGTGCAAAGATGAACAGGGATCTTCAAAAGCAACCCAGAATGAGACATTCAGCAGATTGTGTTCTTAGGCTTAAATGCAAGGAATAAAGAGGAAAAAAAAATCTTGCATGGGAGAACTCACTTTAGTGATTTAATGAAGTTAAATCAATGTTTTTACAATTCTGTTTAAAAAAAAATCTAATGGTGAAGATGAACCAAACATTCTTAAATATGCGCTCTGAATGCCATTTCCCCACATGACATACAGGAGAATGTATTGACCATTTTTTAAATACTGTCAGAATGATGTTACTCATCTATTTTAGTACAGACTCAGTAAATCAAGGATACATTTCACAGTAATATTTATTTAAGCAGCAAAACATTACTCATTGACATAGAGAACTAAAGTTCCATTTATACTCAGCAATTTATCATTGGACTCACTGGATTCACATACCATCCCAGTAAGATAAGGAGTACTATGAAAAAAACCCTGTTACTTATAAAAAGGAAAATAAAAATCTGAATATTAAGTAGACTGCACTACTCTCTGAGTTTTTGGTTTAATATTGGCAAAAGCGAACAGCGTTATAAAGGCAGAGCATGCTACATGAAAAGAACACGTCTGGAAGAAATGGTAGTGATAATAGACTATGAACCTTTCGTGAGCCCCATGACTTCAGTGGCCTTTGGATGAAGCCCAGAAAAAAAGCTACATTTTTATATGGCAGACAAATTTGATAAAGGCAGTCTGAATTGGAAACAAAGAAGTTATGGGGAGCTATGCAGAGTAGACCATGAAGCAGAAATAAACCGTATTTGTATAGTCAAAGGAACAAGTATAGTAATTGCATTCACTCACGTTAAATACATTTGACTGATTTCCATTTAAGAAAGTTTGAGCTAGGAAAAAAAATAGGAATCAGAACTTTAAAAAAATCTTCAGGATCTGGGTTATACATCTAAGATGAGCCCTGCAGGCACCAATGCCTCTATTATGCTTGGCGTTTGGCCCATGCTTTGTATTTCAGTTGGGTTTCATTAATCACAAACTCTCAAGGGTTTATAACTTCTCCCTCCTTTCCTGGGATCACCTGGCCAGCTCCCCAGTATGCTTCCAGCACAGCTGAGGTCCATGAAGTGCCACGTACAAACCGTCTGGCTCTTCATGCCTCCTCATAAGCATGGGAAAGATCCACTGTTTCCACCAATGTAGGATGGAGTCTGTGGTGGAAGAGGTTTCCCATACTCGTGATGAAATTGTTCCTGCTAAGTTGGCTACACACCAGAAAAATGCACACGAATGTGTAGTGTGGGTTTAGAAATACAAGTGCAAAGCTGCAGCGCCAAACCCCCGTAGGAGCTCTTCAGATGCCTTGAATTTTTGCTTTTTCCCAGGATTGTTTGAATATTATGCAATTATCCAAGGGAGTGATTTGATCACCAGGAAACACAGTGAATCCCTCTCTTTTTTTCCAGTAAGGTTGTGATTTGTCCGACCTTGTTTTCAGCTTCAACAGGAGACATCCTATCCAGATTCTAGAACAGCCACCAGATGGGGAGCTGGGGTACCCTTTAAGGGCCTGAGCCATATAGGTGCAAGTTGGGGGGAGAAATTCAAATGAGCCTCTTATTTAATCATCATTAAAGAAGTGACTAGAAAGGGAGGAAGAATAGTAGTGCGTGATGCCTACGTGGAAGGGGGAGTCATTGGCTGCAAATGCCAACCAGGTTGTACTAGTTGCAGCAGTAAATGTCAGATTTAAGACACATTTCATTGAACAGCAATTCTTTTATCTACATATTAGGTATTTTCCTGCTGATTGTTTGATTCCTGAGCAGGGACAGATTATCTTGCAGTAGCTGTAGTTTCTCCCACACCAGAGGCCTTCCCTCTTCCTTCTGTGGAGATCCTGGCTGTCCTGCAGGGACAGCAGGGACCTGGGTAGGAAGATGTGAGAGCACAGCTCACCTTCTGTTGTACTAGCCTAGAGACCATTTCCTCCCTTTTCTGTCCCACTGCTGATTGATGCATTTGCTGTTTTCCCCAGGTACTGGAAGAGGCTGTGGACAGAAGAGAGGAGAAGAGACAGGAAGGAACAAAAGGAGACAATAAATCTGAAAAAAGTTGCTTTATACCTCAGCAGATGCCCAATAGAGTTGGTACTGCAGTGTCAAGAGCAGCTGTGTTGTCACAGTGCTTTGGCCAGCACGCTATTCTGTCTGGTAATTCAGAACATCGGTGAGCTTAATTTAAGAGGCTCCTTGCTTGCCTTACTGGTTATCTCAAATTCCTTTCTGGGGCGTCTATTTTTCCTCAGGCACCACAGAGGTAACCCAGATATGTACCAGATTTTGGATTCTGCTTCAGACTCTAGCCACCTTGTTTAAGGCTTTTAAGTCTCTTTGAGGATCTGGCTGTATGTAAGTGGAGAAGAGCAAATAGCATCCTGTATTTGTGCACGGGTGCCAAACAAAGGCCTTATTAGTGATAACACATGGCTGCTCAAGAACATCTCATGTTATGGGGTCAAGATTTGTTGGAACAAAGTCATGCTCCCCAACCTACTGCCTATGAGGAACTTTTTCTGAAGAATGTGAACAATGACTTAGGTGTCTTTAGAAACAAACATGAATGGCTAAACCAGAACATTATTCGTAAGTAAAAATGAAATTTTGTCTATGGTCTTTCTTCTTCAGGTTTCTGCAATGATGTTTTCTTTTACCTCCTCCTCTAAAAATGGTGCATCATTTGTGATGCACAAGCAAGCTGCTTTCACAGGCAAACAGGAAGCAGTGACTCTGGGCACACAGTAAAAAATGATCAAGATAGAATTGCCAAACTGCCATAATATTCTACATATTATGCATTAACCTGCTTTAACTGTGAGGCAAAACACATGACACTAAACTAGTCTAATCACGGTTTGAATTGGCACTCAGAAACAACTGTGAACTGAAACATGGCATGTGTGTAGCAAACTTTACAGAAGTACCTATGACAAAAATTATGTTTGCAAACACAACACATTTGGACAAACATCTAGGAACAAAATACTTGAATAATTATTAAATGTTATTCAAAGCATTGTTGATATTATATTAATATAACTTGTAGGTGGGAAGAAAACACGTTGGGCCTTATTCCACACCTAGTTAATTAACTTAGCCCAGGAATAGCACAAGTTATGTTATAAATAACTTGCAGATAAACTGGTACAAAAAAATTTCTATTTAATTGCCACAGGAAAAAAAAAAAGAAGTACACTGGATCAAAGGACTGCTTTGCCCAGTCATTGACATGTAGTCTCATCTTTCATATTTAGGTATCTATGTTTTCAACCAGTGGTCAACTCAGCACCCGTCCACAACTGTGGTTCCCATCCTTCATAATAACCATCTTAGGAACCCTCACAACAGGCTCGGCCTTGGCAGTAGACTAAAAGAAATACTCCAGAGACCCCAGAGGAAGTGTTGCACCTTTGTCAGTAGGGTTCACATATGTAAGTATGTATGGAATGTGGAAGAGAAAATCTTAGTGTTTTTCTCTCATTCAGTGTGTCACATTTTGGGTGGGATTAGATGCAGATGCATTACTGTAGAGCTAGTGCTACACTTTATCTTTCACTATGTTTATTAGTCCTGAATTAAATCCAGCCTGTTTTCTGTGTTGTCAGTCATGTGTCTGACTGGCTGGATGGGTTTGGGTTTCATGAGAACAGGGTTTGCTTTATTTTGGAAAGGAAAATGAGGCTATGAAAATCTTTGAGGACAAAGTTTTGCTATGCAAGTTAAAATTATTGACAGAAATATTTTATTTGCTAGCTAAAGCTGAATTTTTCATGTCCTACTTTCTTATTTAAGACTCTTGCATGCACAGCATTTAATTTAGTTTTTTTATTGGAGAAAGAAGGACATGTGTACAGCAGTATAATTATTTAGAATGAATGTTCAAAATTTTATAAGATCATTCCTGCTATTAACTCAGAAATCGTTTGATCAAGGATATAATTTTAGAAATAGTTAAATAAATGCTGAGTAAGCAATGAAATGTCTGATTGCATTTAGCCATAGCTCGAAGACACGTCGCACCCTTAGATGACACCTTTTTACTCCGACACCGTGTTGTGCAATGGTTTCCACATGTAGACTGGGGACTGAGAGGGAAATGAGAGACTGCTTCATCTCCTTCACTTCAGGAAAACAGAAAACAGTTGACAGTGTATTCAAAGACAGACAGAAAGAGGGAGAGAAATTTGTTTGAAAACCACCAATGATACTATGAAATATCAAGTTCTAATTCACGTGACTCATGCTAATTACCCTCCCCAGGCTAGCCAGATGACAAATCACGTTATAATTATGTGGCTAAGATTGAAATGCTCTTAAAGTCTCTGTAACTAGCCTAATGGACTCCACTAAAACCCACCAAGGGCATTAGATGTCCCAACCAAAGACCAGAGCTAGATATTACAAAGGCAAGTTCCAGTGAAAACATGGTGCTACTTGCAAATTGTTTCTCCCTAAAATGATTGCTCTGCTGAATGCTCAAGAAGAGTGACATCAGTTAGTGGTCACCCATGACAGTTTTATTCCTTCAGCTGTTTCCTATCCCTTTAACCACAGCAAAAAAGGTTTTCTTTCCCTTGCATAAAACTCAAATTGAAATTAATAGGAAGGAGAAGGCTTTTCTAAAACTAGAGCTCTCACTCCTTGAGTAAACAAGAACATTCCTCGAAGGACAGGCATATTCATAGAAGGATTGCTGTTCTCACTACGGATCTTTGGCAGAATAATTTCTCTCTCTGTATGACATAATTTGGCCAAATGAGGACAAAAGGAGAGCACAAGCTGCTTGTTTCACTGGGTGGACTAGATGAGCCTTCCTGATTAGTTTGTCTGTGATTTTGCACTCTATTCCATGCTAAAACGAAAATTCATCTCCACAATGTGTTTATGAATATGTCTTGTCCATAAACAAAAATTGGTTTTGAATAGTCAGTTCCCAATGCACTGCAAGGCCAATCTAGAGAGTCCTCAGAAGGCAAGGTAAAAAAGAAAAGAAAACAAAACAAAGCAAACACCTCCCCCCCCGCCCCAAACAAGAGGAAATATATTTTTAATGTCCAAAAACTTAATCTACTATTTTTAGCAGAGAATAGAAGCACAGATCCAGAAGATGATACCTACAAACTTCTGCTTCCCTTTACTCAGGTTTTTTTTTTTTTCTATTCCTCGTCCATTTTCCTGTCCTTACTTCTTAGTTTTAATGAGTTTTTCCTAATTTACTTTTTCCTATAACTGTTTTACCTTTCCCTAATCCAGTCCTCGACTGTCCTCGTTCCAGTTTCGATATGCCCACTTTTTCCTCTTCCCAGCTCTCTATTCCCCGCCTTTTTAATCTGTGGCTCCTTCACTTCATGTCATATTTTCCATTCCTCCTTTGCTATGGAGGAGCTGTGAGCTAAGGTCTCCTCCCTAGCACAGAAGAATGTAGGAACAGGAGCACATACAAAGGCAAAGCCTCTTGTAAGAAAACAGGAGAAAATAGAAAGGAGTCCCACCCAATCATTACGTTATGCTGCTTCCATTCAAGAGTTTGCTGCTTAGAAACTCTCACTTCATTTTTCCCCCCACTAGTATGTGAGGAAAAGGGAGTAAGAGATCCATGCTGGAGCTTCCAGACCACAAAGACAGCAAGAAAAAGAAACACGTTCTTCTAGCAAAAGAAGAACAGATGTGCATGCTTTCCCTTGAACCTTTAGAAAGATGATACAGTCATATCCATGGGAAAAAATAATTCATCAGTTTTCTGTCTATTTTCAAATCACTCCCTTTACCCTAATTCTTCAGATTAGATCATCACCTGGCACAGGCAGCCACCAGGAGCAACCAGCAAGTCTTTGGTTTCCCAATGGAGAGCTCTGGATAGTTATAGTATCAGTCTTAGTTTGATTTTCATTTCTTTAATTTTTCCCCTTGCAATGATTTGAAAAAGAGCTCTTGGACAGCTTAGATGTTTCTAGCAACTTAGTTAAAATGCCAGAGCTGCCACAGCTATTGCTCTTCCCAGTAGCCTACAGCTGTTTTGTCTACTTTGCGAGACCTAGCAGGTATCCCAATAAACTTATGGATTTTTTTTTGGCAGTGGATCAGGACTGTGTATTAAACTTGAGAGATTAATAAGGAATAGTGCCAATATAAAACTGGGCTGTTCTGTTTCCCTGAAATCACTGAGAATTTATTACCCAAATACAGTTTACACAGATTCATGACTACTAAGTAATTCTGAGTAATGTTTTCTCCTTTGTTTTTAATTTTCAGGAGAGGGTTTTCATTTTTCGTTCATGCTTCTTAAGTGAGGTTTCTAGAGGTTAAAGTCACTGGCAATTTACCAGGATGTTGTCAGAGGCTGAAGAATAAACCTTGTCTTCAAAATAATGCATCTTTTGGCTGGATTTTACTGTTATCAACATTGCAATGCCACTACTTGTTTTTTTCAGAACTCATCAGTACAGAGCTGCTGAAAACAACTTGATGCTTCTCCCTTGCCTCCCGACATTAATCATGGTTAATTAAGTGACAATAAAGTTTGGGTTAATGCAAACAGGCATTAATTCTTGTCATCTCCCTGTTCTCAGGAGTATTCAAGTTGGACGAGCAGAGAGAAACGACATTGAAAATCCATCCTGGAAAAAACCAAACCAAACCAAACCAAACCAAAACAACAACAACAACAACAACAAAAAGAAAAAAACCAACAACCATTCAATTAACATCAGCATTGGAGGTCTTGTCAGAGATCTGATATAATGTATGCCCTATTTTTTCCCAATAATTTCTTGCGGGAAATCGTAGTGTCTTCTCAGAGTTAGATGTAGAACTGATGTCTGCTTTCACAAACACTAGGAATAGAGCTTTTGTGTCTTTGCTGCTGAATGTATGCCAGGCAGTAAATGTGCCAGGCTCATTTTTCTAGAGACTCTTATCAGAAACACTGAACTGTTTCCTCACACTTCTCAAAGATAGGAAACTAAATCAAGCTGGGGGCTTAAGAGCAAGCAATGTTTCCTGGGTGGCAAAAAAAAACTGATTTAGAAGGAAAGATTTAAGCAAACAGTTACTTTTTTTTTTTTCTTTTCTTTTTTCTTCCCCCCCACCCTGGTGGGAGTTGGGGAAAAATAATCATTTAAAAATCAGCTTAGAGAATCTGAATAACTATCACTAGATGAAACTACTGTTCTTCCAGAGTGTGTTGGCGATAAACCTGAAATGTCTCTTTCTGCTGAGATAGGCGGTAGCTAGCTGCTACCTGCACTCACAGCTCACTGCCTAGGTTTGGAGGATTAGCAAGTAGAGCTCTTTCTCAAAGGGTATGAAATATAGGAAGTCTGAAACCTCTTTCAGCCAAAGTGTTCACAGCTCTACTTCTAGATACAAGATGCACACAGCAGATCTGTCTTTAAACTTGCTTTCCACAGCTTCAGTTCAACCCAGACACTTGACAACACCAAACCAACGCTCTGCTGCTGCTTCATCACCTCCTATCCAGCCTGCAACACTGCTGCCCCTGCCATGACTCCTTTGGAGCTTGCTGCTGCTACATCCCCGTCCTAGTCGCCCATTGCTCCCCATCCCACGGCATTGTCTTCCTGCAACCCTCACAGCACGCCTGCACCACTTCTGCCTGCTGGAGAAGATTTATGGCCTGCAGGACTGTCCACAAGAAGAAGGTACTAGAAGGTGGGTTTGGAGTTATCTTTTTTTACAGTAAAGAAAGCTGATGTCTCCATGTGGCGCTTTGGAAAGATGCTTCTTGTTCGCAGTTTGTCAGATATCAACCTATACATTACAGTTTTGTGAGCATTAAGTGAAAGGTTTATTTATAGTAAAAAGACACGCTCAAGACTTGTACTGTCCATTCATCTCCCCTTGCTCTCTAGCAGGTGCTTGGAAAGAGTTCCTACATGTGTCACTGGTCACTTCTACTGAGAAATTTCAAGGGCTTTTCAGGTTTGATGCAAAGGCTGCCGCTCTTGCACCCACCACATCCCCTTGGCAGCACCTTCCATCCCCTCATTCCTTGTGTGAGAGCGGGGGGCTGGCGGCATGGCCAGGGGAGCTGTGAGCACCCACCCTGGAGAGCCCTCCTGGGGCTGGCTAAAGACATGCCACCGCTTCCACAAAGCCACCCTGCACCTCCACTGCCAAATGCCCTTTCTGAGGGTGCACTTGTTTTCTCTCTGAATAACACCAGGTAACCAGGAGCAGAGTGCCAGTTAGCACCTCTTGTGTAGGCTCATGGATGACTTGTATTGGAAGAAAAGAATCTTCAAAATGAAGTAATGGAAGGACGTTTACAAGAAAGAAATGGTACCCACAGCATTTTAAGTTTCTCATAGCAATAATTTTAATAAATCTTTTCATTTGGGCACTCTTTTGCATACTGTACTGTACACATAAGTGCAGGCAGGTAGAAAAGCAGGCTTGTGTTGCAGTCACAAGAAGAGAACCTGAATTATTTACGAGGGGAAAATTTTTCAGTCTGGGAATCATAGTGAAATGAGGAAAATTAAAAATCTCAACTACTTCACAGTGCAAAGGCTATAAACCTAAGATCTTCCATCCTGTTTTTTTATGTGGCTAGAGGACATCTGTATTCAGCAGATCACGAAAATAATTGATTTACAAGCGGATGCAGGTGGACTTGTTTTTCCCGGCTCTGGATTATTTAGGATTATGCTAAATACATTATTTGACACAGAAACTTACCTTATTTTCTGAATTATTTATCACCGTCTTATTTTTGTTGTATACTGGCTTTCATGCTTCTGCTGCTTCTATGCAGTATAACTGCACTTTTATTACCTTCATTTTTGAGCTTGCAGCAGTACAAACCCACTGGGTACAATGACTCAGCTGCTTTCCTCTTCATTATTGCATACAGCACATATATCTAATAGCAATGATGAAGGGTAAAAGGAGTGGGGAAACCAGTTAAAGAGCATGCTTTTTGGTAGATACATATATACTACAATTGCATAATATAGATATTTAAATACCTATGCTCTTATCTATGCCCATTCAAGAAGTTTGGTTTAAAGATGTATTATTGTATCACAAGGAAGAAATAATGTATTCTTCTGTTGATATTGCAGTGGAACTTATGGAAAAGACAGACTCCACGTTCTTTCTGTAAACCATTTTGTCATAAGGAAAGTTCTCCTCTGTCTCTTCAGTTTATTGGTGTTCAGGACTCCAGAAAAGAAGTTTTTACTAGAAAAATAACCTCGGCCCTCACAACCTGCTGCCAGAAAGGGGGCCCGAGCTCTCTGGCACCTTGGGATATAAGAAAGAGGTGCAATTGCCCCAGTTTTCAGGGCTGGGTTGCACAGAAGACCCTATGTACACACTTAGATTCATGTGCTACAGCTTTCCTTTCTCATAGTAAGCAAATAAAATAAATGAAATTTGTTTCCTCATTTCTAATATTGTACAGCAGCTCTGCAATTACTGTTAGTAATCTTTCCTCTAGCAGATGCACTGAGTCCGTGAAGAAATCAAAAGCTGTCAAACATCAGTATCTTCACTGAAGTGACATGATTGGGAACCACTTTGCAGGGAGAAAACCACTGCAGAAGGAGAAAACACAGCTCATTTCTGTTTCTTTTTTACCTTGTAGACACTAGACCTGAGGTGGAGATCATAACACTGGCTGCACTCCTTGAAAAACATGCACATTCAGCCAAGCTCATCAGTGCTTACAAGGTAGCTTTGCTTTAAAAATATATGTATAAAAAATCAATTATGGCTGCTAGCTGTTAAATAAAGAGGTGACACATGGGAGCAATCTGGATTGCATGATAAGCTGAGTTAATTGAACAATATGCACTTGAATACAGTTAATGTAATGTCATTAACCTTGACATCGAGAATGTAGGTTACTGTTATAGAAGGGCAACTGCATTTTGGAAATCAACAATCAAGTCAAGGATTTAAGGGTCATCATTACCAGGCAAATAATCATGCATTCCTAATGGGAGGCTGATCCTGATTCCACCACTGCATTTGTGCAGAATGTGAAATTAACTCTTTAGGTTGCCAAGGTCTAACTAAGTAGAAACTCCAACTGGAAGGCAGGAGTAAGTGAGAATCTTTAAAAATAATGTACTTCTTTAAACTACCATCATTTTTATAGTCAACTGCCATTGCCTGGCCTCCTGGAATCATGCAGTCATGTCAGAAATGCCACTTGGATTAAAAGAGAAACAACCCTCCACCAGTTCTGACTGCTAGAGAAAAAAAGTCTGAAAAAATGAGCCCTGTTTTTTTTAATTAAATCTCATCATGCTTAGACCTGCCAGGCTGCCTGAAAATCAGATAAAGACAACAGAACCCCTTTCATTTTAGAAGGTATAACAAGGTCAAGTAGCTAAAATTAAGAGACTTTCAAATATGAAGTAAGATGCACAGTTTTATCACCAAAGGTGTTTTCAGTCTGGGCTGGAGAAATGAAGACCAGTGCAGGAAAGGTATGCTGAAGTTATTTCACTTATGTAAGTAGATGGTCAGTAAATTGGGACAGTCCTAATGCTAAAATCTATAGTTTTAAAGCTGTCCATGTTTGGCTTCTTGGCTCCCATCAGTGGGATAACAGAAGTTAATAATCTGTGTTAGCTGGTAATCAGTCAGTATTGGCAGTTGTCAGCTGTAGCTGCAGTTGTGTCTCTCTCCCAGCTCTTGCAACCTGAAAAGTCCTGCAAAGATCCATAACACTTTTAGTCCTGGCATGGAACAGGACTTGGTCTTTGCACAATTTACTTCTGCAGTTGGTGAAAGCTGGTGCAAATGCCCTTCCCAATCTAACTGTAACAGATATTTTAACTGTGTTGATGGGAAATGTATTCTTTCAGCAGTTTTCTTTTTTTCTAAGGAAAACTCTGGGTAACAAGAGATGGACTTTTCCCTACCAGCTTTTCTTCGTCTCTGGTTCATGGCCTGGCAGCTAGGGATGCGTACTCACTCTTCTTGCACATCACAGCTCCTCTCCCAGAGTCTCCCCTGGGGGCACCATGTTGCCTTTGCTCCTCTCTCCTCAAGTCACAGACAAGCTCTCACCCGCTGGTGCTACAAGAGGAATTCAGGGGGCCCAGCCCCTGGCACACTATATTTTGGTGCTACAAGAGGAATTCAGGGGGCCCAGCCCCTGGCACACTATATTTTTTTTTCCCCAAAAAGAAGACCCTTCCTGTACTTCATACCTCCTTCTGGTCCTCCAGGAGATCCTCCTGCCACCTCCCAGTGTTGTCCAGGTGGATAACTACAGCCTGCTGCTTCCTTGTGCCTCCAAAACTATTTGATTTTTTCCTTTGGCTTTTTTACCAGAGAGAAGCCTTTACAAGACTTACAGCTTTTCTGGCATCCCTCTGTTTTGACTGAAAGGCTATGCCTTTTTTCCCCTGGCGGTCCTTCCCAGCACTCTTCTGCCTTTAACTCTCTGCTTCTGTGCCAGGATAGCTTGCAGGAATGGGGCCTATTGTAAGGATATAATTGCTTGGGAAAGGAATGTAATTAAAAGCAACATATAAAGGAATTAAAAAAAAAAAATCTTCTGAGGACGCTCAACTGGCACAGTGAGAATCTTGCTGAGAATATTTAATTGTTTGGGTTATTAAGTGCAGACAGGTTGGTTTTATTTCAAAACAAACATGGCAATTAAATACAAAACTATATCAATACAATATTATAACTACAAAGTTAAAAATATGATGACATGTAGGAAACATAAACATTCAGGCTTTCAAAAAATGGGAAAGACTTGCCAGATTAACCAGATAATTTTTTTAAAAAAAAGGTCCTAAAGTTCTATATCAACTACAACATAAGGAACCAGATGTAACAGTGATGCAGCTGCCTTGATTATTCATAATTTTTCTTCCTGTTTTTCCAATTAAATCTGCAGCAGAACATACTGCATTTAATGATATCGAGTGCATATTGTAAGAAACACTTCACAGCTGATTTTACATGTGCTACATTTTCTTTCCTACATGTCCTGTCTGCATATCATTTTGAAATGTTGCCACGCTGACATATTAATTTAAAGTTTTCGTTTCTTTTCAGAGAGTATATGCACTTGTTCTGCTTTTGATAGAAATGTTTGATAGAAATACTGTCAAACATTAGATAGGCTTCTGTGAGGTAATGCCCAAACTGATCAGAAGAAGTCTAAGCTGGTTTTTTTATAGCTAACAAGAAAATCCAGACTTCTTATGAAAGACAGTACCTAGCTTTATCTATTATGTTTCTTCTGTGGACATTAACCAATTAACCTGTTCTTATCCGAGAGAAATGAGAAGCGCTTTGCCATATTTGGGAAATGGGAAATCTAGGTAAGGAGATTAACTGACTACCGTAAAACCAAAGAAGGGAAGTCCTTCAGAGCTATTATTAGGCATTAGGAGCTCTGGATTTCTCACCACCTGCGCAAACCTATAGATAAAATGACTCCATCTACTCCAAAAAAAATACTTAGTATCTCATTCTCTGATTGGGAGTATTATTATAAGGTATATTTTTTCCAAAGCTGTTCCTCTTATAGTAGCCATTCCTGAACTCCTGTAATTCTTCCCATTATACCCTTACTGCCCACCCCATGCATTCAGACACTGCCCAAGCCAAGCCTCAGCACATGCCAATTTTTCTCGTGTGTCAAAACTATGTTGGGGAGGAGGAAACAGAGGATGCTTGGATGACAGTGTTGACACTCAAGCTACTGTGGAGAATCACAAACACGATGCTCTAATAAAGAATCCCTGCTGACAGGTTAGAAATCAAAGCTCATTAGCACAGAGTAGGGAAGATGAGCATTTTAATTCCTCTGGATTCTATCCAGGGCAATTAACACCACATACAGCATATTGTTCACCTAAAGCCATAAATCACAGTAACAAGTGTCATTTTATACACAGATCTGGAAACCACAAGAGTGAAAATGAGGAATGGCTCAGAAAAATTAGGGGTTATCACTTTTTTTCATATGACCAACTGGAAACTAAACCTGGTGCTGAAAATACTTGAAAATTCTTTTAAGATGGATGGTCCTCATAAATACGTCTGAAGGAGTCCATTTACCTGAATAAACTACATTGCTGTAATGCCTATGGGCCCAACCCTACCAGGGCAAGTAATCAAGAGTAAGGCAATGATATTCCTGAAGCAAATATAAAACCTCGTGTGCATTAGTCTGTACGGGATTTCGTATAATTTTTGGTAGGACTCTTACTGAAGTGTATAGGGAGAAAAATAGTGACCCCCAAGTTTAAAGGGCATCAGAACCAGATCTGGACCTGAACACACCACCCAGGTGCAGACTAAATAAACCAGTGACTATTTCAGAGTATTTCTAATGTCAGGTGGATTGGACCCCAGGAGGGGGAGTTGTTAGATTGCTGCTACTGTTTAAACTCATCATCAAATCCACTGTGTTTCTTTTTTTTAAAAAAAAAAATTTATTTTAACCACTTGACGTACTGCTGAATGAGGCAGACTTCTTTATAAGTCCTGTGCCCTGTCTGACATCTTTCCATGCAGCCTGTCATCTTTCCATGCAGTCTGTCATCTTTCACTACTAAATAATGCAGAGCACTAAAAACATTGCACTGATACATTTAATTATACCTGGGGTTTTTTTTTAAGCTTTCTCTTTCTTCTCGCTTAGGACATTAGACATGCACACCACCCAGTCAAGAGAGCCATCAGTTTGAGACAGAAGCTCCAGATACTCAAATGTTGGACAGGGAAAACATAGTTCTGATAACCTTTGCAGCCTAAAAGCTGAAACATGTCTTTTCAGACTGTACCAACAGTGAAGCGGCGCACGGCGCAGTTGCCGCGGTGCCCCCCGTGAGCTGTAGTGCCCGGTCCATAGCCTGTGGTAGCACCAGGGGGGCACAGGGCACCCCAAAAGCCAGCGACACGCTCAAGCCTACACAGGACACCATTTCATCCCACAGGAAGCATCACAGACCCGCAGCCTCTGCCTGCTCAGCCTTGTCCTGAAGCCCCCACGCCGACCCTGCAGCAGGTGATATTCTGCGAAACGTTTCTCCTGCCACTCAAAACCCATTGCTCCACACTCCCTTCTGCCCTGATAAGGAGAAAGGCAAGATGGCCCGTGGCCCCACAAATCCCACATGAGTGATGTTATTCCCCCCAAGAAGGTTTCTGATAGCCCGTCTGCACCCAGAGATCAGAAACTGTTCAGAGTTCATCCCAGGACAGCACAGTTGTTCCTTAGGGACAAAAGGGACAGCACAGCCAGAGCCAGCCCTTATGGCCGCTCTCTTTGTCGGACTCACCTCTGTCCTGGCCTGGCCTCTGTGTCAGACCCAATCCAGGCAAATCGGCGTCCCAGGAGGGATCGTGCAGCTGTGCAGGTGCTCTGGTTGCGTGGAAAATTTCTCAATGATCCGGGCTTGGCTGGGTGTGGAGGAGAGCACAGGTCCCTCTTGGGGAGCTCTCTGGTGTGCTAGGAAATGGGCCTGGCACTGGCCACGTGTGATGAGCAGCTCTTTCTGCGCTGGAATTACCACTTCAAGCTGTGGGCCAGGAGACGTGGGCTCTCGCTGCCAGTTCCCTCATGTGCAGCTCTGTCAGAAAAGAGCTACGGAACGGTGTCCACTGCCAGCTGGGTGCCTGCCCTCTCCTCGGCGGAGGAAGGAGATTCCTCCGAGAGGAGTCCCCCTGCCTGCCCCTCGGCTGGAGGGCAGCCAAGGGACAGCTGGCTGCCCCCCGCCTCAAGGTCCCTAGCTATGGGGTCGGGCTCCATTTTGCCCGCTCTTTTCCTCCCTATGACTATTGCGTTCCTGTCAGGAGGGGTTAGTGTTCAACAGGAGGAACAGGACATGTCCTTTCCCCAGGCCTCCTTTTGGGAATGTTTTAGTGGCTGGTGGGTAAAGACAGGAATTATAATCCCTTGGAAAACAGGGATTGTCCAGAAGTTCTTTTTAAGAAAGGCTGCAGCTCAGATCCTGTCTGAGGAGCAAATTGGCACCACCATCATGGAAGCAGCCTCAGCATTTCTCCTCCTGTAGAAGGCCATTACCCCTGTCATGCACAGGAAGGTCTTCATGTTCTGTGGACAAAGAAACTGAACAGAACCTCGAAATAAGTGTGACAGGACCAAAGGGTGGTGGAGATTCAGATGTACACCTATGCCTATCACGTTCTAATGGCTTTTTCTGTCCTGATCCCTGCCTGACATGTAAAGCTTTTTGGATCAATGTTTGAAGGCAGAAATATTTATTTGAGTAGGAAATCTAAGGGCCTTACTTAGGTGGTCTAGATTTTCCTGCCAGATACCTCTTTCTTTAGTCACTGTCTGTTTTATCTATCTGCTTCATGTGTTGCAATCTTTGTCTTGCCCTTAGGCACCTGCACAAACAAAATAACCAAAATGATGTCAACAACTGGTTGGAAACAAACATATTCCTAACACATCATTATTTCTTGTCAGGTGGAGAAGAAGGATCTATAGCACGACAGTGACAGAGAGCCTCACACATGCCTCCCCTATTTTTCGTGTTCCCCAGGTACTCATCCAGTAAGGAAAAGGAAACACATAGCAGAGTAAGGAGTGGCAGAAATTTGACCTTTGGGCATGTTCTGGAGGGGTCTTTTCCCCACTTCCCTTCTATTTCAGAGAGTTACCCAAAGCACTCAATTGCACATCTAAATATCCTCAACTTGTCAACAGAAATTTAAGAAATTGGCTCTTATCCTAGAAGGCTATGGCTGTAGTTAGAGCAGAGCAAGATTCTTACCATAGTTTTCTAATCAAGTGTTCTCTGTGGGCATGTATTCCCAGTCCTACCCTAAGTGTCTCTGAGAAAAGACATACCGCCACCCCACTCTCCATAGTCATCAATTATCCAGGCCCTACAAGCAGCGTTATTAAGACAGAAGAGAGCAGTTTCCCACAGATATGGTTCTCGTTTGATTCTCATGCAGAAATAGTTTTCAATTAACCAAGCAGGTATATACCATAAAGAATATATGAAGGTTCCTCGGATTACTCTGCATAGGTGGAGGGGCCTCAGCATGGACCTGGTAGTGTGCTGTGAGTTGGAGTAGCAGCATCAAAGTCCAGCCCAGCCTTCACAGCACTGTGATTAACGAGGCATTTTCTGAAGCCACTGCCACACTGTGAATGACATGGTTAGCCTTCAGCCACTTTTCTGAATTTCCAGCCCAGGTGACCACAACATTTATAGCTGCAGCTCCAACAATCATGTAATTTAGTGTGGACAGCCTGTGGCACAAGTCGAGCGCAAAGGTTTGGTCATGTTACCATGCCACAGCGTGCAGCCCTTAATGCATCTCTTACAGCTTAAAAATCATACAGATCATACAGAAAGAGATCATAGACTTGTCTTGGTGTATTTCTGGATGCTAAATGAACTTGTGGCAGCTGCACAAATGACTCCCTTGGATTAAGCAGCAGGTTGTGGCTGAAGTCCCTATGGGTGCTCTCTGCTACCCTCTCTACCTCCTGCTCCTCTCCTCACTGGGAATCTGCAATCAGCGTTTTGCAGTAGGCACCGCTGGCAGGATTTTAGGATTTTTTTTCCTTATCTGGCACCCTTTGTTTAGTCAACACATTCTCTCTGTCAGTAACACAGCCCTTGGTAGCAGGCTTCCTCAAGTTTATGGAAATCCATGTGGAAGAAGCCACAAGATTTCTTAGCTGATCCACATGCCTGAGTCTGCTGACACTTCTGTGGGCACCTATATGGAAGCCAAGAGAAGTCAGCCTGCCTTGACCTGTTTGCTGCCCTCAGGACTTTCTTGGCAGCCCTGAAGTTTTGCCCAAAGTAACCCAAAACAGCCTCTCACATTGTCATACTCATTCTGTGGGGCTCACAACAGTTATCTGGCAAAAACAAATAAACCCAAGACATTTCCAACAACAAATTAAATAAAATAAAACAAGTACCAACAATCAAAGCTGCATGGATTCTGTGGGCAAAACCCATAACAATTTATTGGCTGTTTACATTCCTTTAAAAAACTCACCACTTATTCTACAGATGTGTTTTGACAGCAGCATTTTGGGCAGCAGCCAAGCAAGGATAAACACAGAGAGCTGATGCTTATAGGGGAAATACAAGAAATAGAAGAAGGAAAGAAAAAAACTTGGACATGCACACACAGAAGACCCAAAGGACTTTACAACTAGATCAGGAAAAGAGGAGGGTATTTAAAACCAAGTGTATAGTCATCGAGCATTTGGAATGGCTTTTCCAAAGGGGCATACCGCAGCACCAGGACATGAGAGGTTTGCCTACCCAGCAGCGTGGGCAGATGTGAGCTCTGCTGTCCAAGATGGCCCAACATGAAGCCACAGGCTGGTGCTGCAGGGCTGTGTTAGCATGGCAGTGTGCATACTCTGAGAGCCGGCTGTGGGGAGAGCTTTCGGCCCAAACCTGGTTTATGTCTGGCCAACCTGGGGGAAATGGGAAAGACAGTTTATCAGTGCCCGTGTATATGGGCCTGGCTAAAGTGACTTGGCTATGCTGAGCCTGTCTAGCTTGAACCATGAGCTCCTCTTAGGCCACGTTGATTGAGGATGAATTGGTTGACAGATGGAATGAATTGGTTTAACATGGGGATGTCCCAGAATGCAATTATTTCATTATTAGATTGAGAGAAGGTGTAGTTAGACATTCAAGGTCTTGAACAACGTTAAAGTTACTCCAGAAAGGACAACTTTGCCCATGCCCTTCCCTGATGGCCATTTGCCACTTCTCCCCTACCTCAGCTTCCTGCTGTCCCACTGCTAAATCCTTAAACCAGGACCACCACCTTGTGTTTTTCCACGCCCTGTCTTTCATGGATATCTTATTCCTGAAACTGGCCTCCAGGTTCCCCATTGACAGCTGTGCTCTTCACCTTCCAAAAAAGTTCCCTAATCCAAGCCTTTTCCCTCCTTATGTTTCCAGAGACGTCACTTAGAAACTCCTCCGAAAGTGAAGGTTGTAGGGAGGCTGCCTCTGCGCGTAAGGCCCTGCAGGTTGCACACTGCCAAATATCACCTCATCTGGACATAACACTTAGGTGCAGGACTTACTCTGCTTGAGAAATGGGGAAAACTTACTGAAGAAAAAAAGATTTTTAAAGACACCTGCCTAGCTAGCACCCAAATGTGTCTGATCAGATACCCAAAATTAAGATTAGGTATCTATATGCAGATTTGTCATCTGAAAACATCCACTAGTGTCACAGAACAGCCAGATGAAGATACGTCTATGAGAGAAATCAAAAGCTAGGATACTGCATAAATAGCCTAGATTTCAGAAGGGCCAAGCACGCAGTAAATTCCACTGAGACCAACAACATTATTCTTTGATTGTGACTGTATATAATACAAACTCCAATAAGAGAGACAGACACAGAAAAGGCAAGATTACAGTGACTTTGAATGAGAAAGCTGATTAAATGCATTTTTCTCAGTCACTATTTGATGTTACTTGTCACTGTGTTTACACATTGCTCAGTTCTTCAATATATCACGCTTGTGTTTGCTATGCTAAAGCACACAGTGTTATTCAAGTAATCCAAATGCTTAACTACCAAGCGGTTTCATTTTGTTGGCAAGCTGCAGAAGGAAGAGATACTATATGCAATGTGTACATAGGAGATATTTTTTCATAGCTTAGCCATCTGTATAGGGAAGAAGAACAGTGAACAATCTCTAACTTTTAGCAATAACTCACATGCTATTATTCAGTTTCATTTAAGTCTTTCAGGCCCTTATCTATGAGGAGTAATAATATGAATTTCTTACATTACTGAATTGTTGCAGGGTGAAATATGCTACACATGGTGAAGTGCTCCTGTACTGTTGTAAAATGCTAATAAGAAATATCCAGATATGAAGCTGGTTACCATGTTACATAAGTTAAAAGTCACCAACCTGGCTTACAAAACCTACTTATCTGATTAATATAGTCTGATGAAAATATAACCTAACCCCCAAATATTTTGCCCCAGGGTATTTTAAGATCAGTGACTGATGTTACCTAGGGACCACATACAAGTCCTGGTGGCTTGTAGGATGCTCTCCATGTGGTTAGATACATCGCTGGAGCAGATAGGCTGTACGTAACATAGTTAAATGCTTCTGATGGAAGTTTACATTCCCTGTAGTCTAAGCTGTGAATTCAGCTCTGGTCCCACCACTCCTGGGGTTTGCTTTCCACAAAACTTCCTGACTGAGCACTGACCCTGCTACCACCACCTTCCCCTGCCCTGCGTATGGCTTGTATTCAGTTCTCTTGCTGGGAGTTGATGGGGGAGGTTCTGGTTAGACATCGCAAAGGTCTTGACCATCCTCCTTTTCTTGTCACCAGAACTGCAAGGTACCTGTGGTTATTCACATTAGCATCATTACAGGTGAGTCTAATCTTGCTGGCTTATCCCTCTTCTAGCTATGTACTGGCTCAGAATACATCCCCTAATAAAAATCCAGTAGTTCCATGGTCCTCACCACTGTACCTCAAGCATAGGCAGAAGGTGTGCAGGGTGTGAGGAATGTATTCAGAGCACATACATTTAAATGCCTAAATACCTGCATTTGCCAGCCTTGCCTCCCTTGATAGTCAGTGCAGACAGAGCGTCTGCCCCAGGGGCCAGTCAGAGCCTGTAACTGAGGCTCCTCTCTGAGTCACCCCCAGAGAAGTTACCCTCGTCCACTGACTCTGAAAGGAGGAGGGGGAGGCTCATTTCCTAACACAGGTGTCCCAGTTCAGTGCCTCAACCTTGAACTGTCACTGTCCTCCATCTTCCATCGGTATTTTCTTTTTTTGTTTCTCAAGGCAACAGAAAATAATGAAAGAACTGCGGGTATTGTATTACAAGAGATTGAACTAAACCCAGAATAGCGAAAGTACACTGTTGCCACATTGGTGTAATGAAGAAACAAGCCCTGGCCAGGAATGTGTGACAACAATGTCTAAATCTGAAAGATGGACTGGGATGATACACAGTGAAACCAACCTTCCCAACTTCTAATGAATCCTACTACATGTATAGACCCATAAGCGAATATTCCATTTATGGGAGAAAACTGGTCATTTTCCAGTGCATCCTCAACTCTATGTAAACCAGGAGAACAACTAAAGTAAGATCCAAAATGAGATACTAGATAGTTCTTTCATCCAGTTTTAAATATATGAATACATAAATCAATGTGCATGTTTATGTGTCTGGCTCCAATTAATAAGCACCCATCCTGTGCCTCGGGCTTCCTGACAAGCATCAGAATTAATAATTTAATACATGGAAGAATGATTATCTTGTGGTTAAGTCATTTGAAAGTTGGTTTCTGTTCTTGGCTCTGCCATAGATTTCCTGTGTGACCGTGGGCAAGTCACTTAATCTCCTTGGCCGAGTACCTCAAAGGTATGTAGGTGCCTGATCCCACCAGTTAGGCGCCACTGATGTCTTCAAAAAAACATTGCTCAGCTGTTACTTCAGTCAGCAGGTGTCTGATTTCTGTCAGTAGGCAGAAACAGAAGGTTTCTGATGTCACTCCACAAGCTAATGAGCCACTTCAAGGCCTTATACAAGTTCAAATTCCTGGGTCCCCACCATGTCACAGCTGGGAAAAATGGCTTTCAGGAAACCCCGAATGAAAGTGCGGAGGACAAGCCTGCCTAGCTAGAGAGAAACAAGTGTTTCTGGCTGGGGAAAGTGCTGCCTTTTCACAAGGACTTCACCTCCTGGCAGCTCCTTTCTCAGCTGGGAAGCTTTTTTCCCATCCATCACTTCTCTGGACCACTAATTCAATCCTGCACATTCAATTAGGTACTAGGGAATTACACTATGGGGGAAATTAGAGAAAGGACAGGGAGGAGGGAAAGGATGACACAGGGAAGGTGACACTTTCCTTAGTCTGGGCCAGAGCAACGCACCTCGTGTGCCCCATGGGAGGGGAGCAGCCACACCTGGGCAGCACCAGCCTCTCCATGGCAGCCCAGCCGTCCCCAAAGGCTGGGTCTCTCCACTCGCTGTCTCTTTTTCACTGTGAGCACCTGTTGCCTTCCCTTTGCTTTCCTGCAGGTGCTGCTGAATTTCTGAGAGGAAAGACTGATGTTTATCACTACTGAAGTCCTCATGCAACAGCAATGATCTGGTCGGTGCCCTCCTGAGTCCCCCAGGGAGCTACAGCTGCGATCTGAAACTCCCCAGGGCAACTACAGAAAAAAAAATAATAAAAACACTAAACCGCACTTTTGTGACAGATTGGGGGAAATTTACCAACTAGGTCAGAGGAAAAATCATATATTCCCCTTGTCTCCAGTTACCACAGGAGGGTGGTACGTGGGGCAGCTTGGCATTCAGTGGCCAGAGCTGTTGCTCAGATCCTGCTGCCCATCTTCCCAGAGGGACTGGGGGACCCGAGCAGCACCGAGGAAATCCCAGTGGGCTGTGCAAAGGGTGTATTCATGGGGAGATACCTCCACATTTCGCTGTTACTTTCCTGTATTTCTCTGGAGGAAGAGTGATATTTTTAGACTGTTGGGAGTTTTAGACTTTGAGGATTGGATTTAAACAAGACAGTCAAGTTGTTCAGGTCTTTAGCATACATGCTGAGCTCAGCCAGTTGTACTTCATCCAAAGAAAGAATAACGAGATAAATTTTACTTGGCAGGATAGAAGTAAACAGAAAATGCAGTGTTGAAATTAATTCAGTGATTTAACAAATTCTTCCAGCTAAAATCACACTCAGCTGATTTGAGACATTGTAAACCAATCAAAGCAGTATAGAAAATCAAATTTTTCCATACGTGCTTTAATGCTTTCCATAACAATGTGTAGCTGCTAAACCTCATTAATCATACATGAGAAAAGCAAAGATCTCTGAGCACAACTGAAAGGCACTGAACTGCCCAGAGAAGGAGATTTTGAGCTGGTGGAAGTTGTTCCCTGAGATCAGTGTCCTTGTGGAGGTACAGAGCTGTCTCTGGTGCAGAAGTTGTAAGGGTAGCAGCTTCAGTGAGGAGAAAGCAGAGCCTAGTGTTTATTTCTCCTCCTGCTGAAAGTGTAGATCTTGCTTTTTGGCTCTTTCGCTGGCACAGCCCCATGGAGCTGCTGCCTGCAAGGAAGGGTTCCCAGCATGGGGGATGCAGACCTTTCCCAGGAAAGCCGTGCCCATCCCTGCCTGTATGAATGGATGCCAAAACACTCCTGTTTTCTCCCAGTAGCGATTGCACCTCAACGCTTCAGTCTTGTCTTGTTCCCTGTTGTGCAGTCGTAGCCCCTTCCTTCCTACAAAACTGTAGCCAGGGAGGCACAGAAGAATTAATTACACAGCAAATCGCAGTTCTGCCTGGGAGGACAAAGGCCTCCCCCAGCCCTGCAGGTCAGGCTTTGTGAGATTTCAGCCAGGATCACAACTCCCTTGGCTCTTGGCTAGGTTTTGTCAAGCCTGAATGAAAGCCTGCTCTACTGAGGTCAGTGCAATGTTAAATAGATGGGGATCTGACAAATGAGCTCTCTAACACACATTACTGGAGGGAAGTTAGTTCAGGGTATCTCCTATCCCTCTGTACTGTTGAGGAGTGCAGTGCTGTGAAAATGAAAATTGAGGAGCTCCTTTGCGGCTTATAAAGTTACCCAGCAAGTGCTGGGAGGGCACAGTTTGAGACATTGCTGTAACAAACAAAAGAAAGCAGAAAATACATTAAAATAGCATAACATTTAGAAAATAAGTATTTTAGAGAGGAAGGTAGTTCGTTTATACCTCTGCTGTAGGCATCCTCCAGAAGCAATCTTCCCAGGAGTGTTATCAGTCATTATAGTCAGCACCTGCCACAGATGTCTCCAGGCAGGATCAGGTCTTGTGTAGTCCTTCGGTAGAAGTTTTTTTAATGGGTAATATGATGAAAAGAACACAAAAATGTGTGGTTTAACTCTTTTCCTCTTCAGCCAAATCGTTACAAAGGCTGATCTTTTCGACAGTTGATTAGTGTATGGGCATTGGCTAAGGAAACAGTGGATGTAGCCCTAGCTACCTGGAGGTGGAACAGTGACCACAAAATGTGGTGGAAAGGACCCATGGCAGCTCTTAGACTACTCTGGGCTGAAGTGAGGGTTTTTTTCCTCTTATCGTCTGGTAGAGAGCAACTGCTTTTTACATCATGCATTATCGTTTAGAAAAGAGTGTACAGCTATTGCTCTCCATGCTCCGGTTTACAGGCACAGAAGCACAAAATGCTTTGTGAGCTTAGTCATTATTATACCTAATGATAAGCATTTAGGAATAGTTTGTTAACATCTGGCAGTCATCAGCTTGTAATGAGAGGTAATTTTAATACATCCATTCCAGAAAATTAATTTTTGATGCTTAATGGACAGAAACATTAGCATCCGTAATTGAAGGATTTTTTCAAACATCTTCATTCTACATATATGGCTTCTTTTCATTTTTCTTAATGTGAATTGCTTTTAATTTCTTGTTGAACACACACTTTATAAGGGAAATTAATGAAGGCTTCCTGTTACAAGCCAAAGGAAGTGAAAAACCCAAACAGATGGATACTTTAATGGGTATCTTCACAAATCACCATAATGCTTTTTCACATGTCCTTAATCAAGTGCACATTTGCATTATCTATATTTTGCTTGCAGTTGTACCACAACTGATAGCTGTTGGTACCAATAGTGACAGCTTTTATTCATTCACTTCTCCTAATGTTTACAAACTGTATCTAAGACTTGTGAATTATTTGGTCTTGTTCATTTAAAGTCCTCTGCTCCATGACCTATTCCATCCTTGCTGCTCACCAGTGAATCCACGAAGCTCAGACACACTCTCTCACTGCATTCACTTACTATAGGATGTACTCTTTCTCTGCTTTCCACTGACATTTTGCAGCTCTGCAATCTTCATATCAGTCTTTACTGGTTTTGATGCAGAAGGGAATAAAAGCTTTCAGAAATACTTCTTACTGCTTTCTCATGCTGTTCCTAGCTCCACTGGCAGTAAACATGCAGTGGATGTGAAGTTTGCAGACAGGATCACGAGAGCAGCTACACATTTGTCGAGGCTTAGTACAGCAATCCTGTCTGCCTGCTCTCGCCCCGAGCCCTGGGGCAGGGGTGCTGTGCCCCTCCTGGCTTGACACCCCCAGGAGATCCCTGGATCCCTTCCCAACCAGCTATGGCCCACTGCAAAGAAAAGTCCTTTCTGGGCTGGGAATGGCTCACTCTACATTTTCTCCTTTGATCCTTTCCAGTAGAGATTGGCTCAAGAAAAGAGGTGAAACCTTCAAAGGGAATAGATTGAGCATGTTTGCTGAACAGGTCTGCAGAATTTGCTGAGAGATGGCAACCCTGAGACATCCTTTTCTTTCCCACCTGTTGTTCTTTCAAAACCTCTTGCTCGGTTAAATCCACGAACGATTTAAAAAAATAGCCCAAGAACCAGTTGATCACACAGATCTTGTTTTCATGGATCCACTCTTGTCTGCCATGCTGTGTCACTGTTATATGTGAGGCACAACGATGCTATTATCAAGTGTACATTTTTGTTGATTTCAGAACCACACAGATTTTGAAGGCTCTCTATGGCAAACCGGCCAAATTCAGCTGCTTTGCCTCATTAGTAGCTTGAATGCCTTGAATAGTTTCTGACACTGATACAGGAGATATCACGGGCAATGGCAGAGCACAGCGAGGCTGGACACCCACAGGGCACAGAGACAATGGGGCAGCTGGGGGCACTGGGGACAGCACCAGCCCCAGGCATTGGCCACCTCCATGGGGATGGGACAGGGATGGGGTGGAGATGGTATGGGACATGGGCCTGGCTCTGCAGGGCCCAGGGACAGGCAGGGCAGGGCTATGGGGAGCTGGAGACCAGCTCTGCTGCAGCATTTTTGGGGCAGGGCCTGCCCTGGTCCTTATTTCTCTCCTTTGTTGATGGACTCGTGGCTAATGTACTCATGAGAGGAAGAGCTACAGAGGGATATAACTTGTTTTTTTAAAGTTTATCCTAACAAACCAGCAGAGAACACCAGCCCGATGAAAAATTAATAGTTATTAGACCAGGAATCTGGAAAGCAGAAACCACACTGACACTTTCTAGAAATAAACATGAGAAATGCTTCAAATACTGTGATTTTAGAAAAGGATATTCTAGATGCAAGGTTTTACATTATAGTTTTATGAGTGTGCTTTCTTATAAGAATTTTTGCATTCTGTGTTTACTTGCATTTTCTAAAGGTCATAAATGGAGCTGACTTCCTTTGAGTTTTGATTTTGTAAACTAATTCTCGATAGACATCACAGCTTCTGGCATAACATCAATATTATTGTAGTTTACATGCAATTATTCTCACAGTACGTTCTAGTTCATTAGTTCCTGAGAAGCTAATACTGTCAACAACACTTTGATTTTAATGATATCATTAGAAATAATCTTTTTACTTCTCTGTTTGTTATTTCTCCAGTGGCAAATTTCACAGTGCTAACTCCTTCACTTTGGTTGCCCTGAATTTCATTTGTGCTTAGGGTGGCAGAAATTCAATTCCTCTTGAGCAGATGTCCCACAGGATTTTATATTTGTGGTATAACAAGATTCAAGTATTTCACTGGTGATTAATCTAAATTTTCCAGCATTTTAAGATCTTGCTGCAGAAAACTCCATGTTGGCCACCATTCTTAGGCAGTTAGCCCCCCATCAGCTTCACTTTATACTCACAGAAGGTAAGCAGGTAACCAGATGGATCCTCCTGAGCTTCAGCAATGAGTGCAGCAGAGGTGAGGATAACCAGCCTGTCTCAGGGCTGGACGGCTCGTTGAAGAGTGCCTGGCTGGCTTCCCATCCATGGGATTGGTAATGGAGGCACTCAAGGTGAGGTGGAGTAAAATCGGCTATGGCAAGTACATCATTCATCGATGAAAATACCCAGTCATCCAACATAAAGCCTAATTTATGTATTTCCCCCCTGCCCCCATTCTGCTAAGCTGTATGTTGGAATAAATGCTGATATCCCACAATCTATCAGTTACATTATGAAATTAGACGAGAAATTGTATGCTAGTCACGAGGTAATGCGCAACACATACGTTTTTGGTTCATTTTCAGAGCACATAGCTTCAAATCCATTAAGACATCCATGGCTCTGATGCCAAGACTTTTTAAATCACTGGAATATATCCTTGATCCTCCAAATCTGATTCAGAGCTTTTGGAAGAAGCCTATGCAGGGCTTGACAAAAATAAAAGTCACACTGGTTTTACCTCTTTCTTGTATTAGAAATGTCTGGGAAATTGAGCGCTCACAAAATCTCTTGAATACATAGCTAGATCTTAAGGGACTTTGCTTTGCTTCAGAGGTTGACCAGGGATGATGTTCATTGCTGATGGCTTTATATTACCCATGCTGAAGTTTCTAGTTCTGTTTTCCTTTTGAGAAAAGGAAGATAAAAGAAAGAAAAAAAAGGGAGAGAGAGAGAGAGAGGGAGAAAGTGAGAGAAAAAGAAAGACAAAGAAAGGAAGAAAGACGGAGGAGCTAAGTATTTTTGATCTTGGAAATACCTATTTTATAATAATTTAGGTTTGCTGGAGGGCTGAGCACAGGGACAACACTAGCCAGAAGCCATCAGGTTATCCCTTCTCAGCAAGGATATTCTGGAAGAAGCAAGGTAGGAAATAAACTGTTAACTAAGTTCATGCCCTCTGTGAACCTATTTTCCTGACAGAGTGAAGGCTTTTAACTTGCTCAGTACTGATTAAAAAAAGACCAAGTCAGCAGTTATGCTGTTTCTATATAAAAGGGTTCTGTTTTCCTGCATCCTGGAATTAATAAATCCCGAAGGAGAGGGTTATTGTGCTATATACCAACATGCAGCTACTAACAGTGAAAATTTCTGCTATTTTCTAGGTCATTTGTATTAGCATGTTTGGCTCAGTCTTGAGAATTTGAATTATTGATTCCCCGTTTGTTTAAACAGAATTATTTTTCCCACTTCTCCTGTAGTACTGTCTAAATCCTCACATCCGCAACATAACAGAAAAGTCAGTGCTGTAGGTTAATGACAGAGAACATAGTCGAGTCATTTTGCATGTTCTTTCTTGGCTCTGGGAGCACAAATTTTAAACTGTCTATATAAAAGCTGCCACAAAAAAGGCAGAGCTCATCTCTCTTTCTGTATTTTTTGCTTGAGGTATAATTTTTTGTCATTCTGTTACAATCCCACGGCACGATTTAACCTACTTGTACAAGGCCCACATATATAAATACACCCACTCCCTATAGACCCTTTCATACCATTCCATCACCTACTTTTTACTGGAGATTAAATCAGGGACAGAAGGGTCTTGGGATCTGATACCAGAGGAGACATCACCCTGGCCTTGTCCTGCCAGTACTGTGGTGCTCTGACAGGGCAGGCACAGAGGGGCTTGGTGGAGACCTGGCTGATTTTGGACAGCTCTTTGACCTACAGGTCAATCCATAGGAAGCCTGCTATGCATTAAACTAAGATCGGTAATTAACTGCTATCATAGAGAAACTCTGACTGATGAAGGTGTCTCAGCATTTATAGCTAAAAACCTCCTGGGCTTGTCAAAAGAGCAGAGAAAACCATTCATGATTTCCTTAATGTTATTGGCTAAACAGGGACCCACAAGGCAAATGTCGGTGGTTCAATGATGAGGGAGAACAGGGGGATGAGCAAAGGCCTTATCACACACAGCCTTGCCCTAAACCCCTGCGCATGCCCGCGTCTCACTTTGAGTTGCAGGCACAGGTAGTAGGAACTGGGCTTTTATATAACCTACAGTAATCCTGAAGATTTTGAACGGAAAACTAAAACCCCGTGCAGTGGGTAGTGCCAGCCCCAGGGCACAGGCACCTCCGCTGCCAAGGGCTTGCGAGGGACCCTGGCTCAGGGCTGTGCCATCTGAAACCCATCCTGGGAAAGCCAGGGACGGTGCCTGATGGGCCGTTTGTATACAATGGTCCTGTTGGGGATAGTAGAAGGTTTTAGCTGGCTCCACCAGCGCAAATCAGCCACTGTGTCTAGAGGATGGGATCAGGCTCTTTTCAGTGGTGCCCAGCAATAGGATGAGGGGCAATGGGCACAGACTGAAGCACAGGAGGTTCCATCTGAATATGAGGAGAAACTTCTTTACTTCTTTACTTCTTTATGCCTTCCTGTGTAACCTCATCTAGGTGTTCCTGCTCCGGCAGGGGGAGTGGACTAGATGATCTTTTGAGGTCCCTTCCAATCTCTAATATTCTGTGATTCTGTGATACTTTGAGGGTGCCAGAGCACTGGAACAGGCTGCCCAGAGAAGCTGTGGAGTCTCCTTCTCTGGAGACATTCAAAACCCACCTGGACACATTCCTGTGCAATCTGCTCTAGGTGAACCTGCTTTAGCAGGTGGGTTGGACTAGACGATCTCCAGAGGTCCCTTCCAACCCCAGCCATTCTGTGATTCTGTGATTCTGCCTACTGCATGCTACTGTGCTGCAGGCACTGCAGAGTGGCTCTTCACAGGGGGCCATCTAGACAGGATAAATCCTTCAAGTTGGATGCTTCTGGGAACCTTGTCCTTTTATACCTTTCTCCCTGTGAGTATCAGAAATGAATGTCACCGTGCAGCTAGTTTGGTTACTGGCACAAGGGTCTGAGCTGCTGATGCTGTGCGCTCCCAAAGCCTCCTCACCACAGTGCTTGCTGGCAAGGAGAGCTCTGCCTGCTCAGCTGGGGGATGAAATCCTCCCCATTCACACGACACACGTCTTAATCTCAGAAGGTATTTGCTTCTCTACTTCTGTTGGGGTAGGAGGAGAATTCAGAGGCTTGGTGCTCTGGGGACAGCCACCCGACTCACCTGCGTGCCCTCCATAGCCCTGCGGTCACACCAAATGTGTACTTCCCGAAGGCTTAAACACTGTCCTGCAGTGGGTAACGATCCCTTGGTGCCATCTGCCTCTGCTGACTGTGGCACGTGTTGGCCAGGAGACACTGGACCAGCAGCAAGGACCTGCATCCTGCATTTGCCTGGAGCTGAGCAGCTGGTGGAGCTCAGGAGGGCTGGCGCTGGACTACCCCAGGGCCACAGAAACACTTTGCTATGTTCTGCTTTCAGCAGGTCTCAAATAACTGCAAGATGGAGGTGACACTGTGACAACCATCTAGAGGGGACGATGCCTAGTCAACATCTTTATTTTCTCTGGTTAGATGTGCCTTTTTACCAGCATCTGATCTTGCCTGTTGTCATAACACAGCTGGGGTGGGACTTATCAGCATCGGACAGCTACCATTTAGAGCTATGCCTCCTTCACGGCCATTGGGCAGGTGCATTTAGGGGAATGATTTGCCTGTCCTGTTTAGTCATCTAATATAGGACGCGATAAAGTCTGCTACCAATGCGGCTGTTTCACGTGGTTGCAGAGAAGAGTTCCCTCTGAAAACCATTTCCAGCGCTGGATGTGCAGTAGGATGGGGAAAGAGGGAGTCAACCGGGTCTTTAACTTTCTCCTTTCTGCACTTGTCCATCAGTGACGTCCAGGGTAGGTACACTGCAGGGCACACACACGGCTGCAGTTGGAGATGCGCAGCCGTATCACAGAGGCGAACCTGCTGATGGGAACCAGGCCTCAGCGTGGTGCCTCTGCTGCCAGGCTGTCGAACGCCTCCTCCTGGTGGGTGCAGAGCCCGTGTGACAGACATTTTTTGCCAGGATGACAATTCCACTTTCCCACGGAACACTTGGTAACACTTTGGGCTGGGCAGTGTCTGATTCTTTTCTCTCCGAGATGACATGTGGCTCCGGCGCAACTCCCTAGTGCTGACCAATCCTAATAATAAAATACAGCAAGGCTGTATTGCTACACTGCGATCTGCTGTGAGTAGAGGGCAGCAAGTGGGTTCAAATCCTTGGAAACAGATCGCTCTAGGAATCAGAAGGCACTGTGCCTTTTCTGCTGCCTCCTTTGGGAGAGAGAGAAACTATTTCATACCTTTTTGTGAAGCAGATAGTTAGTGGCTGTGGCAACACACTAAAGAGCAAAGGCATGAGGTTTTAAAGAGACTATTAGACTCTTCAAATACACCCCAGTAAAACCCACTCATCAATGCTTGCTGAATGTTGCCTGCAGAAGTTACCTGCTCAATCATGAGTTTTCTCAGTGTTTTGGGGAACTAAAATTGGCATACTTTCCGGTGTCATCCATATTAATGAAGAGAATAGACCAGAGTAAAGATCAGCTAAGGTGAAGGAAACGATTTTCACATGTCTTTTTAAGACATCCTTTAGAGCAGACTTGGTTAATTGGCATTCAGGCTAAAGAAAAAACATGTTAGCCTGCCAAAAATAGAAAAGATAGTGCTACTTCTGTTTGAGATGCAAACATTATTTTTCACTTCCCATTCATATGGACTTTCATGCTTTCTATCCTTCTGGTTTTGGAAATAAGATTGTTAAAATGACAAAACCGAAGGAATTAGTGATAGAAAAGTTAAAGAAAAATGGAAGAAATGGAGAGGGGTGATCTTCCTCTGCAAGACCTGGCTGCTCTATGCAGAAGGCAAGTGGTTCCCATGTATTGCTGATGTCCTAACACCGTGAAAAGGTTCCACTGGATAACATGTGCACGGATGGAGCAAACACAAGTGCTAGAAGCTACAGAAATTGATACTGCTGCCCAAAGAATACTCTTAGCCCATACTGTACTGCTGTAACCGGAAAGACAGATATTTCCTTGATGTATTTGAATAAACAGAATCTCAAAAATATAGCATTTGGGACTATTTCAAGATCTGTACCGGAATGTATTTGGGTATTACCTGAAGTCTGTTATTTTAATTCCAATAGGAAGTGTAGCTTAATGCAATGCTGAGGCAGATCATGACTGGACGATCTTGTCTTCAGCCAGATGTCTAATATTTAAAGCCATATTTTCTATCATCTTCTGTAGCTAGAGGCTCTGAATTCTGGAAACAAAGAAGTCTCACAAACAAAAACAAGTTATTCTTTGAAGGGTGGAAATAATGAACACTTTTTCCTATGGGTTTATTTTCTGTGCCCTGTTCTTCCCCTCCTTGCCGTGCCACTGCAATGATCAGCGCTCCCCCAGCCGATGCTCATCCCGCGCCGAGCAGCCCCGGGTCAGGCAGGACCAAGTCGAGCCGTACGTGGCCTGGAGGTGTTTGCTGGCTGGGAATCCGCCAGGCCAAGCAGAGCAGGTAAGAGCAGTGACCATGCTGCAGCCACCTGTGATGCAAATTCCTAATTGAGATCTTTACCTTCTAATCAGACTATGATTTTCTTCAGTAAGATAGCTGCTGAATTCTTCTGCCACTGCCCAATAGGTTTGAAATCATTAGTAGAGAACTGGCAGACAAAGACTCAAACCCTTATGTCTACTAGAGACCAAGATAAAAATACAAAATGTACCTCATCAAAGTACTGATAATCTCCTCCTCCCCAGGTCTGAGCCCTGTTCCGATTGAAAGTGCTTTAGATGCCAGGCATGAGGACCATACTATCTCATTGACTCTTCTCACTTGGCATTTCTGAAGATAAATGAAACCAAGCTCTGCAATATGACTGTCAGCGTTACCGACTTCTTACACACCATGTTTTGCACATTTTAGAGCCTGAATACGACCCCTCAAAGGCAGGCGGTATCTCAGTCAGTTACACTTGATGTCACCTCTTGAAATTATTGCAATCACTGAAGGCATTTAATTAGTATGAAGTTTTAACATTTCAGCCACCTTTCTTTGCAATGTACCTACTGGAGTGGAAAAAATTACCTGAGAAAAACACTCTGCTTGGTTAAATCTTCCTTCCAAAAATGCTGAAGAGTTCTCAGGACACTCTCTGTCACTGACGTAAGGAAAATCTTTCTATCTATGTCACCTAGAATCAAAGCAAAACAGCCACCCTTATCCCACAAAAGCTCTTTAACTCCACCAAAACTCAGAAGAAGGCAGGGCAGGGAGACACGGTACCTCATTCCAACCACATCTTTACTGTTACAGATGACCACATCACTGTTATGAAAAGACAGTTATCATATTTTGGGTAACATTAATACATTTATTTAATTGTAATTTACTTTTCATTCATAAAAAGGACAAAGCACGGTCCTGCTCTACTCATTTGAAAAAAAAAAAAAGGTAAAAAGTAACTAAAAAACCAGTTCAATATTCATCAGTATCAAATAATAGTAATATCAAGTTTCCTGAAATATAAAGAAACAACAAATATGTCTATCTATATAAACTTTAATTAAGAACCTTGCGTTTTAAAGCAGATGATACATTAGTTAGTTTTACTTGACAACAATTTGAAACTGAAGGTCCCAGTCAAATTTACATAATTACGTGAAACAGAAAAATCTGCAACTATCTGATCAGTAAGACCTACCTCATCTATGTTGCTGATTTAAAAAAAGAAGTGGCTTTCCTTTCCATGTCATTTCCATGCAAAAAACTAAACAGTTTTGCATTTTACACCATGTATTAGAAAAGTAAAAGGCAATCATGCATTTGGCAAAAGATTTAGTTGTGGTTGTAGATTATATAAAAATGAGTCATACTGCAAAAGAACCAAACCAAATGAAACACAATAAAACACTTTTTCTTTTTTTTGTACAGAAGGCTTACAGCGTACTAGTTTCTTATGTATCAAGACATCTCATTTCTCTTTCAAATAATTACACAATTTATGAAACTCAGTAGTGTTTGACACTTTGACATTCCTCTATAGGGAAGTTATTACTTTCACCTATTTAAAAAATTTTCATCTGGTAACAAATAGTTAAAATTAAACCAAAACATTATTATTGATATTTCTTAATGAAGAGTCTACACTTTTACATGTAAATATATAGTACAAAATTATACAAATAAAAGAGAGGGTGTAAATTATTAATAGACCTATGTTTGCTTCATGTAAATATTATTATTACGGACCTCTACAGTTATCAGTTCTAAAAAGATAAAATCTATTTCTAAGTAGCTAGCAAGGTTGTGCTAATAAAATATGATTCAAAGCTTGTAATTCTTGAAGCATCAGACATTGCACTATTACTTGAGCCAGCTGATTCAATATCACTGTGTTTCTTCAGCATTCATACTCAAACTAATTCCCAGCACACCATGGAAAATGAAAGAAATGTGCATTTCTTTAACAACTTAAAAAAACCCCAAATGAACCAACAGAAAACTGAACACTGAAACGCTCTAGACACAGTCAGAACAAAAACATTCTCTATCTCTAATAGAGTTCCCATTTTGCAAAGGCCATAGTAAACATTTAGATTTGACTAACAGTTGGTATCTGACTTTCATGTATTAACACACGGTTGGATCATTTAGTACTCTATCAAATAGGGAGACGGTCTCAGAACTTTAAAACTCTTATTTACAATACTATGAACATTAGAATAATATCAAGTTCTTGAAAAAGCATATAATTCTCCCAAATGTACACCTTCCCTATAGGAAAGTAACACCTGGCATCTGCAGCATAAAATGTAAATATAATATTTTTTTTACTGTGCTACTCTTTTTTTGCCATTTATTGTATATCTTTTTTTTTAAATATTTTAAATCTTTTCATTTTAAAAAATAACATATGTTTCCTACCATTTCATGGTCCACATGGCTGATCTTAACATGGACTCCACTTCCAAACTCCTAAGTGTTATATTGCTACCTTAATAATAATAATAATAATAATAAGAGTAATAATACTAAAGCAAACCCAATACATTACACTGCTTCCCCGAAAACCAACATTTCACTACTAAAATCAACAACAATAACCATAATGGAATTTTTCAACAGAATGGTTTTAAGAAAACAATATGGTAAATCTCATGTCGGTGAAGTACAGGTAAATTCCTTTAAGCTGAGCATACTGTGCATGTCTTGGGTGTTCTGAACATCTTCAAAATAAAAAATTCCTTGTCACTGACTTTTATTTCAAGTCCTTCAAATTCTATCCAATAGCCTCAAGAAATATAGCTCTAAAAAATGAAATGTTTTTGCTTTGACTGTCTCTCTAAAAAACAGCAATCCCAATAAATGATGATGGGGCCATTCAAAAAGATGCAGTACACAAAACATATAGGATAGTACAGACAGACGTAGTACTCTTACATTTATCACATACAATCAACAATTCAATCTCTATTATATTTCACAATTTGTTATTCAAGTTAAAGCACCTACGTATGGTGATTTTACTTTCACTGTACAGCCTATGTTATAGAGTTTTAACACTGTAACTTGCCCCATTGGACCGAATCATGCAACTGTCACAGATCAGTGTAAGTGTTTTATAAGGCATATTGGAACAAGTTAAAAATATTTCTTAGCCTTTCAAAAGTTGATTTACTTGATGAAGGAGTTCCTGGATGCCTCACTCCTCATAAAGTTCATAGGAAATCAGTAGGGTAATTTATTTTAAAGTGTAATTTATTTGGCTTAGGATGGTGCCACAGGAATCGAAAAGAGTGGTGGTCCTCATCTTCAAAGGGAGTCCTTTGTGTTAGGCGGAGGACAAGGTAAACCCAGCTACATTCAGAATCCCGAGCAGACGAGGACACCCAGGGCAGGCACCACCAGGACCAGGAGCAGGGTCGGAACTCCAGCAGCAGCACCTGCGCATCGAACAGAGAACAACACGGTGTTGGTCCTACTGCAGTGTTACTCGCGGTGTGGTGGGGAACAACCCTGGATGACAGCAAGAACGTGGGGTAAGAAGGCTGGAAAACCAGCTGGGGTATCTCAGTACAGCCCCTACCTGTATGGATGATGTGGAAGGGACACAGAGCCTTGCTCCAGCACAGCGGAGGACTTGCTCTTTTGTTCTGCAAGAGCTGTTTATGCAGCGTGTTTATACAGGCAGCAAGGCCATTCAGAACACATCAGTGTATTTTGATTTGGCCGCTCCAACAAGCCAGGAGGTTACACCAGGAGGTAAAAGGTCAAAATAAATATTTAAACATGTGAAAACAAAATTAATGGAGTCTTTGAAATGTGACGAAGCAAAGAGACACCTTTGGAAATGTTAATGTTCATACGATCGGCAATAATCTGAGAGATGTCAAAGAGCCTGCTCCATTTGTTTACCTGCAAGATTACGAAGTCCAGATGGCTGACTTCTGGCAGTGTGGCATTTACACATTTACATCTCTTAAAGTCACAAGGGTCTTTCTTAAACAAATATTTTAAGCTGAAAAATATCAATTGACAGCTTACACACTTTACATGACTTGCTCTGGCAAACAGGCATAAGAATTGCTATCATGCTAAACGGCTTGTGTTGCCACAGTGCCGCTCCCTGTTAGGAAACATCAATATGAGAAAATGCTGACAGCCTTGGAGATGGGCCAAAGGAGCTCCTCAGTTCAAGAAGGACAGAGAACTGCTGGAGAGAGTCCAGCGCAGAGACATGAAGATGACCGAGTGGAGCATCTCCCTTAGACAGGCTGAGGGAGCTGGGTCTGTTTAGCTTGGAGGAGACTGAGGGGTGACCTCATCAATGTTTATAAATATGTAAAGGGTGGGTGTCACGAGGATGGAGCCAGGCTCTTCTCGGTGACAACCAATGATAGGAAAAGGGGCGATGGGTACAAACTGGAACACAGGAGGTTCCACTTAAGTATGAGAAGAAACTTCTTCTCAGTGAGGGTGACGGAACACTGGAACAGGCTGCCCAGGGAGGTTGTGGAGTCTCCTTCTCTGGAGACATTCAAAACCGCCTGGACACCTTCCTGTGTAACCTCATCTGGGTGTTCCTGCTCCAGCGGGGGGATTGGACTAGATGATCTTTCGAGGTCCCTTCCAATCCCTGACATTCTGTGATTCTGTGATTCTGTGTGTGAGCTGGAGAATGGTCTGTTGGGCTTGTCTAGGTGAGGATGGTCACGTGCAGGTGGGCAGTGCGGTACCCGGTTAACTGCTCGTCTTGCTGTCGGACACAGACTAAGGATGAAAGCTGGTGTTGACAGTCCTTAGGAGCTGCTGGAACTGACCCACTGGACAGCCCTCCAGCAAATGTTCTTATGAATGAGGAAAAAACAGACTGAAAAGGTAATGTGAACCAAACAGCACAGATTTCAGCTGGCAGTCCTGTTTTAGCTAACGACACCCCATTCCTCCTCACTCTGGTCCTCACTCAAATCAAGTCTTTCTGCTGCTCTACTCTCTTCCCTGTCCCCATCCTAAACTCCATCCTTTTCCTCTTGCTTCTGATGCCTCAGAACTGTTCTCTGCTTTCATTCCCATCCTTTCTTCTACTGCTGTCCAAAACCAAGATTTCTCCCTCGGTCCTTTCTGATACCCAAGCACTTCAAAAACCAAGAGAAGAGACTTTCCAATCCTTCTTCATCAGCTCAATTCAGCTGTAAAAAGTACATTTCTATGAAGAGTACGTTTTTCCATAGAAAGCAGTATATCCACCTCAATGAAAGAGAAAATTAAGGAAAATATTGGAAGATCTCTTTTGTAAGTATATGTAAACAGAGGAATTTTATGCTTAAGATGAACATGTACATTCAAATGTATGTTCAAATATATTCTCATACATAACAACTCCACATTATGGCAACTGAAAGTACGAGGGTATAGTTATCTGTGCTTTTTAGAGATTTGTGAGATACATTAATCTTTTCTGTAGTCTTTATCCCTAAATATCAAAGTAGTGGTCCTTAATGAATGAATAATAGCCATAGGAAAAAAAAATCCAGATTTCATATTTAAGAATATTCACAGAAAATGTATTCTGCGTTTGTCAGACCAGGATAATGCAGTTGGAAAGACACAAATAAACTCAAAATATTTTGAGTGCTTCTAATGAAGAACATGAAAAAAGTTTTGCTGAGTGAAGTTAAATGATGAACAAGTATGAGGAAATTTTTATTTGCATGTAACTATTCTACAAAGAGAAAGGAATAATAAATCTTCCCCTGAGATGTCCTTGCTGGCTCCAGAATTAATAGTTAGCAATTCACCCCATTACAGCAGCTCCTTACAAGGTTGGGGCACTGTTGCGGAGATATGTATAACATCTCTCCCCAGTGAAGCAAATCCTACCCTTTTACAGCACATTAACAGAACATTAGGAGGATAAATGCACATTAAACAGATCAACTCTTCTTTTTTTCTTGTTAGATTACTGACCCACATGTCAGGAACCATCCTTTACTGGAAACACCAGTCACCAGTGCATGACAGCCAGTACACTCCTGCAGCTCCTGAGTGGAAATTAATGTAAGTTTTGCCTGAGTACAGACTACAAGATTTAATTCTGTGCAGTAATGCAATTGTGAACTGTCAGTTTTAACAATCTTTAAAAGCTAGAGAAACGCCAGATAAAGACTTAATGAATGTGTACAAAAAACCATGTGGATGCAAATTGAAACAGAAGGATTATTAAGCTTTCTTCTGAAGTCCTGCCAGGTATGAGCTGCACATATTTAGCACCTAAAGATTTATTCTCTCCTCGATGTTACAACGCGTGATCTCTCCTCTCAACCAGCATCTTGTGTATCCAGTGTGCATGCAATTGCAAACTACAGCCATCAAAGACAAGGCCAAAACCAAATCAAAACCAAACCTAACTACCACTCTAATATGCTATGTGTGCATGTTGTATCAAGCGTTCTCATTTCTTTCAAACTCACAATGAAACATGCACCTTAAATTTGTGGGGTTTTTGTTTGTTTGTTTGTTTGTTTGTTTGTTTTGTTCAACAGCCCCAAGCAAAAGTTGTGAAAAAATCCTGCTGTATTCCTGTAGGGACTTTGCTACTCTCTACAACAGAGTTCCTGTAGTTGACATGTTTAAGCCTGCAACTAAAGTATAATATCTGCAGAAACCTCTCCTCAGAATGTAGCTTAAAATTGAATGCAATTTGTATGAGATGCATGCAGTTAACCTAACTTTTTTCCCTGCCTCCTGTTCTCAGCAGCCTTCCTCACAAATGGTTTGTATCTGAGTAAATGAAGAGAACAACTGCTGGATGGGTTTTTCTTCAGCAATATCTTTACATATCACAGGAACTCCTGGTAATGTCCCACTAATACACGGCTTTCCATTCATATTTTAAATTATTTGTCACCATTTCAATCACATAAAGTCTAGGATGAAATATTTTACACTTCTGAATAGAGGTCCCAGATTTTACTCACATCTTGAACAGTATGCAACATTTTTCCAATTATATTCAAAAGTAATGAAATCAATTTAATGCCTAAGTGAAACAGGCATTAAACCAATTCAGACTTTGATATATCTCCCAAGCCTTTGTAACAACTTGTCATTAAAAATACATCATTATTTTCGTTAAATGTTACTTATCTTTAAGATATTACATTTTTGGCCCTTTTCCCAACATCGGTATCTTTTTATACTGGATGGTAAAAAGAAAAACCTAGAGACCTGTTTAGAAATCTTACTTTCATCAGATCTGTGAACCAGGAAATTAGTTACTGGTCATCTGCGAAGCTGTCATAGGTGAATAACTTCTCCTTCCCAGTGGGAAAGTGTCTGCCCTGCCAACATACACAAACTTCAAGCTATTCCTCAGCTAACCATGTTGTGGCAGAACTCCTCTGCTTTTGCTGTCAGGGAAGATTGTTCAAGAATTAATTTGTATTAAATGACATCTGTTTTCTTAGTTTCCAGGTACTGAACATCAAGGGGGATGTCCACATGACTGTTTTAGTTTGAAGAAGAGTGTATTTTAAAATGAGTATCTTGGCTGTCCCCTTTATTGGGGTTTATTTCACACTGCAGAGCTGTCTTGGATACCCTGTGCAGGACCAGGTTAGAGGTCATCCGAACTATAATAAAGCCTGACGTGCATACAGTGAGGAGCTGGATCCTCAACGCCGCTGTTTCTCGCTACAGATCCACTCCTATTGTGCTGCACAAATTGTTCAGGCAGATGCAGACTGGCTACCTGAATGATACAGCTGCTGCAACACATTTTTCATGGCATAAGTTATCATACATTTAGTAAGACTAAGGAAAAGAGAAATCTTCACCAGGACTGGTATTTTGCATGATTCATAAAGGATTTAAGCTCGTAATGTAAACTTTGTAACTTGCTAAGGAATGAGTTTACCTTTATGTCTGTTTTCCAAAATAGATTTATTTTTTTTCTGAAAGAATGGCCAAACTCCTACCCATTTTCCTGTCAATAATATTGTCCTTTTGGTTGAGGACCCAAGGCTCACCTTCCATCAGGGCTGTCTGTTTTTATATTTCTTCTTTTTACTTTAACAAAGGTAAATGCAAAGCCTTCTCATTTTCTGTTTCTTCTTGCTTCTAACTAAACTCATCCACTTCTCTGGAAAAAAACTGAGCCACCTGAAAAAAAAAGGGATTTTTGCCTGCTCTGTTTCTTAGTTTCTTCAGCATCTATTAGGCTTAATTAATATCTTTTCTCTGAGTGTTTTCATATTTACCTAGGTAGAACAGAAAAGCAGGAAGGCAGGAAATATAATTTCCTCAAGTTAAACTAAATTGTGTAAAAGAAGTGGGTGGGTTTGTAGTTCTGTCAACTGGCTTTTGAAAAGAAATTCCACTTCTCCCAGGTGGCAATATTGCCTTCATGAAAGACTACTGCAAAAGAAATGGGTAGTATCAGCCGACATGGTTTAAATTCTGCTATCCCTATTCATGGTAAATGGAAAATAACTGAACTAATTAGAATATGCTTATCTTGCATCATTGGCATGATTGCTAAATCATGGGTCCAACTCTCCCTTGTCTAGGAATACCTTTGTTTGGGCACGAGGAAATTTTCCTCTTGCCTGTGCCATAAAGCTTTCAAGAAAGACACTATGGAGTAAGTCACAGCCCCATGAATTACGGTTTTGCGGCAGAGTAGATGTACAGAATGTCAATAACGCTGTCTGTGCATCTGCCCATGCTTTGTGCTGTGTCAAGGTTTGCGGTGCAGCTGCAGAATAGCTTTAAAACTTTCATAATAAGGAGAGAACATTAAAAACATATTAGAAGGGCTGCTGATGGTCTGGGTGGTTTATCCACCCCATGGTGTTAGTCTGTCTTCTCCTACTTGAAAACCCATATGCCAGAGTCAAGTAAACATTTTGTTTTATTCTGGCCATGGCACCCAGCGTGTTGGCAGCATCACCGGCAGCTGCATGGGCTCCTTTGCCATTGACTCTGGCCCCGCTACAGACTTGGGCTGCCCAAATGAAAGGATGCCTTGGACTCTGAGGAAAATGAGATAATTTTTAGTTGTTGGGCTACTACTTAACTAACAATAAATGTATATTAGCTCTTGGTTACCTCTTCCCCTTCACATATATTAGTGGCCATTACATGTTCTTTTGCGTGGAGAGTTAAGTAGAGGACGACAGGTAATATTTTTAAAATGTACTCTTTTAATGCAGTATACTCAACAAATAATAGCAAGAACAATCTATGGGAGTCCTTCTGTGACCCAGCAACAGCTGCAGTTGTACTTCACATGCATTTTGTGAGTTTCAGGATCTCTTATATGACCTAAGGGCTTGTCATACCTCTCAGCATCTGCCCCATCTCTCCAGTTGTCAGTGATCACTCCAGACAAACTGGCTCCTCAGCAGCACCAGGAGTTCTGCCAGGCCAAGGCTGAACCATGTGCTCAGCCAGGACGAGGTGTTCGCTGCTGGAATCTGCCTGCTGAGGCAGCAGGCGGAGCTTGGAGCCAGGTTTGGTAGCTGGCCAGTAAAGAAAACCTTATCTGTGATTACACTGACTGTCTGCTATGGAAAAACACTTGGCTGTGAATGTTCCCACATAAATCTGTTCTGCATTGGCTCAGAAATGATGGTTGATAAGTCATTCAGAGGAAGTCAATAATCCTCTGAGAGAGTGATTGACAGATTTTTCATCAAAAAAGGATTTTTTTTTTTCTCATTTTTAAGGAAAGAATGGGAGGCCAAAAGAGAAAGTCTCATTGTAACCCTGAAAAGAAGAAAAAGGACAGGTTTTCTTTGGCCAGCTGTCATGACTGGGGATTTCTGAGTGAGGACCTGGTCCTTCTTATTCAAGAAAACAGGGATTTCTGAATGGTTTTTTTACAAATAAATTTACCTCAAGTAACCACCAGATGTATCACTCCTTTTCACTTGCAAATAGCCTATATTTAAACAACCATATGGTACAACTGGCAAACAGTAGAAAAACTTCAGGTGCAAAATGGTGGAGCATTAATGGGAAAATACTGTCATTTTGGAATTTCTGTGTCCTTGGGAAAAAATGTGGCACATATAAATACTGAGGTACATTAAAAGCCTGTCTTAAAGCCACAAAGATGATTAAGGGAGTGGAGCATCTCCCTTATGAGGAAAGGCTGAGGGAGCTGGGTCTCTTTAGCTTGAAGAAGAGGAGACTGAGGGGTGACCTCATTAATGTTTATAAATATGTAAAGGGTGGGTGTCACGAGGATGGAGCCAGGCTCTTCTCAGTGACAACCAATAATAGGGCAAGGGGCAATGGGTACAAACTGGAACACAGGAGGTTCCACTTAAATATGAGGAGAAACTTCTTCTCAGTGAGGGTGACAGACACTGGAACAGGCTGCCCAGGGAGGTTGTGGAGTCTCCTTCTCTGGAGACATTCAAAACCGCCTGGACACCTTCCTGTGTAACCTCATCTGGGTGTTCCTCCTCCGGCGGGGGGATTGGACTAGATGATCTTTCGAGGTTCCTTCCAATCCCTAACATTCTGTGATTCTGTGATTCTGTGATTCATTTTTCAGACTGGAAGCCTGGCTTACACATCAGGAGATGAAGAAGGACACCCTCAGCTTCTACAAGAGTAGAAGTGCCTAGTCTTGCTTCTACGAAGAGGCTTTGGAATACAGTTAAAGTCAAATATAGAGTACTAACCTTTAAAGGCAACAACATTTTGATATTGAAGTATTTCAAATATTCTGAAAAGGGCACTGAGCACTTCAGTATGTAATAAGAGGTACTATTTAATATATCTAAATCTACCTGCGTATCTAAAGACGGCAAAAATACAAGTATTTGGTATGGTCACTAGCACTTAAAAGATACGTTCAAGTCAGCAAATATGTGATTTTATCTATTTTTTAGACCTGTAGTAACAAATAAATCTATTTATACGTGAATACTGCTAAATAATCACAGTACAAGCTGTACTTCTGATGAAATATTTCTCATTTAATGTACTGCCAGTAGATCTGAAATTTGGAAGCTATACAGTTCACAGGAGCACAAAATGCCTGGTTGTACCTGTCTGCACCTCTGGGGCTGTCTAGTCTCACCTCCCACTGAGGAGTGTCGCCAACACTGGGTGTTGTCACCCACAGCTTTGCCTGGCTGAGTCACAGAAACCTCTGAAGATGAAAACTGCAGGGCCTCTCTGGGTAACCTGCTCCAGTGCTGCACTAACCTCTGGGTGATATTTTTCCTCATGTCCAGCCTGAACCTCTCAAATTGCAATTTCTGGCCACTGTCCTGTATTATATCATCTGCCATTATCAACTCTTTGGATACATCATCTTTGTAACTGCTCCTTACACAGTTCTGTGCTACTGTTGGATCATCCCTCTCCACCATGCTAAACCTCAGTGTTTATTAAAGGAACTAGACTCTGTGATACTTCCTTAATACTAAACGAAAGAGCCGGCACCTTCCTTGCTACCAAAGAAGGTTTCTGAAGTCCCCTGGACTTTGCCACTGAAGTAACTGGAACAAGACCACTGCTGCCCTTTTTTTTTTTCAGAGAGTCACTGGGGTTCGTTTGGTTAAGAAAGAGAGGTTTCATCAAAAGGTGTGTTACAGCAGATGCCTAACCGAGGACTTCTGAATCACTCTCCTCCCTAAGAAAAGAAGGAGCCTGGCTAGGTCAGGTGCATAAAACTGAGAGGTACGAGTATGCCACCACTCCAAGGCACCCATAAAAAGTGAGATAGTTAACTGCTGAACTGAAAAATACTACAAGGATTTGAATAATGCAGTTCCATGGCTTGCTAATGAAAATTAAAACATGCAAGAAGTGTCATGACTAGAAAGTATTCCCTTCTTCATTCCTTCACCCCTGTGATCATGTCTGCAATCCTGTCTAGATTATTAAGGGGAAAAAAATTAATGAGACGAGTCTTCCAAAGATTATTTTAAATCACTCTAAACACTACTTGGCTGGCTTTGATTTCTCAAAGCAATTAAAAATACTGCATAAATACAGTTCAATAGTTAAATGTCCTAGCAAAAGGTGAAAGCAGAATATGCATTTGTATTAAATTAAATCATTATGCATCAAAGGGATTACACTATTAAAGTAAAACACTAATCTTGGCACTCACTCTATGAGCTATGTGATTTTTTCTGTGATATTCTTTTTCGCTATGTTGCTACATTTAAGCATAAGAGAGTTAAAGAATGATCTTTTGGATTTTTTTCAGTCTTTTACTAATGGTAGAGTACAATGAATATAAAATACCAAGCATTTTGTTTCATAAAAGTGAGGGAGTATAGCGTTCCCATGTTGATGTAATAAAAACCTGAAAGTACCTGAATGATATATCTCAACAACTGGATAAATTAATGGAGAAGAACAATTCGGCCAAACTGAATTTGAATGTTAGACCTTTAATTTATTGATGAGTTGATGGTCCTACTGAAATAGTGGTAATCAAAAGCTTTCTGAACTCTTAAAAAAGGTATTTCTAACTGTATGGTGAACCCAAATTTATTTTTCTTCTTCTCCTTAAACATTTTTTAAGTCAGTTATTGTTTGGTGGGTAACTTCCAAACTGCTGAAAACAGTAAAGAAAGTATTTAATGGTTTTGGAAGAAGAACTAATCCTTTGTCCATCAACTAAACATTATTCAGGCATTTCATAGTACACTTTCCTGAAGCTGGGAGCATAGGGTCAGCTTTAGTGAGTCAGACCAAGGCCTATCTAGCTCAGGACACTGAGTCCAACAGTGGTCTGCAACAGATGCAGCGGAAAGGAAAAAAAAATCATGGTATGCAGAATATGACTTTCCTCTTATGTTGTTATGATGGAACACCTTATCCTTGGTGCCATCTTAAGACATATCAAGGATAAGAGGGTCATCAGGGACAGTCAACATGGCTTCACCAAGGGGAAGTCGTGTTTGACCAACCTCATAGCCTTTTATGAAGACGTAACAAGGTGGATTGACGATGGCAGAGCAGTGGATGTGGTCTACCTTGACTTCAGCAAAGCATTTGACACCGTCTCCCACAGCATCCTCACGGCAAAACTGAGGAAGAGTGGACTGGATGATCGGGTAGTGAGGTGGACTGCAAACTGGCTGAAGGAGAGAAGCCAGAGAGTTGTGATCAATGGGGCGGAGTCTGGTTGGAGGCCTGTATCTAGTGGAGTGCCTCAAGGGTCAGTTCTGGGACCAATACTGTTCAATATATTCATCAATGACTTGGATGAGGGAATTGAGTGTACTATCAGCAAGTTTGCTGATGACACCAAGCTGGGAGGAGTGGCTGACACGCCAGAGGGCTGTGCTGCCATCCAGCGAGACCTGGACAGGCTAGAGAGTTGGGCGGGGAAAAATTTAATGAAATATAACAAGGGGAAATGTAGAGTCTTGCATCTGGGCAGGAACAACCCCAGGTTCCAGTACAGGTTGGGGAATGACCTATTAGAGAGCAGCGTAGGGGAAAGGGACCTGGGGGTCCTGGTGGACAGCAGGATGACCATGAGCCAGCACTGTGCCCTTGTGGCCAAGAAGGCCAATGGCATCCTGGGGTGTATTAGAAGGGGGGTGGTTAGTAGGTCCAGAGAGGTTCTCCTTCCCCTCTACTCTGCCCTGGTGAGACCTCATCTGGAATATTGTGTCCAGTTCTGGGCCCCTCAGTTCAAGAAGGACAGGGAACTGCTGGAGAGAGTCCAGCGCAGGGCCACAAAGATGATTAAGGGAGTGGAGCATCTCCCTTATGAGGAAAGGCTGAGGGAGCTGGGTCTCTTTAGCTTGGAGAAGAGGAGACTGAGGGGTGACCTCATTAATGTTTATAAATATATAAAGGGTGGGTGTCACGAGGATGGAGCTAGGCTCTTCTCGGTGACAACCAACAGTAAGACAAGGGGTAATGGGTCCAAGCTGGAACACAAGAGGTTCCACTTAAATGTGAGAAGAAACTTCTTCTCAGTGAGGGTGACAGAACACTGGAACAGGCTGCCCAGGGAGGTTGTGGATTCTCCTTCTCTGGAGACATTCAAAACCCGCCTGGACGCCTTCCTGTGTAACCTCACCTAAGTTTTCCTGCTCTGGCAGGGGGATTGGACTAGATGATCTTTTGAGGTCCCTTCCAATCCCTAACATTCTGTGATTCTGTGATTCTGTGATTCTTTTCCAATTGTGCCAAAGGAGCTTCTGAGCTACTTCGTAGCTTCTGTTCAGTAGCTCCTGAGTCAAAGGCTGAATATAGGGCATCGTTTTAAACAAGGGCTGATAGACCCAGATTCTATAACTTCGTCCTGCACGAGGTCCTGTCACAGGAAGTTCCACAATTTAATCTTGTACCATGTAAAAGAGTATCACTTGAATAGTTTTCAATCTGCTGTCTGCTAATTTCACTGAGTACCTTCATTTCCATAGCGTGAAGAAAAGTGAATAATCTTTACCTACTTACCTCTTCCTTAGTGTTCATGACTACCTCAGTAGCCATCCTTCCTCTAGCTGAAGACTCCGTGCCTCTTGCACTCCTCACCCAGAATTCACTCCATAGCTGCCGTACCCTCGTTCACTTTCTCTATACTTTTATGGTATCTTTCTTCGGTATCTTTTAGTGATCTTCAGTTATCCTTACTTTCTGAGACCCAACAAGAACACGTTTTCCGTGACAGTCACACATTCCTATGGCATTCTTGCAAGCTTGGGGATAGCCAGCAGAATCTCCAACACGTAATAAGCTAAAACATATAACAAAGTGTGTGAAGTTGCCATAGATTTCTTTTTTGCTGATGTTTGAAGGCACTGTGGCGTTCTCGTGCGTTCATGTGACCACGCAATAGCCCTCCGTGGGGATTTTGCTGGCTATTCCCAAGCTCACACAGACAGGCACGTGGCAACTCGGGCTGAAGATGAAAGCGGGAGGAAGGTACACGGTCTTTTTCAAGCCAGTGGCCCCTTTCTGCGTTTTCTGATGCATAGCAACTATGGATTCCTGTCTGGTCAGTATTCTCTGATAATGAGTACCCTACCCTGCTCTTGCTTCTTGTGATATTGTTCTCTTAAACCTCTGTCGTGATCTAAATCCATGTACACACACACACACGCAATTTCTAGTTATAAAGCCTGTCAACAACCACTGCACAGCTGAATTACAAGCCTTATGGCTAAAAATTAAATTTTGTTGTATTCATACTTAGTGTGTATCCAGGCTTTCCCATATAAATAAACATAAATGAAAAAATAAACAGCATCGCGATTATCATAGGATAATGCAGACTAAAAAAATGTTAACTAGATATGAAAACATTTCTGCAGTCTGTCTTACTGTTGAGTTCGAATACAAGAAGAAGAGAAGAAATTGAAATTAGGGAAAATGCTCGTTCTAGCACTGAATACATTGTAATGCATGGAATTGTCAAACTTTAGTTGTTAAAGTAAGACTTGGAAGGAGCCAGTACCAATAAATCAGAATTGTGATGAAATGAAATGCGATGATAAAGGAAAATCAACAGACACACCAGAGAACTGTGTGTGTGGTTTTAGGCAGATTTATGTACCATGTTATAGGGTATTCTGAGTATGTTCTACTTAATTTTTGAGCTGTAATAAAATAGTCACATGCATTGTGAAAATTACAGTTCTTATAGAGGGAAGCTCTTTTGCAAACATATTTTTAGTTTAGTAGAAGCTTTTTGCTACATTCTTGTCACAGATGCATAATAAGTTCCAAGATCAGTAACGGAGGACCGTCATGCCTGTTAGAAGACTGTTTTCATCAGGATTCCTTATGATTTTTACCTGCGTTCTCCTCTTATTACTACAACCATCTTTGCAACAAATGGACATTTCCAAATTATGATCAAAAGATTTTTATTATACCACATGAAAAATGAATGATCACCTGATTTACTTGAAACTAATATGTGCAATAAATATTAATGCCCCCTTTAAACAATAAATATAGATTAAAAGATAAAAGAATTGAAATGTTTGTATGAGTTACTATAGACAAAAATTTTGCATCTTCCTTTGAAAAAGCTATCAAAGTAAATACTTTTTCAGGATACTAAAACATGCCTCTGGCAAATGTAATTCATATGTGTATATATACGTGTGCAGTGAACACAGAGGAGCTGTAATTTTTTTCTCTTTCTATAGGCATATACAATACATAAATTATTCTTTGTCCATGTCACTATATAAACTGAAACATTAACTTGATTTTGTATATGAAGGTGAAGGTCCATGGTATCTTCATGTTTTCACTGTATTTTCCCAAACAAGAAGTTACCCTCCCCTCTTTCCCACCCTGGATGAAATTTTTAAATCTGAGGGCTTGATTCTATTTTTCCTTACTCTGGCATAAATTAATTGCACTGAGACCAGTGCAGTTACACAAGTGAAGCGAGAAAAGAACCAAGCGCCATATGGTTTTAGTTCCTACTGATTGTAAGATGCCTTTGATTACATTAATATTAGCATTATGACAAAGCACTGCAATCCAAAAAGCATGCAAAAGACAAAAAAAAATCTCAGCCTTGAATACATATCAAAGAAAATAGATAAGCCTATTATTAGCCATTGAAACAGGCTCCTTTGGTTAAACAAGTAGTTCCAAGATTCAAATGGTTGTGGTATCTCAAGAATGAATTTTAAATTATGTAGCTCATTAATTTACTAAAATGGGCTTGAAAAATATCCCCAAACCCCTAACTGTAGAACAGACACTGGCCAATAAAATACAACAGTTCATGACTGTATTTTACAGTAATTATGGTGGTACGCTGAAATGCGGCTCAGCATATATACAGTGAGTGACTTCATAATAAGCACTTATATTTCAAGATGTTCACTAAAAAGAAATGCATTTAAGATGGCTGTGTTTGGTAAATTTCCTTTATATGATTCTCAAGAACAACACTGTATCCTGTAGGGAGCTGACTGGTTATATGACACCAAAGTTGCTGCAGGACATTTGCCTCCCTCTTCAGCATGTGCTTGGGTCTTTCATGAGAAGGAAGAGGATGAAGAAAATGTAAAAGAAAGTGTCTCCCTTAGACAATGGGTTGAGCTAGAAATAACATATATTTCTAGTTTCTTTTACGCTTGAATTTTACATGTAACTTTTGTTAGTTAAAAGGTGCTGTATTTTTAGTACCTAAGTTAAGACCTCAGGGCCAGTTATGGTTCCTCAACTAGATGATCTTGTACTTAAACCTAATTCAGACCTAATTCAGCAAGTGTTAAGAATTGCTACAACAGGCTGACAATACGGTAGCAGAGCACAGCAACAGCAGCCACACAAATCAAGGAAATGGTTTTGGTTTGCAAAAGGATGCAATTCATATGCCTGAAATATAGGCCAAAATATGTCTTCTGGTGTCCTACCAGGCCTCCAGTTGCTCACCCAGAAGACCTGAGGTCCCCTGTAGATCATGTCATGCCTGCCAGCATTGTGTGGATGTCCCTGGTAATCCGGGGCATCTCAAATCCTGCAGGCTTCTTTTAAGCTTCTGAATTACACTCTAGATGACAACTGATTATAATGGGAGCTTAGATACCTAACTCAGGTATATATTAAGTAGATTACTTTGGATTTGATACCCAGTGAATATCAGGAAAACACCAATCTGGAAGACACATAGGTCATCTAGACATTCTTCTCTCTTCAGTGTAGCCTTCCAGTTTGCTCAAGGTCTGGTCATTCCTGGTGAGCATCCAGGCTATTCTGAACGCCTGCCTTAGTTGTTTAATTCTCCCCATTCATTTATGCACGAAATTAATTTGGTTTGCATCCAGAATCAGATGCCTAAAGGTCAAGTAAGGCAACAGTCTTCTCTGAATCTGATAAGATGCCTTATGTTTTGCCTCAGCTATTGTTTACATCTCTCTGTAAATATGTAAGTTCCGTTTGGGCCAGTCAACCACCAGAACACACACTCCTACCAAACTAAGTCTTCTCTTCCTTGCAACTCTCTGAGAAAAATAATTGTTACTTAAAAGCTTCTTACCAGTCTATCACACCTTTTGGGCAATTATTCCAAACCCTGTCACACTACTGGAAAATTTCCTTAAGAATAAAAATTATCAGACATAATTTGCCATGTGCAGGTGTTAAAACTGCACCTCATTCTACTCCGCCCTTCGGGAAAAGCATGGTTTGAGCCCAGAAATAGCTGGACATGCTTGCCCAGTTCTCTGTATACTGTGTATTCCAAAGAGATTACCCTGCCTTTTATCTCCTCTTTGATCTCCTTTTGTAAACTGAGTCCAGGGAATGTTGTCTTTATCTAGAGCAATCTCTCTCTGTCTAGCTGGGGTATGGTAGAAGTTGTGGCAGAAAACTTGTCTGCAGTTCAGAAGTGTAAGAGTCGGTCTGAAGAACAGTATTTGCCTGAACATCGCCATCAGGGACTTGGAGAACAGATGCCCTGATAGAAAGAATTGGACAATGACTTGGAGAGAGGCCTGAGGAAAAGAATTGTGTTGTGCAGGTCTCTCTGACCCGGGGGCTACAGGTAACAATGGCTGCTGTATGGATTTCACCTGCTGCCTCAGACAAACTTGCCCCCACCTCCTAAAAGGAGTTGTGTTGTACGGGTCTCTCCGACCTGGGGACAATAGCTGCTGTCCAGAAGATGGATTTTCACCTGTTGCCTCAGCCAAACTTGCCCCCACCTCCTCCCTGCTACTAAGGGCAGTGAAGAAGAGCATGAGCAGAAGCTTGCCGAAGGTCTTGAGGTCACCCAACGGACCAGTAAGAGACCCCTGAACTGAAGTGACGCAGGCGCAGACGGGTTCTGGCAAGCAAAGCGGGGACTCTTCAGGCCTGCGCAGTTAAGCCTGGATTGCGAAACAAAGGCGGAGATTGGCCTCAATCCATGGGAGAGATGGGGGGTGAAGAAGCATAAAAGACGATTCCCGACGGGACATCGTGGAGATCTCCCCACCAAAGGATCACGGATCGCGACGGAGGACCGGCAGGACGCTGCTTTCGAGACCTGAGACCATAGGGATGCCTTTGGAACTCGTGGTGGTAACCAACCTTTTTTCCCTCCTTTTCTTTTCTTTCCTTTTTCTGTACTCTCTCTATCGTGTGCTGCTTTACAGGCAAAATAATAAAGTAACACTGTCTGATTGAATTATAACCCCTTGGCATTTTGGTTGCCTTAATTTTGCGCTTCGAGATCAAGGTAAACAAACCATCACGAGTCCACCACCGAAGGGACCGTGACAAGAAGACAGAGCAATGCAAAACTCTACAAACTAGCATGTGTAGAGTGCTTACTCTCCGAGAGGTGCTAACTCTGTACAGGCAGGCTCGGGGTAGTTCTTACAGGCAAGAGCTTGGGCTCAATATTGTACTGGCTTCATGGTTCTGCTTCCAGTCTGGGAAACAATCTGGCTGCTGCTACCTAAAGGTTCTTCGCACCACCCTGATGATAGATGACAAGGTATGTATGATACAAAGAGGACCTAAGACGTGTCCTAAAGATAGTAGTTGCTTCAACTTTTTTGCAACTCATATGTTAAAAGTGATTCTCCCGGAGTATGATAATATAATGCAAGGGATTACAGCTTTTGTAAAGTAGTTGACTTGGTACCCCAAGTCATTCGCATAGAAAATGGTACATACAATTAAGAGAGCGTATGCAAAACAGATTAAGAATTCAATCCCTGGAAGATTTCAAAAGAATTATCGAAGATACTCATTGAATTTCTAGTGTAATTCCACAGTGAATGGTAACAGATGGAACACAATTCCAATCGTATTCATCAAAAACAGAAGTAAAAAGCTAAGGAACTGTGTACATGAATCAAAATGGCAAAGTAGTAAAGAGCGATGATGGCAAGACATTCAGACAGAAATCCAGACAGCATGAGAACTTAAGCCATTCAAATCAACTGTGCTTCGTCATAGTCACATGCAAAATTATACACTAAGGAAAAAAGAGATGCTACACAGATCAGGATGGGACACTGTATCCTGGACAGCAAGGATTCCAGGAAGGATTTAGAGCTGGTGTTGGACAAACAAGATGAACATCATTTTATAACCTAGTTCAAGGAAATAAGTGGCTAATGAGAGTCTTTCATGAATAATGCTGGGAGTAGTAAGTGTAAGGAGGCGAGACTGTCTGCGCAGACAGCAGAGTTGAAACAGTGCATATAGTTATAGTGTCCACGATCCTAAAGGAATTTTCAGAAGCTGGAGAGCTGGAGAGAAGAGCTGTCAAAATTATTTAAGACCTGAAGAAAATGATATCAGGGAGAAATTCAAGGTGGTCTGTTTAGCATTTGATCAGTCAGTCTCTAGCAATTGGTCTGTGGATCACTGTGCACCACTCACTTTTCTGAGTTACTTTCCTCTTAGTAGCAGCTGACAAAGGGGTGAGATACAGAGGCAACAGGCACTAGGAAGTAAAGGATTGTTGCAAGCCGACATCTTGAGGCTGAGGCCTGCACCATGAAGTTATACTGGCAGGACACTACTAAGAAGCGGCAGCCTAACTGGGGACACTAATAGAAACCGTCTGAGATTTGGAAGATTGGCAGTGCTCCCAGGATTGAGCTGGACTGCTGTTGAAGTGTCCTGTGCGCTTTATGAGTCTTCAGAAATATTTTAAGACAGACTCTCATTCTCAGTGCAGTTACTGCTGAAGAGCTACCTCTCAGATTTTTGATGAGAAAGGTGTGTGCATCTCTGGATAGTGTGAACAATGAAATATTTAGTCCAAGATTTCTGAGGACTGTGGGAAAGACAAAGGGAAGTTATCTGCTCACCTGAAATTTTTATTTGAGCTACTTCTCCATCTCCTCCTTCACTGTGTGCTCGGACCTCAACAACATATTCACCATCACTGGGGACTGGGACCTCTATTGTGTGCTTTCCAGTTGAAAACAACTCGCCTTCATGTTGTCCATCTGGTCTATACAGCACCTAGGAAAGTCATAGTAAGTATAGTTATTGAAATGCTACATTTCCATGAAAACCCTATTACATACAGACAGTGTGTCAATGAAAAAGTTATTAGACTTTTATTTATGTATGAAGCCTATATATATCAACATTTAGCTGCAGATTCTACTTTTTTCCATTTTTACATATGATGAATCTGGACAGGATGTTTCCTCATTGTTTTCTCTGCTATAAAATTTTGCCACCTTTGGAAAAATAATTTCAGCCTTTACATTCGAAATAAGTAATTAAATTATGGAGAATAATGATGCACGGTGACAAAGAGCATCAAATAAAAATCTCAGAATTCAGCTGAGTCTTCTGACATAAAATTCATTACCATTTTCATAAATGAAACAATTATGATTTTTATGGTTAACTCTCAGTGCTTTTAAACTATTAAATTTGATGATGTATGTCTTGTGGGACCTTTAGAAAATATCTCCACTCTTTCTGGAATTGTCTCTGAAACATTTTCAGCAATTCCCAGGAAGCAGTTCAACTCGTCAAGTAAAATTTGTACATATAGAACATGATGCTATTTTTCTAACTTGCAAGCAAGCAGCAAAGTTAAACAGGAATTATTTTTGAAGCTTTCTATATACCCTGTATTTAGTATATACACTCACTCTAGTTACACAGCAAAAACTAACAAGGTTAAGTGTCCTTTCTCTTCCTCTACCTTCTGACCCTTTGAAGAACTTGTGTTCCAGGAACTGTAGCTCCCATGGAGATGGGAAAGGAAGCTGGAACAATGCATTCTGGTATAAAGAAAAACTATTACTGTCTACAATTTTTGAAGCATTATTTTTAGGCAACAGAGAATAAATGTAATTATATCGGAAATCAGGTTGCTGCAGTCACTGATCTAAACTTTCCCATAATATGGTTTACCACCCAAATGAATTTCAATGCCCCAATGTTTTCTCATCATATTGACTGAGCCCACTGGCTTTGCCCTAAGCCTACTGGGTGTCTGTGATCTCTGAGCCTGATACCTTCATCTCTAGCATGCAACTATGTTTACATCTGATTAGCTACCAAAATTCAACACTGTCTATAAAATGCACATCATGTAGCATACATAGAGATAAAAAATATTTTCATAGATCATACTTTGTATCCTTCAACTGCAGACTCATTTGACTTTGCCTCCACATGATCCCAGGTGATGATGTACCTTGAACCAGATCTTACAGAACTGATAATTCTTGGACGTTGGCTTGGAGCTGAAAAGCAACATATGCATAATGTGTGCATAAATGAGATTACACAAATGTTCAATGACAGTTTTATCAAGACATAAAAAAATGTAAAAAAGGAAATTAAAGTGATCTTTATATAATTAAGGGATTGTCTCCTTGCTGGAATGAGCTGCCACAGCTCCAGCCAGGCAGTTTTGGAAGGCTTATGCAGTGGCTGCTTTGTGGGTTTGCTCTTCTATGTTGCCAGAATGGAAGTGGCCAACATTACCCATCATTATGTTGCTGACCATGTGTGTTTGCTGGCATGCGGCTATGTTCAGAACCTCCCAGAAATGTGGCTTAAGTCATATTTATTCATTGAGATTAAATATTTAATTAACCATTTAAAGGCATTTCTACAGCATTTAACTCTGTAGACATTGCAGAAACCATTAACTATATTTCACACAATAAGCTTATAAAATGGAGTCTTCTTATTCAACACAAATGAACCCCGCAGGTTCAAGTTGCACAATACACTATTTACTGACAGAAATCCTCAAATAAGCTGTACGTATTTTTAGTCCATTTAAGTGTGTTTTAAATACACAAGATGTATTTCTTAATTGAACATTGCTCAGCATATGTTAGTGCCAGGTATCGTCATTAAGTCAGGACCTATATTCAGAAACCTATCATGGCATGGAAGTTCAAGGGTGTGATTCAGATCACCCACCTTTCAAGGCTGCCCGATCCCCACTCCCTCTACTATTAATGAAAAAGGCAATTGATCACATTTTAATCATCAGAATACAAGTCTTTTCATTACTGACTAAATAGAGAGACAGGATATAGCTGCCTAAGTAATAGCTGGTATGAATTATCATTTGGAATATCATGTCCAGCTTTGGGCCCCCCAGTACTAGGAAGACACTGGTAATCTGGGGTGAGTTCAGCAGAGGGCTACCGACCTGGTGGGGAGCTGGAGTACTTGCCCTGGAAAGGGAGGGTGAGACAGCTGGGCTTGTTGACCGTGGAGAAGAGGTTGCTTTGGAGAGGGCCTAAGAGCCACCTGTCTGTTCTTACAGGGATGTTATCAAGAAGAGGCATCCAGATACTTCAAAGTGATATGTCAGGAGGATGAGTGACAAAAGGCACAAATTTGATTAAAAGAGGCTCAGTATAGATACTTAGAAAAAGTCTGGTTTCCCAGAGAGGTCACACAGTCTCTGGCCCTGGAGGTTTTCAAGATCCAACCGGATAAATCCCTGAGCAACCTGGTCTAAGCTTGTAGCTGACCCTCCTATGAGGCTATAACCGTAGTCTCTTTACTGACTTTTGTAAGATATCCATATTGTATACGGCAACAAAAGAGAAGAGGAAGGAGAGCCTTGGTAGAAATTTTAAGACAAAGGAGACCAATACCACATAAAGGGAGAACACTGGCTATATGAATGAGAAGCCAAGTTTGAAGACAAGATGGACATGATGCAACATGCAATAATGAAATACGTGACATTATACTCAACCTATTGCTCCATTGACTTACGTGCTTTCCTGGTAATAACATCGATGGTTCTACTAGGAGGTCCATAGCCTGCACTATTGAAGGCAGAAACATCTACATGGTAGCGAGTGTTAGGCTTCAGGTTTTCTATTTTGGTTGAATATTCTTGATTGCTCACTTGTACCCGTTGTGCAGCTGCTTCTTTATCATGAGCAGCCCAGTAACGGATCTGTAAGCAAGCAAATTGAAGGATTAAATTTAACATATTTTGTGATAAAGTTCATTAAAATTGATGTACACTGAGTATTTCTATGTTACATAGTCTGGGTAATAAGTGAGCTAAAGGAAATCTTCTGCAGGTTGAGTTCTTAACCAAGTTGTTTATAGACATAAATAAATAGAAACAAATTCAGATTTCATTATGAAACTTTTTCTCACAGTGGTTTAACTTGTTCTCAGTTAAGTCATTAGAAGTCTGGGAGATGAATAATGCCTTCAGAGAACAAACCTCTTTTCTTCTTACTGTTTTGTTTTGAGCATTTTACTCTCAACTTTAATATTGTTTTCCTACACTACAGTGTAGACTAAACTCTCCTAATGTTTTCACAATATTTTGTTTAAATTGTCTTACAAATTTAATCCTTTTGTACTTCTCTCTAGGGACTGAGAAGTATTCAGTCATGTTATCAGTATGTGAAGGTCTAGAAATGTATACATAACCATTTTCTAAAGTTCTTTAGCTAAATTCAAGCTGATTTCATAGCACAATATGACATTTGTCACAGTAGATGAGAAAGAACTTGAAAATGCTTAAACTACAGGAAAGGCATCAGTGTAAGGTTGTAACATCTTAAAATCCAAAGTGAATTAAATGTACATAGAAATTCTGTGAGGTTTTGGTTCTACACCCCCCCCTCAAGACATCGTTCTATTCTATTCTATTTTAATTCATTACACGTTACAAAGCACCAGTTTAAAAGAGAGTAATTCCATAGGGTCTCTCACATACACAGTGTCCTACTGTGAATGGCCTCGTGAGATTCAAATGAGAGTAAAACACTGTCAGTCTCTGGGTTTTGTCTGGTTTATAACCATTTGCATTAGACTAAATTACAGTGCTGACCTGAAAGAGTAGAAAGCTGTGCCCATCACATTTTGGTTTTGAATGTTTTTACTCTCAGCATTTCTGCTTGGCTTCTGCCTGTCTTCATAACGATTTTTTGGGTATGCTACCCGAGGACCTTTTAACATCTTTTTAGGAAGAGGTTAATGTTGTTGGTAATTTCAGGCTCTAGGAAAAATCTTGCTTTGTAGGATTTGACTGGAGATCAGTTATCCCGTTAGTTTATCTTTTAAATAGCAACCACTTTAATCTTCTGTTCCGCTGACATTAGATTTCCTTGGAAACTTCACTTAAGGAATAGGTTAGAAGAGCAAATAGTTTGTCAAGGTACAATGTTATGGGTACAACCCTTGTTTGGCAATACTTTATTTTCTCGTGTACACATTTAAATTAAAATGTTTAACAAAAATATTTGTTTCTTTTACCTCAGAGCACATACTGTGGCTGAACGAGGAGAGGTGCAATACAGGATTTCTCTTTACGTACTTCTAATGTCTTTGGACATGGTAACAGCCAATATCACTACACAGAGGTTACCCTCGCTTAAATATTAAAGTCTCTTGTCAGTGTTGCCTCAGTCTTGCCCACCAGTGTTAGAGGTTGCTCAGACTCTGATAATTATAAATGTGGCAATACCATAACGTCTTTTCTCACTCTTTCCTGACGTGCAGAGAATCACATTGTATCTACGGGCCAAACTGGCTCACATTTTTAAATACAGCAGACATACCCGCCTTTCAGCAGGCATAAACAGGTAATTTTTAGTTATATAAATGTACATCCTGCAGTGTTTTGGAAGTTTAATCCAGTAGTATCGTAAACATCAGTTTACCGTAATTTAGGCATCACACTCATGAAATTCCCACTTATCAAGGTGGCTGTTTTACTGACTCAAAGCCTTTGCCTCAGAACAAATGAGCAATGTGCACCCAATCCATCCTGCAGGCTTCTCCAGCAGGGTGGTCATCTCACTCCATGAACGGTTTCAGACTGGTGTGGATCTGAAACCATCACAGTGATTTGAGCTGAAGGTCTGATTATGATCTTCAAGTTAGAATTTTTTTATGTGATTAGAATTAACAAGCTAATGTTGTAGATAAACTGCTGTTGTTGAATGCAACCAGCTGTATACCATAAGCTGTTAACTATATATGGTTGAATTAAGTGTGAGAGGATGCTAGAGGATGTCATGTCTGTCTCTGTCCCTAAGTTCAAACAAGTTTCCATCCTGCAGCAAAGGGACTCCTGTGAAGTTCTAGGTGGCCAAAAGTTTTAATAGCTATGACTGAACCAATGGTAGCTTTGTTGTTGATATTAACTGGCCATATGAGACTAATTAATTCATTTTTAGCATGTTCTATTATGTTAATTAAGTACCTGCTTTATCTAAAGTTGGCAAACACACTTTATGAGAAGCTTTTGTTAATCATGAGGCATATGCTGGAAGCCTTTCAATACGTCTGACTTGCAAAACCTTCTACAATCCTACTGTTCATTTGCACTACAGTGATGCTAAGGGCGTAACGTAACAAGTAATATACAGCATCAAACAGCACAAGTGAGAACAATGCATGAAAATGTAAATTACTTCACTGAGAGCATATTACATTTCTGGCAGAAGTAATATAATTTAAAAATTAAATTAAATGTAAATCCCAAGTACTATTGTTCTTGGCTGCAACGTTATGGATTTAACTACTCCCAAAATGTGTGAGCTGTGTGTCACCCACTCAGAATGCTCTTCTTTAGCTCTTTACTTAATCTACAGCAATATCTAGATATTTGGATCATTGTAACTACTCTTGGAAAAGAAAAAATATGAAATAATATGACTCCCTAGAGAGCTAAGAAAAAGTACTGTTTTCTTTATGCTTTTCCTATATTTGTCTTCTCACTTATTATTTAAAGACTTTAAAAGTTTCTTGAAATAACTTGGAAATTTCTTTCACTCTCTTACCTCTGTGGAAGTGGCATCTAGAATTAAATGCCCCATTGCTTCACGAAGTCACATTTCCCCACTTTGCTCAGTAGCCCTTCTCTCCCTTTTTCTTAAAGAACTCGGATAAGAATCTCGGACATGAATCTCGGACAGTCTGGTTTTTCCTGGTGCATTGACCTTGTTAGTATAATCCACAGTTAATGTGGGGGACACAGGAGGGTATTTCACCCAGCTCTAGATTTTACTGTAGGAGATAAGCCAACAGTGACCTGTGGGAAGGCAATGACTTGCCCATCATGAATTGGTGAAGCCCTCTACGTTGAAATGAGGGAATGACACTCTTCTTCATGGTCCCCTCCTGTATTCAAATTTTAATATACTGAAATACATCAGAAGTTTTTTCTGTAAGTGTCATGAAACAACAGCTCTCTTATTCATGGAAATTTTACATAGGAGAGATCTAAAAGAGATACTTCACTCATATGAAGAAAGAATGCTAATAGCGTATTTCAATAAACAAGGGACAATGGTGGTGAGTAGTAATAAATTTGTTTAATAAAATAAACATACATCTATCGTGTAGAAGTAGCAGGAAATATGGGTAATGTCTTTGGTATTGCATTCACCAAAGAGCCGTGGCTTTTAGCAGGCTATTGCAAGAACTCATAAATCTTAAATTCTCTGTATGGATGGAGATAGTTTCCATACTTTATCTCTTCTTTAAGTGTGAGCTGAGGGTACTCCTCTGTAATGGCAAAATGTATCAGCTCACACTCATCACCATGAGGGCAGTCGTCCTGACAGTATGCATTAGTGTCACGGAAATCTGACTCCTTCTGGTGTGAAAAGCATTGTGTCACAGGTGAAATACCTCCAGGTACTTTGCTCGGAGTACTCCCACCTCTGAAACTCTAGCAGTTAAAAGGTCAGTTATGCAATTTTCAGGCTAAAAAAGACCAAAATTAAACTGAGAAAGTGTTCTGGTGAATGAAGGATTTTGCTAACCTGTGTTACAAATGAGCAGTAATTAAAAAATAAATACTGGAATATTTATTGATGCCTAGCAAGACAGAGACTTCCAGACATATTCATTTTAATTTTATAATGTAGTTTAACCAAATCTGTGTTCCTTCCCCCACAACTTATAACTTTGAAAATACTATCTGCAGCCTTGACGTTCCAGAAGAACCCTTTCTGGTTTTGCCCTGTCCTATGGCTCCTTCAGGACTGATGGGAGATGGTACTTCTGATCATCAGGAGCACAAAACTTTCTTTTTGCCTTCAGCATAGAAGCACAGGCTTGCCCTTTGCTGCTCTCTCCTCTGCTAGGATGAGGCTGATGACTGCTCTAGAGAAAGACATCTCGGAATTAACACCTTTTTGAGTTCTGCAGGGCAGTCATTCACGCCTATCAGTCTGTTGTTTGTGTAGCCAGATGGGAACATTTTTCCAGCGTTCTGATAACTAGAAGATACTTTAGAAAAAGAGAAAAAAAAAAAGAGAATAAATGCAAGATTCTAATGCTGCTGCTCACTGTACATATTCAAGCAACCCAGTTCATACTGGATTTGTGGAAGTGTAGTGTTTCTCTGGGAATGACTGGATGAAGTTACACTCCAGCTATAAGGCCACAACCCACCCATTTATTTTTCTGTGTAAGACAGGCCTTCACACATTCCCAGGGTATCCCACCTTTCTTCAGAACAGCAAATATTCTCTTTCCAGCCCAAAGATCCTCCATGCTTTTCCCAGAGTCTCCCTTTTTTCTATTGAGTGTTCCATGTATCCTGTTATTTCCTGCTGAATGCTCTCCCCTCCCTTTTCCCCCTGACGTCCCCTGAAAGCAACTCAGATTGCTTTATGTAAACTAATGTAACATTTAAAAAACGGCCAAAAGTGTGTTGCCTGTGGGAATATTCTCCCATCATGTTCTTTCCTCATTCATCCTCACCACTCCAGCCTTCCTACTCCATTCCCTATCACAACTCCCAACACCCATTGTCATGCTTTATGGCTACTGCAATTTCTGAAACACCAAACCAGTGGTCTGCTTTAGTAAATTAGGAGTCACCATTGATGACAGTGTCTTAATTTCAAATCCCAGTGTACTCTGTTTTAACTTTAAAACTTTATATGTGTACTGTCTAGAATCACACTTTATATGGGATGCTGTGCTGTTTCCTATTGAGATCTTCACTAGGATCTTATCCCAAAAGTATTACATCAATTTCACGGAGATAGAAACAGAGATCAGGATATATAGAAAAGTATATAGAAACAAGTACCCCTAATTAAACTAATTCATAGATTTCAGTCATAAAAATACATTCTGTGAGGTTACTCTGCATTTGTGTGTGCTCAGTTTGGAACACAGAGGCTACCATCAAGCAGCCAACAACTTAAAATCACAAAGCAAGTCACTAACAAACTAAGGGCCAAAAGCCGGCTGTACATTGCAGAGTTCAACACCACCCACTGCCTGTGGATGGTGTAAGACTTACCACTGGAGTACTATGTGGCTGTTTCTGATTGCACCCACTCTGTGGCTGTTGTCATCATTGTGCAAGGGCAACAACATTTTTTACTGACAGTGCTACTTAGTCTTGGACTAGGTGAATATACCTTGAAGCTCTTTTTCATATGAAAAATAGAAACCACAAACAAAACATTGTTATCTTGCACAACAGCACTATCTCTGTTATCCTGGATTCTGGGTATTTGACACATTGTCCGACTTACTGTAGGATTTGTAGGTGAACTATATTAATAACTGCTGATAATTTAAATGGCCCAGAAGTTAGTTACAATTTCATGTCTGTGTTGTTGATTACACACAAAACTTAATTTCAATATATTTCGGGAAGGTAGAGATAGGCATTCAATTATGTAACATAAAGAGACAAGATTCTTTTTTGAAATAGTGATGCCTTTTTTCAGTTGAAGTACATCGCATCAAAAATAATCTGCTTCTCAGGATGTAAAAACTGTACAGCAAATGACAACTAAAGAAAAGAGAACCCTAAGAGCTAGAATGCTGGAGTAGGAATTATCCTTGCATTTAACTACTGAAATGAAATGCAGGAGAAGATATCCACTGTCACCTCTAAACTCACCTGATATCCTTCCACAGATTTATCAGAAACATGGTGCCAAGAAACAGACATTTCAGAAGATGACAAAACTTTTATGCTCACATCTGTAGGTATTTCAGTTGGAGCTGGAAGACAAAGCACACATCAAACATCCAATCTTATCCACTGATATTGTTATACTCGCTTACAGGGGCTCCTCTTACTTCAGTATTTCACATTATTTTCTTGGTATCAGGGGGCCAAGTGTATTAGTCTGTAATCTGGTTTTATTTGAGTAAACTTTAAATTCAGTGATGATCTGTATAGGAAATGACTCTATAAAAACCAAGCAATGATTCTACTACTTGGCTCAGACTATGTATTCTTATGCTTCAACAGATTCCATGCTGAAATTTGTGTAAATTAAAAACAGGCTTTGACAAACAGAGCATCCAGTGATCTTTTACTAAATTGGACAGCAGCTCACAGATTATGCACATCAGATTTTTTAAACTATAGATTATGTACATTGGACTTTTTAAGATAGCTACACACACATATTCATGTGTATGTCACTTAGTTGTGATGATACAAAGTTTTTGTGAGACCATATATTAGATACAGAGCCAGCCAGTGGCATAGGTGTGAAATAATCCAAGAGCACCCTGCTATTAGGCATACATCACACAGTTGATTTTGTTTGTGTACTTCGTTCTGGACACCAGCCAATGCAGAATACAGACCATTATAATGTGATATGCTTTTATTCAGGGCTTAGTATATTAAGGTTAGTTTAATTATAAGAAGCTGCTAATTTCATTGTTGCTTGCATTTTAAGCGAAGTAAGGAATTTAAAAAGGCATAAACTTAGCAATGCCTATCTAAGATACCATTTTCCAAGTTAAGAACAGTTGTCTGTCGTGAATTTTTTGAAACAAGTTGCAACAGACAGGCATGGCAGCCCGAGCAGAGGAAAGCTTTTATATACTTAATCTTCCAGCTGGGCATCCAGTCAACTATGCATCAAAACAGCCACCGTTAAGAAAAAAATCAGTTACGTCTCTCATGAAAAGTATCCTAGGTAACAAAATAATCTTATATGCAAAGTTACCTTTTGTAATTGTCTTTCAATGACTGTTAATAATGCAAATGTATAATTAAAAATGATGCATTATTGCAAAATTGTTTTCACAATGACAGGAATTTAGATAAGCAAGAGGCCTATGTACTCATTACTAGCAATCATCACTCGCTACTAGCAATGGCAGGTATGACTAGAAGTTAGTTGCCAGATATAGAACTTGGCTTAAAACACATGAGAACACAGAAATTCCCCAGTCACTAGACTGAATAAAGATGCCCACACTTACAACTAGACACACATAGGTATATTACAATATACACAACTTAGTGGAAACATTGTCATTATATTTAGGTACGTATGTATATTGATACATATCCATATGGAATATTTTATGACCATACTGCTTTAAAATCTCACTAATACCTTTGAGAAGGTGTGATGTCTGACAGTAGTAATATCACCTGCTGATTCAGAAATACCAGTGGAATAGATGTGACCATCTAATCTATTCCCAAGTCACTGTCAGATTCTTCTCCATTGTCTCGATTACAGAGTTTTCCAAAATGTTTCATATTGAAAAGTTCCAACTGCCAGGGATTTTGATGATGCAATACTCTAAACAATATTTCATACGCTTATGCTTGTTTATGAGCACCAACTAATTTATATCCCTACTTGGCATTTATGTTCTATAAATATTTTGCAGTCTCTCCCGAGCCAGAAAGATGACATCAGCTGTTTTTCTCCAGACTTCTAATTCAGTAATTCTACCAATAACAGAAGCAATCAGTGGGCTTCACAATATGTTCTCTTCACTGAAAACATAATGGTCACCACACAATTATCTTCTAAGTGTAACTATACAAAATAAAGGCTGGGAGGCAGTAAGTGTGCTACAAGGTACTGAGGTGACTTCATACAAGCCCTGACGCGAGCCCAAAATTCTGCAGAATGCTCTTTGGAATAACTTCCATTACACCTATTGGAAAAATTCATTCTAAGCCACTCTGCAGTTCCTGGATTTGATATGGTCAGTAGTCAGGATCACAGCTCTGCACAGGAGCCGGGAGCACTACAGGTGAGGTTTAAAGCACTGTGAATCTGACTGTCTTGGTGCCTCTTGTGCTGACACTGAGTATCTACTCCTTTTGTTGCCTGGATCTGGCATTATTTAACCAGAAGTGTTTCTATCAAGTGTCTGGACTTGGCTAAAGTCTATGTTAGGACAGCAGTAGCCACTGAAATGACTTCTTTATCTGGAAGTTGGCACTACTCCACATTTACTTTTGTTCTGTCTTTTAGAGCTACTATGCTTTGCCATGTCTCTGAACTTAGAGAGCTATACAAACACACTGCTATCCCCAACATGGTTAGTACAATCCTAACATAAACACATGGGAGCTTATCAGTCAGCTGCCGATAATGTCTCTGAGAAAGGATGAATACTGAAATGTTATTTGGCAGATACGGCTTTTATTACACCATAGCTATTTACTAACTCATTTATACAACTGCAAAAACAACCATCCTGCTGCTGCAGCAGCTGTTGAAGATTATATTCTAAGGTACATTTTTCTGAGAAAAAGGATTAGTATTAATCTCCTCAGATAGCTAAGCGTTGCTAACTTGAATCCCAAATTATTGTAAGAAACAAAAGGACTATTTTATATTTTCTCTGTGTGTGGGCGATTTGTGTGCAAAGTTCCCATTAGTGCTAATGGGAATCATGAACATAAATCTCCCATAAAGTACACAGAGTAGAGACCAGAGTCGGAAGTGTGAGAATGTGGTCTTGTTATCGTATCTCTCCTCTTGGCTCTTTGGTCTGGATCTGTTGATGTTGTAAAGGAGATTCTGCTCTATGGAAAGAAAAATACAAGCAATTCTTCTTCGGGTTTCTGGCAGAAATTAATAAACCACATTTTCTTTTAAACAGGCCTGAGTGGTTATGTTGCAATTAGGATGTTGTATATATTTCTTCTGCTTCAAGGTAAACCTTCTTCTAGTACTTCCTCTCTATTGCGAAATTTGGAAATGTCATTTAAACTTCAGTCCTAAAGATCACAACATGTGAAATAATTCCAGCAAGAAATAAGAAAAAGATTTTAGTGAAATGTCAAAGAGGCTTTCATTAAATTATTCACTTGATAGCTCTAACATCCAAATCAGAATAAAGAATGTGACAGAGATCATTTACATTAGACTCTAAACATACTTGAAATATAACTAGCTACAACTGAACTATTCTTCCTTCACAATTTTCAGCTAAATCCTGATACCGATCTACTCAAATAATATGCTTCAGTGTGGTCTGTTAAAAAAAAGTGATACATATGTAAAATACATGTATTAAGATCACAGAGACATTGCTAGATAATGATGCAAATGTTTTAGGTGACAAATATGAAGATCAGAATTTCTTTTTATAAATTCTTAAATCTTTCAACAAGTTGAGTGAAGAATCTTGAATGCTTCTGTGTATTGCTCATTGACAGCAAGTACAACCAAGTGCTCTGCATCACATAGAAAGCAGAGTCTGAAGTTGTTTATACAGAACAACTGCAAGTGTTTTGTGTGAGCAATACACATCCTCCTTGCTGAAGGCACGTGTTGCTGTATCAATCAGTGTCAAGGACCAACTTCTCTCTACTGATGCTGGTGGTGCTGATCTGGACCCTCACTGTAAAACTTATCTGGAACCTCTACTCACCATCTTGTGCTGAATAAATGACAGCAGTGAGGCTGAACGGTCCATCCCCTTTGTTGTTAAAAGCTTTCACTTTTACTTGGTACTGGGTTGAAGGTGGCATTGATTCATCCTTGTGGACGTACCGGCCAATTTCAGGATTAGTGACTGTAACTCTTCTCCATTCTTTCTCACCAAATGGCTTGAAAGCCACTATATAACCAAAGTTATTGCCATAGTGGTATTCTCTTGACAAAGGCTAAAGAGGCAAAAGATGAAACATTACTTTTTGTTGCCAACTAAACAAATAGATTTCTAATGAAATATAAATAATACAGAAATCATTGATATATGCATTGTAAAAACACGGAACTGAAGCTCCATCTTCTCCTGGTTTGCTTGTACAGTTTGCTACCACTCCCTTTAAAAATGCACCATCTTCATTATGCAAATCTGCAGTAGTAGCATATCTGCTACTAAAATATTTTAAGATCTTGTTTTTCATCCAAACTCAGTGCAAGACTTATTGTGTTATCTCAGACAGAAAGAAACAAAGAATGATTGTTTACCAAAACTGTTGTCAGCTGTAGTTAGCAAAAAAGGCTTTCTTAAGGAGTCAGTGATAGTGGATATGTAACACAGACACACTGTGCAAGTATATGGGTCCACGTGCACTTGTGGAGATAAATATTCTTGCAAAACAGAGAGAGAGAAGAGAAAATTCATGTGGCTGGCCTAAATTATATTTATTTACCTAAAGTGGGTCACCTAAACAACTTGCACAGCTGATGAAGAGAGATGGACACATTCAAAGAATGATTCATCCTACCACTTTTCACTGATGATGGAGGGGGTCCAGTTCCTGGTTTAGATTATCTCCCTAGCTTCTAACTGGCAAAAGTTTAAGTGAAATTATTTCCAGTTTCAGCATGAACATTAAAGGTACCTATCAAAAATATCTCTGGAAACTATAGCTGATTTCCTATACCTGGAAATACTGGAAAATACAAAATTACAGAAAACCATCTGCTATAATGAATTTTGCTTCATCTACCAAAGCTCTACAGTCAGTGATCCCTTCCTGGTCCACGGTGCCTTTATCACAACTATTACACAGTGCACCCAATGGGCCAAAATCATGTCATTCAGCAGTGCATCTGAAGGCTGACCAGAAGCATCCTTTGAAAATAAACTTCCTGCATCACCTTCTTCCATCCTGTAAACCTCAAAGAGGTGAAATAGAGGCAAAGGTCCTGGAGCAGTACAAGAGAGAGTAATTATTCTCCTTAGGTGTTTGCTCACTGCTGTAGTGCTAGAGTCGACACGTGTGGAGATGGTCTGAGCAAGGATTTATGAAACTTAGATGGTAACAGCGGAATAAGCAAAAAAAAAAAAATTCCTAGCTCACTAATTTTGACGTTTGTATTTGTCTGAAACCAGAATGGAACTCTAAAGATTCTCTGAGAAAGAAAAATTCTGGTGAAAACTCACTGAATTTTTGGAAAAACAGAAACATTTAAGTTTTTACTTCAGAAACATAATGTGCAGATTACAACACTAGTATATATTACACAACAACAAAAAAAAATTAAGGCAAACACATATCCTGGAACTCAAAATTTGAAAAGTGTCTCAAAAGGACACGTGAACAATGATAGAACTTCTTTTCTTCATGACAAAGCCTCCGAGAGAAATGTACAGAATCGGATCAAAGGGTGGGACTTCTGATTTTACTCAGCTAAAGGTTAACTGACCCCTGTCCCGGTTGTACCAGCCAACAGATCCCATTGTATCCCATTTTCTCTGTTGCTGCTATAAAGTTTCACCACTCTGCAACATGAGTGCTAAAGTCACAAGAATAACAACACAGCAATATTAAAAGCAGGCATCCTTACAGCTGGTTGAGTACAGAAAGCTGGTTCTAGATGAAGCTCCCCAGACATGAGTGCTTCAGCATGGGATCGTCACTGGATACAAGCACAAAACAGCTGTGGGAGCAAGGCCCAGAATCCAACAGGACGTACTGCCTGCAGAGTTCAGTAACCAGTAGGTTTCTTCTTGCTTGCCGTTCTTTTTTTTTCCATACTTAACTGCATCTCTAGCAGAACAGTGGCTCAGTTCAGTCAAAAACTGGGAAGTGGCCTCAGCACACCATCACTAGGGTGAGGGCACCCTTTTAGAACATGGGATACGTATGGACAGCCTTCCGGAGTGAATGCCTTTTGCTTCGCGGGCAGGTACTCTAACCATGACACCACGTTGCAGAAGACAACTGACTGATGCAGCTGACTGCAGCTCTCTACATACGTAACTTCTTTGGCTCTTCTGGGGAACACAGGTGAAATGCTAATATATGTCAAATCTGAATTATAATGGAGCTTTAGACAGTGCAAAGATACCCATCTACCTACAACATGACTTTTGACAACACATGAATGACTTAAGTATAATCGGTAATTAAGATGACTGCCAAGAGATGAAATTCAAGAAACTCCTCATGCTGAAAATGAGATGGATATTTGGTCTCTAGTTGTGATGCTAACCACAAGCCACCATGCAAAGAGTTTTAACTACAAATCAGCTATGAAAAAAAGAATACTAGGTAATCTATTTTATGTGTTTATTTTTTCTGTGTCAGGAATATTCTGAGTGTACCTATTGGATGAGGTATAACTCACGTCTTAGCTTGTTTTCTGCCTCAGGTCTGACGGGTGAAAACTGCATACCTAGTTTCCCAGAACAGCTAACCTACCTTCATGTACCTAAGTTTAAATTCATAGACAACCTTGCAATTAAAAAAGTAGAAGATTTCATGGATGGCGTCACTTTTGAGAGCTCATCTTCTGAATCTATCATTGTATGTAGCTGCCAAAAATAAACCAGAATCCTATGTCATATGCTAAAATAAGCAGCCTGGATGGGGCGCTAGTCTCAGAATGTTCTTCAGCTACAGCAAACTTTAGAAAGCCAGGACTGGCACTTAAATATTATATTCTGAAAGGTCTTAAATAAAATGTTGAAAGCAGCTTGTCTTCCAATGGCAGCACATAAGTAGGTATAAGTAGCTGAACAGTTTATAGTATTCACTAAAAACTTCAAAAAACAAAACAGGTGAGGGAAAGACAAAGGGGGAAAAAGAGAAGAAGAATGGGCATGTCAGTCCTAGCTCTCTTTCTCAGTTATTTCAAAACAAGACTTAGAAGAGCTTTGATTGTATCTCTGTCTGTCTCATTTGACATGGGCTTATGAATCATAGCAAAAAGCTGAAAAGGGGTTGGCAGCAACACATGAACCTGCCATGCATTTTGTTCTTCTCTTCTTAATTAAGGACTATTTTGAGTAGCATATGCAAATGTCAACACATTTGGGGGAATCAATATACACCTTTATCTTAGCCTCACAGATAGATATATTGTTGTCTGTCAGACAGGCTCCATAAATTTAATGCCTCTATTCGAAAACAGTTGCTAGACACAGTAGTGGAAGATTCTTGGGAAGTAAATATTTAAAGGCATGTTTAATTTGTCTGACTAAATGAGCTACTCATTACAGAACAGATGTAAAACATATGACATTAGGTAAGAGAAATAATTGGAATATAAATCTACTTGGGCGTATAGGAAAAACTGAAATGATCTCGTACTTCAGCTCTTGCATTAGTCACTATTCTCCTGGTTATAATTTTCTTTTTTTTGTTTGGTCACATCTAGATTTTCACTGCATTGAGAATTCCACAAGTATAGGTCTTTACATGCAATGCAGGAAATATTTCTGTAGCTTTTAAAAGTTTTTATAAGACAGCACTTGTGAAGAAATAATAAAATAATCTAGGTCTCGTGCAACTGTCCATTGCATGTGTTCTTATTTGACTTTTGCTCTTCAAAAATAAATAAAGATCAGAATCAAACCAGTTAGGACACATCTACTTCTTAACCTGTTGTTGTTGGAATTAAAAAATAATCTTTTCAATACACTTTAACAGAAGTGTGGATCTTCCTTTTTCAGAAACTTAGTAATTTTTTCTTTAGGTAGATTAATTGCTAAAATACTTAGGATGACTGAATAAATATTTTGAACTGAATTAAAAACAAAACAAACCCCACAAAACCCCCAGAAAAGCCCAAATCTGTTAGCCCGAACATATGGCTCGCTATTTCTGTGTCTTACTTGAGAACTTTTCCAAAGAGGTATGATCAACCTCAAGTACAAAAAAAAGAAATATGCATATGGACTAAAATGTGTACACTCGTAATTGGGATCTCTATACAATGACACAGTTGCTATTTGCTATTTTTATGTTACTTCCCACAAGAAAAAGCACTCTTCATAGAGGTAAATAAGCTGCAACATCTGAAACATGCTATTCCCCAAAAGACATGCATAGCATAACATGCCTGATGTGCCTCATAGTGTTATGAAAGTGAAATGAGAGGTCAATAGCAAGAAAAAAATAGGTAATTTTTTCAAGCATAACATTTAATCATCTTTCTTTGCCAGAGGTAATGCTTCTGTAACTCTAGTTTTGCTGGATACTGATAGGCTCTCACATGAATCAGACAGGTGCTTTCTTTTGCTTTATTTCTCCCTAGTAGCTTTCCCAAATACCCTTCAGAAGACTTCAACTCTCCTTCATGCAACTTTTGCCTACACAACTTTGCTTATAACTCCTTATCATCTCTTGTTCTAGGTTTTGCTTTCTTCCTATTTACTTGTCTCTTTTCCCTTCTTCTCTGTTTTTTTGTTTGTTTGTTTTTTAACCCTGCAGTATAGGTAGATTTTAAAAACCAATGCTGCAATACTAGAAAGAAGACAGCATTTTACATATACCTATATATACAAGACTTTTAAAAACAAAATCTAATGCACTGAATACCTATGGCATATGAGAGAGATGAAATTTTCAAAATACTTTGCTTCCTGAAAAGCTTTTTTGGTAACACTGTATTTTTTTTAACTTTTCATTCCTTTATTTTTGTGATTAATATTTTATCTCTGTCCCTTTTCCCTTTCTTTATTTTGCTGAATACATAATCATTAAAGAAAAATTAATGGTTTGGAGGAAAAGTGCAACATCATCAGTATGTGGATATCAATAAACAGCTAAATTGTGATATGAGGGAACACTGTTTTGTGTTACCAGTCACAATCGTATAAAATAAAACTTACAAAATGGCAATATACAATAATGTCCTTAAAACTCCAGCTAATAATGATGACAGGCTAATTTATTGAATGGCAATGTACTTTCTTTTTTTTTTAATGAATCCTGTAAATCTGTGCACAGCAGAAGAAAATAATAATTAAGATGTTACAGTTTTAGTTGTAGTAAGTAAATCTGTATGCTGTTCAGATTGTAACTTTAAAAAAGCCTCAAAGAAAGATACATATGCAGGATTTTCAAATGCAGTTATATCAATGCATTATCATAGTCAGTATGTATTTCTATTTCTTCGAAACATACTTGGAGAATGTTTTAGATCATATTTTAGAAATGTCCACTACAGAAACACCTAAAATATTGTCCTACTCATTACTTTTTAAATATTTTTATGAGAAGAGTCTGAAAATCTATATACTGCGTACAAATCCTGCTCTCACAGGAGCCACTGACAAACCAGCCATGGGTTTCAGGAAGAGCAAGATCAGATACAAGGAATTAGAGGTTTTGTGCCATCTCAGTGTAATACCTACCATCCATGTTATTGTCAGCTCTCGATTGCTTCCACCACCTCCTCCGACATCAGAAGGAGCCACATTAGGAGCTAGAAAAATAGAAAAGACAAGAAAAATTACTACAAAGTATGTAGTCAGTAAAAATATCACTATTTGCTTTTCTTTTTACCAGCAGGTCCAATGAGCACACGTGGCACGCACAATTAAAATAATGATAGTCTGTAATAGCTGTGAGAGTCTCTGGTCTTGCCAAGACTAACGTATAGCTACTGCTGCAGGAAACATGCCAGTTCTAACCATAGCTAGCAATCATTCTTCTTTTTAACTCTCTGCAAATATTTGATTGAATATTCAGAAATGGAACACTCCTTATAGGTCTTAAGAGCAGCACCCTGTCTTGTTCTTGTGCTGCCTAAGACCTTGGTATGCCAAGGGCTCAAGCATCCAGGACTTGGACAGGTATTTACCTTAACAGGCTGTGATCAGTTCCATCTGCTTCAATGGGTTTACTCACAATGTGTAAGGTTAAACCCATGGATATATCTTTGAAGCATTGGCCTAATCCTATTCTAGATTAGTGGTACATGTCTTTTTGATTGGCATATTCAGAATGGGTAGATATTCAGACGTGAAGCTGGCATAGCAGTTAGTAATTTACTAATTGCATTTTACACTGATATTCTGTGTAATTAATAAAATCTGTTGATCTACCATTAGTGCACAGCTGAGTGGTAAAGCGGGATACTGTCAAGGACTCCATTACAAATCATTCCTACATTCTGATTTCTGTGAGACTCTTTTCACTAAGTTTGGTGATTCTACTGCTATCCTCTATGGTGTTTACGTATTTATTTGCTGTCACTCAATACTGAGGACACATGAAAGTACCACTGAAAACTTAGGAAACCATAGCCTACCTGTAGTGCATCGAATATGCCCCACGTGGTCAGGCATTAGCTACATAGCCTATCTACAGGAACACGTTCTTTGTGTTAAAAATTCTTATATGATCAGGCATTTTTTCCACTAATCAGTGAAGGTCACAAGATAGTCAGGGGATAGTTCCTAAGTGCTTTTGCACTATTTAAATAAGATGTTTGCTGAGGCCTTCTCTGAGGGTCACATGAGGAGAAACAAAAAGCAGAGAAGAATTAATGATTTCAGAAAGGATAAAAATATGTATCAATACATTTAAAATTGAAATCAGCATTCAGTGGATGGTTTGTGTTATTTATTTCTGGCTTTCCAGAAAACAAATTAGTGAAGAATGAGAGTAAACATACATATCATGATAATTCGACAGGAAGCTTCAACTTATTACTTGGCCTTGTTATTACTGAAATACACAGTAGTCACACTATCTGTTATAAGCATGTAACTTTAGTACTCAGAAACAGAGATTTTCTAGAATGCTTAGGTAGTCAAAGAAGATGCACAGGCTGCCCGAGAAGAGAAAAAAGACTGTCTAACTTCTTACAAATCACCCTTTTCAAGAGAATCTCCCTCACTCTCTGAACCATTAACCCAGGTTTCTCTTTCCATTAAGACCAGGTTACTAATTCAGACAGCTATTCTTAGACAATTGCTCTAATGCATCCAGAATCTAAAATACATTTAACCAGACTTTGATCCACTGAATTTCAAGAAATCACTATGAAATGTGTTATTGATGAAGCGAGCAGATTTCATTTAAAAGAAAAATCATAGCACACACATACTTAGCATGCTAATAAAAATGTTACCGAAATTATAGTTATCTACAAGAAGTGCCTTCAAAACTGGAAAAGACACTGATAAAATTTGATTTAACAGACATTATTTGTCACTCATCCAGTACAACAAATATGCATGACTGTTTTTTTGCTGTTTAACACAGAAGAAATATTAAAGATAACTACAATGTGTGGATATGGGTTTTTGTTTGTGCAATAAAATATTTACCTTCTTCAAATTTACATGAAAATGTACAGGCAGTACTGTTCTGTAGTACCCCGGAGGTTGATAGTACAACCCAAATCCTATTGTTACTACTCATAAAAAATTCCACCTCCTGGCGGAAAATGCACTTGAGCACAGACGTTAATCTGCAAGTTGTTACTGATTTATATCCTATTTTGGCATGGCAAGAAGTGCTGACTGATGCCCAGGAAGACTACATTAACATTTTGTTTTGTTTCACCAAAAATGTCTCACAGTCTGCCAGAGATGACAATGATGCTTTGCATGGGGAACCAGACAACAGACTAAACAAACTACCTCTGGCAAATGCATTGCCTCCTGCTACAAAACTGGAGGATGTGCCATTTTTGGGGAGGCTACAACAAATACCATGAACACAGCACACTGCAAACTGCAGGATGCTACCACTCTTCCACCTGTAAGCATTATTTTCCCTCCCGTTTGGTCTCTTTTCTGACATTTGAAAAACGTGTATTGTGCACCAAGCACAGCAAGAAGCATGTGTGGATTTCTCATTTAGATTCCTGGGCCTTCAAAACCAGCTGTTGAGTCATAAAATATATAATGCTAATAGTCAATTTTATAGGCAGTGATTTCCTTTTACTTTAGTATTAAAGTTCTGTATCTCTTCCCCCCCGTCCAGATTAATTTAAGCAATCTGCATTTTCTTTCTCTCTAAGCAAGACAATTTTTAATGGACCAAATGCGGGTCTTTTTCAATAAGTGTTTTGAAATTTGCAATGCAAATACATTTTATTTTGAAAATACTATCTAATCAAAGCAATCACCCAGAAGGTGTAATTGAAAAAATAATCTTTACACTTTGGTTTTGCATTTTTAGTTTCAAATCTCAAGCTATGGGACAACAATTGTAAATATATCTCGATTGCACAATTGGTGCTAATATGTGTTAAGGAGGATATAATGGTGTACAAGCTTTGCTGGATAAAGTCTTTTTTCACTGATACAGTACCTCCTAAAGCACTGCTGTTATCTCCTTTGTACAGTCAAACCAGAATGTATTATCTTGGACAATAATAACTAATTCTATATTTTGGAGAATTCACTTTAAAAAGGACGTGCCTGAGCTTAAAGGATATCCTTAAATACACTCTGAGATTTTAGCACTCAGCAATTATACTGATAAGGGCATATAGTGTGTCAGATAATGTCACATCTTTGACATGGAATAAGAAGACACAAGACCAAACCTTCAGTCACAGAAAAATGGTATTATGTAGTATAACACAGATCCTGTCACATATTCTTTAGTTACAATACAAACCAAACAGTACATGGGCATTTTCCTTGTTAAACATATGCACGTTTCTTTCTAAGCCCTGTATCCTGCTCCCAAGCATGTGTGTGCATTCATACACACACACTCCCTGACTGACAGATACAATGGGGGATCTCTGAAACATACACTATGACTGTTTCAGCAACAGAGGCAAATTTGCCATTTGTATCACGATGTTTCTTCCCTGCCTACTTTGATGGCATCGCATCTCAACAGTCTGGTATTTGCTTACTAAAATCTATAGTATTGTGTGGCTGAAAACATATTAGCTAGATTTGCATCTTATAAAGTGCTTTTTTAAAATAAAAAACAAAATTACAAAATGGACTAATAACAACGTGAAAATAAAGAAGTACATTAAAAAACTTGACATTTTCTGTTTACGTACGAGCGCCTTCAGTTCTAATTCTCTGTGATGGCATACTAGGTTCTCCTGTCCCCAAAGTGTTTGTTGCTATTATCCGGAACTCATATTCCATCCATGGAATCAAATCAACCACTGTAGCAGATTCCATATTTCCTTCAATATCTGATGGATCTAAACCAAAAGAAATTGCTTTAGAAAACAGCATTTTGACAATAAGTTCAGCCAACAACATGGTTGATTTTGGCAAAACTAACACTATTGTTCAAGCACATGTAGCCAACTGAAAGAAACTTGATGTTGTACATTAGGAATATGACATTCTACAAGGCGTACTCACAGCAGTGACTGAGAATTTGGAAACCATGACACTATCTTGGATAAACCCTTACAAACTGGCAAGTTTTAACTGAGTGTGATTTAGCAAAACAAGTACATGTAGTTATGAGGTATCCTTACTATTTACATATTGTAACTGTAGAATTTCTTTTTACTTACAGACAAACGGAATGAGAAATCTGGAATGCAGAAACAGCAAAACAAAAATTCATGACATAGACAAGGGCTAGACATGCAAATGTAGGGTTTGATGAACTGATAAAGAGTGGTTTATAAAATGCGGTCATATTTTGGTAGACATGGTGAGTATTTTGCAACTTACTATCTATTTCTGACCCAACAAGAGTAGATGTTCTTGTAATTCCTGTGAAAAGACTTACTATTGTCATAAGAATGAGCTTCTTTACCATAAATAACATGTCTATCTCATGACTCTCTGTCTACAATTCACAGACGATAGGGATTATTTCTATAGGTGTCTGCAGTTATGGAAAGATTTTAATTAATTGAATGGGCCAAGACTTGTTTGTCAAATTACAGTCCTGGGTTCAGAGGGAGCTGACAAATGAGATATTCTGCACTGGGAAGGCAAGTGATCTGGAATTCAAACATGAATGCAACAGCTGCAAGAAGAACAGGCACAGCAGTGTAAGCACTGGATGGTGACACTTTACTAAATAATCATCAAACTTTTCATTCTAAAGTGAGGCCCTGAAGGAGAAAGAAAAACACTTTCCATTGTCTTTTGACCTGCCCACTACCCTCCCTCATCCTTATTCAAATTATTTTTCTGTCCAGTCAATAGAGCCATTGCAAACGTCCCACAGCATCCAAGCCATGATATAAATTGGGCATTCCTTTTTCTGGGCTGCTTTCAATCTCTTCATCTAATCTCACTGTGCCACAAATTCCCAGAATAATTATGAATACTCAACAAGATGAGAATCTGATCCTCTTAACTGGAAAGAGCAATCTAAATGTAAACAACTAATTACATAATCCATTCATATATATTTCCATACTGTGATGTAGAATACACTTCCTTCATAAAACACACTCAGTATTATGCAACCTGTGATGAATGATTTGGTTTGGGAAAAATGGTAGTAGCAATAATAACAACAATATTTCCAAAGTGCAATGCCAAAGTATATTTTTTGTTCTGTACATTGAAAATGAGCAACATTAAATGATAGCCTAAACACTGATGAGACATCAGTTTGGACCGTTCATCGTGCTTCTTTCATATGAAAGTGAACACTGAGCCAAACTGGGAGGAGCCCAGAAATTAAGTAAAAGCTTGCAGTGGTGCCAGTGACAGTTACTGTGGTGATTTTACCTGTTTTTTGAGGGAATCATCTATTAATCAAAATTACTCAGTGTGGTTCAAATGAAAAAGCAATGATTTTCAAAACGCTGGAATAGTTCATTTCAACTTCTCAAAAATGAATAATTTATATCTTTCCTGCTAGCTCCTTTAAAAAGGAATTTAACAATCCAGATTCCTCTCTGTCCCACTGAAGATGTGAATCCCATTCAACATGCTGCAGGAAAAGACTCAGGGTCTGACTGTTGGTCCCAATGACTATCTCATTAATTCTGTAAAGTAGAAAAACTTCAGGGATGCGGAAAAGTGCATCCCATCATGCCTGTAATACTGCTAACAGAGAATGTTCCTGAGAAGTGAGAAAGATGGGTTCAAGTGTCTGCTCGGAACCAGACAGAACGGAGATCTGAATCCAACATTTGTAACTCCGACGCACATTTCTAGTTCTTGTAACACACAGCACTAAAGGAAGCAGTATCAGAGCTGTTTATAAGTTCTTCCTATATCTTCCTACAATTTCATTTCTTCACAATTACTTTTTTTTTCTTAGACTGACAGAAAAAAAAAAAGAATAGGAAATACATTATAAATTTATCCTGAAAAAAGTGGAGGCTGGTCTAAAAGGAACCTCTCTCCAGTGTATATTGATACTGAAGCAAATAATCAGTTATTCGAACACCTCTAACTTCTACATTAATTATTTTTTTAAAGTACAAAGATATCTATTCTACAGAAGCTATTAAACAAGATACAAGAGATGTGAAGGGACTGGGGAACCTTCTAGTTTTATTTTCCAAGCTACTTTTGTATACTAGTGCTGGCTGTTGGAGGTAATTATATACAATAGAACTACAAATACTACATATTTTAGAAGACAAATAGGAATTAAGGCAGTAGGTCTAGCATTTTTAACTTTTTATTCTAAAAATGTAATAGAGATTTTCAGGCCAATATATCAAAGTCTATTTCTTAGACCTCTATCTGTGTAATTTCAAAGGAAAACTTAAATGAAAGACAACAGCTGAAACTATCCTTACTATTTTGAAATGCATTTAGAGAGGCCTTAATTCCACAGAAATCACTAAAGTCTTAAGTTATTACAGTGGCATATGAATCATATTGATAGGACAACTCTGTATGGCTTGTAGCAATGCTATCCTTCATAAAACGTTCAAGGTTTAAAAATATTTTCATAACTTATGCATTTATATTAAATCTTGCAAAGGAATAAACATTAACATGTCCTGTGTTCAGGCAGGTGTCTCCTCAACTGCAATTATGTGGCACAATGATGACATCCAGTGGTTAGAAGGATAATCTGAGCTATGTTTCTTTAGACGTGCCAGTTTTAATGCAACTGGAACATAGTCTGTCCCTAGCAAAAACCAGACAACTTTCACCAACTTTCTGCATAACAAATACAGAAATGAAGACACTTTGCCATTCATATTAACCTGTAAGTAAATTTTTACAATTCTGGTTGTTGATGTGGAATGTTTCAAGCAACAAGGAAAGACAAAAAAGGCATAAATTCTGGCCTGTTCTTTCCCACATTTCTTGATATTCAGTTCAGGCCCTTCAAGTGCTGGGAACAAACCTGTTGACAACACACTGACAGGACGGTACCTGCTCCCAAACCCTGTAGAAGACATTAATAGCATCCCTGGTTTCCTTTCACTGTGACTATTTTCTGATTAGCCAATCTTTCTAACAATCAAACACTTTTAAAACCTATTGACTTTATTACTTCTGGCATTACTGTTACCTGTTTTGGCATCTTTCCACTCTTCAGATAGAAAGGTTTTTGACTGGATAGTGTATTTAGAAATAGGGCTGTGATTGTCTGTTCCACGACTCCAGGTAAGCGCCACAGCAGTGTCTCTAATTTCTTCTACTCTTATACCTCCGGGAGGGCCTGGAGGACCTGAAAGAAAAGAAACCATAATTCCACTCAGAAATTAAATGTTCTGAAAAATGAACTTTCGCTAACTTTTCTACTTGTATTTACCAAATTCAAGACTTTGGAGTTTCACTTTCTACTTAAGAACAGATCGAGAATGTATATATACATTTTAATACTCTACAGAGTGATTCAGAGGATAAGTGCTCTTGCATCTAACAATTACCAAATGAAACTTCCATAACTCCTGCCTAAATAGTAACATTGAGATTTTCTTTAGTGAAAAAATGATATTTGAAACTGTTGCTGCTCTTTTTCCAAACAACAGTGAACTCAGAAAAAATACACAAAATCTTCCCTTCTAAATTCCACCTAATGATGACCTGATTGGTGGCCTACATTTAATCTGTATTTCTGCTTATGCCATATTGCCTTTGACTGCAATTTATATGGAAAATCTTGTAACTTATATTGGAGACAAATCATACCTTGAAAGACATTTCTATAGCTCTCTTCACATTTCTCTTGGCCTTCCCATTGCCCCAGTGTGGTAAACCCATCATCAGATTCAAACTTGCTACAGACAAATACAACTTGAGTGAAAGCAGAATTAGGCAATGTTTCTTTATGGTTCTACTAAAGCCTTCCCACAAGAACTTCAAAAGTCCAAGCCAAAATGTGGAATCCACTATACTCAGTGAACTAAAAGCAGTCTTGCAAATGACACGGGTGAAAGTAAACAATCTCTGTGCACCAGAATAACCCCACAAAAACCATCATCAAGGAACAGAAGCACTAAGCTGTCACAGAGAAAAAATTTTCACAGAACAGTCATTCCACATCTGCCCTTTCAGTCTTGATCATCGACATCTATAAAATAATTTTTAAAGAGTATTTTGTTTTTCTTCAAAAGGCATATAATTGCAAAGATTAATTTCAGAATTCATAGGTCTAGTGAATATAAAAAATCATGAACTAAATACAGATGTTGGCTTGACGGCATATTACTATGCCCTCAACACCCAGCTAAATCATTACAGGTAGAAGTTGTTTGTCCTAAACTAGTTCACAGTCTCTTTTCCATGCTTTTCAAGTATTAAATACTATTTCTGCTCAGTAATTGCTGTTTATTTTAAAATCTTATGTAAATATGGGAATCTTCAAGACACCACAATGTTCAGTAAGCTGTGCTAAACCCCCTCAAATTTACAGTAATTCTGTAACACAAAGCTTAGTGCCTACTTACGAACTTGGCCTACAGATATTTTCAGATCATCATTTTCATATTGACTGTTCTGGTTTTGTTATTATGCTTCTGTTTTATAAGATACACAGTTATGTAATATATTAACTACTGTGTAAAAACAGAGACAGTGCACTAGAACTATTAAGAAGTATTTTCTAATTCCACATTCAGAGATAATAACATGCCAGCATGATTCAGGTAATTATCCAACAATCTGATTGAACAAGTCCCAGAGTATATTAAAATAAACAACAAGAAATAACAGGATACATTGCTCTGCAGCATTTACAGAGAAACCACAGAAAACCAAAACAAAAACAACTTAACAAAAACAATGGAAGGAGATTTCTACATTAGATCTAAACACACAGTGTGCCAAATGTATTTCTCTTCAGCTCTTGAGCTGTTTATTTTCTCCATAAATCTGAGCCAAAGGAACCAGATGAAATTAACTGAATCAATCAAATATACCACTGTATATTGTTGTTCCTCAGTTTCAATGAATTCATCCTTCTAATGAGCAAGCAATAGCATTCCCGCTCCAAAAGTATTCAAATTTAGACTGGTTCCTCAAAGAATATATATGTCATTGCTTAAAAATAAATAAGTGTGACCACTCTACACAATCTATTGGGCTATGGCCTGTCACTTTGGCAATCAAATTCCTCATTGTTTTTTCTCCTAAGATCCAAAACCAGACCCCATTTAGAATCCTTGGAAAAATGTATGTCAGTTGACTACTGGGTTGCTCATAACCAACTTCTATTAAAATTCAAATCTTCATAATGAAAACGAATCTACTAATTATAACCCCCCTTTTCAAGGTAAGGACTAAATACATCAATGTATGTGGAAACAGCCTCTTACTCTTACAGAGGATGCACAAAGTAGAAGTTGTTTCTAAGAGATGATTTTTAAGACGAGGGTTGTTAAGTCAATTCTCCGTGTGCATATTTGCTAGCCCAGCTCTAACAACTCAGGTAGCTAAGGCCTGAGAAGCCTGTTCTCCTGCAAGACTGTTCATTTCAGAAGCCCTCAAACTGGAAGGTATGAAAAGGTTCATCAGTCTCAAGATCTTCCTTTCCTTCATTCTTTGGGAGATGTCTCTTACAGCTTCTCACCTCTCTATCAAAGTGTCTGAAAATGGCACGTGTCAGGAAACACCAAGGGCCAGCTGCTCCCTCAGGAAAGCTGAGCCAGGACTGACGAGAGACCCCAGGGTTGGCATTTCTTTCAACAATGGGGCACAGTCCCACAAGGTCTGAATATAGTGGGCAGAGCCGGCTGCTGATATGGCCATCCTAGGTACTGCAATCAGGTGCATCCAGGTGACGAACTACTGCATCTATCATAGAATCATTTTGGCTGGAAAAGATCTTTTAAGATCACTGAGTCCAACCAGTCTAAGCAGTCCAGTCAGGAGACAAGCATGGGTCTGAGGGACTGCTGGGATAAAGTTGATTTTCTTCATAGTAGCTACTATGGGGCTATGTTTTGGATGTGTGCTGGAAATGATGTTGACAATAGAGGGATGTTTTAGTTACTGCTGAGCAGTGCTTACACAGTCAAGGCCTCTTCTGCTCCTCACACCACCCCACCAGCAAGTAGGCTGGGAGTGCAAGAGCAGTTGGGAGGACATGGCCAGGACAGCTGACCCCAGCTGGCCAAAGGGATATTCCACACCACATGGTCAGCAATAAAAGCTGAGGGAAGACGGAGGAAGGGAGGACATTCAGAGTTACGGCGTTTGTCTTCCCAAGTAACCATTACGTGTGACGGAGCCAGCCCTGCTGTTCTGGAGATGGCTGAACTCCTGCCTGCCCGTGGGAAGTAGTGAATGAATTCCTTGTTTTGCTTTGCTTGTGTGCATAGCTTTTGCTTTACCTATTAAACTGTCTTTATCTCGACTCATGAGTTTTCTTAGTTTTACTCTTCTGATTCTCTCCTTCATACTGTCAGGGAGTTGTGGCCAAGCAGTTGCGTGAGGCTTAGTTGCCGGCTGGGGTTAAACTCCTACAGCCCTGTAAGATGCTGAGCCTTTCACTGACAAAAATGGTAGTGAGAATTCCTCAGCACTAAGCAGAACTGTGTTCATTGTATTAAAAACTGAATGTTGAGCATAAAATGAATGCTAATCTCTTACACAACATAACATCAGAGCAATCATTTTAATTGTAATTACTGGGCTGGGAGGAGAATCAGAAGCCTGATAAGGCACCTTGTCTCTCTTTTCCTGTTTAAAAGGAATTGCTTACATAATACCAATGCACATGAACAGGCCCTTCTCTTTTTCTTTACAGATGTATTTTGCGTTTTCACCACTTAGCATGTTTGCTTTGACATTTCATCCGAAACTGAAGACATTTCACTGGCTGTTAATACCCATCAAAAATTAAATATAGAAAGATTCAAATCCACAACATCTTCAGATGACAGAAATTCAGAATCAAGGCACAAGCTACATACGTCAGCTGCTATACAGCTCTAGAGTATAACTGGAACATGGGGCCTCAAGTGCAAGTTGTCTGTTTTGAATTGTCAGCATGACAGAGCATTAGTACTTCAGAACATGTCATACCTGAAGACACGAAACAGTAAAATGCCCAAAGGACATGAATTAACTCACGTTACTGAAACCACGCATTGTAACAGATCTTGTAGGAGATGCACCATATGAGCAAGCGCAGTGTCTTGAGATCACAGCAGCACTTAATAGACATGAATCAGTTAAAAATGGAGTGACAACCTTACCTCCAAATGTCCTGGTTTCTGTAATTTGAAAACTAGGAATCCTTTTAATGGAGGTCTAGTATTATACACAATAATTTAATCCATAAAGCTTTGTGAGAAAACAAAAGTGGCTTCTTAGGACTGTTATACAGTAGATACATTGAAATGATAATGAAAATCTATTTTTAATAATGAATACTGAATTAAACTACCTAAAAATTTACTTCAACATAACAAAAATACCCATTATAAGAAAATCTTCATTGCTTTTCAGGAAAGCAAATGCTCAGTTAGACATCTAAATGTCTGGAATAGAATCAGCACCCTGAGTAGACTTGAAGGACTTTACACGCTCATGCACTTCTCATTTTAATTTCTGTCATTCCTTGATGAGAAACAAAATACTCTAAACAACTAGAAACACTCTGCTTATCTAGGTGGAAACCAGCAACATTCCTTACCTCTTACCACAAGGTCAGCCGAAGCCGAGGAGTTGTCAACAATTGTCTGAGCGGTGCACGTGTACCTCCCAGCATGCCGCAGCTGAACATTTTTAATGAGCAGCTCACCGTTGGATTTAATCTGCCACAAAAACAGCGCTTAGTGAAGCTGGTAAACATCCCTGTACAGCTATGTGATACCTGTCTATACATCCCTCCCAACTGATATACAGTGGTTGCTACTTCCAAAAAGCAAATGCTTACTTTGAGCATGGATCACACTCAAAGATACATCTGATTTATATGACAGTTGTTGAAAGTGTCCTATGTTTCTTAAGGATCTGCTGTTATTTACCAGACGTAAAAAATCAGACGTCTTAGTAAATGTTTTTTTACAAGCAAACATCTCCCTTTTACTGTTTGAAGCACATATCTGAACATTAAATTCAGTCAAGAATTTCTTCATAAACAGAAGTCAGATTATTTTTCTGCACCATTACTTGCTTTTTTTACACGTTTGTATGACAACATGTCATAGAGCTGTACTAACAGAGTGGGATACCGTTTGGCTATGCCTTTACAAGCCTAAAGCAGTACAAATGCTTTGATCACAGAGAGGCTACAATCACGGACTAAATAAAGATGCACCGAAGAGACAATAAAATGCAGTGACTGCAGGGAAACAATAAAGTTTGAAATGTGTCACAGCTCCTCAGAGGACAGGCCAGTCCCTGTTCTGCACCACGGTGTTGGCGATGGACAGAACGACGGCAGTAACCATGACCCTGGTGGCGGGAGGCTGGGGTGCCAGGACTGTGGGTCGGCTTTGAGGTGGTGCAGCCCAGGGCAGCCCCTTCCTTGGGTGACCCGGGACAGGGCAACCACGGGCAGTGCGAGGCCTTGGCCAGGGCTGCCCCCCTGCCATGGGACCTCCATGAACTTATGGTTCAACGAGGCTCTACCCGCATCGTCATCATCACAGGCCCTAATCCCTCCTCAACACTCTTCACCAACGTTAGACTGTTAGGAAAACCTATAACTATGTTTTCAGATGGCTATAAGGCCCACTGTCTGCTGCTACCTGTGGTTGTACAGACAGGCAAACTGAATAAAGCGTTTTTGTCCTATGACACTCCTGTGGACCCACTGAGTAACTAGATGCACACCTGTAAAACAAGAAATAGAATAGAGACCACTATGTACACCACAGCTATTCTTAAAGAAAAACAAGTTTCATGTTAAGACATGATATAAATGTTTATAAATAACACACTTGGAATATTTTGCTTATCTATCCTGCATTTTATTCCAAAAAAAAAAGATTACTAGGTTAAATCGCAGGGTTATACATGTGTTAGTCTTCAAGGTACTTCAGAAAAAATCCAAATGTTCTTTCCAAAAAGATATCTGATTGCTTTCATGGAAGTAAAAATGCTACAAAAGTTTAACAGATGGGTTTATACCACACTATACCAAAAGGAGCAAGATTCAGATTTCCTGATCCACTGCAGATTGTTCAGAAACACAATTTAAAACCAAACCAAAACAAACACTAAGATAATTCACTGCAATCCTGAAACCTTCACATGCAGGAACAAAATAAATTCAGATGCAAATTGTATGTAAAAAAGAAATTGCTAAATATTTAGATGTAAGAACCAGTGCTATCATGACAAAAAGTTCTACGGAAAAAAAAAGACACTCAATACAAGCTCAAATATTATGGGCTGTCATAAGTGTCTCTGCATTTATATATTCTGAAGAAATGAAATAAAGTTATGACATCCAGTTTATGTTTCCCAATTGAATAGGAGGAGGAAAAAAAGTAATGTTAAATCTTTTCCAAATGTTCTGAAACTAGAATGCCAGTTTAGAGTCTATATTTAGGGGACATTAAAATAGCCAGATAAACTATCCTTTTCCTTTTCAAGCTCCAGGGAGGATTTTGGATGCCAGCTTCAAATTCTGCTGGCATAAAACTTCAGCACAAACTGTCTGTTAACACTGATTTTTTCATTCCAACACAAGAATTCACATCTTTAAGAAATTACTGAGGTAAACCAGTGACTGGATAAAAGGAATGAAAACACATTAAGAGAACTGCTTAATTCTGACTTGATACTTCACGTGATTGCCTCATACGGTCAGAGAGAAATGCAGGTTACACCGTACCTTGGCAGTTTTTGAATGACGCAAGTGCTGTTAGCAGTGATCAGACAGATTAGTTGGATCAGTGAACAACCCAATATTCGCGATATATTTCTCACCATTTCTCTTTTAGTCATTATTAAACTATGTCCATGAGTCTGGGGCAGTGGCATTTCAGTGCATTCATGAGAACTCCAGGGACTGCCTTCCAGGACAGCATCCTTGGAAAAGCTGCAGGGGATTACCGCATAAGCGAACACCGGCTGGCTGCCTGACTAACCACACGTAACCACACGCCTTTTTTGTCTTTAGTGGGCTAAGCAACGCTGTCAATGGCTTTCAGGAAGAAAAATCAGTGAGAGAGTCAATACTTCCATGGGAGCAGAGAAGGTGGATACCTGCTCCTTTGCCCTCCAAAAAATTACAACAAAAGAGCTGCAGAAGTTCAAACTCTTTGAGTTTTCAGTTCCTTTTTTTTTTTTTCCTTTTTCATTTTGTTCTTATTGGTTTTGGTTTTAATAAAAGAGACAAAGAGTTCTCTGTTTGAGTGCTGTGTATAAATCTTTAGTTTATTAACACTAAATGTCATCCTAGAACAAACCACACTGCCTGCGAATCTCTGATCATTGTTTGTACTTTGATTTGCAAATAAACATAAGCAAAGGTTGGGCAAAGCAATAATGTTTTAAAAAAACTGCATAAACTTAAAATACTCATAATCTTATTACTGCTTCAATAACAAATGATTACAAATTCTTAACAGTGTTAGTACTCATTAATTCCTAAATTAGCATTTTAATTAAAATACTTTATTATAGTTATTAATAATGTGCCCATATACGTGCTCTAACATTAATTTTCCTCAGTCTTAAAATCTAAATAATGAAAAACAGACAGGAAAATGTAACATAATGTAAAAAACAACAGCCCATAGATATGGTATGGTATCTTGTTGGTTCAGAAGCTCTACTGGACCAAGGTTTTATGTAGTCAGTGATGAAGCTTTCCATACCTCAAAAGAAGCCTAAGTTCTTGGTGGTAAAAGAAGAGCTTACAAAGCATATAAATAGCATGGGCATCAGCAGATTCTGTCCACAAATTAGCTATGAATGCACTGGATATTTTCATTCAAAAACCTCAGCCTGGCTGAGTTTAAAAATGCCTTCCTTAACTCAGAGACAACTAAATCACAGACTGGAAATTGTGATAGCAGTACTCACGGATGTTCCAAGGGTATCTGTGGTTCACCACTCAGTTATTTACCTCATTTCAAGCAAAGACTTTCATCATATGAGCACTATATTTATGCTTTAATAGTGTTGTCAAAAATAGCATTGTGTGACCTATTTTGGAGATTCACTGTTCTCCTTTGATTATCACCTTTGCCAGTGCACTAAATTACTGAAAGCCATCAGAACGTACCCATGTGATCAAAAACCATTTACAGGAATTTGTAAATGGTCTTTCAGTCTTTTGACTGAAAGCAGTATCCACTTCTCTTTGGACCTCAGACACAATAAAGAAACTATTGTTAGTATGAACCTAAGAAGCCCTTTGCAATAATAAAACTAACTTGGCAGAAACAGAAGAATCTGGTAGGCAGAGACAGAGTCTTTTTTTTTTTTAAATTCAGATTAAAAAAAAATATCTGAATTTCAGAGGTGTTTAATACGCAGTGGAGGTAAGATGATAAGAGAATCGATAAGAAGTAATATGGAAGAGATGGAATTCTCGGTGATGAGATCAGCTTTTCCAAAGCTAACAATAATTTAAAACACCTTTTTCTATTACTGGTACCTAAAATTATTAACTCTAAACGAGTTCACGAGCATTGTTTTGTTCCTGCCAGTAGAGGATCTGCTATGTGGTAGATACCAGTAGAACAGATAATCCAAAAGCTGTTGATGAATGTTAATGTAAATGTGATCATACCTACTTTCCTGCTATTGAGATCAGAGATGACACGAGGACAACAACAGCGCAGTTCTGTTTTCTCAGTCCTATTCACAGGAGAGCTTATCTCACTGTGTTTTATAAGCCATGGCTGGCAAAAAAGTTAAGGGTAAATAAAAAACCCAGCAGGATATGATGACAGTCACTCCCACTGAAGAATCTCTTCTTTCACCAAACTATATTTATATGTAAAGGAAGTACAGTGCTAATTCTACCCCTGACATGTGGACTGGGAAATATTTCCAACAAATACATTATTCTTCCCCATTCAGCACACCACTGAGAATGCCTGAGGATACTATGCTTTGTACCAGCATCCCTGTGGTAATATGCCGTGTTATTTAATTTCCAACAGCAGAAAAAACCTAGGTACTTGTTCATTTGTACTCATGGCTCACAACTTCACAGCTGACGATGAAAATCCACAGTTCACTGCAAACTACATATCTCTTGAGTACCACTCACACCTGGCTTTCTCAGCTCCTGCTACCTACCTAGGGGTGGTGCATGGATTTTGGTAGTTTGTGAAGTCTCACAAACACATAAGGTTACAGTCAACTGATTCTGCAGTGCATGTTTTAATTCTAGCACAGAAGTTGGCATCCTCTAAACAGTCTGCTTCTCTTTGTGCTGGAAATAGCACTGTGGATTAATAATAACAGGTTTCCTCAAAGGCTTCTGTCAGAGCTGTGTGTTGGCTTCATCCTCAGCACTATGTCTTCTTGTTTCCTTCCCCTGCTTGCTCTTAACCACTGACTCCATCCATCTCATTCCATGCTCACTAAGTTACTATTAGGCCCTTGCCTCTAAATTTTACCCCAAACCTAGCCAAAATATGTGACTTCTAACTCTCTCATGTCTAAAGCATCTCCCTAATACCTCAAGGCGCTGAAAGCAATGTATTGAAGAGTTCCAGGACTCTTTTTCAGATGAAAACAGTAGCTCAGTGATTTGGTTGGCCATGCTTCATGAACAATCACCTGCCTCCTCAATATCTTCAACAAACTACTGAATGAGCTCACTAGAGCTGTCCCCAGGTTTTGTTCCAGTCCAGCCTCTTCTTCTCAAGCCATACACAGCCTCTTCTTCCTCCTCACTGTGTAACCGAGCTTTCCCATCTAAACATTTTTTCCCAATTTTTCAGTTCTCCTCCTGAACTTTCTATTCATTTCCTGGCATATAGCTGTAGCTAGACTCTACAAGGAGGATTACCAGTGAATGAAAATTTAAATTAAAATCTTTGTATCTTTGCTGCAGAAAACTGTGGAATATGCAGGGAGAGATTTATATAATAAAACTAAGTGTCTTCTCAGGAATCTGTTGAAGCAGGAGCATGCAGTAGAACATCTTTGTCTACCATGTCAAGCCAAGGAATTGCAAATTATAATAATTTACAGAAAACCAAGCAGATATTAAGCTATACTCCTCTAATCGGATTCGTATAGTCCAATTTATTCTCTGTGGTTTACAAAACCTTCGGTTTTGGAGAACTTTGCTTTTTGGCATACACTGTCTCCAATCTAGAACTCATCTCACCTATTTTAGACATCTGTAGTGTGGATTTTGGTATCTGAACTAACCACCTTTAACAGCTAAAGTGAAGAAACAGGCCCTTCCACATGTATTTTACTTTAATGTAAAGTAACTGTCTGCCACGCATCTCCAGAATATTATGACTGTGGTCCTAGAAGACTGCAAAGCTTTCTGATGAAGTAAGAGGAATAATATTTGCATAAGGAATAAAAAGCTTTTGAAAACACAGTGAAGTCTACACTATGGCAGGCTAACTGTTATGATGGTTGTAGGGGCAGCGGAGCTAGTTATGCACAGACAGCTTGGATTCAGAGGAGACTTCAAAGAGCCTGAGCTACAAGCCCTGCAAGTTCTTTGCTGAACATACTTGGTTGTCTTCGTGCCACATCCCTGGACCTATGAACGCTGGAGAGCACCCTGCAGAGGCTTGACTTCAGAGTCAGTGTGGATTCAGCAGGTTCTCACTCCTGCTCCAAAAGTCATGACACTGACGTGTCTCAGCACGATCTCGAATGATGCTCCTCATTTTGTGAGAGCTTTTTAGCTGGGTGCAGTGCCACGCAATGCCCAGCATCACTAAAGACACCTTACTTGGCCTGTGACCTCCCAGGGAAAGATTCCCTACCACTTCTGTAAAAAAAATCCATCATCAAAGCTGCTGGCAAGGTAAATAATACCTAAATGTTAAAATGAAATTATTTTCCAACTATCAGGGTGTTAAAATTCCTATTTGGATGGAAATCAGAAAGAACAAAGCATAAAGTTCCATGATACACTTCCTAAAATGACCTCATTCTTCTTGGTACCAAGCTTGGGTCCAATACCTTAACTCCTTATTTCAAACACTGAGCTTCTGCTTGTGGTGAAAGGTGCTGATATTCCATTCGACAAATAACTGTGCACTAGCAAACAAATGTATTGGTTGAGCAAAATGCTGCTGCCTTCTGCTTTCAACATTCAATACCATCTTTGATACACTTCATTTAACTATATTTAATACAACTGTATTAAACCATCACAGAATCACACAATAAAGTCTGGATGTGTCTTGTCCAACCTCTATAAATAACAAATGACCAAACATTATCGTTTTCCAGATTACTTGAAGTGCTATAGCTCTATGGGCCCTGAAAGGCTGTGTTAATGTTTAGTTAATTAAGCAAATAATCAGAGAAACCACCATATATAAAGTCAAAAGCAATCAATTTGATAGTAAGATTTCAAAGACTTCATTTGACTCTTTGAAAGTTAACCAATTTTTTTATATATATATATAATTTTAAATAACACTGTCATAGAAAATCAAAACAGCACTGACAAATGTTCTTTTGATAAATTAGTTTTAGTACTAATGTAATGCAAATTAGTTTTGCCTTGAGCAAATGATGGAGAAACCAAAGCTTCCATTTAAATAAATAAGACTTATGCAGGTATTTACATCAATTTCATTAGCATTCCATTATGTGTATGTGACAACATTATTAGTATTATTTCGAGAACTGAAATACTGTCGCGGTATCAAGTTTCAACACATTGATCTGCACTGTCACATAAATTAATAGTGATATTATCAGGAAGACAGATGAGAATCCTTCATCAACAGGAAATTATAGCACAGAGAGTATGTGTCACATACCCAGTAATTTTAATATTCATGATGGAATATTTTTTTCTTTTATGTTTCTGAAGGGTTTGATGGCAGCATGGGACTCTACTGCTTAAAGCCCAGCAGTTAAGGCTGCTGCTGTCAAATGCACAACGGCGCACGTCTTTGCATCCCAGAAAGCCTGAGCAAACCTGCCACCCTGTGACTTTTGCTGAGAACTGCCAGAAATGCAAGTAGCTGGCAGGAGAAAATCCCTTTGCTCACAAGAAGGAAAAAAACCCCTTAATTTAAGAAGAAAGTGCATATTCCTCTTAATTACATCCTGCGTAAACCTTGGTATTGGATTAGTTGAACTTGTTAAAAACTCTGCATTTGTTATTACTTAAGTGCTGAATTGCCGAATAACTATAAATCACAATTCCAGACTTCAAACACAATCCTACTGTCCTCTCTGTCCTGAGTGATGAAAACTGAGCTCCCCGTGGGGGAGGAACAGCGATTATCTGCACTTGCTTTGCATTTGAAAGCCTAGAAATAAGGTTTACAAATGCAAAACAAGAAGTTCCCCCTGCTAAAATAATTTCTACCAGTATTGATCAAGTGCAAAAGGAACACAACAAACTGAGAAATGTCCTTCAGAAAGATGGAGTTACACACTGGCAAATAAATTAAATTATTATCTAACCTACTTAACTGTCTAAGTGAATTAAGAGTTACTCATTCTTCAGCTACTTTTGCATCCTATGCAGTATCCATCTCTATAATCCATTGAAAAAGCAAACCTTCCAGCACAAGATTCAACACCCACCTGAAGTGAACCACCTCTTTCTCTGTAGACCATAGAAGGTCTATAGAGACCAAGCTAGACTAGCAAAGCCAGGCTAATTTGTTTTTAAAATCAAGCACTTTATATAAAGTGTCCAAAATGTTATGGAGTTGATCAGAATTTGGGATCAGGAGATTCAGCACCACTGACTACCTGGAAGATGAAACCAGTGTCTGGGAATCTAAATGCTAAGTCAATCTTCACAAAGAATTACACCTTACACACTTGCTAAGGCCCTTATTTAGCCCCAGGTTTGTCCACTAGAAGTGTTTTGCTAGAAAGTACCCTAAAATTTGGATTAGATTTCAGAATTAATTTTGCCTAAAAAAAAAAAAATCCTTCTATTTTCATGATTGAGAAGAAACCCCAAAAGTGTACGTCAACGATATAAAAATTTCTGTTCAACATATGACCAAGAGACGCAGAAAGTTCAGGTTCCTCTCTCTTGCATTACATGGTCGTGCACCACAAAGACCTCTGGTAAAGCCATTTTTACTTTCCTTCCACACCAAAATCACTGATTCATCAACACTTTTCAGCCCGATTTTCTGTTTCATGGAATACATTTCCTTTGTGTGACTTCTGTCAGGTAGCTAAAAGCAATTGAATAAATAAAATTTGACAAAACCAGAGTGGTTTTATTTACTCTTTTACAAGGAATACATTTAATGGGGCTTTACTTTCTAAGTTCTTATTTTGAGTGATACTTGGACTCATTCCAGCCTTTATCTAAGGAGAAACTAATGCCATTAGGAGGCGATTCAAGCTTTTTCAAGGCACTTCTATGCACTAATTAGTACCCAAGTGTAAACATATACCTATCAAAAGCATGGCTTAATAGCCACATGCAGGAAATGTTTTGAATGATGCTAGTGTATCGGTGTAGATCTACATATTTTGTAATTCTTGAGGCAACACAAAATACACTGCAAACCGCTTAGTACCCTACTACTTAGGACATCGACTTTCAGCAGGTTTATTGCAGAAAGGGCTTTATGTCTTTGGTTTTCCATGTTTTTCAGCTGATCTTAGCATACTTCTGCTGGCTTGCTGGATAAGGACTTGTTCTCTCACTGAAAGAGAGAAGTGTGACTGACTTATCAGAGATTTTTACTACTCAGCAAACAAGCTGACTAAGGCAACTCTGACTCCTCAAAGGACTGGTGCGTTCCAAATGAAACTAGAATAGCTATGCTTGAAACATCTTCTCACATGCAGATAGACATTGAAAAAAAGAATCTCTTGGTCCATGGCAAATCGGATGATATTGCCAGCCTAGGAGAAAGACTCTGCAGGACGCACTGTTATATGGTACATCATTTCGAACACGGAGCTGAAACTGCACATGGCCCCTGGTGCTCCCAGACACTACAGGCACCATTAGCAACCTCTTCTCTCCACATCCGCAGCTCCTCTTGGGAGCACAAAAAAACCAAATGTATCTAAATTTGAGGATTTTTGTATCATTTAAACCCAGAACGACAGAATAAATATACACATGTGGGCAACCACTCTGAGGTTGTTGTTGAATATTAGGTAAATGAGCATGTGATTAGACATAACCAGAAGGGATTTCTACTCGAGGTATTATTTTTGAACAAGGCTGATAGAAGACTATAAAAAGATAAAAATACATGCAAACACGAAAGATCTATGATTCATCTTCCTATGTGCCAAAACGAGTGTCTTTGTATTAACTTGTTTAGTCTTCACACAAACTCTTCTTGCTCAGTGTTTACAGTCTGTTTGACTCCTAACCACCATCTGGCCCAGTCTTGTGCCAAATTCCAAAAATGTTGATGAGAAAAACATGGGTAAGTAAAAGTGAATGCATATGCACACTTTTTCAACATAATTTGCACCCTGTTTATGACCAGGCTACCTACTTACTAGCTATATTCACTATTAATTGTAGTGGGATTTAACTGAGGTACCAAAATATGTCGATTCAGATATCTGATTTCAGGTGTCTACCTGCAAGTGCCTACATGTCTGTAAGGTGTTTAAATTGTAATTTTATTTTATGTTCTTAGCCTACTGCATCTTTCTAGTCCTGAACCAACACAATAGGAAAAATAAAACAGAAAAGACAGCTATTCACAATAAACCGGGCTTTCACGTATTAAATAAGGATCTATAGTATCTTACCATAACGTTCCTTTCATAATGTTCATGCTCTTTTTCGAAATCTATTACGAAGCCATTTAGAGACCAAATAAATGTCAGGTCTAACGTGGGATCATGGGATGCAATGCATTGCATGGTAGCATTCTCTCCAACGGTGACATCAACATTCAACGGAGCTAAAGTAATTCTTGTAGCTTCTGTGAAGTTAACAGCAAACATGGAAAATTCCAATAAATAAATGTTTATCCAAATGTAAGCTCAGCTCCATAGCTGTTTGATTATACATTAAACCGCTCCCTCAAAACGTAGTTTACATGTTATTCATGCAGCTACATTTCAAGGGACCAAACTGAAGGGAACAAAGGAAACCTTTTACAACTGAAATGCCTAACTTCTATTTAGTTGTCCTTTGAAAATGGTTATGTTTCAGTCTCTGAACCACATTCCTATTTAAAGCTACTTTTATTCATTGACTATATCTCAGGTAGAAAGAAGACAGATGATGAATCTTATGTGAGTTGTGTTGAATTTCTTAATTATAATATTTCTTATGTTTTAAAATCTGTCTCTTTAACAAATGGAAAGCTTTACTCAGTTGTCAGGCTGAGTCAGATTTCCATTAGAGCACTGCAGGGATCGAGATCTTAATTTATCTACTGAGAAACAATATAATGGCTGCATAACAAACTATGCAAATAGCTACATGTGGAAAGGAAGAGAAAATAATACAACAAACGAAGAAGGCTGTATATCCCCCAGCAATGTCTCTTATTATTATAGAAACAAAAGAAAAAAAAAGGCAGAGATCTTGGAGCTCTTGGTACATGCATCAAACTCCTATCACAAATTAGCAACACTGCTCTGGAACGGACTCACTGGATCACTGAGACTTGTTCCTTTTCTTTCAATTGTTATCATAAAACGAAAAGCCAAAGTGTATCTTCCTTATGCCATGACATAAAATATCTTTCCCATCACTATGAGAGTGGGAGTAGGGTACCAAAACCTGGAAGACAATAGCCATGCTGCTAGTTAAGATCCAGGTTCGAGCATGCTTCAAGGAGCACACTGCACCCCATCATACATGGAACAGCAAAAATTTCCTCAATAAACCCAACATTTCTTGTCCATCTTTCTTGGAGAGAAACCTTCCCCCAGATCCTACTCTAATAATCTAAAACCTGCCTAATACTGAGACTATGAGGATGGCACAACTATTGGCTTCTGCAGAATGGAGCACCTCATAGTAGTTCTACCACCAGTGATTTTCTAAATGTTTACAAAAAGGACTCTACCAGTCTGAGAAGTTGCCGAAAGAGTGCTCCAGTGGCAGTGAACAAAGAGCATGTGGGAAAAACCATCAGACTTCAGACTGCCTGTCAGCTCCAGATTTAACTTTCTACTTCCTGTAGTCATGTGCAATGTCTGAGAAGTTTTATGGGCCACACAATGTGCTTGGGAATACCACGTTCAAAGTATCCTTCATCAACCCTCATCATTGTCCACAATGTGAAAATTATTTTGAAATATGTCATCTGACCCTTCTGTTTCTGCTGTGATGCAAGAGAGATGTCTTAGTCTTTTGGTTTCCTTTTTTAGATGAATCAGAGCAGAATTCCCCCAAATTTTAAAATTCTTTATACCCAGTTTATAAGATTTATAAACATACAGTTTAAGTGTTTCACTCTGCAAATTTAGCATGAAAATGGTCTTCCTGATTTTAGAAGATATAACTATTAAGGGGCTGGATATTTATTTACATAAACTTTCAAAATAATTAAATGCCTGAGGGTAATACTAGGACATATAAAACTGCAGAAGATTATAAAAAGTAACTGCAAACATTAAACAAATCTGCTTAATGAAAATAGTCTTACAATTCATTTGGTACAATAAATTAGGTATAAATCAGTCGGAAAAATGCTTTCATATGATCTCAGGATACAGATTAATTCTTATATTAATATAAAACATTAATATCGTGGCATTGAGCTGTCACATCCAGACATTAAAAAATGTATTTGATAAATAACTCTTCTACTATTAGTGACACTTGATAGATATAGCTGTTCATGAAAGTCATCTTTCCTGTCTGTATTGTACAGCTATTTATTTATCTGACGTCAGATTTTAAATACACAATTGAGGATATCAGTGCTCAACCAGTAAATACAAATACCCACAAAGGAAGGGAATTTACTAGTGCTATCATATGGCTACATGTCCCTATCTCTCAAATTTAATGTGTATTTCTTTAACTGCAATGATCTCTCGAAGTTGTTTACCCTCTTACCAAAAAAAAAAAAAGAGAAAGGAGAGAAGGAGAGGAGAGAAAAAGAAGAGAAGAGAAGAGAAGAGAAGAGAAGAGAAGAGAAGAGAAGAGAAGAGAAGAGAAGAGAAGAGAAGAGAAGAGAAGAGAAGAGAAGAGAAGAGAAGAGAAGAGGAAGAGAAAAAAGAGAAGAGAAGAGGAGAGGAGAGGAGAGGAGAGGAGAGGAGAGGAAAGGAAAGGAAAGGAAAGGAAAGGAAAGGAAAGGAAAGGAAAGGAAAGGAAAGGAAAGGAAAGGAAAGGAAAGGAAAGGAAAGGAAAGGAAAGGAAAGGAAAGGAAAGGAAAGGAAAGGAGAGAGGGGAGGGGAGGGGAGGGGAGAGGAGGACAGGGGAGGGGAGGGGAGGAGAGGAGAGGAGAGGAGAGGAAAAAGAAAAGAAAAGAAAAGAAAAGAAAAGAAAAGAAAAGAAAAGAGAAAGGAAAAGAAAGGAAAAGAAAGGAAAAGAAAGGAAAAGAAAGGAAAAGAAAAGAAAAGAAAAGAAAAGAAAAGAAAAGAAAAGAAAAGAAAAGAAAAGAAAAGAAAAGAAAAGAAAAGAAAAGAAAAGAAAAGAAAAGAAAAGAAGAAGAGAAAAGAAAAGAAGAGAAAAGAAAACTAAGGAAGGTCAGGGTCCTATTTATCTTTTTGAGTCACGGCCTCAGAATCACACCTTATCCTGAGCACTAAGCTACCAAATTGAATGAATGCATTAAAATGTATCGATTTAATGCATCAGATTTAATAATTTATGACAGAAAAATCAACCCTGAAAATTGAGATACAGTCTCAGGATTGGTGCAAACATACCCAGTTTCTACTGAGCAATATGCTTTAAAAACATCAAATCATTGTTTAATGGACAATTAAATCAGAAATAAAAGATATAAAATGGCTTACAAAAGTAGTGCAGTGCTGGAACAAACATTAGCGATTTTGAATTAAGGGATCGTGCCTGAAACAGACTAATGCAATTTAGAGGTTTACCTGTCATTTCTAGAACACCAGTGCTATTAGCTTTTCCTCGGTTGTTTTCTGCAAAACAGGTGTAGCGACCTTCATCCAGCTTTGTGATATTGACAATTTCCAGGCTCCCATCATCCCAGATACGTATGCTATTGAAAGTGAAAAAAAACCAAAACATGAAGAGAAATTAGGTTTTTATATTAGAAAGCAATACTTTCAGTTGAATCGTAGTAAGTGAAAGGGACAAACTACAAACACCTCTTGGAAGTTCACATCTAACTACTGCATTTGTAAACACTCCTATAGTAAAACGTATTTAAACAGACTGGGGTATAATGAGATGTCTCACAATTCCAGAGCAAGAGAGTGTACTTTTATTCATTTGTAGCCATTCAAATATTTTTTCTTACAGTTTCATGATCGAATTCAATTCTGAAATGAAAACAGCAACAAACAGGCTGGTTAAAGTTGGATACCCTGCTAGGTACTTGGAGCCACACTGCTAGTAACATTTTGGTGTATTGCTTTCCTGAAACTAAACATTCTCCTATCCCTGAAGTCTGCAAAAGTGCAAAATAGCCTGCAGGATAAACAGAAACATAAGGCAGCATTTTTAAGACTCACAGCATCCACTAACAGTCAATACTAACCGGCTCCCATTCACAAGCAATTCTGTTCCTTTGCTCCAGGAGAATTTGGGCTTAGGAGCAGCTTTAGGCTTGCATTCAATGATTACACGGCCCCCTTTAGCTGCAAGGATTTTCTTCTTCATAGGGTTCAGTTCAAAAGTAGGAGGTGAAGCTGAAAGCAAAAATTAACACAAGTACTACTGTTAGTCATTCTTCTGCAGAGTACAATTTTTTTTACAACATGAGGGTAAATTGTATAAAAGTGTCCATTATTCAGACCAGTGAGAAAATATTAAAAATACAGAGATGTGGTGAGAAGTAGATGGTGATCTAAAAGAAACAAGAAAAATCATTATGTAGTTCTATGCTGTGTGACACTAGAGGTTTCTTTCTGTTGATTTCTGAACTTCCATCTAAGTTTAATCTAAGAAGATCAAAGTCCCCAAAAATCCATAGAAAGTTCCTCCCTCTCAAAGGCCTTTTGATCTGTCCTAATAAAATCTAGATTCCTGGAGCCCAACTTCTGTGAAAAGTTGCTCATGTGATCATACTTTCAAATAATAGTTAGGTTTACTTTTCAGCGGTTTTAATCACTATTTAACAACTTTAAGGTTGTGCCCTTCTTCTTCGTTGTGTCTTCTGTTTGGCCAATGGGCCTTAGGTGCACTGTCAGATGCACAAGAGTGACAGGTCTGTAGCAAGGACCACATCTAAGGTTAGACCTTTGCTTACTGATTTTCTCTTTATTTGTAATAAAAGAAAAGAAAAAAATGCTATTAATTATTTTGCATCTTGGCATACCATCATTGCCAATCATGTCAGCAAGTGTGTGCACAGCTTGAGGAGACAGGGCTATTAGTTCATTACAGGAACACAGAGAAAAACTCTGACAAACATTCACATCTTACCAACACTGAATTTTGAAAATGTGCATGCAAAAAGTGCTCATTTCTGGGTAATCCAGGCTGGTAGTAAGCACGTTATAATGGAAGAACAGTGAACAACAAAGTATTTTTGTGCAATGGGTTGAGGAATTAAAAAATAGTTTAGCTCTCAGAAAAGTCTGGAGGCAAATGTGAGATGGAAAGAAGCCAGGGTAACTACTGCAGGGAAATCTCCTAGGAAAGCCATGTCATACAGCCAGTACGGCTGCTCTGACGACATCAGTAAAGATGTCACAAACTGTTTTAAGCCTCAGCACTCTGGATCTGAAAATCAAACCTCCAGCAGGATGCTCCTTAGGAAAACACAGTGGATTAATAACTACATCCAGCCACCAAATGGGATAGTTAAATTGCACGCAAACATTGCAGCTGCTCTTAATTGGCTGTAGAAGGCAAAAGCAATGGGGAGAGTGAAGAGGAAGAGCTTCAAAGGCCTGGTGACTCATAACATGGTTTCTAAAAAACTGGATTTTGCCCCACAGAAGAGTGAGCACAGGTGAGCAAAAAAGAAAACACTTTTCAATCAGTTTTGCAAAATTTAGAGGGTAGACAGCAACTCTATGTGCTACATATAATTTCTGCAGTACTGCTTCCTCTGAGGGGTACCGGCAGCAAGCAAACATCAGAAATAATACAGCAAACATTCCCCATAAATTAGTAACTTGATTCCTCAAGTTGTTGCGAAAATCCAGCTAGAGAGCTCAAAGAAATCCCATCTCACACAGATTCAGTGAGGGTTCTTAGCTTTAACCTCACAGGAATCTGCTACCAAACAATGCTTGTATTTACAACTCAAACCTGAAATAGTAAACAGAGAAAATAATGCCACTGACCCACAATCTTCAGTTCAGCATTTGCATAAATAATTCCATGCGTGTTTTCTGCTATACATTGGTACATGCCGGCGTCGTCAAAGGTCAGACTTTGTATTCTTAGTTCACCTTTCCGGAACTAAAATACAGAATCAATAAAACAACAATTCATATAGATTACACCTGCTGGAGAATTCACACCCATCCAAGTGTCTTCATTTTTTTTAGTGATAGCATTTGGAAGAGAGTCCCTCACACAACACTCAGGCACCAGCGAGATTTTATTCTATCCGTGTTACATTTCAGTCTTTGTGACAATGTGTTCACCTTCTTTTTTTTAAAGAATGATTCAGTGTCGATCGACATTTTTCTGGAAATGTCCTAGCTGAGTGGCACTAGACTCTTCTACTCTTTAGTCCGCTGTTACCATACCAATGCAAAGCAAGTCCCGGCGAGGTAGGAGTTTTACAGAAGATTCCTCTGGGAGGTAGTAGAAACTATTGTCTATTACTTTGATAGTAAATCAAAATAAAGTACTTGATCTACTTCTAAAAAGCTGTGTATAAAAATGCACAGAGTGTGGTATGATATTTTGTAAATTACAAAAAGATGTTAACCCCTTTTTGAAAGATCACGTTCATTAAATCTGTTTTCTTGTGAAAATAAAGCTGAAAAGCTTTAAACCTTGTATGTAAGTCAATTGGAATGCATGGAGCAGTGGAAGATTAAAAGAATACTATTTATCTGAAAAAAAATAGATTAAAGGAAACATATTTCCTGTACTGTTTTATTTAAAAACATTCAAATCAGGTTTTCTACAAGGAATCTTTGTTTTGTGCTAAGTGAAATAACTAATTAAAAATTATCTGATTTAGAAACAAGTTATATTCTCAGGGCAATTTAAATACTTCCATGATTTCCCATTTGGAAATCATTTTGTAATATACAGCATAATCTTCTGGTATACTACTGGAGAACTACACATCGCTTTCTGCAGTCCAGTGTGTAGGTTTTGTCAGGGACAGCCAAGTTCAGTGGTGACCGTCAAGCAATTCACTTGTTAAATTACTTGTTTGTAATAACTACAGAAGATGGAAACCAGCATGGTTTTGTCTGGCTAAAGCCATCTCCATATGGCAGATGGTGATATTCCTGCTCTCCCTCCAACCTCCAACATTTTTCCCAAGATTCGCAGCCAAAACAACGCTGCCTCATTGTCTATTTTTTTTGTTTGCTTGCCAAGATCAGTGTCACCACGGCTCAACAGATGCAGCGTTACATTGTGCCCTCTTCTATTCTCTTTGTTCTTTCATGGCTCATCATACAGCATAAGAAATAGATATTAAATACATTGTTGAAATGCCTGGACAGAAAATCTAGTTCGTTTAAACACAATATCCAATGCAATAAACTTAAATTATCAAATGGGATTCATTTAAATCTCCCATCACCTATAACAATGGAATTTTGCAATATTCTGTGGCTAGAAAAAATATGAAAAGGTACATGATATGGCAACACCACTGATCATTCAAAATTTATTCTTTCTTCTCTTGTCTCTACTGACTCTGTTTTTTCTTACATTTTCAGACACACTCATGTTTAATACGGTTAAAAGGATTATTTTTAGAGAGAAGTGGATAGACATTTTTTTATCCAGGGAGAAGAACATCACATTTACTTATAAAGAAAAAATGATATCCACCTCTCAAACATGTGGTAAAAAGGCAAGTTCATAACTCAGAGCTGAATATTAATGTATTTCAAAACTGAAGACTGAGATAAAACTTTAAAAAATAGATTTTAATCCCTAATGAAAGTGGAATTAGCAAATATTTGTATTGTAATTAATTTTCTTTTAACCTTTTAATAACGCATGCTTCAAAAACTTATTTCCATCGGCTAACCAATTAATTCTGTGTTGACTATGACAATATACTTACCGAGGCACCATTCTTCAACCATCTAATTGTTGGCATAGGCTTGCCTGTAGCTACACAAGGCCAGTATAGGTCACTGCCTATATCCTTCTCTGTGTCATTGATATGTTCTACCCACTCAGGAGCGGCTGAATTAAAAAAAAAAGTTATGCCTTGTAAATATAGCAGATACATATTTAATTAGCATTCCAATGTATTAATTCTACTGCTTTTTCAACGATACTGCAGAGGCTACACAAAGTAATGATGATAAATCAGCAATGCACCAGCACAAGAAAGAATGAAGATGTTTTTGTCTTACCACATGGACTCAGAATAACTTCAAACTATTTTTATGAGATGAAAATATGGAATTGAAATAATGTTTCATGAATGTCAAAAGATATATGATGTTACTGCTTTCACTGACTTGTGGAAATTATCCAGCAATGCCAATAAAAATTGTGCAAAATCATCTTTGTGCTGAAAGGGTCTCCAAGAAAACATTTTCTCAGTCCAGAGAAGATATTTAAGAAATTAATATTGAAAATGTCCCAGCTTTCACTAAGCAAACAAATCTATTTAGTAGCTTTGCCTATAACAACCAGTAACAACCTTCCCACACAGGTTTTCAATTTATCTCACTGAAGTTCAAGCACTTAACTGAGGATCTTAACTCAGCAAATATTCTGTAAAGTTAATGAAAAGAGACAGGAATCTTCTGAACGTAATTTATATGTTATGTATGATCTTTTTATTTCACAGTTTTCTGGCATAAGTCTCAGTCAAGAAGGCAGGTTACCTGGCATCATTCCACTACGAGCAATAATTTTTTAGTTCCCTCATTTAACCAAATGCATGAAGGGACAGAGACTGAAGGAATAAAGAACTTACTGTAGCTAATAAGAGAGACAAGACAGTTAGAAAAGACAAGCAAAATGAGGAAACAAGAAAGCATAACAAATCTAGAGGTCTCTTTTTCTTCCTGGCTGTTCTTTCACTTCAATTACTCTAAATGTATTTAATTTCCATTATTTATAATACATTAATACTAACAGACATTGCTGTCAAGGTGTATATACAGCTATCATAACCAGACAAATTGAACAGTTGTTCAATTAATACACAAATGACATGCCTGGCATTCAGCGCATGAGTTTTCATTTTTCTCTATTAGCTTGTACAACAGTGTGTCAGGACGATGCAATGACTCAGCACTGACTTCAAGTGTGAGAACACAGACACTTCCAATGTAAGTAAAAGCATGAAGAATAAAGATCATGAAGAATAAAACTGTTCTACCTACCTTGTACATAAATTCTTGCTTGATGTTTATCTTTTCCTTTATAGTTTTCAGCTTCGCACTCATAAAGTCCTTCATCTTCATACTGAATATTGAAGATCTTAAGAACTGCACCAGACATGCTTATCTCAGCACTGGCTGGCATGGGTTCAAGGTGTTTACTCCATCTGAGTTCAGGAACCGGACTTGAAAAGGTACAGGAAAGTATAAATCAGCATGTTCAAGAACTGGCTGTTAAATTGCAGTCTACAAAAATGTGTTTGATGATGAAACATGTCTTTTCATTCCCTGGGATATGAAAGCAAACAGTGCTCTACAATAACTTTAAAACATACTTACTTCCCAAGAGCAAAACACTCCAATGTCACATTTTGCCCCAGGAGAGCATACGTGTCCTTGAACTTCACCTTGATATCAGCAGGATATACTTTTGCACCTAACATGAAAAAAGAGATTCTCAGAGAAGGCAGAGCAGAAACAAATATAGCTATTAAAACTTCCACAGTTCAAGAAAACTCGTCTTAAAATTCCAGACAAAATTCTTCTTTGCAGTGCATAGTAGCTTGGCCATCCATGAAGTCTGATTTAGCACTGAAATTTTAACAGTATGGCAGAATTGTTTTACTCAGGAACTAGTTATCTTTCTCTGAACGGTAATGTCTAACAGTTTTTACAGCACAATGCTTTAAAATAAACTAATTTACTTGCATTTGAAGTGTGGTGATGTGCTGTGTGAGTGGGTGGACAAAGTTTCCATTTTTCATTGACACTTTTACTGGGTGGAATATTTTGAATTTTTGTGAATTCGAGCTCAACATTACATTAGTAAGGGTATGAAGGAGCTAGAGCCAGCAAATCTACAGCTTAATGAGGGCACAGGGATGCAAATGTAATCAAATCTACCTACTGGTGATCCCCCTAGGACTCATCCTGCAGTTCTTGTAGATGAAGATCTAAGCGTGAGTATTTGCCATGGAAAATTTGGACAAAGATCACTGATTTATAATTACCAAAATTCAATCACAGTTCTTCACAGTATTATGGGAAATTTAACAGATAAAAGAGACACTGAAATCCTGATGATCAGAGATTCCAGTGACTGACAGTCTGAAGCGGCAAAAGGGAACTTGGTTACCATTTGGAGAACACGCAGTTTTCATGAAGAAATGGCAGAGAACAACCTAGTGACATGAAGCCATAAAGGTGTCCCAGGGGACTGGCCATGAGACACAAAGCCCTTAGGTCACTGTTGGATAGGAAATTTCAGCAGAGGAAAAGGATTTGTCATTTTCAAGGGGGATTTCATGGAAAAAATAATAATTCCTGTTTATCAACTTTTACATAAAGTTTCTGCTTTACAGTCATACCTCTTTGAACCAATGCCAAGACCAGAAAAGATATTAATGATTTTGGGATGAGTACAGGGGCTTATCACATCAAAGAGATGGGGACTTTGGGGATCAGAAGTCTGTTCTCAGTGGTATGAAAGGAAATTTGGGAATAAATCCAGGGAGATTTCCTTCACAAAGTTTTCATTGGGGGTGGGAATGATTTGGACCTCTGTATATGGAAACTAAACAATGCCGTGCAGTAGCCATTATAACTTGCCATGTATTTCTCCTCACAGAGCTGACAGTTATGAATGAGCAAATTAAAATATGGTTAGAACATTGCATGTATATAGTACATAGTAACAATAAATACTTACGATCGGACTGTGGAATAAGTGGAATAAATTTACTGAATACGCTCTTTGTTATTGAAGGGCTGGACACAAAACACGAATAATTGCCCTTATCTGATGCTTCCACATTTGCAATGTAGAGATTGCCATTTGTCTGTGACACAAATCGCCGTTTGTCCAATGCAATGAATACCGGGAACTCATTTAAAAGCCAGCGGTAACTGAGATCATCTGGAGGAAAATATTTTCTAGTCAATATTAAAAAACAATGCTACCAGTTACCAGCCACGGAATACTGTCTGCGTATAAGTTACTTCACTGTGATTTCTAGCTTCCAGATCTTTTACTCGGGAGAGGCAGCTGCATGAGAGAGAACAGCCATGTCTCAGTAGCCAGCTAGTGTCTGTGTGCACGGAACACGGGGGCAGCGCTGCTGTGAGCGCAGGTTGCTGCGGACACAGCCCCCGTGTGCGTGGCTGCCCTTGGGCACGGCCTTCCCGCAGGAACCAGAGGGTGGGGGCAGAACATGGGCAGGTGGATCTTTGCCCTGACCCAGCTGAGAAGCCCTTGCCAGTGTTGCAACCAGAAATTTGAACTAGAAATACACCTCAGTTCTTCAGTTCCTTGTAACACTTGGAGGACGAAAATTAAAACGTCATCCCATTTTACAAGGCAAAAGAGATGCTAACAGTTAAATTCACCCCTCACAATGGAGATGCAGATGCTTGAGGTTATGCGCATAATCCCTGCAGAGATCTTCAGTAGCCAATGCCAGGAGAAAGGCACTTTCAGAGTGTAAATCACCTCACCATGATAATTTCTGTTGTGGTGGCTTCATTAGATGGAATGAAGCTGGGCCCTGTCCAAGGCCAGTCATGAGTCTGGGACGACAGTGACACTGACATGTACTCAGGTCTTTTGAAGGGTAGGCCAAGCCTCTTCTCCATTACCCAGATTAGTTAAAATCATACTATTTATATGTCAAAAACTGTTTGCAAAGTCAACAATATCCTTTACATATGGTCAACTGCAAGCACACATTCAAAATGGACACCTAACCTAAATGGATTCTCAAGGTACGTAAAAGTTACTTTTTAAGTAAACTTGAAGGAAATTTCTAGAAAGAAATGTTATTTTCTCTTGCACTCTTCAGCAGTTGAAAATGAAGCACTTTGAGCTGAATTACCTGGGTAGTGGTAAGGGGGCTCACAAAGAAGCACTGCTCCAACACCTTCTCGCACCTTAACCTCATAGCGTTCCTCAGGTGGAAAGGGATCCAGATCTAGTTTAGAAAAGGGACAGGAAGAATACTGTGGGTTTTTCACTAAAATAATTTTTATTATTATAATTTTTGGCTCTGTAAAGACAAATACAGAAATACAACAATATCTGGCAGCTAGATAGATACCTGTGGAGCCATCATGCCAGTTTTGCTCATTTTAACTTTGTCATTATCAAGTGCAATGAATTTTTTACAATATTTTAGTCATCATAATGGTAAATGCCAGGAAAAAAAAAAAAAAAGGTTTGCAGTATGTATCCCTAAGAGTAGCAAGATGAGCTACATTTGAAGAAGGAATCCTGGGGAGACAAAGGAAAAGGATTTGCAGCTGGCTTCTCCAAAATGTGACTTTAAATATTTACTGTAACTTAAAAGTGACTTCTCTAAAATGACGTGGCTGCTCTCCCTGACAATTCCAGCAGCCAAGGACTGGTAAGCAGTTAGTTCAGACGCATCTTTTGTGCCAGAAGTTTCGGACAGAAGTGGCTCCGATCCCAGAAGAAACCTTACCTGACCTTCTTTGAACCAACTTCAATGCAGCAGGGTGAAGAGACTACCGTAAAAGGATAAAGAACAAGTGCTTCACAGAGCAAATTCATATAATATGCAGTAGTTTGAGTATATTCCCATTCCATTTGCCAGCATGGACCTTACTACACAACTACTTTCTGTCTTCAAAATATTGACTGATCTCTCCTGCAAATTTGAACTTCCTTGTTGCACACCTTTTGATCATGTTGTAAACTTGTAACTATTATTGATTTCTGCTTTCTTTGGAAATTTTTCTTTGCAGAAATAGGATAAAATAAAAATGACAATCACTAGCAACAAAGGTGTTGGTAATTTCATACTGCTTTGCACAGATGATGTAGTGTTTGATGAAAGGAAAACCTACCATTGCTTTTAAGTTATTTTAGCTATTTTAAGTTTACATTTTAAGCGTAGACATTTTGTCTATAACATTCCTGAATAATCTTTGAAACTTTGGGACAGTCACCACAAATTTATAGACATGGAATATGGCAGGCAATTTCTATATGCAAAACATTATGTTAGTCCTGAAATAGAATGCCAGGTGCAGGAAAGTCATACAATTATTGAGATGTAGTTGTACACCTGCTTCGCACTTATGAAATGCTCTGTACTCTGATTGGGTCTTGATATCTTCTTTGCGTAAGCACTACTTGGTTATTACTCAATAATTATAAGAAGTGTGATTCCATAAATTCTTAATTGGAAGGCATTCATTTTTAGCTAGAATGAAAGAATTAGCATAATCACTGCACTCCTATACTCATGGAGTTAATATTTAGAGAGCATGGAAATTCCTCCTTGTCATTCTTTCAGCCTCTCTGCTACGAAATTTCTGTGTTTTACTACGCTGGAACTCTTTCCCAGCAAACAGAACAGTATCTCACCTTCTGATTTTGCTCAGCACACACCAAAAAGCCATTAAATAATCCTGCAGGATAAAATTCCTTCCTTCAGGAGTATGTGCATAACAGCTAAAAAGGATTTTAAGGGGTTTTAAAGCACCAGATCTAAAAAGATCCAGTTCTAATAAAGACAGTGTTCTCAGATCGATTAACGGACATGAAGTTTATGAGAGAATGTGGCTTTTTTTACGTAATTTCAGTAAATTTGACAGTAAGACAAAACTAAAATGTCTTGCTCATGTACTATTCAAGACTTTTTTGAACTCTTCTAAATGGTTGTTGCCATTTTTCAATTTTAAGCACAAGTAAAGGGACAAAAACTTCCACTATAGATCAGACATTTTCTATAATATATAAATTTTAGCAACTCTATATTCAGTTCTTCAGAAACAGTGATTGTGGAAGGAAATGTTTTTTATAGGTGATCATAAAAACTGGAAGGGAAGAAATAAAACAGTGTAAAGAAGAATGACAGTACCATATTTTAACAGGTATTTATCAGTTTCCAGCTATCTTTTCACTTCTGTTCCTTGCCTCTTTGCCCTATTATCACATAAATATTTAAATATTATATATTAGGGTTCTGTTCAGTATAATTGTGCAGTACACTAACTATCAACATTCAGCTCATGCAGTCTGTGAGCTAGTAGGCAGGAAAACATGCCTCAGACTGTTTCGATTCTACTTTTTTCGTCTACTATGTGTATTGGTTTCGTTTTATGTAGTTACATCTATTGTCGTAACTTTTATCCTACTGGTCGCTTGGGACTGGCACCACGACTGCTCTAGGTATAAATAAATACCCTGTAAACTGAATTTTCATGTCATCTCCATTAGAAGGAAATAAAAACCCGGCCTTCTATTCATTCTAGAAGATACACTGGGTAAAATACAGACTATGATGCAACCCATCAGCTCATTATAGAGTCTGAGTTTCCCTGACGTATGTGGTTCCACAGTCTTACAATTACAAGCAGAAAGCAGAACTTCTCATTTCATCTCTGATCTTATACAGTAAGGAACGAATTCTGCTTATGGAGGCTGATGAAAGACAAGAGGGGCTCTAAGCACTTAATGTCAGGATTAAAGGGCACACAGGGCTTTGAGAACAGCCATCAGGAAGAGTGGATTACTTTTTGTGGCAATTCCTTTTTTGTGGATTCCTTTTTTTGTCCTCTGATGAAAAAATATATCCAGGGAAAAAAGCACCTTAAGGCAAAATAAAACAAAAATCCCAAACTTTGTCTTCAGTCAATAAAATCTTACATTACTCTTCGTGTAGTAAGTCAGTTTTTTACAACGAATGTTATCTGTCGACGGCGCAGGTCTGTGCATACAGATGCATTCACAAAACTAGTTCATGAATGTCTGAAGCTGACAGAAATGTCCCCAAGCCGGGTCTCCATTGTAGCCGAGGCGGGTGGGATCACACTTTACTCACTGGTGCCTTCCTCCTGCAGGCACCCACTCGTGTTTGCACGGCAGCAGCAACTCATCACCATAAGCCCTCACTTGCATCTTTCTGCTGTCACTATTTCCCCTCAGGTCCTACTATGATTTAAAAAGAGTCTGGACATTATTATCTCAGGTTCTGGCTCCATGAGACTTTTCAATTAATAATTCAACAATAACTCACTGAGAAGGTTGTCATGTCAGCTGAATGCTAAAGAATACAAAATGCTTACCAAACTTATTTTGTGTTGATCTCTGCAGACTAAGGCACTTGAGATACCATTTTTACAGAGTGATAAGAGCTACAGCACATGTTAGCAGAAGACAATGCAGTGTAAAACATTGGGCGTTTCAAGCTAACTGCAACATTTCTATGTTTTTAAGTAAATATCAGCTTACATCCAAAACTCAGAGTGGCTTCATAACTTCTGACAGTTCCAAAGATATTCGACACTACACAGACATATTTTCCAGCGTCCCTTGATTTCTCTGGATTATTGATAACAAGTCTGCCTCCCACCATACTGTAGCGATCCTTCGTTAAATCGATATCCCAGTTGTTGAGTTTCCACCTATTAAAAAAAGAAAAGCCAGATGTAAGATTTGGCCCAAAAAATAAACCTGGTAAGAAATACAATTTGAAAAATAACTCATAAGCTGTGATAAACTATGCAGGAACTTATTAATATACTTCTATATTTTTCAGCAAGAGACACAGATTTGAACTCCAAAGGTCTTTTAACATAACAGTCTCAGTCTGCTTCAGCTTTCTAAGAGATGTGACACGGGCTAAAGCCTGATTGCTGGCCATGCCATAAAGAATGCGTGAGATTGCCAAGAGTGAGCTAGGTAGTGATCAGGCACTGGGATTATAAACATATCCTCAAGTAGTTATCTAAGGCCAAAGTAGCTAAGAAAATACTCCCTCTGCACCTTTAAAGCATGGAGTAATGAAACTTTTAATACCTTTTTGCACACTTGCTGCAGGGGATGAAAATGTTTCATAAAGCCTAATGTGGCAGCAAAGCTTGTGCAAAGCCAGTGGCATGTCTAATTTAAGACCTACTAACTACAATTAAAAAATTGCTGGATGCTCCCACCTTAATTACTGTAAAACTCTGCAGCCAGTTTACTGAGTTACTGTAACTTTCTCTTCAGGGACTATGAGAGGAACCCAGTGGACCAGGTCTGGCCCTTACTGACTTGTACTGATTTCAACAGAGCTATAACACAAGGAGTAGGAATTCATTTATATCTATATTTGTATCTACTATTATGACCACAAGAGGGAGCGCATAACCTTCTTTGAAACGAATTACACATTCGCTGAGCACAAATACGAGAGATGCAACTTAAATACATTTAAAGATCATAAAATTCTTGCAGTGCAAATCGTTTTTTGTCACAAGGTAAAAATATGCACTAGTGTTTGAAAATGAGAGCATATACCCCATGTGTTCCTTCTTTAATGAAACATTGTAGCAAAATATACAGGATACTCATTTGGAAGGTGAAATTCCAATTGTCATAGAAAGAAACAATAATAAAGTGGTATTAACAAATATATATTAAAAATAAAAATAAATAACGAAATTATAGGATGTTTTCAAGATGCAGCAAATAGTATTTAGCTTTTACAGGATTTCAGAGGTATCACTTCAGTCCTGTGAGATACACTACATGTCTGTATTATAAATCAATCCCCTGTTCAGAAATACCTAGCAATAACTGTCATGAGGAGAGCTTATGCTGCAATGAAAGAGATCAGAAGAACATTGCACAAAATGTGTAACTGTGAAGAGTGATAATTAAAAACCATTTTCTTATGAATTTACTAAAGACAAAACACAATCATATTTTTATGATGTATCCTATTTTTTCTCTGAATACAATATTAATTTATATTCATTTGTAAAACAAGATTACTCTGCAGTATGGAAAATTAAACTTAGCAAAGATAGTCATGCAGTCTCCTTGCTTCAATCCTGCCTCTTAAAAGGCAGCTCCTTCGTTCTACAAAATCTGTGTTTGTGATTAGAATCATAGAATCACAGAATCATTTTGGTTGGAAAATACCCTCAAGATCACAGAGTCCAACTGATTAACTTCATTCACATGGGTAGTTCTCACCAGGTTCAGCTGGCAAATGTTTCTCACACATGAAAATGCAGAGCAAGATGCCTCATGACACCCAATTAGACACACTGAATTGAAAAGTTCTGTCTCTTCAGAGTTGGGAATAAATACATATATTTTTTTTTTTTTTCTATAAACTGCCTAAGAGCTTGGAAAGGTGTATTAGTAAAATGCGTAGTTATCCATCTGTCTCCTCTTTTTCCAAGGCTGCTTTGAGTTTCTTCCAGCTGAGATGTAAATCTGCAGGAATATACATACAAAGATATCAACAGCTGAGTTAGGAACCATCCAAGAGGCTATACCCAAAGAGAGCATACAGAAAGAGAAGGTGTTTGAAGAAACCTTAGAAATGCTAGAACCACCAAGAGACCTATGAAATCTCTAAAGATGGTAGAAAAGCTACAGAAAATCAAACAAAAAAAGTCACTGATAATGACCAACATGTATTTGCCTAAAGGTCATTTTGGGAGAAACATTACAGTACTCTGAGGTCCATGACCTACAGACAGGACCGGGGACTGAAGGACTCGTATCTTGTCCCCACAGAAGTATGTTGACTTTCAAAGCAGTGTTGAAAGCTCCATGAATTACGGGAAAAATATTGATCCCTAGAAACTGCATTAAGTATGTGAACTTTAGCAAGGGTGAAGGACCATCAAATACAGAAAGAAGAGTGGATGAATGCTTAACAAACAGTGAAAATAAAGAACTTCTAAAAGAAGTCTAAGAAGGTGAATGGTCAGAAAAAAAAAAAAAGTGGCAGGAAGGACTTATCTGCCTCTGAAACAGGAAAATTTTGGCTCATGACCTGGTGGAGGGCTAAGAAATGAAGAAAATATTTTGAGGCAGACTGAAGTAATGGTATCAGGAAATAAGGAACGTGGCCTTATTCTGTATTGCAATTATCATATGAGCTATCAGCACTAACTGTCAGATCCGTTCCTAAATAAAAGAGCTCTGGAGGTGCAAGGCAATTCTTCCAGAGTGACTTTACTAGTTCAGATCTTGCAGAGCCCATGACAGATAAAGAAGAATGCTAAAATTTATGTAGAGCCTGTAATCACTCAACAGATGGTATGTTTACACAGTCTTGCAGATAGGGTGGAGGACTCTCTGGACAGACTTGAAGTGACGGGTAAGTAGATCAGAAGGGAATCTAAGTGTATCTGATCTCTCCACACTTCCAGTTCTTTCCGAACACGGGGAGAGCAAAACAAGTGCAACAGCAAAATGCCATGTAGCAAAATTTGTAAAGACATGAGAGCCAGGGATAGTATTCAAAAGGGGTATTCCAGTTTCCCCTCAAATCCTTCAGTAACAGGAGGTACGGTATAGGTAAGTATATCTGTAAGTGTATTTTTAAAAGGCAATGAAGACCAGTTAAGCTGTTTAGATGGAAGAATACCATAGTTGACCACAGTATTGTAACAGATTTAAAAGAATGGCCAGCAGACTCAACTGCTTTTTCCGTCTTAGAAGCCAGAGTTTAGGAGGGCACACAAGTGAGTATTGGGGGCAGATTGTAGAATAATTTAATGAAATAGATCTCGTTTTCTGGCAAGAAATTGCATCTGTCTGTTAGTATGATGAGAGTAGTTTTCTGCCCAATACTAGGTTCTAAATTAGTCACGGTCTCAACAGTGACAATCTTAAGTACATTTCTCTGTACATAATGAACAGATAATAGCCGACGAACTCATATGGATGCCTCGAAATCTCACAATGAAGCAGAATTGCCCTGCTAATGACAATACAACTATAGTGAAAGAGGTCATGTGTGAATCTCTAATAAAACTAGCTGAAACATTTTTCTAGAACGTTTTTTTCCTGTCTTCAGTAGCATAGCTGACGCATTCATGAGCATCTCTCTACAATATGGCGGATGCGAAAGCCATATAGGATGTAGAATATCCAGTTTCAACAGCCAGTCCGGCTTTTTTCAGAGTAAAATACGATAAAAAACCTGTTCTGAATTAAAAAGAACAAGGACTTGGACCTCAGTCATCCTTAGCCTAAGCTAGACAGATAGTCTCTTAATTATTGCTTAATGGTCACTTTTTGTTTATTTGTTTTGCATCTGGATCAGTATTCCTTTCAAAAACTGAAAACATTTAACATACTACTTTCAACACTGTCTAGACATTCTGGCAGATTGAATCAAGGTTGATTTTTACTCAAAAATAGCAAATGTCCCCATCTTTTCTTGCCTTGAAGACTTCATATCGACCTATTAAGACAGTTTAATGCTGCAACCTGAAACGCTCACTGAGTAAAATCCATATGACCTGAAAATCTAAACAAGAGAGTTACCTGTAAGTAGGAAAAGGAATTGCTCGAGCCCTGCAGTTCATTGAAACTTGTCCATCTGAAGATTCTTCTGGGTAGATGGTATCAATGGGTTGCTCCTCAAAAACAGGTCCATAGCCTTTGTTTCCTTCCTCTGAAAAACAGTTTGAAATTAATCATTTTATAATTAGTGGGCAAACTGAAGAGGAACTTACATCATACCTACTGCATTCAAAATGCAAAGGCTGTATAGTGAGTCCTGCAAAATCGAGCATCAACAAAATGGGAGCAGTACAGATAACAGAAGCGCTGGCCTTCCTTCACTGACCACATTCCTGCCCTCTGAGAACAAAAGTAATTTAAACTATGTTCCTGTAAAACTACCTTCTCTGCCTTCATCAATTATTTGGTGGAGATAATAATAAATTGAAGATATGCCCTTTAGGAATGCAGGGAGACCAAATTATTTCACAGAGGCCAACAAATTCTCATCAAACAGGTCCAGTTGCAAAATAACTATCCAAACATTAAGTGTTTCTTACCTTACAACCTAATCAGCTCCAATTGCTTTATACATTTGGAAAGAATCTTTACTGCATCAGACAAACTAATGTTGGCCATTTTATTGTTTCCAAAATGTATTTCTGTCCTTCCTTTCACACTTAGGTGTACGTATATGTTAACTCTCTCTCCTCAAAAATAAAATTTTTAAAAAGCCTCAATCAAAAATCCTTTAAGTTCGTAAAGTCAAGCACTTAAAGGTGAATAAATGTCAAATGGGTTGGACAACTATTTTTTTTTAATCTTTACCCTCCATTTGCTGATGCTGTTGTAAAGGCTACGGGCTCTGCCAACCCTTGCTGCGTTCCCTTCTCCTTTATCTCCTCCAAGCGTACAAGACTGCTCTTCGGGGTCTGTAAACTCAAGACTAGGAGCAAAGGTGGAAAGCTACGGGAAAGTTCCACTCGGCAAATCCAGGATGTAACTGGTTTTTTTCTGTGAAAACAGCAAATGTCTCTTCTGAGACTCACCTAACAGTGTGGAAAACTGTAAGCAAGCTCACGGGAAAAGCAAAGTACACGACTGCTACCAGGTTCACTTTCCATTAAAGTTCAGAGCCTTGCTCCAAATCCTAGAGATGCCAGATATCTGGAAAATGACTGCAGGAATCTTGTAATACAAGGGAAACAAACACAGTTTTCCTAATAAGATATTTAGAGATGACTCGACCTTTCTGGCTTAAAAGTTTCCAAAAGCAATGGTTAAGGATGGAAAACTCTTAACGTCTTGCAATATTATCTGTGCTGCCTAAAAATCCGGTACAGGACTTGTAATGCTACATTTAAAAAATCTTCACAGACCAAGAGATAAACTGGCAACGTAACAGATGAATGTCCTTAAATCAAATTACAATTTTGTACTCATTCCCTTAAAATTTTTGCCTTTGGTTATAAAACATTTCAGAGTAAATTAAGCAGGTTTTATAAAACCTGAAAGAGAAGAAAGAATCTATCTATATAACTAAAGAATGTAAATCATATCCATGCTAAAATATCTTCTGCAGATATCTTTTTTTTTGTTCCGTATTTATAGACAGACACTAGCAGACAACTCATTACAGATAAAAAGTAAGCTCCTTTTCCAGTTCAAGTTTGGGGAAAAAAAAATCACTGTTTCCTTTGGGGACAGGAGCAGGTCCAGAAGGCTCTCATGCCGTGACACGTACAGTCAGGCAACTTCATATTTTAAAAGCAATTCATGTAATGAGGAGTCTTTCAAAGAAGAAAAGAAGAGCAACTAGAAAGAAAGGCAGAGCTTTTGAAAAATGGTCTGCTTTCTTTGATATTTTAAAGCACAACACTACGTAAAAATCTACATATTGCTAGATCAAAAGAAGAAGGAATTTCAGACTGAAAAGGCAAGAATCACGTACTTGCTCAGGGCCTGGAATGACTGAGCCACACATCTTAAGGCACTTTCTGTGCAGTTCTTAAATACAAATACAGAATAACACGGGCCTCTAGCAGCAGATAGCCATATCATATGCAGCTGACTGTTCCATCTCAGGTCTCAAATGATGCTACAGACCACTTAGGCATTTCATGGTATGCGTTTTAAATGCTGCCAGCACTATTAATTGCACTCAGCGAATTTCTGTTTCTCACACCTATCAAATATGCTTCATAATGGCACTTCTGCTGCAATCTATTATGAAATCTGGTTTCAGATGTCTGGCTGAGCGGAAAAAAAGATGCGCAGACAGCATGTCAGGTGTGACAACCAATAAACCTCTCATTCTCGGTCACAAGCTGAGTGAGGACCAGTGATATGTAAACAGCATGGGGGAGAAAAGGGAAGAGAAAGCCTTTGTGAAAAGATCAGCAAGAAATGGTCACACATCAAGTGAAGTACCAGATATGTGTTTGACTCAGTTTGGAGGGTAAGGAAGGGCAGACTAGGAGTACAAGGAAAAAGATCAGTTAACAGAAGTTTACTTACAAGAAAAAGGGGAAAAGTAAAAATAGGGAAAGGAAGAAGGAAATGGATGTGTTAGATAAACTGGACGAGAACAAAAGCACATTTCATCTGTTCTGGTCCTGCTTTACACATGAAGATGGACTTCATGATCTCTCAAACGCTCTCACTGCCGTATTTTCTGGGTACATTTCCTGTGATTTATATTTTTCATTGGAGAAAAAGCTATCATCTAATTCTGATTATTTGAAGCACTCTTCAGTGAATTCTGCAAACGAGATTCAGGCTTTTCAACAGTGCTGAAATGTATTAGGCAGTCTTTGCCAAGTTCAAGAAAAACTCCACACAGCTGATGAGATCATGGATTCTGCATAAGAACCGATGCTGCTGGGAGGTGTCCCTGTCACCCCTTCTCCAAGTGATACTCTCCAGCTGGGCAGTGCCTTTCTCCCTCTAGGCATTCCTGCAGCACCTCTCATTTTTGTCTGACTTCTTAGGTAGCTGCAAAGGCTAAAGAGTGGAAATCTATTCACCTCCAGCTTTCTGGGTCAGATTTCTGCCAGTTTAGTGAGGTGAATCTGTGAACCATCTGAAACCATCTGAAAGAACCACTGCCAAGTAAGATAGATTTATCTGAAAGCCTAACCACTGCTGACAGATGAGCTACCAAATTCTATTAATTCACCTTTATGTCCCTGCACAAGCCTGTGAGAGGTCATAATATAAAATATCCAACACGTTAAGAGAAAAGATACCAAAAGGATGTCTGAAAATAACAATCAGAAACCACCTGAGGCAGTCATTTTCAAGACATCTCAAGAAATGTCATCAGAAGGGGGAAAAGAAAGGCACAATAAAAAGCCTTATTCAGTGCATCCTAAATCTGTATATATTTAATTCAGGAAATGTCTAACTTTTCCATATAAAACTTTTTTTTTTTAATGAACCAGGTTTTCATGACTTACTTTTGCACGGTAAACAGTACTGTAAGAACATAGAGACAAAGAGGTTTTCCAGCCCATATACACTTCTGTTGTATTACATAGGTCTTAAAAAGAAAAAAAACAACTCAGCAGCTGATCACCCTTGTATCAATCCTTCTTTCCATGTTCTAACCATTTCTCCACTCAAATGGTCTTGCAGCCTCTATGTGCCGTGCTCCTGGTTTTCCCCCTCATGTCCATCTCCAATTTGACAAGGAAATTACGCTTATCTATAACGGCAATGCAAAACCTTTCAATATAGCCATAATATAAGTCAACTTCTTGTGTCTTATTTCCAGAAGCCTAATTACTGTCTGCTATTGTTAGAGACCATATTTTGTTAGTTCAGTATTTATTTTCACAATAGCATTCTAAATAAATATATTAATGCCATGTATTGCTTTAACTACACTGACACATTTACTTATGTCAGGTAAATTTGGCATCAATTTAACAACACAGAAGACAAATTCTGACTTGATTTTTGAAAGATGAATGACTTCAGCAAAGCTGGCATGGATGTCACTGTAACATTGGTAGGAAGAAGGGAAGGGATTGATTTATCAAAGCTAAATGCAGTTATTGTACATTAAAATACCCTAAATTAACCAAGTGACTTTCCAGCTTAGCTTACAGGTCTTTATTCAAAAATACATTTAGGGAAACACTGTTTGTGACACTAGAGGGTTTCTTTAACTGTCCTTTATAAGCACTTGCTGCAGATAGGAAAAGAGCTGACTATGGATGGAGAGAGTATGGTCACTTGGTCAATTTGGGATTTGAGGATCCGGAGCCTGAGACGTGGAGAAGATAAGAGCATCCCAGGGATGAAGTCTTGGACACTGTGGAAAAGGGAGGATGCAGTTGTTAGGCTATTTTGTGGGAATGGCAAAGTGATCTTGGGCTGCTTGGACATTATCATGATGAAAAGAAATAGATATATCTAGGAGGAGGAGATGGCATAACTAGAAAACTGCTTGGGATACAACTGGGTAGGGAATCAGAGGAACTGAAACAGAGAAAAAGGAAAGTTTGTGTGGTATAAATGAGGTGCCAGAGAAATACCATCCAGTGTAGACATCATAATACAGGACTTGGCAGAAATGTGGAAGGGGTTAGGGGAAAAGTGAAGGAAATTCTCACCACCTAGGAAAGGGTGAGCAGTGCTCATCTGCACACGAACATACACACACAGAGCTCAGTTGCTTTGCTCCTCCCAAAACCCTACTCTGAACAAATACTCTGTGTTCTAATACCTGAATGATTGCATAAATTGTTCAGAAAATCCCTTTTCAGCTGCATTTTCTTGGTTTGGCATTATCCCCATTGTGACAACATGCTTTTGTCAAATTCCTTATTATCTAGAGTTTTCATGTCTGGGTCCCAGCCTGTCCGAGACTTGACACCTGATATGAGTACTCCTAATATTCAGGGAAATATGTCTTCCATTTTTTCACTTTTGATTTTCCCTAATATATGAATTTTAGTGACCTACTTTTTTTTATCGTAAAAATCACTTTAAAAGGGTGACTGATTACCTGGTGTTTCTCCTTATCTGATCTGGTAGATCCTATGAGATCTACAATACCAAATCATCTCAAAAGGTGTCTTTTTGACTGATTCTAAAACCCCTTCAATAAGCGTTGCTGCTTTATTCTGCTCTGGTAAGACCCCACCTGGAGTCCTGCGTCCAGCTCTGGAGCCCTCAGCACAGGAAAGACATGGACCTGTTGGAGAGGGGCCAGAGGAGGCCCCAAAAATGATCAGAGGGCTGGAACAGCTCTGCTGTGAGGCCAGGCTGAGAGACTTGGGGTTGTTCAGCCTGGAGAAGAGGAAGTTTTGGGGAGACCTTACTGAGGCCTTTCAGTACTTAAAGGAGGCTTATAAGAAAGATGGGGACCGACTTTTTAGCAGGGCCTGTTATGATAGGACAAGGGTAATGGTTTAAAACTAAAAGAGGGGCTATTCAGGCTAGATATAAGATTTTTTTTACGATGAGCATGGTGATCACTGGCACAGGTTGCCCAAAAGGGCGGTAGATGCCCCATCCCTGGAGACATTCAAGGCCAGGCTGGACAGGGCTCTGAGCAACCTGATCTGGTTGGAGATGTCCCTGCTCATCACAGGGGGTTGGACTAGGTGACCTTCGAAGGGCCCTTCCAATCCAAACCATTCTATGATTCTAAGACTTATTAATTTATTTTAGCAAATATTTTCCAGTGTCTAGCAATGCTTACAATTAGAAGATTTTTAACGTCTAAATTTTTATATCCAAGGATCTTCAACTTATGGACCTTTCTGTTGAACTTTCTAATTTTACTGAAAGTTCTCCTATCAGATATGAGTTTCTTTTTCTGGTGTTTTACCTGCCTCTTGGGTCTTTCCTCTTGTTGGTAAGAAATAATGAAGAAGAAATTGCACCAAGAGTATTTGCACACAACCACTCATCTTGCTCTTCATATGGAATGAAAGTCTTTAAACATAAACATAATCTTTACATTCTACATAGTATTAAGCAACTATGCCAACCTGTTACTACCATAGAAAATATAAAATCTTTAACTCAAAACATCAGTTTCAGTGGATTAGGGTGCTGAGCAAATAACTCCTCTGTTGAAAGAGAGCAGGGTTATTTTGCGCGTTTCAACACCAGTCATCCAAATCACTTTCAGACAAGTCAATTTATTTTATTATCAGCTAATTCAGTCCTTACGTGCATCTAATTTATTTTGAAAATCGATTTTACTCATAGATTAAGGATAATGTCATGAAGTAAAGCTGCTTGTAATTATGAAATTGCTGTGTGTGTGAACACAACTGGAAACGGAAGTAAAAAATACGTAGCTTATTCAGTTAAAGTTAAAAATATGTAGTCTGGTTTTTTAGTTAATAGGAGAAAACAGCAGTTCTTGGGTTTATTTTTTTTCCAATATGGAAAATTAAATAAAACCTAATTGTTTACTTCCACCTTACTCATTCTCAGCTGCAGATTGCATGTACTGCATATGTTTTTAGGGGTTATTTTATATGTGTGACAAATCATGGAACATAAAATGCTTTAAAAGGCTTTTCTTATAGATAAGAGACTCCACTATCTCAGACTTGCAGCGCTCCAGGATCTCAAACCATAATGAGATGATACAGAGGAGATAAAGTTCAATAAATGAAGTGATAGCAAGAATAGTAATTCCTCCTTCTTTCTGTCTTTCTACTAAGTCTTCTCTCTTGTGTACTATAAATTCAGAGTGATACTCTTAAGTGTGGGATTTATCTCACATAATTTTAAAGGTTAGGGATTTTGTCCAAACTAGTCATATGGGCTTTCATTAGATGGGTCAGACAAGCATTTCCAGCAGGTAATTTGGATATCCCATTCTCTCTTCATCGGCTACAGAGATTGCTGAAACTTACAGCACATACTCAACCCTTGGATGGTAAAACAAAGTGTGATTAATCTTTCATAAGAGAGTCTGGATTTACCTTACCATAGCTGTGCAACATGAGCTGGAGTCTCTCTGCTGAGCCCGCAGCCGAAGGTGTTCCTGGCACTGAACCCAGACCCCAACCCTCCCCGTGGAGTTGAACCTTCTGGGGCAGCTGTAGCACCAGCACTAGCGACAACAGTGTACCTGTTCCTTCTTAGCCAAAACTGAACATCCTTTAGTGGATGTCATAGAAATTGACACTTTTTTCCATGAACCTTATAAAGAAATGTATTGAAATAGTGATTTTGTTGATATATAGCAACATAATTTCCACTGTGCCAGACAACTCATCAGTTCCTTTTACAAATTTTCCAAACATTTTTTTGATGCAATTCCTCTACATATTATTTACTGCCAGCACAGATACCACATTGAATCTATAAATGATAAATCTCAAAGTGTAGGTTTAATCTATGAAGTTATGAAGATAAAACTACTGCCTCTTTGGGTATCTGCCTTCATGGGAGTGTAAAGTCTGGGGGGCTTTCCTAAATCCATTTATGAAGCAGAATTTAGTGCTCAGATTAAATATGACATTAGATATGACAAATGAGTATGTGCAAAGCTGAAGGCAGCTTTATATTTTAAAACAGAGCCAAGAAAATGGTAACCCCAGGAACCTGGCTCACAGTGGCTGCAGTAGGACATCCTACTTGCGTGCAGTACTTCATTTAACCGAGTCAGACTCACCACCACCACCACCACCAAATTTTTACGACTGTTTCTAGGTTCAGACATGATCTTCTGTTTTTTTTTCTACCAGCTCTACACTCGGATAGCTTCAGAGAGTTCGGAATTTCCTGGATTGCACTGATGAGGCGAGAATTTGCCGTGGGTCCAGTGTTTTCCAGGACACTAGGTCAAAGGAGCAGGTTGCAGCACAGCAAACCCAGCAACTACACATTTCCTCCAACTTTTGTTGCTACTTTCAGCACTGGGAATAACCAGGCTGGTGTGTATCACACAGGCAGGGAACACACAGTAAGGAGGAGAGGGCTGATGATCTTGATCAGGACGTCTGTGCCACATGGCAGAACATTTGGAAAAGGGAAAAAAAAGACCACTATGCTTACTGGTAGATGCGGCTACTAATATTTACACATTACTTCACAGTTAACATTTAACAACCACCTTAATTCAAATATATCTATATTCTTCTGCTCATGGACAGTTACCACAAGCACACAGTGAGTAACGTTATACCTGATCTGAGACATTATTTTGCAGCAAACCTGAAATGGATCATTCCTGCCATTTATTTAATTAAATTATTAATCCTACCTGTCTTTTCAACATATTTATTGTCATATTTTGCATAATCAGTTTTCTATCTAATCTGAATACAGAAAGGTAGAATACAGAAAATTCTCAAAGGGAGTAGTATACTGTAATTTTACTATTAGTCTCTTTTACTGATGTCTCACAAAGACAGGTCACTAGACCATGTCAGGACACTCGCACATCATTCTGTTTTCATATGGCTAGTATGAGAATAAGCAAAAACGTTATAAATTAACATTTACTCTCACTTTCTAATTTGATACAATGGTTTCAAGCAAGTCTTCATTTTCTACATTCTTTACAAGATATAGCTCTTCATGTTGTTTTTTAGGGTAGTTATAATCTATATTCCATGCAGCAGCTGTGGAATATTCTTCATATAGGAGTAAAAAAAGAGTCTTTTAACTCCTTCCTTATTTACAAAGTTATTCATGCTTCATCAATTTTTTAAAAACTTATATATTTCAAGCGATACATCAGAAATGGTGGATATATAGTTATGTGGCAATTTGTTGGGAAAGTAGTTTTAATAGGAAGTTAAATGTAAGATCAAGTCACTTCACTCAAATGATTTACATACTGTGAAACATGTGCAAGAGATTTTTAATGGATGCCCATTTGTGTATTTGCCTTATTTGTTCTAAAGTGTCTTTAATCTCACTAAATCCTTAAATTAAAACACACGAAAAAGAGAAGTAACTGAATCTCAATAAGGGAAATAGCTGATTAAACAAAATGGAGTAAGTGTTCCCTTAACCACTGCTTGGGACACTCGGGCTTCTGGAAGGGCTCACAGATCCAGCAGCATTTTAAAGGTGCTTTACTCAGGAGGAACAACTTGTACGCGTCAAACAGAAAAACATTAGTGTGTAAGGTACCATATGCAAAAGAAACTAACAGAGGAAATCATGATGGATATCATGAAATAGAGTGAAGGGCTAGCAGTAAAACATGCAGGACTATAATATAACTATGAATTAATATGTTCAGAAACTACAGCAGATGTATTCTAAGGCCTTGATCCTTCCAACACTTCTGTACATGCGTTCAATTCCATAGTAAAAAAATCCCAAACTCCATGACCAGAAGACCAAACCTCCATATACTAAAAGGGAGTGATAAAAAATAAATGGAGGAAAGATTTGAATGATCTTCAAGACCTACAGATTGCATACTTCAACAAAAAAAAATCACCACTTTGCTTTAAAAAAGGCAAAACAATATTAATTTTACTTTCAGAATATCTGTGCATAAATCATTTCATTTTGAAGACAATTGTAAGAAGGTCAGCAGTAGGATTTTAATGAATAAGTTTCTAATCATTCTGCTGTAATAAAAATATATTTTCAAAGAAAGATGGTAACAGTTTTACTAAGCGATCACTACAAGGGCTTCTGATGGAAACAGTAAGATCTTCACCTTCATCTTTAGGAAGGGTAAAATGGTAATACTGTTTGCTTAAAGCAAATAATAATGGAACAGCACTGAAAGTACTTATTTAAGTTCATTAAAGGCCTCTCATATTATTTCAGGAGTTCAATCCATTACAAAATTTAAGCACGTAAGTTGAGCCAAATCAACAAGCTTATTTATGAACACAATGTTAAGCACAAGTTCAGGTCCTCTTCTGGATAAGAATCAGCTGGATTCTAAAAACACCACAAATTGTAATGTGAATATCAATAGTAAATCACAGTGAAAAGTTTTCCCAAGGTCAGTGTCAGAAAGAAGCTAAACCAGGTGTAAAACCTTAACAGCCCATCTCTCCACTGCACACTGACATGGAATTATTTTAATTAGCATCCTTATTTTTCTAATGAGCCTTTTCCTTCTCTTTTCTGTTCCTGCTTCCTGTACACCTCTCAATCTCCCCGGCATTTAACACTGCTAAAGATGGCTGCTCAAATCATTTGGTATCACTCATCAGTATTGGTCTACCTGGCAGTCTTGTATCCTTTTACATATTTTCACATGAGAGAGGGACAAAGACCTGTTGACACAGCATATGGCTAGATTAACCTTGAATGCCAATGGGTGATGAACAGAAGAGCCGTGGACTCATTCATTATTTTAATGGTCACTAAGTCATCAGGTGCCACATCGGCATTGCAAGCCTAGAAACCATTTGATATTTAGAAGTAGATCTCATACTGTTTGCAATATGTCACAGAAATGGGGACATACAAGTATCTAAGAAGCTCATGCTCAGAAACAAGATGGTCTGGGAATAAGCTAAAATATCTCTACCAAGCTCACCAGAAGGTAAACATGGCACTTCCAGGTTTCTGAACATTACGATCACAAAACACATTGCTTATTGACAAAGTCAGACACTCTGGAGTAGCATGAAAATGGTCTTCTAAGATCCAAGCAGGGACAGAGCAGACAAGATAAACAGGTATTAAGTATATTCATCCACTTTGTATTTTAGAAGAAAACGCATATATCTCTTTAACAATTAGGAATAATGACATGTGTTGTGGTAAAAGGCTTTAAATAAGGTAGAATCTGGCCCTCAGTTAATAAAATGTATTTTTGAAACAACCGTTCCAGAGAAAATCCAAGCTATATATAATTTAAGATTTGGGGGTTGGATTTTTTTTACTTCTCTCATAATCAAGTGGGAAAAATTGCATGTGGCATTCATGAGAAGCTTATGTGCTGAACCAGTAACATGTTCACATCCACAAAACTCACGATGTAGCATTTCACGGCCTAGAAAGAAATTCCGTCATCCTGAAGAAGAAGTACCAGTGTAAGGCAGCAAGATGCTAAAGGGACATCAGTTACCAAGAACCAGGCAGCACTCAAAGAGAAAAAGTAACCACTCAAGCAGTCCCACTGCATATTATATGAAAGGGTTAGATTGTCTTTGGCAAGGCTGCCCCTACTCTTCTGAGCCGAAAAGAGCAGGAGAATTATTCCTACCTCACACGTGTCAGTGAAGTCCTTGAAGAGCCATGTAATTAATTATGTAGTTTCCCCTTTACAGGAGGTTTCAAGTATGAAAAGCTCCAACCCTTGGCAAGTTTCTCCACTTATGTGTAAGAATGACAGGGTACAATTTGCTCATCTTCTCAGGCTGCCAAGGGGACTGCCAGCCAGTGCCAAGCACAGCACTTTCCAACTTACTCACATTTGCCTGTCAGATACTTAAATCATTTAGGTGATTCTTCCTTAAAAATGTGTCACTTAAAAAGTGATTCAAGAGCCGAACATGTTGATCTCATGGGAAAGCCAGTGCTCGGCAACCACATGAGCCTTGCAAGTGCATGTGAAACATCAGCAACGTACTCAGAAACTCAGCATGCTGTCTGACCGCCTCCTCACGTACACAGCGAAATAACTGCCCTGCACTCAGAAGCCCCATGTCTTAGCGGCTTTCTGGCTTTACTAGCTTTCACTAAAGCTTGGGGTCCTAGTGATTTTTGAAAATAAAGCATTAGGTTCTCTTAAATAGCAGAAGTGCTTTGGACATTTTTCATCAAAAATGGACTATCGGCTCATTTTGCACAAATCAAAATAGACGCTAGAGTGACAAGCTACCTTTGGAAATCCCCAGGTAAAAAGTAGAACAGTTTGATTAGAAATAAAATATCAGAGGAAGAAAGTAACATTTTTTTTGCTATTGATTCCTCCTATGGCCAAATGTAATCAAGTATTCATTAAGCACAACATTTGCAGCTTTTAATCTGTCTTTTGGAGAAAGAAACAAACCAAAACTGTTGCTGAAGCAGACTTTTATACTTTTGGAGTAAGGTTATTATCCCAACCAACTTTGGTTTGTTGATTTATATGGGATGTGCTAGATGTAAGGAAAGTCTAAAATTCAGACTTAGTAAAAGGATATGGATTTAACGGGACATCAAGGGCAACTTAGAAGTATGTTGCAGGGAGCCCAGATGTCAGGGGAAAGAGGAGAAGAGCCAAACTTTACCAGTAATAGGCATGAAATAACATTTTTGGCAGTGGGCTGACAATCATCGCAATGTTCCCTAAGGAATGATTTGCTGCTCTCATTTGCCTTGCACTGCTCAAAGTGCTTTCTGAAAAGCAACTCTTATTACAACTGTTCTATCAGTAAGCGAAAGACCAAATTACTTACGGCTTTTTCATCGATTTATATCTGCAAGACTACATTTCAAGCACTACTTTACCTGGAAAATATATATTACTCCTGTCTCATTGCAGAAGATGATCTCTGCCAAAACTTGTGATGCACTTTTTGTTGCAATGTTTGCTTCCCTTCAGTCAAGTAAGTGCACATTCCCCACTGATATGACTGGTCATTGTAACAATTCTCAGCGTCTGCTTTTGATTACCACAAAACAGAACAGGCTAAAACTCGGGTTTTATTCCAAGGTAAGCTTCCAAATTTCTAAAAAATATGTATCTCAGTTTGGGAAAAAATATATTTTAAAAAAATTCCTGCAGCAGGCAAAAAGATCTATTTGACAACAGGTAAAAATCCTTATCTGCCACCATCTAAGTCAGGCTGGCAATTAAATGGAGTGACAGATGCTCTCTATTAACCCCCACTCTCCCCATCAGGGAAAGGAGGAAAAGGAAGAGAGACTTATGGGTTGGAAAATTAAAAGAGCTTTACTAAGAATGCTAATGATAATAGAAATGATGTGAAATACACAAAACCAATATTGAGCTACCCCAGTGACAGCCCCGCAATTGCTGCGTTGACACTGCAAGGTAATTCTGGAAGCTCTCAAAGCTCAACCAAATACATGAATTCTCAATACTTTCAGACTTTTTGGCTGATATCTTTGAACTTGGGACAGACCATATGATGAGACACCTCAAAGGACATGGACCCTGGAAGCTAGCAGTTTCCTGGCTCCAGAGCAGTTAATATAGGAGGCCTGTTTAGGCACCATGGGTTGCAAAAAACCTTGACTGGTGGCTCCAGAGTCACAGATCAGTTTGCCCACAGGCAACTTACATGGTAGTCCAGCACCATAGGAGGCAAGGTGAGCCAAATATATACCCAAAAAACCCCATGTGTGTTAAAAAGTGCTGAAGCAGCTTTTTAATATTCTGCTTTCAATATCTGCTCCCAGCTAACTTGTCTCTTCACTCTGGCCCTTGGTCTTATTATTGAAATGACAACTCATGATCTTTACTCCGAAACTGTCCCACATTCTCCATTACTGTTGACATTGCCAGCATTTCCCTTGATAGTATCCTGTATGCAAGAATACCTCCTAAAACTTGACCTGATCACCTTAGCTATGCTCCTTTTTTCTCTACAGTATCTTTCACTTCTTAACCATATTGTGAACATTCCCAGTCAACCTCTTACATTTCATCTTGGTTACCGCAACTACGTATTTTCTGGTTTCTATGACATTTTTATTGCCAAGCAATATATTGAAGAGGAAAATTTGCTAAGACTAACTGGCAGCAGCTCTAGCACTCCTTTGAAATGAGAAACCCTCCAGCAAGATTCAAGTGCTGGGGCAGAGCAAAGACAGCAACATTAGATTTGTATAATCCAGAAGTGCACCACAACCTCTAGATGACAGAAGCAGGCTTCCTCTCCACTCAAATGTATTCTTAACTATTCATGCAAACTAGAGCAGATCCAGGAGCAGAGGGTGCGTGCACTACTCAGCAATAATATACTGGAAATAACGAACTCCCTCTGATGCATGAGACTACCAATCTTCCACATTGGAGGGTGGTGCCATATCTTTAGAGGCAATGGTGGGTGTTACCTTTGGCTTTTGATGAAAAATACATGCAAGTACCGGATTTATTGCATATAAGAAGACAAGTTAGGAAGTTTCTTCGAACTGGGAAGAGCACTGTTAGAACCCTATCAAACCCCTTCATGCCAATGGCTCCTGTTCTTCTCATCTGAATCACAGCCTAACATGGCCAATTAGAGTCAAGCTATCAGACAAACATTGCTATGAATATATTGATGTATACTCAAACTGCATGCAATATTCTCACATCCATTTTTGTTCTTCCTATGTCACTTACTTGTGACCCTCACAGCACACAATCCTCCCATGTCATCCTAAGGCACCTGCCAGGAGATGCATTCTGGTGCCAAGATTTCTGGTTTCTGCGCACAAATGCAATGTGCGTAATACACATTAATCATCTGGCCTTGCCTATCAGGAAATCCACTGAACATTTGTTCTTAGTGATTCACTCAACTTTTTTATCAACCAATGTCCAGGACTTGCTTGGCTACTGCAGCTAATAATTTTGTTTGATGTCACCACGTTCAGAGTGAAATCGCATATGTAACATTACTTATGGTAGCTGACAACCTCCTTTTTCAGGAAAATCCCAGTATTAAATTAAAGTGATTAATTTTAACTTTTAATTTTGGTGCCATCAGCAACCCTCATATCTTAACAAAGAAAATGCTCTTGAAACACATAATAAATACATTGTAAGTAAGAGATCACAGATTTTAAAGGTCTTTTAGGTGTCAGTATATCCTCCAGAAAACTCAGATACGGAGTCAAGAACTGAGTTCAAACCCTTCATAGAATAAAATAATGTTCTCACTAAACCTAAAATAATTCCTGTGGTCTGTGGAGTAATTTCTTAAAGGCAATGAGTTTACACCACAGTATTAATCAGACTTTTTGACTCAATAGTACAAACAATATGGTCTCATGGTATTGAAATTGAAGCAATGCCTGAAATGGGAGGCCAGATTAAGCAAGACTATGAACAGCTTATTTCAGTGAAGGACTCATTAATTTCCTAAAGAACTCAGAGAAACATAAGTGTTTTGCAAAATGTACTAGAATTAGCTTTATGAATAACTTTCCCCTTAAAGTCGGGAAGGATCTAAAAGCTACTTTGAAAATAACTGAATCATTAGTACACAATATTTGAACTTCTCAAACCTCAGTCAATATTTCACATATGCAAAATTGAATTATACTGCTTTCCACATGCACAGATCTCAGTTCATGCAGGCTGTACATAAGCAAAATGTTTTCTTTCTTGAGAAGAGCTCTGTTTATGCTGGCAATCCAATTTGTCATAGCAATTAAAACCAGCATTCATTTGAATTGTTGTGGATGTCTGAAACAAGCTTTACAAATCTCAAAGTTGTTTAGAATGGTTGGAGTATGAACTAGATTTCAATCCTGAATTTTAATTTTCTAAAGAGCTCCTTCCACCTCTTAGACCTGAACCAAAATTTCAGTTGCAAATATCTCTGTAATTTCAGATGTTAGAAATACGACTCCTGGATGTTTTAATATGTATGGACCCATTTCTATTTATGAAAAGTTTTACCATTTGTAATTCAGAATTAAAGTCTGTATATGCACCATTTCCCCATTGTATTATGAAAACTACCACTATATTGTGCTGGAAGGATTTTATGAATTCCATGAATTTTAGATGGTGTCATTATTACAGAATTTTGTGTTCAGTGTCTCTTCTTGTGGGCATATTTCCATTCTTCTAAACATGTTGATCATTTATGCACAAATAGATGGTTGATACATTTTTAAATAATCTAGAGATAGAAATAATTCTGTATACTGAATTAGAACAGACAAAAACAAATGTGATCTGTATTCTTTCAAGCTTTGAATTACGGCTTCTATTGTAGTAAGTATGGTTCCTTACAGCTGTATTATCCACATTTAGTAATTCTTTGTATTTGCAGAAATAAACTAAAGACCATACGAACAGCATAATTGACCTTGAAATGCATAAAACTGAAAAGTTAGTTAAATTAATTAACATGGGAGGTCATCTTACCTGCCAGGCCAGAGACGAGACAGGGTATAATAAGATGATAGATGAAGAGCCACATGGTTATCTTCTGTTCGGTGATTATCTCAAAAGGAATTGTGCCTTGCAACACCAGCATTCAGGGAGCTAAAAATACCTGGTCAGAAAGAAAGAAAAAGGGGTGAATAATTCTGACATAAAGCTTCATCTCATATCACATTTACCTTGCCATATTACCTGTCTAAACTCAATACTTAAGAGCTGATATAGGATTGAGTCTTTTGAATAATAAATGCATTATCAAATTTGCTGGATCAAAATAACTGTATCTGCTATTCAAAGAGAACATCGCTTAAGAGTGTTCAGTTTTTCTGGTGACAGTAAATGTTAATACTGAGCATCGTATTTTAGACTCATCTTCCTAAACCAAAACTATGCTTTGAATTGGATCTAGATCCTCTCTCTGAGAACACTTCGCACCATTAGAAATATTAAAATAGTACATGGTTTGCAATAAAATACAGAAAGTCCACATTCTACCCTCCTTCATTTCAGTAAATACATTACAACTAATGATTCCAAAGCCTAAAAAGAAAATCACAGTGAAACCTAAGTACATTAATCTCTTTCAGGATTAATTTATTTTGTAAAGTATATTGTTCCTTTTAAACTTTTAACATACAATTCATGATCCTCTGGAAAGGCAGTATTAATCTTTATGAGTTTCCTTTTAAATGTCGAATATAACCATTATTGCAATGTAATATTTGAAGTTTTAGAAACTCTCCCTGTGTATGTACTAGAACCAAGCTAAAGAAGCAAGCAGCTTCTTTTGAATATTCTAAGACTTTAGGTACCATTTTTCAGAATACTTTACTTCTATAACATTTTTTACTTCTTTCAATTAGAATACTTTGCTAATTTTTTGTTTCTTGCTGGTGGCTGTTATCTATTTCTTTAGGGCAATGCGTCATCATGTTTGCAGCGTGCAATTTTCTGTTTTGTTTAATGGATTGCTTGCTATGAATACACAAGCGCATCCTTTACAACCATCACATCTTGTTCATACTTCTTCTCTTGATTGGTTCTGCTGTAGCACTGGTTAAGTTACGACCTTCACACAAAACTTAAGAGTTATATCTTAGGCACACGCTGATATTATTCATTCCTCCCAGCATATTCATTTTATTAATATTTTATTATAAAATATGCTTATACATACTTGAATGCCCTTCAGTAATGTGCATCCTAGGACAGGTTTGCATGCTAAGGTGGTATTGTCACTTTTTGCAGGATCACGATGCTACTGTATCCAGCTTCCCATGCCAAGTACCGATGACTCCAATAGTGGCTTCTACCTCTTAGCAAGACTCTTGCTCTTTCCAGGTCAAAATTTTTACTACATTATTTTCTTTTTCCAAAATCCAAATGTTTTAGATCTTGGTTTGAAACTGCCCGGTTTCCCAGCTCCAACATCAAGAAATGGGCAGTTTTGAATTTCCAAGCACATGTACAAACATATCTGACTCTCTGTGTACGCTGGGGATAAATGCTGCTCTGATGAACAGAGAGCTTCTGTTTGAGCTGCTGCTGGACAGACCTGTCCCAGTGTACATCTCCCGTGTCTCTCCTTGAGGTGGCAAGAACATGTCTCAGCCATTGGGGCCTTACACTTGTCCCCTCTTCCTCAGAATAATGCTAAGAAGATTAAGACGCTAAGAAGATGCTGAGAAGATATCTGCCAAGAAGATATCTGAACATGCCTTAGTGAGATTTCCTCAGAAGAGAGTTTCATGGCGTGTTTTATTACATAGTGTAGGAAAATGGCAAGAGATATAACAAGAGAATCTTTTTGGTTCAGAAATTACAGCAGCTGTGGCATTTCACATTTTTCCTTTTCTTAGCAGATGAAATTTTTAACAAACAGGTCAAAACTGCATTAGATGCCATGACACTACAATCATGGCTGTTACATGAAAACAGTGCTCAGCAAAACACATAGAAGAGCTAAACAGTGATCCCCAGAACCAAGATTTATTTAGAAATATTCCCTGGAAAAAGGCTCTTCTGTTGGTAACAAATCCATATGCTTACTCTAGCTGGATCCAAGGGAAAGAATTTACTAAACATCTTTACTCTCCTGCTTCTGTTGGCTCTAAGGTTTCTTCAGATTCTGTCACATAAAGCATATTCATAAGTATTTCAGGCATCTACCTTAAATGATCAAGGTATGAACTACTGTGTCTATATGAGTCCTCCAAAAGACAGTGCCAGGCTAATACAAAAGTATACAAATGACTTTGTATACTTCTCCAGCAACCATATCCTGGCTATGAAGCTTCTTGTGTTACGACACTGCCTTGCCTGGAACATTTATTTCCAAGTGACATGAGTTAAATTGCATAGCTACACTGAAATAATGAACATAATTAAACAGCAATGAAACAGGAACTCTGTTGGGAACAATGGTAATTACACAGTCACTCATGGTGACAACAACAGTGTTCAAATGTATTGATAGATGAAACTGTTAAGAGTAAACCTGTGTTCTCCCTCTAACATCACAGGCACCACTGCAGACAGAAGATCCCTCTTTTGCAGAATCCAGGTTTGATTTTGGAAAGTTACCTTGTCCTCTAGCTCTCAAAAATTCCTTTCTGTTGGCTCAGGAAAACATGGTTTGAACACTGGCTCAGATTACAGTAAATAAAAATTGTGTCAGTAAATGCTATAAATACCTCATTTTATTCAGATACAAAAATATCCTCCCTGCCAGGATTAAAATACTTTCCTTGCTCTCACTTCTTTCGGTTGAGTGGGTTCTGTATATATAGCACATCCATCCCTCCTGATTTATCTCAGCTTGCGGACAAGAAGTGAGGCTGTTTCACATCGCCCTGCTGAATCTTGGCAGAACTGCCTGCTATGAGATGAGACAGCACACAGATTACTGTCTGTACGTCTGAAGTGGTGTGGCTGTACAGGATTTTACCACCCGGCTGCCCAAGGATGAGTCCGGGCGTATCTGAGGCAGCGGCACTGGTGCCAGAGGCAGCGCTGAGGGCTGCAGAGCTCACACAGCATCATCTGCCGCCTCTTTTGCTTCGCAGCTCTCAACAATTTTTTCTTCGCAGAGTGAGAAGGATATCGCTGCCTAAGTAAAAATAATTCCCGAACAAAAGAACAATCATCAGTATAACTCACTTTTCTCCTCTGTAAAAGCAGAGTGGTTGCATGCCTGCACACACTCCTCTTAGTCTGCATAGTACATTGTCCTTTTCTCACAGCAAAGCATCATAATTTCACCAAATGTGTAAGACATTTTAAAAATATGCAATAAAATAAGCAGACATCTATCTGCCACTGTGTCAAGTTTAATTACTATTTAATGTTCATTAACATATTTAGGTCCCTTCTGACTGCTCAGTCTCCCAAAAGAGCCAGTCACCAGTACAGGGCCTTTGCCTTGCTAGATTTGAGAAAACTGGTGAGCTGGCCGGAGTGAAACCCTCCCAAAGAAGGTGGGGGAAAACTGGGACAGTGGCTGCTGAATAGGAACCACATCTGACTCTGAACACAGGGACCTCCCAGAATGCTTCTGGAGGCTCACGGTGTCTCGTGATGCTTCATTAGGATGAGAGGTGTTCCCAGGACACAGGGTAGACCTGCCTCTCTATACTGCCCAATTGTAAGGATTCTTTAATCTCTCAAAATGCACTTGAGGAAAATGTCAACATTTTTTTCCATATTCTGTGTGGCTTTCTTCAGGTCTTCACCACACACTCTGGCCTTCATTAAGCAGAAAAAGACATTTGTTTTACAGCTATGAAAATACCCACTGTTTTCCATCACCCCCCTACTGAATCCAAATATGTATATGACATCATCACTTTGCAAGGACATAAAGCATTGATAATGTAGACACAAAAAGAAATTACAAACAGCAGGTAATGGAAGTCAGTTGAATAAAGATCATAAGATCAAAAGCAGTTCAAATAGACTACATAATTTACTAGATTCGAAATCGTGAAGGGGTGGGAATATATAAGGGAAAGCAGCTCAACAGTGGGGGATGTTAAAGGGGTGAAGAGGAAGCAAAGAAACATAACTCGGCATTCCAGGGGAGAAGGATGTCCTGTGGGACATGTACGTGACATGTGGGAGGATGAAAGCAATAACCCAAGCCAAAAGGGCAGTCAGAAAGAAAGGCAGAGAGGGAAAGTGATGGAGATGCAGGTGATGAAGGTGCATGAGGATTATCTGTTCACTGTCAGTAAATCTCAATGTTTACCATGGTAAGATCTCTCCTGAACCTCACTTGCTGAGGCATAATCGCTGCACCAGCCCCTGACCTCTGCTCAGGGCTCCTCTCAGGAGCCCCAAGTGCAGAACAGGCAGAGAGGGGGCAAAGGAAAGTGTTTAGGAGCCCTGGCTTGGTACACTTAGTGTGGAGAGGTAAATCAAGATGCTTGTTACGATTCTCATTTCCTGGTATATTATGAAAATGACACACATTCAAGTTTCAGAACTGGTAGAGATTCTGTCCAGATTAGACTATAAATAGGTACAAAGATCTAGAAGAAATCTCTGGTTCTCCACCCTTTTTCAAAACATGAATGTATATAATTGTAATAATTCACTAGTAAATTAGTACAGTGGCAAGTTATAATCAAAGCCTTTTAGAAGTCACACAATACTTCAAGCTAATCAATGTTTTGTATTTGTTTTTACTTCAGGCTCTTTTAGTGATTTTACTAAGCATCTAATTGCTCGTTATCTTGATTTTCAAAAGAGTTGGCATTTTTTGCTACAATAACTAACTCCTCATAAATCTGATTAGGTGCTCAGAATTTAAAATTACCGAGAAACTTTTGAATTTAACAAAAATAATGACGTAGATTGCATATTGTTTATTGTATCACCCTCTGACCTTTTCTACTATTTTGGTCTTTGCTATTTAATTTTGTGATCATTCAACAAGTTTTGGCGTTCTAAGTTAGACTGTGCCATTAGAAAGGACACTTCACCTTATTCAAAAATTTGGCTTCTCAGCCATCACCCACAACCCTGTTCTTTACTCCTGAAACCAATACCTTAAGCACTAGCATTTACTAGCCTACTCCATTACCAGAAAGGTGATGACAGTGAAGTTCCTTGCCGCTGCACAGATTTATCTCATTACAGTGGTCTGGGATTACTGTAAGTAAACTTACAAGCCAGCCCCACTCTTATAGCACTGCTGTGTCTACAGAAGGCTTTGGATGTTAGCAGGCTATCTCTTAAGACTCCAAAAGTGGCTTTTGTTCCCTTCAGAAAGGCTTGTAGAAAAGCTTCATTTCCTTTTGTTCATCTCTGATTTCTATAATTATACTCTTTGTTTTCGTCAGATTTGTCGAAGTGGAAACAGAAGTTCAAATCCATTGCCCCCAATACTGCCCACTGGCCTGAATGGTCCATCACCAACAGTTGTGCTCCTACTACTACCCACATCATCCTGTTTAAAGAATATAGCCACTCTCTCCATTTCACACAAATGAAAGCCAGCTAAGAAGCCCATCAATTAGATGGCCCATAAATAAGGTACTATTCTTGAACAGAATTTACACTTTTAAGGACAACATGCAATAGCATAACAAAAAAAAACCACCACAAAACAACAAAACACTAAGTTGGAGCAAAGAACAGTTTAGACCCGCCCAGTTACTCATTTTTTTTTTCTACTGCCTACAGATGCTAAATAAATAAATGAAACCAGGATCAGTTCATTAATGTCTTCAGGCAGGCTAAATTAATACGTGATTCTATTACTAGTGGACAATTCAACCAGCTCTGTATTTTTGCTTAATAAACATTAACTTGGAAACATGAAGAACCAATGTCTCAGAGGTGATGAAGACTCCAGGGCTGTTACAGAGCTTGGCCCAAGTTTCAATGGGAAACCTTAACTTTGGAGTCCAATACAAAACTTCCATTCTTTTACAAATATTTTTAAATTTACTCTTTGTGCCTTCTTTTCCACTTAAACTCTCATGTTGATAGGCTTAAAAGAAGTAATGTCCTGGCACATTGATAATCTGCAATATACTCTGGCTCAGTTACCCTTTTCCTCCCCACCCTGTCCCCTTCTTTGGAAGCTGTGACCTCTGTAAGAATCAAGCACCAAAGAGAAGAAGGAATAAATTCCTTCTCCAGATGTGTTTTGAGCCATGCCTTTTGCACCTGAAAGCAACAGCGCCTATTCTACAAAACAAGAAAACATAGCACCTATAACAACTAACCAAAACATCAAATATAGTACGAATTGCAGAAGCTTGTTATAAGATGCGGGAGGTACCAGGGATCTGAACGGCAGCCTTACTGTTGCAAGATGTCTGTGTTCTGTAGCAATTTTCTAACACACCACTTTTTCAAGTAAGACAACATGCTGGTAGTTAATCACACTCTGAATTTAACTCTCCTGCTTCCTTTATATTTACACATCAAATAATTCAGACCTTGAGAATCAGTAACTTCTTCAGTCAGTTGCTCAGTAGGCACTTTTGCTTTTTTGTTAAGCAATTAAGAAGCCCTATGGGACTTTGCTTGCTTGCTACACCATCCTTCAAATTTTCATGTTTTTCACTCTTTGCTTTGGCTTTCTGTTATTTTATCTGCTCAGATAGTTCATGCAACTAATGAGATGTCTTATTTTTCTTATTTGTATCCAAATATTCATTATGAATCAACATTCTTTTCCCTGCAAGTGTTTTACAGCAGTCACACACTTATCTCATCTAGCAGTTAATCAACAACTCTCTAATGAAGGGTCATTTAGTACTGCCATGATAAACATATTTTTTAGGAACATTAGACATCTCCTAATTTGCGGCAAGAGCAACGACTCAGCTTTACTATTAATTACTAATACAGTTTGGTTACTTTTATTGAGTCACTGAGCTGCAAAAAGGTTTTGTTTTGAAATACCTTTGGATAATGAAGTGTTGCTTAGCGGTACTTAAACACTGTCTTTAATCACCGCATCAGCAGCAAAGGGTCAGGCAGCCAGTCCTCCAAGTCTCTATCCACACCGTTTGCTCTATCAGCAATTGGCTGTTCTTTCTTCTAAGGTAATAAATAAGAAAAAGATCACTTACTGCTGCCATAATTCACAGACATTGCTCACACTTTTCAGAAAGTATGCTGTTAAGGGCTTTGCTGCTTAAAGATTTCCTGGTAAAAAAATTCAGCAAACAAAAATCGATAAACCTCCTGCCAAGCACCGGGCATCACACAGAAGAGGATGCTGCTCAATTCTGATACTTAACAAGTAGCTTCCATTTGTGTCTTAAAGCCTAATTAGTTTCACTCCAAGATAACCAAATATACCAAGGTTCTAAAACCAGCATGAAAAAAAAATCAGCCATGAACACGAATAAATATCCATTATTAAAACTGGGTATTCTTTCATATGATAAAGAGGATTTTTTGGTTACCTTGGCCAACAACTTTCAAGGGACAAAAAACATTAACTTCTCCAATAAAATCACATTTATAATTGTGGTTATCTTTTGGAGTTTCTATTTTGCTAAAGTTTATAAAAGGAAAGAACAGACTACGCAGAACATCAATTTGAAATTAAATCTTAAATATACTAGACCCATTTCTAAAAAAAATACATTTGACATTTGAGAAAATGAAACTATATTATATGAAAATATTGCACTCTTGGCATTTTCTATCTGATCTTCACATTTTCTTGCACTTAGCAATACCTTCTTATTTATCACTAAATGAAGATACGGGAATGAATCATGTGTATTCAATAAGTTCATAGCAGATGTATTTATATACATAAAAATTTAACAGTTTATCCATATAATCGTTAACTCAGGATACTCTAGGACATACTTCCTATTGTACAGCCAAAGAGAAGCTCAGTGGGAGATTTCATCTTCAAACTGCATGTTTCCTAGCAACTCTCTTTAAATCAGAGTAGTTTTTTAAAAATTTACATCCATCACTTGGAACTGTTCAGAATGCTTAAAAACAATTCTTTCATCTTGTGAATAAACAGTTCGAATCAGACCAGCAGCTGCAAAAAGGAGAAAAAAGGAAAATCAATTCAATGGTTACTAGAATTTGCTAGTGGATTTTGGAATAATACTTTATTTGTGCCTTTTGGGTATAAGCTTACAGATTTCAGAATGGTAATTGGCGAGATCCATGGGCATTTTTTACAGGTTTGATCTGCCATCCACCATTTCAAAGATCTTCTGTGTTTTAAAGACTACTTTTCAAGGATACTTACTCATGAGGTAGACTTAGTTGTATTCTGTAGATTTTAAAAGACAAATTATGGTCACTATTGGTTTCGCTACCTATAACTGAAGCATAGTTTCTGTAGTATTTAGAGTTTTTTTGAAACAAACAAACAAACAAACCCATAAACAAACCCAACCAAACACCAAACACATAGGGGTTTTTTTGAAAGCTTAGTTTATTGTCTGCTAATAATGAGTTGATACTTTTCAGGCAGGTATTTTCTATCAGCCCCAATACCGTCTCAGAGGAACACAGCATCTACAGATGCAGCAACTGGAGACTAGAGTATGTGAGGGGTCCGAGTGGTGCCAACTGGAGAAGGAGGCACATGTGTCCATGTGCCAGCGACTCTGAAAACTGGAATATAAATGTCGGGTATGGGTGCATATGCCAGTGTGTAATCACCAACAGACATCATGCCAAACTAGCCAGTAACCTGGGTGAGAGGCTTGGGAGCAGGTATTGGAGCAGCTGCCACCAGCAGCTGGGGACATCTGAGATCCAAGACCAGGGCCAGGAACAGCCTGAGTGCCTAAAGCCAGCTTCGCTTTTTATTTCTAATTACCAAGAGGAAAAAAGTTAGATAAAAAACCAAACAGGCACTTGAGCACCAAAGGCCTGATCAACTCAAGTGTCTGCAAATATTTAAGTACAGGACGAACACATATAGCTAAATGACAGGAAGCACTCATCAACTTTGCTGGACTGAAGCTTAGAAAATTCCATTTTAGAGATCTTATTACAAGTGTCATATTGTTGTGACAAAAATACGTTTTGATATGTAGATAAATACAGCTTAGGCAACTTAGCCACAAAAAGAGGCATTACTCTTTAGTTACTGAAGTTGCATTAGTAAGTAATTCAATTCCAATAGACTAATTTCAAAAAATTACAAATGTTTTAGCTGGTAACTATTCTGTTGAATGTAACATATGAGTGTATTCTTTCACAGATGCTATTTCAGTATGGCGATATGCCAAGAAGTCAAAATAACCCTCTCATTTAGAAGGTGTTGATTGCAAAGTAAAGCCATAACATCTTGCAGCAACTCCACGTTCTTCCAAGGAATAAAACAGAATCCCTACAGATCCTGTTTAACAACTGCCTACAGCTCCTGCACAGCTTTTCTGTATTTATTGCACTTCTGATATGGACCTGGAAGTGACCCAACCAAGAAACACACCATCTCCAACACAGGATCTTCCCCTGTTGAGGAGCTCCTGACAAAACACGCGTAATGAAAACTACAGTAAAATGTATTTGAAAGAGATAATCCTTTCAAAACAAGCATCCTATCTCTTTTGATTAAATTTTTAATTTGAAAATATCAGGTGAAGTACGTAGTAAGCCATTGGGGTTCATGTGCTTGCTACTCCTCTTTTTCAGCATTAAAGAGTTCAAACATCACAAGGTCCATAGTCTTTGCTTACTAAAACTTGAACAGACTTCATGAAAATATACTGAAATTTTAGTATTTTCCCCTACTATGTCAGAAATGTTTCATACTTGGGCCAACCAGTAATACTTAATATAGATGCCCAACAACATAAATATATATATATATATATATATATATATATATATATATATATATTACCAATTATTTTAGGTTTGGGGGTTTTATATGACCAAAAGTACTCAAAGGACAAGGTTGGTCCTTGAAATTGTACTGTTAAGTACTCACACAAAAGTAACTGTTCTGACTTTTTCATTGTCTGGCCCCACAATTGACAGGAATAGACTCATTATGTAAGGAAAGGAAAAGCACACCATCACCTGAAGACATTGTTATACCCAGTAAAAGCCAAGTAATCAGTATATACTGTGATATTTTAGGTGATATGTTAGTGCATCTACAGATCAGGAATATCCACACATTAACATCTTTAAAGAAAATAAATTATAGATGCTTTATTCTATTAACTTTTACACATCTTTTCTGTGCTTGTCTTCATCCTTCTTCCCTGACCTCTTCCTCTTAATTGCCTCAGATATTCAGTTGAACTAATTTAACTGGAGAAGCATGAAAGGTACCTTTCACATGCAATTTATCTGGAAAAAATTGATAAAATCACCTTCCTGAAGTACAGCTGAAATGCCAAGAGAAGAACAGACAAAATGCTACAGTAACCAATATCAGAAATTGAAATGGCATTATTACCTTCATTGGCATCTCTGTGCTTTTATACTGATGGAGAGATGGACATACAATGAAAAACATAGCCCAGTACATTTAAAAAGACAATGTGAAAGATGCTGCTATTTATAATTACCAAAATGCTGTATATCACATTCTGTGGTCTGCTAATGCATCTCTCAAGTGAATCATTATGGCAACACAAATTTTGTCATTTGGTCCTCCTATTTCTCAAAATATTACAATAAATCATTTCTAAAATGTACAACATTTGTACTGTAATATTAATTATGTTCTGAAACATTCTGAGAAGTTTGGGAGTCTGCTTCTTTTGATAAGAAAATTTTCTTATTTTCATTATAGTACCAACAATATGGAAAAATCTTCTAATGGGGGCAATGCGAGCAAAATATTTGATATACATAATTAAACTCACCAGGCATTTTGCAGTAGAATTTTATATATCACCTTTTTCTTTTCATAAACACAGAGTAGCTCTAGATCACAGCACAGATAGCTTCTGTGCTGATGATATAACTGAAAATTCCTTTTCTGTGATATTGAAATTTGACAATAAGCCAGTATTATCTTAAGTGACAGGTGGCATCTTGCATTACTGTTTGATTGGGCGGTCTATTTTAATACTGCAATCTGGCTTGTCTTTTATAGCAATCACAGAAAAGCATGGGCAATTTTGAAGAGCTAAAATTTCAGTATTTGTGAGCTGTCACAGGATCTAAAGTCCAAACTTTTGCAGATAATTCTTTGGACTCTTTAGCAGACACAAGATGATAAAGAGAGACAGGAGCATACAGTCCTTTGTCTGTGTGGCGTATGGGGACTGAAGGATTTAAGTAGAAGCACAGTGGAACAAAAGAAATAATATGATAGTTTAGGACCTCAGAACTAGGAAATCTGGAATAATTTCTGTGTGATCATTTTGTTGTGTGTATTTCAAAGTTGTTACTTTTCAAACTGTGCTGGCTTGACTGAAAACAAGTTAATTTTCTTCATGCAGTTAGAAACCTTTCTTTTTCTTAGCTATTATAGCATGGTCATTGTTTGGACTTGGTTTGAGAACAAGTAGATAACACCCTGGGACAGAGTTAATGCTTTTAATTGCTCTGGTCTGAGAGCCAAGGCCTCTGAACTCTGCCCGCAGGTGTGAGGCATCGAGGAAGGGGGGCATGGATGGGGCAGAGCTTGACTGACACCCAGACTGATCAATAAGAGTATTCCATCCCATTAGCGTCACGCTTCATATCTAAGGAGAGTTGGGATCTTCTGGTTAGGTTTTTGGGAGCCAGGACGCAGACCTGTTCGGGGGAGTCCTGTTCGGGAGTTCCGTTATTTTGGCCTTTTGCCATCCTGCCATTTTGCAGAGGCCTCTGGGCCTTTCTGCTTTTTTCTCTCTTCTCTCTCCAGGATCAGCTGTTGGGATCAAGTGCTGCTTCCTGGGACTGGCTGCTCGGTGCAGACAGAGTTTGCGAGGAATTGCACTGAGTATCTTTTATTTTATATGCTATTTCCATTATATATATTATATTTTTTTAATATATATATAATTACTAGTAGTGTATTAGTATTTTGTTAAACTGTATTTATCTCAATCCACAAGTTTCTCCCTTCCCTTTCAATTCTCTCCCCTATTCTGGGTGGGAGGGGGGAGTGAGCGAGCAGCTACCGTGGTTATATCGCCAGCTCAGGTTAAACCACAACACAAACTTAACTCCAGCTTTACACTTTCTTAGAGTACCAACAGAGTTAAAATCAGATACCAGAACATAAAAAAAAAAATATTGAAAGCTAAATGTTGGACAGAGAACTTGTGTTAGATTTTCAATGGGAATAAAGTGTTGCGTGATTTTCATGAAAGGATGAGCTTCAAAAGAAATGTGGCAACCTTCACTCCAGGAGGCAGCAGCTCCCCTAACAGAGCGCGTACCAAGGGCAGCCTTCAGACCTTCCCTAACAATGAAGCTTCCTTGCTGTTTTTTCCTGTGCCACAGCACTGCAACACTTGTTTGCTTGGCATGAACAGGCTACTCAGTCGTTTAAAAGACGAACTCTGTGGACATTTATCATGGATGGAAAAGAGCAAATCACAGTACAAGCATGAGCAATATAGTGATGAATAATGCACCTGAATTTACCTTTTTGTTGTACATGGGAATTAAATAAATGCTAATTTTTTCCTATTTGACATAAGCAAAACTCCATTTGCCTATAATTCCTGTAGCATGGCCAAGAATGTATTCATTGATTTAGCCAAAAAGAAAAACTCTCTTCATCTATGCTATCATATCTGACACTTGAGATTACAGCTGAGGAGATCATTTAAGGCACACTGCTATAGTCTTCCAGTAAATTATGTGGAGAATACACTTGCCTACATGTCTTATCAGAAGAAAAGCAATTAGATTGAGAAGAAAAAACAGAGTAAGCAGATTTTCTTTCCTTTGTCCATTGATTATCCTCTGTCTTGATGCGTGTTTTGCAGTGTACAGTTTGAAGAAACCAGTTACTAATGTACAAGATTACTACTCACAAAATAATAAAGTGCTATGTCTATAATGTATTATGGGTCAGATTATTTCATTAATTGCTCATACTTTTTACCACCATTATTTTATGCTTCATGGCACATCTAAAGATTACTTGTTCTAAAACATCATTAGTGTTTTTAATAAAAATGCTTGAGTTTAGAAATTTGTATTCATCCTGCAAAGAGTATGAACCTATGATGAAAACCAAATGCATTTGAATTAAATAGAGAGAGAAATGGTCAGGTGATAGTTTTAAGTGATGCATATCAAGAGGTCTGGGTCTCCATCATGTTTTGAAATAAATGTGACTCATCCAAGGTCTCATAAACTTGATTAAAGCCATTTAGCCAAAAGAAAATACAAAAAACCATACCAATCTACAGTTATTAATACTACACTCAGAGCAGAGCAATATATTTGTAAATCAAAGGTACATGAACAAGCTAGTGTCAAAACTAGACCTAAAATATCAAATCAGTTGTCTTCACATTGGCATCAAGCAAACAATTCTTTTAAATGCTAAGAAGGGTTATCTGGAAGTGATTATCTGCTGTTGTGAAACGATTTAATGAATTTGACTAAAATCTGTATGTATTTTGAAGACAATATTACACATTATGCATTTTTATATTTATTATTATACATTTTTAATAACCTTGTATTAAAAACCTAAACCGTATCTTGAAGATGGTTCTAAAGTGGTTTTTAGTACTTAAACTACAAACTTGTTGTTACTGATTTTGCAGATTTCAATTAATTTTCATTTTCTGTGTGGTATATAACCTACTGCACTTCCTGATTCCCAACAGACATACGATAGATCTTAAAAGAACACACAGGTGGAAGAAGTCTGACAGCTCTTCTTAGCCGCTTACAGCAGGCATTGCAAAAGTTCTCTTCAATTCAAGAAGACGCTTAAAAGAGTATTTTTTTGAGACTATATTTTAGGGTCACTTTGATGTAGAAAACTTCCTTTCTGATGTCTTCCCTTTCAGAACTTTACTGATGATCAAGCTACCAGGCAGGCACACAACTGCATGATACAGCCAAAGCTCAGAAGACTCTGGTATTTCCCACCTAATAATCCCAAAGGAAGGAAATGGAAAAGGAAATTACACTTCACAGGAGGTTTTTGACTTGTTCAGCTTGAGAATGTTTGCTGTTTGGAAGTAAATATAAAATCACTCCTGTTATACTTGCAGATAAAAGAAGTCTGGTTAAAAGAAACAACAATTAACAAGAACAAAGCAGCCACAGTGTTCTTCAGTGCTTAGAAAACCATGGCACTCAGTGCAGAAAGGAATAAATTACAGAGGTCATAAACCAGAATGGGTGCACTCTGGACCGCAGCAACTCAGAAAAGCATCTAGGGGATAGTGTGGACAAACAATTTAACTGGGATTTCCAGGACAATGCTGTGGCTAGAAGAATTCTGTGACCCTTAGGAATTAAATGACTCAGAAGTGCAGTTATCATGTGAATTTGCTCATTAGAAACAAGCAAATTTGCTTGGAACTAGCATGACTCATATTGGAACACTGTAAATAACTACGATGCTGGATGATATTCATTAAAAGAGATGGAAGAAAAAAAAAAGAGTGTGGAGAGATGTAAAATACGCATATATATACAAAAGGAGTGGAGAAAATGCCTTATGGCAAGAACTTTTTTTGTTCAACCTGTCCCGCATACCAAGAAGACACCTGAGGAATATTCTGGCCACAGGACCTAAGTTTTGGTTGAAAATACCGAAGACAAAAGGGTCCCTTACTCTATTAGAAAAAGGCATAATAAAAACAAAAAAGCTGGAAATTGATTCTGGAGTGATTTAGATGGGATGCAGGGTGAAATTTTAGTGAAGAATACAGTGACATTTCCAGTTCTTGAGGTCTTCAAATAACTATGAAATATTTTCTTACAAAGCAGAAAGCAGCTGCCTGAAACTTAGTGCCCTACCTCTGAGCTCCCACAGTATTTTAAAGAACTGGAGCTGCAGAAAGAAGGCAGATGATGATGTCCTGGCACAGCGTCTCCCCAGAGTGGGATCCTGTGTTTCCAGACTGACAAGCCTTGTCACCTGTCCCCAAAGTCAGAACCTCCAGTTCTGCTCCATTGTACAGCATATCCTTTTAGTGCTTTCAGGAAAGGCCACTGTTAGACCACTAATTGAATTGTGAGGCTCCAGTGAGGCTCAAAGCAGATAATTTTTCAGTGAGCAGCAATTTTTATCACTCCTAATGAGCAAAAAAACTCCTAACAAGCAAAAAACCCCCAACCTCCTTCATGTCTGAATACTACGAACAGCTGTGGAAACTGCAAACAAAGCTGTGACCAAGAGATCAAAAATACAGAAAGAATTGACTGTAAAAATAGCTACACCAATAACAAAAGGACTTGAGATGATATTGTATTATGAATCATCTTGAAAGACACTCCATTCACATAGAAATAAACTACCTGCATGAAAAAGATCTTTATAACCAGCAGCCACTCAGCATTCCATCAGCAGCAAGATTAAAAATCGACCTCGATGTATTATGCCAGATGTCACTGCTGCTCTCTTAAAAAGCAAGCTTCATGATAAATTTTAAGTGTATGCAACAGACCATCCCTGGAGGTGTTTAAAAGGCATTTTAAGGTGTTTAGACGATGTTCTTAGGGACATGGTTTAGTGCTAGAGTTAGGTTATGGCTGGACTCAATCCTGAGAGGCTCTTTCAACCGAAATGATTCTATGATTCTATAAAGAGCTTATTCTGAGAAATTTTCATCTTGATACTTCAAATTTTAAAAGTACGCATTTTCAAGATTGGCTCTTAGATCTATTATAAAAATTATAATTTTCAAATTTTATTTTGGGCACTTTCTCTTTTCCTTTTTTTTCTAAGTATTCTCACCAATGCATTTAGCACTGATATTTCAGACCTCATTGCTCTAGATGAAATGCTGCTCACTCTCAAACCTTCTACACTTCTACTCCTTCCCCAAACAAAACTCACTTGTATGTCTCATTTTTTATTTTTGGCCATTTTTGCCTATATTCAAGCACATTCACATGCACACATGTTCACCCATTCAATTTCTTGTCCAAATCTGTATAGCACCAGGAACCAGTAGCATCTAGAACCAGCCTTGTTATATCGTTATTTACTAAACAAAAGGTTACTTTATAGCACTTTACCATTGCTTATAGGTATTAGCTGACTCTTTGTAAGTTAAGTGCTCCGTGGTATGCACCCCTTGGCATGAGGCACACTTTCAGATACTTTCATTATCCTCATGATTTTTCTGTGAAGCCACTCAGATATTTTTAAATCTGCCTGAAAGGCATCTGCAGCATTTTCCTCAATCTTATTTAGTATTTCCCGGTTTATTACAATTGAACATCAGAGGAGGCATATTTACTTATAGCACTAAGATACTGATTATCTCTGAGACTCCTCATGTCTTTTTTCAGGCCATTCAGCTCATGCAGAAGATAAACTAATCCACAGAAATGACTGACTTGCGCAGATAACTACCTGGGGGGCAAGGGGAGAACTGAAAACCCCAGGAACTGTTAATCTGAATATCTTTCCATTCTGTTCTGCATTGTAGCTATTCAGTATTAAAGAAGAAACTGTTCATTCCTTAAACCTGTTTTTAAAAATCCCGTGGCATGATTTTGGTTCTGTGAAATGCAGTTAATGAACTGTGCACAATGATTTTCTGTTAGATCTTGGCCTTCCCTATTATTTAATTGGCAATTAGTTCAACATACCACATTGCATGCACTGCTGATGTTACCAGGTTACCAGGACAGAAAGTACTTTTTCTGAAAGGAGAAAAAGCAAAGGAAAAGGGTATATGAATTTCCATCACTGGACAGGGTGTTTGAAAACCCATCACTACCGGCACTTGTCAAAAACTAAAGACGGCTAGCAAATCCCAAAAAAAACTGTCCCAATAGCAAATATTTTGCCAAAGGTCAGTGTGATACTGCATAAAAAGAACAGAAATAAAAAAAGCTTAAAAAATGACCACAGCATTCTTCAGATTTCTTGGCTGTAATCAACTTACAAATCTTACAGCTTTTACTTTTTCCCCTCCTTTTGATGAAAGCTGAAATACAATGCAAGCATTTACATTTGTAATGCTCCTGGCCACAATACAACAAGTGGAGGATAAGGAAAGAAAAGACCGATATGCTGGCTGCTGCTGCTTTTTCTACATCAATAAGACCATTATGGCTTTAGACTATAACCTGAATCCTCAGCCAAGTCAGCCTAAGTGAATCTCAGATTTTGAAAGTGTCTTGAGAAGCTGCCTGAATTACCACTGTGTTACTACACCTTCTGGATAAAGTTATACAACTTAAAAATTGAAGCAATGCCACACTGAACTAGGACTATATCTCAGCTGTACAATTTTCTGTTTGTTTTTAAATCATTTTTCAAGAAGGTTTTGTGGGATAAGAATTGTCATTTCAGGAGTTAAAAAAGAGAGCAGCTGATTTTAAGCACTATATGGACTCTGTTTTTTTCCAGGTAGAAAATTAAAGGCAACAATCTGTCCTAATGTCTCAAAGCAGATAAAGAGTAAATGATGTATATAACTATTGTGCATCCCTGCCGGGATGCAGCTCCTGCTTTTGTGTTACTAATGGATTCTTCTGTTGGCAGAAAAGGAATCTCCAGTCCTTTTTCAACAGGTGTCAGGCAAAAATAAATTGCAAATCTTTGAGATGGCCTGACAGGGAGCCAATTACCATTTCAGCTGACCAGCATCACTTGAAAAGAAAAGCAAGGAGGAAGAAACACGACAGAAGATGACAGAAAGATGTCAGAAAACAAATAAAATTGCACGAAAAGGAAAAGTGGATTCAATGCTGAAAATAAGAGAAGCTTCAAAATAAGATTAGGACAGCCTCCTAGTAGTTGTGCTGTTTTTCTTTCTTTTCTTTTGCATTTGGTGGGAGTGAATGCAAAGACCAGGCCTCTGTGGACTTGGTCTATGGATCTTTTCTGGTATCTTAACAAAACACACACTTTGCCCCTGGCAAGTTATTCCAGTTCATTATTTCAGTGATTTGGGGTTTAATGGAGTGCTGCATCTTATTCAGCAGTAAGCATTGGCATGAACTTGGGAGGCAGCGCTGGTGGAAGAGGGGAGGGGACAGAGGGAAGGTTTACTGATCCCTCCAATTATACAGCCCTGCACGGCTTGCCCGGAGAAGGGAAGGGTACTGGCCTCAGGGACAAGGGTGCAAAGAAAAAAAGAGAGAAACACGGTGATTTGGCTTAATAATATGCTGCCTACTATATCAAACTGGATTAGATACAGTCCATTTCCTGCAAAGGTTTCCCAAGCTTTGCTTTACATTGCCTTGTGCCAAATGAGGGAGTTGCTTCCTGCTATCCCACAAGCGTGGGTTTAGTAGGACACAGCTTTGGTACAAAGCTGACTATGGCACGGCGCTGAGGGTGAGCCTCAGCATGTGGCATCTCCTGCTCTGGAGCCTGCCCATCTACTGCCCCCTGGTATCTCAGCTGGGTGAGCAACCACGGGCAGACGACCAAGATCTCTCCCACAGATTCAATATTACCACATTTAACAGCTTAGAGCAAACCAACTTACAGACTGTGTAAGGAGTGGCAATCCTAATGCAATACCTACATGTTTCTTTGCAACAGAGTTTGCAGAAAATGTGCCAGTGCATACGGTGTTGCTGGTTGTGTAACTTACAGCATAAGGCATTTGATTTGACTTGATCTATATGTAAAAATGCAGGTGCTTATCTTGTTGGAATGGGTATAAAATCTGATTCCTTTGGGGAAGGGGACGAGTGGTGACACTGGAGGCCTGTGCAAAGGTTGAATGACAGGCAGCTCATACAACATATTAATCCTCTGGATCCTGTTCTTCAAGCTGCATTCCTGCAAGTTTGCTGCCTTTGCAGCCAACAGTAAATAATAGTAGATTTGGGGATTCATAACACAAATACCTTCTACCAGAAAAGAGTGGCCTATGTTACCCGGATTACACATAAGCAAATCCTCGGGCAACTTTAAATGTTCACAGCTCCTGACATGTCTGGTACACTGCTTCCCACCATGCAGAAAGCTACCAGATTTTTTCAAAATATTCCATTAGAAAAAAAAATAAACTGCTCTCCACCAGATCTCAAAACACTTTGTAAAAGCTTCCCCTAAAACTTAATTTCAGGTTAAAAGAGAAGGTTGCATCAGTAGTCTTGTTCTTTAGCATAGGAAACACAGGGCTGGCATTCACTTATTGTCACAAAATGGGGGCAAATAACAATATCCAAAGGTGTGCTTCTGTCTGTCATCCAGAACTGTTATACAGACAATTATGAGAGGTAAACAAGAGCTGGTACTGAACAAGCTCACAAAAATACAAGTAATGAAGGCAAGCAAACCCCAGTTCCAAGAGGTCATGAACCCTCCTGCCAGAAGAACAAGTCAAAGAAGAGGAAAAGCAGCAAGACAGAAAAGACTGTCTGCCAGGTACCATGAAAACGCTTCCTTTATTTACGCTTTCCATGAGGTCTTGGTACTTGCTCCTCCACTCGCCCTGCCAGGTACAGTTAACATCAAGCCCCAATCTCATGTGCCCTGTGCACAACAGACACGCTCAGGTTCTCAGTCAAGTGTCTTTCCATTTTCCCCCTATGTTTCGCATCTGTTCTAGGCCTGCAGCAAATGCTGACCTCTGACACCAGCTTCTGGCTAGAACATCTGTCAAAAAATGGATTAATCTTTGCAAAAACACTGCTTTCTTTTTAGGCTCCTAAGGAAAGGAGCTGTAAGCAATCAAGCTGCCTGTGTGTGTCTCTGTCTGACAGTTTCTTACTCCTGAGTAATTTATACCTTTGCCAAAAGTATTTCAACCAAATTTGGTATTTCAACCAAATGTGTCAGAAGTCTGCAGGAGTTAAACACGATAAATTTCCTAGAAGTGTCATAACAACATCTGCCTGGTTGCAGAAGATGGGCCTGGCATGCACCACCCCTGAGGGGACGGCGGGATTTGGGTGCAGCCGTGTAGCAGAACCTGCACGGGACAGGGGTCGCTTGGGGACATCACCACCACGGGAGAAGCTCGTTGGGGGCTGGCAGTTCACCCTGCTCCACATAATGCAAACACAGCACACAAAACCACAGCAAACCACGTTTCACAAATTCTGCCGCCCACAGAACTCCTCGTTTTTCTAGTCTCCATTTTATTTCACAGGATAATGTATTTGGCAATGAAATATTGTCCACCCTACTGGCCTGGGCCCGGTGCCACCCTGGGCTCATACCTGTGCACTGCAAAGCCATGCAAACAGCGCTTTGGGGAAAATTTCATAGTTGAGAACTACCAGGCAAAAGAGGTCTCCCCAAAACTGAGATTACAGATGCTTTCTGCTTAGTCCCATAAGACAGTTAAGAGAAGAACTCTAATTCCAGGAAATTTATGCAGAAGTATAAGAAATTGTTTTGAATTTACATCAGAAAAAAAAATCAATTTATTTTATCGATTATATTAATTACAAACGTGCAAAATTTTTGCTCTGCATGAATATTAATAGATTAACTTTTATTTAAATTCTTATTAATTATGCAGATGCAGAACAACAGTGGCCACATGGGTTTTCAGCAGAAAATTTTCTCTCTCTAATGAATTTAGTTATCATCTGAACAAAATTACATTTCTTCCACCATTTTAGATATTCAGTGAGAACCTGTATTACAGAAGAGGAATATTAAAGATCCTAAATATGTTTATTGAAGAAGAAACAAGTAATTATACTGCATGAAAGCCTATAAGGAACTAAGTGTAGTTTAACTAAACAATAACAAAGTATCTGTTTTAAAAAAGAAATGTATAAAAAGTGAAGACGGTCTTAAAGGCATTAATTATGCTCTTATCATATGGCTGCAGGTTACTTGGAAAGAAGTCAACCATCTATCAGTTTTATAAATAGGTTCTATAGAGAATATTTGGTACTCTAAAATTCACCTAATTTCAAGCATAATATTAAGATGCAAGATTCCTTTTTATCGATGTGTCTCAAAGTTCAAAACATAGTACTAATATTAATATAAAAAAACCCCTAGAACCATATCCACTCTGAAACCTCAAAACTGAATTGACTGATAAAGTTTACATTTATAAAAGATTTACTAGGGGACTGAGGACTCAACTGACCTCATGGAATGCAGGCATTGGTCGATGATTACTGTGCCAAGTTTTCCAGTAATCAGCTTAGGGCAAATTGCTCAGACAGAGAGAGTCAGTCCAACTGCCGCCACACTAAAAATTGATGCTTACCACAGATAGCGCAAATGCCCCTCATGAAAGTAACTTTTCTGTTCTTAACCTGTATCTCTGTATTTTGCACACGTATTTGAACACAGTTCATAGGGTTCACAACCCTGTTATGAGAAAGGGCTGTGAGAAGCCTCTCCTGGGGACTTGGCTTGGAGGCTGCGCTGAGCTCAGGCTCTGGCCTGAGTGATGCTGCGGGTACCCGTGCCCAGCCCTCACCTTGTCTTGGTGACTTGACCTTGGACTTGCCTCATCACTTGGAAACTGTCTGGCAATCTGGACTTTTGCTGAACTCATGGCTTCTACCACTGGACCTCCTCTGTTCTTCTTCTTCACTTATAGACAGAGAGGTCTATGTATATGTACATCAGAGCATAAATATGGTTTACATGATAAGAAACAAAAGGATTCATATGTTTGTGCGTGTGTATGTACAAAAGGTGAGTGGGGAATGTTGTCATGGCGGGCAGTGCATGTAAACAGGGACTGTAATGAGTTGATGTGTGTGTGTCCAAGCTGGGCAAGTGGTCATACATACCAAAGGGGGGCGGTGGTCTCGTTGAGGACATGGTCCCTGCCCTGGCTCCTGGCGTGCTTTCCCTTGCAGAGCAGCTGCTCTTGCGGGCCCTGAGAGATTGCATGATCTCCTTCTAAAGGCAAACAAAGGGCTGAGCTTGTACACAGGCAAAATGATGCAGAACAGGTAATTTTTATAGACCATAAGAATTTACATCAGATATGATGAGGTCATGGAGAGCACTTCTGAATTTACTGCATCCAACAGTTTAGTACATTTAAGTCGTTTTCTCAAGACAACTGGTTAATTTTCACATCAAGGAGATACCTCCATTCTGTGCATGCCTTCGGGAAAGAAAATTATATGAAGATTTTAAAACTTTGCTTGCTCTGTGTAAGCGTCCAGACAGAGGATTATTACTGTTCATTGCCAGGCAATCTCCAAGTTCCATTTGCAGAGCCAGAGAAGAACTCCAGGACAATCACTGAGGCATTATCCATGCTTTTGTAGTCTGGTGGCAAGTTTCCTATGTCATGAAAGCAGCTGAGGACTGCTCAGTTCCAAATGCCCCAATGCCAAACTTGTTTGTCCTAGTTTCAGTAAATTACAGCAAAATAAAGCTGATGCGCACACTTTATTTCCCAGCTTTCTGCAATGGGTTCATCTTTAACAGTCTGTCGACCTAACAAACACTTACAAGTGAAGGTAATTTTCATCACAAAAGTAGCTGTTCAAATGTTATTAGAGATATTAATTACTTTATATTGCCTTCTCCTGGTTTACGAGACATTCTGCAATACCTCTACTATTGAACTGCCTGTAAAAGTATGTATATAATAAAAGAGACTAAAGTATGTATAGAATAAAACACAAAAAATAGCTGTGTTTTGCTTATTTAATGCCAATCTTGCTCGTAAAAAATCCATCGTTGTATTTGACAATGAAAGTACTAAAACATTTTATCTTTACTCATACTAACACGCAGAATTATTCTTGTTTTACAAGTCTGAAAAAAATTAAGGGAAAACGATGGTGAGAAAAGTCTACCCTTTTAGGTGATGTTCTGCCAATATTTAATTGTCACTATTGTGTACATGCTATCTACCAAGAAATCTTATGTTTTTCATACTTGCAGGAATTAGAACAATACTTGTGCCTAATAAACAAATAATTTTAAACCACTTATAAATATTTGTAGTCCTTAGTTCAAGAAAAAATATGCACCCACAGTGATTATTCATTTAGCAGTTCTGCTTCTTCTTGCTTCCAAAGCTAAAGTCTTACATGTGGCTTAGGCTGACTGAAAATCTTCATACAGCTCTACGCTGCATTTTTTCTCCAAAATGTTATGTCATTTTAAAAATCCTGCTACAGTCTCTGTCTCTTCAGGGATAACTAAAAATTCAGCAGCCATGGTTCTGTATCTCAAGGTTCTTTGTGTTATCATCCTATGTAGCACCATCAACATTATGTCCCTTCTTTGACACCAAATCAGACAGGTTAAGCCTGAAGACCTGGCCAACTACCTTACTAGGAAAATAACCACATTAACATAAACCTTTATTTAGTGGTAAGGTAATAAAAAGAAGAAACCCATTTCTGTATAGATAACTGGTACACGGCCTTTTATAGTTCCTTCTTGAGCCTCTAATATTTTCCTTGTCATTCATTCTGTTGTGAAGGATTTCCCACACATGCTTCCTTTTAAATGTCTCAGAAGAGCAACTGCTTATTTTGCAAAAGCACAATAAAAAGGTCTGTCTCTAAAATTTAAAATAAAATGCCGTCATGGCATTAAATCAGAACTCTGTCCATTTTATGAAGTGTACAAGGTAATGTAATTCCCCAAAGATAAATTGCCTTAGGACATATATACCTTTCTTCAGTGCAAGGAAAGATTCACATGAACCCACAAATTGTCTCACAAAAGCAAACTGTAATTTTTGCAGGGATAAATTAACATTCTGTTCAGGATGATCATCTGCATTACAAATGCCAAAACAAGCCCAAAACAAATAAGACAAAAAAGACACTAGTGGTGGAAGCTAAATCCTACAGTCTGTTTTGTTCTGGTCTCTGGCAATAACAGAGAAGAAATATTTCCTTAGCCCACCACCAGAACAAGCTCCAGGATGAAGTAACCAGACTTACCCTGTTGTAGCTGCCAAGCCCTGACTGGTCTGTGCCTGCCTCAAATATTTAACTTCCAGGAGACCAGTTCTCACTGTTCTGCCAGGAATTGATTGCAGCGGTTGTGAGACAATGTAGGATGTTCTCATGAAAGGGCATTTTCTAGAGGAAGAAAGTCCAGGAGGCTGGCCATCCAAGAGGGGATAAAAAATGCCTTATACATCTGTTGCGGTATAACCTACCTCTTCCCAAGGGGGAGATAGCCGTGATGCTTTTGCAGCCCACTTCTTTGCTGTGATAGTACATCAGACGTGATGGTTGATGGCCTTTTTGCAGGACCTTAAGGGTAAGATAATCAGGCATTCCAGCAAAGTTCACACTTGTCCAGTCTGCTGAGTTGTTCAGTGATGGCAAAAGTCTGCCTTTGTTCACCTACTGGGGTTTGGTGGACCTGCAGGCCACCTTAGCAATGCTAATCACAAACCTATTTTGCTTTTTGCATGAAGAGGAAACTTATGAAATGTGCCAGACAACACTAGAAACCAAAGTCCTGAGTGGGTTAAAAAGAGTAGAGGGAACACTGATGGTAATTCTACCCTAATCCCCTCTTAACATCTCTTAAAGAAAACCACAGGCAAAGTGGATCATCTGCTGTAGTCAACAACATCAGATAATTGCAATGGTGTTTTCTGGGATGGGACTCTTCCATTTACATGGTATAGACTAATAAACTACTGTAAATGGTGTCAAATTTCAATATGTAACTAACTGAAAGCACCTCCAATCTTTCCATGCCTCAGCTGTATTCCCTTCAATTATTTATAGCTATTCACATTTGGACTTCTATTTTATTACCATTGGCACAGTTACACAGAATTGGCACTTTACAGTGAGCTTCATGCATAATCATTTAGACTGAATTTGGACACTGAGTCATAGCTAAATTGATCTGAATAGAGCTTTGTTCATTTAAGATGGAGCATGAACAGTTCCAGGAGTGAAGCATGGAGTCCATTTCATTGATTGCTTTGACTATCAGTAACTGTATTAGTGCCATTGCTCAGCAGCATCCAACAGCTCATTCATGTATTCTTGTAAAGAATTTCGGAGCAAACAGCAATTTCAGTAGAGTGTAACTGTCAGGCCATTACCTCTTTTATGGAAAAGCATTTGCAAATGTTTGAGAGAGATTAGATTGAAAATTACCAAAAGATATTTCAATAATTAACTCCTATAAAATAGAGATTTTCTTAAGGAACTGTGTGGAAAAAACGTAACACAAACTATACAAACTGTAGTGTACTGAACATTCCTTAAGTGCCATAGGTTGTCTATTGAATCCCTTTTACTTCTTGCTGAAGAAGGTTAAAGAGGGATCCACTGCAAATCTCACAGCTTCTCCCTAAAGCTCTGGGAGAATGTGTTCTCCTTACTTATGAAGACATACTTATGTATGACTTACTTATGACAGCCTGAAGTTTTATAATGCAATACAGAATGCAATTTTTTCTGACATTGGCTTAATCCAGAGAGGTGCTGGACTCCTGCTATTTCTATCAAACAGCAGCTTCCAGGGATGCTCGCAATCTGATGTTTCATTCCAACAGGTGTGAGTAGTAGTTAGAGCTGTTCGGCACACTTTAAAATTAAGTCCTTTGTCACTGTAAATTATTTGTTTACTTTAATTGTAACATGTATCTGGCCATATCATGAGCTTTTGATGAATAAATGAAAATACAGAGTAAGCACCACAGTAAGTGATACTTGTAAGGAACACATTTAACTGACCTAAGAGTCCAAAGGAAAGGCAATTTCAAAGAGACCGTCTTTGCTGGTGAGTCTGGTGCTTTAATTTTTCTTTAGAACTAAAATTTCTGCATACAAATTTTGGTTTAAAATTTTAAAGCTTTTTTGTTTCTTGAGAAAAAATCTACCAGATTACCCAAAATGAATAAACTCTTAATCTAGATCACGTGTACAGAAACCCAGCATCTTTCTTCCTCTGCTCTCCTGTTCATGCACAATAGCTCTTATCCTCTCAACAGTCAGACAAAATCTATTTATTGCTAATAAAGTTAAGCTAGTTTGCCTTTGTGTTGCAGAGAAGCTGCCTGCCTTAAGGTTTTAAAGTTTAGTAATTTTGTTGAAATAGACAGAAGAATGTGAGACTGACAAGGAGAAGACCTAAAGAATTATAAATTCTTAGAGTGAACATTTAGAAAACTTTTTTCCCTTGCCGTGAAGAATGGCTGTCTTCTCTCAGTTAGATTATAGAGTACTAATGCTTGTGATGCATTAACCTGTTAGGATTGGGAATATGATTTAAGGAGAGGAAAACTTGGTAAGATTTCCTAACAAATCTTGCCTTTTTTTTTTCAATTTCATATCTTTCACTTTACATATGTATCATATGTAATTAAACATTGTAGTATTTCATGTAATTGAGATAGAAATATAAACTAAGTTACATTAAATCAAACAAATTTGCTTCTTGAGTTTGCAGTGCAGTCATACATACAATATAAATAGCTAATTAATGTAAATTAGCACATTTGAAGACAAAGACATTTTAAAAAACTGCTCTTTGGGGCTTTTTCCATAGGTGATGTTATGATTAGTGCTAGGATCTCCTTTTCTGCCATTGGGAATTGGGAATATGAGAGAACTTGAGTGTTGTTACAAATTGCTTTATTCCATCAATAAAGGCATTTAGCTTGTATTTTGCCTTGATTTTTTTTTCTGTGCCAACAGATTTCTCCACTAAATTGTTACTGTTAAGACAATTGAATCTAACAGAACTAACAGAGATAACAACACTAACAGTTTGATAAATAATTTAGAAACCTACCTACATTGCTACAGGGTCCTAATTTGTGGAGTTTAGACCTACAGTTCTCTTAGTCAGGGAGTGTTTTGTTCTGCTTCATTAGAAAATATATGAGACACTGGTTATCACTGTAACTGTGCTATAAACAATGCGCACAAACCCCATGATATGCTATAAAAGCTGTAATATCCTATAGTTTATAGTAGCTATTTACGTGCTCTATGGACTCGGTGGAAGAGAAAAACAAATGCCACACTATGTTAAAGTATCTATTACGAAAAAATTTCTCAGTTCAAAAATGTAACTAAAAACAGCTAATGGTTTTAAACATGCAATTTTTTACAAACTAATGAAGTTAATGCTTGGGAAATCCCATTTTAATGGATGATTTTTCAAATACTTTATTTATTATGCTTGTATAATCTAGAAGCCAAGGCCACCACGCCGAAGCACAACGTGACGCCCTGATATGACAAACTTAAGAGCAGAGTCATTGAAGACACCATCTATAGTTGGAGCACAGAGATCTGCCCATCTAGAGAACAGGTCAGCCTGCTTAAGATCTAAACCTCTTAGCAGGTACCTGATTGTCTTCTTTCCCTTGTCCCCCCCAGAAGGGCCAAGCAGAGCACACACCCAGCTCACACACCTCACTGAGATGTGCATCATTAGTTGTGATGAGCCTGGTCCCCAGCTTTTCACATTTTGCCATACTAAAAATGATAGGATCTGTATCTTCTATTGCTTTCAGGAGCAAAGAGCAAGACAAAGAGAGGTAAAACCCATAGTTCTCAAACTATTTCTGATGTAGTAACAGGGTCTGGTTTTCAGTTTCATCTTCTATGATACTTAGCACCTCTCTACACAGTCTCAGTTATGGTCCCCCTAAGAAAAGAAGACGGCATTCAACAGAACATTGATGCCGAAAGATGGGAACAAAGGCATGACATCTCACTTTGCAGGACCGGGCTCTTCGTGAATATCTCAGAAAGATCATATCTCAGGGGAAAAGGCAATTAAAACCCCATAATTTCTATTTGAATTGCTACTTTCAGGATTTTTAATAGGAAAAGCCCTACTAAACCCCAATATTCTCAGTTCTGCTGAAAGTACACAGACCAAACAACACTAAGTTACTGAGAGAAGAATCTAGCATTTAACTGAAATAGATTCTGCTCTTGTTTACTTCTCCAACAGGAAAGAGCAACCTCACAAACTGCTAAAATTATTTTTGAAAATTTATGCATTTAAAAATTAGTCAGTCCTTCTAATTGATATAATACATCTAGAAGGCAGCTGAATGCCAGACAGGTGTTATTGCCATGAAGTCATCTTCTAGTAAGTGTGACAATTAACATTCTAACTGCATTTGTCTTGTGCTAATGCTGAGTACCAAGAGACAAAATTGAGCACAACCTGTTACAAACCTGAAGAGAAATTTGATATAGGAGTAACAGTTTGTAACCAGCTGACATTTAAGGTTTCTGTTATGGATTATTTTATTTCCTACGAATCTCAGCTATTTTTACTTCACAATAAGTGTTGAAAATGAAATAAAATAGAAGGATGCGTGGTTTCAGCTTCTGTTGTCAACACTACAAATAAACATGAATTCATCCCTAATAAGCACTGCAGGAAGTCAACTATGCAATCTTAATGATCCTAGAGCCTTTTGCTAAAGTATACAGTTCATAATCTCAAGCAGATTCCAGAATAGTATGTCAATTAGGATCTCATGCAGAGCAACAAAATAGGCAACGCCAGCTGGAGGCATTCATTGAACCTCATTGTCAATGCAGCAATAAGACATACCGTGTTCTAGCAAAATGAAAACAATAAAACAAAGATAAGCTGAATTGGGTTAGGAAGTACAACAATCCGAGCTGCCAACTTCGAATGGCTGTGTATTAAAGATCTTTGGATAATCTATGAGTTGACAGATTGGGGGTTGTCTAACTGGATGGCACCGCTGGATGTCACTGGTGCTTCAAAGAAAAGCCACTTCACGTGCATCTGTCAGGCTGCACAGCTTGAAAATGGCAGTAATGGGAGTTAGAAATACTCTCATGCCAACACTTTAGCTTGCTTTTCACTGTTATCATCTCTCCAACTTACTTCAGAAGTTGAAATTGTTTAGTAAGCTGCAATAACACTTAAAGAAATGAAGAAAGAAAATACAATTTTACAGCTAGCAACCATACTGCTGCAATTATCCTAAACCTAACGTGTTTTGTTTTGCATTAAAGTAGGTATACCAGGCCTCCTGGAATATCATCTGTTGTATTTACTCTTTGGTCTACTCAACACAGACTTGAAAATTTCCTTATTGTATGCTAGCATCTTCATGTCTTACCACACCATGAATTTTACTGGCCAGGTAAAATGGGATACACACCACAAATCTAAATACCAAGTTTTTGAAATAAATGTGTTCCAACAGCTAAAGCTGGAAACCACCAAAATTCATGCATGTTCCGTTATCTTGCTTCAGAATTCAGTGATGATACGACTTTACTTTCACCGACACAGGATATAGCTATAATGAAAATGGTATCTTCATGCTCTTCAGATTATTTATTTTAGTCCAGTGGCAAATCTGGAAAGAAGGCAAAAAACAGCCTAGTCATATGTGCATTGCATTGAAGCATCCTTCTCTGCTGACTCAGGCTCTGTGAAGAAACCAAACCCAAAAACTAGCAAAGCAGTGGACACTGGAGACCTGCATGCAGCCTCTACCCATTAGCTCACAGAATGGTTCCCTGGCAGATATTCTCTCCTCCCAGAATATTTTTGTAGATTAATAATCATTAAAAGAAGAGAAACAAAGTGTAGGCATAATGGGTTGTTTTTGACAATGGGTATCAGAGGGATCCCTCAGATATTTTTTTGTTCAACAGATCCATAAAGGAGGGGGAAAGGGGCAGAACACTGAGATGATGAAGACTTGGTGAACATACAACACTTTTCAAGGCAGTAAGATCGAAGCTATTATATCTGTGAAGAATTACAGGAGATCACGATACCCAGTAACTGAAGGTAAAATGGTAAAATAGCAAATGAAATTCAGTTCTAATAATAGAAAGTGATGAACATGGGAAAAACAATTCTACATACAGAAAAACAGAGTCTAAATCAGTCATTACCACTCAAAACCTCCCACATCTTAGCATGAATAAGGTCTCTAAAAAATCAATCCAGTTCTCAGCAGTGGTCAAAAGGGAGCTAAACTTGGGAATACTGTTGCTCATGTTGTAGGTGTGATGACTTCTAAAGGCAATGTCAGTTTCATAACCGGTGATATCTCACATGGGTGGAAAAAACTAAAAAGTGTTCAGACTTTCTTACTCTTTTTCATATCTTAGGAGTGGCAGCAGCCTTCAAGCCTGACTACAAGCTGAGAACAATAATTTTGAGTTCAACTTAACTGTGTCATGTGGTTACACCATGTCGAGCAGATACAGGGTGTTAAGTATGCTAACTTTAATGGGCAGCAGTAAATGAGCTTTCCAAATGCCATGTGTGAACATGCTTTAATGGAGAAACAAGCCTCACACTGTCATATGTCCACAGTTGCCACATACAGCCTTCCCATGGAAGCTATACAGAAAAATCACTTTTTTATCACAAGAATGATAACCCACATGGAAAAATGATCCTACGTCACGTATTTTTTTCTAGAACATCTGCTCCCACTGCTCAAGCAATCCCTCAGCTTTGTTAAGCAGACTGTCCTCACACAAACGCACGCTGCCACTGGAACCAGCTCACGCCAGGGCAGCAAATGCAAAGCGTGGTGACCGTCTCAATAGCCAGCAAACAAAAGTGCCGCTCCTACGAGAACCATCTAAACTCCTGTATCTGCACGGCCAGAGATAGACTTGATGGAAGGTACCAAATGCTCTTATCGCATCTGCCTATGTGGCTGACGCTTAGCAACCATTTTCCAGCAGAACAAACTATACCCTTGATAAAGGGTAAAAACATCTTTTCATCAGTGGGAAAACACATCTTACAAAACAACAGCTTCTTCTCTGATGTTTCAGCATTGGTGACTTGAGGAGATCTGCCCAATGCCTTTTAAAGATAAGCCTCAGAACAAAAGCTTATATACTAAATATCTTGGTCTCAATAGAGTTATTAGTTCTGGGGGCTGTAATAAATTCCCAGCTAGCTTCTAGCAAACACTGCCACTCTCTTGAGAGAATAAATTACTTCTCCTTCTCGTAACAACTAGTGATCTCAGCTCATTTCTGTAAGTACTCCCACCTTGCCCCACAGGTTTCTGACTTTTGTTCTCCTAGCTCATCTAACTGATTTAAACACTGCAGTTGAACTCAAACCACTGCTCTCAGCTTGCATTTAGCCTCTAAGACTGATGTTTCTAATTCAGGAGAACAGAAAAAATCATCATGCTGCTCTGTAAGTCTGTGCTGTGCCCACCTTTTTTTATCCAGCTGCCATTGTGGCCACTCATATTCAAAAGGAAAAAGCAGAATTTGAGAAATTAGAGATGGAGAAGAAAGAGGACTAGGGGTGTGGACCATTTTCCACAAAAGAACAGAATAAACCTGTACTCCTCGTTTCATAGAAGCAGTGACTGATAACATTAGGAGCCTATAACCTTGTGAATGAGGAGGAGAAAATTAAGAGAGTGATCATTCACTGTATCTTGCAATATAACCAGTGATACCATCGGGCACTGGATTTCAAAGAAATAGATAATTAGGGAACTTTTCACTGAATGTTGAGGAAGCCAAAAGTATAAACAAACATTTAGACTTTTGGTGGTTATGGGAAACAATGGTTAAGATGCAACCTCTGGCTCACAGTGCCTTAAAACAGCTGCTTGTGGAAAGATGTGTGGGGAGGATCCGTGTTTGCTGCCCGCTCTGTTTCTGGCTCTCTTGCCCTAACTTCCCTTCTCAAATCAGTGGAGCTAAACCAGGATCTGTGTTCTTGCCACTCTGCAATCTGAAACAGATTTTTAAGCAGATCTATACTACCATCTCGCTATTTCCAGAAACGGGAAAGAATGTGCCGTATAACAAACGCGAGCATCCTCTCCCCAGGAATCGTTCACACTCCTCCGGGTGTCCATCTTTCACCTAAGGCAAACTCAGCACGCACAGACAGAGGGATATTATTGAGACTACAGCGACATTAGCTTCTGCTTCCTAATTTAGGAAATAGTCACTTCAATTTCTGTAAGCTCCACATTTCTTTTGGATTTATCAATTTTCTACTCCCCCAACAAGGGAACATCTATTTCTCATTGCAGCCACGGCAAGGTCACTTGCTGTAGATCGGGAAGGGAAAACCGGCTGCAATGACTGGATGTAAGCACAAGCACCCATCCTCCTCACTTGAGAAGCTGAGCTGTTGCCATCAATTACGTGTATTTAGCTTTTCTCTGGCAAGCGTAAATGCTCGCATACAGTAATTATAGCTGCTCCTATGTCCTAAGCAGGAAGAAGATGAAGAAAAATAAATGATAATAATTTGTTTTTATTGCTTTTCACTTAAGTTTTATGTTTTTAATTACAATAATGTTACAATTAATAATCTAAAAGATTTTTTTTAAATAGTTTTCTCTACTGTTTTGTAAACTTGGGCCACAAAACACTGTAGCTTTGTAAAAGCTCCTCCAAATCTACTGCATTGCTTGTGGGCTCAGAATAAATAACATGAGATTCAGGATTAAGAATACTAATTGATTCAATACACCATAGTTAATTTATATGCATTATGTCTAATAATTTTACCATAAAAATTAAGACAAATACATAAAAATATATTATTTTATACCGTAACACATTTAGTAGTCAAGGCACAGATGAGACTTAGTAAGAGATATTTCTCTGTAATGTTTCTTTGTTCACAGACTAAAAATTTCAGCATTTTTATACTCCTTATATGTTTTATATTCTTTTGCAGTCATGGATGTTACATCTTTAGTAACAGTAAACTAATTATCAGGAATTTAACACAGTATGTAATGGTATTTTTTTTGTTAAAAATACTAAAGAAGTTAAGGTATTTATATATGTTATGAAAGCAGCAGTTATTATTTTTAAAATGAAATATTTTACAAAATGGTAACTCAAACCTGCACATATATTATTGCAACTAGTTTCGTGATATATCAGTGAGGATTAGTTGTATTTTTTTTAGCAGGAAATCATGCCTCGCAGCTCTGTTGGAGTTCTTTGAGGAAGCCAACAAGAAAGTCAACTCATTGCTCATTAACAGTGAAAAAAAAAAAAAAATTAGTAAGTGTTACTAGGAAAGAAACACAAAATACAGCAGAAAATGTCACAATGCCATTCCATGGATGTCTGATGTACCCATCTTAGGCACTGCAAACAGTTCTGGTCTTTTCATTCTCCTCCTCCCCAAAATGCTGTAGGTGGAAGGTACTGGTGACAGACACTGTGTCAACACCAGCGGCAGAGGAACCAGCGCAGAGGACCTGACGCCCACAGGACGTGCACTCAGGTGTTTCACTTCTGCCCAGCCCCAGTGTGGTGCCAGGACCGAACCCCCATGGCTGGCAGTGTCCCCCGGGGACTCCGCTGTCTGTGGGGCAAGACCCAGCTTAGCACAGCCCAGCTCTGCAACCTCTGCTCGGGTTTATTCATGAGAAGTGTTGGGAAAGTGTCAAACACTATGTGACCTAAAATTGTGTGAGATAAGGGAAGGAAAAGCACAGACAGCAGTGCAATTTTTGAGAGGGTAAAACACAGCAGCTCAGTGGTTCAAGAGAAAAAGTAAAGGTTTGAAACCATTAGATCTTAAAGGTTTAAAACCCCAAGGTTTAAAACCTCAGGGAAAAGAAGAGGAACCAGGAGATGGCAAGTCAGCAGCATTGAAGATAATGCATGGCACACTGCAGGCTCATTATTTCACCACATGGCTGGTGCTCGCAGGACACACAGAACATCTTTTTGAGAGTGGTATTGGTAGCTTTTTAGTACTATCTGTTATACATATTAAGCAATAAATTATGCTTCGTACTTCTAAGCTGCATATATTCTGCTTACAGAGTCGCTTGAGAAACAGGTTGCTCATTCAATCTGTCCCAGAGAGGCTTCATTTAAAATAAAGATGCACGTGGAGCACAAGTTCCACTTCCGTTTCATCAGAAGAAATTCTGTTTGTGTGCTCCCTGCAGCTTTACAGCGCAAGAGGAAACCTTGGCGATCGGCATCAAAAACTCATTCCATGGTAGAAAGACGTGTACTGTGGATCTCACCACTAATTAAGTAAAGATGTCAAAATTTCTTTAATGAATTCAAAAGTACATAACCATGCAATACAGAAATTTCTAAAATATGATTAAGCCCAAAGATGGCAGCTGTGATTTGGAAATTCCCAAATTACAAATTGCTGGGGAAAGACAGAATATTGTTGGAAAATATTATGCAATATTTTCTCTCTTTTTGTGCTCTTTCCTCACTATACGCTACTTGAAACTCCTGGAGATAAAATGCTAGGCCAGATGGGCTTTTAAAATCTTACGTACTTTCTGTTTGCACTTAAAATTTTGCTTTTCTGTATTCTCACTATTCATGAACCAGTAAATCTTACAGGCATGTCCATTTACATACAAAGGAAATAAGCAGTAGTTTTTTGTTACCATCTCCTTTCATCTTCCTGTGACAAAATATGAGCCTTTTTGGAGGTGGCTTCTTTGATTTCACTTTGCTTGTCATGTCGCACTGCCACCTTTGCCAAACAAATGACTTTACTCAAGTACTGCATTAAAGTTAGGTACTCTTTTTATATAGCTATAAAAAACCCTGTTTATACACAGTAAAACATTCAAACATCAATGTCAGGTAAAGTCAGGACAACCAGGCATCTTGGTTTAGCCACAATCACACTTCCTTCTAAGACATGTATAATGTTTTGTCTGTTGGAGGAAAAAAAAAAAAAAAGAATGCTGTTGACTCAGGTAATTTCAAAGCCAGTAAGTCAATGAAATGAAACTTTTTTCTACCAGGACACTGAAAATAATTTCCTCAGCTAAGAGCCCACTCCTGAATTTCCAATCTATTGTTTCATCTGCTGTCAGTCATTTAACCACTCAGATTTTTATAAGGAGAAAAAAATACGTTTTTCAGTCTCCTGATTATCAAAGAATGACAAACTTATTTCAGCTTTGAACAAAGGCCAGAGGCCAAAACATTAGTGTTAAGATGGAATCATTAAGAAGATAACTAATCTAAGGAAACATTGGGGGCTGACAAGGTGGGAATGCCTGCACTGCCCTAACAGGAGAGCTCCCACATGGTGCAGTGTCAGGTACACCTTGTAGCTCATCTCTTTTGGAAATTTGGGTTCTTAAAGGTAGGTTTAAAATTAATCCATGGTCTTTTAACTAAACATTAAGCACTTAAACATTTCATACATCAACACATCCATTTGGAGTTGACTGGGACCAGTTTGTCAGCATTTTTGAAAGATTGATCACATTTATTTAATTTACAGTGTTCAGAGTTAACTTCGGAGGCCCAGGAAAATTTCTTGCATCTTTCAGTTGCAAATGATAGAAAGACAATTTCAGGTACACTGTCTAAAGGTGACAGAACAAAATAATTCACATTTATCTCAGAGACATCCATCATTCCAGGGCTTCCACATACATTTAACACTACCAATTTTCTGATTACTAGTCTCATATTTTACTGTCTGGTTTTGCCAATGTTGATAGATTTGTGTGTAATACAGAAAAGTGATCTTTAACATCATTTTAAAGTAGGGATGATTAGGAGTAATTTAAGTTCTGTAACCTTTTTTTAATTCCCCAAGGTTTTAGTATGTCCGCACCCCTTTCAGCTACCTGGGTACACTGCTCTGCCTGTTTGGGATGTGCAGTGTAGACATGCCCTAAATACCTAATGTCTGAGCAACAAGTAATATTCACAGAAAACAGGTGGGTTGGAGGAGGTTCCAAATGCCTGAAGCTTTTTCAGCCTCATCCTGCTCTTGCATGGAGTATCTGGCAGGTGCACTCTAATGTTCTCATTTGTTCTGAATTAAATTTCTCTTTGCTACTGCCCTACCCATTTCTTTCTCATATTCTGCTTGTGACTCTGCACACATGTAGTGTCTGTTGTATTGATGAGTCTGCTTCAGTACAGCCACCTGCATTTGGCCTGTTGCAATATTTACCAACGTGTGGTGCAGGGAGATTTTCTAAGCAGCACTTTCAACGACAGATTTATCTACATTACCTTGCTCTATACTAGGGCTTGCTACCAAAATCCTCTTAAAGGTCTTTAATTTTTTTTTTTTTACCTATGATTTAAAATATAACAAAGGGGTTTTCTTTGTTTTAATAGTATGGCCTCTGAGTTTAACTGGTGTCGTTAAAAAAATTCTGCAAACCACTCTGATTTGTGTAACATAAAATAATTCAACCTCTCATTCTTTTATTGCTACATCTCAAGATAATTTTGTAGCTCTAGGAACTTCTTTAAAACATTCTGTGAACACTTCATTAAAAAGGAAGATACAAAAGGAAGGCAAAGTCTCTAAACTGGTGTTTGTGTGCATACATATGTATACACACACACTTCGGTATCATAAATATAAAATTTAAAGAGTGCTTCACCTGTTCTCTGATTCTGATTCATTAGTCATTATTTCAAGCCTGATCGGTATATTAGTTTGCTTCATTATTGTAAATGAATATTTCTATAAATGTTTAATTAGTCATAAATGTTACCACAAAAAAGCCTTTCTGACCACTGCAATTTAGGGTTGTTAGAACTAGCATCAAAAATGAAATGTTTTAAAGATAAGTGCATGCAAGTATAAAAGTTAATGTTCAACTTTTTTTCCAATTTTTTTTAACTGAAACGCAGAATAAGTTCCATCTAAAAGCTGCAATTTACCCAATGTCTTCCCTTACAACCTCTTCCAGTCCTCCCAGTTCAGGTATTTCTTTCTCTGATTCAAGAAAAAACTAAAGTTGGATCATCTCCTGTTCACATTCCTAATCTCTTACTCTAAGTAAATGCTAGTAACAAGTAGCTCAAAGGTAAAAAACAATTCCATTTCTTTCTCAACAGCTTTTTTCAGGCTTCACCTGCTTGTACCCAAACATGAAGGTTGCCGCTGCAGCCGCCACGCAGCACATGGCTGCTGCGCTTGGCTACACCAACAGTCCTGATAACCCCAGAAATCTTACTGAAGGAGCATGCCCGGTTCATTGCCAAGGGCTCGGGTGAAGAACAGGTTCTGCATCCCATAGAAAAACAATCACAAGAGTTAACTCTGTATAGCTCTGGAACTGTCTTTCATGAAGAAAGCTGTGCAGCAAAATCTGAAGAAACTGGTTAGCCTCACTAAACAAACAGTTCAATCAAAAGGGGATATCTTTGCGTTTCATGATTGAACGGTGATGGTGTTTGAACAAGCTAGGCAACAGGAAAGGACACCATTGTATGCACGTTGGACAGAAATCTTCAGAACGCTGAGGTGAGCAAAGTGAAATGGAAAAAAAAAAAAGCCAGTGCTGTGTCATTTCAGGCCTTGGTAGGTAGCCTAACTTGCTCAGTACTGAAGGAATAGAACAAGAGCAACTTTAAGACTGTCCTAGACTTAAAGCCTCGCAGGGAATCTGCAGCCCACAGGATTTTAATTCTTCTCCAGCTGAGAGGCGGGAGGGCACTTTCTGGTCCCGTTTGTGCTGAACCCCAGAACTGCGATGAAGAAAAATGCTGCAGAGAGGGTTCAACCAGAAGGGGGTTTTGCTTGTTTGTCACTAAACGTGTTTGATGAGCTTTCAGAGCCATAAGATACCAGGTAGGTTCACACAAGCCTCTTCAATGATACATGCCTAATGTCACCAGAGTCAGGTGAACCTCAACAGAAAAGCCTTAACAAAGAGTATCCCATGAGATGGTTTACTGACATTTACTCAGATTAAAACTGACCAACACTCTAGGTGATGCCACAGTCTTGAGGATATTCTGTTGATCTGAGATAACCATAGCACTTTTCACCACGTGCCCTCCTATCAACCTTACACAAGGAGAGCACCAAGCAAAAGCCAGACGTGTCCCTGCTTCTGCTTTAGCATGGATGACTTCATGAGGCCTGAGAGCTAGGAAGGTGAGACACAAAGGCAAGAAGAGATGTTGGTTTTATACTGATATAACTCTAAGGACTTCCACAGACTTCTGGTCTGGACAAAGAAAAGTAGGATAGAAAGGTTACTTATGACTTCTCTTACCTGAAATCTTTAAAGATGCGGTATCCCTAACAAATTCCCCTATAGGCTCCCATGCGCCTACAGAGATGCAGAGATAGAGGGGCAATGAAAGCACTTAAAGTCTCAGTCACCAAACTTGCCATGCTGCCCTAAACTGCACTAAAAACAATCATCTGTGAGAGCACATTCAAACCGTGGGTCCTCCACGTGTGTTCAGCAAAGCCAAGAAGAGCCTCAGGACAATGATACTATGTCTAAGAGACGAGGCAGAAGGAAAAAGCTGGTTTGATGCCTGGGCATGCTGCCTTTTCATCTCTCTGATTTAATGTATAGTGGTAGGAAAAAAATCAAAGAGCAGCAAAATTTCCACTCGCGGGCACATGATAAAAGGCAATGAAATGAGCACAAGCACTTGATGAGGATAGGGATGGTTGCTAGAAATCAGATTTCACAGATAACTCTTCAGTAAAGTATTTGATTCAGGGGTTAATTTTAGAAATGCCAACCAGCTTTGCCTAGCATGAAATTTATAGCCATCAAGGGAAAAGGATTCTGGAACAACATTGCAAAGAAGCAGAAGAAGCCAACAACTACTCTTAAAACCGGAGATCTTTATGAAAGAAGTTAAAGAACACAATGCTTTCTGACAGCAGAAGGACTCTCCTTATTCTACAAACCTCTATTTTAAAATAAATCTATTACTAATAAAGCATCAGAAAATACCATGTTAAAAAAAATTAATTCAAAAGTAAACAAGTAACAATTTGTATACGGCAGCATTTTATGTTTCTGGGCTCTGATTACCTTAAGCCTTTACACATGCACCCGCTGTTTTCCAGATCACTGCATCAAACTCCATCCTTACCTGCTATTCAAGTAATTACATGGAGGTATTCGACTTTAGATTAAGATCAGCTTGTCATGCATCAAAGGTTTGAGAGGCTTAAGGAAATGATTCATGTCATAATGAAATGTAATGCCATCCTTCTTCAAACAGGCATAAAGATTAACCATGAGAATCTCACTGAGCCTTTCCTGCAGTAAAACTGGCAGATGGGGAACAGAGGACACGGAAAATTCTGCAAGGTTCACCTCTCAGTCTTTTCATAGAGAATCTTGGTGAGGGGGGATCAGCCCAGGAAGCAGAAATGGTCTTCCACATTTCAGCGCTATGCATCAGTGTGATTTCTGCTGTGAGTCCATGCCGTGCCTGGTCTCCTGCCTCTCCATTCTGGCTGCACAGCCCACATGCAGCCACGAGACACACTTTTGGCATTTGTTAATAAGGTGCAGGCAAAAATAAATATTATCTTGGAAAATCTTCACAGACGATTTAGCATAATTGAGATTACCGCTTGATAAAAATAATAGTGTGGTATAAACATCCTTCTTTCAGCTGAATATTTTGGTTTTCTTTCTCAATATACTGGTGCAATTTAAACTACACGGACACAGCCAATCTGTTGGAGCATCTTCTAAGGAACTAATTTATCTTAATTACAGCGAGCGGGACAACCTAACATAATGGCAGAAAATTTATCTAGGTGACATATTAGGCCACTGCAAAGTAGTTAAGTGATGGTTCATGAGCAGGACTTGTTAATTAAGTGATCTAGAGCTATTCTTCTTCCAGAAAGTACCTTTAAGAGCTGACAAAATAATACTCATAGTTAACCATTTCTTAGATAAAACAACAAAACAAATTTTTCAGGCCAAACCAAGTGTTTTTTTTTTCCTTGACTCTTAGACAAAACATTTTAATTTAATTTCAACATCTTAACTTTTTTTTTTAAATTAAAACCAGCTAAATTTATAATCTAAAATTCATTCCAAAATTAAGTGGCAGAGATCTCTCAATGAAGTATCGCGCATAAATCCCATCCTTCACCATTTTTCAGGAGAGAAGGAAGAGAATTGCTGGCTGAATACAAAATCAGCCCAAGTTTTATTAACTATACATCAAAAGAAATTAACAGAGCACAAATTATGATTCTCATGGTATAAAGCTTTGAAGATGTTCAGCATTTCATTCTCAGCCTCATCATAAGTAACATATAAATCAGCAGACTATATCATTTTTAAGTAGACTAATCAACATGGTATAGATGTTGCATAAAGTAAGAATATTTTCTACAGAAATTAGCAGAGAAAACCTTAAAACTACTCTTAAAGTTCTAAGCTGAATTTTCACCAAACTATCGAAGTGTTAATAATTTTAGAATTAACCAATTATCATCTAATTTGAACCATCTCTGAACTGTCAAAGAAAACCCATTCACACGTCTCTTTTTTAGGCTTTTTTTACTAATTATAAATATATGTGAACCAACAAGAAAATCTGATTGGAATACAGGGGAGGGTCTTAGATGAATCAGCTTGCTGCACATTTTCCTATAGAATTTGCCTATAAGATATTTACTTTTAGAAATCACAGCGACTCTACACCACAGCACTCTCAACTCTTGAGAATTTCTAGTTACGTTTTTGAGGGAATACAGATCAAACAAACACAATTTGAAGGTGAATTGTGGTTTTGTTCACTCAGAAGTCATACAGAAGCATGTTATAGGGTTTGATAACGAAGAGGATGCTAATCCCATCACCTTGCAGATCCTCTGGCCATTCTGGACACCGGTGGCACTCCCGGAGTCCTTGGCTCCTGCAGTGGAGAACACCAGTGGGCACAGCTGTCTGCCAGCTGTGACTCCACGGGACGCCCAGTTTGGCTGGCAACAAGCAAAACTGGCCTGTGGCTACTGGATGAAAATGAAGTGGCTCAGTAGAATGTCTTTCAAATCAAACTATTAACTATTCCTTTACAAGAGGACAGAAATCGAGTCAAATCAGCACAGATGTCTACACCCTGAAATTCAACCTTTACTTGCAAGCTTTCAGTTCATCCTAGAAACCCTTTGTCTGTCTACTGCCCCAAAGACATCGCCTCTTTCCCTCTTATTTTACTTATTAGTTATTTATAAGTTTTGTAAATTAGTAAATAAGCCATTTACTTATTCCTTGTTCTTTTGGCTTCCATGAACAACTGCACCTTAGCCTGTGGTTTATATACTCCATCAGGTACATTCCAGCACAGACATGACTGCAGAAATCTCTCTGAATAATCAGGTATAGTGAGTGGGTTACGTGCAGACATTGCCAGCTGAGCTCCACACAGCCAGAAATACTAACAAAGATATACAGAATATTCACAAAAAGACTTCTGACATCTTCCAGTGCTGGAGAAAGTCATTAAAATTAAGGACACTGTTAATATCTGTGCTACAGGGAAGGCTTAAGATTGCCAACCAGGGCTCAAAAGCTGATGTTCTGGGTTCAATAAAAATATAAATGAGTTACCCAAGAATTTTACTCCAAATAAATAAGGTGAACAAACACGTGAAGAAGGAAGTATTGTTATTCCCACATTAAACGTGATGAACTCAGGTAAAACAAGGCGTTCGGCCTTTTTGATCTGTCCTTCATTGCAAGCGATAGCAGAGCTAATATCCTGTATTTCCTCCAAACGACAAAGCCTCGCCCAAGCAGAAGCCATCACACTGAACACCCACGTGGTACCGACAGCAAATGACTCGATTCACATCATCATGGGTCTGGTTCCACAGCTGATAACCTCTTGCAGCCTTTCCTGTTCCAGTCTCATTTTGCCAGTAGTTTGAGCACCACTGCTGTTAATTACTCAAGGTACCTGTTCCATCAAAAGTTTTGGCTGAAATTTCCTTTGAAGTAAGTGAAAGGTTTTGGATGTGCACAAAAATCAGGCTAAGGATAAAAGGGAACTACAAATGGGAACAACCACATTTAATTTTTCCTTTCACCCCTGAAAAAACAATTTCTAGTGTTTTTTCTTTCTCATCTTTCACAGTTTGACAGAATTTAATAAATGAATAATTAGGGCAACATAATAGCATTTACATAGGCCTCAGCTGTACGTATTTCTTTGAGGCTAAGAGAATAGAAAAGGCAAGTATAGAAAAGAACAGCACACATTTACTTCTCTTTTTCTTTTTCTCTAGACTCTACTATAAATAGCTGGAAGTATAAGGAAGTCTATAATTCATGGTAAGATGCACACCAGACCTAGGAAAACAAAATCACCTGTGAAGCCTCTGCAGTCACAGCAAAGATACAATAAAAGAGAAAAACTCTCAAAAGAGTCACCTTGAAAAGTACTCAGGCACAGCATTCGTCTTCACCGTGGGGAGCAAAGAGGATGCATATCACAGCATCTAACACATACAGCGATAGTTAAGAGAATGGAGTTTCTCTGCAAAAGCACATATTTCTGTTTTAAAATTCTTTTATCCCTGTACTTTCCCTGTTTGAGAAAGTTTTGACACCACTGTCTAAATTCCCACCAGGCTGAAAACGAGAACATATTATAAGTGCAGAGACGAGTGTCATGAAAACACTTCTATGAGCATCTGAACAGATAAACCAGCTCAAAAAAGAGATTAACCAAATTCCTGGTGGACGGGTTAATCAGCGGTTATGTTAAACACTCACCAGCTGGCTCTGGATCAGGGATTCGCCGGGCAGCTGAAAGCTGGTGAGGCAGAGCAGAAGTGTTTGTTAGCGACCGCTCAAAGCAGAATGCTGGACTAGGTCTGGTCCAGTATGGCCTTCCTTATGGCTTTCCTTATGGCCTTGCATTATGTCACCCAACAACATCATTCCTTTGTACTCTGGATCATCCCCTTGTACTCAGCACTGGTGAGGCTGCACCCGGAATCCTGTGCTCAGCCTTGGGCCCCTCACTACAGGAAAGTATTGAGGTGCTGCAGAGAGTTCAGAGGAGGGCGACAGGGCTGGTGAAGTGTCTGGAGCACAAGTCTGATGAGGAGTGGTTGAGGGAGCTGGGGCTGTTTAGCCTGGAGAAAATGAGGCTGAGGGGAGACCTTATCGCTGTCTACAACTACCTGAAAGGAGGTTGTAGCATGGAAGGGGTTGGCCTCTTCTCCCAAGTAGCAATGGACTCAAGTTGCACCAGGGAAGGTTTGGATTGGATAAAAAGAAAATTTCTTCAAGGAAGGGGTTGTCAGGCATTGGAACAGGCTGCCCAGGGAAGTGGTGGAGTCACCATCCCTGGAGGTGTTTAAAAGACGTATAGATGAGGCACTTAGGGACATGGTTTAGTGCTAGATTTAGGTTATGGTTGGACTCGATGATCTTGACGACCTCTTACAGCCAAAATGATTCTATGGTTCTATGATTCTTTCATCCAAATTATCACGTGCAACAGGCCAGTCCAGGGCCTCTCATAAATGCTCTGTAGGAAGCGTGACAGCAAAGTAACCCAATGTTATCAGTTCTCTGAATACTACTAAATGCTTACGTGGACCCAGCCCTTGGAAAAGGTTCTTTACCAGCCTCTGGAAAATTATGGTTCTCTTTTTTCTCAAAAAAAGCCCATTAAGAAAAATCTCTGTGATCTGGATGGTTACCAGGCCACCAATGGACTTTTGGTTACTGTATACCAGGCACATATTTCTAACACAAGTAACCGGTAAAGAGGGTTTATATTTTATGCCAGATGGTACTTAACTGTCTGTCATCTCGTTCTTTAACCTGTTAGCTCATTACTGATTGCATTTCAGGTGAAAATTAATATAGTCTGTTTTATTTTTAAATATGTCCCAAATGGAGATTCAGAGGAGCAGATGTTGCGGGGAGGTGGAAGGAGAAGGGTGTTTCTATCTTCTTAGTATGCAATGCTAAATATAGCTTCATTATAGCTCCTCTAGTATACGTAGGTATTATACTTCCATGCACAAGTGTGTGTGCATCTGTGCCAATTTGGTTTATTTCATCTGACTCCATGTCTGAACATGTCCATTTATTTTATAGAACATACAACGTCTAAAAGGTTTTTTCATTACTTTTTCTATAAGATTATAGCAAACAGAGCATTTAAAAAACAAACAAACAAACAAAAATCCCCAAAACGCAAACCCCCAAATGATGAAGATGAACCTGCATCATATTCTACTAATAAGTCACAGAAGGTACAAATCCTCTTAAGAAACTATCACCAATGCCAAGGATAGTAATGTCCTGATTTTGGGCTGTAGTCTTGGCTTGTGGCACAACCCAGAAAGTCCTGAGGGCTCTGGCTGCATCCCAGCACCCTGCGATCCCCTGCATATGGACATCTATACTGCCCAGAGCCTTCCCAGCACCACACACGGCAGCTTGTTCGGCTGCCAGCCACACCACTGGCACACTCCCCACCTTAAAATCCGAGAACTCCCACCCAGGTAAAGACCACAGTGCTTCTGACACGGAAGTCCTGCCCCTGACAGTGCCCCACAGAATCTAGTTGGGATGCTGTAACCCCGCTGCTTCCCCAGGACAAGCTCTTCTTCCAGAACTTTGGGACTTGGGGACTTCCCACATCGGAGGTAGGGCCTTTCTGCCTAATACCCTTTGGTGGATTGATCCTCTGCAAATTTGTTTCATCGCTTTCTCAGCCCATCTAAGAACCTCTTGCACCTATAGACCCTGTAGCAGTAACACAAACAGTTTAATCTTTCCTTAAATGGAAAGTACATTCTTTTGTTTATTCCGAACCTTTTCTGACTACAGAACAAGGGAGGTTTGAATGAAATCATTACAAGAAACAGCGACAGAGGACATGTGAGCCTCCATAGAAAAGCTTTATTTATGTGGATTTCCTCATAAATTAACTTGTCTCTATTTTGAAGCTGTGTTATGAGTTGCAGTCACTTGTACCACTGCCACTGGGTTGAAGACACGTCCATTTTAGAAGCCTGCTCTGAAGTGCTGCAGTCCTGCCTTCAGTGACAAGGATACACAACACTATCCTTTCAGCACCTTCCCATCAGGATGAGAACCTGTTCTCTTCTCCCCTATTTAGTGAATTAATCAATAAACTACGATTTCGTATAGTACATGTGAAACCCTTGGGCAGCCAAAAATAGACTGAACGATACATTTCTCTTTCTGGATTTCTCCATGCTCCTTCCACTAAAATCATTCACGAAGAGAAAATACACAAGAGAGTATCATATATCATTGGTGTCAAATTATTAATTAGCTAAGACTAACTTTTCTGATGGGAAAGCTACCTGTAGGTTTCAGAACAGCTCTGCAGGCTATGAGGACAGGAGGAGAGGAGGGAATAACACTCTCGCACAGTGTGTTGAAGCTGCCAAATATGAGGATGAAGTGCTCAGGCTCAAGGGTTGAAATTTCCCAGCGAAAGTGGGGATGAAGTGCCCTGGACTCAGCCCTGATGCTTGGGGCGCTTTGGGGGCTGAGGTCAGTTATCACTACATGACCCCTGGAACGGGAGCCGAGAGAGAAGGCTAGCCCTAGGACTAGGACTTGAGAGAGCAGGAGGAGGGAAGAAGGAGAAACTCAGCAGGAACCGACATAGCAATTTTTCTTGGTGACTTAGCTCTGCTGGAGCATATTTCCATGCCTGCGGCTCCCTGTCCCAGCAGGTTAAATTGAATCTACCCATGCAAACCCTGCTGGAAGGCACTGTGTGCTTTGCTAGAACGAGTGGTGTAAAACGGGCAAAAAACCCCACCTACCACCACCACTGGAATTCACACACTTGCTTGCACAATCACCTTGTTCCAAGGCGCTCTGGCAATATTTAGCAGGTATTTACCCACAAATTTAGCCACAAAGATAAGTAGTAACTAGCAGAATGCATGCCTCCTTTCCTTCTTCAGATACTGTTCAACTGGATGCCTCAGCTCAGGTATGGGAACAGCAAGGAAAGAAAGGAAAAATCAGGTCTGGAGCTCTAAAAGTAAACAGTAGAGCATTCCTACTTCCATTGCTGTGTGTGTTTCTGTTAAAAGGCAAAGCATTTGAACCCAATCAGCAAAAGTATTATTTTCTTCTGGAACAGTAGTAGAACTATATGACTATTTTCCAGTAGTTTTCACTGCTTCAAGCTGAGTATAAAACCAATAATGAAGAAATACATAAACAACTCTATAAATGCAGCTATGATTAATACAATGCTACATTATCATCACAAATGTAGGGACAGGAATTCTTGAGCTCTTATGTTGTGAAAAAAATATTCAGGAACCTGAAACACAAATTTGGAACAATTTGTATGTGCACACAATTCCATGGCACTGCCAACAAATACAGAAGTGGCAGAAAGATAGAAACTTAAATACATTTGTTAAAAATATAATAATGACTCACAAGTTCAGGTCATTTGTCCTTCTCCCATTTTTGCCATGAAGTGGTTCAAGAGGGAAAAACAGATGTAAAAAGCCAGATAGGTATTTCTTTGGGTCTTGCCTAGTCAAATGACAATATGTGATTCTGCTAACCAAATATCTGATTGACAGCATCAAATCTCAATCAATGCTATCAGTAAATTCATGAGTAAATTCACTCCTTATTTGTGATCTTGGAAGCACAGAATCATTTTTGTTGAGGAAAAGCCTATCTTAAATTACTATGAAAAGTTGGCAAAGCTGAGGCTAAATGGGTCTCACTATATTCACATATTGCACGACAAAAAGGCTTCTTGTAAAAGCTTCAAATCCTAGGTCAACCTAAATAATCCTCCCATCACTCCAAACAGATAACTCCTTGATTAGATGTGAGGGAGTCTGGAGAAGCTCTTCTCTCTCCTCACAAGGATTCCCCTTCTCCATCCCAAACTCTCTTCCTCCTGCAACCCACTAAAAGACACTGCAGAAATTACATCAGTGGAAGTTTCTACTGGTTTAATTCCCATTAAACTACATGTGCATGTAGTAGAAAGGACTCAATTTAAGTTCCTCTAAGAAACGGCTTTTGTAAAAAAGTAAAACCAAGAAGAAACCCTTCTGATACCTCTGTCCCATTTGGCAGGAGAAAGCTGTCGGCCAGTTCCCAGCTCACAGCCCTTGGCTGTTTCCCGGCTGAGATGTCTCCCCAGGCCCGTCTCTGAAGTTTTCCCATCAAAGAGTGCGAGGGAACAGCATGCTCTGCCCCAGGAGGAGGACAAAGACCGGCCAAATCTGTGACTGCTCTGCTGTCATTCCCTGCAGCTATGAAATCCTACTCATCCCCCACTAAGAACATTTTCAAAGGGGCCCAGTCTTCCAGACCTAGAAAATTAAATAAAAAGCATGTTTAGGAAGAGTCTGGTTCCAGTCCTACCACAAAAGGCTACAGACTGTGGTCCCTAAAAACAGCTGAACCTGAGAGCGTTAGCTGGAATTTGGCACAGGCTGGATACAAGTTACTGAAATTGGTAAAGCACTTGGAGGTGATGGTCTCTAACAGGTAAACTCATTATTTTGCTGGTCTAACGAGTTAATGTATTGCATTTATTCAGAGGTCAGCGTTTTCCTATATGGAAATATGACCTATGCTTTCCCAAAGTGTCTGCTCAGATATGAAAGTGATCATCATTACCGTAGCCAGATATGTACACTTATTAATACAACTCTTCATTTCCATTGGTTAATCCAGTCAAATTTTGTATTTAATTTCTAACACCATTTTCTGGTAAGTAACGACCAGTAGAAACCTTGTGACACAAAAACGTCAATTTGCTGGCATTCGTCTGATGTCAAGGGCAGCAGTGAGATTTTTGGAGTCTGCTGGGCTTCTCCACATAGAAACAAAAAGCCCGAGGATAATTTCATCCCCTAACAGGGTGCAATGGGAACAGCCTTGTATCTAATGGATCAGATCATTGTTCCCATCCCCTTTGAAGAAGGATTCAGGATGGGAGATCAGTTGCTGGGCTGAAGAGGGACAAACACTGTGGTCAGGTTGGATTCCAGCACCCTGAGGAAAATCCTGTGTTTGAACTCCCCATCCTGAAAAGTCTGCAGATTTCTGTGCCACTATCCTGTTTCCCTGAAAATAAGACCTACTCCAAAAATAAGCCCTAGCATGATTTTTCAGGATTTTTGAAGATGCTCGAAATACAAGCCCTACTCCAAAAAAAAGCCTTAGTTACAGTTCATAAAAAAAAAAGTCCATTTAAATAGTGTCCAGGCAGCTACACATGTAAAAAAAAGGCATCTCTTGGAACAAAAATTAATATAAGACCCTGTCTTATTTTGGGGGAAACAGGGTATCTTTTACGTAGTCTATCTTCTTCAAAGACTGAACCTTGAGGAACAGATTTTGCTATCTACGACTATTTTATTTTCTGCCACACTGTTCCACCAGTTAACTTGCCCCTGCATTGGTGCTGTAGGAGACAGAAGGAATGTCTGTACTGGATCCATGCTTTAAGACACTAAACCATTTTTAAAATAAGGAATGAGAAGTAGTTCAAAAAGCTTGGCTGAAAAACTCTAAATAGTTTCACCGACCTACATTCATCAATGAATTTATAGCTTCCAGCTCAAAAGGCAGGCAAATAATTATTTTTGTAAAGTAATCTTCAGTGTGTCAGCCCTTTTTTTAGTAAAAATGCTACCAGTAGAAATCCTAAGACACTGGCTTCTCTTACCAGTTTCTCCTAAGAGATTAAAGATCTTCTTTCCATCATACTGAAATATTACTATACTGTGAATAATGTCTTCAGCAAATGGGATGAAGGAGTTTCAGTTCTCTTCCTGCTCAGCTAAGTCAAATGAATTTTTGGTGCTATCAGTGAGTGATATTTAACAGAACTCACCTCCATCATTCCTGCAGTGTTATTTACAGGGAAATGATAACAGAAGGAAAACGTGGCTATTCTCAGTTACTGCTGAAAAACTAGAGCTCAGGGAACAGATTTGTTGAGTAAGCAGGTATTACATAAAGACAGACACATACTGACATTTTTTTCTGTTAATAAGCACTGATAAAGTATTCACAGGTTACTTGCTTAAAATGATTCTATGCAATTACAGATTTTTAACTGCCTGAAGATGTATTAAATAAGTCATAAGCAACCTGATTATTCTCAGTGATCTCTTCTCCATCACAGTAGGAAATGTAAAAATAAATAAATGACTAGTAACTGTGTATAACACCCTGAGTTACAGGAAAAACAACAATTTCTTGTTAATAACTTAGAAGCACACTCCTGTTAGCAAAGCTATACAAAGTATTTATTTTTTTGCTAATGTACTATTTCATCACTTTTGGAACAATTCCAACTAGATTATCATTTAATATGCATTAATTCCTGTTATTAATTCCTCTTATTAATATGCATTAATTCTGCTTTCTCTTTCCAGTAACAAATGAAAACCAATATAGACCAGAAGAACAAACCTTTCCTTTTATTTATCACACAGGGATAACTCAAAAGTATGACAATGTCACTTTACTGCAACTGAGAGTGAGAACTGATTTGTGTTCATTCGAGTTCACACAACACTGAAGCATCCGTCAGCTCTTGAAGCTTCTAATTTTCCTAAGTAGTCACCCCTTCGGTTATTAACTGTACTGAATGGGTCTGCTCTGCAGCCCAGAGCAAGAACAAAATCAATAAGATCTGGCAGCAGGCATCAATTGTCTGATTGCAAATGTATTTATTACAAGGTAATTTTCCAGAATTAAATTCAAGTTGGTTAAAATTTGCAAAGTCCCAGTTTGAGAAAACCAAGTACTGTAACTGACATTACAATGAGAACAAGAAAGAGAATATTGCAACAGGTTAGTAATGGAGATTTCTGTCCATGTTAAACTGCTTTCTTTCTAACAATATCTCTTACTAATAAGATGCTTCCAAGATCCTCCCTTTTTAACCTTTTTGTCTGTATAGTATCTTGGATTATTTCTTGGTATTTTAAATTATATAATTACCCAGTTATCTGAGGAGACTAGGGAGAAGAACATCAACAAAATTCTGCTCTTCCTCTAATTACCTATATTAACAGCAAAGAGTTCCTGGGCTGCCTTTGTTTTCCTTGCTTTTTATTCAAGTTGTTTTCTCTGTCGAGACTAAAATATTTATATATGCTTCTCTGAAAATCTCAGCCAAAGAATAAAGATCACATTCCCTAGTGAACTTCAATGGACCCTGGATACCTCTCTCAAATGCCTTGGAAAGTCCTAGCCATTATTTCTTGGAGAAAATTAGTATTTCCACTTCTTTACCATTTATTAGTAGATCTGTCCCCTCATTAAACACAGGTAATCTAAGTACCTCAGTTTCAACAGGGAAAATGAGGATGTTATAAGATTAACATTTGTTTGCATCACTGTGCTATTTTTTATTTATGATAGTCAAAGAAGGTAAGTAATGTTTATTCACTCATACATCTGGAAATACTAGCAAAGCACTGAATCAGCTGAGCCATATTTCAGGAAACCACGTATGCTCTGAATTCAGTATTTGAATGTGCAAGCCTTAACTGTATACATATGTCATTCTCTCTCACAGAAATAGGTTTCCATTATTTTACTTAGCTCCTGTGATACATGAAGTTAGGTATTCCCTAATTAACCAAATGAGAGTAGTTCAGGAAGTTTTTTTCTGCTCTTAGTTATGATCATTTTTCCTATCTGTTTTTGGAGCTGAAAGCCTGCTCAATCTGCCAATTATGCATTTCGGGTGATATTTCGGGGCAGAAGCAGAAAAAACATAATGAATCCTCCATGGCACGTGAAGAACGACTCGCAAGTGGGCAGCTATGGCACACGTCTCCTTGTCACCGCTGTCCCCGCTGTCCCACCCCACCGGCAGCTCGCACGCCCAGAAGTGTGTGTGCCCTCACCACACACGAGATGCAGCGTTTGCCAGGGAGGGTTTTTAACATCTCTCTGCCCTTTAGATGCTGCTCCTCCCTACACATGAGTTTTTCTTCCCCGGGCTCCATCTCGCTGCAAGAGCTGGTGTGGCCGCAGCCAGGGGCCGGCGAGCAGCTCCCGCCCTGCGCGGTGACTCAGCACCCAGCCGGCCCTCGGCACCCCAGAACCCACGCCGGGATAGATTCCTCGTCGTGGGGAGAGACACCTTTCCCAGTAAAGGAAGGACAAGACGGACCCCTGGGCAAGCGCGGGTGGGCTGTGGCTTCCCCAGAGAGCAGGGCCTGGGCTGACCCGAGGGGCCGGGGAACATGGCGTGCGCTCCCACACAGAACGGCGGGGTCAAAAACGCCGCTGCAGCCCGATGATTGCTTGACACACTGTCAGTCGGGCACTATGAACAATGCCTGGCACAGTCCTTTTCTAGCTGATTATTAGGTAATTAACAACCAAACACAGACTGTGCACTGAGACAGGGGTCCATATGTGTTTCTGTGGCATAAGGACTCAGGGATCCTAACTGGACCATCAGGTGTTATTAAACATAGATGCAAAATGACAAAGTAAACTCAAAATAAAAAGGCATTTACACAAGGAATGGTAGGACATGGAATTCCTGTTGTGACTGCCTGTAATGCTGATCAGACAGCAAACAGTTTCCAGGTTTATTAAACTGGCTGTCTCCCAGTACTCTGTGACAGTATGTCTCTTTGAAAGTATGGGTACATCTTCAAGTTACTGGACACAGAAACTAAAGCATGTCTACTGTGTTTTCCAAAATATGAAAATTTTCAAATGCACAGAATATTAATAATATAGAAATGTTAGGTATTTATTGTGATAAATCATTTAATAAGGAAGAATAAGGTAATTTAACTTCTCTTCTTTTAAAAGGTGGTATCTTTTCTGTATCTCTACATTGGTTCAACAATAATTTTCTTGAATATATCCTAAGTTGTCAAATATTCAAATGAAAATAATATAGATGCTTTTAAAACCTCTCTCATTTTTTTTTTTATTTCCAGCAAATTACATAATTACAGATAGCTGTCTTTGTACGTAAAATCTCCAACAGTACATAGTTTTCTGAAGGACAATAAGGACAGGCTTCTCTCCTCACTGAATAACAGCCCAGACTTCTCTCCAAAATGTAGCAGTTTGATTGTCTTAGTTATTTACAGGACAGCCAAGCAATAGATTCTGGGACTTGTTTGCCTGACGCACATTTTACTGTAGCTTGCAAACATTACAGAAAATGTACAGATAGAGAAAAAAAAAGTCAATGAAATTTCACTGTCATTATTCAGTTAGGATCTCTAATGAAATAGATGATGTTATTATATTGATTGTCTCAGGGACTATCCTGCCCCTCCCCACAATGCAGTCATCTATAGCAGATAAAAATTGATCAGAAATGCTCACTCTTGAACAAACTGCAGGGTTCAGTTCAGTATAACAGTATTTATTCTCAGCAATATTTAAACAACCCTTTTAAAAGACACTAGTGGATCTGTACAGCCATTTCCACACAAGAATCCTGACTCTGCATTCCAGCACAGATATCTGAGTCAATGTAACCACACTGCATCATCATAATCCTGCCTCAGCATATTTCCTCTTCTGCACTCAAATCCACAAATAAAAAATACCCCTTTTTTTACCTTAGATGGTGAATTCCTTCTCGTCCTTTTGTTCATAGTAACTATTCCAAGTTCGTATCTTTGAAAAATACAAGGATGGTTGCACCAATAAACTTCACAGATCCTCTCCTGCGGCAGAAAGCAGATTAAAAAAAAAAAAGACTTCAAGCTGTGACCTCAGAGCAGAGCACAGCCGTTAGCATCCCTCAGCCAACCTTCGGCAGAAAGCAGGTTAGACAGCAGGAAAACTGGCTCCGTACATGGCTGCAATGCTTTCAAATCAAGCATTCTGTGCTGTAAGCTTGGGGATTTATATCTCCTTAAATAGGCCGTCCCACTCAATGCTGCTTGTGTGCATGAAAATATGAAGCATTTCGCTGCAGTCACTTTATGGAAGAAACTACCCCTGTCATCTTTAACAATCTCTGTCACTCTGCTCTGAGACTAAAGAATGAGCACAGCGTGCATAATTCATGCATTAAAATCTTCTGTGCGCTTCCTGCAGCAACTGCTACGTCCAGTAATGGGATATTGATCAGCTCATCACTAAAACAATCGGGGTTGGGCAATTGCTTTGCTGCAACAAACAATATTCCATCCAAAATGGGATGCAGGCAACACGCTTCCCCCTCTGCAGCACTCAAGCATAACTCCAACATACGTGGCGTGGCATTTACATATTGCAGAGTGTTTAATCTGGACTCTGTATTTCTTTGACCTTCGAAAAATGCTGCATTATCTGAGCCTTTTATTTGAAGTCCGTATTCCCTGCAGTCTGCTTCTCCTTTTAACTCTATGCAGCATGAGAAACAAGTATGCATTCCTAACCCCATGTTTAAAGCACAGTGAACCTCCAAAAGCAAAGAGCAGATAGAAGAGCTTTCTAACCCACTACACATTCTTTGCCCCATATACATCTGCAACTTGTTTGTACCACAGGGGGGATTAGATTATTCTCACGTTGAATCTTTTTATTACAATGCATATATTATATTCAATCTGAACACAAATACACATATGCATCATTTTTGTCTAGGACAACTCACGTAATTTTTATCTACCAGATCAATGAAAACGAGTCCCTAACTTTCTGCTTCTTCCCACAGATCTGAACACCTTCCAGCCTTTCCAGCACACCCACTTTTCTCGCACCCCTATAATTTAAACAATCCTCACCAGCAGTTCACCAGCCCTGTCTTCAGCCTCTGTCTCCAGCACCCTTTGACTGCCACGTGCTTCTCCCTCCACACACTGGAAAACCCCACAACTCCCACTGTTTCAGAAGAAAAAGATGAGAGGCAAGACCGACAAAAGGAAGACACTAGAGCCATCACTGAGGTGAAACTCCAAAGCAACATTTAAAACTAAAATGACAAAAATCTTTGGTTACCCTGGTGTTGACAAACAGCGTAGTCACTAGAACTTGAACCACACAGACCTGTAGTTTGCTAAAATCCATGGAATTATTTCTTACTCTTGATGGAGTTTTGGTCTGACCTTTTTATCACTAAAATACATAGTTATTACTAAAATAAAGAACTGTTATTGAGGTTTATTTTAAAAGAAATTGAAGAGGTTAGTAAGACCTACAACAATTATTTCTTCTTGGGATCAATGAGGGTACAAATTGGCTAGAACAAAAAATCTTGATGGGACTGCAGCATGAACGGGGGCACTCCACATATTGATGAAAATCCCGAAGCTGGGTTAAATTATTGGCTCTGCAATTGTATGCTTTAAGAGTCCTCCCAACTGAGTTAATTGGAAATTGTCTGAAGCAAGCAGGATTTGGCATACGGTCTGGAAACCAGAATGAATAGAGGCTTTTTCTGAGGAAAATCTGGGAGAAGTTTTGCTTGGTTTGTCTCTCACCAAAGCAATCACCTTTCAGTATATCTAATATCTACTGTTTTCCCTTATGCTAAGGATGCCCATACATCTCAGTGAGCTGGCAAAGGTGTCACCAAAAAATTGCCATATGCCTTTCTGGTATGTCCTTCCTCAACAGCTACCAGGGCTCTAAAATAACAGCAGTTAATCTCTACTTTGTGATATATCAACAAACCAGTTCAGGTTGTCAAATTCTTCACCCACTACTATACCCTGTGTGCTGGGTCACGATCATCTCTGACAAGCCTTAAACTAGAAGTTACAAACCATATCAGAAAACGTGATGTTGTGAACATGACTGCTTGATTTATCAGATTAGAATGGGAAAAGGCCTTGCAGAGGTGAGATTCATGCCCCAGGTCACACAATCCCCACAAGCTTGTTCTGATCTTACTCTAATCAGTTATAAGTGGGAAGTTTACTGTGAAAAGAATGCTCATGTAGGCACTGCAGACTAGCTCATCCTACGCTTCCCATTACAGGGGACATTTGCCACTTCTTGCTATGTTAGGATTGTGCTCCAGATAAAGATCTCCGAATTTGGATAGCTAGCAGTGCGTGCCTACATGTGAGGAAGATGTCCATCCTCTGTCAGAACATACTTAGAAGTTGTTTGGCTGTTCAGCTCCTGTGGTCTATTTAAGGGTGAGCTGAATCATTCCCATCACCATTGACTGCAGCACCAGGTTTCTGTTGATTATGATCAGAGTGTGGACATGTAGATCACATGTAGATACCAACATGTAGACTGTTCAATCTAGACATCTCAGTTTGGAACTGCATGTGGTTTAACAGAATATTTCCCTGGCACAGGGCAGGAGACAATGGTAATTTTTGGGCACTTAGGTATACTTTGACATCTTCTACTCTCTCTGATCATGCTATGTTAGGAATTCCATAAAGCCTTTCAGCAGTCACTTAAAACTAATTTCATATGTAAATGCAATAACATAGGTGCTATTTTTGACAGTTATGTCCAGAATATGAATTTTAATAATTGATTCAGAAGGAAACTAGATTTCTACATTTTATTAAGAACTAAAGGTAAATTACACATTGAATTCAGAGTTGATATTCCCATTTGAAATCTGAAATGGAAAACATTTCCACGTGGAAGTCATTGGTATTGTAATAAATCAGTCTTAGGCATTTTATGTTTAAAAAAATGTTCTTAGAATTTCTGCTATCTTTGACTGGTATTTTGAAATTTGTATTTAATCTGATGGGTTCCTCAAAGCAAAACTAGAAGCTTTGAGGAATAAAGTAAGTCCTCCCTCCACCAGCAAACATTTGTAAGAAGCACAGACAATAAAAAGACAAAGTGGGGCCATTTTCTTTGGAAGATCCCAAAGATAAGAAGGGGTTTACCATTCAGACGGGTAAAGTCTGAAAACTGGGCAAATTAGTGCTTTGTTGACATTACTGGTGTCAGCAAACACAAACTCGAGTCTTTGTCGTAGGTACATTTTATTACATTGAAGTACTGCCTACAGATTCACTCTGTTAGGCATATATCCTAAAGAAAATTGATAATGCATTAGCTTTGCCTTCTCTGCATACTTATCTGTATTTTTTAGCGTTTCCTGATTTACCAGTAATGAAAAACATGCAATGAAAATGCCCTGCTCTCCTTGCTGTAGTACTCCGGTTCCACTCTTCTAATATAAATGATCATATTGGGCATTCACATTCTTAATTTGTCTAGGTAGAAATCAGAAGCTAATAGGCGTAAACACAAAGACTTATCCTTCATCGCGAATACCAGTTTCAGCACACTCCACACAGCTTCCCAGCCCCACTGGCACATTAACCTTACAAAGTAAAAACTCCAGGCTTGGGAACCTTCTACCCAGTTGGAAATGTAAAAGTGCTCATGGGTCTGGAAGGTTTTAAGTTGTGCTACACAGTGGACTCTTAGTACCCTCAATCACACGATCTCATTTCTAGCAGAGTATATTCTGACAGCACAAAGCCATTTAACGCAGCCATTTCTTGTACGTCTTACAACTCTTCATTTTATTTCAGTAACGAGCTGTTCAAATCTCACTGTTTCATGAACCTCTTTATATTATTCTTTTGCTGTTCTTCCTTACTGTCGTCTAATCCCTGCCTTTCTTCATCATCATCTTCCTCTTCTGTTCCTCTTCTTACACTGACCAAAAGCTCTCTTCTTCCACAACAAATGAATTCTGTTCTCCTTCATGTTTTCTAGGTAGACTCTTATTCTACCATTTACTTATCCACAATGACTGTCACCTTGACTCCAGTCCTCAAATCCTCCTGTCTCTACTTCTCTTTCCACATGCCTATTTCTCCAACAGAAATCTGACAAAATGGAACATGATTTTTCTTCCTTTGCTCTCCCTTCCTTTACCCACCTCATTCTTGAAGCACAGAAAATGTCTGTGCTCAGTCCTGCTATATGTTCCACTCTCCTTAGAGCCACAGCCGTCTCACATAGTTTCATTATTTCCTTCAGAAACTCTCATTCCCCTGTCCCTGTCTGCTTTGATTCTCCTCTCATTCTCAGTGTTTTTTTTATTTCACAAAGAAAAAAAACTCCCTAGTGTTTCCCTTAGCCTCAATTGCTTCTGCAGCCACCATTACATCTTCCTCCTTTCTTTCAACTCTATATAGCTTTAAAACTACTGGATGAAGTCCCTCTCTTTCTTTCCTGCTGCCTTTTACCTTTCTCATTCAAACGTAGCAACTCTTGCAATCTCTAACATTCGGGATCTGTGCTCATTCTTCGTTCTTCCTCAGATGCCAACTGTTTTTCATGGTTAGGACACCTAAGGTTTTGCTTTTGAAGTTCAGGCTTCCTTGACACAGTCTCATCCTGATCTCACTGTTGCTGTGGATGTCATTCAAAGGAACGACTTCATGTTTCTTCTATGCTCTGCAGAGAATTATTTGGTCTTCTTTCCTCTTAAAACTTTACTCTGGTGCAATCTCCTCTGTAACTACAGTGTCGACTACCATCTTCTGTTTGGATGCTACACCTCTACTCCAATACTACTACACTCTTGTCAAATTGGGATCTCAGCCAATATTTCTCATACTGCAATTTCAGGATTCAGCTTAAGTTCCATATAGCCAAATTAGGGGTTTTATTACATGCTACAAACTCATCCTGCCAGATCCTTCCTGAATCACTGTGTACAGTGGCAGCATCTAGCCCACCATTTAAGACACCTGTCTGAACATCATCTCCAACCCAGATCATCCTCAGGTTGTCAAATCCAGACCAAGTGTTGCAGAATCTTTCTGCACAATAATGTTCCTATACGATCTTTTAATATGCACTTAATTAATACCCTTGTCTGATCCTCATCATGTCAGGACCAGATCGGTACAAAATCTTTTCCTCTGGCCTGGACAAACACAGCACTAAATCAGAGTGCTGCTGCAAAAACCATTCTTCTGGTGCATCACTCTGACTGCGTGACCTCTCTCCCTTCACTCCTTCTTTCGGTATCTCAAATACAAACAACTTCATGTTCCCTTCCATGGACCTCTCTCATTATTATTCTCACTCAGTACTGAACAGCCAACTTAGAATTAGCCTGTAAGTTATTTTTCATTAGCCCCTTGTTAAATCTTCAGTCAAGCACTTCTGTGCTTCCTCCCATTACACTTCATGCTTTGGAAGAACTCTCTGCAACACCTGCAAAGCCACTGCATTGCCCTCCTTCAAATTCTTTCTTAAATCTTGTTTGCTATGATAATTACAAAAAAAAATTGACAGCCTGTAGGCTGCTCAGGAAAGCTGAGCCCACTACCTACCCTCATGGCTGATTTTCTTTCACTATTTCTTTGGAATTCCTCATCCGTCTTCACTTCTTATGTTATATTTCCACTCATAATTATTTATGAGTAATTCTCACTGGGAGACAGACAGACTTTTTATTTCGTTTGTTCAAAGAAGTCTCTGGTTGATGACTGTGGCTTTTCAGTACTACAGTAATTAAGAGTATCAGAGGACATAGGAGACTGGGAATCTGACAGGGGTTGTCTAATAGCACCTGGGGAGTCAGAAGCATAATTTGCACTGGCTCACAGTTCCTATGGAGGAGTTGTATGAGGCTGACCGAAATCAAGGATGCCAGTTCAGCCATTTAAGCTGAAAACATGATTTTGTTCCTCTGTGGACTACTTTGCTACCAATACTTGAACATGTTCCCCAACAAAACTGCTTGTTCTACTTTACTGTTCAAGTCAGTGTTCTGAGATATCGAAGATACTAATTAATTATATGAAAATGCTTTCTGTAATAATTTTTCTGAAACAACCAAAATATTTACTACAATTATATAAATTGTATGTCAATATAATTGTCCATACTACATATGGTATACTGTATTCTATTACATAGCACAGGTTTAAAATATCATACTACATACGGTACAGTTGTAACACAATATAACATAAAAAAGATAATAACTGTAGTTATTATTACAAGAGACTACAGGCTGCTATAGACATCTACCATATTTCAGGTGTAAAAGAGTATACGTATATACTAAGAAACATGGCACTCTACATTCACATGTTCTATATGAAGCCTAAGTCTTTCTTCTCCTTCTGTGGAGCTCCTCAATATGAGGCAGTTGTTACTCAAAATGTTGTTTGATTTTCAAGAGCTAGCCACACATACAGAGCTGGAGAGAGCACTTTCATCTTCTCTTAGGGCTGTGGCTGCAAGAAGCAACAAAGGCTGTATCCAAGATAACACAGAACATTTTCCTCCAAATGCTTTCCCACATTTACAGGCTGATTTATTTCAAATCGCTGCTGCTCCAAAACTAGCATGAAGTGCAGCATGACTTGCTGCAGCACATCCCTCTACGGACTGTCTGTAATACTGATGGGAAAATTCTGTTCTTCAGATATTCACCTGGTTTTCTGGTCAAATAATTCTCCTTGGGCCAACAGCCCAAACCCACTATAGCTCTAAACCTCTGCATAAATTTTGAGCTCTTGTGCTTAGCAAAAAATGTGTTTGATATGATGTTTTTCTATATCCTTATTACTGGTGGTTTTACACTCCGCTGTGCATGCTTCCTCTATGATGTTCCTGACCTCTGGATTGATTCTTCTATCCATCATTACTTAAGAACCCTCTTCATTCGGTTTATTGGTCTTCATTCATCATACTAACAACTTACATCACCAGATGAACAAAGCCAGCTCTTATACTTGACCCAGTAGCAATCCCCTGTTGGTCTGCCTGACTTTAAAGTCAGATACTTCCGATATCCTCATCCAAAGACCCACAAAAATTCAGGGAGCACCACAGGAATCAAATGAGTGATGTGTTTTGGTGAAAATACCCATTACCGTGAGCAGAAATTCAAGGCCACTGCCTGTGCAGAGCATAGCAACCATTTCAGGGCTGCCAGCTCTTTAAGCGTGCAGTTCAAGCCAATGAATGTTTCCAGTTGACTGAAACGCTTTAGCTACCAGCCGTTTACCGTACAAACAAGAGACAAACTGCCGCAACCAAAGATCTTGCTGGGGTCGCTCTAGAAAGGGTCGGGCGGGAGGGGGCCGCTGGGTGAGGGCAGAAGCCCCCGGCCCCTGCACAAGCAGCGCGGGGCTGGGCTGACTGCAACTGGGGCAGGCGCGGGTTGGGAGCAGCAGACAAGGCCATTGCAACCGGGCAGGCCTGAGGCCCTGCCAAGATGGGGCAGGGGCAGCGAGGTGCCTGGCCAGGCACAAGCACAGCTAAAGCACGGCTCAGGCAGGCCAGCCCTAAAAGCAGCTCCTAGAGGAAAGGGGGAGACGGTTTCTCACAGCTTTCCTACAAATCTGATCCCGGGCTACACGGCTCCACCATTTCAGAGTTGGGTTGAACACTGGGAGCTAACTCCTCGGAGGGGAAAGGAGCTGGGGAGACTCTTGGTGCACTCAGGCTGCTACAAGCAGGAATGAAAAATGATGAGATTTTCCATGAAGACTGGTGAGGTGGGGGCAGGAGAGGAAGCAATAAAAAGAAATACGCAAAAAGAGATACGGAGTTTGTTCTGAAGCTAGGGGAACAGAAGCTATGGAAAGAGTGTGAAATTGAAAAGCCAAACAAAAACGTCCACGACATCAGCAGAAGGGTGAGAGGAAGGCCACTGTGCAGGCAGTGGGGCAGCGCAAGCATGGGGAGGCAGGTGTGACAAAACTGGCTGAAAGCGAGCAACAGGAGGGACTCTGCGGCAGCCTGGATGGAGCTCAATGCGCTGAGAGCCGAGGGGGTGGTCTAAGCTAAAGCGAGGAGCAAGAAGGATTTGACCATCACACAGTTTATTTTCTTTCGCCTCCTGTTTTCAGGAGATCGTGGTAATTTTTTCCACCTGTAAAATGAGCTTGACATCCCCAGAGCACAGCACATCAGAAGGGAGAGACTGAAATCGGGGACAGTGTTGGCGTGCCCGCTCTGCCCCTCTGCAGCCAGCAGCCCTGCAGAGGGGTGGCCCCAGTATCCAGCCAAATCCAGAAACGCGGGGAACAACCTCGTCCCCATTCAGCAAGATTTTATGGTCACGGGTATTAACATGGTGCCCTGAAAAAGTGTTTCAGAAGCCAAACCATGAAGACATCAACTTACAGTGCCTGCAGCAAATTCATACTCGTAACAAAGTATACAATAGTCAGAAGAATTTTCCTCCTGCTCCTTTTGTAATCTGCACATTTGGATTTTTATCTGTTTTCTACTCAGTCTGCAAACTGCTCAGAGCGAGCATATTGGATAGCTGCTTTTCAGAGTGGGCTGCTGTCCTTCCCATCACACCGATGGAGGAAATGAGGGTGCCTTCTCCCACAACGACCCACTGAACGCTAGAATACATACATGATTTGCTTGCTTGATTTTACTCCACTCCCTGCTAGCTCTGCATGTCACACCACACTTTTGAATGAGGAAAATGTCAGTGGGTTCCCTGATAACGCAGCATGGGATAGCATTTGGCTGCGTACAAATCGCAGGAAAACTGAGGTGGGAGGGCAGTATTTAATTTTCATCCTCATGTCAAAGATACTTGCCAGTCAGTACCACCCAGTGTTTTCAAATGCAGGTCAACTTAGATCAGTAGCTTGCCAGTAAAGAAGTAAAAGTGACATAAAATAAACAGAAAGCCTCCCACTTTCCTGCCACCAACAGCCTGCATTGTCAGTGACAATCATCCTCTGCTACTCACCACCGGCACACAGCCCTCTCTGCGCTTTGCCAGGGCATGGCTTTTGACTTTGTCATCTCCATTTGTTCACAGTCCTCTGAATCAACAGATGCTCCACAACACACAACACACAGCAGTAGTCCTATCTGACCAGAGAGAAAATAAACATACCAATACAAATGGAAAACCCAGTTCTTTTTAGCTTTTGAAGAACTGCATTCCTCCAAATAAAAAACGAATCAGACGTTCAGGTTCTCCCAGGAAGGATCTTCCACTGCAGTAATATCTATTCCCAGGTCCAAGAGCAATCATGTTTTTAATCCTCCATGCTCTCCTTAGAAGTGCTCTGTGAGAAATTACTAACTGCAAACACACAGATAATATAACATAAGCAGAGCTAAATATGCATCATAGATTGCAGGGGGAAGAGCGTAGCAATTAATGGAAGTAGAAGACTCTGAGTTGTCATGAGACTTAAGCGTGAACTCAATTAAATTTTGAAATTTCACTGCTTTGGGAAAAAAACTCAAAACTAAGCCAAATCAGGATTGTCAGTTCCTTAAAATTTGGAATGAGGAGCTCTCTTTCTCTTGTTTTCTAACCTATACCAATGCAACCAGTTTACACGGCTTTTAGGATTCCTCCCTCCTCCCCAAACTGTAATCTGCATAAAACTTTGTTTTTTCATGTAGGTTTTTTTTCAGCACAAGGCAGGTTTCACCAACATGTAGAAAACAAGATATTTCCATTGAGTGATGCTTCAACTCGAATGAACAGACTAATGTCTAAAACTTTCTCTGAACAGATAAAAGAATTGTAGGCAGCACTTAGTGATAAACACAGTAAATTATATGAACTACAGACCATGAAGGGTTGCAAGCACTACACAGGATATGCAAGCTGTTTTATTTGTTTTAAAAGAAATATAAACAATATTACTAAAACCGAATTCCTACCTAGGACAACAAATAGTTGTCTTTGAGGAAGCAGAAGCTCAATTTCAAGTCCCAAAGTGAAATGTTGTCATGTAAGGGATATACTGAGGGAATATTGTCTTGGAATGAATAAATACTAAGTATGTAAATAACGAATGAAGGAAACCTTTGAATGGGTGTCACCTATTCCTGAAAGAAGAATACTTTTTGGTCAAATGACTAATGTTGCACAGTTTACTTTAGTAGTAGAAATAAAATAAAAAATAATAAAAAAAATAAAAACCCAACAAAAACCAACACAAAAACAACCTCCCTGCCCCCAACAAACAAAAACCAGAAGAATAAATATGAAGGAGATGACAGTATCATGCATACATCTTATGTACACAGATGCAAATGTTCACCAACTCTTTTTAGTACAGAAGAATTAAGCTAACAATTTCATATATATATATGTGTGTGTGTGTGTATATATATATCTCTCTCTCTAAACCTTAAGTAATTTAATGCAGATTAAGTATTTCTAGTCATTGGGTAATTATTTTTTCTGCCACATTCCAAGACGATTTTTTTTTTTTTTAAGCAGATGATGGGATGGCTAAAGGACTGCAATGTTCTCCTACTGCTTGTAGAGACACCCACATAGCTTCTCTGTGGTGTGGATGGTCCTATGAAGAAAATTAAAGAAAACTTTCAGAAAGTTCTGCTTTGAACTAGTGAGGTCTGCAAAAAACTAACAGCAGCTCTTCGACAAATATGGGAAATATATTCCGTATAAATGATAAGACTAAATACTGTGCCTTATGGTATACATCAGCTAAAAGGCAGCAAAAGGTAGTAGTTGTAACACTGTCTTTTGATAGCTCTTCATCTAACTAGTCAGAAAAATAATTGAAAATTAATTGTTGGCCCTTTGAGTTTATAGAATTTACCATTTATATATTTATTTTACAGTTGAAGTATTAAGAGGCAACAGAGACTAATTCTCTGACAGAAAACATACACGTTTCAGAGGAAAGGAAGCTGTGGTGAATGGCTGAACGGACATCTACTGTAACCCACCATAACGTGTCTGGGAAAGTAAGCAGCAACATTAATAAAAAGCACAATGTGTACCAAAATATCAAATATTCAGGCCTCCTAGTTATCCCACATGAAGATTTTAAATTCTGAGAAATATGAGAAGATATTATATGTTAGCTTAATTGTATGCTTGGGGGCCATACTTTCTAGGGTTTAGAGAAAGTGATGGACTCTGTTTTGTACACAAAGCTTTTACTTGCAACAGGAGTACAAGCTGAGGGTACTGACAAATAATGAATTTGTGATCAGATCCTGAAATACAATTGCAAATATGGCATTTAAGATTTGACTAAATGTGACTGATACGGCCCACCTGTTGTGTAGCGGTTTCATTATACAGAAGTTTCACCAAATTTCATATAGAAAGTATTTACGTGTTTGTCCTTGTTTTGGCTGAGATGGAGTTAATTTCCTTCCTACTAGCTGGTATAGTGCTATTTTTTGGATTTAGTATGAGAATAATGTTGATAACACACTGATGTTTTAGTTGTTGCTAAGCAGTCAAGAACTTTTCAGCTTCTCTTACTGGCCTATGAATGAGAAGCAGGGAGTACACAAGAGGTTTGGAGGGGACACAGCTGGGACTGCTGATACCAACTGACCAAAGGGATATCCCACACTATATGACATCACGGTCAACATAAAAAGCTGGGGGAAGAAGGAAGAAGAGGGGACATTTGGAGTTATGGCATTTGTCTTCCCAAGTAACCATTACACATGATGGAGCCCTGCTGTTCTGGAGATGGCTGAACACCTGCCTGCCCATGGGATGTAGTGAATGAATTCCTTGTTTTGCTTTGCTTGAGTGCACAGCTTTTGCTTTACCTATTAAACTGTCTTTATCTCAACCCACAAGTTTTCTCACTTTTGCCCTTTCGATTTTTCCCCATCCCACTTGGGGGTGGAGTGAGCAAGTGGCTGCGTGGGGCTTAGTTGCTGGCTAGGGTTAAATCATGACACTATTCAACCATGAATATGATCTGAAATAAGAAAACTGCAGGCATATAACTTTAAAAATAAATAATTTATCCATTACAGAATTAAATATAAACATATTTAGTACTCTGTAAAGAGGAAAGAATTAAGGAAGTTACCCTTGAACTTAAGAGTGGAATTGGCCATATTCCATCTCTTCACCCTGTTTTCAGTGTACTTTCTGCCAAAAAGCATGTAAAAGGTTTTGTCCCTATCAGATTGAGTAATGTCCTAAGATAACCTGACAACAAAGAAGGGCAGGAATTTTCTGAACAATTCAATTATGATCTTACCAGGGTATTTCCAGACTACTGATATGTTATCACCACTTAAAACGCTGGCAATCTTTTGTGATAGGAACACTGAATTTGCTAGATGCCTCTTACCAGAGTCTTACTTTCATTTACTAATATAAAACAAAACTGCTGCTGTGCTACACAAAACACGGAGCACAAATCAGTCACATTTAAATGACCCGTGCAAGCTTACAAACTGTGGTCAGGGTTTGAAAAATTGTTTTCCTAACCTACAGGCTCCAATTCTGCCATAAAGCTCCAGGCAGTTTCTATTAACTTGAGCAGGACCACAAGGTTGTTCAAGTGTGGAAAATGTTTGTTTCTTAGTAATTAGTTACGTTTATCACAAAGACATACAAAGACATCTGCTATCTCCATAAAAACAAGCTGAGATATCACTGAATGCCACTGCTGCTTTAAAAGAAACAGTATGACTTTAACTGGGGATATGGAGGGGGACACAAAGATACTTGTCACTGACACCTGCCTAAGGCTGGATGGAGGAGGTGGGTTTGCACCAGCAAGCAGTAAATACTCTACCGCATCATGGGCAGTGACTGTGCTGTTCTGACAAAAATCCGTGCAAGGGACACCCTGCATGAACTTTTTGACACAGTCTGTCAAAAATAAGCCCGATATAACTCTCCAACAACCAAGGTTTTACTGTCTATCTCCACCTCGAGTTCCTCAGTGATGTATGTGTACCTTGAAGGACAGTGGGATGTTTTAATTTGCATGTTTTCAGTAAAAATAATGTGCATGATACGTTTTGTACAGGAGGGCAGAAGGGAGTAGCCCTGGCGCGTAGAGTCTGGGCGGAAGGAGGGAAAGAAAGCGACTTCTCTGCCGGCTTCACTGCCCAACTGGGGCAAGCTCCCCGGTGCTCTCTGCCTTCCCAGGGGAGCCTCTCCTGGGATGGCACCCACCCAGAAGTGCTCTGCCAGGCAGCGTAGGGTTGGCTGGGGTCGAGGGGCACGACAAGCTGGGAACCCATAGGTCCAAGGGGAGTAGGAGACTGAGAGGATGAGGGACCTCCCTGTAGTAAGGAGCAGATCTGCAGCCAGCGGTTACAAAACCAGGGACAACCAGAAGGGACTGCATAACCATTTGCTCCGCCATGCTGGAGGCAAAACCCAGCTCTGCAAGGATACAGTGGGAGGGACTGGTTTTCAAAGCCTTTTATTTTAACGTGGTTTACCTACAGTTTTTCCTATTTAATGAGACACCCATTCCAGTTTATTAATTTGTGTCGTAATGAAAGCTACCTTATAAATCTTGTTTGGTGCACTTGAGTATGCCATCAGATAGGAAGAAGATAAAGCTCTGTTATCTCGGTTCTCCAAACACAAGCTCGTCACATACACGGATTACAAAAAAAGCCTCCAACTTTTCAGTTCCTCTTTATTTTACTAAGGGATGCTTCTCAAGACATAAATAGGCTTGATGGTTGTTGAGTTTCATATACAGTCACATCCAAAAAAAGAAGCATGAATCTGGTATTAGAGGAAACCAATAAACAGTGTCAAGTGCTCTGCCGTGTTGGAATGGTCAGAAAGACGGCACAGAAGAAGATTTTGTCACAACAGAAGGAAGATCAGAGAACAAAACCAACAAACTGGAGAAGATATGTGGCTTCTTCTCTCTCTGTAGTGCAGAGTAGTCCAGACAAGGTGTCTGGAAAGTACCTGCACTGCTAATTTTAAAAGAATACTTTAACACCCTGCTGGGACACATGGCAGTACAAATATTCGGAACATTGCTCTGTGGTAGCCTTTACCCTTCAACGAAACCAGGTCACTTTCCTGGCTTTTCCTTTAAAAAAATCAGACTCCTAGCACTCTTATGCAAAAAAAAGAAAATAAATCTTGTAGCACCTCTGATTTTTGTTGTTTCTTTACTAGCTACTTCAGCCTACGCACAGTGCTATAACATGTGCCATTTACTTCACATGACCCCAGTCACGTTCTCCATGTCCTTCCCGGCCTCCTTCCAGCCACAGCGTCGAGCTTCTCCTCTGGGACACCCCTCAGCCCTGGGTGGGGAGCGGTGCGGTACAGCAAGGGAAGGGGCAGGGTTTGTGATCAGTGTGTGATCAGTGTGTGATCACTGCCACAGGAGGCACCCCAGGGTCGGGCTTCATCGGAAGCTGCTGCTTGGAGAAAGGGCTTCAGCTCCACATCACCCAACTGGGTGAGAGGCAGAGACGAGCAGCCCTGGGCACTGACATGCAGAAGCGTCAGTCCAATTCTCCTAATAAAATCTAGAATAAAGACTACCAAGTAGCATTTCATTATATATATGCAGGTGTATACAAGCAGACCTGCCCTGCACTGCTTCAGCATTCAAAACTGCCCCTGAGAGCAATAGACACCTGCAGTATCTCCGCTGAGGTTCTTCCCCAGCACGTTCGTCACAAAGCAGATGCAAGAATCAACGATGCATTGGTCACCAGGAAGGATTAAGGGAGTTAGTGCTCCATTTTTTCTTCAAAATTTACCTCTTAGGAGAGGTAAAAATGCTTGCAGAGAAGTAAGAAAAGCTCATCAAGATGACCAGGCCTTTGTTTTGTCACTAAAGCCATTCTTACTCTCAAATTCTCATTTTTATTGGAAAAAAAAAAAATCCAAGGTCCCTAACTACTCAGTCCTGCTGCTTTTCTTTCTAGATTCAAAAAGAAAGATTTTACCATTTCAAGTGGTAATTTTTAAAAAATCAACTCAGACTGTCTTGTTTTCCTCAGCAGGGACAGTTTTGAAGATTCATTATCTAATCGCATGTGATCAAAACAGTCCACCTCCAAATCACAAAGGTTGTCTCCTTGCCAGAAATAGTAATGAATGTATTATCAGTAGGCGAGAAGGTAAAAAAATTGCATTAAAATTGCAAACACACATTTATGAAATACGGGAACCAAGGCTCTAATTCCTGTATGCAGTTACATTCAGAGGGGAATTTACAGAGTAATACTATTCATTAATAATTATTGGTATAATTCCATTATTATGATGATCAAGGAAGCTTTAAAACACTCATTTGAAAGAGGTAACAATCATCTGGGCCCTGATCCAGCGAAGCACTTTAAAATGTTAATTTTCATCATGAAAATAACCAACTGGATTTGAACAGGACTGACATGCTTAGGTTAAGATAATCTTGGCTTTGTTAAGCCTATAATGTGAAAATCAAGTAGAAGCATTGTAAAAGTAATCCATGAAATCCTGCCAGAACTTTACCTTGATATTACATCATTATCATATATTCTCCAAGGGACTACTTTCTTCTGGGGGACTACCAAGTAAAATGAAGAACCTTTACAGGAACTCATTTGGTGAAAAAAAATCCACTGTGGACCCAAGAACACTTAAAGCCAATATATAATCAGTAGCTAGATGGTCACAAAATTTATATCTGGTATGTAAGGCCAAGATTCAAGCGTCTGACCTGAATCCAAACCCCAAACCAAGTCTTCCACATCTGATTATGAAACACATTTTCTTCTTTAGTTACATTTTTCAATAACCAGCTACACAAGTTCCTTTATAGACCAAGACTTGGGCTAGGTATCTCGGTGTTCAGTTGCAATTTTAGAAGAAAAGGAAGAAAGACAGGAACACATTTAATTAAACATCATGACGATGTTTGCCTTTGGAGTGGGTAGGAGCTGATCACAGTAGTTATGGACAAACAAACCGCAAAGCCTCTGTCATCTTTCTGGAAGGGATCCTGCCTGCATCCAGCTCCGGTCCCTTTTCTCTTACCTGATGCGGAGAGACTGCCTCTAAGGCTGGGAGCTTCTCACAGATTGTCGAAGGCTCCCAAAAGCTATCTACCCATCCGCTTAAAGCAAGCAGTGCACCTGTTCAGAGCCCCCTACGGAAATTTGTTCTCTTTTGACCAAAGACTTTCTTCAGCTCACCTACAATTTAAAAACAAAAACAAAACAAAAAAACCCATAAACGAAAACAAAAATGCAAACAAAACAAATAAAACCAAAAACAACAACCAAACAACAACAAAAAACAAACAAACAAGCCAAAACAAAATGAAAAACAACAACAGTGGTATTTAGCTTCAAATGTAGACGAGGCTTTTTGGAAGCATGTGTCTTTATTTTTTTTCCACCAATCATGAAAATAGTAGTGGTCAAGGAAGAGTGTCTTCGAATTTCCTTAATATAATTTAAACTGGATTTATCTGCAGCAGACTAAATTCTGAAGAACCCAAATAAATTGATCTTCAGCAGTTTTTGAGAACAACATGAATCATCTGCTGTCTTTTTCAATCTACAACATCTGATCATGTTCTCCTTTTTTATTTTTGCTCTTATTTCAGACTAATCTTATTATCTGTATATGTATTTAAATCTTTCATTTTATGTACAGGGTTCAATAAGTTAACCACCAGTATCTGATAATAAAACCCCTGCCTACACCTCTTAGCTGTCACCTCCTGTATGCTAGACAGAGATTTATCCTTCTAAATGAATTCAGCACAATGAGGAATGAAGCATGAGATGAAGAGTTTCACAGACACTTTTATAATGTAACCTACCAAACTCTAGTGTGGGTTCCTACCTCTCTTCTCCTGTTCCCGTGCAGCCAGCGAACACCAAGTTCTGCTGCAGGGCGCAGGGTGTTCAGAGACACCCATTCCCCATCTCTCCAACCACTGCCCATTTATATAAGAACCATTTTTAATTAGCCTTCACAACTACCTTTATGCTTAGATTCCTGGTGTTCCTAAAGTAATGTCTATGGGTTTCAACATTACATATTTACAACCTTTAATCTCAGATCCTACCACCTCTCTCGCTGTACAGGGAGCCTGCAAAACAACCACCACAAAAAGGACATCGTATGCAGGAGTCAAGAAACTGAGAAAAGATGTAAAGGCCGTTTTATCATTTACATGTTGCATGATGTTTCAACTCTATTAAGTATAGCTCGGGGCCAGAAAATACGATTGCAAATAACATTAACTGTATTAAAACAAATTATATTTGATTTACTGAAAAGACAGTGCACTGCTGGTGGAATGTAAATGTAAATGGATTGCCTGACTCATTCAGGGTGAAGGTTAATCCTAGAGGTTTCAGAAACCAAATGGAATAAAAAGCAAAAAGTCCCCACGATGCCACTGAAGAACATTTCATTACTTACACACACTTCTACATAGCTCCCAAACTGAAGACAAATGCTTTACAAAGAAAAATAAGGTGACAGGCTACATTATGAAGTTTATCTATATGCCATGTGGAGCAGGGCTGCGCGGAGACACTCTCTGCTGGCAGAGAGCAGTGCCTGACACGGCCGCTGCGCTGCAATTCCACATCACAGTCCTTCCCACATCTGTGCTGGGGGCACAAACATAGCTGACATCTCTAACATGCTGTGGCACTGCACGGGCTGGCATCTGCAACACAAGCTGTACAGCAACAGAGCAGGATGGCAAGAACTGAGGATGGAACGGATGTTGTGAAAGACAAGTGTTGCAGCAATTAGGTCACACGTATGGTTTTCCATATTTCACAGCTATGCTGACATTATGTGCCACACTCCAGCTATGTCCTGATTTGAAATGAGACCTGGATGGTAACTCCTCTTTACTGCCTTTTCTTCTCCCCCTCTCCTCTCAAGGTGCACCAGTTTCCTTTCAAGTAAAGGCTGGAAAGAAGTTCTGTTGCATTTAAAGGGATACTCTAATGGGAAAGACAAGGAGATGAAGGCTGCTGGAGCATGCAGACATCCCAAGATGAGGATTTTGGGGTGTAGCACTGATGGCACATGTCCTGCAGGCATCCAGAGCTTAGCTTCATCTACTCCAATATCTTATTCAACAGGAGCAAGTAGGAGATCAAAGAGAAAAATGTTTGGATATCCTTAACGAACACATTTGTCTTCAACCTTCTCTAAGCTTATTCCCTTAAACACAAAGAAATGTATCGCTCTTATCCTCTCTCAGAGAATAATCATTGAATGTTCTTTGGAATTTTATTGACCTCTTTAGATATAACACACTATGGTGATGACTTCAACAAATAATTTATTAAGTAAAATACGTTCCATTTTATTAATTTTAAATTACTTTTTTGTAATTCTATTACTGTGCCACTTCTATTTTAGTATTATTTGAAAGAATAAGTGGAACTTTACACACATATGGTGAACTTCTGTTGACCATATTGTCATTCTCCAGTTATATTTTCCTTGGATGTATTTCATCTGCAAAATGAACTGTCCTGATCAACTAATTACTTTGTAAAATAATCAGTGATGAAATAATAATTAGTGTCGAAACACTTCTCTAAAGTTTCTACCTATTCATATGCTCAAAGAAGAACTAAACATAGTCAAGCCAGAAGGTATCGTCCAAGCTGTTCCATTCTTTATGACTCAAATGTATATTTCTTATTGCATATTGAACAAATGCTCTTCCTGTGTTGTCCAACAGGATCTCTGGCTCTCTATGATGACTGCTACTGAAAGAAAGCAACGCACGCTACTATTCCAATTAATCTTCCCAGTGTGTCTTTCACTCAATAACAACCACATTTGCCTGCCTTTATGCTGCCAAATCATTTACCATTGATTTTGCTCCTAGGTTGTCTTCTTTGCTCTGTTTCTTTACATTTCATTCAAAGTATTCCTGCTTTTATTAAAGTTAATTCCTGCCTAGGTGTAATACCACTTTTTCTGCGTACCACACCTTACCACGAGCTGTCTGGGACACCGGTGACCGAAGCAGGACCGGAGCAGGCCAGTGGCAGCCACATGTCCCCACATCAGAAACCTGCATCTCTGCCTGTCAGAAGTTGAATTTAACAACCTTTACAGCACTCTGAAAGGTTGTTTTTTTTCCCTCAGCTTGCAGAAGACACATTATTTGGTTTTTATTTTCTTTTTTCTGGTTAGTTTAACGCCCAAGGCCATTGAAGGTTTTATAAAAGCAAGACTCTTGAACTGATTTTGTGCTTTGTTTTTAGAAATTACTCACAGTACTCAAATCCTTTTGTCACAATACAGTAAGTAAATATATGAATGAAAATAAGAACATAAATTGCCAGCTCTCAGAATAATACCAACAGCTAAGTATTTAAATTCATTGTGACTCCATACTGAAATCTGATTTTTTTAAATGGTCTGGAGATACATGCTTATCATATTTTAGTGCGCACTAATGCAAATCTCTTCAAAGACCAGCCAAAAAGATTTCTGAAGCCGCAAGTCAGTCTAGTGTCAGAGAACAAAACCAAAAAATGGCTCATAGCTAATAGTTCTAAAGATAAAGAATGAAGCAAAATAGCTTTAGTTGCAGTAAGCATAATGTGCAAAGACTCTCAATTTCTCACCTCAGAGGCATCTTATCTGTAAAACTGCATATTTGGTGAATTCAGTAATTACATTACTTGAAAACTGAAATATGAAAGGTGAAATAAAAAAAAGCCATGAGTTGTTCTGTGACCAACAGATGTAATAAAGATGATTTCCTACAGATTTGAGTCCTGCTTCTCTCACACTCCTTAACCAGAGTTTTTCCTCTTTACTGAGCCACAGCCATCATGAAACCTGTAAGAACTTAAGTATCTGCAGGACTCACAGAAGAATTCCTTCCCAAGTTGAGGGAGCTCGACCAGCAAGTCAAAACCTCATGCAGAGGACTGACAGACAGAACATGAACGCACAATCCTTGTTTCTTTAGGAAACAGTAAAATGTTACACCATATTAAAGCTCCATTATATGAGTGGTGCTGGCAACACATGCTCTATGAAAATTTCAGCAGCTTAGTACATTTATTGAGGCATACAACATAAACGACTGGCAGAATTTAGTTAAATATACATTTAAAGTATCTTTTTAAATGTTTATTTTGAATTGTATATGTACCCTACACACTATAGTTTTACTGATAATGTGTATATGTGTATGCAATTACATTTGAAGCATGGAATAAAACCCCAAAAGTCTTTGAATTGTATTGATGATCCTGAGGGTCTCTTCCAACCGAAAATATTCCATAATTCTATGATGAGGTTTTTCGGGTTTTTTTTTAACTGTAGGCCATCATGAAAATGAAACCAACCTAAACAGATGATGAGATATTTCTGATCCTCGCCTCTCTCCAAGGCTCGGCAGTTTGTGTACAAACCGAGCACAGTTGCTACCACAGCTCCATCTGAGCAGAGCCCCAGGACTCCGCCTGGACCAGGCAGAGCAAGGAGCTGGAGCGGTTCACAACAAGCTGCAAGAGACGCTCTATTAGCTGCTTGGGAATGAGTCTCTTCACGGGTTTTACTTCTTTCTTAAATTTTATTATTAATATAAAAAAGCTTTAGTTTTACTCTACATTGAAAGCAAAGGCCAAACAAGATTCGTGTCATGCCCACCCTGCTGCTGGCTCTTCCAGGCCTTCCCCATGGTGGGCTGGCTTTGACCTGAACTGCAAGTCTCCGAAATCCTGCTCTTTAAGACCCAGAGCTGCTTAGATATTTTCTTCCTAAATATCTGTTTATTCCTTTTTCAGTTATACTCCTGAGGAACAACTAGTCCAAGGTTTGGTTTGGGCACTTCGGACAGACAAATCTCCTTGCTTGCTTAACTTGTCCTCCACTCAGGGAAAACCCAAAAAACCCTCTAAGACCCTTCTGGTCCCCGTGCTCTTTGCGGGGAACTTCCATGTTACCCTTACCAGCCTTGCTCTGAGGCATCATTCCGAGCTGAGCAGCATCGCTGGCAAACAGCTGCTTGTTGTACCTGTAAAGTCATCCACAGTGTGATTGCTCCTGTCACAATTTCTCAGGTGCAGTTTGGCTATTACATGCAAATATCTCTTATGAGCTGAATATACAAAGCTAAATGAAAGCCTCCTGTCAAAACAGAGGTTGTGATAAAGATGCCGCTCATAGAACTGACACCAAATTCATGCAGACGTATTCCCAACCTGTACAAACATCACTCACTTTGAAAAGTTCTATAAAACAAGGGGAAGTGACCTCAGAAACACACAGGTTGCTTCCCACACTTTAAATATGATCCTCAAAACATTTTTGTAAGAATTGGTTATCAGTAGGGAAATAACTGACAGCAAGCTAATGTAGCTCAGTAACGTACTCATTACTAACTCATACGTGGTCTACTAAAGCACCAAAGTCAATGTATTACTTTAATACTTGATCTTCTGTAACAATAAGCATGAAATCTCAGTACTATACATACTACTCTTCAAGGACTTCTCCATACAAGAATGTGACTAGTTGGTTCAATAGTGCTTGGCTGAATTTCACTACAAAAACTGATAAAAGAAATTTTGTAAAGTCCAGGAGATAAATGGTGCTGCAGGCACAGAAATGCATATGCACACATACACACCCAGAACATACGTAAGACCTGCACGTGGTCACAAAAGGGACCAGGGTTCAACAGCCTAAACTAGTGGGAGACTTGAATTATAAGCCACAGCTTTCACCTGAGTTTGAACTCTGAAATATATTTGAAAGACAAATAAAGCTGAATGTTCTTAACCACCATAAATACACTATTGCTCCGGTTTTCTATTCCTTTCTAAGATTAAATCCTTTATTAACTCCAATGTGTGTTGCGGCCATAGAAAAATATTTTCATTTAGAAGAATATTTTCACCTTCAAGCTCTGCCATGAAACAGAAGAAGGAACATTTTCAAGACACAAACTGTTCTGTGGCCACAAAGCAATGTGCTGGCATCTGCTGTCATTTTCTCTTTTCCCTGCACTGACCTGGTAGAGAGATAGAGTAGCTGGGGGGCCTGTCACCACCAGTGCTTCACGCCTGTGATTTTTTACACAGGAAAATTACTCACTGCTTGCAGGATTACTGCATTAGGCATTTTTGTTGCTAGGGGTATGAACAGACTGTTAGGAACCCATAAGAACTGTAAGGTGCAGATGTGGTGGAAGAGCTCATACCTTCAGTCTTTTTGGCCTTCTTTATGCAAGCCTAAGAGAAGAGAATAACTGCTGGCTAGGGGGACAAGAAAGATCTGCCTGAAATCCTGTTTCTAATGTCATGTTAATGAGCACTGGATTTCAGTGGAAGGAATTACTCCAGAAGGAAGGAAACAGTGAGAGAGAGAAAAAATGGGGGAATATGGAAAGGCGGAGAATGAAACAAAAAATCCCAAGAGAAATAATAGAAATAACAAACACCTGTACTATCTAGATCCATTTCTGTCCCACAGCAGTATACATACACCGTCTTGCACAATTTCATACTTTGAATATCTATTTTTGACAGAGCTCTAGAAATAAATTTCAAAATGAAGTTATCACTAGTAAAAGCAAGCAGTCCCTGCAGGCCACCACCCCTCATGCTTCTGCAGAGAAAAGGCCACTTCTAATAATATTTCTTTGGCCAAGCAGATTTTTCTCTGCCACTACTCAAATGTGTCCAGCTCTCCAGAAAAGTTCTGCAGTTAGAATGTCTCACGATGACACACTCAAGTCTATGAAGAACATCAGATAATCCAGCTAGCACAAGTCTTACCTACAGCTGCGGGAGCCGCCTTTCTGATCCATTAACTACTCCAAAGCCAATCTTCTGGGAGAACAAACAGCCAACCTGGCTGCTGACAAAATAGACTCACTTTTTTCTCATCAGCTGCCAAGACAGTTCTTCTCCCCAGGAGAACAGCACAGAGTAGAGAGCAGATGGCCTCTATCCTGTCCACACCTGATGGACATCCCGAAGCTGAACTCATAACATCATTATTCAAACTAATATTAGATTTTTCTGCATTACTTCAGCAGCAGCACAGTGAACCCTAATCTAATTTGCATAAGTCATCACTGAAATCTTAAAGTTTTTTGGGCACTGACCGTTTTCAGGGTATTTGCAATGCTCTGCAGTACAAGGGAGATGCTAATTACCTTTCAGGAAACTTTCAAAGGTTAGAATGGTGGCCAACATACACTCCGTATTAGCCAAATGTTTTGCTGGAGACTGTTGAGAATCTCTGAAGATTATTCTGGACAGAAGAAAATAAATTCACCAAACCTATTGTATCCACTAGAATAACTAAAACATGTATCAGAAGAGACAAATACAATTAAAATGTACCTTATTCATGTATATGCATGAATATATATGTGTATAGACTTGTGGATGTATGCGGATGACATAAAAGAAGAGGTAAGGAATAGTTAACAACACTGCTGTTTAAATTATCATGATTCAGTATTAGCAGAGCACATGTATTTGGTGATTTGTTTTACCCCATCTTCAAAATCAGGTAGGCAGTAGTGAATAATTTATAATTAATATTTGGATCAAATTTTTATCCAACTCTCAGTTAAAAATAAGTATGTTTCTGCTATCCTTTTTCAATTTTAAAATGGTATTCTTTTAAAGAATTAGCATGAAATCATATTTATAAAATGGAGAGCTGTATTCCAAAAAGCTGTGAAGCGAACTCAGCAAGGACAAGGAAACCAGCTGAATATGCACTTCTAGTGTGAAATTTTAGCCATCCCTGAAGAGGGGAGAGGAGTATTATTTACCAATAAATAATTATCCTTAGAATGAATATGTAAGTTATGCTTTTGTATTTGGTATAATTAGGATGAGTACATGATGTTAGCAAAGTGATTACTAGCATTCTGCATTTAGTCCCTGAACCAACACTTAAAAGGATGTCAAAGACTAAAGAAAAGTTTCTAGACATGTTATATAGTCACATTCATTAAACTTGCCTCAGGCAAGAGTTAAAGACCTTCAGCCTATCCAGTTTATCCAAAAGAAAGCTAAAATGAAATACCACATGTCACAAATATTGGCAGACAATAGCAGATTTCATACTATCTATGATGTTTTAATGTTTAATTTATTTCTGATGCTTTGCATAATTTTTGGAAGCTCCATTAAGAATTTTTTTGCAGAGTTAGTCTCTTTTTAATGAAAAAATATATACTGTTCTTGATGCAAGGTGAAAATTCACATATCCAGGATGTCAGTCCTGCAAGGCCATTTGGTGCACTCTATTTTCAGCCATTTGAATCTCTTCCTATTTACTTGTGAAAGACACCAACACTTAAAAATAAGTGCCTTAATATCTTGCCTTGATTCAAATAGCTTTCAGCAAACCTGTGATATAAGTGCCTGACACAGACCCTTCCTTCCTCAAGAAAAAGAGCTGATATCCATGACTCAACCCCAGCATCAATACCAGCAGTTGGCTGAAGAAACATCTGGATAACCTGCCCAGGGATTGCAGGGGGCTGACAGCCGAACACGAGAAATGCTCCAAGCATCTGCAGGTATCCTATTCCTAATCTGCAATAGATTATGTTGTTTATGCAACAAGTACTTCTTCTGAGCAAAATATCAGCTTAATTTCCCTTTGCAAATGAAGGGCTATGGGTTATTCTGGGGACTCGTATACACAGTCTCTGTTACTCCAGTTACTGTGTTTCCTCCAGGGCTACTGGCTTTCATGACCCAGTCTAGCAAAGGCTTCTCTGCACACCCCCAATTAGGAAACGTCTATGCCTGACCCTCAGCATTTGCTGCTGATTTGATTAACAATCCCACTCAGTGCTTCCCAACAGATGTGTATATGCTTCAATACTGTCCCTAGCAAAGTCAAAGGGTTTTATCGCCAGCAACAGTGGCACTCAGGAGGTGCCACCAATCACATTTAACCCCAAGAGGGGTGTAACAGTACTGAGGCATGTTAAGAAACTGCAGTGGTAGCCACATTAAAACATGTAAGTATCTGCAAACACAAACTTTGAAAGGAAAGATTGTTGAAGGCACACAGTGCTACCTACCTCACAGTAAAATGAGCCAAAGACAGAAATACACTGGAAGCAGGTGATCTTAGTTGGACATACCTTGTCTTTTCACAGTCCCTATTGTGTCAACTACTAGAGGAAATTAAAACCTTGAACAAAATTTTCTGAACACAAAAATGGCAAGATAAATTACGTGGGCTGTTGCAATGTATCAGTGTGTCAATCAATAACACAGTCTCCGCAAATTTGCAACAGTTTTAACAGATGCTGCTGTGCATAGTGGTGTTGTTTGAAGAAACTGTTGGTTTTCTCTAAAAAATATATCTCCAAAGCAGACTTAACTACACCGTTGGGAAAGCTGGTGCATATCCAAACCAGCTCACAGGTGAAGACCTTTCAGGAAGACAATGCTGCACATTCACATTTCTGCCAGTTACACTGGCTGCTCCGTGAAGAGGAGCAGACCACTCCAACAATACAGCTCAAGGATAAGAATGTGGAGCAGCAGGAGCCGAGGCAGTTGAGTAATTCATCTCTCTTGAGAGGAATAAGACACAATTGCACTCTCTGTACTGGCTGGCACAAACCCTTCAACAACAACCTACTATGTGGGAAACAGACTGGCCTTTGTTTATGCCTTTACTGAGAGCGTTGCTCTTAAAATACTTCAGTAATTTGAAAATAATGCCTCCGATGTAAAAGGCAGGTGCATAGTTATAGAAATTAATGTATAATAAGCAGTACATAACCTATTAAGGCCTTTCCATGAAAATGTTGATTTGAACTGCTTCTGCTCATTTGAACGTATCCAAATGGAATTCTGCAAGACTGTTGAGAAGTATTTAGTCTGAAGCAACAGTTACATCCAAACACAGATCTAACTCTTTCATACTCTGGGGCATTGCAGTGCCTAATTTTAATAGGAAGAGACTGCATTGCATTGGAAAAATACAACAATATATGGAAAGCATTACTTTTGAATGTCTGGTTATTTCATTAGCTTATTGCATACTTGAAAGAGCTTTGTTAGATGAGATGCTACATCTTATGCAATAATTAACACAACACCATTACTCCTGCTGAATACCCACCGGATAATATACTTGCCTCTCAACTTTCTCTTCAAATAGATGACAGTCATCATGCCTGGTCAATTCACAGAATCCTGTCTTTGAATCAGACCACGGGAGAGGCACACAACAGGCACCTTGTGCCACTTGCTTGCAGCCGAATGGTGTCCTTCTGAGCGCCGAGTCCTACCAGAGGTGTCTCCTCTGCTGCAGCTCAGCACAGTTCAGCATCTCTCCCAGTCGTGAACCAGACACGAATGACTGGCGGATCCTACGCGAGGCTGTCTAATCCCATAAGGTCAGAGAGGAAAAGGGAGGCTGCAATGTCGCATTACAGCTGCGCTGCTCTCCCCCCAGCCTGTCATTTTACCATGACAGGCACTGTTGATAGATGGTGATCAGAGCTAGACGCTCAGCATGTGGCTTGCTCCCTCTCTGCGTCCCATAAGCTCAGGAGAGAGCCATCCAGAAGACAGGTGGCTTGCTCCCAGCTGCTTCCCTCCCCAGGGAAAAGTACTGGATGAGGAATTGCACATAAGACTGTACACAGGACCTGCAAGCTTGCTGCAGCTGCACAGCCCCATGGCACCACCTGAGGGACTCGCAAGCAGGTGCCCTGTCCCACAGGAGAATAACCAACACTGCCTGGCCCTGCAGGGAACTGCAGACTCCTGCACTTCCACCTCCCACTCCTCCAAAAGGAACTTCATCCTTCATTTTGCCTTTTTCTCAGCCAAAGAATAAAAGTAATATTCACCTTTACTGATGGCAGTTATAAATTAGAAGCAGCAGCTTATTGTGGCCATTTTGAATTAAGACAAAAAGCAGCAGGTATATCCAGATGCTCCTGGAATCACGAGCTCATTCGTACAGAACAATAAGCAGGGGAATGGTCATCCTTTAATAACAGAATAACAGCATGTACCATGGCAGATATAGGCTTATTGGTAAGGAAAGTATGATGACATGTACATGGAGAATTGACCATGAGGAACAGTGCAACCAAGGTGGATAAAATCTTTCTCAAACAGAAAAGGTGCAAGAGAAAGATATGGTATCTCAGATACAAAACACGTTTCAGGAATGAAAGAACTGTCTCATAAACACCTGCCCCAAGGGGAAAAAAAAAATAAGGTGCATTTATAAGCGCAGAGGGCAGAACCATTATGCAAGTCTGTTTGCAGCAGCATGCATTGCTACAGGTTGGAGAAGCATACTCTCCTTCACCATCGCCACACAAAGACAGCTTCTAGCTGTCAGATATGTTTGATAAATAGCTTCGCTTATACCTGTAAATCAAAATAAGAGCCTAAGCAGAGCTTCTGTAAGGATCAGAACTATTCCAGTCTGGTATGATGCTAAGCACAGTGCAATAATATCCCATACTCAGTGAAGTGTAAGTGAGCTTTATTCCATAGTCGTCATCCAAATAGAAAGACACCTCCCAACTTCAGGAACCAAATCTGATCAGGCAACTGGGATCACAAATAACTATTAAACAGCTGCACTTATGTCTTTGTTAGTGTAGAAATCAGCTTTCTAGAACATAAGTGAAACAGGCTGAACAGAAGAGTTAGCTCTCTCCAGAGATTATGTGATAAATCAAGGTCCAAGGACATTAAGTGAAAAACAGTATTTCTAAGGGTAGAAAATATTTGAACTGAAATCATGCCTACAACGTATGCCATTTCACTAGCACTGAATAATACAGTATACAGAAAGTCATATTATTGTCATTTGGAAACAGCCAGACAAATATATGATTCTATAAAAACTAATTAAATAGTAAAAAACAGAGATTTTGGGCTATTTTTCAGATAGGTTAGCTAACAAGGGCTACAAAATTAAGTTTGCTCTACATTAATTTGTTCATTAAATAAAAATTAACTGAAGCGGTATGTAAAATGGAAATGCAAGGAGATGTTTGACAAAAAAACCCCCACAATGCATAAGAATAATTATGGTTATTTGCTTATATTGCACAGATCCCTTGGGTTCAGTACAACACAAATATTCAACAAAACAGTTTGTCATTGTATCAAAGACACCAAGTTTCAGACTCCCAGAAGGATTTGGGCTAGAGATAGGTACCTACAGGATTCACTATAGCACTATTCTGAGCTGGTACCTTCCTTGTCCAGCAGCAGAAAATTAATGAAGTTATAGAAGGTAAAGAACACAGAAGTTGAACATGTCAGTGCTAAATAACTTTAAGCCAAGGAACCATGTTTTGCCATTAGGAGCTGTGACTTCCTCACATCCTGTTCTACCACAGAATAGTGGATTTCACTTCAAGTATTTTGAACCACATACTGAAAATTGTTTCCAAAACTGCATTAAAGCGGCTCTTGTTTATGTTCTTACTTGAGTGATAGTCTTAGGAATATACATCAACTTCATGCAATCTTTAAGTGATCTTCACAGGAGGAAAATAATGCCTGCATACCACTAGTGAAAATCTAAGCATACTCCTATATGTGGCTAGATGGATTAGAGCTGCTCCTGTTATTTCAACTGTCCATCCCACCAGACTAGCTTCACCAGAGACATGTAATGTTGCTTATTGCAGTGTAACATGATTTTATAGACAGCCCAAAGTTAGTCTATCTTCATATAGTGAATACAGTCATCACTGAGCTATGGGCTTCCTATTGCTTAGCAATATGTGTGTATAGAGCCAGGTCAGGAAGGGCTTCAGCCTGCATTAACCTGATCAGCAGGTTCCACCTTACATGTTTCAAACATATATACATTGTAGAACCCAACAGGTCATTTCTGAATAGTCACTGAAAATAGAGATTGGGTCCTATGCTTCTGTATTATATATACAAAAAGCTCATTTGGTGTGGCTTTCATGGCAGGTGCCGTCTCAGAAGTACGAACTACTCTTACCTTCAAACAGAAACCGACAGATATGCATATCAAATATCAGTTCAAACCAGGGAAGTATTTGAATCAAAAAACTGTGCCAGTAGACCTAATGCTAAAATGCTATATTTCAATATAGCTAACATTTAAAAACTAATGATGAGGTCAAAATCACAACACTGCTTCTATGTATTAGTTCAGCATACATTTCTGAATTAACACTGTTTTTACCACTTCTTCCGTTGCACTGGGACTAATTATTTGCTAATAAGAAGCTCATATCTTTCACCTCATTACTTAAACATAGTAATAAATAATTATTTTAAAACTGGATGTAAGAATTGAAAAAAGAAAAGTCACTAACCTCTAATGAGGTGGAGTCTGTTTCAATGCAGATCCAGAGGCAGTATCTAGAACTGAGTAAAGACAGGGTTCAGCTGGTTGCTCAGCTCTCAATTTTTCAATTACCAGTTCTGTTACAATTTGTTCTGCATTCTTTCATAACATTCTCTTATAATCAGCTTTTCCCAGATGTTTCCTGAAATTCATAAACACATGGGTTTCTAGCTAGACACTTTCTTGCACAAAGATATATTAATAAAATCCCACCAAAAAAAAATTTAAAAGCGGAGTGAGCTTGTGTGGTTTTATTTTTCCTGATTACTTGATACACAAGCTATTACAGACTGCCTTTAAAACTAAGCTTGGGTGTATATTTAGCTATTTTTAAAGTCATAAATACCTTATCACAAAAACTTGATCCTAGAGCCCTCTCCTGCAGTAAATTACACTGAGATGCCTGCTCAGGTACATCACCGAACTGCTGCTTTCTCTAGCACTTTTCATTCTTCCCTTCATAGTATCTCTTCTGATCCCTCTTTGTATTTGTCTCTGTCTAACAAATTTTGCCATACCCTTCCAGAATGATTCAAAAATCTTTACTTAATTTCTGCTTTGATTTCTTCTTCCCAAATCTTCTCTGATTCACAGCTGCAGACACTGTCAAACCAACTGCAAATCTTGATTTCTTCTCTCAGAAGTCTGGGTGTAATATCTACTATACATCTGGATTAGTGGATCCAAGGTAGGAACTGGCACTAAACTGGCACTACTTGCAATTTTTCAAATGCTTCCAAGATCTAGCACAACCCAAACATTTCATATAATACAGACTACTCACTTCAGAAGCTGGCTACGTAAACTAACAGATTTTCAGCTCTCTCCCATGCCTGTACGTCCTTTTGTAACTGTAGTTCAGCCCTAATGTACAAAGGATTTTACAGTCGTGTTAATAGCCAAATGGACAACAATTTAAGTATGTGAATGTGAGGTAAGGAATTTTTTCGATATATAAGGTCCAACTGCTAATTCCATGGGTGACATAAAAGACCCAAGCACTCAGACTCCAAAGCTGTAGTACTTTGTAGATACCTCAGTCAAGGTATGCTCACTGCTCCGTTTCTCTTCTGCCCTGATTTACTGCAACATAAAATCAGATCTGCCCTTCAGTGATTTGATGACCATTTACAAGGTTGGAAATGTAATAATTCCTCATAAAGCTTCATTAAGTTGTGTAATTCTACTTCTTTCCACACACTGCATGTCTATATAAAGAGACACAACTTTCTTGTGACACCTTATCTCCAGGAGTTTGATGTCACAGTCTTTTCACTGTGCTGAGAGGAGAAGATGATGACTGTACTTCCAGGCTCATCTCTTCTCCCACTTATAAAGTAAGTAAGTGTACGTGTTAAGGCATTGGGGTTTAATCCTTCTGCTGCTGCTGACCTGGACAGAATATCAGAATATCCCCCAACTATAAAGAACATTTATATTATTTCTGCCTTCTTGTAAACTACTCCTGAGAGTCTGTGGACAAAAATAATTCAAACTAGTCTTACAGAGCCACATAACCCAATAGGACTCACTTAGTCATGCCTAAATTTTAGTCTCCATTCACTCCCTTGCTGAGCACATCTTTGCATGGTCATAAGCCTTATTAACTCTGAAAACCAGTACACAAGCAACACATTCATCTCAAGTAGGAAGTTCTTGGAATGACAAGTTCTCAAGTACATCATCAGGATAATGCAATATATTGTGTCATTTTTCCAACACTTAATAGGAAGGTTTACATGTTTGCTTCATAATTTACTAGCTGGGGTGGAAAATAAATTAGAATACAGAAAAAACAACTTAAAGATCCTGCATGGTTTTCTGAAATGACAAGAATTTAAAGAATGCCAATTTTCCATTAAATTCCCTCAGTTAACAATGTATTTTTCTAAAGCAAAGGCTTGAGAACTATTCCCTACCATATTCAGTGAAATACCCTAACTGTACAATAGTCTTTCTATAACTTTCTATATGTAATTTTCCAAGATCCATTTGTGTCTGCACTTGCACTCTGCACTTGTTGTTAATAGCTTTACATTCATTTCTTTCAACTGAAGTTTACGACTGCTGTGCCATGTAGGAAGCAAAAAAAGGTCAAAGAAATCAACAGACATTAATTTCACCCTCAACAGGGCAACACTTGGTTAGAGGTAAACTGTGGCAGCTGTTAACACCTTCCTTCCCTTCCATCAATAATTATGGATACTACTATTCCAGCATTTGCAAGTATTTCACCTCTGGAAGTTCTAGCTTTACCTTTAGTAATCTATGCATTATGGAAAAGCCTGTCAAACCAAGACAGCTGCTAAAATAAAAAGACAAACTATGGACATTAGGGAACTAGAAATACATTTTCCAAGTGTGAAATGCAGGGGGACTACAGAAAAACTACAGGTCACAGAACTGTGTCATTTTCATTTAAAACAAAACATGGAGTATCTAGGAGGGTGCTGTTACCAGGGGCAAAGATGAAATACCCAGCAATAGTCTGGGAAACTTCAAATTAAATATGTTTACCCTTGCAAGTTTGAAACAGAGTATAAATCTCTCTTGCTTATATAGTTAGCATAGGACCGTGATAATTTTTGAACTAATCTGCTGAAGAATGCAGTGCACATAGACACAAGGTGAGGGGAGGGGTCCTTCTAGCTTAGGATGTTGACCTGGATAATGGTGAGCACTGGATGTTTATGGAGACAATATAGGAAACAGAATGAAGGATTCTTGCTCTGCTGCACTCCACATGACTTAAATGAGAGAGAAAAAACCACACCAGTAAAACAAGCGCAGATTCAGAGAGGTCTAAAAGTAAAAGAGCTCTGTAGGTCTGTAGCCCACAAATAAAGCAGAGACGGGCCTATAAACAGAGTATTTTTCTCTTTTTTATCCTCTAAAAAGAGAATATGTCGACACCTAATAAAACACCTCTTTCGACAAACCAGAGAAGTACTGGCAGTGTCAATGTGTGCAGGCAATACCCAGGCCCGGGTGACGTCCCAGGGGATGTCCTGCCTTGCTCCTGGGTGGCAGGTGACACTGCTCAGATGGCTCACTGCTCGGCACCTCCCTGCTTGCCACGGGCACAGCAGGTGGAGGGAGACGTTCCAGCAGGATTCACTCCTGGTGACAAAATAGTTCGTCTTACAGAGACGACACTGAGAACCTTCACAGTATCCTCCTTTTTCATATTTAAGCGATAACACTCCAAGCGTCATTATTTGTATCTATTGGTACCTGAGTTGAGCCACTGAGTCAGCTGGGAAAGCTGTGGTACTGCCACCTGATTTTTTCATTTTACAAGAACAGACAGATAATATTGCATCAGGTGTTACGAAAATGTGATTTATTTCAGCTCATAACATAATGAAGACAAGCAGATTTTTTGTCAATTTATCTCACTGCTCCCATTCACAGTGGGCTGTAAAAGATAATGAAGTAATTTGCTTGAATCTCCATACATGAAAATTTATAGAAAACCACATCGAATTTTAGATCATCTTTGCAGATCTAAATTCACTTCATCAGACTCAGTCACAGTGTGAGGCAAAAGAAGAGAGCGGCAATGGAGAAAGAGAACCACCGAACTCAGTAATGCCTAAGCCATCACGAGTAGCTCTTGAAAAAGCCACTTTAAGCCTTTGATCAGAAGGACCCATCACTTCAGCGCCAGGCACTGGATGTGCACGGCAATGGCGTAAAAGGGTCGTTATAAATTAACACCCACTCAGAGAAAAGCTTTTTTGTAATACTTATCATATATATGAATCCACTGCGGAGGACACCATAGGAAGAGTATGTCATGTAAAACATGACCCATGGAAAAGAAACATGGGGAAAATATGAACTTTACCGAACTGAAAGATGATTGTTTATATCGGAAATATACTTTTGTATCTACTATCTACTTAGGTATGGCTTCTAGATGAGAGCACAGAGTCCTACATAAATACAAAAGACAATACATTTCATGCATGCCAAGGAACTTATTTCCAAGCTCCGAAGAGATGCAAAGCTGTTACCTATCTAGAGATATTAAGGTTCAATTGAAAATCAATATGCTAGTTTGTCACACTAAAAAAAAAATTACCTTAGTACCAACCATTAGACAAAGCATTTCTAAAGGCATAAATCGCATTCAGATTTAAGCTCTGACTCAGAACAGTAAGGACCTCTGACACTTTTCTAGTAGCTTTTGTCAAAGCTGTTAGTGATAATCTTCCTCCTTTCCACAAAATCTTCCTCTGCCTTTTTACTTAATCCTTTTAAGTATCCGTTTTCATGTTCCAACACGTATGGCCTCTCCCGTAAGGCCTTCACAAAAAGAATCTGCTTGAAAACTTGCAAAAAGATTATGTAGCTTAGCTCTTTCTGTAGTCAGTTATCATAATAGCTAGAAAGTTCAACTTGCTCTTACCACTTATGTTGGAAAATGAAGCTAACAATAAGCTTAAAAATTACAGTGAACAAGAAATTGTATTTAAAAATGTATAAAAGTTCTTCCATATCTTTCAAAAAAAAGGTAAAGCAAATTCTTGCCCTGTCTAGGTATTACTAAAGAACAGAAGTCAGAATGAGTATTCCCTGACCTACACAAATAAGCAAGGACACGGTTTCATAGTGCCAGCAAGAATACAGCTCCAGTACAATACAGAAGATACAACCAACACAAAAATGGTACAAAACACTAGGTAAGAGATCCAGCTTTGTGGCTTGAAAACAGGAACAGAGCAGTATTTAAGAAATCTTCCTTTTGCATCCTCTTATGTTATTGTTTGGGTAGTAACATCAAAGATATACCTGAAAAATCATCGGTGCCACACAAGAAAGACACCAGTCAAAAGGACACATAAATTCATCTCACATTGCTGTAAAATTTAGAGTAAATGGTTGGTTTAGATACTAATTGAGTTTTATATCAGCTGCCTAACTTTCATTCCCATCCTTTAAGAAATTTATAATACAATCTCAGACTTTATTGCTTTTTATTCTTCTTCCTTCTCTTTTCTTTTTTTATTTTTTTTTCTAATTTGGATGTCAAGAAGATGCTTTAGCAAATGATTTCCTCATATAAAAGAAAAAAAAAATTACAAAGCATAGAACACACAGATTACTACTGTCCACAATCCTTCTGGGAATGCTACAGAGTTAGCACTGGAAAACCCAAAGTTGGTTTCGCCGTCAGACTGGGAGCCTGCAAACCCATCAGCGGACTGCCCCAGCCCAACCCCGGCTCCAGGAGCAGGACCAAGGGGCAGCAGTCTGGAAATACGAGGGCTGGAGACGGAACGACTCAATGAATCATAGAATCATTTTGGTTGGAAGAGACCCTCAGGATCATTGAGTCTAACCATAACCTGACTCTAGCACTAAACTATGCCCCTAAGAACCTCGTCTAAACATCTTTTAAACACCTCCAGGGATGCTGACTCCACCACTTCCCTGGGCAGCCTGTTCCAATGCCTGACAGCCCTTCCCGTGAAGAATTTTTTCCTCTTGTCCTATCACTTGCTACTTGGGAGAAGAGACCAACACCCTCCATGCTACAACCTCCTTTCAGGTAGTTGTAGAGAGCAATAAGGTCTACAACTACCGGAAAGGAGGTTGCAGCATGAGACATACCTTGCCTAAACTGTCGCCCCAAGCACTGGGCCACCTCCTCTCTCCTCCTTACCCAGCATAACCCACTCTGGGGGAGCTTCTCCAACCTTCTCGGAGAAGGAGGCCCCGCTCCACACAGCTCTGCAGAGCGGCAGAGCCCCAGCCCATCGGAGAACAACATTTCTGTCTCCTCAGTCCCACCGCACAGGCCACCACGACGGATGCTTTCTAATTCCCAAGCGCCTTGCTCTGCTGCATAAATTACCTCCTTCTAACATGGTATTTTTGCAAGTAATTCATCATATAATAGGTATTTTTTTCAATCTGAATTTAGCTTTTTACTGAAGGCTAGTGAATTTATAACTGTAATATACCCACGTCACAGAAATTCAAAATAACCTTTTGCAATACTGTTCCATGGAGGCTGCATGTCTTAAAGGGCAGTTTCAGAATTTGCTGAGGAACAAAAGGAACAGGAGCATGAAAAGAGTTTCTTGGCCCTGCCAGAGGAAATCACCCTGCAAGGATTTCACCCGGCAGGATTTCTTGTACGGAGGTTTTGTTTCGGAACAAGCAAGTGGTGACTTACAGAAAACAGGCAAGTCTGAGAGAGCAGCAAAGTTGATAAATGTAACCAAGTCGGCTTCCAAAGAACTCATTCAGCTTGTCCAGAAAGTTCTAGAAACTTCTGAACCTATTTCATTCTTAGAAAATCTTCTCTTCAACCTTTAAATACCCACCTGAACTTCTGAAATGTCTGAAATAACATTTTGATCATCTATTTAATATGCATACAACTCCAACTTTTACAATCCCTTGTACTGAATCCCCCATTCATTTACGATAAATGTGTGCTTGTAAACTGACTATTATTACCAGTTTAAGAAAAAAACCAATACAAAACAAAACAGAAAAATGAAGTACTTCTTTAATTCAGGAGATTTTTCCTGAAAGTTTCAAAAATCAGTTAATCAAACTCGACAGTTGTTTAAGAGGCTATGGCATAATCTGCTAATGTGCTTGATTGAAGAGCCATTATTTCAAATCAGAAATCTTGAAGCTGCTAGAAGTCATACTCATACAGCTAACATGTCACTCCCATACATACCCATTTTTGCTGACATAGCCACAGTGTAAACAGAGTTGCTTTACTCTGGAAAGGGACATAAGGTCCAAGAGATGTAAAATTTTTATGAAGAAAAAAATGAACGCCAAGAAAAAGAAAACAGCTGGCCAACTGCTATACACAATTCTGAGAATATTTAAATTATTTCCATTTCACTAGTCATCACTTCGAAACCAGTATTTCTTTAAGAAACTTTAAGTAGAGCTATAAATATTGTCTGGTGAAGTATGCTGACCCAACTTACCTTCTTTTAAGAGGTTCAATTTTAAATTTTTGTGCAATTACTATTAAAGAGAGAAACTTTAAGAATGAGCATCCAGAAAGTCAAAAAGAAAAACAACAAAACAACAACAAACAAAAAACCCAAACAAACGAGCACATGTAAATAGTGCAAAGATGTGTTTACTTCCTATAGAAATATAACCTGTCACACAAAATATGATTTATTAAACTTATCATTCATGTAAATCATCAGAGAGCTCATTCTAATGAAGACATTTTTAGAAGGGTGATCACTGAAGTTTTCATCTATATTCTGTTATCTGATTGGGGAAGACTTACATGACGAAGGGAACAGACTGCTCACCTCGGTAGGCTTTCTCCAGCTACCATCCATATAGTATCCATCTCTAACAAGCAAGAACCGCACGATGGATATTTTGAGTAAAATGATCAGCAGTAAAAGTGAACAAATGTGGCATTTGTCATCTTTCAACTCTGGAAAACAGGGGATCACTTTTACTCTTTACTCCAGCAAGAGCTTTACATCATCATCACAAACCAATAAGAAAAACTCAAATTCAAGTTTAATTTCTTCCACCCAAAGTTTGTGACGCAGACACAGAGCCGAGGGTGCCCACCTCACCCTCCCCTAGGAAAACCCTGTCGCTCCCAGAGCCCCTATTTGATCTGAACCCATTCACCCCAGTTTGGATGCATCCTTAAGAAGCCAGAGAGGGCTGGGTACCGGCTCCCGGTCAGCTGATGTAAAACACAGGCCATCGCCAGGAGGGACTCCTGAGACTCCTCTGGTGCATTTGCCTTTCCTGGCTCTGCAGTCTGTCACAGCTGCATAGAGCAGATGGGAGTTGGTTCAAAACCCTCTTACAAAAATTATTTTAGTATGCCTGCTGGGCAGAAGACCTCGCCATCGAGTCTCCTTCAGGCTGGGTCTTCTGCGCTGATATCTAAAATTTCAGTTGACCAGATGCAAGCTCAGTATTCAGAAAACTCCTTCATTCCAAACTTCTTTCCCATTTCCAAGGGTTATGAAACAAAAACAAACACACTGAACTTTTGAGTAAACTATTAACTGTAGGATCATGGAAAAACCACAAAACCCTAGAATAAACCCAAAGCATAGCACAGCACATGCACAGGAAAATACCAGAGGCATCAGCCTGTAAATACAAACTACGGTGTAAAAGAGTGAGTCAAGTACAACCAGTTTTAGCAGCAGCAAACAAATAAACAAAAAGTATAATGTGAAACTTGGAATCAATGAGGGAAGTGCAAGTATGACAACTGTGCTAGAGAACTTGTAAAAATATCTCCAAGTGGATGTATGAGGTAGTAAGGGACCCCCACCATTAGCGTGAAACTCGTCCTAGCACCGGTGCACTAATGGCTCATTGTAACCTCCCTCGTCTGCCCCTCCAGAGGATGCTGAAAGGGTGAGTGCAATGCAAAAAAAGGGAACAGTTATTAAAAAGTCCCTGTCTTATCTGTATTAATAACTATAACGACAGAGCTGGACTAACGCAACAGCTGTATTTTGATTAGAAAGGTAAGATTTTGGTTAGGCTGAAAATAAGCTCTTACCTCCACTCATCCCTCCCTGCTCACCCTGTCCCAGTGCCAGGAGCACAACACTGCAGCCCCAGGCAGCACCTGAGCCCGGCACTGACCAGAGCTCCTGCGACAGGCAGAAAAAACTGCTTCCAGCTGCCACCTCTGAGCTACGAGGTTAAGCAATTTTTAAAATTGCTTTGGTTAATCGTGTCAACATCCCATCATCTTCTACTAGCTGCAGGCTGCTTTATTAGATATCAAGGTCTGCAAACTGGGGAAACTAGATCTGGGAGCAGTGGAGATCCAAGCTCTTGTCTTTCTATGGGTGACTCCGCTGCAAACCCAGGCTGTAAACAAGGCAACTTCACAGTGCAAAAAAAAAATGCTATCAGTGTGCTATCAGCCTGTGCAATGCTTGCTCCCCATTTATTCTGGATTTAATTTAGCTCATGGCCAGAGCTGGAGTCGCTGCTTTCACAAGGAAGTAAAACTGAGTATTATTAGTTATGCATTTGTAGTGGAGGCACATCACAGAGCAGAGAGACAGATATGGCTCCTGCCCTAGAAATTACAAAGGCTCTTACCCTGAAAAGATTTACATATAAGGAACTCTATTCATGCAAGTAATCCTGCAGGACTGGGATCTTACTTAAGTCTTTCTTCAGAAACTGAGCCTACACGAACAGCACACAGATAATGTCTTCACTTCCAATAGCAAATTGTTATTTTTTTATCATTGTTCTACCACTAATTCAGCTGTAGTGTTGCTAAGAGGATTTCCAATATATTAAATTATTATAATCGTTAAAATAATATACCCCATTTGCATTTGAACAGCATATTGTCTAGTCAAAAAAATACGGCAGGAGATCCTTCCCATGTATTAGGAAATCTCTAACTTACCACTATCAGGCAATGATGTTACCCAGCAGAGAGTAAGAAATTCTGTACAAAAACCTCCTTCACAAACCATTATTTATGCGAGACAGAAATTGATTCTGGCAAGACCAAAAAGATCTGCCTGTGGCAATCTGAGTATGAATTTCTGTTGCTACAAATATGAAAAAAGGTTAAAAAAAGGAAAAAGTAAAGATGCTTCCTATTTGACAAAGACACAAAGAAAAGGTTTTCACTTTTTGATTAAACCACATTTTCTTTGTTCTAGAGAATCTTCAAGCTGGTTTTACTAGCGTTGATCCAGAAACCGTGTGATAACAACCTTTAGCTATATAAGTCACCATCCTACCACACACTATAGCACTAGAAAACACAAAAAAGCTTCTTTGTGTGACCTGTAGTATTACAGCAAATGCCTGAGCAGGGAACAGGTTAGCAGCACTCTAAACCGCAAGCTCTCTCACTTCTATATTACTTAATGCTGATCAAACATCAGAAAATAAAGAAAATCACCTATTTCATAGCTAGCCTCACCACCCGCATATCATTTATTGACAGCTGGACAATTAAATAAGCTTCTCTAAAAAGATGGGCATATTTAAACGGCAACCAATATTTTGAAGGGATTAGTAAATTTTTATTCCACACTCGACATCAGGAAGTTCTCTCTATGCCATTCATAGCTAAGCAATTTTTTCAAGCTCTGACTTTACTGACATTTGTGCATCTTTAAACTGCCTGTTCACTGAAGGACAAACGTAGATCATTACTTATTGGATTTCAGTGGTCCAGGGAGCATGTTTGGACAGCACACAGATTTTGCCTATACATTATACTCTGAATATTAGATATTGCAGAACATCTGGTGTGTTCCTGTTCCAGCTGCATCTGGGTTTGGTTCTGACCTCAAACGACTCAGACTTGTGTGAACTAATGGATTTCATTTGCACACACAGTAACAGCCAGATGAGTGAGAATACCTTGTATACCAGTTATTATAAGTGTACACCAATAAAGAATTAGGTGTTTTTTCAGTGAGATACCAGTACTGTGGCTCAGGGTAGTATTTCCAGTATTCGTGACAAAAGATGTTCTTCACCATTGACGAGCACAATTGCCAGCTCAGTTAAGGCTAGATATGAAAAGTGCTTTCCTATTTCAGACAAATCATGTCAGGAAGTGGAAAAAATAAAATGTTTTCTAACTCCCTCATTCTCATGTATTGTAGCACTACTATATTTTCTCAGAAAGATAATTTGACAGTTTGAAAAAAAATGGTTGCAATAGAAGCATTTGCTGAAATGAAAAGCATCAAATCAAAAAGGTTTGCCAGAGTGGACCAAGTTCAAACGATTTATCAAGGGCCTCCAAGTTTAGGTTTGTCATAGACCCGTAAAATATTTCTGTTAGTAAAAGAAAGAAATCATCTTTTACCCTTGAGAATAATGTTAGCAAAGCGTATTCAACCCACTCAGGCAGAGTTATGATAAAAACTCCGTTCACCTCTGTACATGGAGACCTTCAATCCGTCACTGTAGCATTTGATAAAAATGTTCCAAGAACTGCCAAAAGGTTCAGATTTAATTATCAGTGGAATCAATAGAAAGAAAGATTGCAGAAAATTATGAGTTCTACATCATCTAAGTTTTCTGATTGCTGACTTCTGAGCTTCAGAGGCAGCCTGCATTACCTTCTAAACTCTAACTCATCTGGTCTAGAAAGAGTAATTCATTTCTACTCCAGAGAACATAAAAATGTCACCACTTCAAAAGATGTTCCACAGCCCTGGATTCACTGGGGAGAGCAAGAAGTCGCATCTGCCTTTGTTTCTGTCATGCAGAACACCAATTAAACTAACAATGTGATTCTTCATTACAGATTTTCAGCGAGTCAGTGCATGCCCAAGAACTAAAAAAGATCTGAATTTAGCTTTACTTATGAAATGACAAAGCACATTACATCTGCTCCTTGGGAACAACCAATTTTTAGTCATGCCTTGGATATAAATGGAGTAGGATTGCCTTAAACTTTCTGCCAGGTAGCAGGATGATAAATAGCTTATTCAGTCTGAAAACTCAAACTGGAAGATGAAAATAAAAATCGCTAATAATTCCGCAATCCTCGAGGTACTAGTTTGTTTCTCTGACAAAATCAGATAGGGTATTCAAAACACCATCACCACAAGTATCAACCCTCAGGAGTAAATATACTACTGTTTAAATAGTATCCAATAAAATAACTTTTTAAAAAAAAAAGTATTTGGGTATTATTCTTTATTTATTGTGCACGGCACTAAACAGAATCTGTAATAGCATGATATATTAAAGGCACTCAGTTTTTATTTGTGAAATACTATTAAGACATTTATCACCTTTATTAAGAAAAAGCACCTGTAAAAAAAGGACAAGAAAAATGTGTATTTCTAACTGTTCTAGCAAGTAAATACCCTTTTTTATATCTGACTTGTGTTTCCATATTGCTTACCAATTCAACTGTGCATAGTAAAACAGAAAATACTAGGCAAATAATGCCATACTTTTTCCTGTCGAGTGACATAAGTTGCTGCAGGAGTAGACGACTGAAGAAGCCTTAGATATGTGTGTCCTACAATTTCACCTGCCTGCACTGCCCCAGTAGAAAGTCCAGCTCCTTCCCCTGCCCTGCAGGATCATTCACCATCCCACAGCACCTACAACTGGTCTCCACATGCTGTAAATCATTCCCCACTTAGACTGTCCCCATCACCTGGCAAATATCTTGCTTAAGATCCAGACAAGGTGTAGCCGGGTCTGCTCCTGAACAGAACAGAACAGGTAACCACCAAGGTGACCCTCCTCCTCACTGGGGCCAGTTGCAGTCATTTTGAAAATTCCAGGCCTCCATCAAGTTTGAATTAGAAATGGCACAACAGGTTCAATAGTTACTGGAGAAAACCAGTGAGCGCACAGTACAATGGCCCATGTCTCATTTCCTTAAAAACAGACTAAATAATATGCAGGATTATTTTTTTTATTAAATATTTGTCTGGAAAACGAGATACTGATGAAATCCTTAGCATGTCATGGACTTTCTTTGCCATGCTACTAATGTAAATCTCACATGTATAAAAAGTCAGGGTAAATCAGCTTCTTTTGGGTTAATAAGGCAAATTTACCATGTTTTTTCACTTCTCTGAAATGAATCAATTAATGAAAATATTATTTTATGTAAAATTAGTCCATTGAGACCTTAACTAAATCATAAATTCCTGTCACGTGAACTACTGTCTCTAAACATCAGACATTCATCCTGGAAAGAAACTGATCACTTGGGTTGGATTCAATCTGAATTAAAATTAAAACCATTTCTGTTCCATTACATGCTCCCTGATCTAACTGCCCTTCCACAGAGGCAATTTTTCATGTTAAAAAGAAACACAAATAATGTTTCCATTTAGTCTAAAATGTCATAAATAATAAACACATCCTTTCTTTCCTTACTGCCCAATTTTTGAGATACCAGCTCATATTCCATGTTGAATGATTTCATGATTTTATCTTGGTGTCCAGTGAACCAAAGCCTCCTCTGTAAAACCAGTGTGCATCATTTCACATGGTTTGGCAGAATCGGCATTCTAGACCTAGAAAATGCTAACTTTGTTTAGCACAGCAACCCTAACAGTCCACCTCCTCATTTTTCTATTGAGCATCCTTCTTGGGCTTTAAACCTGAAGGTTATAAGAAACCTGTCCGTATATCAGGCACGTAGCCAGAACAGACCTACACAGCAGTCTGACTTCTTGGCTCCTTTAGACAGCGTGTTATATTACCAGGGAGTCATCTCCCTTCTGAAGCAAGGCAGTAAAAGCATCAAAATATGTATCTTAATGTTATGGCTTATAGATGTGGACCTATTATTAGCTTTGTAATAAAAACATAAGATCCAGAATAATTCTTTGCTGAAGAGACTGAGCTGTGCCCCAGGATAAACTAGATAGCACTATATACCTTTAGATCTGCCTTCCTCAAAGGAAGGCAACATTTTAGTGGGTATAGATGGACATGGAAAGTCCAAGGTGGACGGACAACATCTTTTCTTTTTCATGCCCACCGTTACAATTTCCCCAATCTCCAGTTTACAATGGAGAGGAGTGAGAGGGATGACAGGGTAAGCATTATTAATTTAACTATGGGACTGTACATGTGGGAGGCTAACTGTGCTAAAGTTCTGATCATCTGTTTTGCATTTCTATGACTCACCATAAACAGATTTCTCAATTCGTAGCAATAAATAAAGCACTGAATTTTAAGATTTTGGATGATTTCAACTGACCGGGAAGAAAAGGAAGCTAATCTCTCAGGGATGTAAATGGGCCCCTATCATGGAAAATGAGATTAGGATTGTTAGGAAAGCACTATGAGAGCTTTCCTGATTAACATTATGTATATTATATCAGATCACAGAGAGTCTGGTGAGACCAGGGCTCCTTTAAGCTATCTGTATCGCATCATGCAGCACATCTCAGCTCAGCCTGCGGGACACTCCCACCCAGCCTGTGGCTTTTTTTTTTTTTTCCCCTGATCCAGAAGATACAGGGCAGCTGTTTGAATGCCCAAAACAGCTCACATAGTTGGTTGTTGCTCTTGCGCTTGCAAATGGCCCAAATACTACGTGGCTGCTGCTCACTCTGCCGGTGCACGACAGGAGGTGAGGTGGTTCCTCCTGTCCGGACCAGGACCAGTGTGACTCCATCACTGCAGCTGCCAGCGCGTTGTGGCACTTGGATCCAGCACCCAGAGCAGGGCTCAGTCCCCCCAGAGCCAATAGTCAGATGAAATCAAAATAGACAAATGATAGGTGGGAAGGAATGAAGGCACAGAGCAGTGTGGTAGCTTGTTTGTGTGCATCCAGCATATAAAGCACCTGTTATCCTAGTAACAATAAATGGGTATTTTCTAGACTGTGAATCACAAAACATCAACATAATTCTCACAAAGGGAAATGAGAGACTAGCTGGCTTCTAGCTCATTCTCATCCCTCACATGGGAGATATACTCTGACTGCTTTCAGAAGCAAGTTTAAAAATTATACCAATTAACTACAATTAATCACCAATCTGTCTTTTTTTCCTGTCTCATCTGTTCTACTTCATTGACAGACATTGACTTGGGTGCCCGTATGAGACAAAAAATGCAGTTTAACCCCAAAGAACTCCCTGACCATCTACTAGGTTAGGAAAACAGTATTCACCTTTGCTTTCCTTTCCATCCATTCTCCTCTTAGTAAGGACAAGATACACAAAATGAGGAGGAACAAGCAATAAAACACTACTGAATATTCATTTTATTTTCTGATAAAAAAAGATCTGCATCCCAAGAAAACTTAGCCTTGCACCAGAAGAAAGGAGAGAGGACAGACAGCAGACTGGCCTCCTCAAGACAGGACACATTTGCTGCTGTGGAGCATCCTCAGAGCCATCGTAGTCACTACCACCATGGACTGCACGGCTTCTGCAGCACCTGTCCAGAAAGGAGCCCTCCCAGACAGAGCTCCGTGCTGTGGTTTGGCTGGCCTCGACCAGCAGCTCCTGTAGGACAGACTCCTCCTGGGCCAAGGACCTTCCTTCTCCTCCACCTTAGGAGAACATCAGACTCAGTAAATGCATCTCCTCTTCCACAGAGAAGATTGTTGAGGCAGTCCCCATACTGCATCAATTCCCTTCTGCTTCTGAGGAGGTCAGATCCTGCTCATCCTTCTTGACAGGGAGAAAACAAAATTCCTGGCCTTTATTCCCGTCTTTGCTACAGATATTTAAGTGCCTTTTTACGGCTCTAACAAGATTCAAAGAGTCTTCTGGTGCTTAAGTCTCATCAAAAATATGAATTGGGAAAAATAAATGCTGGTTTCATGATACGATGCTATTTATAACTTACAAGGCTCTCATTTGCTTGTGTAATCATTTCTAGAAAGCCTGTGCCAATAAAGAAACCCCATCTGGGTTCCGATAAAAGCTTGCAAAATAATAGCCAAAATCTGCTCTGACTGAAGTCATCGTTAAAATTCCCAGTGATCAAACTGGAAACAGCATCGTGTACTAACTGTACTTCTGATCTCTGACCTCAACAGTGACCACGTCCTCCTAGGTTTCCTTTTATTTTATGAGCTCAGAGAAGGTCATTCACCTTTCCATACCACAGAAGTACTACAAGAGCAGATGCACACTGCTTAGGAAACTTGTGCTCTCCCAAGGGTGGTGCTCTGAGCCCTGCCCTCCCCAGCACGGTCCCTTGGAAGCCGGGAGCGTATGTTTTGCATTGCCAAGCTAATGGATTATATGATGTCCAACATCTGGATTTGATTTATCGTTCACTTTTGTCCTCTCAGGAGCACACATACATCAGCCATATGGTTACATATTAAGGCTAAGCTTCAAAAATCAGAGGTTACAAAAGACGCGATAACTATAAAGGGAAGTCATCATTTCATTTTGAACGCCACCAAAAGACAACACATCTCCCTTTACACCACTGTCAAACTCCATTTCTGCCTGTGTCAAGGCTGAGTTGTACCTCACAGCTGGCTGAACCATGCCTAGTAAACTTTCACACCTCCAGTAAACTTAGGCCTGGCCTAAGCGGACGGCTTATGAAATCTGGCAGTACGTTCAAGTTAGTAGGCTAAAGACCAAAACCAGCTTCAGATAAGAAAATTATAAGTGGCCCACATCCTAGAGACTGATGGTCCTTGATACATGCTTATACTTCACAAAAATAAAGTTAATTGCTTCAGTGTTTAAAGTGTTACTAAACATTATTCACACTGAAGCCCCTTTGTATGACTGAAACACTGGACAAAATCTCTGTAGCCAGGAAATGGTTTTTACTGCCAATGGTGTCAGATTCTGATAAGGATAATGGCTGAAACATTGTGGCAAAAACAGTTCATCCAACCCCAGGAGATGATGCATTCAGTATAGGGTGAATTGCAATTTACATATCAACGACAAGCTAAGGAGCCACAGACCAGGCCGGCTGGCCGATACAGGAGATGGGGGACGTGCCAGAGGGCACATAGCTCCATCTTCTGATATACCCAGCATCACAGAATCACAGAATGTTAGGGATTGGAAGGGACCTCAAAAGATGATCTAGTCCAATCCCCCTGCCAGAGCAGGAACACCCAGATGAGGTTACACAGGAAGGCGTCCAGGCAGTTTTCAATGTCTCCAGAGAAGGAGACTCCACAACCTCCCTGGGCAGCCTGTTCCAGTGTTCTGTCACCCTCACTGAGAAGAAGTTTCTTCTTAAATTTAAGTGGAACCTCCTGTGTTCCAGTTTGCACCCATTGCCCCTTGTCCTATCATTGGTTGTCACCGAGAAGAGCCTGGCTCCATCCTCGTGACACCCACCCTTTATATATTTATAAACACTAATGAGGTCACCCCTCAGTCTCCTCTTCTCCAAGCTAAAGAGACCCAGCTCCCTCAGCCTTTCCTCATAAGGGAGATGCTCCACTCCCTTAATCATCTTTGTTGCCCTGCGCTGGACTCTCTCCAGCAGTTCCCTGTCCTTCTTGACCTGAGGGGCCCAGAACTGGACACAATATTCCAGATGAGGTCTCACCAGGGCAGAGTAGAGGGGAAGGAGAACCTCTCTCGACCTCCTAACCACCCCCCTTCTAATACACCCCAGGATGCCATTGGCCTTCTTGGCCACAAGGGCACAGTGCTGGCTCATGGTCACCCTGCTGTCCACCAGGACCTCCAGGTCCCTTTCCCCTACACTGCTCTCTAATAGGTCATTCCCCAACCTATACTGGAACCTGGGGTTGTTGCATGGCACAAAGGGAAAAGCTGAGACCCTTCAACATGGCCCGAGACTTGTTAATCTTTCGCAATCACCCCTTCCCCCCAGACTTTTCTCGCTTTCACAATCACACCTCCACAAAAGACCAAAAGTTACGCTAGTAGGCAACTCAGAGGGCTATAAAGGCCCACCTTGTGCAAGCACTGGCGGCGCCCACCCACCATCCTGAGGACCACTCTGCCCACCAGTCTCATCACATGAACACGACACCAGAGGATGCCACACATGGCTGGACCTGAGACTGCGAACTCCATCACATGTAAAGCGGAGCCAGAAAGATGGTGAAATCTCTTTCTCTCTTTTCTTTCTTTCTTTCCTATACTTCTAGTTTTTTGCTTTCCTCTTTATATGTAACATAGTAACATAAGATTTACAGCCCCGCATATGCCACAAACTTTTAATGTTTACCAACTGAACCTACAATAACGTAAATCCTTCTGCCACCAAATCATATACCATTTGGGCCAAGGTGGAAAATAAAAGCGTTTTGTTCGCAGACCTTAAGTACTGTGTGTACTGTTTTCCAATCACAGGGACCCACAAACCTGAGTCACTTCTCCCCCCAACTCATACCTGAGGGTGGGACGTGACAAATGGGAACTGGTTCCTCCATTCTATTTCAGATCCCTCATTACCAGGCTGGAAATTAATTTCTTAGATTTTTGTTTACACGATAATTCTCAAAAATAAATCGGGTCATGAAAAAACAAAACGGCACCAATTTTGCAATATTTTCTTTCATCGCCCTTAGCAAATCAGCACTGGCCTAGCAGTTACAATGAAATTTTTCACCAAACGCATTGCAAAAAAATATGTATCTTCTACTTGGAGAACAAATTTCAGGAAGTAAGAACTTTTTTTACAGTCAGTAAATGAAAGCTTTATGAAGGGAATTTATCCTGTATGCTACACATTCACTGTGTCAACTACTCCATGGAGTGCCCTATCGAAGTAATTTTCTGTTATAAAAATATCACCATCTGCAGCAGGGGAATAAACCACTAATAAAGATGATGAGCATTTTATGTGGATGGGAATTCCTAGATCAGAATGGTTTATGAAATATTAAGAAAGTGCCTGCTACAGGACCACCACAGCAAGATCTGTACAGACTGTTTACGTATCTTTGCTTACTTACTTTTAGGGTGGTTTAAACATTTTTTTGTTTTATTTTCTTTCCTGGTCTACTTCCTGTAGTTATGTATTTTTGATGAAGATGAAAAAAAAAAATAAAAGAGAGGTTCAGTATACTTTTTATGGGTTTATGTTTCAATTTATTAGCAAAGATTACAGAGAAGGTTGGTCAGTTCCCCAGGAAAGGCTGGTTTCCATGTCTGCATGTCCAATCTGTCTGTTGTTTTTTCATGGTTTTGTTTTTATAAAGAAAACCTCAGCAATCAAACCCAGCAGGACATGTTTTTCTGAAATCTAATTTCTGCTGTGCATTTTCTTTTTCAAAGCTTCGAAAATTAAGGAGGGAAATAATTCCCCAATTCCCATGACCAACCAGTATGGTTTTATGAGAATCATGACCAGAAACTCATGTCGCTAGACCTCAGTGTTCCTGAGCAAGCAAACTACACTTACGAAATTCACATAATTAGAAAATTGCCAAGAAAGCTATGCTTAGCAGAAAACAAAGGAGTAAAAACTTGCTGAGATTCAGATGGACACGGTCACAGATCCACTACTAAAAGTATGGCATATTCAAACTGGGAAAGCTTTTAATAGACTTTTTCACAGTTAAGTCTACTTAAGTAAGTGAGACTCCAGGACAGCTGGGAACCAGCAAAATACAGCAAAAGACTAAAGTGCTACATTCAGTTTTAACTGACACATCACAAAATTTGGAGCTCAGTTCTGTATATGCAACATCATCCAAGAAAAATAATAGTATTTCATGAATTCTAATCCTTTTAAGTTTAGAATCCTGTTGTGACTGGCTCTGATGCTTCTGCATCCTCAAGGTGGAAATCCTGAACTTCTGATCTTCTGTGTCATACTACAATCAATATTATTATTGCTTTGATTCAAAAATAATCTTTCAAAACCAAAGCTATTTGGAAATTATGGGTTTACTTTCAGATGAAGATATCCACTAAGCAGATTATTACCTGGATAGGAAACTGATATTCTAAACTTAGATATTTTAGCTCTGTTGATGCTTTAAACCAGCTCAAGTAGCAGACAAGTGATAGGACAAGAGGAACTGGCCTCAAGTTATGCCACGGGAGGTTTAGATTGTTTATTAGGAAAAAATTCTTCACAGAAAGGATTGTCAGGCATTGGAACAGCCTGCCCGGGAAGGTGGTGGAGTCACCATCCCTGGAGGTGCTTAAAATGTGTTTAGACAAGGTTCTTAGGGACATGGTTTAGATTTAGATTTAAGTTAGGTTATGGCTGGACTCAATGATCCTGAGAGTCTCTTCCAACTGAAATGATTCTATGAGTCTATGACAAGGTCAAGCATTCCAGAAGTCAACTACCTTAAGCTTTAAAACAGAGCTGCAGAAGCAGAGGGTCTCTGCATTTTGCATAGTCATAGGAAAAGCAGAAAGAATATTAAGAAATGAAACACGTCAAGTACATACTGATTTCCTTAAAAGTCAAGGTGTGCATCCTACCAGCAAATCAGGAGTTATGAGTCTGGCAGAGCAAGTGATGAGTCAAAGCTAATTAATCCTGATATACCACAACTGACTGATAGTTACCTCCCAGCCTGCCCATCCACTTAAAAATGATTAGGGGTCTCCATTACACGGGTCATTTCCTTTTCTGCTCCCTTAGAGCACAGTTGCCTACGAAGCCGCACTATTTGGCCTGACAGCTGGTTAAGGCGCTAAGTGGCCCCTGAGCACATCAAAGCTCGCCATGGTTGCTATTGCTAAAGCCATCATCTTCCTCTTCGGTTTTCTAATCCAAAATTCATTCTGCCCCATATGGGAGCTTCTTATGCTCATCATGACTGATTTGGAATCAATGAAGGAATATATCTGAAGACTTTTCTAAAGTCACTTTACTCTCAAAAAATCTTCTTCCTTTTTTTCCTCACCTCTAACACTGCTTATACCAAAGTCTGTCTTGAAAGTGCCCCTCCTTGCATGCTCTAACTGCAGGGTGTTTAACTAGTTTAGCTGCCAATTTGAGCCTTCAAGAAAACGTATATAAAGTCTCTGTTTTACAGAAATTTAGAGAAATCACTCTTACAGAGTTCCCCAAGGCATGCTAAATTATTTCTCACACCTTTTAATTGCTGTCTCTTGGCCATCCAAGAGATGCATAATCTTCATTTTAACTCCTCCCCAAGGTTACATATATACAAATAAAACAGTTTCAGCTCAAGTAATTTTAATTTGGAACCTTAGAATTTGAATTAAATATAAAATAAAATCTACTTTTCCTCAGTGAAAACAGACTTGGTTAGAAACATTTCAGTATTTATTTTTTTTTTTAATCCTGAAAAACATACTAGAAAAACATCCTTTTCAGTGTTTGTTTTGTTTTGTTTTACTTTGCTACTATTTACTTAGCAAGAAAAATCTTTTACTGGGTATCTTCCAGCTGGAGGACAGGAAAATTATTTTATGCTATTTTTCTCAGTTACTAACCATGGGACTTTTCCTGAATATTTTCCAGAAATGCCAAGAGAAGCTATTTCCTTCCTGAATAAAAGAAAACGCCAATACAAAGTCAATAAAAATTACCTGCAGCTGTAACTTCTACTCCACAGATCCTTGCTGTGGTATCATTTTGTGGTAAGTTTGGCCATATGTTTTGCTTGTGTTTGTGCGGGCCTTTGAAATAAAACTGGTCTATGCAGCATCACTGAATGCCAAGTGGAGGAAGCAGAATTTAGGAGGGAGCTCACCAGTACTTTTCAACAGCATTAACGGAGCAGTAATGTCCCCTGTCACCTTGTAACGTCTCTTAATGCAAAGGAAAATGCTTACAGATGCTTACTTGTCACGAGAGACTGAGAACATAATTTGCCCTCAGTATTTTCTACAGGAATGACTGTTCTGTATCTTCTTTGCTCCACCAGTTTGTAGATTGCTGAAGAAAAGCTTCCTATTTTAGACCACACATTACCTTGCAAAAAAATCCCCCTGAATGCTGGGAATAAATAGTAACAAGAATACAGCCAGCATAGCACAATACTAATTGTTAAAAGGAACTGCCTATATTCTAAATAAGAATGCAATACTCACCTCTGAATTTTGACAGACAAGAGCTGAAAACTGTATTTCTCATGTAGAGAAAAAATGCTAAAGTTTCATTTAGTTTCTTGTTCAACAGCTGCTTTTCCAACCTCTTCCCTCCAGTTGAAGTACTCCCGGGATTCTGGCATAAATCACAGAGCCTGGCTTGCAGCAGATGTTGACAACATATCTCCCCTCACATAAAGACTTTTTTTTTTTTTTACATAGAAGCTCAATAATTCAATAACAACTTCAGTATGCAGTAAATGAACTAAGATGAATGAACTCACAATAGGGTGAGAATGGCTTATAAAGACCCCGGGGCAGCTACCACATTTTCAGATCCTTTCTAGGGCGTGAGGATGAAGCGTGGCCCATGATACCAGGAGGAGCAGCTTTGTGTGGAAGTGCAGCAGAAGCCACACGTGACACTGTGCACTGGGGACAGGCAGCGCAGGTACTGCCCCAGAGGGACGACTACACTGATTTCTGCAGGAGCTGGCAGCCACACAGCTCTGATAACAGACGGAGACACACACATGACATTGTTGTCTACTCCACTCTGCTGAGACCCCACCTGGAGTCCTGCGTCCAGCTCTGGAACCCTCAGCACGGGAAAGACATGGACCTGTTGGAGAGGGGCCAGAGGAGGCCCCAAAAATGATCAGAGGGCTGGAACAGCTCTGCTGTGAGGACAGGCTGAGAGAGCTGGGGTTGTTCAGCCTGGAGAAGGCTCTGGGTAGACCTTATTGTGGCTTTTCAGTACTTAAAAGGACCCTATGAGAAAGATGGCGACAGACTTTTTAGCAGGGCCTGTTGTGACAGGACAAGGGATAATGATTTTAAACTAAAGGAGAAGAGATTGAGGCTAGACGTGAGTAAGAAATTTCTTACAATGAGGGTGGTAAAACACTGGCCTAGGTTGCCCAGAGAGGCGGTAGATGTCTCATCGCTGGAGACATTCAAGGCCAGGCTGGACGGGGCTCTGAGCAACCTGATCTAGTTGAAGATGTCCCTGCTCATTGCAGGGGGTTGGACTAGGTGACCTTCGAAGGTTCTTTCCAACCCAAACTATTCTACGATACCCAAGTCCCAAATCATGCTAAACACAGACACAGTGATGCTGAACCACACTTGAAGGATAAAGGTCCTTCTTCCACCACCCCCCTTTCACATCAAAGTGGGGCCAAACTCTTTGGCGTCTGAACTATTTTTGATTGCTCTGCAGAGTATCAAGTGCTACTCCAGCACCTCTACAGTCATCTTGTGCATCCACGACAGGCTTTTTTCACAGCATGGCTCTTGATAGTGTTGTCCAAACTAGCCCTGACAAAATATGCATTATGCACACAAACAGGTTGAATCGCAGGGCTGGTTCTGACAGTTGCAAGACAGTTTTATTACAGTACAAACACACCAGAGCCTTAAAGGAGTGAAATGTGAGCAAGAGAAGATTTACTTTTTCTGCACTGATATTAAATACTTTGAAATTACACGATGAAAATGACACTGGGCTCCTTGCTGTCACTGCAGATGAATGCACACATAAAAATGAAATCCACTGGACCGTGCTGTCATTTTTTCAAAGCACAGCAGCAAGTTTGGGGAGGCAAGGAGGAAAGAAAGAGAGAAAGAATAATCAGCTCATTGCTCTTCACACCATCAGTTTCTCATCTACAGTGACCTGTACAACCTGCTGGGACCCACAGGCTGCCTTTGGCTCCAGGATTAACCTTCATATGCTCTTTAACACCAAAAATGATTTAAGTCTTTGGCCTGTGTACATACTTTCATCTTGGAATAGAGGAAAAATTATTTCCACTGTTTTCCTGTATTAAGGTAGGGGAGGCCTACATAGCTTTAAAAAGCTAAGCTATGTCTTATCATCTGTCATTTTTTCCATATCTTTTCATTTACATCTGCAAAGTACTACTTATCTGAAGACAGACTTTTCTGTAATGAGATTCTACATAATAATGTGACAGTTATCAGCCGTTTCTGCCAAAAATACCCTAGTGGAAGGGGATGGGGGGAACACATCAGACCCGCATCACTCTTGTTGTTTATTAATATGCAGTTACTTCTGATTGATCATCAAAGTAAATATTATACTTTACATGCCAACACCATAATCTAAAAATACTACCTGTCGGTTTGGTAATAAAAGGATTTTTTTAAGGAAAAAAAGGACAGTGAATTGAATTTATGTGAAGATTAACTGAAGGAAAGTCTGCCAAGAAGAAACAAAATTTCATTTTTTGTTAAGCTCCTTACTAAAGCAGAATCTTTTTTACTTAATGTAAGCTCTAAGATCTGTTATAACCACCTAGTTTTCTGCTCCAGTACCTTGTGTCACTGTGTCTAGAGAACAGCATCCTCCTTGTAAGAGCTAGATGGCTCAGGCAATGTAGTAGCTCCCACCCAAACCAAGATGTCTCCAAGAACGTCTCTGTGGCACCTTACCTGCACCAACTACACACAAATATACGCATCTGGTGGTGTCTACTGAAGCCAGAGCTTTGGAAGGGGGCACCGTGCATAGTTTGTATGTTGCAAGGTGTACAAAGTACTCGAAGAATCATCAGCACTGAAGAGCGAAGAGCCACTGCAAAGTGAATTTGTGGATTCTGAAAAAAATAGCATGGGAAAATGTTTGGTTTGCCCGATTTTACAAAAATTACTTTGTTTCCAGGCCTGCTCAGCATTAAAGTCCATCTGCCAGGACTGTGAAGATGGGACAGAAATCATAGCTGGTGCTTCTTGTCTTCACCATGGCCAGAACTAGCCACAGTGTGATTGCAGAGTAAAATTGGTTACGTGATTTCATTCCAGACATAAAGATTGCTGCAGACCACTGCATACAGTAACAAACATTTGTTTACACAAGAATATATATAGTTCTAATATACTGTGCCTAATAAACTTGCAGTCATTTTTAGGATACATGTTTCTGGCAGAGTTGTCAGCATTCTGACTCATGGAAAATACTTATATCTTATTGAACTTGGCAGTGTAGAAAATGGTCTTTTTAAAAGGATATTGCTGAACTCTTTGACATTACTACAGGTACATAATGCAGTTGAAAATGTCTGCTTTATTTTACATCTTCCAGATAAACTTCTGAAATAGAACCATCTCCTACCTACTTACACACTTGCTCTGATTTTTGTACTTATCTCCTACATTATCAGCTGCATTTATTAAAAATTTATCTCGAGAAATTAGTGATTCTGGCCTTTATCAGGAGTAAGTGCATATTGATACTAATGTATCCTTTTAAAAACCTGTGGTTTTTTAATTCGTTCTACAGACTGCAAGCTTTAAGGACAAGTAAAATGTTGAACTGTATGTGATTAATTTCATATTGTATTGAACAAAAATAAAGCAGCAGAAAAGAAAGATAGGCAGCATAAATCAAGACTGCTTTTATAAATATTTGTTCTCTGCTACAAGCGCTGTTTTCTCTAGATTCCTTGGTTCTCCAGTGTTCAGCTCAATTCCCTATCCTATGTATTTATTTTCCTTCCCTTTTTTTCTATACTTCCATGGTGTATGTCATGTCCTTAGGACACTCAGGATACTCTACAGGAAGATCTGGCATCACATTTGCCAGCTCACACCCTGCCTCCACCCCACAGCCCCTTCCACCTCCAGTGCCACCGCTCCATCGCACCATGCGACAAGCAGAGCAGGGACCATTTCCACATCTCTTGCCATAGTGCCTATGGCAGAGCCTACTACAAGATGTAGTTCAGATCCTGATAAATCATTTAGACAGCACAGCATCCAAGCTCCTTTATCATACTGTAGCAGAAAAGCCATCCAGGCTGGGTATGTAGGCTAAGTAGACTGCTTAACATAGGCAGAGTAAATGAAAATATCGAGATGCAGCTCATTGTCCATGCCAGTCCTGCTAGCTCTCCACAGGCTACTACAGCTCTGTGAGTGCCTATCTTACTGCAGAATATATAGATGCAATAGCTTCAATCACAGACTTGGTATAGCTGGCTTGGCATGGGACCATGCCAAACTAACCTATGAACAGTGTTTCTCAAAGGGGCTAATTTACTTCACAGTATAGCTATATATAAGTATTTCATGGTGTTCCACTGCAGATGACCATCATAAGGTCATCTCTGAACAGTTTTCCCCCTCATCATGATGGGCATCTAGTCAGTATATACAGATTCTAAGTATACAATGTACTACACAATCATTGTTTTAAATCTTAACTTTGTCTTTAAGTAAGGAATAATCAGCACATACCACATCCATTAGGTGTCTTAAACCATTATTATCCTCATTTACATATATCGGAAGTTATATATTTATACATAAGAACTGACCTTTAAAAGTTATATTTGGTTATTGCCTTCTGAAAGAAAATCCAGTGAGCCTTAGCTGTAGCATTCTTTAAGCTCTTTGGGAATTCATGTCTCAGACCTTCTTTTCAGCCCTGTTTCACTCTTCTCTATGTGTCTGCAGTATTTGATTGTGTACTAGTCTTAGCATTCACAAAAGCCAGAGTCTGGAACATGACTTGCAGTCAAACATACTCTTTGACAACACCTGTAAGCATAAAGCCCAATGACTTGGTTGGCTCAAAAAAAAAAAAAAAAAAAAAGAGATCCTCTTCCATTTTTACAAGGTCTAAAAGGTCTTTAAAATAAGCTGTCCTTTGGAGACCTCAGGGAAGTCTAAATGGTACCTTATGATGAAAAGATATAATGAACAGCAATTTTTCTTTCTTTTTTTAGATAGCAAAAGCCTTTCGTTCAGTAGGTTTTCCTTTGTAACTGCTGGTGCAGTCATTTCTTCGGTGATAAAGAACAGAATGGCATTCAAGCAATGCCAGAATTACCAGGTTTTACTCAGCAGATAGTGAGACACGGGCGCTGATCACAGGCCCTGGAGCCCGCTTGGCCCATGGCCGGAGCTGGTGCTTCTCGCCTGAGGAAGCCAGCAGGTTCTAGAATACACTGTTATTAAACGCGAAGCCTCTAGTATCTTCTGAGTAGCATATTTTAAAACATCTGATCAGACATATTTTATTATTGTAAAGTCATGAATCATTCACGTATCTGTACACAGGAGATGGATTATTTCCTCAGACAGCACAGATAAGGGAAACATGCTTAGGCCTAAGCGCACAGAACAGAACGTGCTTGAGTTGCACTCCAGAGCAACATCAGAATAGAAGATTTTAAGATATCTAAGGTGGCTTTTTTAAAATAAAAGTCGATAATCTCTGTGAGTGTCGTTTCTCTTACGAGGAAGGGAAGAACGCAGGGTCTTGTGAAGTTTTCCATGGCAGCTCTTGGTGCCCATTTCCAGTGCCACTGTCTCAGCTGGGGCAGAACCAGCTGGGGGTGAAAGCCAAGTGTCGCAGAGCTAGGGGTACTTTGAAGCTCAAACACTGAATCTTACACTTTTGGGGCATCTGTTTTGTTATGATCCCAAAACAAAAACTCACTAAATAAAAGGTAGAAATATTAACCCATGTAGCTGACTCCCAAAAATTAAATAGTAACGTCAGAGAACTTTTCCCCTTGGTCTTGAAGAGACTGATCAAAACCTATAGTAAATCTGAAACCAAACCATATTTTTACTGTGCAAACAGAATTGATCAGCAACATAAAAATAGGACACCAAAACAGTAATTTTTTCTCCGTTATGGGAATTGTATCACCCAAAATAAACAACTTCTTGATATCCACCAGCTGCATGCAAGAGTCATTTCCAACGCTGACAACTGCCTGCACTATTTATGTAATTTAGCAGTCTGAAGTATTTATGCTATTAAAATCCAACATGTGGTAGAGATCTGGTTTGTTTGAACAGGTCCAAGGATAGGCTAGACCAAGATGAATTCTTTTTTCTAATGCCAACAGAAAACCATTACTTTATTGGATTTCTAGCAAGTATTTGTTTTACTGAAAATAAGAACTCAGGAAGCACTGGAAGTAATAGTTTGATAGAAAGACAAATTAATTTGAAGAGAAATCTTTCCAAATGAATTTAAATACACTATAGATTTCTTATTTTATTTGATCTTCCTTAGTCATCTTTATTCTTATTATGCTTCTGTGTACTTTTTTCTCTATGTACAGTATTTATTTTCAAATCAAAACACTCCAAAACTAATGAAAGGGCATATTCTAACTGAACTTTTAAGTGTAGATTGGCTAACTGAGGATATTACCAGTTTCATATTCATTTTTGCAACCTTATCCATATTTTAGTCATTTTTTATTTTAAAAAATGGACAGAACTGTTGTATTGCTATTTTATATAAAACATAAGAGTGAAGTTATTATTTTGAAATGAAAGTTTAAACTACTGTTGTGTCAGGAAATACTACAGCTTTGTTATTTACTTTTCTGGGTAATCCTATCACCGTTTCTGTCAAACCTCCCTGTTTGCAAATCTGACCATGTCTCTAGCAACTTCGGAGGGATGGAGAGAATCAAGACAGGTGATAAATCTTTTCATTTCCTCATCTAGTCTGCTGTCTAATCTCACTGCATATAGAGAACCCAGCCTTATTTTCTACAGTTTGAAAAAAGAGAATAAACTGTAAAAGCAACACAAAACATTTGTGGGTTTGCCTACCGTCCAAAGTTAATTAAATTGTTAACCATATGTGAGTTTTCCCATCTGGCTTCAAGAAGCTAGGTAAAAAGATGCATGTCTAAAGAAGATATACAATATACATATATATGCACATACACACTGTACTTTCCTGCACTTCTAAAGAGTTGAAGAGCAGTACCTGTTGACAGCACAGCCATCTTAGAAACCACACATCTCAACTTTCAAATCATTTAGAGAAATGGATACAATATTTGGGACCAGAAGTTCCATTCTTTTAGTGGGAAACACCTCTTAAGACGCTCTTTCAAAACTGAAGAAACTTTGATACAAATCTCAAAGGTAAGAAGTCCAGGTTTGGAAGACGCAAGGCAAAATTTAGCTACAGCATACAGTTTACAAAATAACAAGGCACATCTCCATTGGTAGGTACTTTTGCAAAATCATGAACTCAACCATCTGCATTTTGATTCCGCATATTTAGAACTAAAGCTTACATTAAGTCCAGCCACACACTGTCCTCATTGAAATGTAAGAGAGCTCAACACGTGTCTGAAACGTCTTCATGTATGCACACACTAATTATTAAAACTTGTATAAGATTAAATGTCAATGCTTTCATGGTTAATCAGCACACATTATCTAACATTTATTTCTATAATTTCATCTCCCTCTAGTCGCTGCTCATTTTGCATTCTGAAGGAGAGAAGGGCAGTTTTTCAGCTGACCTAATGAAAACATTGCCGCGACAAATGAGAAACCAACCTGTGTGCAGCGGAGTCCAGCCAGAGAGAATGCTAATTCTCTGCCTCAATACTGCCTTCAAAGAGATTATTCAAGCCTCTCTCTGACATGGAACACAGTGATCAGCCAGAAAATGCTAGAGATGAAAATAACCTTTATCTGTTTTAACAAAAAGGTGAACTTAAAAAAGCAGTCAGTCAGGGCCTGAATGTTTACTATTAGCAATAAAAAGTGACTTTAATGCTTATTCAATGACTTTCATTGATAGCTTTGTTACCGTAGATTTTGGAATTATGAAATCAGTAAAATGTATCTAGATGAGGCAAAAGAAGGAATAAAATAAGCAACAGGGACCTGATATTTTAAAGAACAAAATGACCAGTTACTGAAATCTAGCAAATACCTGAGAAATCTGGGAAACAGATTTAAACTACAGTTTCGCATATGAAAACTACACACACTGAAGCTCTGAACTTACTGTCCTCGTAAAGCAAGTGGAATGATTTACAGAATTCAGGTATCAAATATCTCAAAAGCATGAGGGAAACTCATATGAAAAAACGTGACTCGGTCCAAACTTATCAAAGACGCGTCAATGGACCCAAGCCAGCAAATGAACCAAAAGACAAGATAATGAAAACCTTGTTAAGGTGACAAAATGTACCACTGGAGAAATGACCTAAGATTTCTGAATTTTCACCTGTAGAAAAACAAAGTATCAAAGCGATGCAGAGGAATTAACCTACACCACCAGGAATGCATCGAAGTCATTAACAAATACTAACTTTTGCTCATGAACTGTAGTCTTGAGGTATTTCAAACTTACCCTAATTAGTGACATAGAGAAGTCAATATATTGTGCCTTAGTCTAATTAAATTTGAAAAAGGTCATGACTACAGTGTCCTCTGAGTGAAGCTGAATGTCACGCAGTAATAATCAAGTCTGGCAGTGCCTTCCATGACTTATAAGTACATAATTATATTAATATCAAGCTCTCATATAGTGCCTTCTATCAGCAGTATTGAAACACTTTAGAAAAAGAGAAGCATCAGTATTTCCATTTTACATATTGGAAGTCAGACAAAAATTATCTGACACAGTTAAACATCAAGAAAAGATGAATGCCATCTCTATGCACTGAAGATTTTCTGTAGTTACAGGCAATTGTTCATCAAATTTTATAAGTGTTTGATCTCTTGCTAGAAAACAAAAAGACAAAGCCAATTCAAAGAACAAGATTTGAAGTATTTAACAGCATAGAAAATCTAATGGCAAATCAACATGCATCGGCATCTGAAAGTACAATTTTATAAAATCATACATTTCTTTGTTTGGTCACAATAAATTAAACCACAAATACTGAAAATTATGAAAATTGTGCTACAATTATACTAAACACTCCTGCACAGTCCTACTGCACAGAAATGTGTTGTGCACCTAGAAACAAGGGCAGATTAGTTTTCTAGTGAGAATCTTTAATTTTATCTCTAGAAGTGATGTTATTCAGAGTAGTACAACTGTGATGCATTACTTTCAGCACAGTAATACAAGGTTGTGTCAGTAATACAAGTCACAGAAAAGATCCCAGTTTTGTCATGACATGGAAGAGGACTGCCACCGATCATACTGGCAAAGGTACTTATTCTTTGGCACAGAGTTCAGAACGCATTTAAGCAATTTTTTCCATTTTACTTAGGCTTCTCACAAATCTTTCCTATTTTAGCTAAAAAATAAAAATAGGCACGTCTTTTTGATAAAAGCTTTGTACACAATCACATAGTGTGTTCAAAAGAAATCACAACCACAAAGGGTATACCTTTGTAATTCAACACAGTGACAACAAAGAGTAGCTGTCCTTGTATTAAAGGTAGATCTACACAGTGGCAGTCAGAAGATCCTGATGCTGTGAAGAGCATTCAGACTATTCAGAATATCTGGAAAATTATTAATCAAATGGCAACATAAGCACCACCTGCCATTCATGTGGCATAACACTTTCAGTGCTGGTTGGCTCTGACACAGTCCTTGAGTTGTCAAGCAGTCACCATCACCCCATCGCAAGGGGCCTTGGAGAGCTTTGGGAGGGCTTCAGCAGTCCATTCCAGCCTGCAAATATTGTTGTAGCCAATGCTGGGGAAAGCAGCAATACACATAATGATGCAGCTCAGATGTTAGGTCAGCTCGAATAATTTATTGGGGAAATCATATTATTTTTTCAGTAGAGTACACTGGAAATATATATATTTTTTATTTATACACGCACATGTATGTACTTACTGACAGGTGCACTGCAGTGTCCTTCAGAAAAAAAAATCTCAAACTGAAAGACATAATCTAGAAAGGAGTTAGGGGAAGAAAGAAAACCAAATATAGAGCTTCATCTGATGGGTGATCTGTAAATTAACAAAAGCCAAACCCTTTCAAATGTGTGTTACTAATGAGCAATGCTTAAAATTTCATTTTGGCTAATGGAAAAGATATCCACACAGAAGGAATTCTATAAAGACAAACTGTTTATGGAAAGAAGCACCAAGCAACGGTGGAAAGGAATAGAAAGCAACATGTCTCCTTCCTTCAGTATCATTATCCAAACAAGCTGGATCTGGAAAGGCCTCCTGAAGGTCATCAGATGGGGACTGTTTCACACTAATTGCTGGTGAAAATGGAGACAGCAGGACTTGGAGATGTGCCACACAGGGGTTTCCAATGTCTAGTTAATGCTACAAGGTTTCCCCCACAAGTAATTTATTCTCTTTAAACAGCTTACATATTTTGTTTCCTTGTCCTTATTTGAGAAATTTCATGTGTAATATGTAATTCACTATAATGAAGCAGGAAGACCACCTAGCTGTACTTTTCTCTGTAGACTACAGTGACCGGGTTTGCTAAATCCTTTTCATCAAACAGGTATTACAAATCTGTTGCTGGAGCTGCCAATTTAAGCCTTCTGGGAACTCAGTCTTAAAGCAGGACACTCCTGTGACAATCCTACTAGAAAGAATAGGGTTTTAGATGTCTAAAATTGCTCAAGTCATTTAAGTATCTGACCGGAAAAAAAAAAAAAAAAGGGCAAACCAAACACATTGCCAGCATTGCACAGGACACATTTCAAGGGCAGAACTGAAAACAACATTTATGGGTTGTGCAGATACAGCAGTCCCCCCCAAAAAATTAATGAAATCTTACTACCTATAGCAAAGGACTTGGAAAATCCGCATAGTCCCCCTTACTTTTAAACATATCACATCAAGCTCCAGAAACTACACAGCTATTCTTACAGTCCCAGAAAGTAGGTGTATCAAATGGTTTAGGCGATTGCCAGCCTTTTTCATCAGCCAGATATAAGTGGTGAACTCCATAGCTCAGTGGTATTAAATGTCCTTTCCTCGGGGCACACAATTCCTGGTGTTGCTGTGGGTATTAGAAAACCACTGAATCAATTCGGCAACTGCTGTTAACTGTCCCCCAAACTGTTCCTCAGATAAAGAGAGAGGGCACAATGCTTCACCTGCGGTTCCCCAGGGTAGATTCCCTACCTCGAGGCATCCTGCTATGTCATACGAGACGTGTCTGCTTCTATACATTTCTGGAGTTTATTTCTCCAGACCGTTCCTACACTTTGTCATCCTAAAAATGATAACCATATGTGATGAGGCTGTGGTCCAAGTTCACTGATTTCACATTCTGTATTACGGTGAGCAGCAGACAAAGCCTTTAAAACCTCTTAAGTGGACAACTATTTGCCGATGCATTCCCAGGAATTATTTTCCAATCCAAGACCATTATTAGCTAACCAAGGCCAGAGTTCTTCAACAATTTCGTCCTCTGTATCTTCAGCCTCACAAACATAAACGTCAGACAGCATTACTAGCCATTATTTATCCCTTGTTATTTTTTCCCTCAGTGGCATTCATGTCACTTAGTTCCGCCAGTTTATTGTGCACCAGTTTCAAAGGTGATAATTTTTAATCATCATTTTTAGTTTGATGATTTGTAGTTTCCTATGACTATTCCTTATGTTACAGTTAGGAGAAACGAAAGGTAAAAGCACTACCCTTTCTATTGCTATTTGTTATCTTCATAGTTTTACATTAGCATTATATCATCTCTGTCTTGCCTAAATAGCCTGAAGCGGTATTGAACCAAGTGCTTTGATATCTACTAAATGTTCTTTTTACATTATTAATGGGTAACTGTCAAAGCATCAATAGAGAGCTAGTCAACTTTCCTGCACCTATGTGAAAAACTGAAAGCTACAAGACAGCACAGTTGGAAGGTGAAAACTCTCTTCTAGGTAGAAGATTTTCATTTTGCATGTGCCAAGCTGGATGTACGATTTGTTTCTAGGATGATGTGGAATGCCGCCCCCAAAGCGTTGCTGGCTTTCTTCCTCTGCAGCAGTTCTGGTGTCAGCCGTGACAGACACAGAACTGGACAGACATCTGAACCATCCCAGGAGCTGCATGTGGCTGAAAAGCTGTAGCTTGGCCAAATTTACAGAAAGAGAAAGAGCAGATGCAGCAGGGTAGGGAGGCCTATTTTCAGTTACAAGTAACATGAAGGCACCTTGAGGAAAATGCCCTTTGGCCTTCTCATGTCAGCAGAACTAGATTTCATCACCTGAAGAAGGTCCTAAAGTGTCATCCCAGTTCATTCCCAAGACACACTGGAACAGAAGTCATGTAAGTAATGCTTCCACTTCCAACCATCTATGCCTTTTAGAAATAACTAACAAAAGTAATTAGTCTACAAAGGCCCAACACACCCTGTTTCCTCCTCATTTCCTTTCTCAGCTCTTTAGTACCAGAAGTTGCTCATTGCTTCTGCCTTAAGTCACAGCAGAATTGACAGTAATTCTTCCTTACTCACACATTTTATACAAGGAAACACTACAGCAACACTATGTCATGGGGAGGTCCCTTCCTCTCTGACACTTCCAATGACTAGAAAATTCACCTGTTTCTCATTCATAAAGACCTTAACTCTGCTGTGGACAAGCACCTCCAAACACATAACAGGATAACTCTGCTCTCTCTGTGCTCCTGGGCAAACATTTTTTCTGCATGAGTCAGCAAAGGAATTTAATACGCAGCCCAGAAACAGACCAAAATGACCTGACCTATTTTTAAGAAGCAGTAAATAAGATGGATCATGGTAAGCAGAGGTGAGGCAAAAGCAACAGCTTTACTTTCTAATGGACACTTGGCTAATGTGCAGCAGAGAAAAGCAAAAACCAGCCAGTGTATTTTGAAGAGAGAGGGAGGGGAAGCGTAGGATGTGGCATGTAAACACTGAGTACGTCCAAAGCTGGTTTGGGCAGGGCTGGAATCGGGACCAAAGGGACATCAAGGGAGTTCTCAGTCTTACTAGAAACACCCCGAAGCAGTGATGTACAGAAATATTGTTATCCTTATTATCGCCTGCATTATTTGCAGTATCTGACTGAAGAGCGATCCCATCACTTATCATACCCACAGCATCAGTGTCTGCTAATTACACATGCAGATTTTTTCCATGATGTAGATCAGCCTTCACCAGTAATTAGCGCATTATCTGTTATCCTCCTAACACTTAAATACAAATGAAGCCAGAGAAATGAATCATTCACATGATTTCATAGGATCTATATTGTCCAGCTGATGACATTTAAACATTTAATCTAAATGCCTAACTTTAGATGTCTAAGTGTCTTCATTATGCTACAACTTCCATTTGTGCTGTAGTAGGTGAAGCAGCTCCACCAAACCGAACAGCAGCACAGAAAATCAGTGATCCAGGTCTCTGCGTTAATTCCCATCTGGCGCACTGTTGTTCAGCATGCTTGTAATTCACCTTCTGCACAAACTCAGTTCTGTAGAAAACAAGAGTTAAGGGCATTTGACTGGCATCAAAAGTGCTCAGGAGCATTCCCTGTGTTCCTGGCAAACCTGTGAAGATGATGGCAAGTTCATAGAAGTTTCCTGTTTCTTTCTGTGTCATACAGGGTTTGTACATTTCTGAAAGCCTGTCATGAAGTATGAAGGACTGACTGACTTCTTGACTCCCAGCTGAGAGCAAGGGCTATTTCTATTAAATCAAGTTGTGATTGTAAGAAAGAGGTAAAAAATGGTAAGAGGATTAAATGTTCAAAACTCAGTCACTATGCCATCCACATAATTTAGGTTATAGAGCTGAACCTGCTCTCAAGAGAGAATTTACTTGCTTAACAGTCAGTTTTCTCACACTTCATACTGCATCCTATTTAAGTATGAAATTTGCTATGGGAACTTCAAAGTATTACCTAGAAATTCATTTCCATTGCCATGTTGTGACACTACATATTCCCATACAAAGAACACATACGCTTGTCATTTGAGAAGGCAGAGCAGACCCTCACATATTCTTTTAAAAGGACTATTTTTGATGCAATAGCCTGTCTTCAAAACTGGGAGTCACCCCCCACACACCATTTAGTTTACACCATAGCACCGGGCTGAGAGTCAGGTCTTCCAGTTCTTGAGTGACTGCTCTAAATAAAAAGACAGGTAACCCATCCTCTGACTGTATCTTAAAAAAGAAACAACAGCTGATACCACACTGCATTTTGCCATAGGTCTGCTCTTACATGGATGTATGAGACGTTCATTCTCTGAACACAGGCAGTTGAACTCTTCAGAGGATTTAGGTGAAGCAGTACTTAAACCAAGATTCATCCCATCTAATCATAGCACTTCACAGACGTCCAAGTTACAAGCACAGCCACCAATCCGCGTAGGCTCGTTATGTAAAGTGTGGAGAGAGACAGGCGCCTTCAGGCTGTGATTCACATGTCGGGTACGTATCTGGCTGCTAAGAATGGGAATGTTTGAAGATGGAACAAAATCAGTGTATGAACCCAGGGAATCATTAGTCAAAAAGAGAAAATGCCCGCTGTATTAGAAACCTCCAATAAAAGTGGTCAATGCCAGAGGTTGTCTAGGGATTTGGACTCAGGTACCTAAGTTAACACAAGTCCTATTTTAGGCAACGCTTTCACTTGCATCTGTTCTTTTGCCTCTTTCTTAAGGCAATTTGAAAGAATAAGAAATAAAATAACACCAAAATCAACAAATTTATTAGCTGGATTTGCAGATAAACATGTAGCAAGTACTCTGTGTTTGGGATCTCTATCAAATTCCTAACACCGTGCTAAGCCTTTAAAGTTTTGAGGACAAATATCAAAACTGAAACATCTTATTCTGCCTGCTATATGTTGTCTCTTTACTGCTAAATTAATATTGATTATTCCACAAGAAGAACTGCAAAATGCAACCACCTATTTTAAATTGTTCTTTAGGAATTACGAATAATAACTGGTATAAAATGCGCTAATAACTTATGGTCAAAAGCCATTAAGGTGGAGTCACAGTATTTCAGAGTAAATTGTAAGAGACAGTAAAACTTCAACAGTACATCAGGTCTGATTTCAAATAATAATTGTTTACTGGCTACCTGTATCCTCCTTGAGTTCTCGTACGCCAACTTTCTTTAGACATGCTACTATGTATTAAAAATCCTGGCAAAATATGCTCCTATTCAACTATAAAATAATAACTTCCTCTACACTGAACAATATATGCAACACTGACAAATGATGACTGGCTCAAAGATTCCGAAGCAGGAATCCATGAATAGCTGCTACATATGAATTATTAATCCTTTTTTTTTTTCCACTTCATAAATCATTCTGATTGCATACTTGTGGACTGAAATAGCAGAATGCATACTCCACATTAGCTCATTATTTTTTCTCCAAATCTGATCTATAAGTACCCATTACTGATATCTAGGTAGTCACTAATCAAAATATTAATTTTCATTATCTCATCTAATTGTATTTGGTGCAAGAAAACAGCACTGTTTTAACAAAATTATCTCTAGAAGAGAATGATAGCTCAACAAGCAGAACTTGCCTTCTCTTCTAAACTGTTTCTCTGAGACACTGTTAACAAATTTCCTTTTTCTGTCCCTTGCTGATCAGTTGAATGAATTATAGTTTTATAAAGTCAAAATTAAAATTCCTCAAGAAAGTAAATTATTAAAACTATGGAGAGATCAGGACTGAAAGGGTGAGACACAACACGGCTGTCATCCAAATGTTGCTGCCTAAAAAAGCTAGATGCCAGGTTAGTCATCCAAGTTCATCATGTGCATGGTTGAACACTTGGAGGAATGGCTCCCCTTTGGAGGAGGCTCCTACTCACTGCTGACTACAGAGATAGCACAGATCAGTAGTGTACCTGGACACACACTTGAGATGACTAAAGCTTAAACATCTAGATGAGTCACTGGTTGCCACCAGTCTCTTGGGCTTTTTCTGATCCATTTTTCTTGTCAACTGCAGCAGTTCAATGATCCAGGTCATTCTGAGGGCTTCCAAATGCTAATACCAACATGAGCCAGAGGACAAGAAGACCCAGCTCAGAGCAACGAGGATGCCTGACGTTCTCTTTTGATGGCAGGGAAGTTTTATAGCAGAATAAAGAAAATGGCCTCTCACAGTACGAAGGATGCCATTATTCTTTCACTGTATTTTTGGAGCAGAAATCCTTTTTGCCTATGCAAGCACAGAATTCACTGAGTAGTGTTTCCGCTTAGAATTACAAAATTCTTCTTCTCAGAGTGATTTCTAGTTTTTAACATTTCTGATGTTTAGTTTAGATAACTAACATTATGAAACTGTATTTAAAGCCATAATTATACTCAGCCAACTCCCATGATTTTACTTGATCGTGATCAGCAATCTATAAATACCTATACTCTCTATGATATTACTATTTTCCAGACAAAAAGAAATTATCTCAACTTTACAGTTCTAGAAAACAAACTTTACAGTTCTAGAAATCCCCAATATCAGATATAGGAATCACCAGTATCAGATATGAGAACATAGGTCTTGGAGCTTTAAGGAGGCAAATCTATTAAAATGACACTGAGGAACATCAGGGAGTTTGGGACACTGAATAGTTCCAGTGAATACACAACGTGATACAGTTACAGTCTACCAGCTACATCAGGTACAATGAAATTCTGCCAGGTTGTTTCTCTGTAATTTCAGAAATAAAAGGCAATGTATGATTTGAAATATTTAACGATATGCTGAAGAAATTATGAAACCTGAAGTGCTTGTGAATAGCAACACTATAACTAGTGGTCCAAACACTTGGCACAGGACTAGTAGTAACACAATGGAGATGAAAAGGTGGCAACAGTAAGATTCCCCACAAACTGCAGCTGAACAGGAACTGTCAACATCCCACATGTGTATTAAATGGCTTAAAGTGCAATTTCTGTCCCTGCCCTGAGACGGGGCTTCCACTGGCATCCCACATGTTGACTCTTCAGGAGAAAGGAGAGGTGGTAGGACAAGCAGGCAACAGGGCAAGCAGTCCTACGAAGACTTGAAAAGGGAGCTGTGCAGCTGCCATGACAAGCTTAACTGATGAATATTATGTACTCAACCAGTAAACAGGATGTATTCAAGGCAGTCAAAGACGAAAAGTTTTATAAAAGACATTGGTGTTACTGTCCATATGTACCCCTTAGAGACAGACACCCTCAACTGAAAACACTGTTGCTTACATTGATATTTTATGGGAATAGTAATTAACCAGTTGAAAAAACACAGTACCCAAGACACCAACTGGCAGGTGGTGCATGACACAGAACAAAAAGAACCAATCCAAATGTACATAAAGGAGGAACATAGTTCGGATGTAGGCTGCTACACAGCTGGGCCCCCTGAGCAGTTCTTCAGCTGTAGGGACATAGCGTTATGTTATCAACTTGTCCCAGATAAAGAAGCTTTTGTGACAAATCCTGTGACAAACCCAGTTACATTTCTGCCCTAGGAAGGGAGGGGACCTCAAACAAAGCATGGACTGCAGCCAGTACAGGTGCAGCACAGCAGAGCACCAGCGGTGGAGCATGGCCCTGGCACAGCTTGTGCAGACCAGCAATGGAATCAGCGCCCCCAGACAGGCTGCTGAGGCAGCTTTGCAGATCTAGTTTCAGATGCTTAGTAACCATCATGGCAACAGTCACAACTTAGTGCACAGTTTAAAATACGGAGAGCCTACGGAACAAGTAGCATCTATTCTACATAATACACTGCAGAGCGAGACAACTTCTTCAAGGAATCACTCTCTCTCCAAAGAAGATACAAAACAAGGTACTCTAGCCTCAGTATCTTGACCGTTCAGCAAGGAACAGCAAGCAATAAACACCGGGTAGTTTCCTCAGCGTGATAAGGTAACTCAATAAAACATGTATAGGTTCTGCCAGTGGTGTAAACCTCCAGTTTCTCAGTTACGGCACTTAATTCTCCACCTGCTCTGATCTCCATTTGATTCAAAAGGTGAGAAGACTAAGGAAAGCAACTCGTCCTTTCTAGGAGCACAGCCTCCTCTCCACAGCCCACGGTTCCTTTCCTACAGAAACACAACTTCAACCTCATCCTCAGTGGCCAAAAAAGTCACGTGTCAGCCCTGCCCCCAAAAATCCCATGCCCCCTTCCACCATTAGAGCCTGCGTTTATCTATTCAGCTCAATAAAACGACTTATTATCTTCCTGCATCAACAAATCAAAGAGTATATTCACACTACTCCAAAGTGCCGGAGGGCAACCAAGAGCGCCCAGGGAGCGGAGGGACATCACACCCACATTTCGTGTCTTAGCAAGTGACCATACCTCAGGGATGACTATCCTGCAGACAAGATGCTACTTTTTATCCTCACCAGGGAATTTAACTTCCTCAATTTCATTGTGATGCTCCCTTTAATTAATGGTTTCCTTAAATTCACAGATTCTGCTGTTTTTTTCATGCCACCATGTGAGCGGGAAAATGTAGGGTAGCAAAGAATCTGGTTCCACATAATCTGTTTGCTGGGGAGAAAGGTCATTACACCAAGACTTTATATCGCTAAAAAAGCATATTCCGTTTAGTTCATTTGGTAATACTGCAAATGCATTCAATTAATAATATATGAAAAAGCAGAGTCTTTTTCACAACAATTGATTAATTATAAAAATGTCTACAGTGATTGAGTACAGAATATCCACAGCATCTGCTGTACTTAAAACCAGCAATGGGGTGAGTGGTGCTGAGCTGGAAGTCCCATTACTTAAATGGTGAGTTACCAAATTTTAGCATTTACTTCCAGAAGAGAAAAGATATGTATGAATCGTTTTCCCAGTCCTGTGCACGATGCTACTAAAATAAAAGCGAATGCAGTCTGGGAAAATCTGTATCCTTTTCATATCCCCTACCAAGCCCGGAAGCACATACCAAAAATAAACAGGGTTAAAATTTATTTTGTTTTAAAAAACATTTATTTTTCAATTGATTATGACTTCATATTTACTGAAGTCATAATTTAAAATTATACTAGGCTGATTCTAGATAGTAATTAATTCTAAATAAAACCTAACAGCCTTATTGAACATAAAGTAATGACATTAGCTCTTCAGATCACAAATTGAATTGTGTAGATTAGCACAGCTATCGAATAATTTATTTGAGCAGAGACAACACATCTCAGAGAATGTTATCCTACCATTAACTTGGTTATTATATGAACAAAAATAGCTTATAGCAGCTCATATTAAACAAAAGAACAAAAATAGATGTTGTATTTATGTTTGTATTATGTTTTAGCTTCTGTTAGTAAACAAAAATGTAAACACACTTGTACAGGTATTTTTATATGTTTATTATGTACATTTGTACATAACATTTAGTCTGAGGCATCTGTTATTTACCTCAGTTAGGTAGGTGCCTTTTGGTTTTTTGACACAAGAAACTGATGAGGATAAATGTATTATTCTGTTATAAGCAATGTCTTACAGTGTTGCCCTTTCATTATTACAAAAAAAAATTTAAAAAAATCCTGCTCTTGAGCAGCTTTACCAGACAGCACACAATCTAATACTTACATTCTCAGACAAAAACTGCCAGTCATTGCTATTTGACCGAATTCATTTCAGATTTCAAATGGAAAATTCCAAAAACTACAGGAAGAAAACAAAATTAGAAGAGAGAAGACTATTGCAAAAATAACATTGTTTTCACAGCAAAACACTACTCTATATAATTTAAAAGTCAAATCAAATCTCAAAGAACTTTAATTAAACTTTCTGAATCATCTGAATTTATTTAAAAATGGCTCTTCAGTTGCCTGAAACTCTGGATCATCCACGCACTAAGACAAACAACTAGAATTTACATGCTAATAAAATCACATAAAAAGAACAGATGAAAAGCAATCAGACTTTAAGGGCTCTGAAAAGTCTCAGTGTTTATTACCCAATTCTTAATTTTTCCTTAAAAATGTCAATTAATTTACTGATAAAATAGTTCTAATAAAACATTATATTTTTACACATACTGAGTTCCTTGCAATATGTAACTATGCTTATCTACTTACAAATTGTAGCAACACATTACTGAATTTTCAATATGCATCTACTTCAAAGCACTCTCGAAATAAATAATTAAAAACTCTCACATGAAAACTGGCAAAGTTTTGTCATGTGAAGACATGACTAAAAGAATTCTACCATTTAGATTTCTGTTCACCTTATACTTAAAATAAAAATAATTATTAAAAAAAAAAGGCATGAAGTACATCCAAAATGGTACCTTAAGCATGAGTACCAGTATTTTCATACGCACACAGAAAAGTGGTGAGGAAGTGTTTTAACAGGCCACACAGAAAAAATTGACCATTTTTTTTTTTTTGTCAAATCACATTTTAAACCTCAGTAACCACACAATGTAGAGAAAGCCAGCAAAGATTATTGGTAAAGCGGAGTGTACCTCTTCCTGCTAACACCACCAGGCACATGGCATTTTGCATTAACTGAAATCTTCAGTCAAAAAAAGAGAAGGAAAGCCAGTGAGAAGAGAAGGGCAGCAGTGAAGCTGTGGACCGAAGTGAAAGAATGTCCCCATGTCACAACACCCAGATCTCCCAAACCAAGTCGAGGAATACTCCTGAAATAGCAAGGCAAGGTGCCTGGAAACACCATGCAAAGCAGGACAAAAATCAAACCTCATTTTCTTCTGAGCTCCCTGCAACACGAGCCAAGGGAGGTTCACTGTGTGCAAAGAAGTTTCTCCTTTACACCGTGTTGCTCTGAAACGGTGGCGTAAATTCAGGACAGGCTACACAGCACGACAACATGGACTAATCAACATAAAATGAAGCTATCGCTGGCCCCAGCAGCTCATCACTTACAAACATGTGACCAAAATGAACATAGTAATATCTTTGTTCTTGTTCTGAAGCAGTTATCAAAGAAGATTCAACGTGGAAAACTGACATAAAGGCACACACAAGTAGAAAACTCTTCATGGGGTTTAAGCTGAACAGAGGCTTCTAAGACTGGAGTTTCTCATTGAGCGACTTCACGTTGGTATCAAAGAGAATAAAGTTCAAACTGCTTCAGTGCTCTGAATCCCTGGAACAGTACTGAACTTGCTCTGAAAGGCATAAAATCAACATACGCATTTATTTAGGAAATCGGAATAGTGTGACTGCACACTTACACGGTTATGATGTTAACCATTTCAGGAAGAGAATTGAAAGACTGGCTTTTATTTGGGAAATAAGTTTAAAATTTGAAACAATCAGCAGAAGTTGATTTGTGACATCATAGTATCAAAATATTACATCACTCCCCTGCTTCACTAATTACCAAGACTCACTTTGAAAGAATGAGTAACCCATCTATAACTCAGCTCTTTATTTCAGAAGGAAAAAAAAAAATACTTCAGTGGCCTGGTGAACGCTGCTCTTCACACATCCACAGGCAGAAGAGAGCAGCCCGATGAACCGGGCTCTCTGTTGCCAGCCCCGGGGAACACGGGGCCATGGACAGTCCCACCCTGGTCTACAGCAAGAGCTCTGTCTGTGGTTGACTTGCTGCAGTCGTTCTCATGTGTGATGGGAGCTCAGGTTTGCCTCCTGCCTCCTGGACTTGATTGAAAGCGTTCAAGTTCATCAGAAGGTAATGTCAGGCTCTACAAATTGGCATTTATTCTGGAGTGCTTACTATATAAGTATACTGCTCTTAAAAAGGCCCAATAATAATAATAATAATAACAACAACAACAGAAAAATTGAGTGGGAGGTGTTAACTATGCAGAGATCTTTTTCCCTCCCTTGTGCTCTCAGCAGTTTTAAAAAATATTTCTGCCAACATATTGTTTTGTGCCAAATATAAACTCAAGACATCTGAGGATATAGTCTTTGGTGTTTATGCCTCATGGTTATAAAATTAGCCTCAGATTCGTTATTCTGAATACAGTAAGATTTAAATTTTTAATCCTAAAGTGAAAAATGTCCATCTAATGCCTGGAGCTATGTTTTACCTGTGGAACATTTTGCATCCTGTTTGTGCCCTAGGAATTGCATTTTATTATTTTCAACAGACTTAGCATAGTTTTGACAAGGAAAAAAAAAAGACTAAATTTTTAATGCTGAAATAGAACTGCTATGCTATATCAGTATGTAAGAATCTATACTCTATTTGCATTTCTTTTCAGCATACCATTACAGAAACACTATTTCAAATGGCCACACTATTGCTTTTCATTTAATACATCCATATTGAATAGTTCCTGAATGTTCAACCTAAATTAAACATTTATTTTTCTGTACTTACAACTGTGAATTTCATTGCGCTGCTTCAGGTATTTAATTTTTTTTTTTTTAATGGGCTTGGGGAGAATTCAGGAACAAATATAGCAACACTTTCGCAAGTGAAAATCTACTGCATTCCATTACAGAGTTAAGAGCACAACTAAACCTGTCTAGAAGTTCCTCCCAGACAGGCATAATTTTGGAATGATCTTGCAAATATGTACAGACACACTCACATGTACACGAAAGCATATATTCTGCTTTCCGAGTGTACCTTCCCACCTGCGTGCTGCACTTGGCATTGCACAGCTGCCACTCCACAGGCCGTCCTGCACACTTTCAGCCCGACAAAGTCTGAATAAACCGAACAGATCAAGAAATATGTTGGAATATCTAAGCACATTTAGCACCTACTATCACTAACTTATTTCCTTAAGAACAGCCTTTTGGAGAAAGGCTGTTTCCACTTTAGTTTCTCATTCAAAATGGCACTGGCGTAGTCCCTCTCTCCTTTCTGACAACAGTGGGGAGGGAAGAGCATCACCCAGCTAACTTTAATGGGCAAAACTGGGCTAAACTGGAGCGATGCGAATTTGTTATCACACATCTCCACTCTGTGTGGTTTGAGAGAGATTATGTCAAAACATAAGGCTAAAAAAAGAGTTTGGACTCCCCTGACCTAGTCTTTGATGTTTATTTTTTAAATAGCTCAGTCTGACTCAGGCACTTACGCTCACTTCATGTTGGGAGAGAACTAGGTTAGATGAATCATTATGTAAACACGTCTGCTTCACCTGAGGGACTAACTCAGACACAAATATCTACCTTTTAGATGCCCAAACTGAGCTAGATGAATGTCACCAAAATATTTCGGAAAGCATTCTGCAGGATCATGGAAACGTCCCGGACTTCCCCGCACATCCCAAGGCCCGAGCATGGAGCTGCAGAGGAACCGGGCCGCCGCGGCAAGGAGAAGCCAGCAACAGCTCCGGACTGACAACACCGTCCAGATTTTCTCAGCTCCTACCAAAACCAAAATCCTTCACATTTGAGATTCAGCCGATGCAACTCTTTTGTCTGTTACGAGGAAGAAATCAGCTAAGTGAACTAATTATGGAAAGGAATTACTGTGAAATTATTGAGGTAACCTTTTCCCACTTTCCCAGTTAGACACAGTTAAAATACTTCAAAACATTTTCAAGGAATTAACACAATTAGTTCCCAAACTGTTTACAGAACATTATTCTCAAGAGATTACATTTAACGAGCAAAGTTATGCCTAAAAGGAAAGAGAATACAGATAAACAGAAAGCAAGCAAGCTCTTCTATACTTGACAGAAGCTCTCTAGCAATCAAGCATATGAACAGATTTAATAGGCTGGAGGTCGATGAGCACTGGAGAAGGCATTTTTATTCACCCAAGTGAAATCACAACAGTGAACATATGAGTAACTTGATTGGGATTCATGTAGCTTACTTAGTAGTTTTTGCAGCACAAATGCTTTTCCTCGCTCATTAGATTACTGAATTAGGTACTTCAGCTCTAAAGGAGTCAAATGTTCTTCCAAGAACTCAAGTGGAATTTATGAACTCACTTGATTCTATTTAGAAAATTTCTCAGGAGCTGCTAATAGTAGTTGTTAAATGTAACATCACGCCAAGAACAACATGTTAAAGAACACGGGTTAAAGGCTTTGTCTAGCTACTGTGAAATGATCTACTTTTATTCTGGTATGTGCTGTGTCATCCTAATTGTACTATGCTGAGGATGTTGCATACTGTCACTGTTTGTTTAACTACTGGAAAATTGCCAATAGAAAGAAAAATGTGAAATTGTTTTAATGAAGTGGGTTTCTGAACAATCCTGGGGAAAAATTCTCTTTCCATATGACTCTTGAGCACCCCTACCTGACACTTCATCTGTATACTTCTGTAGTCTTTTACAATCTCAGAGCTTTTTGCCAATATTTATTACACCTCATGGCAATCTTGGACAGAAAAAAACCGCAACATATCACTCTATGATAAACAAACGATGCAAATGTTGAAAACTAAGACAACTTTATAATGGATTTATAATATTCCAGTTTAAAAAAAAAAAAAAAAAATCTGTGTTGCTTGGTGTTAGTTTGGTTTTGTTGAGGTTTTTTTTTTGCGGGGGTTGTGTTTTGGTTGATTGGTTGGGTTTTTTTGTTTTGTTTGGTTTTTTTCCATATAGTGGGAGAAAGAAAAAAGTGTAATTTAAGAATTTTGTCTTTTTCTTACATACATACATATGTATGTATACATTCACAAAAGCATTGGACCTCGGTGTTTCACCTGTTTGCTTTAAAATTCAGGAAATCAGCGTAAACAGTCCTGAGTGCTTCACAGTGTAAAATATCTAGCTCTACTCCAGCCTCCATAGTAGATTTGAAGAGTATGGGTTTATCTGAAAATGGCCTCCTCTTATAATCTTCAAAATGTCTTCCTATGATCACTTTTATTCACTTTGAAAAACTAGAGCCTTCTATACATCTCACTCTAAAATCTCTCTGCATTCTGGAAGTATGGATTAAATTAATTCTTGTATATATAGTTTTATGCTTCTGAGAAATTAGAAGTTTTCTAAAGCTGATTTTCAATGTGGAGTAACACTATCACTATTCTAAATTTAGTTCTTTTGTCCGTATGTCTCAGGTACTAGGCAACATGCTACTACTTTCATTTTCTCTGCCAATATATTCCCATAATATATTACTGGAAGCCACATATGCCCACGCCAGAGAGAGACATTCTTGGTGATAGAGAATGTAGTTAACTCTTAGGAACAATAAAACACAAATTCTACTTCTACCTTCCTGCAACAGCAAGACAAGGCAATGACAGTACTGCTAGGACATGCACTTGAAAAATATTCTGTGACCAAAAAGGGCATAGCAATAGTTCAGTCTGATCTGCTGAATAATGTGTCACAATCCATCATCAGTAATTCTTGCATCAGGTCTAATAACTTGTGATTAAAAAAAGACAGCTTTTATGAAACAGTCCATCTTTGTTAAGGTTAATCTAAGAATAAATAAGGCTCATCTTAAAAAAAAAAAAAGTGTTTTACCATATTTTTACTGCAATTTTTTTTAATTTTCAAATTCCAGCTTTATAGTCCTGCTGTATCTTCGGCTGTCAAATTAAAGGGCTCTCTAGCAGTAGTTCTCTCTTCCCAGTGCAGGTACTTACCATCTTTGATCAAGTCACCTCTGAACTCCTCTTTATAAACTAAGTAAACAGAACTCCTTAAGTCTGTCACTGCAAGATCTATTTGGTAGATCATGAAGCATCCTGGTAATGAGCTCTGTGCCTTCGGTTCTTTTATAATTGTGAAAAAAGGGAAGAAATGGGTGTTTCCAAACCCCATTTATTTTGCTTTTGAATATATGTGAAAGAACTAAAACAAAACAGCCACATAATTTTCTAATAAAATTAACATTTATTATTTCATATGATAGATAAATTAATTCAGAGACCTTTCATATGGGAACATGTAACAGAAGTATCACATCAGCCAATACATACCATTCATGTTATCACAGAAAAATCTGTCACCTCTACAGCAAGTGCTCTTGACTACCAGATACTCCTGAACAAATTACCCAGCTCTCACGATTACTTATGGGCTTGGAAATCCACAGCGCAGTTACATCTATCACCTTCCACTAGCTGTTATATTCTTTCATTTCTGAATGAACTTCCTAACTCTTTATGTTTAATTTCTGAAATTATTCAGGAGTTGGGCACAGCCACAAGATGTAGTATTTCAAATTTCCCCATTATGTTTTAAAGCAAAGACAAAGAGACTACCCAAAAATACAAGCAAAACTTAAAGTACTTACAAGTATAACAGCAATGATGTAGAAAGTAAAGCTTTAAACCACAATCAGTAAATACTTAAACAAACTGTAACTTCAACAAGTGCTCATGTGAAAAATGAATTAGAAGCAAAATAATCAGTCAAAATAAGACACACCTGCCAGCTTATCAAAGGACACTTATATACAAGGGCATTTAAGATTTTCATCTTAGTAAATATTCACTCAAAATATACAGGGAGATAATTTTACAATAAATTTTTTTTTTAAAAAAAAAAAAAAGGAAAAACTAAAAGACATGTTAACCAAAAGCTGGGATTTCTATTTGCCTTCCCCCCACCCCCCAAACATTATTTTATATTAGAATAAGCTTCCTGAGGGTTGCAGGACTCTAGCAATAATTATGTCTATTACTTCTGCCGGCAATTTTTTTAAACATATACTAAAATAAATCACTACATAGAAACAAATACCAATACGCTTCATGTTCTGCTTCTGGGCAATTTTTGCCATTGCTGTTGCTGACACCAACCCAAACAACTCTTGACTCTGAAAAAAAAAATAAAACTGCTAAGATGGAAAACACATCTCTGATGTGGGTGAGATAGGATTATTCAGTTACTAGCAGCAGGAATCAATCCCAGAAACCAGGAAAAACAAATTCTCAGCTTTGCATCTTGGGTTTTTTTCTTCACCCATCTGGGTCGTACTCATATCAAGATCAGCATGTTCATTTTAGAGCCTAATTCCTATATAACTAAACAGAAAGCAATGGAAATAAACAGAGTACTTCCAACAAGAATGTCTCTCTGCTTCTACTAACCTGCAAATCTCCTGTTAATAACAGTCTGTTTTCTGCTCATTAAACAACCACGTGCAAATCTAGTTATCTGTGTTAAGTGGAGCTGTTTGGTTCTTGTCAAAGGGGCAGGATATGCACGGAATAGTCATTCAAGAAATGTCCCGCTTTGGTCCAAATATTCTCACCTAAACTCTTACTCTATTCTTTGTTCTAAAAATTGACCAAACTTCACCAGCACTGCATAGCAAATAATTGTAGAGCAGCTTTAAATACTGTTAAAACTTCCAAAGGAATGGCCTTGCATACTTTAATGAAACTTGAAGAAGAACACTGATGGAATACCTTTTGAAATTACTGATCAAAGGAACTCAAACAGTAGTAGGAGTCTATGAGTTATACTTACCCAATGAGAGGATATACATTCCAGGCATCTATCTGCTTAATCAGATCATCAAACTTTTATCGTTAAGGTGAAATAATTTACTAACAAGGATGTCACTGGCTAAACCTCATCAGTATTATAGGTAGCCTGCTGATTTCAAAAAGGAACCACCAACCTGTGAAAATTCTTTTCTCCTTGTGGAAATTATTAAGTTCCTGAGCCAACTCCCATCTTTTTTCCCCTATTTGTAAAATATACTGTGAATTATTTATCTGAGTTCTGGTCAAAAGACAAAAGAATGAAGGTGCAGGGAGAATATCAAGGGATTGCTCACAGCCTCTTTCATGAACTTGTATACAAAGAATCAAAGTAGGAAAATACAGAATCATTTATGTTGGTAAAGACCTTTAAGATCATTGAGTTCAGCCATAAGCTAACATTACCAAGTCCAACTCTAAACCATGTCCCTAAGCATCATGTCTACAAGACTTTTAAACACCTCCAGGGATGGTGACTCCACCACTTCCCTGGGCAGCCTGTTCCAATGCCTGACAACCCTTTCTGTGATAAAGTTTTTCCTAATATCCAATCTAAACCTCCCCTGGCGCAACTTGAGGCCATTTCCTCTCCTTCCTGTCACTTGCTGCTCAGGAGAAGAGATCAACCCCCACTTCGCTACAAGCTCATTTCAGGTAGTTGTAGAGAGCAATAAGGTCTCCCTCCTTTCCAATTTGCAAAACTCAACTTGAAGCCATACAGGCTACCCTGCTTTCATGACTAAATCTTAAAAAAAACCCCCAACCAACCAACCAACCAAAAAACACACAACAGCAGCTTTGGCTTTAAGTTATATTGCATAAGTCATTTTACACACAGAGAAAAATCTGTATTTTTAAAGCAAATTATTTTATTATTTTTGACAAAAAATACCACATTGTCCATCTGATGTTTTTGGCCTTAACCTTCAACACCTAGTAGTAACAATCCAGAAAATGCCAGACAAACTCTGTGGCATTTTAATTAACGTCACATGAATACATACTCCCACACATGCACACACACTCCTGTTTAACAGAGCCCATTCAATGATACAGCTTTCATAATAACTTTAGGATTACTGCTATCTAAGTAATAATTATATTTCAACACACGTCACATCGTATTTCTTCTCTGTCAAGGAAATCCTTAGGCTCTTCTATTTAACAGATTTATGCAGTATTAAATGCCATTAATGGAGTTCTCTTTAGATGAAGAAAAAGAATCACATTTCCAAAAGATTAGCAAACTTATAATTGTATTAAATCAACAAAAGCATTACTCATGTTCCTCTACCTATACCTTATTCTTTTTCTAATATTGTTTGTCATGTGATGAAATTTGTAATTAATCATTCATTTCCAAAAGAAACATGAATTAGACTTTTGTGGGCACATTAGATCATCATAATATTTACTTTAAAAATGTTGCTTTATTAATAAGCACTTAGCTGTATGCTCGTACGGAGCCAAAATTAAATCATTTTTGCAGCTGTCAATGTGCCAGGCAATTCTACAGTACCAGATAAATTCATAATCACTTTGCTGATTGTCAGGAAAACCACAATGGGCACTATTATCACTGCTGGCAAATAAATGTCTCAGAGTCCTCCGAGAGTCATGCTGTGCCATGACTGCTGCACACAACACACTGGCAAATCGTAAATCTAGAAGGGTTAACGACTCCTCCAATGCCTGTCATTCTAGAAAGTATCCTACTAAAGACTGAAGGCCACATAAAAAAATGAGATAATTGGCGATTAAAGTGCTGGGAGACTGTAAATGGTTAGAGTTGTTACCAGGCTTGATCGAAGTCTGAAAAAAAAAAAAAACAAACTGAAAGACTCCCCCTTATGATGCAGGTTGTAAATAAACCTCTTAAAATAAATCCTATTTAAGTATAGGCCTGAAGTTGTGTTCCATATTTTACACATTTATAACTACTAAGAACAGTGAATTGCTACCACTTACCAGTTTTATTTTTAGCACATCTCTCTCTGAAATACTTAATTAGGTAATCTAATGTTCCACTTTACTATGACATTTAGCTCTGCAGAGACACCAATAAATGGTACACAAATTAAATGCATAGCAAGGCTGAAGTCTTTTAATGACACTTCTTCTGAATTCAAAAGACACAATAAACATCAAACAGTTCACACAATCATCAAACATTGACACTCCAACAATAAACCAGGGTATTTAATATGATGGGTGATGAAATTAATGTGAACTAATACACCAAAAAAAGGTCCATCATTGCTGCCTGTGCGGTTTCTTATCCTTTGTCTTTCCCATCCTTTTTTCGTCCTACTTCCAATATCTGTTGTGAGCGAATGGCTTATCTTAGGAATCGTCGGCGATGTGCCATGAGCACATCTGATGTTTTACCTGTTTTAAATGCTAGTACTTCCACTTAGAATAAACATTACATTCTGGAACAATTTCCCCAGGACAAAACAGTATTTTTTACTTTAGTTAGATTAGGCTTTCCTGAGTAGTCTTCGTTCAAACATATGCTTCAAGGTTATTGCTGTAAAGAATATTTTACCCTAAGAAAGTGGAAAAGTTAGTGTGCCCTACTTTACAATACTTGTATGCTGACTCTGCTTTCAAATGAACATCTAATTCATAAGATTAATGACACAGCTGAACAGTTTAATGGGATATGAGAATTATTTACCCTGACCTGAATGGGGAAAAAAAAAAAACAAACACAAACACAACAAACCACCCTACCCTCCAGAGATACACGAAGGAGAGGTGTGTATTACTGGGTAAGGGTGGAGACGTATGTGTGAACTAATGACAAAGCCTGGAACCCTGTTATTCCAAAATGTTCATTTGTAGCTTCCCCATAAATGTTCTTAGGCATAAATCTGCAGGTTAACAGGATTTGCCTCCTTCTTAATATTAGCATATGCCACCAAGATCCCTATGTGGCACTGTCCAGGTTACTACAGTTCTAACCCTGAACTGAAGATGAAGGCATAACAAAAGCATTAGTTTATGGTAAAACCGACACCAACCTGCTTTGGCTGAAACACTTCCTTTCATAACAAACTTATGCTTTGATTTGATTTGATGGTTCCACTTCTAAATCTACTTATATGATTTATGCAAAATTATAATTGCAGCGTATTTACACTGTGTAGGTCCAGTGTTGACAGTAACATCAGTGTGGCAGCATGAGAGAAACTGTTGGTTAATTGCTCAGGAATTTGCCCAGTCCAGGCACACTTTGCAGCTATTGTTGAGCCCCATTCTCCTAGGCAGCCTTCTTAGCAATTAACCCAATTAAGTGAGTTCAAAGTTAGCTCATGCATGTTTACGAGTGCTAATAATAACATTTCTGATGGTGGAATAGGCATCTGCTGTTGCGCATCTATATTGCCCTGAGTTTCAGTGGGATTTAGTTTGCTTTAAATTTTTTTCCCAAAACTAGGATGACAACTTCCTAAATCAACAGGATTGCCACCTGTAGCTCTCTGGGAGCTACACATTTCCAGGATAGTAAGCCCTAGGCAATGAATTACTGACTTTGAAACAAATCACAGAATTAGAGAACTAGTGGGGAGGGTTAAAAAACCAAATGAACAAACAAACAAAACCAACAAACAAACAAACAAACAAACAACCACGACCAACGACAAAAACATGAAGTGGAATTAAATGACCTATTTTATCCACAAACATATGTATGAATCTTGTGACCAGCATGTGGGCAATGAGCTGTACTCTGAGTTGGAGAATATTAAGGATGCTTGATTCAGTCTAGGACTGTGCTGAGAAAAGAGATGAGGTCCATGCAGATCAGAAGGCAGACCTTTTTTTGTTTTCCTCATAGCTTGGGATATGCCATTCTGCCTTCATTAAAAATGCAAAGTGTATTCTTGGCTATCAGTCTCACTAAATCTAAACACTAAAATTGATCTGGATGGTTATATGTACCCATTTATATTATGCTGCTCTGATTGTCCCTGAATAGTCTCTTGAATCAACTGTCACACCTTTTTGTCATGAAGGACTGCTCTTCAAGTGTTCCCTTGTACACACTGCAGTTCCCCAGGTATTGCAACTCTACCACTCATCTCAATTTGTCGACACGATTGTTTGTGTGACCTGGATTTTGAGTTTGCTGCATGCTTTGATACCACACTTCATTATGCGTCATGGCTCTATAAATCAGTTTGGCAGTGCCACTAAGCAATTAAAAAGGTGGTTAGGTCAGAAGCACAGGTACAACTCAAAAATCTTCAGGAAACTTTCTTCCTCCTGAATCAGAAACAGAGTTCCACTATTCACAGGAGGATCTGCCTCAGGAAAGGTGAAGCGCTGGCCTAAGAGTCAATCCACAGTCACTAAAACTTTCAGCTTAAGGACAAAATCCCAAAGTGAAACATGATCAGCAGGTTGTTGGCACAAACGAATCCACGTTCACCTGGGCTCAGGCACATTGTCTGGAATCAGAGCAAGCAATGTTCTGCCTCAACCCTTAACTTGGAGCAATCACAGGTGGCCAAATATATTTATATTTATAAGACAATGAACCAAAATGAATGCCTTCTGTAGAATACTATAGGACCCAGCGACTGATAGAAGTTTACCAGAGTAAAAGATAAGAAACACTACTATAACATGTTGTCCAAAGGGATGGGAAAGGAACATTGATTTTCCAGGTGTTCAAATACGTTTGTCATTTTTCCTAAATCTCTGGCTAATCAATGCAATATTCAGCAGTTTTTCAACCTAGGTATGTCCTTCAAATTACTTTATATTATTATGGCTACATCTACACTAGGAAATTAAAGATGCCCTGAACTGTATTACCTGACAGAGAGGTCAACTGCTATTGAATAGTTGATATCCACAGCACTGCAATTCTTTATACAGCAGAGCCAAGCAGCCACGCACTCTCTTCTGAGAAATGGTTTGGGACCATTTTAACTCCTGAACTATGCTCATGATTGTTTCTGTGTGTCCCAGAAAGAACCTCTTCTAATAAGTTATCAGGATAAGCAACTGAGCTCCCACGCACAAGAATATTCCTTGTCACTCTTTGATTAGCATAGTACAGATACAATGAAAGTGTGTCTCTAAAATTGACTGCAGCAAGAGGTATGAAGACTGAATATTATTCCTGCACACTTTTATACTGGGCATGACCAGTATTTCAAAAACCATGGAATTAACAGGTTCTGATTCTACACTTTAAATACCTAGAAGCTATTTGTGAAAACTACTATTTTTTTTTTCAATTTAAAACCACATTTTTTTCCTTGGTTACTCAGACCTTTGTCTAATCTCATTTGTAACACTCAAATACTCATCTTGCTGTGTTCATCAGAGGAATGGCACACACAACTTCGGGCTGACAGCAAGCGTAATCATACAGAATTCAAGATCCTCCTCTTGACCTATAAATCCCATTAGAATTTTGAACATTATCTCCCCAGTGTGATCTCAGGACATAGATGCTGAGTTTGTGTGATATCCACCTTGCCTCAGTACAACAAATTAACTTGAAAGGGGAGATGCTCTTGCTAACAACACTGAGATTGCCTTGAAGCTATAAAGCATCGGGAAAGAATAAGCATGCAAGTTTCATACAACAAGCAGACAATAGCAATATGAATTCTTAGCTCATCTGAAAAAGAAGTTATCATTTAAATTACTAACTGCAATGGCTTTACAAATAAAGAACCTTATCAACCAAGAACTACACATCTGGATCCCACACTAAAGTCACTGTGCTCTGTCTACACTCCATTCTCATATGTATTGTTCTCAAAGTACAACAGAAGTCATTCTCTGGTTCCAGACTACCTTCTCTAATTTCCATCCACAGCCACATCTGTACAAGAGGATAAAGTTTTCATTATGAAGCATCACTTGAAATGCAGCAGCCCTTTTAGTCTTTCCAGTTAAAAAAAAAAAAAAAGAGAAAAAAGAAGCATGGATATTAGAAAGGAGAATCACTTAAGAAGTGTAACAGGAATCAAGCTAGGCTTTCAGTTACCAGCAAAGCAAAGCAAAATACACCTTGAGATAATTCTCGAAGCACTCTTCTTCAACTTTAACCTCACTTATGCATCAAACCACCCACTCACTACACTCACTACACTCTTGTTGGAGAGGAGAACACAGGCCAATAAGAGCTGGCATGTCCAATGGAAACACTGCAATATTCAATGTACATCCAGATGGCACTCAAACAAATAAAACCAACACTAGACCAAAACTTAGACATGACAAATAAGAATAGAGTAAGTTTGGCTTTTTTCTGCAATTTTTTCTTTTAGCGTAAGAGTACATTTACATTGCTATTGAACAAAGTGAAAAGCCCTGTGTCAGAATGAAATAAAAATACAATGTCAGAATCTTGTTCTACATAGAAATCAGTTAAACTAAAAGTATCTCTAGAAAGTAACATTTCATGTCAGTTACTCCACAGAAATGGGGAAAAACATTCAAAAGATCAGCATTATGCCGCTAGTGTCATGAACTCACACCCCATTAAAAAAACGCAATTACATTTAGTACCATACTTGTTTTTATTAAAGATAAACCAGTTGACAGTAGGTCAGTCAAGTTTAACATGGCATTTGTCCCCCCAAAAAAGTCTAATTCTCTCTTGGATGGAGGAATATGACATTCCAACACTGCACTATGACTCATCTACCTGACCAGAATGCACAAGAATAATTTAGCTCCATCTATAACAAGCAGCATATTGAGGCAATTATGATCAATTTAGCTGTATCTCCTGTCTTACAGCTCCTCTGTAACGTTCTTCTTGAGTAGTGTTTTTTTCTAGAAATGTCACAAGGGCAATAAGGGGGAAAAAAGTAGTAACATTTATTCCCTGGATATTGGTCCGGTATTTGAAGAATTGATTATATGAAATTAAACTACAAAATGCACCTTATGTAACAACAACAGGAAAACAGCCTTGCATGCTAAAACCCTGAACACCCAGCAGAATTCTATGGAAGCAAACCACTTATTTAAATAGTTAGCTATTTTTCTGCATTAAAGGTTAGGCCCCAATTTTAGCTATAATGGAGCTGAAAGCACTAATGGTCCAATGGTTACAGAATCAATGTTTCTCCTAAATGATAAGGCAGAAAAGGTTGCGGAACATTTACATGTAACTGAGATATTCATCTATATAATCATTCCGTTCTCCATTTCCATGGCAACCATTAGAGAAGAGTTTTCACCCTAAAGGAATTTTTCTTTCTGGAAAGCTGCCATTGGAACAGCCTTGGTTATTTGTTGCCCAGAGCACAGGAAATGCGAGGACAGGTGTAACAACACTAACCTCAAGAGAGGCCAAGCCCATTGAGACCATAGTTGGGCAGATCCACGCAGCCTGGACTATCTAACCCCACGTCCTCTTTCACTTCCCTTCTCCCCCTAAAATTCCACAACAGGAAATAGGTCCACACAAGCTAGATTCATTTCACACGAATGAGACTACCACCATGAAGAGGCAACAAATTTGAAAAAAATGGAAGTGATTCCATATGAGAAACAGCTGGTGTCACCTCACAGGAGACCGCAGCCCCTCATTCAGAGCTGGTTGGTGTTGGGCCCCGAGAGGAGAGCGCTCGGCCAGTGCTTCCTGCCCCCACTCCTGCTTGGGATGCTCAGGGACATCGAATGCTTGGAACAGCCTGAAGGAGCCAATGCACCCTCACAAATAACACCATTCCCTCCACCTGCAGGAATTTTTCATTCTTCCTGCCTCATATTATTCATCAACACTTCCATTATCTTCACCAGTTCTGTATAATAAAAGCCTAGCTTAGTGACCTAATCTGAAATACACAGCAAGAAATGCCCATTAATTTGGGAGAGAAGATTGAAACCACATACACCAAAGCACATAACAACTCTAAAAAGATTATATGTCCCAAAACCTAATTTATGATACTATGAAATAGAGCAGGCCATTGTTTCTTGTTTAGGGTTTTTTTTAGTAATCACTATACAGAGGAGCTGACAAAGAAAAGACAGCTAATGAAACAGAAAATTTGTAAGGCATAAAGTATACTTGGAAATGACGTTAACAAACAAACAAACAAAAACACAACATGTTTTTGTAAATACCTGCTTTTGGTGCATTTGTAGCAGTTTAGACTTACACAAATATTAAAGAACTGTACTGCCAGGATGAAAAGCTTTCCTTTAATAAAATATTATTTTAAAGTAGTCAAGCTGTAGCCAGGTCCGAGCTATTTACTGATGCCTGACAGTACATTGAGCCAGCCAGTCAACTATTCTGTTTTGTTGATTTAAAAAAAAAAAAAAAGGAAAAAATTAGTTCATGAGATACTGTACAAGAAAGGCCAGCAGACAGGGCTAAAGCCAACTGTGATCTCTGCATACAGCAGACCAGTATTTAACAAACCAGGGAAGAGTCCGCACTCTTCCATTTTTTGAGGCAGATCAGCAGCTTTCATTATGAAACAGAAATCATAATTACAAATCATAACTATTCTCAGACTGAAGAGAAAATGAACACAACAGTAACATGACCTTTTAACCCATAATCCTATTATTCTATTAAAAAGGAAATCAAATTATATTATTAAGGGGTCGTTTTCCACTATTCAAGGCAGCTGGGCAGCTCAGAGCAAGGCACACGACCACACTGACATGTGCAGAGTTCCATTAGGAAGTGTGTGGATTTGTGATGGGCGGGGTCTTAATTTCTTTCCATTTACGTGTGATAAAAAAATACCAAATTTCTGTCCATTAGTGTGCTGTAACCAGTACCGTACTGCTGCAATATGCTGACTTCTGGTAACTGATAAAACTTCTATCTCAATACTATGAAAAAATAATAATTTTACAATGAGCATAAAGTGATAACTCAGATGATACACGAAGTTACATTTAAACATGGTAGTGGCAGTTAATAAACACTAGCACTACTTACTATGGGTACTTATCTACCAAATAATGCAATCACCAAAAAACTCCTGTCACACAGTTCACCTGGTTGTGCAGGTCAGCATCTCTGGCACATGTATCCACAGCAGTAAAAAAAACAAAACAAGAAAATACCCCCAAAAAACTAATAAAAATCAATGTAAGCAAATAAAGAAAACCAACTATAAGAATACTAAACAACATTGCTTCTCTGGTTTACAACAGGTAAATTGACTTATCTGTGTTTGTTTGCTCTCCATGCTGGGATACAGAATTAGCAGCACACAGAAATTTTTCTTTTCTTTTCCTTTTTTAAATCTTCAAATATCCTTCTTTTTTCCCCCTACTGAAACAAGCTTCCATCAATTTTATTTTTGATTCTAAGATCACTTTGGATGATCAGATAGAAAATTAGCTGATATCACTGTGTGTTTAATAGACTCTCTTGTTGCTAGGTGACCATATGCTTTAGTGAAAATATATCTATTTATTTGGCATGACTGCTACGTGCATCAGCAGATGGAGAATTTCAAACCAAAATACTTAAAAGTTCTGAATTATAAGAACTGGAGTGACTGAAAATGTAAATCTTTAATATGTATTCACATTTATCTAAAATGAGCAGATGTATGATTAGTATGTTTTGTTCAGCTACAAATTTAGTATGTGAAAGCATATTTGTCAAATACTCTTCTGCTCATCTTTTCCTTACACCTTTGCCTTACCAAATGAAAGTGAAACATTAAGCTATCGCTATGACAGTGACGGGAATAATTCATTATTTTTTCAGTCGACTAATTTTTATGAATATTTTATTTGGTAATTTTATGGTACTTCTTGCTAAATCCCACAGAAGCCACAAACAATGGCTGTAAACATAATTTAATTTCTCAGCAGGACAGAAATATATTTCTAAGGAGCTGAAATCATGTCAAACCTATTGCCTTCCCTTTTATTAAAAAATGTAAGTTGCATAAATTTTCAAATCTTCCATGCAAATACTTAAAAGGAATGTAAAATTTGAAGTTAAATATTTTAATAAAACTATTATGCATGTATTTTGGATCAATGGGTGATGTTTTGTGCCTCAGGACTTGTAAATTTTGGCTGTTCAGATGGCTCACTCAAATTTCTTTGTAACAACAAAAATAATTAAAACATTCTGTGAGGAGTGTTTGTTGTAAAAGATCTCTGAGAGGCAAAAGTATGGTTTTGATTAAAAGATGTAATAAGTGACAGGGTTTTTTTAAGCGATTTCTAATGCATTCTTCCTAGAATTTACCATTACCATTAAAAAGGTGATCTCTTTTAAAAGTAAATTCTTCAGAAACAAACCACAATCAATTCCACATCCACACAGAAAACAAACAAACAAACAAACAAAACCACAAAAAATAAACAACTCGAGGGCAAACCCCAATTCTGTTTGGCTAGAATCATATACAAATTCAAGTGGAAACATCATAATTGTCGCCTCTTTTCTCATGAAATCCAATCATGCAAATATTTAATCAGGGACCTGTCAAACTCCACCTCATGACAGTATCAGCACCAGCAAATGATGCCCTGAGGTTTCAATATGCATTGACTTTTCTATTACTCCATTTAGTGATAAACTCAAAAGCAGAACATAAAACACGACCTACTTCTTCCATCTTACAGTTTTCACTTACTGACCCTAGCGATACCCAGAAGACTGGTCTCCAGGGGCCACACCAGCATCTGATGCAGAGAGAGAAAATGAACATAATCCCCCACTCTCAACAGTCAAAGATGAAATTCAGTCCCTGAGAAAAAAACATCCTTGCACATATTGTACAGGACAACCATCTGGCCGAATGTATCGATAGAGAATATTCTTGTCTGAACAGCTAGCAAAATCCCAAAACAGAACATAAAACTTACTCAAAATTAAACATAAGTATTCTAAAAGTACCAACCTGTTGCATTATTGGGAAAAAAAAAAAGCATTACTCATTAATTTAAACTGAAATAGATCTTCTTGTCATCAAGCAATGAAATTCGGCAGAGTTCTTCCTCCATTGGATCTATGATAAATATTCAAACTTTGTTCTATTTTTTTACTATTTACGCTTTTCAGTAACTTCAAGTGCTGGGGGGGAAGACAAGACTAAAATACAGTGCCTCAACAAAATCAGCATGCTCACAGTCCTCCATCCAAACATCTGAGGGCGTTACTTGGTATAATCACTCTACGAGGACCAGAAACCCGTATCAAATGGGTTCACAGGAGATAAAACACTGTGCCCAGCAAGATAACAGATCCAAGCACTGTCTTTGGGGGATTATCCGGTGGGTCTGTGCATGTCTGCGAGCTAAATTAAGCTGCAGAGGCAGCTGAAAGGAGATAAATGACACGGGCAAATAGTTTAAGAGAACTTGCTTTTAAAAGACCACTGAGATTTGCACTGCTCAGCTGGTAGATGTGGGGTCAGGGTGTTCTGCCCGATTCCCCTGAAAGTGTTTTCTTTTTTTTCAGCCAAGGACTCGGTTCTTCCAAATTAAATGGTGCAGTCAGGTACTTCCACTAAAATAAGGAAAAAACCTTAAATTGCACAGAGGTTGGCATTTTGAGAAAAAGAGGTTGGTGTGGTTATGTTCACATTAAAAAAAAAAAGGACACTCAAAAGCAGGAAAAAAATATGCCCTTGCAGCGTGATAATTAAAAGGTATTCTTTGTCACCTTTCTCTTCTAGTACTGCTCCTTAGATGAAGTATTATGTTGAATAACTGATCACTACAAGAATTTTAGAAATCCAGCTGTAAGCCACCACTATTTAATAAAACCAAGATACCGTAAGGTGATTATTTTGACTTTTATAAGTGGGAGACAACAGCTTTTAAATTTTTCAGGACCTTATCCACTAAAAAATATATAATTACTGTCTGCTTTTTCTCAAAATGCATGTATTGCTTCTGTGGCAAGCAACAGATTAAATCACCTGGGATATAATAAATTCCCTTGATCTATTCCTATATTTCAATATGCAAACTAACTCAAAGAGACATGAAACAGGTATTCGAACCAGTGTTGAAAATGCTTTACTTTTTCCACCCCCAAATCCTACTCATTTTTAAACAGCATATTAAATTCATATTCAAATGAACAAATAATGTGAGCATGCGGTTTGAAAATACAGCACTATATCTCTTCATAAATTCAATTTCTGTATCTTTATGACAGCAAAAATCAGAACAAAAATATTTAGAAGTAATAAAGTACTCATATGAAAATTCGGAAGAAAGTAGAATGCCTGCTCTAAAATGAGGAATTGCATTATCAGCGACTGAAGCTCAAAAATACTGCAAAACTATCCAAAAATGAAATGCTACTGAAAACTCTCTTCCATCCCACCTCCCAAACATTCAGCATGTCAGTCAATAAAGCTTAGAGGCAGACAGGTACTAGCTGGTATCTGACATCCACCACTTTTTTCCTTGAGTGTCATTAAGCAATAACAACATAAAAATTGCTGAAATACTTTAAAGCTTGGTCTCTAATCACTCTATTTTAAATGAATGTTAATTGTAACTGTTTAGGGAGCCAAGAACTGTTACATACAAAGTAGCTGTCACAAAACAACAATAGCTTTTTTTTTTTAATGACACAGTAGCCTTAGTTAAGCATTGTTTACATGGCCTTTTGGTAGCCTATAAAATCATAAACTTTTTAACTTACTACAAACTGAAGTATTAAAATATTTACAAACTGAAGTATTCAAATATTTATACACATGTCAATATTAAAAGTGGTGAAAAATTCACGTTGTTTAGTTATGTTACCATAATCATTCAGAAGAAAAAGCGAATCAAAAGAAGACAGATGCTGACAGTAATTTCCTATGAGAACACAGGTTTTAGTTAATTTTAATTGAAACTAATTGTCTAATTTACTTCCAGGTTCTTAGAAAATTATCTCAAGACTCAGAGTTATAAATATGCTATTTAAAAATATAGTTTAGGGATTCCTGAAGAACCTGAAATAGCTTTTTTATTTTTATGAAGAAGTGGAATTTTACAATTCACTGTAGAGTGACAAAGTATGCAATGCCTCAGTAATTACTGAGCTATTCATTACATAAAATTGACAACCCCATATAGTGAAACCATCAAGTGAACCCTCTGCAGCCAATATGCTTCAAGGTACATATCAGAGCCAAATGAAATGTTCAGGTAATTAAGAGTCTTGAAATGAAATTAAAACATCACTCTATGTTGCAATCTGTATCTAAAGGATATATGAAATGCTCAGCACCCATGGACACCAAATAGCAGAGAAATGACCTACATTATGCAATGGTAAATCCAACTATAGCTTGATGTGTAATGCCAACACAAGAGATTCAACTTTTTCCAGAGGTGAAAAGCAAAACCTAAATTCATTCACATTTTGAAGCATCCAAGCTGCCTTCAGCAAGCATCAGAAATGAAATGTTTTAGATCAGAAGCAGCGTTTAAAACTTCTTTAAATATATCATTATTCCATTTGCAGCCAAATCAACATAGGAAACAGAGCTAGTGAAATGGCTTTTGCAAAGCAATGAACTTAATTTCACCCTTGTTCTACACATCTATCCATGGAAAGCAACAAGGTACTACATAAGAAAATTCAGAGATCATCTGATGGGATATGGATGTTACAAGTTCTGTATAACCTAATGCCAACATTGCCTGAGAATCCACATAGGTACCTAGAGCAACCTCCAAGCAGCTGAGACAGTAAGTTATAAGGGGGTCCTCTTAGGAGAGGGTTCAGATATTGTTCATACATGCAGAAATATAATATATGAAAATAATTTTATGTAGTAAAAGTAGCTGATAGAACAATATTGAATAGCACTAACAGAACAGTAGTTGTAGTGCTCTCACATTTGCAGGTCAGATCTTTTCATCTTACTTGCATTGAACAAGAACATTGAACTTCGAGAGCTGTCCAATTAATAGCAGCTAAAAAGCTGAATTAATCTACTCTTTTGTGGGCAAAATAAGACGTTACATAAATTACTTCTCATCTGCAAAGTTGTCTCCAGATAAAGCTCATTAAAATCAGTTTTATAACAGTGCCACTCCCTTGACGTCAGCTAAATGATTCCCAATGCAGACTTCCACATGTGTGATTAATGTCAGACCTAATAACCAGCTAATAACAGTGGAAATCCATAATGCTTTTTCCTATTTCTTTATAGGAATTACAAGACCTGCAAAGAGTGCGATGTTTCTTAAAGCTATGGTAAACCACTAGATTTAACTTTTTCCCATTTTCAGCACCAACTGGAAAGTTTCACAGTAACACAAGCTTCAAGAGCAGAATTTTGAATTATAGAAGTCTGGTTAAATGGAACAAAAGTTATTAATATTTGTGATTGAGAAAGGGGAAGGACAATTTTGAAATAAATGTGACTACTTCAGCAGAAGTAGTTCACTAAGTTATAATAAATACATTTGCATTTGGAATTAAGAAGTTAGAGAAAATTGTCATTAAATGCAATTGATGTAAGAAGATTTTCATTACTATTTTTATAAGAATTGGAAAATGGGATTGAACTTGGTAACATTGCTGTATCAATGTTTTATTGCTAAAAGGTGTGGAGGAGTTGTTCTTTCAGATGGGTAAGACTACGATTCTCTGACCCAAAGTAACAAGAGTAATATAGGCTTAAGAGAAGGGAATGAAGTATTGACACTAAAGGTGTATGAAGTTAGAACACAAGACACACATCAAGTCAGTGTTTCAAGGAGAATCTAGCTGATTTGCTGATACCACTTTCAAGATGAATAATTTACAGTCAGCAACACGCATAATTACACTGTTTTAAACAACAAGATAGAAGTTGTATTTTATGATAAATTCCTAAATGGCTTCTAATTTAAATATTATATAAAGTTATTAATCTGTCTTAAGAATCATACATTTCTTGAAAGAAAATTCCTTGTACCACAAATATAAAGGAGGAGCTGGGCTGTTCAGTAAGGAAGATGCCAAGATATTCCTGTGCTTTCCACACATGCCTTAATGTTTTTAACTGTACCATTTTCACTTTGCAGTCTTCCATCGGGTTTCTGTACCTACTTAGTGGACCTTATTATTGCTATTCATACGAAGTATATTTGTACAGCAGCCTGATTCTAAGTGACAAAAAGAAGTGCTGCTTCAATGAAAATTAATTTGTAAGCATATTCCTAACGAATCATCTTAATGACAGAAATAACTTGCAACTGAATCTCAGAATAATATTTTCTCCTCCAATTTGCAGAAATATAATGTTTCTTCCTCGTTTTCCAGTAAGCGGGAGGAAAAAAAAAAAGGAGCAAAGAATCATATTTTCAGATACAGAAGTTGTACAGAAGTATAATTTTTAATGGAGGGAAAAAAGGAGCCATTCTCTGTATAACTGCAAACACACAACTTTTTTTTTCCTTTGTACAGGATTATCTTTTGCCACTTATTTCACACAGGTAGGTACGCCTAATTTTTTTCCCAACAGGCACCCAATTTACCTTTCAAATATTCTCAGACTGGTTCTCAAAAAAATATTGGTGAGACTCAGCTGTCAACCCTTAGTTGGTTCAGCAAATCACAAGGCACCCTGAGGACAAGTGCTTCTTCCTCATCTACCTACATGTGTGCACTCTTTCTTTGAGAAAACTTAATAATGGCTGATTTTCTCTGGAAAAAGAAAAATAACTTGTCTCAAAACGCCTGTACTGTAGCATAAGACAAGGAGGCAATTTCCTTACCCAACTTCTATGCCAATTACCAAGCTGTGCAGCTCACAGCTCTCACTTATTGGAAGGCAGCACCTGCCAACTGTCACTAGACCAACAGAGAAAAAAGAGACACAGTAATGTTTGTATACACTTCTGCAGCCAGAATTAACAAAAACCCCCACTATTTGCAACTGTCTGTAAAACCATGAGAGAATACTTCTGGAAGTCTGCAACAAATATTTCTGCTTTTATATCACACTGAACTGAGAAAACATTTAAACCTAAAGCTCTGGATGAGCAATTTAAGAAAGTGATCTATAAAGGAGTCCTTCATTGCTTGCAGTTGTCTTCTAAGCCAGCCTTCTAGGATTGACTAACTAAACAACAATACAGACATTTCTACTTATCTACATGCAATAATGCAAAACTTTGCAACTCAAAAGCTCATTCTTACAAGTGTCCCTATCTTCCTACAAACTTAAATGTAAATTCATCAGCAGACTATGATTCCACCCTCAGAAGTGGTCCAAGTATATAGAGTAAGTCACAAATGCATTCAAAAATGTGCATAGAATGCCAAATATGAAAGATTATCTTTATCTGGAAACATTTATAATTTAGAAATATAGGAAGAACAATAAAATTGTTTAAAATATAACAGCTTAGAAAACAAGGCATTTTGTGTATGCAAAGTGAAAGATTTTAAAAAAACCATAGTCCATAGTTTGAGTATACTCAACCACCAAGCAGCTTCTTGAATTGCTTGGCTTGAGCTACAATTTCAGATTTTCTTCTATTAAATCTTCAAAAAATGATTAGCAGTAATAACCCTGCTATATTAATCTGCATCGTTGATTTGATTATATGCTCCTGTATTTAATACAAGAAAATCTGTCCTTATCTGGTATCACAGCCTTCTTTATCTTTCTTTATTTTGTAGGTATTTTCAGAGACAGCAGGCTTACAGTTCAAATTATGAATTAGGTAGCACGTTTTCATATTACATCCTGGGATCAGCTGAAGCCCATAATCTTGGCCTGGCAAGCCTTCTGAGATGCTGCTGATCTGAAGTCACCATTCAATTAACAGCAAACAGGTTCACAGACCAAGTCAGGACCTTCAGTTCTTGGGTGCCTTTCACAAGCACGAAGTCTGAAAGACAAGTAACCTCTAAGTAGACAGATAATTTCACAGGTTATTATGTTCCAAATTGGAAGAATCTTGAAAGGCCTAACGTGACAACTGTAGGAACATAAGATTTGGCTGCACTCCTCCTACTTTTTGAAATGTGTCTCAGATGACTGTCTGTTTTTGAGACATAGTCGGTAAATTTATGAGTAGTTGTAATCCAGACTAGGGCAAAATCAGACTATTTATTTTAAATCATTGGTGTGGATTTAAACTCATGCAGGCAACAGGCTAGGCAAATTAAGAAATATGTGTTAGCACTCGTTATCTGTTACCTCCTCTGGCCCAGCTTCTCCCCAGTCTGTACCCCTAGGAGTGAGATCAAGTTTACCCGAGGAGATCTCCCCAGGCCATCAAGAGAACTTCCAGGGAAGATGAGAGAACCACTCAGGATGAAAGACAGCATTACAAGCTCTAATGGGCCAGGAATTCAGGGGCAAGCATGAGCACAAACAATACTAATACATCCAGCAACAGAAAATTTTACTATTTGCCAGGAAGATTAAATAACATTTTAAAATACTGCCCAAATATTGGCATTTTTTCATGTGCACTGAACAGATCCCCAGGGAAAGATCCCATAAAACAGGAATAATGAAGTCAGAATTTAAAAAAAAAAAAAGTAAATTAACAGACAGAAAGTCACAAACATAAATACACTTTTTATGTAAGTGCTTAGCAACATCCTGAAAGACTGTTTAGAAGAAGCACAAGTACCCATGTTCTGTGAGGTTACTCCAAGCACCTAAATATTGTTATTCTATACTATGGTAAACAGAGAGCCAGAGAGTGCTCAGTCCAGCCCAAAACTTGCATCTGGATGGTGAAGTTTCAAGGCCTAATGCTAATAGCTAATAAAAAGTCTTCTCATGTAAATCTGCCTATATTTAACTCTGAAAAGCCCTTACTGAATTTTGTGTTCTAACAAAACTTTCAGATGAATAAGACAAAGTGACAAGCAAAAAAATATTGGAAACAGGTATTTAAAAACTGATTCTCTCAGAGCAGGCAATAATTAGCCTCTGGGCTCTCTCCAGTGATAATCTGTGTTTTATGAAGCTGAACTGGAGTTCAGCTGTAAACCAAAAACTTCCAAACCAAACTCTGTAAACCAAAACTTCCAAAATGTAGTTAATTAGCTATACAGATAACCATATTGCCCTTTGAATTATTTTGTGATCTTAAATGTCTCCAGGTCAAACCACCAAATAACTGTTCTTTGGTTGCTTGCACACCCCATTAAATACCACAGTATCTAGCTAGTACCCACACAATAAATGCTTTCCCTTTTTATAAAAAGAGATTTGATAGCTATAAAAAAAAATTAATGCCTCATTAACCATGAAAATCCTTGAAAGATAGGCCAAGAATATCCTAATTGTTTGGAGTGCTTTAGTTCAGACAGTCACAAACAAATATCAAGGGACTTCTACCTAGAAGTGTGCTGACCTGAGCAAGGGGCTGTCCAGAGACAGGTGCCAAACTGCTGAAATAAAAATTGCGTTTCAAGGTGCTCCATATCCTTCACTGTACTTACATTAATCCACCAGTTTTTCTTCAAGCTGGCCTGCAAAGAATGTCTGAAGGCTGAGTAGTTCTGTAACACAAAATACTGTAGGTGCTTTGATAGTATTAAATAATAACACAACAATAAATTGTGACCTGTTCTAACTGGTGGATATGACAGAGTAGATTTTTTTTTTGACGGTGGCCAAAAAGGCACACATAATCCTTCCAGACTTTTTTCTCTTGTCACACTAGTACCAGTACACATTAGCATAGATGAGGAAAGAGCATTTAGTGTTTTAAAAACAAATACACACATAGGAAACGTGACTATTTTTAAGCTTTACCTAATCACTGTGGGTTTAAATACTGTCAGCAACACTGCCAAGGATAAGATCAGCTAATAAATACTCAGTAGGCCACAAAAGCACACTACATGAATGTAAATAAAACTGAGGTAATACGTAAGTGTATGGTAATACACTAAAGTATGTCTTTCAGACTTGTCCTAGTTAAAAAAATAAAAACAACAACAAAAAAACCCCACAAACCCACATCCTAAACCTCTGTGCTTCCTTCCAGTATATGCATAGGGAAGGTCTGAATCATATGAAGATGCTGTAACAGAAACGTCACATTGGTGTGGAGTTAATCACTGTGAAGAAGAAAAAGTCTTTATATCTTCTGAATGCTTCAAATAAGATCTCATAGAAAAGAGACAAAACAGGTTTTATGGTTCAGCCACATTTAAGACTGGGTCAGCTGGTCTGTAGAGAACCCACAGAACACATTACAATCAAAGAATGTGAGCGGAAATGGGAGCAGCTGTGCTTTATTACAAACCTGGGGCTGTTTGAGCTACAAAACTTTCTTTATGCCTTTAAGTTTCCGTAGGACTCTGCTGTTCTGAGCAGCAGGTTCAAAACTCACATTTCCACACAAACAAAGTACTTGGTTTAGTCAGATTTATCCTATTCTGTATCTCACCTATACAACTAAGTGCAAATTAATCTTTCTTCTCCGTCATACCACTTTTCTCCATGCCCCAAAATCACATTTTGTAATCACATAGCCTAATAACAAATGAACCAAACAACTGCTGGTAATGAAAATGCCAAAAATTCTTTTTTATTCAAACCCCTTTAGTCATCTCAAGTATTCTTAGCTAATAAAATGCAATTCACCATTACATCAAAAAACAACAACAAAAAAAGCTCTTTAATATTTTTAAAACAATTATCCACTGCACCATCCCATAGGGAGAATTTGCATTATTTTTGTTCCTGATTCATATCTGATACGTTTTTTCCAAGAAGAAACAGAGAGAAATACTCCAGTTCTAGAAAATACCTCAAGTAATGGCTCATTTTTGCACATACTGGCAGAAGGTCCCCAGAGGAATAAAAAGCATCCACTACGAAGTAAGTATACTTCGTTTTTCTTGTTTATTTCATTAATACAATTCAAGTACCTCAAAGTATGGTTTACACTGAGATTTAAATAATGCAGTTAGTAACTTCTAAACTCATTTCTTAAAAGTCAGCCTACTTGAGATTGTCTGCTTCTCTTTCCTTTCATATTCTTGGGGTATTTATTAGAGACAACTTTCTTCTTCAGTCCACTATCTTCAGACAAATAGACGGGCACTGAGAGGAAAAAAAAAAAAAAAGACCACTCATATAGATATGTTTGTGTATATATACAAATACATGTTAAGGTAATGGTGACTAGATGAGGCCAGATCAATAATCAGATGAGACAGTTGCGTATTTTTTCCACTATACAAGTTTTTAATAATTTTAATTAGGTTTTGTCAATGCTTTCCAGTTTCTTATTTTGTAAATACCAGCAACTTAGAAGGAAATTAAATCTTCATCTAAACTGCTAATAGTCGACTTACACAAATAAACTTTTTAAAAAGATAAGAATTTTGAGATAAATTGGTTGTGATATTAATTATTCACCATATACTGTAATTTTCCACTTAATGCATCAATACATTTTGCAATGGGGCAGATCAGCATCAAGAAATGAAGGACACAATGAAGTATGGTAATAAGCCAAAGAACTGAGGACCTTATTCAGCGTTCCCTCCATAAGTCTGAGGAAAAGCCTTTTCACCTATAATGACTTAAAAACTTAAAAAAAAAAAAAAAAGTGAACAAACAAAACAAAAGAAACCCACAAAGATCTAATGCAAAACTGAAATGGAAGATGAACAATAATGTATAACTGAGCTATCACCCCAGTTGTTTAGAAGTCAGCATTGGCACTACTCCACTAGTTATTCTTCAGTGGTTTTTTGGGTTTTGTTGCTGTTGTTTTCAATAGTTGACACAGTTTTCATGTATTATATAGACAGTCAATAAATGAAAATAATAAAAAACAAATTCATACATTTTTTTAAGCCCAGATAATGCTGGACTTTCACTTAGTCTTTAGTTTGTGACTTTTGAAAACAACCTAATACAGTCAAGCTGTAGACTAATTTTGTCATTGTGACGGCCTGATTATGTCTTTTCCAGGGATGTCACTGACACACCTAATGTAAGTGGCATAACTGGATACTTTTTCAAAACATTGATATGTTAGAAACTTTTGAAAAATTACAGGGCCAGGAAAAGTCAGACAGAAAAGGTATAATAAAAATCAAGAGCAAAGAGAGTTCAGGAAGTGACAAAAAGAAGGGGAAAAAGGAGCATTTCAGAATGCCTGGCTTTCCAAGATCTATTTCAGCAGCAGCTGGTGTCCCTTGGAGCTCCTTTATAATGAAAATCTGAAGTGGAAACTGTTAAATATTCCAAAGTTCATTTTTATAAAAGAACTAAACTGTAGACAGCTGACAAAAGGGGAACTGGGCTTCTGGCAATAGTACAAAAGAATGATGGCCTTATTCTTCACAAGAAACACAGAAAACAAAATATATATTTCTAGCTGCTCTTTCTCATTTATCTTAATCCGTATTATTTTCTTTTTGCTCTGCTCAAAAATGTTCATAGTGAAAAAATGCAATACTTCAACTAAAAGCACTACTTGCAACAGCAGTGAGTCTTCTAGCTTCTAGAAGGAACAAGCCTTAACAATGGATAAGTTATCCTACTAGGCACTCTTCGAAGTTCACTAATAATAGTAGGTAAAGGAAAATACAGGTTTGATCTTCAAAATAGAGACATTTAATTTCTTTTCATCTTTATTTTAGGTCTTACGGGAAAGTAGCTGGCAAGACAACCGACTGCCTCTATCAAAACAAAATCAGCTTTATTTCAAGTTTCAGAGAAAGCAAACTAGTTGGAAGTGCACTTATGTGGAAGGAAGTTTCCATTAAGAAATATTTAGGGTATAAGGCTGCTTCTCTCTTCTCATGCAAGAAGCAAAATATTTTTATTTCCCTCCTAAACTGTGATTAGGCTTGAACATGAAAAGCTTGAAGAACAGACATAGTGAGGAAAAAAAATAAGTATGTGAAAGGTGAATTGATGATATTCATAAAATCAAGGTAGCTTTCAAAAAAACGATGTATTCATCACTGCATCACGTATTACTTGAATTATAAGCAGGTACTGCAAAACAAACAAACAAACAAACAACAAAACATTGAGTTTACGGAACACACAAGTTTAACATGACATGGACTTCTTTCCCAGATGTGGTAGATCCTAAATTCTCCATCTCACTGCAGCTCCTGTGTTAGAACCAGTCACTCTTCTGTTGTCCCATCCCTCTGCTTGAGACAGGACACACGTTATCTCCCTCATTCAGCAAGGGCTGCTCATTCCCAGAAAGATTAGCACCTTAACTAGGTACAACATTAAGACGTTAAAACATCATTAATAGCCTGTTCCACTTACCAAAATCCTGTGTTTGTTTTAAATTTTCACATGCAGACTAAGCGTGTGAGATTTTGTTTGAAAAATGTTTCATAATATAAACCAGCTGTATTCATAAGAGGAATTCTTTCTTCCGATGAAACTGAAGAGGTATCATCACATAAGTACTACAGCTCATTACAACATACCAATGTTTACTGACCAAGCTACTGAATCCTGTTATTATCTCCCATAAAACAGACCTACGATAAAACATCAAGCCTGCCTAATGCACAGAGCAAACCTAGCAGTGCATTTAAACACAATTACCAATGATAACTAAAAAGGCAATTCGGTTTGTAACACTGTATATTGATGTTTCCCCCTTCTAGAGAATACCAGGGTAACTTCATCGGATAATTGATGTTGTAAGGGACGCCAGGAGGTTTCTAGCCCAACCTCCTGGTCAAAGCAGGGTCAGCTCAGGCATTCGATCGGGTTGCTGGGGGCTTTATCCATTTGAGTCTCGAAAACTTCGAAGGAGATAAACTGCACAACTTCTCTGAGCAACCTGCTCCAACGCCTGACTGACTATATCAATACCTTTCTTTGATTTTTACAAACAAATTAAATTTTGTAGTTGTTAGACAGAAATGCATTACTCAGATTATATGGATAAGAAAAACAATTTCATGCAGAAACTAATACAGTCGTAAATTCAAGTACATGCCTAACAACTTGGAGTACTGGCTTGATTGGAATCAACAGTAAGTTACAGTTATGCTCCTGTTCAACTGTTGTGCTAAACTGGAGAAAATCGAATCGTCTATGGTAAAGCAGGATGTTTCCAATAAAGCTATAAAAAGAACACCCATCTCATTACTAAATCATGATTGCTGCGCTACAAGCTAACTCCTGTGCATGGGAACAACACATCATCTAGCCACTATTTGTCAATTATAAAAGTATTACATAAATACAAGCAAAGAACTTGTCAAATATGTGTATTTCTTCATTTTGACACTGCACTGCTCACATGAGTTCTTAAGAAGATTGCACAAATACAAAAATGTTTTTACGTGTTGTCTCACATTATTCAGTCTGTGATGCAAACGGTAACTCTTCCATGCCCCCCCATTTCAGACATGAGAGCTACTAAGTTATTGCAAATAGTATTTTAATCATATCAAAAGGAGTACCTTATGCAAACAAAATACTACAGTGCAGTGGTAACACCATTTTATTCAGATCTCAGTTCACTGAGAGACTTATATTTTGGTTTTGTAAATATTTCTTTAAAGTAGCTGTAGCAAAACAACACAAAATTAAAACAAAACAAAAAGTATAAACACAAACCAATCCTAATTCATCAATTATTTTATTTACCATCCCAGAAACCCCCAAAACTTAGCAGGGTTAAGCAAAATATACAGTATACAGATCACAGAATCATTTCAGTTGCAAGAGACCCTCAAGATCATCAGGTCATGTATATGTTCCAGTTAGGATTGCTAATGTCTCTTCATAATTAGGACTATTTAAGTTGTTCAGCATTTCTAATGTTTACTACTACTTACAACTTTGGCAAAGTGTCCTGTCCATCCTTGCTTTCTTCCAATGCATACATAGAAATGCATATTTAACGTATCTCATTGAAAAATTAATTGAAGAGTTCAATTTTTAAAAGGACCAATGGAGGAAAAACACTTTTTTTTTTTCCTTCTTTCTTTCAGTAAAAGTGTCTTCAAAAAACGTTAGTGACTACATTTTTAAGCCATCAACAGCAAGCTTTGAGTTAATGCTGCGCTTCTTAAAGGATGGGTGTCACGAGGATGGAGCCAGGCTCTTCTCGGTGACAACCAACAGTAAGACAAGGGGTAATGGGTTCAAGCTGGAACACAAGAGGTTCCACTTAAATTTGAGAAGAAACTTCTTCTCAGTGAGGGTGACGGAACACTGGAACAGGCTGCCCAGGGGGGTTGTGGAGTCTCCTCCTCTGGAGACATTCAAAACCCGCCTGGACGCCTTCCTGTGTAACCTCACCTAGGTGTTCCTGCCCTGGCAGGCGGATTGGACTGGATGATCTTTGGAGGTCCCTTCCAATCCCTAACATTCTGTGACTCTGTGATTCTTCCTGCATCTCTAAAAATGTACCAAAACCTAACCAGCTTCTAAGACAGTACTGTGTTGTTTCCAGAAGAACAAAAGCCACCTTATGGTCTATGCAGAGGAATAAAAGTTGAGACCAACATCTGGTAAAAGCACAGAAGAAGTGAGTAGAGATTGAGTAGAGAATGAGAGTAGCCTGGACTGATGTAGCAAATCAAGAAAAGGAAGCTCTGGGAAACAAAGAAAAGTAAATTGAAGGAATGCTGACAGGCAAAACGCAAGGAGAGACAGGACTGGCTGAGGAAAGAAATTGAAGACAAATTTTAATGGTTAAGACCAGCAATATTTTAAAAATGAAGACTGAGACTGTCTACAGGAGGATGAGGAGATTTTCATTAGGAGACTATAAAGGACAACGTGAAAAGTACTGTCCTTGCAGAGACCTGGCAGAAGAGTCCTCATCCACCATGACACTCTCTCTAAATCTTGGAATAGAAAGGACTCCAGTCTTTCACCACTTTTCCAATATCAGAAGTACCTGGGCACATCCACAGCAAACTATGCCATTCTGCTTTATCACTGGTGTCTGTAAAAGGGACTGTACTCTCACAATGCCATCGTTCGTAGTGCTAAAAGTTCAAGAGCTTTTGCAAAGGATTCAACTTTTCCAATCCTGTCGATAACCATTGTGGTTTCAATACAGTAACACAAGAAGAAATTTACTGTGAGAGTTGATTTTTTTTAAAATTTTCTTGGTTTAGTTTTCATTTTTTTAAATTCCTTTAATTTTCTAAGAAGAAAGTACATGGGACATGTATGCACATTTTACCCCACAAACAACATGAAATAATATTACTAAGGTTACTAAATCAACCTCACAAAAGTTATGAAAATTAGAAACACTGTTGTCTGTGAAACAATTCGCTCCCCTCCAGTCCGTTGTCTGTGAAACCATAATTCACTCCCCTTGAGCGTGTATGTTTTTATACAATAATGAAATTAACATGTACTGCTTCTTCAAAGTTACCTTGCCTCATCCAGTTCACAGGATGAACATGCACAGAAGATGATAACAGAACCTAATGCAAGGGTTGCCTGCTGAAGAAGAGGGATGTGTGCAGTGAACGAGGCAGGGCTTGCAGAAAGAAAAGGGGTCAGGGGCTCTGTACTATACCATAAAGGCTTTAATGGTTGAAGTCCTCCCTGTGGTAGTTTCCACCACTGCTCTTACTGTCACGCACACCTTTTAACCCAACATTTCCATAGTTTGTAATTAACTGTGAATTCCTCTTTTTCCCATCCACTCTGCAGATACATTCACAGATGTGTGAAGCACTCGGGACTGGACACCAAAATGAGTGAATACTTCTCACCTAGTCCTCCTTGTGCCTGTGTTCACTGTCTGTAAAAGTCTAGTCTCACATTAGGTAGTGTTTGATAAACTAATAATTATTTGTGAGGCAATCTGATCACTTAATGATAGGCACATTAGCAAAGTCCATATAGATTGTTATCAGTCCTGTCTTCAAAGCAGAGTTGAGTAATGCGGAGTAAATAAATAACGGGCTCACATAGCAATCAATGAGAACGATAAACAAAAGCAAAATACTGAATTGTGTCAAGTGAGCTCCATTCATCCTGTGCACTGAATGAGATAGGGCTCCTGTAGAAAAAAAATAGTACGTGATCATGTAGTAGACTACTAGAAAGGCATGCTCAAAAAGGCACTTAGAAGCTCTTTGTTCCATAACCTTAATAACGTGGGATGTCTTTTACAGAAGGTGTTTAATATACTTCATTTAAGATCCTACGAAATCAAGTAAGTTCCTGCATTATCATGCAGCTGTGCTGAGGTTGCATTACGTTTTGGTGTCTTTCAGAAGCAAAACTGGAGATCTCTTGTTGGCTTAAAACAGCATTGTAGATAATACAAACATGGACAAAGACAGGAGAGTTTTGCTTAGCTTCTTATTTTTACTTTTTGCAAAATTTAGATGGATAAGGTATATTTTGATGAGATGTTAACTATCACTAAATATAAATGCATAAATTGAGCAACTGATGCTGATAACACACATTCAAATGTAAACAAACAAACAAAAGCTCTATACTACCAACAGGCTCCTGCAATGTTAAGGAAAGTTCTTTAAGAAGTTTTGGTCGATTATTATAACTTGTGCAACATGGGCCAAAGATCATCCTTTCACAGGGATTTGTATAATATTTCAAGCAAGACATATAAAAGTTACTAATGGCAGAAGAGCAAAATGGAGATTTTTTTTAATAACTTCAAGTTATTTCAGAAAGGTTTCCCCTGCTTTTATGCAATTTCAAGTCCTCTATTAATTATTTTTTACTTGTTTTAGAAGTAATTTTATACAAAAGGGTGATACTATGTATATTTGTTAACATGACCTTTGATACAGCCACCTCTGCACTGGATACATTTTTAGGCAATTTGTTTGCCTAATTTGTACACACCAGTAATTACATAATTGTTTATTTTTAAAACCTTAAAGAACCCTTTAAATATTTTTAACGGGCGTTAATATAATAACCATCGAAACCATTCTCAGTTCACAGGTCATAGCTTACTTTCATTACTAAATGGAGCATAGTTGATTAACTGCATAGATAATCTCCGCTAGGTTTTATAAGCGGCATTAAATAGCGCTTCATAAAGCAGACGGAATTCCTGGAGAGCCCCTCTCTCTGTGTGCAGCTCAGCCCCTTCAGGTGACTTTTGGCACAGCTCAGCAACGGCAACGTCCGCAAGTGGTGTTTCTGTTCTCACCAGCAGGTGTTACTACAGTCAGCCTGAATTACTGCCGTTTTAGGAAAAGTGGCACAGAAAAGCAGCGTAATTAGCATTTTACAAAGGGAAAACAAAGTGAAACACTATTCTTTTTACTGCAAGAATGTGCAATGGAAAAAAAAAAATCCCTTTTTCTCTGATCACCATTAAATACACTCAAAACGCGCACAAGCAAAAGAGACGAGGCAAGGCGGCTGCCCGTGGGCGTGCAGGCTGCTCTGCCAGACAACCCGCGCAGCAACGGCGGTGCTGAAATGATGCGCTGTAAGAACACACTACGGATGCATTTTTCCACAAGCCGCCCAAACCCATATATGCGCCAGGAAGAACCAGAGACGGTATCGAGACTGAGGTTTCGGCTGCAGCCCCCACCCCCGGGCCGGGCGGCAGCCGCGATGGCACAGCGCTCGCCAGGGGATTAGCCGCGGAAGGCAACCCACTTTCGGCAGCCCGGGGGTCCCTGTAATCCCGTCCCCAGCGGCTCCCCCACCCCCGCTTCCCTCGCCGTGTAACGACACCGCCCCCGGCTGCCTCAGCGCAGCGGGGCCCGGGCTCCGGTACCGTCCGCCAGGGAGCCCGGGGCTCTGCCGCCGCCCAGCCGCGGGGCGAGGGGCCGCGGCCGCCCGCCACCCCGCACCTGCCCCAGCTCCTCCGGCCCCGCCGGCCGGGAAAGTTGACTGCCCGCCGCGACACGGCCCCCGCCCACGCAAACCCACCCGCGGCGGCGCCCCCCTCCCCGGAACCAGCCGCTGCCCCGCCGGGGGCTGCCCTGTCCCCGCACAGGAGGCAGCGCCGCGGCAGCGGCTCGCACTCGCGTCTCTGCAGCGGGACCCCGCTGCGCAAAGCGGGCAGGGGACTCGCGGCCGGCCCGCAGCGTGCCGAGCCGAGCCGTGCCGAGCCGAGCCGAGCCCTACCTGTGCAGCGCAGCCGCGCAGCCGGGCTGTCACCCCGCGGCGTCCCGCCTCGGCGGCGCGCACCTGGCACGGGCACGGCGCGGCACGGCCCGCCGCCCGCCTGACAGCCGCCCGCGCGCGGGGCGGGCGGGGCCGAGCGGGGAGCGGCGGCGGCTGATTGGACAGGAGTGATGTCACTCGTGCGCGCGCGCGCGCGAGCGCGGCGGCGAGGGGAGAGGTGAGGGAGAGCGGGGACAACGGCGGAGGGAATAGGTGAGGGCAGGGCGCCGCGGGAGAGCGGGGAGAGCCGTGGGAGCGGGAGGGGAGGGAGGAGTGTGGTGACAGCAGAGCGGGGGAGCCGGGCACGGGAGGTGAGCCCGGCGCGGCGAGGGGCGAAGGGGCTCAGCAGCCCCGGCTGCGGTGGGTGCACGGCCCCGGGGAGCGGGATGGGTGGCGGCGGGAGGGTCGCCCCGTCAAAGCAGGAGCGCCGAGGGTGCGCAGTGCCGAGGACGCGGGGGCTTTTCAGCGTCTCCCCGTCCTCGGCCGGCCCGCTCGCCGTGACACACGCCCGCAGGTGGAACGGCGCTCCGCGGGGGGGGCGCCGCCCGCTCTCACGCTCACTCACTGCCCCCTCCCGCAGGCACAGGCGTGCGCGCTGCACATGCCCAAGGGAGGGTGAAGCCCGGGTGAAGCTGCTGCCCGTACCCGGGCCGCGTCCGTCAGCTGCACCCCCTGGCAGCAGCAGAAGAGGCGGGAGAGCGGACGGACTCGAGGGTGCAGCTGCGCAAGGGGCGCGGTGCTGCGGTTCATCGAGAAATGTGCCATGAAACGCCAGGTTCCAAATTTAAATTCATACCCTCCTGCCAAATTAGAAGAATAACTTTGAAATGACAGGATTTTTCTTAACCTCCTATTTATTTTCTAGACTTTGCGTCTTCTGTGCAGGTTTATATTTCTTAATTTTTCTTCATTACCACAAAGGCTAGATATTTATTTTTAAAGCCTTTACCTCTCCCTTCAGCCCAAGTCCTGCGGTATTTTCCACTTTGTAAATTGCTACAGAAATCAAAACTCCCAGAGGTAAATAAAAAAGACAAAAGGACTGTGTGAATGCACAGGCAGGAAGGTGCACCATCCCAAAATAAGTATGGGGCTTGCTGTATGCATGCTTGAAGGAGAGCTAACAGGGCCAAAGTGGAGAAATGATCCACAGAGGAGTCACGAGCTGCCAAATTCCTGATGGCCGCTGCAGGAAGGACTCGCGAGGAATGGAACATGCAACCTGCAAAACAAGGAGACATGAGTTCCCACTGTATATGAAACACAACCCTTGGGGGAAGCAGGGGCTGAAACTCTGACACTTAATATTTAGAGAGAGTGACAGATAACACACGGTCACTAGCTGGTAGAGCACAAATAACACTTCATTAGGGTATGCCCCGTGCATGCCAGTGAAGACCAAAGAGCAGAAAACTTCAGCTAGTCCAAAGCCCTCAGCCTGACAGCCTGAGGCACAGGAGGCGCAGGAGGAAATAAGACTGCTTCACTTGTAGCCATCATCTCAGGTAGTTCTTGTATGTCTAAAAGGATGTGAACTTGCTCCTCTAAAACACAAGATACCATTGACCTTACAGCTTTACGGTCTGCAGATTGCAGCAGATACTGTTGTGTCAATTACAGTGAGATCACACTGCCACAACCATATGGGTCAGAAGCTTGTTGTTCAAGGATAAAAAAGATAGTTCATAAAAAAAGCCCTAACAGATTCTCATTTAATCAATCCAGAGTTGGAGATTTAGGCTTGGGCTTTTAATTCCTGTATCTTAATCCAATACTGAGCATTGTATCTGTACACAAACACACAGAAGAGAAGAGCTGTCACTGTGGGTGTGCTCTCAAAGCAACAGGGGCGGAGGCTGCATATCAGGAGGGAAACTGATACCAAAGGTGCAAAACAAACGGGAGATAAAGACTGAATAGAAGAGCATATTAGGGTAAAGAGGTTAAATCATACATGTTGCCAAACAGTAGATAGTCACAGAACAGAAGGCATTTAAGTATTAGCTTTGAAGCTCTGGCACAGGCTTAGTCTGAACTGCAGTTTTTAGGCAACTGCTTCCTTACAGTGAAGACCATAAAACCATTCCAGCCCCTGTCAGGGTTTAGAGCTGTCTTAGGACTGCACTGAATGGTGTTTGGTTCCAAAACTGCCTCAGGCTGCATTTTGCAGCTTGAAGCACTAAAGCACGGAAGTCAGCTTTAGAATGATTTACTGAAGGGAGTGCTGGGCCGCTTAGCGTGTCCCCTCAGATCTACAGAACAGGCAGCTATACACTGCTGCAGTGTATTTAATGTTTAGGATACTCTCCAAATGACATTTTTCCATCAGGTTCAGTAATTCCAGTTTCCGATTTCATTGCCAGAAGTTAAGATGGCTGTCATGCACATTTTGAGGCAGAGGAATTTTGTGCTTCAATATACCAGTGGGTGTCTCTGCACTGCACAGAACATCCCTGTCTCTCCTTTTGCTTGATGCAAACATCCTTCGCTGAAGCCAGGGAGTCAGCAAAGCAAAACAGGAACAGAAAACATGCAAAAAGCAGAAACAGAGTGCATTCAGCCCCCTGTGCATTTGTAATCATTAGCTGCCCGTCATTCCATAGCACTCTCTTCTTACCGTCAGTTTGTATCTGTAGCTCATACACATACCTACATCCGTGGTGACCTGGTTCCTGTGAGGAATTTGCTCCCTGGAAAGAGACACAAGTCATTTAGGATCGAACCATAAGGATGAAGGAGGCAGAGCTGCAGCCTGCAGCACTCATGGCGGAACAGCAACCACTGACCTCACTTCATATTTCCTACAACACTCACAGCATCCACCACGGGAGAAAGGGGGGGCAGGGGAATATGAAGCAGGAACAACAGCTTTCTGTTATTAGAATAAAATGGAGACACAAAGCCAGCATGAGCTTTGTGTACCCCTACCCAGTCTCAGTGATCTTTTAGAGGATTAATAAGATTAGAAGCCCCTATTGTTTTGCTAATGGCTGTTTATTTGAAAAATGGCTTTTCTTGTAAACATACAGAAATGACCATATGTTACTCCATACTCCATCGCTGCTTTGGAATACTGCTGAAAGCAAAGAATGAAAATCATGCTCCAAGTTTGTTTGGTTTTGGTTTTTTTTTAAAAAAAATAAACAGTAAATTTGCCTTTCAAGTCTGCTGCTGTGGAGTCTTACCTGGTTGAGGTAATGCATTAGAATAGCTTAAGACTACTCTTTCTATGAAAAATGTTGCTGCAGTTTATATTGCCATAAGAAGGCTAACAGTGCTAACAATCCATTTAAAAATCCATGGTTATTTGAATTCCAGATATACATCAGCTGAGATAATTTGAACTCTGACTGTATCCAAGCCCGTCATCCGTAAAGTTGACACATGAAAGTTCCTTTTCATTGCACCCAAATGATGCAAAATATTTCTCATGATATTAAAAAATTTCAAATGAAAGTAAGAGCTTTAGAGTCAGACAACACCAAGCTGAACATGACTCTTGTTGAATTCCAAAATCTCCAAAGTGAATGAAACATGTCAGAAAGGTAATTTTAATTGTAAAGCTTAAAGTGTAGTGCATGGCAAGACTTAAGGTTGAAATTAGCTTCTGTATCTGTTGTGGTCAATGGGACAGAGTCTGGTTGGAGGCCTGTGTCTAGTGGAGTTCCTCAAGGATCGGTACTGGGACCAGTACTATTCAATATATTCATCAACGACTTGGATGAGGGAACAGTGTGCACTGTCAGCAAGTTTGCTGATGACACCAAGCTGGGAGGAGTGGCTGACAGGCCAGAAGGCTGTGCTGGCATACAGTGAGACCTGGACAGGCTGGAGAGTTGGGCGGGGAAAAGTTTAATGAAATATAACAAGAGGAAGTGCAGAGTCTTGCATCTGGGCAGGAACAACCCCAGGTTCCAGTATAAGCTGGGGAGCGACCTGTTAGAGAGCAGTGTAGGGGAAAGGGACCTGGGGGTGCTGTTGGACAGCAGGATGACCATGAGCCAGCACTGTGCCCTCATGGCCAGGAAGGCCAATGGCATCCTGGGGTGTATTAGAAGGGGGGTGGTTAGGAGGTCGAGAGAGGTTCTCCTTCCCCTCTACTCTGCCCTGGTGAGACCTCATCTGGAATATTGTGTCCAGTTCTGGGCCCCTCAGTTCAAGGACAGGGAACTGCTGGAGAGAGTCCAGCACAGGGCAACAAAGATGATTAAGGGAGTGGAGCATCTCCCTTGTGAGGAAAGGCTGAGGGAGCTGGGTCTCTTTAGTTTGGAGAAGAGGAGACTGAGGGGAGACCTCATCAATGTTTATCAATATGTAAAGGGTGAGTGTCACAAGGATGGAGCCAGGCTCTTCTCGGTGACAACCAATGACAGGACAAGGGGCAATGGGTGCAAACTGGAACACAGGAGGTTCCACTTAAATTTGAGAAGAAACTTCTTCTCAGTGAGGGTGACGGAACACTGGAACAGGCTGCCCAGGGAGGTAGTGGAGTCGTCTTCTCTGGAGACATTCAAAACCCGCCTGGACGCCTTCCTGTGTAACCTCACCTAGGTGTTCCTGCTCCGGCGGGGGGATTGGACTAGATGATCTTTTGAGGTCTCTTCCAATCCCTAACATTCTGTGATTCTGTGATCTTGCAAGTCTATTTCCAGTGTTTCTGGAAATTCAGACATTTTTGAGGGTGCAAAAGGACAAAATTAGGCAATTTTAGTGAGAAACAACTTTTCTACTTGTGTCTTTTAATGGGAATACTGTCGTATACACAGGAGGGAGCAGGAACTTGAGATCTGGCAAAAAAAGGTAGCTTGGAGCTCGGATAGGTTTTTCTGTACAAACAAAAATATTCATATCTGACAAAGAACTGGACAGGGGAAAAACGAAGAGGATGACAGAAGAGTATGTTTACACTCTGTTGATCCTTGACTGGTACTGAGCTGTAGATACCAGTCCAGAGCTTGTAGCTTTGGACTTTTGGTTACTCTAAGTTACATTTGGGTTTGATTAATTCCTCGGTTTACTGATAATTCTACACCTTGGGAAGCTATTTCAATTTTCCTTAAGTATATATGAAAATCCGCATAAACACTCTGCAAAAAAAGATGGTGGTAATTACTGCAGTCGCAAGTCAACGTAAGGGATATGGGAATTTATCACATACCTACTAGTGCTAATGACAAGGCTAAAAGCCTGAAACCTCTGTAGCTGAAATCTATGTGTTCACCTCACCTTGGCTGCCTGTGTTTATGGATAGATACAGAAATACATACGTAAGTGTGTGCATGCCCCTGTGAACAAATGAATTTAAAATTAATTTCAGCAGGATGAAAATAGTGAAAAGGACTATGTCCTAATTTTCATCCTGTAGAGTCTTTCATTTTAAAGCTCAAAAAAGTCTTTAGTCTTCTCAGAAATGTACAGCTACACTTAATTTAAAGAATTCTCATGGGACTGACACAAATTGGTAGCTCACCAGATGAGATCATCTAATAAAAGACTAATCTTTAAACTACAAGGACCAGGAACTTCCACTTCAAAACATTATACTTTTTTCCCTCATGCTTTTTCAAGCAAGGTGTTTTTCTTCTAAAAGGACACAAAAGTAAAGAAATTGAGACGTGACAAAATGCATACTTTAAAAGGCTCATATATTTTACAGTTTCCTCTACCTTCTTTAATATTTTTAATACATTTTACAAATAGTTTCACTGAATTTGTTTTAATGAATGTTAGCTGCGGATTAGAAGAGATTACCAATGAGAAAGATTCTGAAAAATACATTCTTAAACCTTTGAATATGTGAAAGTTTAATCAACATTCATGAAGTTATTTGCAAAACTACAATCATAATTATTGTGGTGTGTTCTGCATGATGTGTTCCAAATTTGCAGATTTCAAATGTTTTAATGTTAGGAACCCTGTTAAAATATTTTCCCATTTCCAGCAGTAAAAGATGGAGCTTCAGGATTTTCACCAGGAAACCCGACACATCTATCAGCAGCCAGCGGTGCGCCCCTGCAGCAAAGAGGGCCAACAGCACCTGGCGTTGCGTTAGGAGATTGTCAGCAGGGTGAGGGAGATGATCCTTCCCTGCTCCTCAGCACTGGTGAGACACGTCTGGAGTGTTGGGCCCAGTGCAGGGCTCTCCGGTATAAAAGAGACATGGACATACTGGAGCAAGTCTAGCCAAGGACCACGAAGATGATTAAGGGACTGAAGTATCTGACCTAAGAGAGGGCTCACTCTAGCTCTGAGAGCTGGACTGTTTTAGGCTGGAGAAGAGAAGGCTCAGGGGAGTCATAAATAAGTATAAATACCTGATGGGGGCTGAGTAAGGAAGACCGAGCCAGGCTCTTCTCAGTGGTGCCTGATGACAAGATGAGAAGCAATGGGCACACAGTAAACTACAGGTTAATTCCATTTAAGCATTAGAAAACCTTTTTTACTGTGGGGGTGGTCAAACACTGGGGCAGGTTGTCCAGAGAGGTTGTGGAGGCTCCATCGTTGGAGATACTTAAAAACTGCCAGGACATGTCCCTCAGCAACCTTCCCTAGCTGACCCTGCTTGAACATGTCAGTTGGACCAGATGATTTCCAGAAATCCTTTCCAACCTCATGCATTCTGTGATTCTGTGATCAGTATATTATCCTGTATGTATTTTATGCAGAAAGTTCCAGCTTTTAAAATATAATGAATACAATTTTGCAGTCTCTACCTATTCAGGACACGAGACTTTTCCACATAATTTCAATATGTGGCTCATACAGTATGTTCAATATAGATATGAAGTTTTTCTTAACACGGTGTCATTTAAAAATGAATATATGCATGTGTACACATGTGTATGTATAATATAATGAAACATCAAAGACATTCCTTATTTTTCAAAAAGAATAAATATTTGATATAGGTTAAATACATCCACAAGTGTTTGCAGAAGTGAAGATTTTAATTTCTTTTTAGGTATTATAATGCATTCATTACAGATACTGTAATATTTCTACAGATAGCATTACTTAATCTTTCTCTGAAATACACCCTATTTTCTGAGTGGAATATGTCATGACAAGCAACTCTAACCTACAAAAACTGCATAATTAATTTCAGAAGCAAGCAGAAAAATAATTAATTTATGCACACAACCACACATGCTATTTCAAGTGCCTAGGCATTAGTCATGTTCCTGATCTTCCCCTTTTGCAGTGCATGATGCTTGAATCTTTTAATCATTCACTAAATATATATTAGGAAGTGTTTTGTGGCTTGTTGCATATGGTGGCATGATAGGATGCTATATGGACCGTTTCAAAGTGCACATGAACTGTCTAGTTTTCTGCCACTCAGAAGGAGTGGAGCTGATCCACATGATCTCTTACAGTCTCTTGTTCCTTCTAGAAGTCTTTAGATTCTGCTAGCATCATATTTGCTAAATGTTAAAACTATCTGGGTCTCATATTCTGAGTAGAGGATCATTAACATGGGTTCTCGTAAAGTTAGGCAATATGGATTATAGGCACATTGAGTTTTCAGCACGGTGATTTCTTACCTCCACTCTTTAGGATGCAGAGTGAAAGTCAGCATTTATCATTTTAGACTGGCAGAATTTCTTTCCTTAAGGTAAATCTTTCCAGGGGCTCTAGGAATGACAGCCTTATTTATCTATCTCTCAACTTTTTAATCCTTTTTGATAGGAATTATGCTTTTTTACTTACACTGTACATGTTTCCCTCACACTGTCCATGTGACCATTTGAAGAGCTCTGAACCTGTTGGCTGAATTTGAAGTACTGAAGTGTCAGAGCTAAATGTTTATGCATTTAGTGAAAGCAGAGCAGAGTAGAAATATTTCATAAATGGCTTGATGTAGGGAAAAGCCGCATTCTGTTAAAGACCTGTGATCTGCTTGAGATGAGTGTCCCTATAGAAATCCCAAATTCAGTGTAAACTGCTCCTAGGATAACCTGTTAAACTTATCCACAAGAAAAACCTGTCTCCAGCGGTATAGGATTAGTGCAGTACTAATTCAAAACTGAGATTTTTCATAGAGTAAAACATAGGGAAACAGCCTAGTTTTAGGCAGTCCAGTCTGCTTGATACATAAACCACACTGAATTAGTGTCTGAGATTTGCTCCGACACTACCTGATTTTGTGCTTACACATTGGTGCTTGCATGCTTTTCTTCTTGATTAACAGTTAACTTGGACAGATGAAAGCCAATAAACACAACCAAAAAACAAAAATTCTAAGAGAAATGCAGTATTATCCATATAACATTTCATTTAATGGTAACAAGACTATAAAAATAAGTGAAGTCAGAAATTACAGCTCCAGTGAGGTTGGTATTTGTTTCTTGGTGGTTTGGTGCTTTTTGCATTTCGCAGATGTTATACCTCAGGGGGGAAAAAAAACCCCAACAATTACAGTTTACTATTCATGCCTCTGTAGTTCCTAACATTTTAGTGACTAATCACAACAAGCTGCATCATTACACTGCAGTACACACAATTCCTCTGTTAAAAGGGTAGTTTAGAAAGAGAAATTTAAGTTCAGCCTAATATCCATCTGTTTTTATTAACCAGTGACATTCTAATGGAAAATACAGAAACTGTTCTAAACAACAACCAGAATTTGAAGGTCTTTGTCCTGGATGAATGACATAATTTATTCTTCATCATATCTCTCCCATTAAATCTCCATTTATTTTCCACAGAGTTTCAGTTAGAGATTCTTAATCCTGCTGGGATTTAAGAGCTAAATGTTACTGGGTTGCAGACTGCATTTCAGAAAATACACACTTCCTAGAAGAAACATAAAAGCTGGGGAATTTAGGTTATTGGAAGTTATGAGTTTGGACAATATGGTTCTTATCTGAAATGACAGTTAGGAGACACTTAAGTCCTCGTGTTAACCTACTTGTCTGCTTCTCAGGAGATACGTCAAGACCAAATTGTATCAGACCAGTCTAATCTCCTCATACAACAGCCTAACCCATCTTGTGGAGAGATAAAAGGCAGTAGATGTCAAATACTAGGAATTTTTTAAGGTTTCTCATAACAGACTCTAAGCAAATTGCGGAAGATGGTTTAGATAAAAATGCTATTGCCTGGCTACAAAACCAATTGGAAAAGCCTGTTCAGGGTAATTAGCACGGACTCAAGTGTCAAAATGGAGAGGTGTGCTGAGAGATGTTTGTTAAGGGTCTTATCCTGGCATGGTATTGTTTAATATTTGCATTGTTGAGAGGAGTGATAGAAGAGACTATATGGCCTACTAAATTCAAACGTGGTCTAGTTGGAAGGGAGCTCACTTGCCAGAGGACAGGTTTTAGTTCAAAGTGGAGTCCCGACAGGGTGAGATTCAATCTGAAAAGAGTAGTGCACTGCAGGAAAGGATCTGTGGGTTATCCGAGATGATTGCCAAGCATAGGCGAACAGTGTCATATTGCCGCAAGAAAATCAAACATAAAACTGGGACTTAAAAACAGCAACATGAAGTGGCAGAACATATGAGCCAGTCCTTCCGCCTTACTTAGGTCTGGAAAGGCCTTATTACAGTCCTGTGTCTGGTTTTGGACATGACAGCAAATGGATGTGGAGCATTTGGACAGAACTGAAACATGCTGAGAAGAGTCACTGTGCTAAAGGGAAAAATGAGACAAAATGAGATTGTTTAGCCTAGAGAATGGGGGATTAGTTGGTGACATGACAGCAATCTATTAAGTAAAAGGTGGAAGAAAAGGAGGTTCACCTGTTGTTCAAGCCCGTAGTAGAGAAGACAAGAAGTAATGGCTGTAGATTACAGCAAGGAAGCGTCAGCTTAGATATTAGTGGTTTGAAGTGTCCAATTTAGGAGCTTTGTAAAAGCAAGAATAATCTCACTGAATGGTCTTGCCTCAGGAATTGGGCTGTACTGGCTGATCTCTTTAAAGCTCCTTCAGCCCTGTCATTGATTGTCTTATTGATGTCTAAATCTCAACTAGACTGTTTTCCTGTAGCAAAGGCTTCAAGCAATAGCAAATCTGAGTCCTGAATATCTTCAGTGCCTTTCTTTAGGTTATCCAGACCATAGCAGTAGTGTATTCCGAAGCTGTAAAATATTGTTTTGCCCATGTCAGTCTGCGTTAAATGAATGATGATGGGAACACCTGCTGCTCTTCATAAGAAGATATTACAACACAGGCAGTGGTTACTTCATTTATTGCCCTGCCTGGGACCTGCTCAGCCGTAGCATAACCTGTCAATTATGAAACAGAGAGAAATGCTGAAAATGCCAAGGCAGTGGCCAGATTCACCTCACCTACCTTTCTATGACTCCAGTATAAACATCTACAAATGCAGCACTCGTGCTTAGCTCTGTTCATGGCGAACAGAAAAAGCTAGGCAGTTTTAGGATGCGATTCATTCAGCTTATTTTAGATGTCTGTATTAGGGTGAGATGAACAGAAGTGCTTATTTTTCTCCATTGACTAGATGCAAACTAGATGAATAGCTCAGATGGGGGAATCTGCATGGCAAATATCCTCATTTCTAAGATAAATTCTATCTGGTGTGTTGATTTCAGAATCCAACAGTATCCACATAACAATATTAGATACACAACAGTGCTGACTGACAGCTGTTTGAAATAAAAGGTAATAGGGAGAAGACCTCACTCCACCTCTCAATTTACTCCTGCAGCTGTTAACAGCAGATAAAGCCAGGAGGTAGAGATTATAAATAAAGTTGAAATGGCTGACTCCATAAGAAAGGGGTCATGCAAATTATGTTAAAACCAGAGAATTAATATGTAAAATCAGGGCCAATATCTTTCAGCCAAAGAGTCTATTGATTGAAACTGCTGTGTGCACGACTGCACTGGTGTTTATTTTTAATTAGAATGACCACTTATATTGAAAATAATAGAATTTCTTCCCTTGAGCCCTCCAGGTCAGGACCATGCTATGTCTGGAGTTATATATTTATTGCCATATTATTATATTTTCAATCATTTAAAAAATCATTTAAAAGAAAGGAGCACTTCACCTCACTTTTAGCCATAAGATTTTTGCTGGAAAATGGCTGTCTTTCCTATTTCAGTGTTTTCTGTAAAACAGTATTTTAGAATTGAGAAAACGGCAGAATGCGCTCTTTATCCTCAGCCTTTGGGTTTTAACCTTGCATTCCTCTACAAGATCAGATAGTTTTCTTTTCCTCTGGACTCAACAACTGTGTTAAATAAAATAAAATTGAAATCTTACCAAATATAGAGATTTTTACTAGTGTCTCCCTTGAAGGACCAGGCATCCTGACTGGCTCTGTAATCGCTGGCTCTTCTACCTCGCCCATCTTCCCTCTTCTCACCTCCTCCCTCTTCAGCATTTGCCCCCAGTATATTTCTTTATATTTATTATAGTGTTCTGTTCTGGGATTTCCTGTGACAGTCAGATCCCGTGCAATGGCCACAGTGTATGTACCCAGTTTAGCAGAAGCCTTTAAATGCCAAGTTCCCCTCTGAATATTGCTTTCCACAGTGCTGGAGTCACTCTCAGACAGTCACTTTCACGAGGAAAAATAGAAGAAAACTTGTAGCTCGGAGGCTGCTAGAGACAACATTTTCCCAAGTGCATACAGGATTAATGGTTGTTTGATTGCTTGAGGATCCAGAATATAGAAGACAATCAAAATGGACAAAGACCATCCTCCAGACATTTATTTGCCTCACACACCCCTGAAAACATACACAGCATCAGACTGTACTTACAGCTTTCTAAAAAAATCCATCAGGTTTCGCAGGAAATAGTTTGCATATAGAACAGAATAAGTGTCCTGATGAAGTAACTAGGGATCACAAGATTTCTGAGAATTAAATGTGTATTACTCAGGTACATTGGAGCCCTGAAAAATCAGGCTGAAGAACCTTTCTCTGAAAAACGGAGGTTATGCAGCAGTCCCTAGAGCTTCATTGTAAATATTTTTAGATAGCTCCTTGGCACTTGCGTTGAGATAGAAAAAGATTGTGTGGAGAAAGAGTTATTAGTTAATTCCACTCCTTTTGTAACAGCTACAGAACTTCACTGTTCTTGACCATGAAATTTTGAATCCCAAACAAATTTCCGTGGATTTTCCAAGGTAAAACCCCATAATGTTGATCAAGTGGGAAACAAAATAAAACTACTGTGCCTCGTAAAAAATATTAGACTTTTCTTGCACTGTGGAGTGTTTGTAAATCTGGCACACACCACTATTGCATTGTGACTCGATTATTACATGCCTGCATTCACTAAACATCAACATCAACAAAATCAAACATAAACAACAACTATTTTCAACAGTAATACATTGAATGTGGCTTTGCTGAAATGCATGACAAATGAAACTGTTACATTTCACTAAAGTAAACTGCTAAGCACTGACATTCAGGCATTCCTAGAGAAATCTGTTAATTTCTAAATCACTTCCATGTCGTTGTCATGCAGAAAGATTGAAAAGACCCTCACACACAAAGCTGCCATCACTGATGAGGTCAATGAAACTACCTACATGGTGAAATTTGCTGGATCAAGTTCTTAAATGCCTGCTTAGCATTTTAAATACCATAGGAAAAAACGATTCATCAATATTTTATGTGCATATTTACTTATTTTCCAGTGACCTCCAGATAACTGGGATGCTCCAGGCTGCAGTCACTGAAATTGCATTATAAATAAACAATATAGACACAAAAAACCAAATGCACAGGTGGGTAAATAAGCAGATTCCAGAATGCCACACAATTGCTCTCTGGAGTTAACACTGTGAATGACAATGCATCCCCTTACTACAATTTAAACGGTCTTCTTAAAAAGAAGCAGGTGCTCCCAGCTAGAGAACCCAAATACCTGTGTGGTATTCCATAACGCCATAGAAATACAAACCAAACAAATACAAGATCAGAGAGAACAGACTGTGTGCAAATCAGAAGAGAGTGCAAAAGGCACAGCTTATCCGCCCAGTGCCTGGCTTAGCTTAGAGCAACACGCATGTTGTCCATGTGTGGGTGAGCGAGGATTGCCTCAGAAGCAGATGCTGAAGCTCCTGGCTGTGGCCGGGCTGCTCCTGGTCTGGCCTTTGGCTGCAGGACCGCTGGTGGAGAGCTCCAACACAGCCTGTGACCGGCCCTGAAGCAGCCATAGATCAGGGCAACGGGTGACAAGTGAGATCACGTGTTATTTTTCCATTTAGTTTCTGTTTTCAAGCAGAATCTGAAAATCAGCTGCCCAGTAAAGTCCAACCATGCTAAGGGCTTTTAGACGCGTGACGATAGGTGTCAGACGTCAGTGGTGACACCATCATGCTTTTAAGTGACACTTTCCAACAGACCTGGTAATCTCTGAGAAAGGCTGCAGCTGTTTCCTCCTGTGTAGAAATCTGTAAAAGTAAAGCAAAAAAGATGGAATTGGCAGTAATGACTGCATAGCAAATGAGAATTTTAATGCCATATATAAAGAAAGCAAAAAAAAAAAACCACCACACACAAGACCAGAAAAAGCCACCGTTAGGTAATAAAAAAAAAAAAAATCCAACAAGCTAGCAGTCTGGCAGCAGTCTTTTTTGTGTTCTGTACTGATTTTCAGCTCACAGATGCTAAACCCCAGCTGCGCACACCTTATGTAGCAGCCCACATGCTATTCCTGCAGCTTTCCAGGGGCCACGCTTGGTGAGCTGACCTTAAAGAGAAGGACTGGGGAAGGAATGCAATGTTTCCTGCTTGACCAAGAGGAAGATAAACCAGCTGAAAATGGTTTAAGGCTTTAATGTATCCCAAATAGGAATTTCTAGCCAGCCATCTGCTGGAAAGAAAAGGCGGTCTGTTCACACCACAGGTTAAACATTGCTAAAGCTGATGAGCTTTCTACTCCTCTGCTGCTGGAACTAAGAGAAGGAAATCTGATCTCTGCAGCATTGCTGCTCCTTTTGCAAAGGAGCTTTTTACATGTGTTGTGAATAGAGTGACTTTTTAATCAATGCCTTATACTTTGCATTAGGAAATTTTGTTCAACTTGCATATAGTTTTTCCAAACTAGTTTTTTCTTCAGGCATATGACTTGACGTCTTTCATGCCCAAATACTAAGAATATAGTCTTCAGTGAATTCTTAAGACACTGATGTTTCTTTTTAGGAAACCCTAGGACTTTATTCTTTGAATAAGGACTTGTCATTTGACAGAGGGGTAGTTTTAGTACTGTTACTCCTGTAATTTTGGCTCAAACTCAGGCAAACTGGCTGGCCAAGTGAGTAAAGACTGCTGCTGTTTTACAGGTTAAAGTATAATGAGTCAAGGTGCAATAAGCATGACTGACACTCTCAGAGTATATTCAGGCAAAAATAAAATTAAATGTGCCTGATCTCTGGTACAGAGAGCAGCTGGCCTGGCATTGCTCATAGCATCATTATATTCTCTTTCTCCTCACAGCAGGAGGGCCTCACTGCCTCTGCCTGCTGGGAAAGGTCCCTGGCTGTGCCAATTTTTGAATGGCACTAGTGAACTTCCAGAGTGCTTGTTGGCCTGGGTCAAAACTGCGCCATCACCCACACAGACATGTGAGTGTCAGTGCCCTGGAACTGTTTAATTTACTGGTACAGCTTTGACCTCAGAGCTCCCGAGCCCGTGTGTCATCCTCACGTGCTTCATATTCTTGCTGTTCCTAAACAAGCTTGAGTTGCGTGAGCAACATACAGAGAGTATGCGTTGGCCCACACTTCCCAGTGGCAAGCCAAACTTTCATTGAAACAGCTTATTTTGCCCAATCTCAGGAAACCCCCCTGCTCACTTTGGGGTCCTGGCATTGTGCTGGAAGCACCCTGACTTGATACGTGCTAGGTTTGGTGTGCTGAGCAAGGGGGTACTAGACCACACAGGGCAAGAGAAGACACTGGAGAACCACCACTCAAAGCTGCTGGAGAGACTGGGAGTCCCCGGGCAGGGGAAACGAAACAGCATCAGGCAAACACAACGGGCTGGGGCTCCATGAGCAGCATTCCCTACTATCTAGTGCCAGCCCGTGCCCCAGGTAGCTCTGTGATGCCACTCTGCATGCTACTCAGCATGTATATGCTTGCTGAGATACCATCTTGGAGGAGAAAATCTGTGGCCATATTGTCAAACATTAGTATAATCCATGCATTTAAAAGGCAAATTAAGCTTGAGCAGAAAAGTTTGATTTTACCACTTTGTAGCTTTTTAGCATTTGTCTTTCCAACATTAATAATGTACTTTAAAAACAGATTTCCTGCCTTACTTGGAATTTAGGTTAAAATGCATTAATATGTATTTATCCCTTGTCAGTACAGGGATGCCATGAGCATCCTGGATACCATGGCTAAACCACAATACTCTAGGAAATATGGTTAAGAAATAAAAAATTTGGCTAACAATATTTGTGGTTAAATAGTTTAAGCCCATTGCTTGTTTGTTTCAGATGAAATTGCCACAGACCATCCTTCTAGCAAAATTCTTAGAGGATGGCACGTACTTTTGCATTGCCTTGTTTGTACCTGCAAATGTTACCAATTTATAGTCATAGTAATGAGCTGATGAACTGAATATTACTTTAATAACAGAGCAATTAGTTTAGAACAAAGACAGGCTATTGTTAATTAGAAATATACCCAATGCTCATATCCGAGAGCTCTCCAGTAGGAAACAGAGCTCATATTCTATATTTAGGACCACACATAGTGGAAGAATTTGACGTACTGTCTGATGATAAAATTAAGGACTCAAGGCGCTTCGAGTTGTAATGAATTGCCTTCAGAAAGGTTACTTGAGCCCTTGTGTTGGCTTAGGGATTAGCATCTGTGCAAATTCAGAACTGAGAAAGTCAGCGTTGGTTTTATCAGCTAAGGAAATCATCCTCCAACAGGCTTTCCTGCTTTTTTCGTAGGAGGTTGTGTCAAATTAGTTCAAAACTTCATGAAGTTTTAGAGATGGAAATACAAGTGATAACCTCTAATGTGCTCAGAAAACACAAATGAGGTTTGGACGTCTTTAAAATATTAATTAAATCAGGAATACTATAAACTAATTAATGTAATCTAGCCTTTGCTTTGCAGTAGGAATATATGAGATATTCACAGATAATAGGTCAGACAGGGAGAATTAAAAGGAGACAACCTTTTAATACAGAGCTTACATTAAATTTTATTTATTCATCAGATCCCTATCTGCTGTTATAAGATTTGAAGGCACAATATGTACTCATTCTGTCACGACAGTATAAAACTGTTATTGTTTGACATCAGTCATAAGTGTCTATTAAATAAAAAGCCAACGCAAGATTAAAAATGGGATCAAAATCAGGATGATTACATTTCTTGTCACATCTGGCATTCAGTAATTATTTCAGTGTCTCAAAATGCAAGCAACCAATTCCGTAAGAAATGGATTATCCATGCACGTATCATGGGGCACATCCAGACACTTCCCTCATAATACAAACTGTTTCCTTATCTCCCAAGAACACACTAGATTCTCCAAGACTCCACATGCTTGCTGGTGTACTTTAGAGTCAGATACAATGATGAAATCGCAGCGCCGCTGTGAGAGCGCAGGTTTGCGTCACTAGCAGACACGACCACCCTTTCCTGACCTTTATTTTCCTTGAACCTTTTGGACACATTGGTCAGTATGTGATGGGAACAGTCAGCCAGCTAAGGCAGGTTTGGCTGGCAGTCAAACAGCCTGTGATGCTTTGGCTCATACCCTGCAAGTACTGGGCTTGGAGAAATACACTTGATTCAAGGATGGAAAAATAATGGCCACAATTAAGATTAAAATTCAAAATGAACTGTGGCCACATGCTCATTAAGGGAGCAATTAGAGAAACTGTGTGGCTTTGCATGACTGTTTATTTGTGAGAAATGCTCCCAATAAATATCAGAGATTAGTAATATAACTGGTAACCATTCGAACAAATTACAGCTACATTAAAAAGAGGGATTTTTTTCAAATTGTCTGTCCCACATTAAAAAGAGATTTTTTTTTTTCTCCGAAGTGTCTGCCCTTTTTTTCAGGACATGATTGATTTTCCAGCTCCACAAATCCTTTATCCAGGTGCTGTTCACTACCTCCCTGTCCCAACTCTCCACGTGGCCTGGGCCATACATAACTGTTTCTGTGCATTGCTAAGCACTTCAATGCCTCTTAAGATCTGAGCCCTAAAATCTTACATGTCAATTCTTTTTACCAAAAGGAACATGGAAAGTCTCTGCAGGTGCAGATTGATAGGAAGTCAAAGGGTTAATATGCCCTGCAAGTTCTGGGTTGTAGGAGGATGGGGAGAAACTGCATCTCTGATTTCAGGTTGCCTACAAGGACAAGCTGAGTGTGCACAGGGGCATCCTGGAGACAGTCCAGACTCCAGGCTCTCTGGGGTCCAGATAGCTCAGCTAAACACAGGCAGGATGATGGGGTCACAGATTCACAGCTTTTGTGGAAGAGAACCGATACTCTCAGCAACAGGCCCTGTCTCTCACCATCTGCACCACTGTATAGTATTGCAATATTTTTAAGTCCAAATAAGAGAATAATTTTAGGCTTTAGTTTTCTTTGTTTCCACACAAAGAGAAAACAAAGAAATATCGGGAAGTAGAGTGGTTCTAAACATTCTCCCTGATTGCTTCTGAAGTTGTGTAGGAAAGTCAATATCCATCAAATATTCACGAACAGCTCTGCAGGTCAGTAAAGGGGAGACAAAATGGGCACAAAAACAGGTTGGGAAAGGTGTCTGCACATAGAACTGAATCCCATGTAATTAAAGGAACTGATGATTGTTTTTTCCAGTTTTTCTTATGAGAGAAGGCTTCTATTAGAGTAGAATTCTGTCCAGTACAACTTATTCCCTTTATCTAGGGAGCTGGCGGGGGGAGAGGGCAGAAGCTCTTCAGACTGTGGAAGTTGAATTTAATAGGATTCACAGAAGAGATTTAAGGAGCTAATCATCCTTATAGCTGCTCAAGTCCAATTTTTATCCCCCAAAGCTACTAAATTTTTAAGCATGTATTTTTGGCAGCTCTCTCCATCAAATATCTCCCCTTGGAGCAAATTGAATTCTGTAGGCTGTATTACATAAATGAGCTGCTTTGCCATCTCTGTAACTCCTAAATGCCAGTGAGACATATAACTAGGTATTCCCTTATCTCAGAAAGCTGACCTAGTCCTAGCCTTCCATTTAACAAAGCCAGAGGAGGACAGACATTCAACATAGGTCATGGTGGCACGCAGCACTACAGCGCCTAGTGCCAGGATCCAGAGTCAGAGCTGGCTGTATTAGGTGCCCAAAGAGTCCTATCCAGATATGAGGGAGGCTCAGTTGTCTACACCAGGATTTAAAGCAATTGACACTTTCACCCTCCGCCAGCCAAAGTAAAGCCTGTATATGGCAGCATGTTTGATATTGTATACATTTATGTATATACATGTATATTTCCATATAGAGGAAAAAGGGTGGCAAAATGCAAAACAAGCCAAGGATTCATTTGCATATGTTTATCCCTTCCTGGATTTCCCCTAGGGTGGGTTCGGCACCATTTAAATGAGTGGAGTAGGAGCAATAGTGTCCGTGATTTGGAGGGAGATATTTAGGTACTACTTGGGCACCTCTTATGTCCCATAGACCCCTAATCTCATTGGCACAATGCTTGTCAAGAGGGCTGCCAAGTGCTTTAAACAGGCAGCAAAGTTAAATAACTGTTTTTTGAGGTTTTTATCAGTTCCCTACAGATGGGAGAGATATGTATCTCTGCTTTCCTTGAGCTCCCAAAACTGCTGTCTTCTTTAAAGAAACACATCTCATACAAGCCTGCTATCTCCAAGGCACATCCTCCTTAAAATATCTTAGCTTAATGAACGCAAGGACACCTGCTTTGATTATCGTCCTTTCTGAGAAACAGTGAATGTCTCACTTCACAGCAGTCCTTTTCAAAAGGAGCGTGTGTCTTGCCCCTGTATGGCAGAGGAGGTTCATTCATCGGTGGCTGGGCTCGCAGCCCTACACTGGGAGACGGCCAAAACTGGTCAGCCACACAGCCGTGCTGCTGTGGAAAGGCAGGCTTGCTAAGGCTTTCTCATCATCTCATGTTTTCTGTAGCACACTGGAAGAAAAGCAGGGTTGAAATCAGGAAGATCAAGGGCTGAGCTTCCAGCTTCCAAGGGTTGAGTTGCCACCACTGTTTTCACTAAGTCCAACAAAGCCGAGGGCATCCCACGCACAGGTGTTGGTTTCCTTCCATCTGCTCTGCTTCCATCCCCAGGGCTCCCAGAAGCAAAACTCCGTAGTAGCTCCTGGGCACAACACACTGAAAACACCTGAGAGAAACATTAAGTCCTTCTGCTAAGCTCAAGTTCCAGTCTTAAACAGCTGCATTAAAAAGTAACAGGGGTTTGACCACTTCAGTTTTCAGAATTAGTGCGCAACCCATACAACAAGTCTCCCAAAGAAATATCACATTCCTCAAGCTTTCCTATGGGTCCTTACAGTTTTCCACCCACCAAGTGCTTGGCAACCCTTTGTCAAACATTTTCTGTGTTCCCTGGCTGGAAGCAGTTTCAGTCTTGTAGGGTAAGTACTGGGTCAAGGCTGTGTAGGTTGATAGGGATTGTGAAAACACAGCAAAAAAGACCTGGAAAGTACTGAGACGTAATACAAGATTTTGAATTATTAGGGAAAGGCCAACATTAAAGAGACATCTGGAAGGAGAGTTAATGAAGTTGAAGAACCACGGCTATGTGGGTCTTCCACCTACCCGATACCCAGTGTACAGCAACTGTGGCTGTCCTGAGTCAGGCAGCAAGAGCCAGAAATCTCATCAGATTAATAAATATTGTGAATCAAATACCACAGCGAGTACCTGGATCTTTTCAGATGTACTTTAATTGTCTAATTAGTCCCAACACTGAAAAGTGCACAACTGTACTTCAATTATTATCTCTTTTCTGCCTAGGCAGAGTAGTTGCCCCTTCACCTCAAGAAAAGCAGATCAATGTATATCGCTCACACTATCTGAAAATAAGATACATGTTGTTTCTGGGGAATCTCTCATCCTGAAACCCTTGTCCTTACACTTGAAGAGAAGGACATGTAAATTGAGATTGCCAAGGTTGTCTTTGGACTTGGATGAAAATTTATGCTCATTCCTATAGAATTTAGGAAATACGATATTTCATAGCAATTTCAAATGAGATTATTTTAAAGGTTTTCGATTTATTTTCTTTGCAGTGCCATGTTGATAACATGAAATATATGCAATATCACATATAATAACAACAGAAAAAATAATTACACCGGTGGACTGCTAAAGGCTTATTTGATCACATTTTTACAACATTAACATTTTATAGTATCTGATCGTATTTATCAGATGAATGCTAAAAAACAGTAATCAGTCCTGGGAGCTACTTCTGTCCTCCCACAATAGCTGCACTCATTTACTTTCAAACTTGTGGCTACAAGCCAGTGTAAATGGGCAGTCTAAAATTATTAAACAAGGAACTGCTTCTTCAGTTGTGAGAATCTCTCTCGCTATCAACCTTTGGTGTCTCCCAGTACCATTACATAAAAAGCCTGATCTAATTCCCAATTCTGGGAGGTGGAGAACTTGCTCAAATTCACTTCATTTCTCTCTTGACCAGGGTTGAGCTTTCAAACCTGCACAACTTCTGCAGTATTTGTAAACTGCTGATGGTGCAGAACAGTAACCCTCAAACATTGTTTTGCATTCTGGTGAGAAAATAAGTTAGCATAAGCGTATTTCTATACAGCATTCTATACAGTGTATTTCTATGCAGTAAAAATCATTGCTCTCTCATGATGCTAAAACCTATTTTTAATTGGATTCACAAACTGAATTCATTTTATATAATGACCTCGGATTCTGTAGTTCAGCTGTTAAAAATCATTACCCCGGCTGGCCCTTGCAGTCTTCCCCTACGTCTGACTAACCAGTCCTGAGCACAGACAAGCGTGAAAGGCTGCCTGGTGCTCTGGGGGATGTTGGAAATTTGGGAAGCTATCAATAGGCAGCTCAGGCTAATGACAGAACATCTCTGCAGGGGCTGAGCAAGCTGATCATTGGTTGTTAATTATATGGGGCAAGTTCAATTGCAATTCCCTGCAATAGGTTATGTCTGTTTGACCATGATATCTACTCGGTTTACATACCCATTTAATTACATTGCAGCCCTCATACTTGCAAAATGCAGAAACTCTTATTAAGTGAATAATTCAGAAGTATATCAGTTATCTCATTTTTAAATGGCTTTTGCAGTTCTTACCATATTAAACCCAGAAAGAATTTTCATTGTATATTTATGCAATAGAAATTCCAAGGCATAAATGCCATTTTGGTATCTAATTTCTTCATTCTAAATGAGCAGTTCCTGGCCAGTTCCATGTCTCTTCCTTTTACATCCTTACGTTTATATTTTTAACAAATGAACCATCCACAACTGCTGCACGGAGCTCCTCTGCCCAGCTCTTCCCTTGCTTCCATTTGGATTGATTCAGCCTCCCTTTTGAAACTTCTCTGCACAGAGCTTTTACTTCATTTCTGGAGGAAGAGCTATTGTGTCATCCAACTCAATGTCACTTCTGTTTTCAGCACAGTAGCCAGCGTATATTTTCTTGATATCCCATCCTATGTGAGCCTTTGTCTGACCCCTCTTCAGGATCTCCTTCTCCTTTGTGACTCATCTGCCTTTCTCCTACACTTCAGCTCTGTTTTCTTCCTGTGCCTACTTAGTTTATCTAGTGAGTTGGACTCAGTCTGAGCTCCTAGCCTGACACCTTCCAGATCTAACCCTTTGCTTGTTGCTTCTCTCTGTTCAGACTTGTGTCTCAGCCTGTCTCTCTCACTTGTCTGGGACACTGACTGTCCAGCATCTCTATCACCTTTCCAAACTCTCCCCATGATCTCCTTTCCTTGGAACAATTCAAAACTTTACTGTACTTTCCCTAACTTTTGTATTATTTGGCACACATATTTGATTTTTCCTCATATTTTTCTCTGTCCAAATATGAGTAGTTCTGTCAATTCTCTTTGTCTGTGTTTTTCTCTTTTTGTCTCTTGGGAAAGTTATCTTACACTAACTGGAGTTCTTTAAGGTGTTTTTCCCGATATATTTTCCGCACTTTGCAATGCGAAGCCTATGAAATTGGAAAGGAGCTCTTTTGGATCAGTGAGGGCATTAAGGGATCCTTTGACACTGCAGAGTCCAGATTTGTTTAGTTTCCAAAGCAGAGGAAAAGAATGTCAGTCGCAGAGCAAAGGATGTCAATGCTAATACATACGCTTTGAAGTTAGAGCCACGAGAGGCAACTTTGCCCATGACACATGGTCTGGACCCAGCCAGTCCATAAATAATGCTCATGGTTCAGCTGCAGGTCCATCCTCCTAGAGATCACTTTATGTGTTACTGTGAAAACATTCCAGTTAAGCAGTCAGCCGTGTTATCATAGCACCAAGCTCTGACCCCTTGGGGTTACGCAGGATCTGCTCAGAACTAGTCTCAATAATGTTTTTTTCTACTCTTCTCAGACCTTTATACAGCTTCCAAATCTGAATCACAGTAGCTGCATTCAGTGCCTGGAAAAACAGTTCCCATTCATTATCATCGGTCTCTCCAGCACTCCTTAGGCTGCCAAATTGCCATCAGTGCTTTTACTCTTAGTTTGCATTTGTCTTCGTGTCCTGCTGGCTCAGTTTCTTTTTATCTTCTGTGTTGTTTTAGGCATGATAATTAAAAAATGTATAATGCATTTGCTTGAAATAATAACTTTTTTAAGTGGCACGTCCAGCTGCAGGCTTGAGTGCTTACTTGCTCATATTCTACAGCCATTTGTCAAAGTACAACACTATGAAATCACATCACTAACAGCTATAGACCCAGTGTGGAAGAGGGCTGGGGGACCTCAGCTCTTAGAGGTGTCAATGCACAACAAAACTCTGAGGGAGCCAAAGAGTCAGAATTCAGCTTTTTGTTCTGCAGTTGTGTGGGCAAAACTAGTTTTATGAAAAGCAATTTATTGTCCATAATTCTTTGAAGCTGAGTGGGACCTAGAGGTTTACACTTGATACCTAAAATACTACGTGATGGAATATCACTATCAATATAATTTTTAAATTTTTTGTATTACACCCAGGTGCATTTGTAGCCGTTTTGTCTTCTTGGGCTTACTGTCAAGCTATTTTTCAGGTACATGTCATGATTTATGCCCTTTCTCTTAGTGTGAAACTTATTTCACTGGAGCAATCATGGGTTCCAGTCTTTTATCAATGACATCAACTCACTAGACTGATGCTGCATTATCCCAGGAACATCACATTGTTGTGGTATTACCTTTCCCTAGAGGGGGCTGAATTGCTTTTATTACTTCCTGCTTGAACAACTGCTAATCTCTTTTCTGGAGTTCTTCCAAGAGGATGACTATACTTCTGACATGACTGATATAAGTTGCCCTTGCCAGGATTTAACAGACTGAAATATCTGTCTCACTTTCTTCAAGGACAGAGATTTGATTTCCTGTAGAATCTATGATTTAAAAACAAGTGCCTTTTTTTTGTGCAGTTTCCCATTTATCCTCCTGTTTTGATGAACTCGTCCACATTCTGAGTTTCCTGATGCCAAATTGCTAATTATTGGTACTTACAGCCAGGCTCTGTAAGGGTTTACAGCCTGTAAATCCCACCGATTCCTGTTCCTATTCAAAATGTAAACTACCCAGAATTTATTGTTAAATCCCTATTTTCCTGCATTAATTTTCTGGACCGTGACTACTTAGTTTGCTAACCTGAGCTGCTAAATCATCTGCTTACTTTAAATTCTGATGTTCAGTATATAATAAGTTTTGCTAAACCAGTTCCTGAACTTAATTGTTGTACAAGGAAGTTAGATCTTCTAGGGCCAAGAGCTCAACAGCAGTCACAGGACAAATAAATGCATACTGTACACAGCCTTCACCAAGTTAACACTGTGGCTGTATGCTCAAAATATACTGCAGGGACACTCCCATTTCTAAACTAACAAATTCCCCTGAGATTAAGTAGTAAAATTGCAGCAATGAGCTGATGTTCAAAGAACTTTCAGCTTCACCATTGAATACAATGCCCACAACAGGGACCTCCATGGGCTGGGGAAGGAGAAGAGGATGAGGATGAGGTCTGAGGATGGTGGCACAAGAAGAAAATGAGAGCCTTTCATATATCTCTCTTCCTATGCCAGCTTGCTCAGGGGTCTATAAACGGTATTACTGAAGCAAGTCATGTACCTTAACTTCTGCTTTTAGCTGGAGGTGTTTTTTATATAAAACTTTGGCCCTTGAGCAAAACCCTTTCAGTTCTTGGGGAAGTATTGGAAAAAGTAAAGCTGTTTCCTCCTGCTGACAGAGGCTGATCAGAATAAACATCCCAGACAAGTAAGTGAATAGTTGCAAGTCATGCGGGTCCCACTGTCTCTCCATTTCCTCTCTCAGTCTGTAATGTGCCTTTTTATTCTTGGCAGAAGGAGTTAAAAGATGGGCCTGAGTATAATGTTTGGCTATAACTCAAGAGAATTGACAAAAATGGGGGAACGGCTTACCAGGGTCTCTTGTGAGAGGAAAAAGATAAACTTAACAACAACGGCTAAGTGGGGTTTTTTTAAACAACTTAAATTAGGTGGAATGGGCTCTACCTCATTTTTAGTGTCACTTAATACATTGGGATCTCCAAGAGCCTCTTTGTGCTGTTGTAACATAAATAACAAAACCACAACAACTGATGCCTTCTGGTGATGGGTCTGATCTCAAGGAAGAAAATCACAAGTGTGAAAGAGAAGGTAAGAGAGACATAATTAATTGTTTTGACATCTGTTTTCCAAGTTGCCTGGATTCTAACAGTCCAGATGTCTCATTTTAACAAAGTGTTTCTACCTGGTTATTTCAAATCAGTCTAGTCCAGCTCAGCTTGGTGGGATCAGGTCGATCTGGACTAGCTGAAGATCAAGTCCGCTCTCTTTTAGTACTGGAAGGGTACATGCACCACAAAAGAAAGCTGAACCTCTTGGGAAAAAAAGTCAGCAAAGTATATGGTAAGAATGGTGAAAATCTGGTTGTCTTTTCATTAAATTCACTCCCACATAAATTTCAAAGTCTAACAGGCATCAATTATTAACCACAGGAAGTTACTTGACTTGAAACTGATAGCATACATGTCTATAGTCTACCACCCATAATCTGACCACCCAAAACATAAGCAGCACTTTCTCATCTTTGATGCTTGGAGCTGGTTTCAAAGTGGTGTGGGCCCCCAAAGGGACGGTGCTTTTAACCGTACCCGTGTCTGGATTCAGTGGCAAAACTGTGCTCTCAGACATTAGGTCCATTAACAATGACCACATTTTCAAATGGAGAGTGTAACTTATTTGATTATCCATTTAGTCAGAACATGATTGCTGAATACCCTTTAGAATAAAGTATTTAAATCAACCCGGTTCTCCCCGGATGTCTTGTTAACCACTATTCAATAAAAGAGTGGCAATTACTTGGCTCTAAAATTGTTTTTTTTCCCTCCAACAAAGACATTTTAAGGCATCAGACAAGTGTGCATGTGGCAGTGGGCAGGAAGTCTCCTTTTAGGTTTGGGCAATCAGCCGTTCATGTCTGCTTTTTGTTTCCTCAAGGTTAATCCTTCTTTCACCATGTTTTAGTGGCAATAAAGTTTTTCTAGATGGATTTATTCTTCCCTGTTGATAGCAACCCAATGCAAAGAACTTAGAGATTAATTTCGTTCCCAGCCTTACAAGTCAATATATCTGTGGTAGAGAAGCCTTATCTTGGTCACTTACACTTTCCTTATCTCTGCTTTTTTCCTCTGGTCTGTTGCTTACCTATTTACTCACCGTCCTCGTTCTTCCTGTGCCCTCTTCTTTGGCACTTACCCCTGAATTCTGCTGAGGTGTTAGTGCATGAATGAACGTGTAAATGAAACACACCTTACATCTGGTACAGCTGCATCATATACCAGCTACCCTATATGCATATGATACATTCATGTCCTCTGACCTATGCACTTTTTCCTGTTCATTGCCACTGTTAATTCATGTATTTAAAAATTAAAATATTTTGCTTACTTGGAATATCCATGCTAAGCCTCATTGCACAGATGGTCATTATCTCTTTGAAAAACACAGATTAAATATACATATTTTGTAGCAGATATTTCTTGTGCCTCAAGCAAGTAAAGGAATTTAATTGTATATTGTTTTAAGAAACAGATCATTCTGCATAAGATAGAGAGGAGGAGAAAGTAGTCTCTGACAAGTTAACCTGAGGTGAAACTCATTCGTGATCACAAACAGCAAAAGTTGAGCACAGCAGTAGAACATACCAGCCACATGAGCTCAATTAACGCCATTAGGACCTTCTTGTAGCCTGTCTTTAGATGGGGAGAGTCTCCAACACCTCTGAGAAAAGTGCAATATTCTCCCTGGCTACCACTTGTGATTTTCTCTCAGACTGGGGTGACCTCTGCAGGATCTCACATCTTGCTTTCTGGTGGGCATGGTCACCACTCCACCTACAATAAGAAATATGCAGAGATGGGTTTTCTAAACTAACTGTTTTCTCAACGTGGCCAGAAAATGTGATTGGGTCACTTTGGGCTATTTTAATCAAAGCAATCATTATTTGAGAGGTGTTCTCTCTCTTTCCCCCCTTTTCAGGGTAGCATGGTTGTCATAAGCAGTCAACAGACGGGACTGCAGTGGTGCAGCTATATGCACACCCTCGCATAAACGAAGGTGTAAGATGAGTTGGTGGCCCCAAGGCCAAGGAGCACAGGCTGGTTTGTGACCTCCCTGCGCAGACCCTGCTCTAGAGGGGATGAGCTGCACCCACCAGGGCTCAGTCTGACCATTCTCCCTCCCCAGGTCTAAAGCTGTGGTAGTTGTATGGGACCCAGCTCTTCCTAAAGCACAAACCTGGTGTATCCCGGCCGCTGGGCGTATGGAGGGTGCTGAGATGGCACTGAAGGGAGCGGGAGCTCGTGCAGCCCTGTCCCCATTGCCTTTTGGCAGCAGGTACCTCCAAGGCGCTGAAGAGCCCTTGCAGAGCCCTTCAAAACAGGCAGGTAATGAGCTACCGGCGATGCCGTGGGGCTGGTCTGGGCTCCAGCACTGAACCTGGCCCAGGGCTGCTGCTAATTAGCAGTGGAGACAAACCCACTGAGGCCGTCGCGGAGTCAACAATGCTCCAAACACGCGTTTGCCTCAGGACGCAGATGACTTCAGCTGTTTGCTCAAATGCAGTGTAAGGCAGACCAACATGTTCAAAGTTACATTAAGACAGGAACCATGGAGAGGCTTCAGCACTTGTTTGAGCTTTCTGACAAGTTATGACTGAAAATATCCGGGTATATGTACATTTTAGTGGAAATATAAATACATTCTGGATGTGGTTTGAGCACATCTGTTGAACAGGTAGGGGTGCAATTGGTAATTACAATATCACATTACTATCACTTGGTCACATGCAGCTAGGCTATGTGCCATTTATTTTAATCAGTTTATATTTCAATTTTATCTGTGGTTTTATTCCAGAACACCGCTCCTCAAATGTGATTTGGGCTATCACTTCAAGGTTAGGCATGTGTGCAGCTTATTAGGATCTTAGAAGGTGAAAAAATCAGCAGTGCATAGATTAATGAAGTTGACAACTCTTCCTGCAAAGATGATGCAGGGACCCGTACCAAAACTGACGCAGAATGCCTGGGGCTATTCAGTCTGGACAATAACCTTTCAATGAGCATATTTATCCAGCTAAACCATATAAAAAGCATCTCAGTTTTAGAAGAGTTGCACTGCTGCATTTTCAGTTCGTTGTCTGTTGTTGTTGGGAGCAATGAAACATGATTTACAGCTCACTCGTGAGCTGCCCCCTGTGATTCACAGCACACGGCTGTGGCCAACCTGCTGCATCTCAGGAGGAAACGCCTGGTTTGTGCTACACAAACTTTCTCAGGATTTAGCTCTATGAGTGTTTTATGCAGTGACGACAAAATAATCCCACATGCTTTTTTGCTTCATATGAGAAAATGGTGTACTCATTTCTGAAGGGTGTTTTGCAGGCAAAGATATACTGCAGTGTTAACTTGCTTAAGAAATCCACGCTGGTGTCTAAATTCCTGCTCCTTCATGTGCCTAAAGAGTCTCCATCAAAATTAAAAAATAAAAAGCCAAATGTCAGCAGAACAGTTCTGTTCAGGTGTGCTGGTGACCAGCATGTGAAGTACCAACACAACAAAGTAACACTTTAAAACCATCATCATCTGTTTATCACAAGGTCAGTAATGAGTACTAATGGATGGTGAAACAATATGTTCAGGGGATTAATCTTCAATACTTAGTTTGATTGTCCTACCAACAGCTACTGCATCAAGCATTTATTACACACATCAAGAATAACAGAAAAGCACAGTAACAGGCAACTTCACTTTCACAAAAGTCAAGAGCTTATCGGAAGGATCAACCGCTATGGAAATGTGAGCGAGATCCTGAGAATGACATGTGTCTCTACCCACCAGAGCAAGCCCTGCCTAGGCAGCCTTGCGGCCATGGATGCCCCATCACCCTCTTTTGTCATTAGCACAATTCACTTGTGATCATTGCAGGCAAAGAGTAATTCAGCAGAGGCTTAGGCATGTAGCTCTAGGTAAGTCCTGCTTTGACTATCTTTTTTGCCCTGGACCAGAGTGTCTGGGTGCTTGCTGTGGTGAAAGCCTGATTGCCAGTGCCAGCATCAGGCCAGCCCAGGAGGACCTGGACACTGGGTGCTGCTGGTTCCCTCCTTTTATCAGTCAGGCTCTTCCCATGCTAGCAAAGGAAACAGATCAACTAATTCATTGGAAATAAATGCAGCACTGCCTTTGAGTGGGCAAAAGCAGCTGTGCAGCATCGTTCCCATGATGAGGTGCCTCATGACAGTGGGCAGGCTGGTCTCCTAACCTTGGTGAATATTCATGTCTGTGTCGATGCAAATCTCTGGATTCCGCTGACTTAGGTGGGCATCTTAACCTCTCTTTGACCTGCTATCGAGTAACACTCTGGTCTATTTGTATTTGGTGGCCCAAGTAAAAGGTGTGTGGAGCCTCAGTTTATTCTCTATTCCTTTACCTGTTTGTAGAAAAAACTCCACAAGTCAGTTCTTTATAAAGATATCCAGTTATTCAAAATGTATAATGAAATATTTATCAAGACAACGTTAAATCAAGTGGCTGCAGCTGCCCTGTTTGTACGAACCATTTCCAGTGGGTACCTGGTTAGGGTGCAAGAGGTTCGCCTGGCACTTTGAAGAGGTGGAAAACCAAATGTCCTTTAAGCATTAACCTTCCTTTAGTGACCGTCCCCCCCGTAGCCCCTCTCTGGAGCGGTGATGGGACTCGGGGCTGGGTGAGGCCGTGCCACACGGAGCCCCGCGGAGGGAACAACTCTTGATGTGAGGCTGAGACATAAGTTAATGACAACATTTTTAGCAAGGCTATAATTTCTGCTTCTTTCACTTTGTCTTCAACAGAAAACCCCCAGAATTTACCGTCTTTTCATTTGTCTTGAACTAGACCAATCCATATATTTCATACATTAGCCTTTACTTTGTCAACTGAAGTAGTTTAACTTTTCATATTTGATATCTGTATATTTTTATATTAATTCAAGTCTCACATGGAAAGCTTATTTGAAATCAAAATCCATGTTACAGGGAAAGACTTGCTAAATGCAGGACTAGGCTGCACTGATTGTCATATCTGATTTTTGACAGACCTGGTCTTATGGTATACAGCAATTTTTCTCTGAACATCTTAGTAAAAACCTCATCATCCAGTGATGAATGGAAATAAATCACTCTTGAAACCTATCCTACTAGATGTATTTAAAAAAATACATGCCTGACAGGCAACCAAGGCCAGAACCAAACCTACAGACAAGCTTGAGATGAGTGACAGGCAAATTAATCTTGTTTCTTCTTTTATATTGTACGTGGAACATCAAATTCCAGCCATTAAAAATAGAAACTCTTACATACAATTAAGAAGGATGTTGCAATTATTCTCCCCACGCTTTTGTGTGTAGAAGTGAAAAGTATACTTTGAGAGTGAGCCTCTTAAAAATGTGGACTATGCCTCTGCAATGGTCTTCTCACATTATTTTTATTATTTCAAATCTCTGCTGAACAACTGATGAGCAACAATCTCACCAAAATTACATAGTTAAAGTGTTTTGCTTTTTGAATATTTGTAGTAGAATGCTTTTCAGTTGCAGTCTGAAATACGTGATTTAGAAAAGATGGTGTTTCTGCCACGTTGCCGTCTCTAGCACATAAACTGGCTGCGGCTGAGATGTCCCCGCTGGAGGCTGCTGTCATTAGCAGAGAAACCCTGACACTCTATTAGACAGTTATTCACAAAAAAAAAATATTCATTATGCAAACCTCTGCCTGAAGACCTGCCTAAAATGCCACGAGAAGAAGTCTCAGCTGGTGTAAATGAACTCAGCTTCAGCGGCTTTGGCAGGGCAGTGACTGCCTGCTCCCTCTGAAACATCCATCCTGGGCTCCGGTTCGCAGCATCTCTGCTCTCACCACCAGCAAAAGGAAATGATTTTCCAAATTTTCTTCATTGATAATCATTAACCTGAGGCTTCATTCACATCTCTAACCTCAGGCATCTGGTACCTTTGTATTTTGTACGATGCTTGTACATGATTTTTCTATAGTAGTATTTAAAAAAAATTATTATTGTCTTAAAAAACTTAGGCTCTCTGATTTTATTCTACTGCCTTGATCCATGCAACAAGTCTCCTGCTACAAAACCATGCACACTGTGCAAATGTCTTCCCTTCCACCCTTTTCTGCCACTGTAGGGATGATGTGATGCTAATCCCGAACAGCAGAGGCTCTGTCCTCCTCACAGGAATGGGCCCTGACGTGCTGAGATGGCTCCTGCAGGCAGAGTCCTCTGAAGATGACGCTGTCTGACAACGCAAATCTATTCAGTGTTTCTTCATCTTATTTCAGACCAACGGGGCTTCCGGTGGTGAGATACTGAAAATGTGCTCTGTGCTGCCTGTCCCGATCAAGAGGGTTAAGAGTGGCCACTGTCCTGGACACAGTTTAGCGGCAGTGACTTACCAGAGCATCCACTTGAGCAGGGGCAGGCAGAGCGGGCGCAGCGCTCCCACCGCCCCGGCACCCGCCTGGGCACAATCTGCTGTGTGACAGCCATTCCCGTCATCCTGCGTCAAGACCTTAAGCCTTTCTTCTTTGACACAGAGATTAAGGGCAATCCTGACAAATTCAAACCCAGATCAAAGACGGTACTCCGGCCAGATGAACTACTGGCCCGCGAATCGCCCCGCGCAGGCTGGGGCTCCCGGGCTGCTCACAGGAACCGTCCGCTCCGGGTCTGCAGGTTCAGCCGTCAGCGCCACATCGCCCTTTCTGAACCCATTCTGGGTCTATACGTGAATCGCAAAAGCTGCGCTAACTGGCTGCAAACCAGCCAAATCAACACAATTTTCTTTAACCTTTATTATTACACAGCTGCCAGGCGCAGGTACCTACAGACACCTGCCTGGGAACTGACAACCTCACAAGACATTCGGCTGGTTTCCAATTCTGCCTCCAAAAAAGCACTATTTCCGTGTGGTTTTGGGACAGGGCTGGCTGCTGAATTTCAGACCAAGCATCCCTGTCCCATAGTTCTTACCAATTTACTTTTCAATCATTAATTCTGCCCAAAATGTCCCTGTAATTTATGACCACGATAACAGGTGAATTAGCGTAAGGTCACTTACACAAATAGCATTATTGCTTTTAGCAGAACAAGCAAATCATTATGAACTGTTATGTTACCCTTATTAGCCACTATTTTACATATACTTTTTATATAGATATATATAAAATACATACATTTTATATAAAGCTATATATGCATTCACATGGGATGTGAACTCAGATGCACTGCTTTGGGCAGCAGTGTGCCCAAGGCTTCTGCTGACAACTGTGACTCCCCCCTGGTGGTCAATTGTTATTTTTAAACACTAATGATTAAAGACTGGGCTGCTTGTCATGTTAAAAAAAAAAATCAGTTTGTTTTAGAAAAATATATATGAGCTTCCTTTTTGATAAAGTTTATGGTCATTGCCTAATTTTGATAAAACATCAGAGGCTGTTTCTTATTAAAGCAAAAACTTGGAACCAAGCATCAGTTGGGAAAAAGCCAAGAGGAAAAAATAATCTCAACTAAATAGATACTCTTGCTGGCTAATTGGCTCACTAATTGCTCAAGTTATATAATTACACCTAAAAACTGTGGATTGTGGACCATTACAAAATGAAAGAAATGAAAGCTATAGTATTCACTTGTAGACAGTGCAACCAGTTTTGCAGTGCTTCCTTATGTGGTGGTTGTGCCTAGAGACCACCAGATGGCCTAGAAAAGGACCTTCCCGTACTGGAAATCAAACTAATCCAGTCCATGGCAGCTTTTGTGCTTTTTGATTTTTTTTTTTGCATTCATTTGTCCTCTGACTTGGCCAGAAACCGTTTCAATTGCATGCATTTTTTTTCCTTCTCCCCATTTTTTTTTTTTGTTTTTTTCCTTCCCCCTGAAGCAGCTCTTCAAAAACATTGATTTTGCTATTGTAGGTTTGGAGTCCTCATTTTGTAGGTTCTTGATTACCCGTTTGTAGGGCTTCCTTCTATCTTCCTTATCTCAACAGGTTGGAAGATGCCCAGTTTCTTCAAATTATTAGAACAACACTAGTCAAACTCTGAAGCAACAGGAAAAGGGTCTCTCCAGTCAGCCTTGCCCTGTACTTACAGAAAAAAGTTGCCTCCCAGGAGATGGTTTTAGCTTGCCTCGAAAAGTAAGGAAATTAAAACCACTAGCATCTGCCTGCGTACTTCCCCTCCCCCAAACCTGCAAACTTATTGGCAATTTTCAATTAAATTTGACAGAAGTCTCAAAAATTAGTAAGTCCCTGTAAGTCTCTTGAAACAATAGCTGGATAAATAGAAAAAAAAAAAAAGTGCTGATCTACAGGAGCAAGGGCTCCTGCTGTCTCCCCCATGTGAGCGCAGCGGCCTTTGGGTGCTGCCTTTCCCCTTGAGGCCAGCAATCTTACTTGCATTTCTCAAACCTTTAAAAGCAACCTCAAATTTTATTCCTTTTTTCTTCCATTTTCTCTGTCCCAACAGTTTCGTTTTTGCTTCCTCTTCTCACCGTACTGGACAAGTTAACTTTTCATGCCAGCAAGCCTGTAAGGCCTCCCCCACTATAGCACATATATTGCAGACCAATATATTCTGAATACTGCCATTTAGAAAACTTCGTTTGTCCCCTTAGTCCTACAAAGACTTGAAGCCCTTTACATCTTCACAAACACAAGGCTGAACAATGTGTGGCATGGGCTGCTGTCCTCTGGAAGGTAAGACGTTGGGTGTCACGATCAAAGCATCCCTCTTCAGAGGTCTGTGGACTGGGATATAGGGCAGCACCCTCTGGAAGATACATTTCAAATATAGTTTATTATCAGACGTAAATGTAGTTAATTCCTTAATGCAGCACGACACCTCAAAATTTTTAAGAAGTTAGGCACCAGAATTAGACTGTCTAAACCTTCCTGGTCTGAAAGCTCAGGTCTGAAAGCCTGGGCACGCATATTTGTACAGCACGGCAGGATGGGGACCCGGGTGCTTTTCCTCCGGTTATATCCAAAATGCCACTGAAAGCCATGCAGAATTAAATACAATTTACAGTACCAGCTTAGACTTTCGACATGATGCTATGTGTTTTTTCTCAGCTGGCAGGTGAACCACGCTGTCTTCTAAATGTCTTCATTTTTATCTGAGCTCCTCAGGGTAGGAGAGAGAGGACGACAGGCTGGCCAGGTCCCAGTGGCAGGACCTGTCTCCTGCCCTGCCTCACCCTGCAACGTGTGACATACGCAAACCCATTACTTGCAAACTGGCTTCAATTTTATCCCACAAGGCTTCCCCAGGAGACAAAGCCAATGCTGCCAAACTCACATTTGGGCAAATTTCTCCAAGCCCCAAATGAAGGATCCAGCTTTCAGTTATTAAGCGTGATCTGAATTTTTCATCTGCTCACCTATATGTGAGCACAGTAAAAGCTTAGAGTGTACTTTTTTTTTTCCCAAAAGTTGTGAAATGACAAGGATCACAATGTTCCTCCTTGTTTATGGTCACGATGGATCACATCTACTGTCTGTCAAAGTCCTGCTGACATATATTTATCTTGACAGGTTGGTCTAAAGTTTCCACTTCATGTGTACAAAGAGCAGCAAGAGATCCCTTCAGAGATTAAAAATGATGGCAATTGGATTTATTTGCACCTCAGGGGGCATGACTTGGGGGTAGATTCCTACAAGTAGCACATTCAGTTACTTCCATCTTCCCATGATACCAGTTGCTGCTTCTGCCAGTTCTCTGCAATGTTCTTTCCTAAGGTAATAGGAGCAGGAAGACTGAGAGGGAGGGGGACAGAAGCACAACAAAGGACAACTAGTTTCCAGAAATTCTTGAAATCTCATCTTCCTGCTTTCTTCCTAACTCTTCTTTAAGAGAAGAATACACTTCCGCATTGTAGAGTATTTCTTCATACATTATTTCTCTAGTTTCTCTACTAAAATGGGCCAGACAGTATATGAAAATAATTTGGTTCCCAAATCTTTTGCCACCTCTCCTACATGGAGACACAAGGAAACCGTGTTTTCCTAGAAACAATGCAAGAATAGAAGATTACAAGAAAAAATACCATTGTGGTATCCTCTTTAATTCCCTCTGGACTTATACAATCACTTTGGTGAGAATAAACCAAAAGCAAAGGTCTAAAAGGAAAATGTAGCAACTCTATGTATTAGTACACTTTGGCGAACATGCACAAAGAACGTATGTATGTCTCCAAAAATGGTTATTGTATGAAATCTTTTGTCCCAACAAAACCCAGGGAACTCAGACTGCTCTTTTCAGAAATTACTCTTTAATCAGAACAGAAACCGCTGTTTTCCATATATTCCAGTCAATGCATATTACTGGAAAAATCAATAGATACCTGTACAGAAAAATACCCAGCCCAGTATCTGGAGGTGCCAGAACTGAGACTATGCAGATGATAGAAGCTGGAATAGCCCAGGGTTTCCAGTTCCACATAGGTGGCTCAGAAGTCTGACAAAATGGCTCCTGAGTCAGTGATAAAATCCCTTTTTCAAGCATCAAGGCCAAACATCAACTTTCTGACATATCTTGTGAAGCATTTTTATCTCCTGGAATCCAGGGCTTTCCCACAGTCTTCTCTGCAGAGCACCTGCCCTCCTGCCCAGCCTGTTTCCATCCACACACCGAACAAACAAGGTATGAAAAGAGCATTGCAATGGATTTTGTGTGCTGTAAAATATGTTGTTTGTAATTCCCTCACTTCATGTACTGTTTAAAAATAAGCACCCAGAATTTTCTATGTCAAACAATTGGTTTAGGACACAAAATCCTGATTTGGAATACTATCTGGGGGCTCTTCGTTTCAAATAAAGATTCTTATTTTCTCTTACTCACTCTTACAGGTTTGGAACACAAGTGTTCCATTTTTTTTCTTTGCAGAAAGATGACTAAATAAAACATTCATGGAAGTAAAAATGAAATAGCAGGAGAGTTCAATGGCAAATGGTCAGACAAATTCACATTTTTTTCAGATGGTAGCATGTACATATATGCAACTTTCCATAAATAATTTGGTAGCAATACATGAAGTCCTGCAACAACATGGGAGCAACTCCTGCCAGAGTTGTTTAATGCCTTTTTGCACTTTGAATTCTTAATTACATGGTGAATCAGATGTGACTTTTACTGCTAGTGTAAACAGAACAAACAGTGAAATTTTAAAACCACATTTATTTTTAATACAAAATCTGTTGCACTATTACAGAAGTGAGCCTGTATGTTTATCCCACATGCACAGATAATTCAGCATCTACAATTAAATAAGAGTAAAATTATATTTCTCTTTTACTAAAACCATTGGCAAATATTATTATGAAATGTTCTCTTTGTGCTTTGTAATCAATGTTTGTAGAATTAATTTCTTATTTCGGTTCTCATTAAGAAAACTGAAAAATGGAAAGCTCGAAGGTGTGAAAGCAGCTTATTACAGCTCGCTTACACTTGTGATTGCTTTATTTGTGCTTTACCTACAATATATACATGAAAGCTGCAAGGTGTACTATGGTCTAATGTGACACACGGGCAAAAGCTCTGAATGGTTCAATTACGAAATCTGCAGTAAATAAGTAGAACAGTTCACTAGTTTGTTTTCACGGCAAAAAAAATATATTTAAGTAGATGCTTTAAAATACCATGCACACCATCGGCTATAGTACTTCTTACACAGTACAACATAAGCTTTCTTGGTTTATTTGTCTGTAACATCTAGAAGCATATAGCATCTACGCTTTGAGTGTATTTACAAATTCAACAAAATATCTACATATAAAAAGCTTACTTAAAATTAAACTTGATGCAAGTTATGAAAAACCAATTTATTGGCAAATGAAACTGAGCATTCCTTCAACCATAGGTTGTTATAAAAATTTATATTTGGAGGTAAACATTTGATTGATATAGTATGCGAGAAAACAATTTTGTGACCGATAATGGTAATCCTTTACCACTAAACCATATTAGCACTTGTCAGGTCGAATTCTGCGGTTCTGAGCGGTAATCCCTGCGCTGCTGCAGGGTGTCGATAATGACAAAGCTGCCACAGTGATCAGGCTGGGACACAGAGGGAAATGCGCTCTTGCCGGTGCAGTCGGCTGGTTTGGTTTTTTGACAGTTTATTTTCCAAGGGCTTATACCTTGCTGTGGTAGTAAATAATTGAATCCTGGTTGTGTTTTTTGTTGTTGATTGTTTTTCCTAACCCTCTAAGGCCATGAAAGCATGTTGTGCTGTAACTGTCTAGCATGCATTTGTTCTATTTTTAAAGGAAAAAAAATCATACTCTTCTTTGTGTGATTTAAAATATTTAAATCCTTCCATTTTTAGCACAACAGTTTCATAACACTTTTTTTTCCTTCACATTTTTACTTTATTTGGCAATGACAATAGTATGCTAATCACAGTTTACTGCACCAACTGGTTTAGTAGTACAGCGCATTATGGAATGCATATTGTATAAAGGCACTGAATGTATTTTGCCCTGTTTTCTGGAATATTTTCTCTCATTTTAAAGTTTTTCTTTCAGTGACTGTACAAATTCCAAAATGCATTGCAATGCGTATCTTTTATGCCCTAAAATCAATCCAATGTGTTTTGATGTAAAAATAGAACACTGTACTGCTGTAATACTTGATAGATTAAAAAGGCTATAAAGTAATAGGAGCAAAGAGCAGATAATAGGGTCTCATTAAGCATCAGCAAATGCAAGTGTCATACTTAAATCATTTAGCAATTATATACTGTACATACTGTTCCTAACTGTCTTGCAAAAAGACATATGATAGCTAGACATTAAGTCACCAATTTCACAACAATGTCCACAAAGACATTGAAGTTCTATATAATACTACTATAACACTCTGACAATGAAAACGGAATTCATACCCAGGGATTCAGCTGAGGACTGCATAACAAATTGTCAAACCATGTTTTTATAGTGTACACAAGATTATCTGTGAATTGTGTAGCCTTTTTTTTCCCATGCATTATACTGTATTTTCAACAGGAAACAAAATTACAAGCCGATATTATTGTTTGTGTCAGTTCCTTTTAAAAAAAAGTAAAAATAGCCAAGTTTCGAACAAAATTTGAATTTTGTATTTTGATACATACCACTTAATGTGTCATTACGCTGTATAACCGTATTGACCTGCATATTCTCATAGCATAAACATCTTGTGGAGAGGAGCTCTGTTACCTGCATGTTCATAGTATGAGAAGGAGGACGTACAAGTGCTTTAAACAAACTGAAGACACAAGGGGATCAAGTTCTGTGGTTACACAAACGAATTCATGGCATTTACAGGAGAAGGAGCCTCAGAGCTTTCATTTCCTTCTGCAGGTTCTTTCTCTTTTTTACCACTATATTGTCCAATAAAGGAGCCATCCTCATTGAACTGACCATTTACACCTTCTCCATAATCAACTAAACTATCATCACTGTCTTCTTTTTTCACAGTTCTGTCTGAAGGTGTCCGGCTTCCTTTTTTTAGAGGTTTATGGTCCTCTGCATCACTGGAGACACAAACAAACAAACAAAAGGCATTAACTGACGTATTATATATAAAGACAAATCTCAGCCAGGCATGCAGAGTTTATAAAAAGCAAATGTGCAGCCCTAGAACCCTTTAGTAAACCCACATCACATTGTAGAGACAAATCAATATGATGCAGTTGACATGAATACGTGGTGTAGGAATGGTTTAAACAGAGAATGTCTTCAGTGGAGGGAGGGGGAGGTTGTGGTTTCTTTTTTTTTTCTCCCCATCGTGCATGGCTTTTCAATGATAAGACCTGTGCCCTTGGCTTGGAAGCAATTTAGATGCAACTGCAAGCATTAAAAAGTGGGTTTTAAGTTACAAAAAAAATATTTATTTGTTCTCCAAAGTAACAAGCTTATGATGTGCTGTGAAGTTAGTCTGTTAAACTTCTTAATTTCTTTGGCTCCTTGAACATGAATGAAGAATGAACTTGGTTAAATGAAATATACTGATTTTCTTTACTAGTATAAAGAAAATAAAAGTGCTGCATTTCAAATAATTTGTTACATAATGCAGGCCAGACTTGCAATTTTCAACCTTACCTTTCAAGAGACCTACATATTCCATTAAAAGGGTGCAGAAGAAACAAATGAAAATAGCCTAAGAAGAAAAGCAAAGTCCATATCCTGATAGTGATCAGTATTTTATCAATAATTAGTTGCTCTTAAAATTGCGAAACATTTACTTTACAGAGGTAAAAGCAACAATTCAGCTTACAGCAGCTATAGTTGAGCAGTTAAGAGCATGTTTAGTTTTTTTCATTACTTATCAGATCAACCTCCTTATCCTAATCCATAACTGAGAACACATTCTGACAATGACGGTGATGATGGAGGACAACACAAAAAGGAAAGAGGTAGGGAGGAGAGTTCCCTGCAGCAAAATGCTGTGGTCTTTCTCTGGTCAGTGGGAAAGCTGCAGCAGCACCAGCCTCCCCAAAGGAACGTGCAGCTGTGCGAAAACTTGTCTTGCATGAAACAGATGTAGCCGAGGTCTTTTCAGAATCCTTTACACTGCACTTCAGCTTCAAGATGAAGATTCCTGCAGCAGCTCTAGAGCATTTCTAATTAAAAAACCACTATTACCAGCTGTACTTTTGGGTGCATAGAGAGTACAAAAGCGTAAGCGATTTTTGATTTTTTATTTAAAGACACCCAGCTTATGGAAAATATAAAGAAACATGTACAGAACATCAAGGAAATAAAAATATATTTACAATATCCACAATATTAGGCTGAACATATACTCAGCAAATTATTTTAACTATGTAACTCCTAAAAACAAATACCTTAGTTCTTTCAATAACTGTGTTTTCTACTTTTTTTATAATGAGTATCTTTGAACACCTAGAGAAACCATATATATGTATATAGCACATTCAAGGTCACACAGATTATATTGTTAACTAATAAACGCCCCGTTGAGACACGCTTCACCATTGCCAGAAAACCATTATACCAATTTTCCATCAAGCTGCTTCTTCCCATCTCATCATCTTTTTTTTGGCTTTGGAAGGCTCCGAGCGATCACATTCTAAAAGAAATACACCTCTAACATGCAAATACTTAAAGAGAAAGCATACCTGAGGTTTTATTCTTCTATACATATACAAGGAAGAAATGGTATAAATATCTATCATTAATGTGCAATCAAACCTTCATGTTTAAAATACACAAAGGCAAACACTCTAAACTTGACTGTATCAATCTTGACTTTAAATTATTGCTGTATACATGGCATGAGGATAAATATCATATCATTGATCTTCTGTGCTCACTGATATTGCAAACATACAGGCAAGTACCACTGAAAAGAATGCTACTCCAAAATGTCGAGCATCCAGCAGCAAAGTGCAAATGTTTGTAACGCTGCAAACACAAGCAGATTACGAAGACATCGCTGAAGAGAGTTCATTTTGAAGGACCCTATATTTGAAAGGTTGAAGATAGAATTGAGTATTTAAAAGTCACATGCAATACAGTTTTTCCATTGCCCTCATCAGAGGGCACTAAAATCATTAAAACAGACTAGCCAAGTCAACTGAAGACCAGATCCTCACTTTGAAATAGTCCCCGGTCTAGTCCCTGGTCCTACTGCCAAACCACAAGGGTTAATGCTTTCTGGGTAATACCATTTAGGAAAGAACACTGTGCGTATGGTTTGCTGTTTAATTTTAGGTGGATGACTTCATAATTGCTTACACTGTAATATGTAAGAATGAAAATAAATTTGCATTTGTACCATATTCCAACTGGTCAAGAAACTCTGCACAAATATTCTAAAGTGTGACCCTATCCCGTATAATTCACTAGGCTGGAATAACAGTAAATAAATAATACACCATCCCTGTATTAAAAATATCCACATTTTTGTGTTTAATTCAACATAAAGCTTGTTTTTCATTTATAGATAAACCTGGGTAAGGGAACTTCTGCTCTTAAGGATTTTTGCATTGGCATTTTTGAAAACAAAGTTTATTTATAAGCCAAACAATAAAGAAATACTTACACAGTTGGTTGCATTGGGTCTGTGATTTTTCTATATTTTAGTAAGGATGCAGATTCTACTGTTTGTATAATTAAAAACAAACAGACAAACCTGCAAATTTACCCAGGAGTGTACCTGCACAGGGGTGGGCACTGGTGTAAGACCACGGTTACAGCAGATGCAAAAATCGAATTGGAATGTGGGGATTCCCTCCCTTTTTTCACTACACAAGTCCAGAAAGAAGTTCTGCCAAGACTCTGGCAGTGGAAAAAGTTGTGGGATGATCCAGGGTGCTTTCCACTCCTTGTTCAGGAAAAGGAGAAATATGCCATGGTACCATTTATTCTTTATCAAACTGGATTATGACTCCTGTATTAGATGAACAGAATGTTTTTGGTGGAAGGGAAAGAAACTGAGGAATAAAAAAAGCAAAACAGCAAGCAGGAGAGAGATAAAAAAAGTGAAGACATCGATGTTTTGGACAGTACTTTAGTACCCTTGGGGGTGCAAAACAGAGAAGGGAGCCTGGTGCTCCGGGGAAATGAATGTATTTTCTGTTTGCTGCCAAGAAGCAAACTGCAAAAGCTGCTGAATTGCAGTATGAATATGGATGCCCAAAGAGCTATAGAACACTTTAGGTTGTAGAATATATAACACTATATTGCAAAAACTTGTTAAAGCCATAAATTTTGATACAGTATCTGCAAGATTTGCTAATCTTGCTTATGATTGTTCACACAACTATTCCAAAATGTGACGAGGATAGATCATAATTTCAGTTTTTGTTTGTTTTCCCTGCTGATTTTTATGCTTACCTAGTGTAATATTGTGAAATAAAGAATAAGGTGCGAATTGGCTTGACTAAAATTAGAGTGGAAAACTGAAGAAGTTTTTCCAAAGTGTCATGTATACAGAGCATACAATTAATAGTGAGACAACAAGTTCTGCGAGGGAACAAAACAAGAAGTAGGAATGGGTATGAATTCTATATTCAGTTCAGACAGCCATGGAAGTTAAGAGTAGTGATACTTCTACTATTTGCTGTCTCACAAATAAAGTCTATACTTGTAGCTTTTTAAGGATGAAAGTTTATCAATGAAGACTGATATGTACCAGTTATTTTGGTAAGTACTGGTATGTACCATATACATTTCTTGCCCTTTTAGTAAGAGCAGTATTTAATATTAAAGCATACCCTAAAAGCATGATTTAAATATTTTTCATGAACGATTGCTAATACATTAATACATTTCTTTTTCTTCTTAGTTACATGAAAAACATACCAAACTTTCAGATAATGATTAAGACATATAAGAATGACAGAGGTGACAATAACATGCGTAAGTGCAAAGTACAAACTTATTAAAAAAGAAAAATCAAAGCCTTCCATTTCACAAGCTCATCAGTTATTGAAAGAAATATGTACCTTGAAATCTCCTTTCTTCTTTCAACTTTTCAATTTTTCTTCCTTAGATATGGGCACATGCAGCAACCAGTCAGAATGGGGCAGACAGTTTTACGATGCCTCTGCAGTCCAGCAGGCAACTAGTTCCCACTAAACTTTGCCAAATTCATGGGCATGCAAAAAGACTCAATATATGGTTAGCAATATACTACTTTTCCTTGTAACACAACTGTCAGATGAAAGGCAACATAAAACAAACAAAATGGGTAAAGCACTCTGGGCTATTGGATGCAGAAAGACAATGCAGAAGATGAAAACTGTTTGCAGTAAATTCCTTTTTCTGTGTCTTCAGGTCAACAGCCCAGAAATGTTTAAGTGTAAGGAATCATGTAAAGCCACAGATGTACTGTACACTGTGGCTTCCCTCCACAATCCAGGAGAATCTCAGCCCCCATACCTACCAGGTTTCTGCTCATGCTCCTAAATTGCTAGGACTGTGCAGATGCAAAAAGCTTTCCCTGTACACTTATGCACCTGAATCAATCCAGACTTCAAAACATTTTGCTATTTCTAATCTAGCTAAGACATAAGCACATCTACATTAGTTTTCTGAGTAGTTTTTCTTTAGCATCTCTCTAACACTCAGTACTCAATCCTGGCAGAAGCTGGAAAAACTGGGAGATTAAGCTCTGGCTTTAAATGGCAATGGGTTGAAAAAATTGTTATTAGTCAAAGAACTCAACTTACTCCTTGTGAAAATTTTAAAGAAAGATCAGCTTGAGAGACATTCCATCAAACTTTCCACCTTCGCTACTTCTGGTGGAAAATTATACAAAGAGAAATCAAAGCACTGATTTAAAGAGTAGTGACACAGATGTTCAAGAACTAAAATAAGAAACCATCAAAGAAAGTATGTGTGTCAATGAGGACACCATAAGACCACTGCCAAATCCATTCAAACTATTCAGAGACAAGAAATCTTCAAGCAGTCCAGTAAGTTCATCTCTACTGCTAGAAGGGACTAAGCTTGGAATTATGGTGCTGAGCCACAAATCATTGTTAGGTCCCCCTGGAAATACACCTAAGCTGCAATAAAACTTGAATAACTACAAGAGAAAAAAAAATACTACTGTAGTTGTTACAGACTATATCCTCATCATTAATCAACCCAGAACAAGAAGGAAGAGTAATATATTATCTAGCAACCTCAGAACTCTCCACCAACAATTTCCAGAAAGTTTCTCATAGCGTATCCAAGAATTTCCAGGAAAAATAATGTGTCAAAATGTTGAAGAGGCAAAATAATCCAACAAAATGTGCAGACATCCTGAATAACCACACTAGCAGTCCTGCTCCTGTAGTTGCCTTGTCCTTTTTGATCTTCCTAAGAACATTTTGCAGACTGCAAGGAGATGCCAGGCTGACTTCCCGTGACGTTAACTAAGAAGTGCAAGCTTGCAGTCTCTCCCTACCCATAAATCCACAGGTCTGTAGATGCCATAACTTCTTAATTTCTCTTGATTTAGGGTCCAGGATGGAAATTTAGGCTGATTTATGTGCCTATACTGACCTGAACAAGCGCTCTAGGTAGTCTTTAAATTTAAATAACCACACATTTGTGATACTTCTTATATTTCTTGTAGTTTCTTGGTGTAAGCATTGACTGTCCACAATTTACCATCTCAGTCTTCTACAGCTCAGGAAACCACTGGGACTGTAGTGCAATCAGTTTGTCACAGAGGCACCATTTCCCCTCTTTGTGTAAAGGTGCAGGTCTGCCTCCAGTCACAGGAACATCGTGTACCCCGTCATTCTGTGGGTCCTGAACCACCTGTGTTTCCTAAAGCGTTATTTCCTTCATTAGATCGATATGGCAGGAAAATCCAGTGTTGGTGGGTTCTGGAGAAAGTACACCCTTAAATGAAGTTGAAGAGGGCAAAACATTGAGCAAGCCCCAGCCATCCCAAGAATACAGGGAAGCCTGGAAACTGAATGTGACAAAAACCTCCCCTAAAACTGAGAGCTATGACTTCCCTAGAAGATCTCAATTAGTCATTAAGATTTAAGTAATTCAACAATTTAAATGTTATTTTGAAACAACTAATATTCTAAGCACTAGGCTTACTTGTTCAGAATTATTGAAGTCTATTCAGTATAAATTTCCAAGTCTTTCATTCTTCCCACTTCCTGAGAAAGGAGGAAGCAAGTCTTTGTCCTCAGAAAGTTCCTCTTGATGGTCTGATGTCTCTGTGGAAGTGAGATGTCCTTTCATACTTGGCATGAAATGATTGTGAGACCTTATACTTTCCCTTCCCTCCTTTAAACTTTGGAGGAGAACGGAAGGAGCTCAGACACTTGTGAGGATAAGAAAGTGAAGAGTTTCCAACAGAGCTCCTTTTTTTCAGCTGACATAAGGAGTGTTTGTGTTCTGAGAAATCCTTCATGATCTGAACCAAGGATTCACCAAACAGCTTGCCACCCGTGTATGGTAAAGACAGCAGTTTACATTTCATATCTAGCGATGAGGTCCAAGGACGTAGCCATATAGCTCTCCAGGCTACAGTGAGGCATGCCATATTTTTAATGGTGAGTCTCAGAGAATCCTCAGCTGCATCATGGATAAAATTAGCTGCAATTTTACATAGCCTGCGTTTCCTCTGCATGGCACCAGATGGGACCCATTTCTTTTGGAATCTGGCTTGTTCTTCCTCCAACCATATTAGTAATGCTCTAGAAGCATAAGTGCAGTAGATAGCTACTCCAAGTTGGGCTGCAACTAGCTTGAAAGATCTTTTAATTGCTTCCTCAACCTTTCTATCAGTAGGATCTTTAGGGAGAGCATCTTTATTAGCAGGCACTGATAGTACAGAATCACCAGTAACCAATGCTCTGTCTACCTGAGGCAAGGTCCCCCACAAAGCAGCTTTATCCACTGGGAGAGGATAGAGCTTACGTAGGACTACTGGAGCTTCATGCTTTGCTTCAGGATTACCCCAAATCCTACAGACAAGATTCTCCACTGCTGAATGGATAGGAAGTGCATTATCTACCTCACCTTCTTCAGAGCGGATAGGCGGTTCTTCTGAAGCACATTCAGATTTGGAATATTTTAGCATCAACACTTTCTTTATGTGCTTGAACAGATAATTCTGATTTGCCATGTCAAACTTACGGAGAGGATCTGGTCCTTCTTGGTCTTCTGCAGGGGATTCAGATGACACCTCCCCATCTCCAAGAGATGAGTCAACCTCAAATGCCTTGTCAGCCTCAGATTTTTCTTTCCCAGAAGCTGTTCGATCTTTTGAACTGTCCATACGGTCAGACTCAAAAGTTTGGGAAGAGCTCCCAGTTCCTTCTAGAGGAGCCACTGGAACTTCTGTAATTGGCACCCTGGGATGCTTTTCTGGATGTGACCTTGTCTGTGCCACAGAAGTTATACTTTGTCTGGCTGCTGTCAAAGCATCCTTTAAGACAGTAGCTAGCTCAGGCAAAATTACAGATTTCATTAATGAATTCTTTTGGGATTCAGAGAAGTGAGCAGTAGAAGGTCTTACCTTCCTGTGGTAGGAGCCCTGAGTGTCCTCTGAATCTGAGCTGCAGTCTGGGGTCTGGCTGAACCACTGCTGGAGAGAAGAATGCTGCCTTGCCAGTGAGCCACGAACTGAGTTGCAGCTGAGGGGTTGCTGGAGAGGGGATGGTTGTCCTGCCTGAGAATCTGAGCCCTCCTCCGACCCCGTTAGCTGTTGCTCAGAAGCATGATGTCTAGAGCCATGCCTGAACTTCCATCCATCTGACCTCATTTCCTCTCGGCAGAGGGAAGCAGAGACAGAACTAGCCCTTGTAAGCTCTGCAGACTGCCTAGCCCTCCTCCTGGTGTAGGAGGTCTCTGATCTGGTGCTGGAGTATTGATCCCCTGACCTTCTGAAGAAGTTGGATCTGTCAGATCTCACAGACTTTGCTTTGGTAAAGTCAGGGTCTGCTTCAGGAGAATTGGCACAGCTACCTTTTCTTTTCTTTTCCTTGTCCAGTTTCTTTCCTGTCCAAGCAGACATGGACCTGAAGTGATGAAAAAAGTTCAAAATACTCGAATTCCTAGTTCTTTCAAAAATTACACCTTTTTTTTTTTTTTTTTCCAAGGGAAACCCTATACCCTTTTTTCCTCATCATGACCAGTGCCATGTGAGGCAGACAAACTGGGAACTGAGTGACTGCAGTGATGCTGGGCTGCAGAGAAGGTGCCAAGATATCTTCTGTAATCTGACTGGTTGCTGCTGCTGCCCTGTCTCTAAGGAAAAAAGAGGAAAGCCCAATATAGACTAATTACACAGAAATACATTTTAGAAAGGAGTTTTTGCATGGTAAATGGGATAAGCTCTTTCATGTGAACAAGTCTGAAAGCTTGGCATGCATCTGTCCATATTCCCCAGATGTGAGGTGGATGAATGCACTACAAAATAATTTAACAAAGCACTAGATGATTCTATAGATTAACTCGAGACATTTAAATATGGAGACATAAATTCAAATCTTGCTAAAGGTTACACATGAAAGCTGACTTGAATAGTTTTATTCTAGGCATGGGAAAACACATATTGAGGTCACATAATTTGTACGATTCTGTACGAAGGTCAGTTTCTGCTGCTGAAAGTTCCAAGTATCGACAGAGGAGCAATAAATGAGAACACAAACTGGACTGCCTAGAAAAACTTATACAGTACTTATTTACATCTGCTTCCAAACATTGCTTCACACTTTTATCAGTTGAATTTAATTAATCCATATGCACTTAATGCTGTAATAAAATACTATGCTGAACTCACTAACCTAAGAACAGAATATCATATTCGTTTTAAATCCAGGAAGAATAAACAGAAACTGCTCTTTGGCATTCAGAACTGTAAATCTATTCCAGTCAGATCAAGAAAATATGGCAAGAGAGTGGATCCTTCTTGAAAAAATGTGTTTTTCTATATATGATTGTAAATGTCACATCTTTAAAATAACGAAAGGCTTTTACAATGGTTTTGACACAGGAATGCACTGTAAAGTCTATTATACCACCTATGTAAAACATATAGGTATTGACATATTTAGAAAATAATATTATTTTCTGTACTAATCAAAACCAAACAAATAAAATGCTGCTTATTTAATAAGCTATAATCGTAATTATTATATGAACAGACTTGCCAAGGCATGCTTTTCATCATGCCACGAGATTCAACTAGGCTACATTTTCAATAAAGGAAAAGAGATGGGAAAACGAGATGTGTTGGACGCTTTGAAGCTGCTTGCTATCATCTTGAACTGAAATACGTGAAAGGGAAATTTGTTTTTTCTTGTAGGATATTCCTTCACCTCTGTGTCCAACATCACTTGCTTGTTATTGGATTAGGTGTTAGTACTGGCAGCCATTTTAAAATGCATTTCTTTTCCAGTCGATGTAACACCAGATTGTCTTTATTAGGCTCCAATTAGAAATGTATTTTCAAAAACCATAAAGCTAAATGTGCCCTAACTGAAAGGACGCTGTACCTGGTATTTTACCTTTCTGAAAGATGGATTTGTAAATAAAGATTCTTCACTATGAGACAATTGTGTTTGAATCTGGATTTCACCTTGCATTAGTGAATGGGTTATTCTAAGCTTGGATGTTTAATTCTTTTTCTAATGGTGCTGTTTAAGTGCTATCTATAGTTCTATACAACACTGGATAATGAATCTTTGTCAACAGGGAAAAAAAGTTAGTTTAGAATTAATAAGTATAATTAGAATTAATAAGTATACACAGTACATATGTGATATGAGCAGTGAACATGACAAACTACATCAGTTGCTCACCTGTATTCACCAAATGTTCCATCATCTTCCTTCATAGGTTGTATTTCTGGATCAGCATGTGCATCCTCCTTTTCCTTCACTAAAATATTGGAAATAGTAATTTTTAGCAGTAAACTGCAAGATGAGAAACTTTAAGCCCTAAATTTCTCAAACTGATCACATTTGGCAGGAGCTTGGTTTGAGTAAAAATCATTTGCTGAACTGAGGCCTTAGGCTGCTAAGTTTTTTTCTTTTGAAGGAAAAGATCTGTTCATTAGTTACAGAATTTAATTTTCATTCAAGTACAAAATACCATATGTCATTCTGCATTAGTAAACCTTTTTCTTCCTTTCATTTCTAGCACTGAAAAGAAAGGTTTTTTTTAAATCTTACTAAAACACTTTCTTAACTTACATTACTAATAGAGCTATTTATTGAAATGTGAATAATTTAGTTTTATTTATCCATGCTCCATTTTCCTCTTGATATTCCTCTCAACTGATTGATAAAACTGAATCAGAATCACTTGTGTTCACTGTCAGTTTGTACACTTTATGCTTCCGTTTCCAGGGAATTTTAATTAGTATTTTAAGAATTCTTAATATTGGAAAAATAGGTATGGTCTGTTCATTTCTTCTTTTCTGTAACATGATCAAAAGCAAAACAAAACCACCTACACCACAATGTCAATTTAACACAATTGTATCTCTTGCACATCCTTGTTATAGGTTTAGTCATCATTCACTGTTGGAAATAAATTCATGCATGTAACTTGTCCCTATACAAAAACCTATGTAGCACTGTGGCCTTTGACACAGAAACCCTGTGATAACACCTGAGATAACAGATGTTTATAGAAGACATATATTCCTAGAAGTTAAGATGGTTGACAGAGTGAAATAAAATACTGACTTCTAGAATTATCTTCATAGTTCTTCCCTTTACATTTTCATTTCTGTTTTTCTGGCACCTACTTAAATCTTTCTCTTGTTTAGCAGACACAGTTATATAATCCAATATACAACCTCTTATCTTTTACTCTGGTAATTTCCACACTTAATTTGTACATCATTAATTTTATGGTGTTATTTAAGATGATATGAATCATTCCTGACAGTATTTTCTAAGTCTATAATTACAACAATGCGTAACACCTTGAAATGCATTTGGCTGCTATAATTTCATACAGAAATAATTTATTACTTTTTCAAACCATAGGCAATCTCAAGAGGACATGCTAAAATTATGACAAAAAAGAGTTAATAACTTCGTGCTTTGCATTTGTCACTATCTGTGGAACAGTACATTTCCAATGACACAAGAAATACAATTATAATAGCTCTAGAGTCACTTCTATAAACAAGAGCACATATTGAATCTGTAAATCTTATATACAGTCAAAGTCTACCGTATCTACTCCATGGATAGCATTTTTATATATGTTTGTGAGTATATGCGTATGCATGTGTGCATTAAAAAAATAATACATCTATTACAGTAATGCTGCAGAAGGAGGGGAAAGAAGGGCATAGCAGGGATGTCCACAAAGTAATGACAACTTCGGCATCCAGCTGCCTTCTACGCTTTTACTCCCTCCTAGATGGTGGCTCACTCCGAATCTTCCCTACTCTTTTCAGTTTCATCACTTCACTTGTTTCATTGGTCACTACCAATCTTTTCTGTTTCCATAAAACAATTAAATAGTTAGATTGGGCAGAGTAGGATCCTTGTACTTACTAAGATGATTTTATCTACTTAGAGATTATACTAAGTTCAGTTGTAAAAGATTTGCCTATGAATAGGAAAAGTTTGAAAAGTTCACTGATACTAGTTTTCAGAAGTGTGCTTGTCACAACAAGAGGGAGAAATCAAAACATTCTTTTTTTCTACTTTTGTAAGTGCAGCCATCTTTTTCAAGTCCAAATTAACAATATGAACTTAAAGAAGTTTGAGCTGACCTTAAATAAGCATTCCAGAGTCTGGATATTTATATAATTTCCAAACCTTTGGAGTCTGTAATATAGGACAGAATTATTTCCTGAAATCAAGATTTTACTTGAAACCTAGCAATTGTACTTTCTGTTGTAGCTAGGAGAGGAAAAAGAAATCAAATTATCCTTCGATGCCCAGTTAAAATCCATTCATATCCACTCATACCTCACAGCTGCTCTGGGATCCTATCAGGCCATGCTACTGTTCTAAGCAAACTGGTTGCCACTATCCTTTCCGAGAGAGCTTTACTCTATAGACCTACTCCATAAATGCAAATATAAGACTGGGGAAAGACATATATAAGACACATATACACATGCATACACACATACATGCCTTTTATAATAAGTACACCTAGAGGAATCAGAGTTTTGATAGAAGATGTATGTTGTATAGTTCTAATTTTAATTATAAATTATAAAATATACTTCACCATTGCTAGGCCTAATACTAAAAAAGAAAAACCCTAAAAAAGAAAAACTCTTATGAAGAAAAACTTGTAGAAGAAAAAGCAGCTTAACTGAAGGATGGAAATTTTGAATTTGGCTGCAAGAATAGAGAGGCTGAAGATGAGAGAGATTCTGAGAAGGAGGGTAATGTATTTGAAACAAAACAATGTATGATGTATGAAGGGTTTTGTCCTTTGAAATGCATTCACAGTACATTAAAGTAACACAGCAGCTGTGATCTTGTATACATTTTCACACTTTCTGACCAATTAAATTCTAACTCAACTCATTTTAGTGGATTAAATCTATCTGCATTACACTTCAGAAAGTGAGGCAGGAGGACCAGGTATCTCAAACAAAGCTCAAATCTCTCTGGAGTGCTAATGTGGTAATACAGCCCTCCAGGAACGGAGGAGATATTTTTCTTACGCTTAAATGGATTGAGGTTTTCTACCAACAGGCAGATTGCTCCTGACAAGCCTACCAAATGATAATATTGATTCACCATATATACAATGTAAATGTAAACCAGCAGCAAATGTTATTTCTCCAGTAAATCTGAGATCTGCCTTAATGGATTACCGACAGATGATTTTTACTCTCACCATTACATATCGTACCTGGATATTTGCCACCTTTATTCCTCCTTATGAAGCAAACAATCAGTAAAATCAAGATCAGAAGAGCAACGGCACACATAAGACCAATGAACCATCCTTGAGTAGCGATGTCTACCTGCCGACTTGCCATTGCTAGAGAACAAAAGAAGAAAAATGAGATGTTTTGCTGCATTAAAATGCTATACTAATTCAAGTAAATAACAGCCAATATACATTGTTCATTAATTAAGGAACAACATTCACTGTGAAAATTAGTATTAAGAAAATCAGTGATACTATATTTCATGAATATTTTCATTATTTAAAATGTTTCCAAGTACATGTACATAGAACTTACTTTTGAGTAGGTAAGATTCTGCCAACATTTAAGCTTAGCAGCTACTTTGAAAAACTGTGCACATACTATGTTGCTTTTCACGAACCTCAAAAATATTCTCAACCATTTTACAATAAACTACTGAAATGAAATCACAAATTTTAATTCACACAAACATGTCGATTACATTCTCAAAATGAATAAAATGCCAATACACATTAGCTAATGCACTCCCATTAGTCTGAAATGGGGAAACAGATGGGTCATTTAAGACCCTAACGTTCAATTTCAACTAAAAATCAACAATGAAGCATCCTTTAAAGCCTTATTAAGCATCATGTTTTCTTCTTCTCCTCAAACCTTTACCTCATCCTACAATTTATCCTGATTGCCATGGGTTAGCATTAGTGAGGACTTAACACAATGCAACTGGGAAGCCTTTCCTTGGCACTTTATCTTTCCAAATGCTGACTGGAGCTGGAGGATAATGTAAATGATAAGCAAACTACACAGTCACTGATAAGGACAGGAATTATCCATGCGGTCTGGGGGCCAGATCCCTCCTACTGGTCTCCAACACAGTAGGAGGATTTTCCTGGTGAAACTTATTTTCCACTCCTGTTTGGAAACACACTACAGGCAACTAGCCTTAGGATTTGCTGTTGGGAGAAAGTGCGAAGGGTGAGAGGAGTTCAGGATGCATGCTACAGACAGAAGACATGAAATGGAGGAATATGGACATCCATCCAAACCTATCTTGTTCATCCTTCACCTTCTCCTCCAGCCCCAAAACTCAAGAGTCTGAAACTCTAGAAGGAGTTGCCCAGTAGACCTCCCTCTATTTGGGAAGCAAAGATCACCTTCCCACATGAATCAGGAAAGTCAGGTGCAAAACACTTCCTAGGCCTAACTCATATGGCATTTTGGCTCAGCATTTGCTGTTTTTTCTGGATTCATGAGATAAGGTTTTGGACTACTCACAGCCAGTAAACTACCTAGGATTTTACTAATGATCTCAGCTCAGCAGACACTTCACACTATGACAAGATTACACTTGAGACCTTCAGTCAGTCTTTTTGTTCGGATGCTGTGAGTGCATCGGCTCTCACGGCACAACATGTTTCACCCATTTCTGCCAGGGAAGGTCTGCAGAGTTGCTTCCAGTGAACTGGAGGACACAACGCACTAATAGCTTCACACACAGAAATGTGAAAGTCCCAGAGCCCCATAAAGATTTCCATCTCTCCGTAGAGAAGATATGTCTATACAGGAAGGCTCATAAGAACACATCAGAGAGGTTCTGTTTTCAATGGAACATTGACTTTTCTAGCGACAATTCCAGGAGACACAGCATAAACTCTTCTCCTTACAAAACAGGCTGGATGACAAGTGTCCTGTGCTGGTGCTGTCCTTTGAAGAGCACCTGAGCCTGGCTGGGCAGACAGCTAGCTGACAAGAGGCTGCACTGGAATGGCAAGCGCACTAACAACAAAATTTAACAGTATTCAGTTACATGCCAGAATTCAAGCCCATATCTCAATGTTATTTATCAGTTAAGCCAAAGGCTGAGACAGTGAGCTTGAAAGCATCAGCTCTCAATGGTCAGATGTTCCTCTGATATTTGGGGACAGTACCTACCCTCCATTCCATATGGAAGACCAGTGTGTATTCCACTTTAGAAGTACTAGGCTAAAATAAACTCTTAACTTTGCCACCTCTTTTTGGTTTTACTAGGCAAAGTTATGACTTGAATTTCATTTAAAAAGATCAATGAATGAATGTGCCTGGTTATTGTGGAGTTATGATTAGATTTCCCAGCCATTGCTTAAAATTATGCTTTCTGGCATTTTAGAAAATGACTGTTTCTTCTGTGCACACCAATTTAAACTATTTTTGCATAAAAATTCCTACACGTTATATAGATATAAGTAACTTCTCTCTATAGATTATATTTATACTTCATACACCATAAATAAATATATAAATATAAATATATATGTGGCAGTCTTCAAAAACAAAATCACAAAAGAAATCTTCTGCTGAATTATAAATCAAACCAAAACAAATTTTTGTTTCCACATTAAGATTAAAATTATTTTGAGTTTTGCACATATGCATTTAAAATAAGGCATTAAAGGTTGTATAATACAAACTGTGACACAATGCAAAAGCACATTTAACATTCAAATGTAGTAAGGAATAGCATCAAGCAAAACAACTCACGCATAAAAATAAGTGAGATAGATGGGAGAGAGTAAAGATGAAAACTTACTTATGCAGTTTCCTGTATTAACTTATTGCATATCCAGTAAGAGAGGTTTTCTAGATCTCAACGCAACTTTAAAAATGGCACATTTCTTGCTTACACAAAGCAAATTATCTGCTTCAGGCAGAAATACATTTACTCGTGGTGCACTGCTAATGCAGGAATCAATGCAATATACTGTAACGTTATGTTCAAAAAGATAAATCCGCTCCCTATGAAGATGCTCTATAGCAGGGGTGTCAAATTCATCTTCACTGGGGGCCACATCAGCCTCGTGGTTGCCTTCAAAGGGCCAAATGTAATTTTAGGACTCTATAAATGTAACTACTGCTATGCCCCCCCCGTGAAAATGAGTTTGACACCCCTGCTATAGAGGAATGCTTGTCAAAGAAAAAAATGAAGCAAATGCCTCATATATGAAATATCGCAGTTTCATTCCTAATTAAGGACATATTGCATATTCCAATATTTTCCTCTTCGTCCACTTCATTTTTTGCACTGTTCAAAAGCTTTGATCAAGGCTAAAGACAGTGGGACACAACATTTTTCTGTAAGAAATACGCTATATATACAATTTAATGCTGGACACTGAACCTTTCCATTATCTAGAAGCAGAAAAGGGTGCGTTAAAATTCCCTTCTTCCTTAACTACTCAAGGACATGAGCCAAGGTGACTGGGTATGTGCACAATTCCTTATCTACTGGCTCAGTATTTTTGTGCAGAATGATGCTTTTGGGAAGGTTTCCATTCAGCTTGTTTTGAATTACACTCTAGTCCTGATGCTTGCTTTACGGCTGCTTTACGCTTTGGATGTGTATTTGCATAAAATTTTACATATCTGCTTTTATACCACTAGCTGTCTCTGGCATAAATAACCTCAGTGTTTAGCCTGCACATATTTGCTTGGCACTGTTATTCAGTACCATGTTTTCACAGCTTTTTTGCAACATGATGAACTGTGAACAGAAATGGAAGAAAACAAAGCAAAAAATTATGATTTTAGAAAGTGCTCACTTTCAAATGGGCATATTCAATATTTACTTTGTTGTCTGATAATTGTTACATATTGTTCAAGTATATTTTCATATTTAAACTACTTTCTTAAACCATAACATTCTGGAGTTGGTGAGGCTACTGCCAAATAACTGTGCACTGACCAAAATGCTTGGAATGAGCAGAAGTGGCTAGTAAATACACAATAAATAGTAACAGCTGACCAAGAACATGCTGTAATGGCAATGACATATTCAGCATAAGACCAAAAAACTTCCCATAAAGCCCTTTATCTGAGTTAAATGAACAAGCATTAGTGATTTGCTGAATGAAGAAATATGACTGAAATATGTACATAAGGAACGCAACAGCCTCACTGATTCACAGGATATAGTTGTGACATCAAAATCTATATGACACCAGCATATGACAGGAAAAGAAATATTTACAAGTAGGAATCTCTTAACACTGGTATAAATAGATATTACATAAGATATCAAATTGAATCTGCACTTCTGATTATGCAAACATTTAAGTTTTTGTATTAAAACTGATCATATACAGACTGTTAGCTTTAAAAGTATGTACTTGGCTCTACTAAAACACACATTATTTAAATATAGCCATCTAATTATATTAATCAGAAATAAATGAAACAGGTCATCTTCAGTTCACAGCACACAGATGGAGTGTGAGCAGTGAGTATCTTGCTCCTAATACAAACAGACAAGGAGAGCGAACTGAAAGGATGAAAACATTCATAATCTACATAGTAAGTGTGCTAGCATAATTGAGGAGTTTATAAAACAATTCAACAATGCTCTAAAAGAAGAACATGCACGGATGCTAGCTACAACATCTCTTAGCTAGAAGCAGTTTAACTTTTCAGCACTCAATCTAGCAGGATTCTGACTAGGAGACAGAAGGGGTACGTGTGCCTCACCTGGACCTGTCTCAAACACATCCTCTGAACTCCTAAAACCAGACAGGCCCTCAGCACCAACCCGGACTTTATACGCTGTTCCTGGGGTTAAACCCTTTAACACAAAGAAGCTTCGAGAACCATTTACAATTTCTTTTTTCCAATCTTCTTTGCCTACAAAAATTTTAGGAAAACAACATATTGGAATTTTAATTTTCTCTGTATTACTGAAAGTTTCTAGACAGAAAACTATCAAGTTACTTGACTAAATTATGGATTGGCTGGAAAAAACCTCTATCCTCTCAACAAATAATAAAATCGTATAAAATTGTGACTTCAAATAATATATTGCATGCAATATATTGAAGAAGACATTGTACATGAATTACAAAACAATTTTGAACATTTGTTCCATTGTACTAGAGAAATACTCTTTTCATTTAGTTTTTAAAAAACTTATTGAACTTGCAGTTATAAAATACATTAAAATAGATTTTAATAATTTAATTAAATTACACTTGTGTAGTTTCAGTCAATATTTACTTTAGTCCACAAGTTCTACTTCAAAATCTGAACCTATCGTATTTCCTGATCATTCTCTTATCTGTTTTTCTAGTACGGTCTCAGCTGCTTCTTTGACCAATATCCAGAAAAACGCATTTATATTCCAATTTTCAGATTGGTCATCTTTAGTCATAACTTTAGAAGGACAGAGTATTTGAATAGAAGTATCTTGGTTTTATTATCTATGTTTTAATTATTACTGGTATTATCAAAGATTGTTTTTATGACAATAAAAGTACATAAGTTGGTTGATAACTTATTTTAAGATTTAATTTAACAAAGAATATTGTTAATTGTCTTAATTAATTATTATTTTTTTCCTTAATTTGGAATAACTTAGGAAAACTGTTATGTCCTATTTTAATGCAAGTAAACATATTTTTACACGTTATTACTGCATGATAAACAGTTTCATGCAAACTGCATTTTTAGAAGTTTACGTCCAAAAGAATTTATAAAGTAATACAAAGGAACAAAGGCTGATATTCTATCTAAACATCAAATACCTGCTACACATTGATGTTTGTTAAACTGAAAGTTATTTCATCTTCCCAATCAAATTTAAAAAATACTCTTCTAGACATTTCAAAGCTATCATTAACGCTGGGTCAATTTAGGACTACATTTACTATAAAAATGTTTTAAAATATATCTGAACACTTTAGCAAAATTTAATGAAATGACTTCTTACTGCCTGCTACACCATATTCAACATAAAAGTTCGCATGATCTGGTCCCTCATACTCCCAACTGATATTGGCATAGGTCTCAGCAGCAGCTGTTGTAACATTTCTGATCCTTGGATAAAGCGGTTGCACTGAATACACAATAGAAAAAAACAAAGCGAAATATGAAATTGTGACTTCATACAAAAATAAGAAGCTACTAAGTTAATTTAGACCATATACAGGGAAAGTATAGTACATTTGTCATTGTTTCCATTAATGGAAACTAGTGACTAAATCAGTGTATTTGGTAAATAAATCCCAGGCAGTTACTACACTATGAAATTCAAAAGTAAAATCTACACAGTGTACTGAGCAGGTCCTGTATCATAAAAACTGCCAAATACTTAAAATTACCTAATTGCCAAAATTCTGGAAAACATTATTTCTATTCATCCAGAAGTAAAATGCAGCCCACTGGGAAGTGAGAACATTGGCAGGGTGATGGGAAACAGCAGAAGAGAAGGGAGGGACGGAGGTGGGACACACCTCCCTTTATGCCACGTATCACTGAAGGGACTGCAAATGCCTCAACCGCAAGCCCTTATGGGATTTTGTCTCTATTGCATTGGTAATGATAAGAAAGGAAGACAATACCCTTATAGAATGTTGGACGGACAGTGTGCGTGACTGGGGAGGTTGCAAAAAGGGTTTCTGAGTATCCTTCACCATCAGAGATAGTAGGAAAGAGAAAATAGAGTAAAAACACTTGTTATCGAAAAGTAACATTTAAATAATACAGTAAAACCTTACCTGTTAAATAAATAACACGTGCACACTCTATGTTCATGCAGGATTCAATTAGTTTTACTTGTTAAAATATGAAACAGCTAAGTCATATTCATTTATTTGGAAACAAACTGATGTATGTGTGTACTGACAGTTTACTTTCACAGAACATTCCTGAAATTAGCTTTATTATGGATTAACGGCACCTTTAACCACTGGAACATTACACATCAGATATTGGAAAGCCAATATCAAAATACTCTGGTATGAAGGACACAAATCACTGGAATGCAAGAAGCTGTTCATTTTAAGGTATTGTGTCTTACTGCTGACATTCTCATTAGACAACAGCACCTTTCACAGATACACATAATGCCCACATCTATGAAAATAAGTGCTCCTCTCGTCAGCATCCTGTAATTAGCCACTTCTTTGCTCATATCTTTATTATTTGTTCTCCAATTATACTTGTTATAAATTGGCATATATTTCAGAGGTTTTTTTGGCCTGACGTTAATGAAAAATATATTTTAATACTTCCAATAGTATAATAGTGCAGATACAAGGAAGAAGATCCTCCACGAAATTAGTTTTTAATGAAAATGCCTCACTCAGTTTCTGTCTTGCTAAAAATATATTTTCTGTTGGAAACAACATCAAAAATACTTCCCAAAGGACCATGAAACATCAGAGGTAAAAACTTGGCCTCAGTAAAGACAAATGGCAGAATTCCAATGGCTTCACCTACACCAGAAAATGAAATGGGAAAAGGCCTGTTCTCAAGGCATTTTATCAATGTACTTAAATTATTTTCTTCTCAAAACAGGATGGCCTTGTCCATATGGCTGACTGGAAGATGCTCCAAACTAGATTCAAAGAGAAAATAGCTTGCTTTGGCATAGTAAAAATACATAAATCTGTATAGAAGCCCCTAACGCAGACTAAATTACATGAGTACCATGTCTAGAAAACTAGAGCTTCTGAGGATTTTTTAAAAAGCACCTAAGTTATGCAAATCGTCCTGAAAATGTATTCTTATGAGTACAAATTTTCTCAATATCAGACTTTTTATCCCTATACTTGCATCATTTTTTTTCTTCTTAACTCTATTCCAGTACTACTCATTCAACTCTTCAATCTGTATTAAACTAATTACCCCTATATTTGATATATTTGTAGGTAAGTTTTGCTTATATATTTTATATAATTTCTTTCACCAACCAACAGTAATAAGGAATATATTATTTAAATAATAAAGAATATATTTATTTCTTGGCTAAAACCACCTGAACAAAAACAAATAGAAAGCACCAGATGTTTTTTTTTTAAAGAAGTGCCATCTAGGTTGCCTAGTCAACAACAAAACCACTAAGAAATACCAGAGCTGGGGCTGTCTATGGGAAATCTAGCATGTAACTGTATACACTATGGTAATGCAAGGGGATTATATTCTGCTTCTCTGTGCCACTTGAAGGTAGCAAGAGGAAAGAATAGCAGGCTCTAATTTAAGAACTATGCACAGTCTGAGACTGAAGACAGGATACATAAACTTCCTTCCTCCTTTGCACATAGGAACAGGTGTTAGTTACAATCCGCATCAAAGCATTTGTTCTGTGCCTGGAAAACAACTGGTTTGTATTCTAAGCACGACTTTGTTTTGTTTCATCGAATCGTATTTTCTCAAACCCACATTTTTCTAGATTTTGCTCTTCCAGAAAAGATGTCTAATTAGCAGCACAACCGTATGACTGATATTTGTCACCAGTGTTAAACACAGAAGAAACGATTAGCAATAGCCTGATTCAAACTCTTGCAAACAGATGCCTCAGAACTACAACTAACTTCTCCGTCCTCATGCCCAAGCACTTGGGGATAAAGAAAATTGTCTTATCTTGCGTGAAAGACTCCAGATGACAAGTAGCTTCTATACCACTAAGCAAATTTGATAATCACCTTCCCTATAAAACCTCCATCTTGTGTTTTGTTTTGTTTTTTCCATCTCCAGTTTCCAGTTTCTGCTTTGATCAGAGCTGCCTGCTAGCTGAAAGACCTGCTATCTGGTAAACGTCTTTCTGTTCATATCACCGTATATAATAATTAAATTGGCTCTGAAATTCATTCTCTCAGTCTCTTAGCTTCTAAATCCTCTCAAGTGACTGATTTATGCCTACATCTATCAGATGTACTCTTATCTGATTCTTACCAATAGTTGTTTGTATAGATTTATCCATGTGTAGCATTTGGTCAGATTTAACTTCTGGTGTTTTTCCTATTGAATAGAAAACACCAGGAAATTTGTTCAGTAGCACATTTATTTTCAAAATCATTAGCTTTGTAATTCTTCCTCTTTTTCACTACTACTTCATCTAATTTTCCAGCAGGCTTGGAAAGTTTTAGTTAAGTCTGCCACATTTGCAACATGAATACACACATAAGAAGATAAAAGGTGGCTGATGGATCCTGAGGTGATGAAAGCCTAGAGTTGAAGCAGTTACAACATTCAAACCTTGTCTCCAATCTACCCAGACTCTTGTCTTCCCAATCAGCACACCTCTAATTATAATTAACCTCTTGTTCTTCAGTATGTTTCCCAGCACAGTTCACAAATGCAAACTGTGTGATTGTCAGCTGGCAGAAACTTGCAGCACGTGCAAGCGCCAGTTGGTGAAAAGGGGGGGCAGAATGCTTTGTTTTGGGGAGTGGGGCTTTTTTGGTAGGGGAGCACCGTGCTCTCTCGAGCTGTAACCATGCACGATGCTGTGCAGCAGTGTTGACAAAAGCATCACTCTAAAACTGATGGCAATGGGTTGTTAAAAACTTAAAGTTTTTATACAGACCAAGTCTTATTCAGCTCCTTCCAGTAAATGAAGCTCTTTTATTCATGCTGATACAATGTAAAATTTAGCTGGCACTTCTGAGTATGGTTTCATTCCTGTAGCAAGCTACAGTATAAAAGCACTTGCCAATTGTTGAGAAAGAGGCCTAGGCTCTAAGTAGAATTTTCCTTTATTTTCAAAATAATTCCAGTGCTTTTTTAGTAGAGCTTTTTGTAGAGTTGTATTTAATCTTCCAGTCTTTCAGGAATACAGTTCTTCCAAGTAACACAGTTACACTTGGGCTGCAGATTCAATAGAACTTAATAATACAAGACATGAGATATGAATGGATTTTAACAACCGAACAGGTACTCTCTTTCAAGATTTAGTTCAGCAGAACAAGACATTAAGTAATCTCCAAAGTGACTAAAATTTAGGAATTTTCATGGGATTCACGAGATCTCCAGGAAAAAACAGCAGTGACAAGCAAACATTTGAAGATTCGTGTCAAATGGGGAAAAAAAACCAAACACAAAACCAAACAAAACCAACCACAAAAGCAAAGTAATATATTATAGACAATTAGTTAAAATGAATATATAAAGAGAAAAATAAATTCAAAGGACCCTCCCTCAGTGAAGATGAAGGAAAAAGGTAATGGATTCAGCCACAGTCTGTAAAAGAAGCATTTTGCTTTTGTTTGCTTTTTAACCTTCAACTTTTACAGTAGGAAATTCAAGCCTTAGCATAACAGTAGGAGTGAATTCAATTTCTGCCAGTGAGAGATGGGCATTAGTCACTTTTAAGATTATTTAGGCCACTGCAAGAGAATTCCTCTAGTGCAAGAAATACAGAGGATTAAGAAATGCAAGAAATCATCTAACTGATACGCATTTAGCGTGGCACAGATTTTGTGTGCCATCCATGAAGTGAGGGGTATTTGCAGGAATTTTTGCACTGCAATAATCATCATTTTCTCTATTCTAGCATGCAAGGCATCATCATTGTTCCCAGTAGACTTAAAAGAGGACAAAACAGTGGTTCTGCATAGCAAGCTGTACTGAGACAATCACATAGATATATCATGGAGAATTCCACAGGGAGAGAGTGGCTGAAGCAGCAGCACAAAAATGCTATAATCAACTTGAAAAGAAAAAGCAGCTTGAACTTGTTAGCAAAAAATATGGAGATATAACGTGAAATTATTCAAAGAGGGAGGGAAACAGATGGTGGGCAGGGAAAATTATTTAAAGAATAGCATTTTGTACAGAACAAAGAAAACTGAAATGATTCTGTCTTCCATGGAGAGATCAGAGATATGAACTCAGTTGGAAACCATAGAATTATGGAATACCAGGTTGGAAGGGATCTCAAGGATCATCTGGTCCAACCTTTCCTGGCAAAAGCACAGTCTAGACAAGATGGCCCAGCACTCTGTCCAGCTGAATCTTAAAAGTGTCCAATGTTGGGGAATCCACCACTTCCCTGGGGAGATTATTCCACTGGCTGGTTGTTCTCATTGCGAAAAATTTCCCTCTTGTGCCCGATCAGAATCTCCCCAGGAATAATTTGTAGCCATTACCCCTTGTCTTTTCCATGTGACTCCTTGTAAAAAGGGAGTCTCCATCTTCTTTGTAGCCACCCTTTAGCTACTGGAACATGGTGATGAGGTCTCCCCTAAGCCTGCTTTTCTCAGGGCTAAACAAGCCCAGTTCTCTCAGCCTTTCCTCATATGGCGGCTTCCCAGCCCTTTGATAATTTTGTGGCCCTTCTCTGGACCTCCTCCAGCCAGAATGATTTCTAGCCTACAGTGAAGAGCTACATATTAGAGATTCAATTAGAAAAAAAAAAGTTTCAAACCCAGAGGCTAGACTACTTGTTTTTCTCTCTTGTAACAAAAGTACTTCTGTGAACAATACTCGAGATGTGAAGTTCACATGAAGAAGTCAGACCACACTGGGTACTGCATTGACAGAAACTGTTAGCTTCAATTAAAGGTAACTGTGACCTCACCACTCTATTTTAATTTTAGTTCAGGACTGCCAGTTACCAGTGTCTGTCTGCATGCAGACTACAAGACATTGCTTTCAAATAAAAAATGTTTACTAAATCAAAAAGAAACCGGAAAGTGAAACAAGAAGGCTTGTGAAATCTAAAGACTGACATGACACGGCATGATTCCCTGCAGTTCAGCTTACAATAAACACAATAATGATTCCCTGTGACTGATTATTTTAGTCAACAACTTCAATTTCTACCACTAGTCAAATCTGTATTCTCTTCCTTCCTCTACAGTCCAGTCATTTAAAAGATCTAATGGAAAAGGGTAGAAAAAACTTGACTCCAGTGATTGCCTGAGTCACTTTCCAACTGCTACCATAATGATTTTATACATAATCAGGTCCTTATTCCGCAATTTTTCTCACATCTGTTACCTCACACCTGTAATTATATTTCAATACATAAATATCCATGCATTCTGCTTATCTAATACTGGGTATAATGCATTATGTTTTACATATGCAGTTTTCAGACACATTTAGAATACAGGTTGCTAAGAAGAAAAACAATTATTTTTTCTTTGTCTTCTTAACTTCCAAGATGAATGTGCTCAAATTGAAAGAGAAAGGATAATTACATTTTTCTGGTAAAAGTTCTGCCCTTCAAAATGAAAAACTGAGATGTTTTTGATAGATCACAAAAAGGTTCAGAATATCTAAATTTCCCCTTCCTCTTGGTTGGGCTTTGGCTCCACATTAGTAAGTACTGTATATATGTATAGGCTCTCCTGCACTTAAGGGACGAGTAAAACATTCACTGCTGGGTGTGCCGCCTTCTTGAGTGGGCTGAGTATTTCTGCCTTCCAAATCCACCTACTCATGAGACCAAATAATTTGGCACTTGATCTTGATAATATGATCCTTCTTTTCCTTCCTCATAGTCCCTGATCAGTAGCGAAACAGTTAATCATGTTAGTGTAAGTAACCACTGAGAACATTCATCTCAGACCTGCAACAACTCGGATGTCCTAACAGATGTCATGGCTTTAGTTCCATCCTGTTTGCAGTTCCAAAGTTTTCTTTGCAATTGTAAGAGCTAGATGCTACAGGAATATGTGAAAACTTTGAAACCATAAACGCATGGAACCAAACGAAGACATCTGCTTAGTTTTCAGAGACTCTGAGATGACAGCTCTGAAATGTGAGCTGCTCCAGCTGATCTTACAAATAAGATGCTTTCTGCTCGCCACAGACTGTGATACAGCTATAATTAGACCTCAGTTTCACACAGAGAATCCATTTTTTCTTGCATGAGTTTTTATACTCAGCTATAAATAATAATAACTTAATGTACATTTCTGCTGTTAATGACCAGGACTAAGGCAGTTTGATTGTTCAAATCTGTGCTGACTTCTCAGTTATAGAAAGACTAGAAAACAGTAATAAAGACTTGTTACTAAAATAAATCCACAACTCCATACACTTATCAGAAATGCAACTATTAGAATATACTCATATGTACACATATAAAAATATATATAATATGCATAAATGCATGCATACATACAAATATACATAGTCTGATTTATACTAGACTGAGTGAATTTGAGTGAATGAGGTTCTTTTTTTATGGCTATTATCATTCAAAACACCTAATCATCAAGTGGAAAGGAAATTAATGCAAAGCAATTTATGCTGTCTCTTTCAAGTTTGTAAAAAATGTTGGGTATTTCATGTACAGAGTTTGATTTGGAATGTTTATGGTCTGAGAATCTAAAGCATAGATGTTCATTAGTGTTAATGACACCTCCGATAATGACACATATGTACAGAGACATCTTTCTGACTTACAGCTACCTAACATTCCTCAGGACAATCTATGCTTCTGACGCTAAAGTTATCGAGATTCATAAAAACTGTGTGCAAAAATGTGAAGAACACCTTGTTTGACAGAAGAACGGCATCGGGAAGTACGAAATATTACTGAGTTCAAAAATAAGGAAGATAATGTTTTCCACTCACTGAAATATCCCCTCAAGTGCTCGCTCACAAGATCTGTGAACCTAAGGCAGCAGGAAACCATTTGCCTGTATATTCAATCTGATACTCAGAGAAGTATACAGAGGTTATTGTCAGTCATCTGTCTCCTATGCACTGTTGGCTTACAAATGAAATAAATGTGATCAAATGGGTAGCATTAATCAGCAGTGAGAACAAGAACGCACCTACATTTTTGAAACAAAAAATGCACATGGCACAGGCAGTAAAAAAAAATTTCCTTTTCGAAAGCGCTGTTTTTTCTACTCCAGCTAATCAGTGCTAGTGCACCTGGATCCTGAATATTTATGACAGTGACATATATCTGTTAAATGTTCAGAAATAATTAGACTTTGCTGAAGCAAAGCTAATGAATTCCCCAGGAACTGTGTGGCAAAACAAACAGATGAAAGGTATTAATAAGCATTCTGGACTCCTTTTTTAAAAAAGGAAAAAAACCAACAAAACCCACAAATGTTTTCTTCCAGCACTGATTAATATGTTGTATAGCAAGGTGTAGTCCAAGATTTTCTGTCCTTACCACTGCAATTTCCCCATTTGCAACACTGCAAAATCCACAAATTAACAAGTCATGCAGTTTTATTTTACCTGTGCCTGCACCTACAGCAGGACGGAGAATACCAGCTTTAATGGAAGAAGACAAGAATAGGAACACTATATAATTAGATACAACACCAAAGGGAACATACATATATAATTTCATTATAAACCATGAAAGCATGCAGACTAGATAAAATGTATTAATTCAAATAAATTAGAAACAATTCACTTATGCTGAACACTGACAGACTATTACAAGACAAAAATTAATATACATGCATTTACAAAATGTTATTGCTCATGCATGTTAAGATTCATTATTTAAAATAAACATAATTCATATGCAACCTTAATACACTAATAGAGAAATTGCATTGCATATCAAATCATCTATGGCAATTCCAATAACCTATAATTTTACAAAGCATAAAAATACGTGAAAAGCTGGCACCAAAATACACTTTTAAGATGTGCAAAATCGTAAGAGGCATTCCGCCCCAACTTCCACTCTGCTTTAAATTACTCTTATTTGATTAAGCTTTCATATTTAAATAAATAACATCTTCACCAAAAGAACTGTTAAAATCAGAGATCTAGAATGACTCTAAATGTAAAAATCAATAGTGACTGGATTGAACAATATACTTCAGAGTATTTAAATACTATACAATGTCACCAGTTGCTTGGGAGCATAGATGACAAATTTATTTCTGCAGCTTTTTTGAACTTCCAGTTTTTGCCAGATCTGTGAAAAAAAAGTTTAGACCTCACAGAAGCTGCTGTGTACTTCAAAAGAGAAATTATTTCCTCTAGCCATAAAGCTGCACCATTTCAGTATTGTTCTCTGTGAGCAAAGAAGGTCAATGAAGCAGAACAGGTGAATGTAGGAAGACCATTTAAAATGTAAAGTTACATGGAACTTTGAAGCCCAGAAAAGCCAAAGTCTCAGATCTTGTAAGCTTATATCAAAGAGAAGGGCTTTATATTTCTTTTGGGGCTTCCACTACAGTAAAAAGCCTTTGCACATCTTTTCTTAAAAACTATTTAAAATCTTTTATTAGTGTATAATACAGTTAAGAAAGCTCTAGAGAAAATTTTACTACGGGCTATTTCCTTAATGGAAGGAAGTAGCAGTAATATTTTTAATAAAATCTGTAGTGGCTTTTAAACCCAGTGGGATTTCTTTATACATACCCATCTTACCTTCATCCATAATTGTCACTGCCTCCTCAGTTATCTGACTTCCTGATCCAACTGAAGTTTGAGCATTAAAGTAAAACTTGTACCGTGTGCTGTAATTTAAATTTTTTAAGATCAAGCTGCTCTCGTTGGCAGGAATTCTTATCTCTACCAAGGGACCTAATTCATGTGTGTTGTTAACTGTTGTTACAAGAAAAACAAACAAACAAACAAATAAAAAAAACCCCAGTTAGTTAGGAAAATTGCCTACATTATCATTATGTTAAAACAGGCTTTTTTGTTGTATTTGTTTTGTTTGTCTGTTGCATTGTTCATTTCAGATTATATGAATTATAATATATTTTCAAAAGAAAGCCACCTTTATGCAAAAAGCATCTATGCAAAGGGCTAAAATTCAACACGGAGATAGGAAACACCAACACATTTTTTAAGTTCAAGTTCCGGTCTCCTAAGTATCCGAATCCAAGACAACGGAGTCCACATCAAATCATCTGAATTTACACACATTTGAAACACCGATCATTAAAAAATTCTGAAACTCTGAACTAGCTGCCTCATAATAAATTCAGTGTGCTTAGGAAAAAATACTGAAGAGACTTGTATCTAATGCCAAGGAACAGTGGAAGTTGGTAAATGGAAGAAAACAAACTTCCTTAACCTGTTCCATGCACATGAATCTCTTAATTTCCAGTGTCACTGCTGACAAATTTCTGAGCAAGTAAGCAGTGGCATGGAAATCCTAAGGAAGCGATTTATAGCTCTGAGATGAGTAAATGGCACAGTTATGAATTTTTCATTTTAAAATTAAAATACCATGAAAATTGAAGAAGTAGACAACAAGATAACTGGATTTATTTTGATCTACTTCTAATATTTTCTTTGCAGTCAGAATACAGGATTTGTAAGTGGTAGTATCTTCCTCCTAACTTGGATAACAATTATATGTAGGACTTCATCTCTATTTTCCTGTGAAGTACGGTTTGAAGAAGTGATGGAAAAATACTAACCTTGTACTTGAGCAAGTGAAGTTTTGCAAATAGAGTCATCTATATTGTCAAAATACATTTTTCAAATTTGACATCTACAATGCAATGATATCTTTTCTACATTACAAATTTAACATTTTTCCTTATTAAATTGATTGATATTTGATAGACATATTTTCTAAGTTAGATTATATATTCGTAGTTAACTTACTTGGCTGAAACTTGAGTATATATGATATCAAAACACCATTTGGATGGGTAGGTGAACCCCATTCCAGAGTCAGAGAGTCCAATGTTGGGTTAGTAATCTTCAAAAAGGATGGTGAGCTAGGAACTTTTAAAAATAATATACAGTAAATACAAAGTAGATTAACTTAGAACAGCTCACAATTTATTAATTCTTAAGAATATAACTGTATTGAGCCAGATAATTATTTTATGATGTCCAAGATGCAAATTCAGCAATTACATCCTTAGTATTTCTGAATATACCGTATTTAGTTTACTCTCTAGCTTTCTCATTTCATACCTCCTTCAGGGGTCTTAAATACTTTGTCTGGGCTTGCTGGTCCTTCTCCTTTACCATTAACAACTCTAACATTCAGCTTGTAAGAACTATAGGGCTCCAGCCCTGGCAACATTCCAAAAGTCTTGTTTCCCTTGAAAGTCAAGATCTTTTTTTCTACATGCCGCCTACTCCTTCTGGATAGACTCTGTACTTTCCAGTAGTAAACCTAAAGACAAAAGAAAATCTACAGTGAGCGTTTAGGTGTTCTGATTTTACAAACTCTAAGCTTTTCCATGGGTATACATGAATTATAGGTAGGAATAACTGTGATTTTAATAAGCTCAGGTGAGACACAGCATAGAGCTTGCCTGATCCAGAAACAGTCACGTCTACACAACTGGGTGAAGATTGTCACCTGCCCGTTCTGCTGATGCTCAAAGCCAGTTTGACACAAGTTCTGGTTTGGAATGGCATTGCATGTGATAGTTTTCATGTAAGCAAGTCCATCTGAGAGGCAGGACTCATTCACACCATCCCTTCTTGCAGGAAGATGCCTGCACAGCTTCCAAAGCAGACTTGCACACTGTTACCTGTCGCATTTGCCACAGCGAGGGAAGACGCAAACACTTAATATAAGTATCAGCAAACTTCCACTTTATTACAGAGCAGTTCACTTTTATACATGTTCCAATAATTATGCCTACTAGTCATAACCTGATTGGCTAAAATCTAGGGATTGAATTAACCTAATTTGTTTAGCAACAGATAATCAGTAATTAGCTTATGCATATTACAAAACTTAAGCTCATCATTGGTTACAATTTAACTACCAACTCCACCCTTAGATCTACATTCTTTTCATTTCTACATTGCTTTTTCCCAACGGACTGCTGACCGCAAGGCTTTTGCTTGATACATATTAAATGTCAAGGTCCTTATAATTTTGCCAAGTCAGTGTCTTGCTTGTGGTTCACATGAGCTGGGTTCGCTGCTTATCTAACTCCTGTTCTGCTAACTGTATTAAATTCACATGACCCCTACTATCTAACCATCCCTCCACAGTTACCTTGTTACGTCACACACCTGACCATGCTGTTCCCTGTGATATGGAAATCAAGTAGATATTTTTAAATGGGAAAGAAATGAAAAGATTTGTCAGGGCTGGAAAAACACACAAGTTCTGAAATACTCTGAGTTTACAGTCATGGAATGAGCTCCCTCTAGGGACAGGAAGACCATTCCTCCATTTATGTGACAATTAGATCAAACCACAGGGCTGACTCTGGTGTCCATTTTGATCGAGTTTCTGAGAAACTACAGATGAACCTCAGAGGTAATTACCTTGACTGCACCCTCTTTACTACACAGTCTCTCTAGCATGATATTGGAAAGATATTAACAGTTGCTCCTACAGACACTTGTGTTACTCCTAGGATTGTTACTGTCAAATACATCAACGTTAATTTTTCACAGCATAATTTTCATGCACGTATGATCACACACTAAAACTGATAGAGCACTGTAAATGAGTAAAATTCTCATTCCATTTAGGCCAACTGCAAACCACCTCTTTAAATACAAAGGCTGGGATTTCACATGAGTACAAAAAAGGGAACTGTTCAGATTTACAAAGCCCAACTAGATAGCTTATAATGCAATGTTACACTAACACCAGCTTTCTATTTTACATGGCTTGAGTTAATGTTTTTCAATATTGCCAGCTGTCATCCTGTAGCTCTCATCCTACCAACTAGCATAGGAAGCCATTTACAAGCTAACAGTATTCGTATTGAAACTCATCAGGTATAGTTCATATTTTGTTGGCCAGTAACTTTTCACAAAGCATATTATTATAGTTGGGTCATCACTTGTCACTGGCCAGGCTGAAATTAAAAGAGCTTTAGTAAGGTCGGTTTGATAAGCAGTGATTTGGAAGACGAATATGACAGTAAAAGAGATTGCACCACATTTTTCACATACTGTATTGAATAACCACTGAAGTCACAAGATTAACAGGAAAAAATAGCAGCAGTAACAGCGAAAAGACTTCTTTTAAAAATTTCTTCTTAGGTTTGAAATGTTTTATAGTACCACAGTACATCAAGTAATGGCTAGATTAATACAAAAGCAAAATATTAGTGATGTGCTGTAAACTGCTGCTAGATATATGTCTTCCTGCTTTGTTCATACATTTGTCTTCATGACGTGACCCTTTAAAAAGATAACCCTCTCAAAATCTGTCTCTAATGCAACACTGCATCTTGGGCTACCATCTGAAATAATTTTATTAATTAGGAAAGCCTGAGTTTGCTAGTAGGATTTTGCTGATGTGTTTAAAAAGAGACAGTAAATTCAATAACTAAGACACTTAACGCATACTCTGCATCCATGAAAACTTTTCAGCTTATATTCAGAGAATGCTTTATAAGAATAACTATGCACTAGGTCTTAGGACTTGTCATGCCTTGTCTAGTTTTTAACCTATTTTAGCTTGATTTGGATGTGTCTGTAAAACTTACTTAAGAAACTTTTGTGGCATCTACAACTTACTCAGGGATATACCATTGTCTCACTTGTCCTAGCCACAGCAACAAAACTACTCAGTGGCCAGGTATGTTGTCAATCCTGTGGTTTTGAGCTTGTTTTATTTATGATTATTGACTAACTTATTTTAGCTTCAGTTTTGCTTAGCTTTGTGTAATTGTGTGGTTCCCCTTCCCATAGAAAAAAATCATACTGTATAGAGAGAAGGCCTAACACACTAAACAAAAATAATCATGACATAACTAACCCCTTAGATCTGCTGGAGAGGAAAGTATGCAACCCATTAGCCAATACAGGACAGAAAATAATCCTCAGAGACTCCAAGTCTAAGGAAAAAGAAATGTCCATCTAAACTTGCGATGATGACAACTCACTGTAACCATGCCTTTGGCAGATGAGATCTTAACACCTGGTGTATGGGCAAGTGTTTGTGTCTATGGATTTTTTTGTATTATGAATGATCTTTAACAGAAATTGGGTGATTTGGATTATACACATTAGCATTGCTGTAACTGGATTAATAGTAACGATCAACTTCACTAAATTCTGTTTAATCCTCACATAATGAGCATTTTCTTTGTGTTGTCTCTTTGTGTGTGAAATACCAAGCTGATAGGAGACTGTCATCTAACAGATAAACATGTAACGGACTAATAGGTCCTGTTTCTCAGCTGAGTTTATTACCTAGGGCAAAGCACCATGGTAACCACAAATACTTATGCTAGCTCGTACAAAACTAGCTTAAGTCTGTCTGGATGGTGGCATTTTGAGCCAGGTAAGTGACATTCACATACCAGGAATTCACACTCACGTGGTAACCAGCTGTAACACACTGAAGTTCAGTTTCAATGCTCTTGAATGCTAGTCCTCCATTTGTAGGTATGATGTACATTTATTCTCCTCCAAATATTCTTTAATCATTTCTCAAATATTTCTTTTTCCTCTTTTCATTTAAACAGAAGTAGCTCAAATTAGTCTGTCTTACAAAGTAACCTAGTTTGAGCTGTGTAACTAGTCTGTTTTGTTAGAATATGTTTATTAGTATACTTGCAGAGGAGCAAAGAAGGAATTCTTTTCTATTTTCTTGTGTTGTTGCATAGGAAGGCAGTACATGCTCTCATTCCACTCTTCCCTCTACAACCAGTCTAACAGGCTTCTGCAGCTTCCACTCTTCAGTTTCTTCTGATGGGCTTCCAGTGCAACCTCTGAAGCAACTTTTGCCATCAGATTTTCCCTGTCCTCCAGGGACACCAGTTCCCCCAGTTTCTAACCTTGAAGTCTTTCTGTCTCCCATTCCCTATTAATCACTATCTTTTGACTCCAACACAGCTTTCTCAGTTATCATCAAAACCAGCGCGTTATCTTGCACTAAGCTTCCTTCAATTTTATGTACTCTCCAAATCTTCTGCCGTTTCCTATCTCTTTAAATTGAGCATTTAAACTGAGCTTTTTCCTGGCCTCCAAAAGGACAAGGCATCCAGCATAATCTAGCAAGTGGCCAGTTACTTAGATTTAAAGATGTGATTAATAGCAGGAGCTGAGTAATCTTAGCATTATATCTAAAAGAGACTCCTACAGAAACTATTTCTCCTCATCCTCTAAATATCCTTTTAGAATATGATCCATAAAACTATTATTTTTTTCATCTACAGAATGTGTGCAAACTTAATTGCAAACACATCTCATTTTTCTTCAAGGACAATGTCACGAGAGGCTAGTGCTACGAGGCTGGAACACTGCTGAACTTTAAATGAATTCTATCAATGCTGTTGCTCTTGTCAGCAAAACTTGCGAGCTCACTGAAAGGCAAGAGTCCTCTTGTGTGTCAGTTACTTCTATGTGGCTACAGCCTCATATATGAAGAATGTTCTATTTTAATAAATGAGGAACAGAAAGCTTTTGACTGTACTTACTTTGTACCCTTGGAGGTGTCCTCGGACAGTTTTCAGTGGAACTGGGTCCCAATGTACCTTTGCTAATGTGCTGTTAATAACATGAACCTGCACATTGCCTGGAGCAACCATGGGCACTGTGTGGAAAGGATGCAACAAGGATCATGTCAGAGTGAGACACCACACGAACATGCTTTTCAGAATGAGTCTTTGCATTGCACTCAAGGAGTACATTGAAGTGTTCCTATGCTTAAAAGCTGACCTCAGGATTAATACTACAGAGTATGATAAAGCCTTATTATCTCCAAATTCATTTTAATTAAAAAGTAACTACTATCCCCCTTTTCCAGTATTTTAGTATTTTAAATATCCACTTAGGTTACGCATTTAGTTGCTTCTACTTAGTACAACTGAGTCAAACTAAGAAACTTACAGTCTTCCCCGGAATGTCCAATCACCTCTGATGGCTCTGGTGCATATCCCAGGTCATTTAAAGCTTGTACTTTTATTTCATAGGGAACAAAAGTCGGTGTACCAGACACAATATATTTAGATACATTTGCAACTATAACAGATGTCCATTCATCATCAACATCCTTCTGACGCCAGCTGACTTTGTACTGAAGCCCTGGGCCATTAGACTGAAAACCTTTTAAAGACTGAAATGAGAAGAAAAATTTTTAATAACAGTCTGAAGCATCTGAAAAATCCAAAGTCGCAAAGGAAATGTACTGATTCTTCTTTAGAATTTTACAGAAAATTTACCACTGTGTTCTGTGACAGGGAAGCACTGTTGAAATTTCCAAGCCATGCAATTTAGCTTTTACAGGTCAGTTTAGTTGCTTTTCATTCATTAGTAAAAATCACATTGAAAGGTGATCCTGGTTAATTGTCATGCAACCATACATTGTGATTTCTGTATACTTTTTTTTTTTTTTTTAATATTTCTTAAGATGTGGAAGAGGGAAAAACTGTGTTTCCTAGGCAATGTTTCTTGCCTGGGACAGGAAATTAGTTTTACATGGCTCTCCTTGAGCTTCTGTCATGATGGTAAGGGCATGATATAGAAAACTTTTTCACAAAAGTTTCCTATTGAAAGAGTGCAAAATAATTTAATCAACAAAAGTTGAGGGTAGCATTAGAATTCAAATTAGAATGCATTCTAAAAATAAGACTCCGCTTGAGTCAAACCACAATTTACATACTTATGTTTTCCTAAATTGGCAGCAAAGCATCCTGTATTAGCAAATTAATGCCTTATCTTGAGAAATCACTCGGGGAAAATATGGCACCTTAATTTTTTATTTGCTTTTTCATACTGCATGCAGCTTTTCCCTGCAAATGAAGATGGGATTTTACTCTTTTTCAAGAATATTTTAAGCAAACAACACATTGGGTATTTTCATAGTCCATTCGCAGTTAAATCATTATTATTCTTCTAAAAAAAAATGCTACTCACAGACTTAAAAGCAAATAAATTAAACCTCCAGAAAACAAACTTACCTCCCACGTTATTACCAAATTATCAGGTTCTGAGCCTATCCCTTGTACATTAGAAGGATTTTCATCAGGGTCTAAAAATAAAATATTTACATGTGAACAAGAATGACTGCTGTTTGCATTCCGAACAAATTCAATACCATTCATAGTACAAATCAATCACTGCTAAGTGGGAATAGTTACTTACTTGCCGATTTTGTCAGGTACTGCTCAGATGGTTCACTCGGCTGACTTCTGCCAATCTCATTGACAGCTATCACACGGAATGAGTAGTTGACATATGGAGACAACTTCAACTGTACTGTTGTCTGAGTTCCAGGAACTTCTGTCTGGTAATGCCATACCCCTGGTTCATGCAGCCCATCTTCATATTCAATCACAAAGTCTGTAAACAGAAGTTGAATCCAACTTTATGTCAAGACTTGCAACACCTTCCTAGATCTGAATGAGTTAATCAGAAGGAAGTGATCCAATCAACATTTTTAAAAATCATGGAAACTGAAATATAATTACATAAACGAGAACACAGATCTATAATGTGGATCTCAAAAGTACTGACTAGGTAGAAATATAATAGAAACACTCCTGCTTTTATTATCTGCTATTCTCAAAAATGCAGCTACCTGTCAGGTAACATATTATTACAAGTGCTCCCTCTCAGGTACTGGATTTTAATGTAACAGGAACCCTTGAACTATCACAGCAAGACAGTGAGACAAGATTGGAATTTTGATGTAAAAGTAACATTCAGATGACAAATATATTGATCTTAGTCATATCAAGCTGTCAGTAAGTAGTACCTGTACAATATTAAAACTCTGAGTATTCCATTTTCCCCAATGAGACTGGATTAGTGAAGAACTATTTAAAGTCAAGAATCAATACTTGAGGAAGTTTTTCGAGAGCACTCTTCATTATCTTCAAATTAAGTCAAGGAATGTATGTTCAGAAGTTAAATTTCTTGAGAGTTCTCTGTGTGAACATTACAATGATCCTACTGAGTATATAACCTCAGGGACAAACAGGTTTGTAGAGCTCCAAAAAGAAAATAATATTCCTTATCAAAGACAAAAGGACATTTTCTTCAGCTGTGAAACAGCAAAAAAAGCTTCTGGTCTTAGGTATGAGATATAAATTTTGAAACACTTATGAGGAATTGGTAGGATACAGTAAATAAATGGGAGAAGAACGCATAGTCTGAGTATATTCTATGGAACTTAAAGTTTAGATATATGAAATTTACACGAGCATCAAATCTTTCTGTGTTGTGTAACAAAATTTTTCCCTATCCCATGTATAGGTGGGGACAAGAGGCCAGAATATGATTCAGAATACATCCTGTTTGCACTACTAAAGACATTCTGAGAAACATCTAGAAAATGCTTTTGGAAGAATACTTACAGTACCACACAGAAATAATCTACAAGAATTTAAGGAGCCAAGATGTTCAAGAAGTAAAAAAAGATAAGTACTAATCACAGCCTTCTAGACTTAAGGCTTGCAGATTTCATCCTGACCTGAGTAGTAAGAAAGAGGGAGAGCTGGCCCCAAAGTCCTGCCTCAGTTATAGCTGGTCTGTGTGCTCAGAGATAAAGGTCTTGGGATGGGATGCTTTCTGGACCAAAGTCTTTGTTGAAAAGGTGAGAATCTTACATGCTAATTAAAAACAAACAAACAAACAAACAAAAGCACCCACAAAGTTTTCACGACTGCTGTTTGCTTTTCTAGTAACTAGCATTCTGCGTGCAGCTCTAGCAGAACAATTTATAGGACACTTCAAGGAAAAAAATCTATTTGAGCTTTCAGAGACTCTAGCATGTCAATCATATTACTTGTGTAAAAGGATCACTCATAATGAAGTGCTATCCTTGAGTCTTGATCTACATTTTGAAGTGACAGCAGCAGCAGCAGCACTAATAGGCTTACTTGTGAAGGAAATGCCCTATTTTGCAGGATCTCAGGGGGCTATGCAGCAATATAAATTGTATCATAATTAAAACCAGCACTGCTTATAATGAAAAAGTTGCCCTGACAAATCTTTCTGAGTCTATAATTTTTTGGAAAACAAACAGTAACATCCTTCCTTCCTCCTAAATTCCCCCTCCATCCTCTCTGCTCAATATAAGCAAGAGTATCTTTCAGCATTCTTCCCTTCTACTAGGAGGAATAACAGCATTAAGATCAATTTCCTATCTCAAAACTTTATAGATGTTTATTTTCTATGTGCTATGGACATGCTTTATTCCTTCAACTATCTAGACAAGAAAAAAACCTGACACTTTTTTACATTATATTTTCATGAAGAATAAGCTTCTGTATTAGCAGTGATGGACAATCCTTAAAGATATTGGTACTGATGCTATTTCAAATTCATGGGAATTACAGAAGAGATAATGCAAGATGTTAGTAGCTCCCTCCTTCAGAAGCATACAACTAATGAACAAGTCTACCCTCCACATATTCATTAGACTGGACCTTGTCAGGCAGAGCTCATATCAGTATCAATTTCTCTGTTAACTAGCACAGGTTTTTGGATCAAAAGCCCAGCTCTTCAGGGCAGTAAATAAGTTTTTCTGCTTGGCTGTATAGTAGAGGAAGTTCAATGAATTTTTGTTATGTAAATAAATGACAGCTGTAGTGATTGAATTTACCATTCTTCTATGCTGGACACAAAATTTATCACAGAAGTCTTTGGAATCTGAGGACAGTTAACATAATGCTGTTAACGTGATGCAACAGATACAAACAAACATACTTGTAATGGGACTGTTATTTTCATCTCCTGGTATCCACGAGAGTTCAACGCTTCTTTCTAGCTGACCTGTCAACTCCAAGTCAAAAGGTGGATTTGGCCGAGCTGTAAATCAAATGAACACAAAGCAAATAATCACACCAGAATATGTACTTTAATCTTTGAAAAAATCCTTACTTTCCAATCAAAAGAATTCCACAAATAGAGCAGGGCAGATCTACTCACGTAAGCATGACTCAATGGTCATTAGCATGCAATTGTTACAAAACAGAGATAAAACGGAGAACTGATGTATCTGGAAGCTTCTATACATTAACAAGAATCTATTTTTGATTTTACCTACACCTGATTGCAGTGTGGTATAAAAATGTAATGAGATGCAAAGAAATATGAAATGCATGTTTGAACGATTATGGGTGATTATCTACTGTAACTATAAATATTTAATAAAACATGGAAAATAAAGAAGCATTCACATTAAAAAATACTTTTCTAAAATCACTACAAATATTTAGCATGTGAATTCAAAACAAGTATAGCTCAAATAAAAAATAATTGCAAGTTGTTATTTATTTTTTGCTGTACTTTTAAAAAATCCTGAAACACCAAGCAAGCTGTCAATATACATCCTCATCACGCATGAAGATGTAATTGTCCATTCCAAATTGCTGAAAATAATTCATTATATGATTTGTTACACAAAAATCAAGACTAATGACTAGGTTCATTTAAGAATACATAAGCATTTTCACTCAATGTGATAGGACTTACATAAATGTGCTTAAGTCACTCAAAAGTGTTTCAGGCATACTGTTTGTATTTTAAAATACAAATTCAGAAAAATTGCTACAAAATTAAAGGCTGTATATTGACAAATTTAAGACTGTACCTGACTGATAGATTTTTGGGGGGAACTTCAGCTTTAATTTTAAAATAGTTATTAGCAATTTCATAAATCATAAACCAAACTTTTCCATATAGTCCTGTCTGCTCTATGAGTGAAGTAAAATGTAGACAGACTATGAAATAAAGTACACCAAGCCTACAAAGAGGTAATTAAAAGCAATGTCGAAACATACCACAATTCGGTTGGTGCAAATTATTTGATAATGAATTATCTTTCGACGAACAGGTGGGTTTACCTTTTAGATATTTCATTTGTTATCTAACTAATTTTCATTACAGTGTTCTCTATGAGAAAACCACTATCACACTGTAACAAACCTTAATTAACAGTAATTTATCTCTGAAAATTATTTATTCCCTAAAATACAAAACAGCCTGCACTGTAAAATTCCTAAGTCCAGTAGTCCACTAATGAACCAGTTGGTAAAACAGAATGAAACCACAACACACAAACACAAACACAGGAAAAAGAGGGGAAAAAAAAACCCACAACAACTGTTGCACTTTGCAATAGGCAAATGAGAAATGTATCTGGTAGATGATGTAGAAAGAGAACTTCGTATTAGTTTACCGTAAATGATAGCTGGAGTTGGGGGAGCAGCTGAAAAGAACATTAATATAAAGGATTTAATCAATTAGTAGCCAAAGAAACAGAATATTGTAGGTAAAGACTATAATTATTAGAGGCGAAGAGAAGTTAACTTATTTGGAGTAAATTAGAGTAAATTTTCAATAATACATTGATCATTTTTCACTGAAAAGTTATAAAAGTACTCGAATATTTTATCCATTTTTAAATAAGGATAGATCAAGAAAATAAAGAAAGTAAGCAATCCTATAAAAACTTTTAAATAAGTACTAGACATTTGGCATGTGTCATTCCTGGATAAGAATAAGATCACAAAACAATTTTAAACCACAAGCATACTTGACTTTGAATATCAGCTTGAATTCAAGTAATAATCATTCAGGACACCTACTTAAAACTTTCTTACTAATTGGGACAAGGAGTAAAGTAATATATTTTACAACAATCTGCAATCATAGAAACTTAACGGAGAGAACTTATCAAAAATAAAGTCCTTGAGGTCATAAAAGCAAGCATGCTCAGTCTTTCTGAAGCATAATTTAGCTGCAAAAGAGATTACTCAGATAACATGTTTATGTTCAAGTACTCTGCAATTTGTAATCTACTGTGTTAGCTCAGACATGACCCAAATTAAAGACCTATATAGCAGGAAAACGAATGTGTCCTGCAGCTGCTGGACCCTTTTGTAAGTAGATGATTCAAAGGCAAACTTTAGGGTAAGACTGTATCTTAAAAAAACTGAAACACATTTACAAATAGGTGACATTTCCTTTGTCCTGTCCTAGAAACCAAAACTATGTTTGTGCTTTCCATTTTATATCTAATGCTGTTTTCACACTTAACAGTAAGTAAACACAGTTCTGCTATCATAAAGTTTGAGAGTATTCTTACCAACAACAGTAAGCACAGCACTTGCTGAAACACTGTCCAGAGTAGTGTTAACTATGCAAGTGTATGTTCCATCATCTTTATCAGTTACATTCATAATGGTCAAGTTGTCTTTACCAACTAGAAACCTGTAAATACAATAGATTCAGCCAATGATTTTGCAATAACGTGTACTAAGAAACTTGCATAAGACATTAACAAATCCCATTTACTTATGTATTTCAGCAAATACCTAGACAGCAATAATAATAGTGAGCTATGGGAGATGTTAGCCTTTTCTACATTGCTCCTGACCATCTTTCAACACTAACTGTCTATCCTAATGTGGTTTTATTTCCAAATATATTCAAACAACTTTTAATTATCTATGATCTAGAGAAAAACAGTCTTCCATTATCTCTTTGGCTTCTTCTGCCAATTATCTTCTCCTTACAATTGCTACACCTGAGCACTGTACACAACTAAAAATTTTTACATCTAATTTTATTTTGAATTCTATCTCAATATTTTTACCACACTAGGTAAGTCCTTTAGTCATCAAGTATGGGATAGTGCTGATATTTTTCAGTCATCTTTAGAAAATTTCAATGGGTCAATATGTTCCTTTCAAAATTTAGGAAAAGGAGCACACAAAAGAAACCAGAAAATTAAAAATAAAGGAAAGTTATTTTGTCTATACCTTTCATCATCGGGCAGTGCATCATTGTCCTTCAACCATATAACTGTTGGTAATAGCGTAGAATCATGTTTGATTATACACTCAAATGAAACTTGGCCGTATCTCTGAATCACTTTGTATTCTGGCTGTTTAATTATCATTGTTGGATCTGAAATTTAAAATTACTATTAGACATTCAGAAAGTCTGAAATTCTATACTAACCTGTGATGATAGAGTGATTAATTTCTTACCTTTAACTTCCAGATGAACCTCATTTTGTATCTTTCCTAATTCATTCCTTGCTACGCACGTGTATGTACCAGTACTATCCTTCTGAGCCACTGGAATTTCCAAGGTTCCATTATCATGGAAAATGTATTCATTTCCACGCAAGATGCTACCTTTCACGCCCTTAAACCTTTTTTATAAAAAGTAACATCATTATCCAACATCATAGTTAAATTCTGTTGTATTTTATTATCAGAAAATGCAAACTTGAGACTGCCACATTAGAAAATACAGACAGAATCACATAATGAAATTTGAACTTGATTCTGTGGGGATAACTTAACTGTTAAGTATATGTAATATTTTATAGTGTATTATAATCAGCATAGATGTAAAAATAAACTATTTTAAAATCATAAATAGAGTAAGAGTAGTTTTAAAGATTTAAATGTCTGTTTCCCTAGAATGTAACAGGCTATTTTTACATAACTTAAGCATAACAGCTACAGCTTACCATTCAATTTCAGGCTTTGGTGAACCAAAATAAGCACAGTCCAGCAATGCGGGACTATCAGCAATGACTTGATACAGTTTATTAGCAGTAGTTAGAATTCTTGGTGGCTCAGCTGAAAAGACAAAGATATCTGGATATAGATACCAAGATGCAAATACAGAATACTAAGACATCAAGAATGGCCTGAATAATGATATATTAACATCCTTCTCTGAAGAGATTTCTGGTCTCAGTCGAGGTCCGAATATGTTCTACTGCCTAAGGCAGGAGTGTAGGAGAAGTATCTTGTGAAAAACAAATGCTTCTTCCCTGTGTTCAAGTAAAAGGGATGGGCACCAGAGGCAATTATTTCATTTGGAAAATTTAAATTAGAATATGCTTCAAGAAAAGAAACGCCTGGGAACAGACTGAACTACATAATTTCAAACAAACCTGCAGGCAGAAAGAAGGTAAGATATATTTTTTGTGAAACACCTACATTTTTTAAAGGAACCATGGAACCAAAGTGAATTCTTTCATTTAACATACAGTGTCTCTCAAACAAAAGATCTGCCAGTTCCTGCAGGAAAGTCTTTAAAGGCCATTCTGCCTAGGATTTTGCTACTAGCTTTGTAAATTCAGCAAAAACAATTACAAGAGGCCACAATATCTTGTAACTAGGAACATATTCTTGGGAGGCCTTCAAGACAAATGCATAATTATGTCCCTTTGCAATAGCAATTTAGAGATCATCTATTTAACTGATTCAAAACACCCACAATCAATAAGAGTACACTGAAACGTACTAACACAAGGAATATTAATTCCTGCCTTATTTGTCACGTTTTCATTTGCTAGATTTACATAAACAAACAAACAAACAAAGAGTGAAAATTTCTTCCAAGTTTTCCCCAGCTTTCACAACTATCCTTCCTACTTAGAAACAGTGAAAGTAAAATTCAGGAATAACCTACAAAACCCAAGGTATGTACATCCTCACCTTTGACAGGGCTCAGGAAATACACCCACTCCCACTAATGACCTTAAGCAAGACCTGAGCATGCAATTGTGTTCAGGAGACAACTGAATACACAAGAAAACTGAAAAATGTAAAATCTGTTTCTTACCCAGAACATTGACAAAAGCATTTGCTAGCAAGTATCCATATTCATTAGAAGCATTGCACTGATAGACAGCACTTGACCTTTCTTGCACATGTGAGAAAATAATGGTATCACCATCTACCTTTCTGCTAGGATCTTCTGGGGCAACTGTCGGTGTAAAGAAAAAAAACATATTGTTTGTTTCATACTTCTGAAAAGAAGAAACAATTTGAAATAGCAATATACCCTTTCTTCTATTTTCCTGGTGACCGTTCACTGATTAAGATCTGAATTTCAATATGATTAAGGAAGTTACTCCAGTTCTACAAATATTTAACTCAGGATGGCAGAATTCCTGTTTTCTGAGGTTTTTTCCTTGCTGTTTATTTTTCAAAGAAGCAAAGCTGAGATCATATTTTGCATGTATTACAGAGGAAAAGATTCAGGCAAATACAGACAATATCTAGAAAAAATAAGGAAATCTTTCTGAATGTCAAAAAAAATTATGTCAGAATGACACTGGAACTTTACAATTCTCTGTGACTTAAAGGTTTCAGCTTTTCCAATCAGTTGTTATACCATAAATAATTATCCAAATATTACAAAAAGAGCCTTACTTAGTTGAAAACTATTTCAGAGTAAAACAGAAGTAATTCTTTCACACAAAATCAAGTCTTCACAAGAGCCGCGATACTAATTCAGTAGGTGGCACTCTTTCCCTTTCATAAGAATTCTACAACGCATTTTCCTCAACCGTTCTGTAGTAGCCTGAGCTGTCGAACAGATTATCAGAATAAACGAGAATATTACTGAAAATAAAATTCTGAGATATTACTGAAGAATAATAGCGTCAGTTATGATACATCTGGATGAAGTTAGAGAGCTAGAACAGAGAAAAAACTTAGCTTGTAGCACTGCGCTACGCAAAAATGCACAAACTATACCTTAATATTTTAAGTAAATATTAAATCAAAACACCTCAATGTATTATTAATATTGAAACTTAATGGTGAAATTATTTATATATTAATCTTAAAAATAAATGCATATATGCATCATACTTTGGTTACATCATCAAAATTTACACCTTTATATATTAATAGAACTTGAGGAAATAAGTATATTTATGGAAGACATTTCCATCTAATATCATTTCTAATTTATTTGGATTCCCAGAAAAGATCGATTAACTAAATTAACATCAATTTTTTTAAGTGGCAAAGCCTTTTTAATTCAGCAATATCTCAGTACTCATCTGTAAAGAAAAATGGGAAAATTCTCCTTCATTTTCTCAAATCTGCTGAAGTATCTGTTACTGATTTCCCTAAAAGAGAAGAATGAAAGGGAATAGATGAAGGGGACCACAGTTCTGTGCTCCTGCTTAAGGGTATCTCCATTTTGGGTGAACTCTAAGGCCACTTTACATGTAAAGTAACCACATCAATTTCCAAACAGATGCCTCAAAACCCATTTTCAGCTCCATTTTTAACTCTTATCTTCCATCACTCTGAGTTCAAACCAATATCACAGATTCAAAAATTTCAGAAAGGAAGAAAAAGGTACTACTGGAATTTTAAATGCTTATTCTCTGGGCTTCTGGGTTGCTAGCACTTCTTTTTCTCCTGTTTTGCTTTACTTGTGTCCCATGTTCCCCATTGCTTCCTATTCTACGCAAATGCCATTTTCTTTAAAAGATTCATAGGCTGAAAATAGACGGACGGAGCAGGTGAGTCGCCCAGCAGGCAGACCAGTCAGCTGTGAGCAGTGGTCTGTCTCTGCATACAAATCACCATTAAATGGAAAATACGCAGTCACCCTCCCAGGAGGTAGATCAGCCCACAGCCCCCTCAACCACGGCTTCATCCTGCCCTGAGCTCAGGGTTTCCCTCTGCTCATTCCCTCTGGGTCCTGTGCATTTTTTGCACGCAGGCATCCGTAATGGGTGCACAGACTCCCCCCTCACACGCGCTCCCATACATAACGCCCTACACACTGTTGGTAGGGCCCCTTCAGGGAGGTGGACGCCATTGTTTGAACCCTCTATGACTGAAGAAGGAACTGGGTCTTAAAAAGACGATCTAACCATTAACCATCATATTAAAAGAAGGGCAGCATCTTCCCTTCCCAGTGACGTACTTTAGGAAAATAAGAGATATCCCTCTTCAGTTATTTGAAGGAAAGGAGGTAGGTGCCTGTTCTCAGAAAAGGGTTCCAACTGTGGGTCCCAAGAGTTAAAAAACAACAACAACAACAACAACAACACAACCCCAAACAAAACAAAACCAACAACAACAAAAAACAACAACAAAAAAACCCCCAGTCCAAACTTGAGGAAAACATCCTATTAGTCAGTGCTTCCTTTGACTGGTCTAGCTACTTGCATGCTGAAGGGCACTGATTTTAGAAAGCTCTCTGCTGAGACTGGCATCTCTTCAACAGTCTGTCTTCTGACATACCTTGTCCTCCCATGCGACACAAACAGAACCTACACGTCTATGCCCATGTGCTATGCTGTGTTTTGCAGGGCAACCAAAAAGTTAGACACTGTATCATCCAGCTGCTTTAATAATCTTAAGCACACACTGCTGCACTCACACACAGAACAGGTCAGAAGGGACCCCTGGAGGTCATCTGGTCCAACCACCTGCTCAAGCAGGGCCACCTACAGCCAGTTGCCCAGGACTGTGTCCAGATGGTGGAAGGATCACTTCTCTCAATCTGCTGGCAATACTTTTGTCTAATGCAGCCCAGGATAACATTAGCCTCTTTGCCACAAGGGCGCATTGCCGGCTCATGGTCAATTTGGTATCCACCAGGACACCCAAGTCTTTTTCTGTTACGCTACTTTCCAGGTGGGTGGCCTCCAACATGCACTGGTGCATGGGGTTGTTACTCCCCAGGTGCAGGACTTTGCACTTCTTCTTCTTCTTGAACTTCAAGAGGTTCTTGTCAACACACTTCTCCAGCCTGTTGAGATCCCTCTGGATGGTAACATGACTCTCTGGTGTACCAGCCACCCTTCCTAGTTTTGTGTCATCAGCAAACTTGATGAGGGTACACTCTGCTCCATCATTCAGATCACTAACAAAGATGTTAAACAGGACTGACCCCTGGGGGGTCGCCGCTAGTTACTGGCCTCCAACTAGACTTTGTGCCACTGATCACCACTCTCTGGGGCTGGCCGTTCAGCGATTTTTCTATCTACCTCACTGTCTGCTTATCCAGCCCATACATCAATAGCTTGTTGTATTTATGCAACAAAGGATCTTATAGGAGACAATGTCAAAGATCTTCCTGAAGTCCAGGTAGTCAATATCTACTACTGTTCCCTCATCGATCAGGCCAGTCATTTCATCATAGAAATTCACCAATTTGGTCAAGCATGACTTCTCCTTGGTGAAGCCACAACAACTATTCCTGATGTTTTTCTTCTCCTTAATGTGCCTGGAAAGGGTTTCCAGGGTTAGCTGCTCCACCACCTTCCCAGGGATCAAAGCGAGCCCGACCAACTTGTAGTTCTGTCGGTTCTTCTTCTTGCTCTTCTTGAAGATAGGAGTAACATTTGCTTTCCTCCAGTCTTCGGCCACTTCTCCCACTTACCATGATCAATCAAAGATTATCAAGAGTGGCATTTCAATGACACCTGCCAGCTCCCTCAGCACTTATGGGTGCATCCCATCAGGGCTCACGGACTTCTGTAGGTCCAGTCTGCTTAAGTATTGCCAGACGTGATCCTCTTCCACCAAGGGTGCATGTTCCTCCAGCCTTTCCGCCTGGTCTGTGGGACCTGGGATTCCTGAAGGCTGGTCTTGCTAGTAAAGACTGAGACAAAGAAGGCACGTACTTCAGCCCTTTCCGTCTCTTTTTTAATCTTTTTCTGGGGAAAGAGAGCTGGGCCACTCAAGCACTGCTTGTTTGCCTTTACCAGGATTCTGGGGACATTACAGGATGGTTGCACAAAAAGGGGAAAATGCTTTTGACACATTTGACAAATCTGAATGTGGAACTGATAGGCAAAGTAGCAAGGAATCACATAATGCTTAAAATGGGTTTGTATTATACAATTGGGATAACGAGTGACAGGGATTAGTTACAGGAGTTCTGCTGCTGCAACAGACAGGTGAACATGTGCCCTGTAACAACCAAAATTTAGTCCCAATAACACCAAGTCTCAGCTTATGATTGTGGCTATGTCCTTTCTGGAGAAAGACCTGATTGCTCGGCTTCACTTAATTTTTCCATCACTTCATATAATGAGACAGCTTGTTGACTCTATAGATACACACAGCATATTCCTGTACAAAGAAGGTATAGCTGTCATTAGATATTTTTGTCACAGTTAGTCATCAGCACCCTAAAAATCTTCTGTTGATCTGAATACATACTTCCATCTGTTTCATAAACTTTAGACAGCCCAGGCAATTACTTTTGTCAGCATGTTTAAATAACCATTATGGCACCATTATTACTTTTTTCCTGGAAAAAAAAGGCAGAATGAGATGTGCTCTCTGCATAGAAGCAGTTAAAACACACTATTATGCTTAATCCAGATTTTGTTGCAATATTTTACCCTTTTCTGTTGTAGAATTTAATTTTCCTGATCAATTTTAATTGCTGGTCAATGTATATTTATGCAAATTCAGGAAGCTAAACAAAATGAAGAACAGAACAACTGTCAACTGATGATGCAGTATATAATGTTATCTGTCCAAATAAATGATACAAACTTCAGCCTGATCTGTAAGAAAGATACATATTTTGGGCAGAAAATTATTAAGACATGAAATTGGCCTACCAACTTTGAAGTCTTTAGCTCAAATCTTTAAGCTCAGTGTAAAACTGGAGAAAAAAATCCATTGCTTTTAGCTGTGGGGTTTTTTTAACTTAAACCTAAAAAGGAAGCTTTTATTGTGAGAGTGGTCAGACCCTGAAACAGGATGCCCAAAGAAGAGATGGAATTTGTCCTTAGAGATAATCAAAATCTGTCTGGACACAGTCCTGACCAACCAGATGCAGATAACACCCTGCTTCAAGCAGGCAGGTTGGACTAGATGTTCCTTTCACTCTCAGCTATGCTGGGATACTGTGGTTTTAAGAACCTAACAAACAATGTAGACTGAAAATAATTCACTGAGGAGGAGTTATAAACCTTTGATTGTGATTCTGTAACTTGCTATTGTTTGTAAAAAAAAAAGCTAATAATGTGAAATTAATTGTTCCTGAAGTCAGAGTTCCTTACATTGATCCCACATTCTGAAACACAACAAAGTGAATATGAGATCCAGCTGACATCAGAAGTTCTCAGAGGGCACTGACCTAGAGTGATTTGTGTTGCCTGAGAAGTGTCATGTAACCTAAGGTAGTATGTATTTTTTTCCAGAAGCATGTTGTGGATTACAATCACTGTTTGTAGGATATGTGAGTACTAACTGTTTCTACTCTACAGTGAAAATGCTTATGCCATCCTCAGATGTCATACTAGAGATTCCCTCTGGTTGAAAACAAGCTGGAAAAGAAAGGAACAAAATGACTTGACTGCTTTTCCCCATATCAGTGAGAACACATACGTCTTCGGCATGTGTAAGAGCTAACCTTACCTAGATCAGTTAAATGTCACAGAAAGACATAGTGAAAACAGATAATAATTTCTCTTTAGAAAAGAGCAGAAATATTGATTACTGTCTTTAGACGTCTGCATCTTCTTTAACAAATCAAAGTTATTAATCAAAAGTAATCAATGCTGCTATGCATTCACAGTGACTATATATGAGTGCTGGAAAACAAATGTAATAACACGAAGTCTGTTGTTTAAGTGTTATAGTGCTTAGTCACTCATTTCTTAAAGTAAAGCTGAGTTATCATTTTGCATCAAGAGCAGAGTATTAGTTTCTCAGAGAAGCTGAGGCAATTATTTGACTTAGATTTTATACTGAACATCTGTTGCTGTAGTTCTGTTTTTACTATAATTCTGTCCTTAAGTTTATGCACAAATAATAGTGAATGTAAACAGGAGCATGAGTTCAGTACTGGCTCTTAAGCTATGAATTTCAACAACTCTAACTTCAGAGATAACTTTGAAGACCCTGTTATTAAGGAAAAATATTAAGAAAGCAAAGACGGAAAGTTACGGGGGTTTTTTCTGACATGAATGTAGAAACATAGGGACCTTGTATAGTGATGCTTGTGTACGCTTTTCAAGTTGTGACAGGATCACAGGATAGCTTGTATTATAGTATGCTAGAAGTATCTCATCATTCTTCCTGACCTGATTCTTCCTCCAAAGACTCATGTTCATGAGTAATTTATGAATATAGTAATCATTTCCAAAACTAGAAAAGTCTTTACATGGTTAAAACTAACTACAGTTGAATGACTGAAACAGGATTTTTGAAGAATTATTTGCATAATTTGGGAAATCTGTTTTCAGATAGATTAGCTATGACAACATGAGAATGTGATAGTACCAGAACTTAACATTATCAACCAACCAACTAAGAAAACTGGAGGAATATACAGTGTGTAATCATTGAAGTGGCTTGATAAGATGACGAGTCCTTTATGGAGAGACTTGGGTCTCTGTAGATCATAAACCATATGGTCTATGAATGAGCATCCAGTTAACATCCTTCTGGCTGCAGCTGACTTGCCTCATAACATCTGAGAGCCCAAATCAGAGACTATTATGCACGACAGTCCTGTTCTCTCAGATCTCTGATCATATTACCTAAGTAACATATTGCGTATTTAGAGAATGTTGACTAGAATCCCTTTTTCTTCTGGCAGGGGCAGGGAGGAAGGGGTGGCAGTGGAGAAGGGTCTGGAGGCTATGCTTTCAGAGTTGAACACAAAACTGGTAGTGAAATAGCAAGGGTGAGCAGTATGGTGCATCAGATACTTGAGAACCTATGGGGTGAAACCAAGAATGAACCTAAGTAAGAAAAACAAGAAACCTAAGTAATCCAATTTTGCCTTGCTCTGCTCCTTCCAGTGAACTGACAAAGACTTAATTCTGGAAGAGATGTGACATGGAAGAAGATGCCCTTTTCCTTTTTTTACCAATCTCACTTGTTCCTCAGCAAAATATTTTCCTGTGATCAATGAAATCCTTGTTTCCAAGTTTCTGATTCTGATAGTACTATTACCTCCAAAGGAACAGCAGGTTATTACCTGCACTAGCCACAACTGTCCTTGTGCAGAATAAAAAACCCCCGATTATCATAGGTTTTCCTATCTGCTGCAGTTCCTAGGCCAGATGCACAGTACCACACAAGGACAGCAGAAGCAGTGGATAAACGCCTGCCCTGGCAGTCTTCTGTTTTAGACCAAACTCCTTGGGGCATCAGAGTCCAGCAGATTTCTCCCCACTCTGCCACGGCTGCGGTGAACAGCTTGTGTGTGTACTCACAGGGAGCACGATGGATGATGAATCTCTGAGCCAGGGATTATCAAGGCCTTTCACGAAGGAAATCTAAGGGCTAATGTTTCTCCCTTAAATTCAAAGTGATTACTAATGGACACTAACAAAAACCTAAGATTCAATGTGAAATGTGATATAAACAAGTGAATAACATGTTAAAAGAAGATAAACAGTGCCTTTCAGTGCACTACTTTGTATAAATCTAAGTGTGTGTATGTAATATTTAATAGCTCATCATGAACTATAAACCACTGAACCAATAAATTAGTCTTTTGTGCAGTATTTGCAATGCCTTTCTGAAGTCCAATTATGAAAGTGCTTCCCCTTCCCAATTAATCAGGGTTGTTACTTTCTTAAAACTTGAGATGCTTTATGCATGGTTTCCCTTTTGTAAAACCATGCTAAATATCTAAGCAGTAAAACACAATGGATTATGCAGCAGTATAAATAATGCAGATCTTGAGTGTTAATTGAAGCACAAGGCAAGGCAGAGTCATGGCCTGAACTTTCAATTGCTACTTGCCAAAGTAATTCTAATTGACCTCAATGGGACTGTGCATGTGAGTTCAAATTACTCCTGCGAGTAAATATTAGGAGGTTAGGTCCTTATCACTCCAGCATGCCTCAAGCAGCTTGCTCTTCAGACATGCTGGAGTTCTTAAGCATTATTGTTGAAGAAAACTAATTAAAATATTTCTTTTTACCCCAATTAATGTAAACTGGAACAAAATTTACACCATTACGATTTTCCTTCATAGGTGTTTAAGACATACTAAATTTTTCTTCATTCTTTCCTTTTCCCTTCAGGTATTTAAGCCTCACCCTTTGACTGAGATATGGACGAATGTTTTTTTCTTCAGCATTCCTCCTTCCTTGTCTGACTCTATTATGGAAAAACAAAACCGGAAGAATTAAGCATCTCCCAGTTGTGCTTTCCAATAGAAAATTAAAGTATTGCAAACAGATTACTGGGCCACAGGAGGCACATTGTGGGATATATGATGACAGCAGGGCTTTGAAATTCAAATGTAGCATTTTTTCTTTGAAATCCTGCCATGGGTGTAGCTCTCTCAGCACTGCCCTGAAGCTGAAACAGCTGCTTTAGTTTCCTTTTACAGTGATTTACTAATCATTCCGTTGGAAAAAGAGGGGTTCAATTTCATCATATAACAACAAGTGAACTGTACTTGGTAGTTTCTAGACCAGCTTGTGATAAATCAGAATAATACAAAATCACACGAATCTGAAGAACTGCATTTTCTGTGATCGCGATGTACCTTTTTTAGATGCCCTGACAGACTCAGTGTAGTGGAGCATCCAGTAAACTTGCACTTAAATATTTAAGGTGGATAAAACTTCAGCTTTTCTCAGCAGTGAAAGTGATCTTTAAGATAAAGCTGAGCTACCGAGTTATTTATTTCCTATGTTCTTTCCTCCTTTTTTATCCCCCCTGCCCCCTGCCACTCTAGTTGAGTGGGTAATTTAATTAAAGTCTCTTAATTTTTACTGAGTTCCCTTCAATAAGACTCTGTGTACTGATTCCTCATGGTCAGCAAGCCAATATATGCTGCCCTTGTATTTGGGAAATTCGGTGGCACCCTGCAGCTGCTTCTGAAAACTCTCTGTTTCTTAATGTTTTACTGCCATCCTGCAAGAATGCAGAACACATCATTGCTTTTCTGGAAAATGTACTTGTCATTTGAACAGCACGTCCTACAGCTTTGACAAGGAAGCAGTGTAAGGCAAAGGTGGATCTCATAGCCAGGCGAAAAAGATTTTACCAGTCAGGAGGCCTGAAGAGCTAAACTCTCAGGACAGCAGGATAAAAATCTCTTCAAAACCAAACAAAAAAAGTTAATGGTAAATATACAGAAAATAGTAAGGAAGATCAGACCACTCAAAGAAAAGAAAGAGCAGGACAGGTACTAAACTTTGATTATAATGCATGCATTATGATATATTTACCTACAATATATACAGTACAAAATTACATCAATATTTTCCTCTTTTCCTGTAATACCATTGTTTGATGAGGTGATTGACGTCAGCTTACATAACTTGTTTAACCAATGGAAACTTCTCATTTTAAATCTCAGGCTAGTGATCTCGACTTACATTTAATTAGGATTCTTGAAACAGGTTCTTTGCTAAATATTTCTCTCTGTTTCAATATATACCCCTACTTTTCCCCCCAAAGTTGCACATTTTTCCCTCCAGTTCAGTTTAATCTCTCTTGTATCCCACATATTTTGAATATATCTAATGAGGGTTCTCATTTACCTGTTGCTATTTCCTAGATCCTCACTGTAGAGAACCCTCCTCCATGTCCCAAACTCTGTGACATTTACTTCATGGACAGACTTCAACATCTCCTGAAACTCCTGAAAGTTACACTGTCATACTTTCAATAGGTCAGGACAGACCAATATCTTAGAGCCCATTACCTCTCACCAGTCAACAGGGTAGGCTGTCTGTTTTTATAGAGTCATAGAAACATAGAATAGTTTGGGTTGGAAGGGCCCTTCAAAGGTCATCTAGTCCAACCCCCTGTGATGAGCAGGGACATCTCCAACCAGATCAGGTTGCTCAGAGCCCCGTCCAGCCTGGCCTTGAATGTCTCCAGGGATGGGGCATCTACCACCTCTCTGGGCAACCTGGGCCAGTGTTTCACCACCCTCATTGTAAGAAATTTCTTCCCCATGTCTAGCCTGAATCTCCCTTCTATTAGTTTAAAACCATTAGCCCTTGTCCTGTCGTAACATGCCCTTCTAAAAAGTCTGTCCCCATCTTCCTTTCTTACAATATCGTTTTATGAAAGAGGAAGGATAAACGTAGAAGAATGCAGTGTCCTCCAGCAAGTTCTTCCCAAGTGAAGTTGTGCTATTTATAGCAGCTATCTTGAGTCTGTCATACAGCCTTGCCAGTCACAACACTGCAACAATTAAGTGGCTCAGCCACCAAGTCAGGGTTGCTTTTCTTACCCATGCACACTGAAACAGCTGCTTCACTGCCTTAGGGGTTCCTTTTCTTTGACACCTCCTTGGCACAAGCTGTTTCCCAGGCACTTGCTGACACATCCAGTCAGTTTTGCTGCTCCTGCTGCTTTTTAGTGCTGAAGCCTGGAAGGCTCAAATATATTCTAAGCTGCAAATCCAGCAAAAGTGCTCTGTACATATACAGAGCTGAGGACTTGACTTTTTATGTCACCTTCACAATTCCTAGACAAAATTAGTGTTGCAGCAGGACAGCAAAGGAGAAGTCTAGCAAACACAACTGTTGCAGCAACGCCATGGTAAAAATTACATTCCAGTAATGTCCCTGTCGAAGGGTGACAGGGCAGCTCTGTTGCTACGGCCCCATCTCTGTAAGGACACCACCAGCAGAACACCAGACAGGATAACCAGGAGTACAGTCACAAATTCTAGTGTTCTCAAGCACATTAGAGGCAGACTTTGTTGTTCCACTTTTATGAAATACAGTATTTTTATCACCTCATTTATAATTTAGTATTGCCTGTCAGGCAAAAATACTTAAATATATGCTCTTCATTTATATTTGAAAAATCACCCTGATATTCCTCATATTCTTGCACTCATTCTCCCATAAGATAATTAAGAACCTTACTGGCTATGGGAACGCCATTTGCTAACCAGCTTATGTCAGGCTTTGGGTTGCCATTAGCTCTGCAGATCAATGTCCCATCTTCTCCAGGAGACAAGACCAAGTTTCTGGGCGCTGTTATCCAGTATGGGGCAGCTGGGGTTAGGAAGAAAAACACAGCAATCATTTTCCAAATTACATACAGAAAATCATAAGGCACAGTCATAGTAACCAGAAGATAATTCAAACAAGGTATGTACAGATATAGACCTACACTTACACTGTTAATTTTTATATATATACGAACACATATATATGTGATACTCAGTGCTTAACTCATAGATTATACTTTGGCTAAACTGAGCTATTGGCTACCCACTGCATTAAAAAGGGGGCGTCTATTTACTTCAAAATTCTGAGATAAGTGAGAAAATGTTCTTTGTTTCATTTAGGGTTTCCTGATTTGAATCTGATTTGCCCTTCCTAAATAAAGTAAAATTTATCTGAGCAAGGCATCTGCAGAGACTAGAGTGGTCTTTTGATTAATTTCAGAGATAACCATGCTCACAGTAGTTAAGCTGTTAGAAATGAATGCAGGTTTGATTACATAAAAAGATTTCATGTCAAAGGTGAAAATCAGAAATGGCAAAATCCTTGGCTGAATTCAATGGGTGATTGCAATGGAAGCCAGATGTTTACCTGAGACAGCTGAAAACACACAGAAATCAAAATGGATGGAACACTGTCCTTATCAAAAGATACTAATCTATGTCTCCATCCCTTTTACAATAAATAACCACAAATAGCATATGTTATCACATCTTGCCATTAAATTTCAGATTTTGGATTGATGGACAGATGCACACATAAAATTAAACTTCTGCTTTTAAAAAGGAGGCTGAATGTGATCACAAAATGATGCTGGTTTACAATAAAACAAATGGCTATTTAGCATGCAAAGTAAGCACTACAGTTGATTATTTCAATGAGTAATTAGCTGTCATTCCAGGTTTTTTGTTTCATGGTATTCAAAACGTACTTGTAATTCCTATTCGGACAAACATACTGTAAGTGTTTTTAGAACAAGTAAGACATCATCTTGGGTAAAAAAAACCATGAAGAAGATAGAAAACCAGAAATGTCAATTAAGAAAGAAAAAGGAAGAATATTATAAGACCATAAGACAAATAGTAAAATAGAGAAGAGAAAAAATCTGGGCTATATGCATGAAGAGCAGAAAAGATGGAGAAAATCAGAAGAGAGCTGGGGAGGAAGACACAAAAACAAGGGAAATAAGCAGTCTAATGACAGCTAATAAAAGGACCTAAAATAAATGTAGCACTCATACAAGCTAAGAAATTATTTCACTACCATTACAGTACAGTCTCAGCCTGTTGCTTTACAAAGTAACATATTTAAAAAGAAAAAAGAGATTAGAGATAGTGAAGTCCTTCCACAGGTAGAATTCAGTTGGTTTAATGATAATTTCCTCTGCCTTTTTTTTTACCATTTTCATTCACCCTTTCAGCTATATTTCATCCTAGAAAGGTTACTTCAGTTTTGCATTCTGGACACTGACAATATTACATTAAGGATTACTTTAGTATTACCTTTCACAGTTACTGAAATGACATGATGAGCAGAACCTAATATATTTCTTGCTATACATTTGTAGTTCCCAGAGTCGGCTTCAGAAACATCTATAATCTTGAGAGTTTTCTTAAAGTTTTCAAAAAATGTTCTGTTGGCTGGCAGTTCCCCACCCTCTTTAATCCAGCGGATTACCGGTGTGGGTCTGGAGAAACAAAAGCACAGGTCAAATTTAGGGACTGGAGAAAAGGAAGATAAGAGTTCAATACAGTAATTTTCTGAATTTATATTTTATAAGTAACTATTTTAAGAGCCTTTACCCAGATTTTGGGGCATGTCCAGTAAATGTGCAAAATATGCCAGCATTTGTTTCTAGGAAATGACAAGCCTCACTAACACTGTCAATGGCCATCTGTTTGTAGCCTTCATAATTATAGAATACATTCGTCTGCTGATTAATCTAAAAACCCTGATGGTTAAGAAATGAATACAAGTGTATTTCAAATTTTATTGCACTTACACTATTAAATTGATGGTCATCGTGCTTTAAAAGCTAGTTTCTACATAATAACAAGTTTACAATTGTCCATTTGAGCAATATCCTACTGCTTCATGAATGTTGCAAATTTTACAGCAGAGCTATAAGGAGACAGAACTATTTCTTATAAGAAATCAAGAAAAAAAATGTCAGTGTTGAGTAAAGTACAGCTACTTGTCACTGCACCACATCTAAATCTTGGCTATGACCCATATCGTCCACTGAAGTTGAAAGCTCTCCAAACACATGCAGATATGCTTTTGATATTACAAGAAATTACAAGGTGTTGCTTACTGAGTAGAATGTCCTCTCTCAAATAGTAATGATTCAAGGCAAATATTCTCTTACCAGTTTATTATCACATATTTTATAACAGAGACACCCAGCAAAGTTGACTTTCAATTATAGTACCAGTAATTAGGAATAGTTGTTCAAAATAAAATCTGAATCTGGCCCTTTGTGGACAACTATGTAAGCTTCCTTCATTGATTTTTTTTTTTTTTTTGTAATTATATGACGGCTACAGACACAAAGCCACGCAATGGATAATATTCTTTTTTTTCTCTCATTTTTATCCAGCCATTTTACTGGAGTTCGGATAGTTGAATACTTTTATTGCAGGGTTGTCAAAAAGCATGTAACTATATTACAAAGACTACCCGAGCTGATGCTACTCCCACTCATAGGTGTGGTTTTGCTAGTGGGGCTGATGCACAAACACCTGAGCGGACCACAGCTGAGACAGAAACACTGCACTGATGCTTGTGTCAAGCTGTGCACGAGCCTGCCCTGTGGAGATTATGCAAGTGAATGCATCTGCCCCATGCTGTGCAGCATCATTTACAATTATTGGCTTTCCTCATGGCCGCCTCAGAGCACTCTGCATTACATGCTTTTGTGCACTGTAAACATGTTGACAGTTCCTGAAATAGGTACTAAAGATTTTTCCACTTCTGCACTAACCAACCTATTCTCAGATTTCTTCCTGAGAATGAAAGTGATTTAAGATCCAAATGAGTTCATGAAGTTAAATTGCTCTTTAGTTATTTTCTACTTGCACAATAACCAGCAGAAGCAAACTTTCATTACATTGAAGAAACAAGTACCAATTAAAGTCAATTACAACAAGAAATTGGACGTAAGGAACTGAAGGTATGTTCTAACAACTCCCACCTAGCTGATCTACTAAGTAATTATTAGCATATATGAACAGCTTTTTCTCATTAGACCAGCAGATTCTCATCTATTTTTATATCATTTGAGAGCCTGACTGTAAATTTAGGAAAAAACCAGAGGCTTGATTCCTGATTGCAGTTCTGCAGATGTGTGTTCAAGGTTACTCTATGGTGTTTCTTGCTTGTGTCCTCAAGAAAAAGAATGATGCAACCTGAATCCTGTGCACAGGGTTTGGGGATAAGAGAAGGCAAAGGCCATAATATTTATGTTCATAGTAGGTTTTGAAATTGGCTGATGCCCAAGTAAATGGTGGACTTCCTTAAAAGAGCTCTTTCGGTTTCTTTGAAATGCCTAAGCTTATACAGTGGTAACATTTTAAGCATCTCTGAAATGTTTCCCTCTGTTTCTGTGTTTTTATTTAGAAAAACACCATCTAAAAAGTAACTTACAATCCTGCTGCGATGCACTCCAACAAAAGCACATTTCCTCTGAGTTCCACTTTGGTACTTGTGCTGCCTGTTGGTGTAAGAAGAACTGGCTGCCTTTCTGTAACTGGCTTCGCTGGAACAAGAAAAAAAAATAATTTCTAAATTTTATTTTAATAGTGATCAAATGCATACATACATTCTCACATTTTGGACAGAGATTTTGCTCCACATTGGCCATTTAATCAAAAATGATTGTGTTACACAAATACACAGCTCAACAAATGAGGTTTGTGACAGGCATAACATACCTCAACCTGTTAAATGCTATGATTTTGAACACACACACACACATATGAAAAATGTTATTATTAAAGATGGGAGCAATTGATACATAGTTTTTACATAGGGAACTATGCAGCCTGATGGGTGAACGCTGAGCCTTGATCCTAAGCAGCCCCTCTTCACTTCAGCAGAACCACTACAAGGAGTAAGAGGTCACTGATGTGAGTGATAGTGCGACACTGAAAGTTATCAAAGATTTCTGGGCTTCCATCAAAACAAAAATAAAGCAAATTTATTGTATTAAGAAATATAAAGCAAGAGGAAAAAAAGTACCCTCCACTTTGCAATATGCTTTGTTCAATATTTCCTAGACAACCTGAGGCATCTTTCCAGAAGCTAAGCCTTGTATTCCCTTTTTACTATATGTTTAACTTTAATTAAAGCTGTTCCCCAGTCTGGTAATAAAGAACAATTGATTAACCCACAAGAAGTAACCACAGTAAACAGACAGCTATAAATATAAGACCCATTTTTGACATTATACTCTGTTGACTTTTGAAGTATTATGGTATTTCATGTGCCGTCATGGAAATCAGAATAAAAGTGCTTTCTGTAATAATAGAGTGGAGTGCTTTCTGTAAATACCCTAATGTTCTTTTATAGTAATTTTAAAATATAGGATGAAGTTGCTCTCAAGTACAGTAGCAGTCTGAATAATTACAGTAAATTATTATATTTTTTTTAAATGTGAGCAGAAACATAATAAACTCTTGTTTATTAGGGTACAGGAGTTACTGATAGATTAACATAAATAGAATACTTAATTTTAATACAGTATGTGTTATGAATTCCTTAAAAACTAGTACACAAACAACTTCAAGTTGAGAGAAAAGGTGGTCCAGAGTGATGAACACAGTTGAATATCACAGGCAATACCTCATCTACCCAGTTTTAGCACTGCTAAGGACCACTGACTCATTTTACAAACCTACGAAAATTCAGAAGAATCGCCTTTGGTATTTCTGAGTTGTGAGCCAACTGAATGATGTTTTCCTCACTAATGAGAGCTAATATATCATTCTGTGTTCAGATACATATTTCTTGTTTGTTCCTGAATGACATCTTATTTTTATGCAGAAAATTAAACATTATCTGCCCTTGTTTTATTTTAGACTCCTGTAAGTTATGGTTTAATATGTACAAAGCCTCATGTGACATTGAAAAAGACAAAAATAAAAGAAATATAATGCATTTTTTAATCAAGTGGAAAGTCTAGAACCTCAAGTATTACAGTATCAGCGTTGCTCCAAAGTCAGTCTGGCTAAACACACATACCTGTTAGGGAGAATTTAATTCACAACATACAAAAGACCACTTAACATAGAATAATGTAAAGATCACCTTAAACACCAGACAAACAAAACTCATTTTTTCCCTACATAGTTATTTATACAGATAGCATTAAAGTGTTTAGATTTTACACTTAGGAATCATGTTAAAAATGAATGGTACATTCAATAAACTGTTAAATGTGAAGTGCATCTGTTAAATGCTTAATTGTTGTTATTTATTATGCAGCACATGATATTGAATAGTCCTAGTGATAATGAGCATATCATACTAATATATATCTCATATATATAATATTAAAATATATATATACACACCATATTAAAAAGCAACACATTATAGAAGCAATCAGACAATTTTAAAAATCTGCCCCAGTGTGAAAGGACTAATTCTTTATAAGAGTTTGTAATTTTATGAGCCAGATGTTACAATAACATTGAAACACTAAATATTTGCAAGGATCACACTGTGCAGTCCCTTTCTAAAGCATGTATTATCACCAGCACTAATAGATACTTTTAGTAGAAACTGAAAAGGGAGCAAAAAGGTTAAATAGCCATGGAGGTGAAGTTAGTTAACTAAATGCTACTGTGAAACAGGGAGTATCAGTGGGGACCAGTGTAACTCACCACCATAAATATCAGTGTCACTCAAATTAGCAGCTATAGTGTCATTCAATGAATCCACTGAAATAAACAGAATATCATGAAGAATGCATACAAGAGGGAGAAATAAAAGTACCGGGAATCAAAAGGTGATGATATGGCTGCAGTGAGTTAATCAAATGATTGATTAATTTGTTTCAATAGTTACAATAATCATAGTAACTTTATATTCTTGCAGGTGAAAACTTATTTTTTCCACTGCATTTTTTCAGTATTTCACATCATACAAAACATTTTTTCAAAAGATAAAGCCTGATAAAGGGAAAAAATGACACCTTTTAAAAGGAATTATATGTTAGCAATACCGGAGATTACATCATAAGTTTATACAGTAATGTAATTTCTTATTCAGAATGAAAATGACAAAATTCCCTTGCGTAACACTACTTCGGCAAATAACTTGAGAATTCTGGATAAACACCATGTAAGTATGTAATTAGGTAATTCAATACCTACTTGAAAAGACTTTTACAGAAATGGGTTGTTTCTGCTGTATAGTTTGTGTATGATTAAATCTTGCATAGCAGATATAGTCCTCCCGGGTATCTTCTGGTTGTACATTAGAAAAATAAAGGTCTCCATTTAGACCTTGGGAAACTCTTTCGCTCTGAGGCAGCCTTTGGAAAGCTACAGGAAAACAAGAACACATTTATCTCAATTATAGTACACACTCCTTTATTATGATCTGCAGATTCCACATTCATTCAGTTATGCTATTTGTGGGTTTGTAAATATATAGAGCTTTCTACATTTCCTCTCAAGCTCCTTTGTCTTCCTGTTCTTCTCCACTGTGTTAATCTACGACTTACATGAAGATCTCTGGCTGCTTTTGGCTTCATACTTTTGGGCTGCATGTCTGCTTTTTCTTCATTTCTACAGAAATGAAAATTCTTTTAATTTTAACTTAGCGGAAAACTCCACCATCTGTCGTCTTGGTAAGCAATGATCAACTGTATAGAAAAACTGCAAAAAGTAATCTAATTCTGCATAAAAAACAAACTCACCATTATCCATCCAAAATATTATAGGTGGTGGTAAGCCAACAGGAGGTCTGCAGTGCAGAACTAGTGAATCACCTTCTCGAACATGATTTGGTTCTAGTCTTTCTTTTGTCCACAAAGGAGATCCTACAGAAATTAATTTTAACAAACATACAAACTATGCATTGACAAAAATTCCAGAATTTAAGGAAGAAATGCAGGTAATATTCAAAAAAACACAGAACTACATGCACAAGAATGTTAAGTCCTATCATGATTACCAAAGATCTAACTTTTGTTCTCTTTTATGTTTTCTTGAGAGAAAAATAGGTTTTCTTTAAACATTTTTACAGCAGCTATTTGCTGAAAGTATAATCAACTGATTAAAATTATTTTGGCTACTCTCTAGAGGTTCTGTAACAGTATCTGTAACGGAAGGTAGACCTTCCTGAAACAGTAATATACACATACAGCTTTATTAAAACACGTGAGAGCAACACTTTTTAAGCTGAAACATTGAAAAACTGACTTCAGAAAAAAATCTAATTAAAAATTATAGAAACAGTCTATCATTAATCAAAAGATTTTGCTTTATCTTCTTTTTGGTCCTAATCTGTTCTGTATTAAAGCTATTATAAAACCTATGGAATACAAGCATCAGAGAGAGAATAAAACTGTCTTCATCAATTATGTCAATTAAGGATTTAAACATTTTATTCTAATTGTAGTGTCATATATACAACCCAATTTTAAACATGATAGGTCATCTAGAAGAACCAAAAAAAATCAGGAAAGCATTTTGGTTATTTCATTTTCTAAGGAATACTGGAGAGAACACACAATACATTATTGAATCTGGCTATCAGGAACTATACAATACCTTTTAACATGATCACTTTGATGATTAATTTTTTAAGACAGGAAAAAAAAAGGCAAAACACTCAGAAGAAAATAAGCAAACGAAGTGTTCCACATTTTATGAACATTAAGAGCTTCACTTACTAGAAGGCCTTATAACAATATTGTTGGAAATGGCTGCTCCTCGTTCATTCCTTGCTGTACACTGGTAAACTCCTTCATAGGCTTCTGCCTTCCCACCATTCATAATATTTATGACAAGGGTCCCTGAATTCGGTTTCATTGTTACCTGTGCATCTTTATCTATATCAAAATGAGTTCCATTGCGTGTCCAGGAGAAGCTAAAATAATAAAAACAAAAAGAAAACTATCTTTTTCAGTTGCTTTTTGTAGACTGTATGGAAAGAAAGAAGCAAAAAAGTCGTTTTCAATAACACATGGTATTTTTTCTTTAGCAAATAAGACTTGTTCTCAAACAAAATTATCTAATAAAGCAATGGAGCACTTTTTAATATAAGAAATCTGGCAATACTTTAAGATAAAAGGCTTAGCTGAATTTAATCCCAGGAACCATTTCAAAGTCAATATTTAAAAAAAAAATACATTAAAAGATTCTGTAGTTAATCGTATATGGAAAAGAACTGATTTTCTTTCTACTAATGATGATACAGCAACATCTGCAGGAACTGATATTGCTAAATCTGCATTAGCATTTCCATTATAAAACCCATTGTGGAAAGGGTTTATAAACCTGCCTTTAAAAACTTGCTCTGGGCTGAAATGTGTCATCTCAGGTCCCAGCAGGAGACCATTTCTTTTAATTGGTTTGGCTATTTTGAAATTATGCAAGTGAATTAAAGACTGTGTGGCGAGTTTGATTTCTTTTCACTACTCTAACGCAAACTGCCATGATTCTTTAAATGAAATTTTTCAGTCTGATAGGCCATAATTAATCTAGCACATTTATACTGGTGTTATGCAAAGCAAGAGGTGTTTTGAAAAGTAGTCACTAAAAATGAAGCCTATTAGAACTAATAAAATAAATTTTAAAAAGCAGAGATTTGCAAAGACTTATACTACTGTAAACACCAAATTCTTACTTATGCTTTGTTAAAGGCCAAAACTTTAGTTACAGGGAACAAGACCAACGCCTGTGAAGTGCTGAGCACTTACCAGGTTCAAACACTGTGAGCAGCAGTTTCCCTACTTGTTACATTTCACCTTCATAACCCTAAACGCAAACACTATTTATACTTACAGTTGACAACGCTTCCTAAAGGTATAGACATATAAGCTACTAGAAAAGCTCAAATTTTAAGTGACTCAAGTTGTGTGTGACATTCTGCAGTAGTGGGGCAAGACTGGACACGCTATTTGCACTTTGTGGTGGGAAGTGGACGTGCCCAGCAGCACCACACCACACTGCGGTGTTTTTTGGGGACCAGTGTGCACAGTGGGTGAATCAACAGTCGCCCTGTTTCTGACAACCTTGCGGGTGAAGCTGTAGAACATGGGGCTCCTGTAACCTTCTGCTACCAATAACACCAAACGATACAGGAACTGTAACGCAGCTTCAAATGAGAGGTGGCAAATGCGGTACAAAACCCTGAATTTCAGAGACATGAAAGTCAGAATCTTTGTGTCTCAAAGTATAGGTAGCAGCACATCCATAAACCCCTATGTCAGTTGCTCTCACCAATAAGAAGTTACCCTGTTTTAACAAACAATTCAGACTGAGAAAGTTCATCTTCAACTTCAGAGCTTTGAGGCAGCTCAAGTTTCAATATGCATTTGCAGGTCATCAAGACTGATGGACCAGGCTAAATATTGAAGTAAATTATTTGGATGTCGTATCTTTAAAAATAAGCAAAACTAAGCACAAGCTAATAAAACTCATGAGAAAATTCTGCAGTTAAATCCTGTCACTTCCTCTGTAGCACAGGAACAAAGCGAGACAGGTTTGATGGGAAAGATGAGGCTGCACAGCAGAGAACCCTGGCACATGATTCAGATACGTCAGTCTCAGGGACAGTGCTCTCAGTCTCTCAGGTAAATCTAACCCAAAAAAGGCCCTCAAGAGAAACATCTGCAGAAGCAGCACAGTTGTCCCAAAGTGCACATTAATCATCTGATCCTCCAGGTCAACACCCAGACTCTCGAGAATGGCACTGTGCCTGCTAAATTAAAATGCTGGTAAACACAGCAGTTTTATGGCACTCTTACCATTAACTTAACATTAGAAAGGGTGATGGCATCACAGATGATCTTCCTTCTTCTCCATTCTGCTGCCCAGCATGATAATGACCATGACTCCAAGGCAACCAGAAGGAGTGAGGTTTAAAAAACCCTGGTTATTCAGAAGAAGTACATTTAATGAGCTCTGTGTCTGTCTGAATGAGCAATTACAGACTGACCTTGCTGAAGTTGTGGCACACCACTACTGAGAACAGAGATGCACGTTTCTCTTTATAGTCTCTGAAATGAGAAGCAGCTACCAGCAATGCCAGAATACAGCACAGCTACTGCTATTTCCAGTGCAGGTACTTGCTATCTTGAAATGAGTATTTCAAACATTTCGAGAGACTGAAACAGGGCCTTAAAATGGAAGATGATCAGGAATCTGATCTATACACAGCATTGCTATTTCTGCCAAACCCCAAACTTAAGGCTATTATATACACTTGGTAAATCAAGGCTACTGCTCATTAAAACTGATACATATTACATACCTTCTGACGAAATGCATATGTATTTCAACATGAGCCTCATAAAATGAAATTATTTTTAAAAACTTAAATTTTAATTTATTAGTGTTACTATAAATTTATTCAATGTCCATTCTTCTTAGACACTATGCCTAAATCTGGATGTGGTCCAGTTCATAGTATGGCATGCCTCTTAGTGCTTTCCATGGGCATTTACCTATCTGCCCCTGTAATAACTGAGTATTATTTTATTGTTAGAACTTTGAGGAGAAAAAAAAACCCCAGTTACTTGATGAGTATAGTACAGTTTCAATGTCAAGGATGAGAAGAGTCAAATTTATGACACTGTCAGTTGCTAAATTACAAAGGTAGGAGCACGTGCATGTTTCTGCATGTGTAAGCACATGCATATGCATATACCTGTTAGTTTACAAAAGTTACATTATTTTCTCTTAGTTTTCTTATGCTGTTAGGCCAACAAAAGCAAAACAAAATGCTACTAACCTAGGAGGTGGTTTTCCTTTTGCTTCACACTGTATTACAATATTCTCTCGAGGGTCAACAATGTAATCTTTTGGAGATTGCTGAGTTATTGTAGGAGGTTGCAACACTTCATTATGGAATATAAGAAACAGAGAGGAATTTAACAATATTTTCAAGGTATCAGCAAGACAGTCTTGTAATCAGAGAAAGCAGAATTGCAACAGGCAAACAAATCTCTGACAGGAGAGTGGGATTAAATGATCCTCTGTATTCGGAGGCTGAAGCCCTCTACTCTCGTAAAACAGTGTCACTACACTAACTTCCAAATGAGCTATGCCGATTTACAGTGGATTAAGATCTTGGCCAAAAAGTTTAATGGATATAATTTCTATACACCAGAGTTCAACAGATTTTCACAAAATCAAAGGACACTTGAATTATAAATCCAACCTATTCTGAATAAAGTTGTGGGACATATACCCACAAAAATGTTTTTTACCACATATAAGGAAAAAAAAGATATTGCTTTCTATTTCTAAACATTTTATGTATTTCCAAATTTTCTATGGATATAAACTTTTCACACATTTATTGTGCTCAACATATTGAATTAATCTACAAAGCACTTTTTAGGAGCTACTTTTCAGGAATAAAAGAATGTGTTAGAAGTAGAAGACTGTGTAAAAAATGATAAAAATAGTAGCTAGTTTCCAAATACAGTAAACATGTAGGAAAAGTCTAGTACTGATTCTCCTTAAAAAAACCCAACAAAAATACAGTCAATCTTGTGAATTGCCCCAGGAGAAATAAACATTTAACATTTATGATTTATCAGGTACTCTAGAATGGGTAGCACAAAACAGAAGTTATTCACCTGACAAAGTAGTTGGTGTCTACGTATTTAAAGAAATTTATAATCTGTTACCATTATCTATGTCCATTTTTGCATTAACAATTTCCTGTTTATATTAAGATAGTGAGAAAGGTATCTTCCTCACCATTATCCACCTGTTCACATTTTAGTGTCATCTAAAGGAACCAGTTTAATAACATGCTCATAAACATCCCTGTCTAAATGTTGTAACTTGTCTGTCCACCAATACACTTTACTACGACTTTGGGGTCATTTATAGCCACTTTAGCAAAATATTTCAGTCATCAGAGTTAGCTCTCACTCTATTCAGTTGCAATGGTAAGACTGAGGTTTTTATTTTAAGTCTTCCCTACCATTATACATTAAGTACTCTGCTGCACAGAAAGAGGTAGCCATCTGTAAAGCCCTACCCACAAGGAATAGCCGGAAAAAAAAATCAGATTGTGGAATCATAATGAGATATAGCAGCTAAGCAGAATGGGCCATGCAGAGCTGGGTTTATTCCTCTTCCTCTCTGCAGAGAGCAGAGTGCTTAAAAGAGAAAAACTACATTTTTACATGATGATGATGACTTTCTGTGTATTCCTTAGAGTAGCACTTTGAAGACAATTATGTTCCTTCTCAGAGGCAGTTTTGGGGCCTGTACATGTCAGATGCTTACTTGGGATAAGCAAGCACACTCTGAAATGGGACACAACACAAACACTGCCCCACATATGGAATATTCCATCTGATGCACATCAAAGACCCGAAGTTTCCACTCCTGCCTTATGCACTGCCCTTAAACTTATTAAATTAACCATGACACTAGAACTGAGTTAGGAGATCCCATAAAAGATGAGGTCTACTTAAATAACTGTATCCACTGTTTTTTTACGGATATAAAAGTCTCTCCAACTCGACATGTAAAATAGTATATAAGTACATCTATTCCAATGAAATTTTTTTTTATCAGATATATTTACTCCTGAAAGTAGTAGTAAAACATTGTTCACGCCAATATTGAGTAAGGATTTTAATGTTCAGACAGCACACAATCAAAAATCACACAATCAAAAATCACACAATTAATTTGTTCAAAATATCAGAACACTGATCTATGTACGGTATTATTTTCTGAACACTGCATGCACAAAACATCTAGGTACAGCAAACCAAATTATCAACAAAATGTCAGAATCACACATTTTTGGACTGCAAATTCAATTCACAACACAATCAGTATTAATTTTCAGCAGCACACAGCCTGGTTTTGTGGACAGCAACTTACATTCTTCTAGAAGTTTTGCTTTTATTCCCCCATCAGAATCAGCAGTTGAATGGACAAATGGAGATTAAAGAGAAACATTTGTTAGTTAAAAGAAAACTAGCATTTTTGACAGGGAAGATAAGTATCTCTGACAAGTACACTGGTCACCATTAAAAAGAAAACATTTAAAACATTTAGCACTGTAACGTGTGCAGCAATGCCTGAAATTCCAGTCACAACTTCCATTAGGTCAGATATTTCTACATTTATCTCAAAGTTCATGGTATAAGAAACTTTTCTGAAGTGTTGACTTTTTAAGGGCAACCGTGGTATATGATTTTAGCCTTGCAAGAACACAAACCACTGATACTGAGGAGACAGCAAATCAGAATTAATGGAGTGCACTGCCCTCATGCTGAAGTCAAAATCAATCCACCCATATGATCATATGGAAGAACAAAGAGAATGCTTTAGGCTAAAATCACTCTTACAAAGACGAAAGCACCTACTTCTATTCAACCAACATGCAATCCCTTTTGATTTGAAAAATAACTAAATGAACAAACAAAAAATCTCAGCTGCCTTATCTTTATTGCTTACTTCAAATATTTTGCATAAATGTCTCCTCATCCATAATGTTTTAGACCAAGTCGAACTGCTTTGGGTCAGCTACGTTGCCAGTCATCCATTACCTACTTTGAGACTCTGATGAGCATAGGAACTGCTAACCTGATGAAATCTAAAGGTTCAACTAATTGTGTTCTGACCATCAGGTCTCTGTGGTGAGTATGCAGGGAAGACCCACAGAAAATATGAGTCCTTCCCTTGTGGTACTCTCCCAGAGCCATTCTAACCATTATTTATGAAAGCGATAACATAATTATAGATGTAATTTTGGTTAACATTATTTTTGGCTAAAAATTCAAGTATTTGAATTTATCAGACCTAACAAAGATATTAAACATTATGTAGTAGGGGACATGTTAATTAAGAGTTAACAGGATACAGCTAAAAGGGCTACTCATTTTTGTCTATTGATACATTTCTGGTTAATTTAACCTGAAGTGTTGCTCTATAGAAAAGATATTAGGGTGGTGCATAATTTACATTAGTTTCTAAACTACAAGGTGGGTTTAAAACACTTTTTCTAGCCTGCAAAAATATTTAGGGAGAAAAATTAAGTTTAGAAAATAAGACATTGATTCATCCAACTTTTAAGCCTTCTTTAAATCACAGTTTATTGCTCTAAAGGCATCTGCAGCACAGCAAGTCTTATGTAATTCAGATATATCGATCTTGTTACAGAAATATGGGTCATTGGTTTGAGACGCTTGTAAATAATCATGGGGAAAAAAAAACCACCAAAGCAGTTGCAATTTAGGTCAATGATTATTAAAGAAAAACATGCATTTATGGAAGGTAGGAAGGTATAAAAAACATGGGGGTAAGGAAAGCCATGCGGATTAGAATCATAGGCAAACTTAGTGATTTATTAATCCATCAATTTAACACCAGCTCTAATGTTGTCTTCTCTGGTAATTAGTTTAACAAATGAATAGTCACTGTGAGGTGCAACATGGTTCAGTGAACTCTGAAAATGTGATCGGGCTTATCTTAAGAAGAATAACAACCCAAAGCATGAATAATTTCATAAAATTAGCTACTGGAGCTATAAAAAAAGGCACCTACCATTGCTTCCTTTTCAGCATTGGGTGCTATATTCAGGGTTCCCCATTATCGCAGTCTTATCTTAGACAAGAATTTCAGAGACGCTGGGATTTCCCCTCTTGCAGATGCTTCCTCACTGGTTAATGCTAGAGTTCGCAGCTCAGCACACATTCTTTTAACTTAAAGTTAGGTACTTAACTGTTTTCAGGCACTACTTAGGAAATCTAAGAACCTAATTTACTCTTCTGGATGAAAAAGTAAGATGATTCTAGTGTCCGAACTTTAAGTATTTGAATCTTTTACTAGATCTCATATCGGCTCCTGGATATCTCTTGTATGAGATATATATTTAATGAATAAAGTGTTCAATAAAGGCACACCGAAGTGTGAGTATTCATGAGAATCCTACGTTAACCCTTCTAAAGTGAACAATGTAAGTTATTTTATACGCACAGTTTTTCAAAATCTTTAGTAAATTAGTGTAAATACTCATAATCACAATGTCCTGACCGAAGTGAGCAAATACACTCCATACTTAGCTCCCTGTTGGAGTTATCTTCATCTTCCTATACAGAAATTATTTAACTAATCTTCCATTATTCTGCACTTCTTTAGCAGGTTAATACTTACAGTCAAGAGGTACATCCAATGCAGAAATCATTTGGCACAGAAAGAAGACCAAGGAAGCTTTGCTTGCAGATATGCTCTTCTTTTTCATCATGATTTTAGGCTGCTTTGAGTAAATCACACTTGAAGAATGAAGTTCAGCTTCATCAGACTAGGTAGCTTGGAATAGTTATGTAAATATAGACAAGAAACCTGGTAAATAAAAATAAGACAACAACAATATGTAAATACTATAGAGATGATAACATCTTAGTAACACTATGAAATACTAGCAGTCTACACATTATCTTCAGGGATAACAGTCACACCATGTGCTCCAATGAAATGCAAGCACAGATTCAGAAGTTCTTAGGACACCTGTATCATAACACTTTCCTAAGGTTACTAGTGAACAACTCCTAGAACCTTGTTGAATGAAAATACAAATGCCTCTCCTAAGAAGAATAAAGCATTAGTCCAGCTAGTTAAAAAACAGCATACACTAAAGATAATAGTTCTCTGAAGTAGATTTAGGACATTGAATGCCCACCTAGTCTCTCTTTCAAACACAATTCTTGGAAAGAGTTATTCTAGGCATCTACCCCAATGAAAACATGTCTGGCAAAAATTTGCTAAGTAAACTATGGGATCTTCCTACAGCTTTGAGTTAGGTATCTTAGCTTCTCCTCACTTTGGAACTGTTTCTAACAGAGAGCTGTAGACTGAATACAGAAGACTTCATGCATTGCCACGCTGAGGTGCTAGCTTATGTACTGCATAGGAACCTAGGCTCCTGTTCCTGGATTTCTGATTCTAGCCAAAATACATATCAAAATACTTTGTCATTTATAGTCTGAACATCCAAAATCTAATTAACTAGCAGTACACTACCAAAATCTCTTCTCCTTTCCTATGTGAAGAGGTGGCAGAAATTAAACTTAAGGAAAATCTGTTATTTGAAATGTGCTAGATTTTCCCCCTCAAGCAAACATGAGAAATCATATTAACCACGGCAGAATGATTCTGGCTCCCTCATTTTTACTGGATTCAGGGCCAAGCTCTAACTGAGAAGAATGCTGAAGGAGTAAAAACTAGCTCATTGCAAGCCCCATCATCATCACCGGTGATCTAGAAAGAGCTGTAAGAATACAGTCTTAGAAATCCAAATAGTGCTTACACAATGCACTCTCAGTAAACGGACATCAGCCGAGAAACTACTTCCCAGGTGCCAGAGTGATCAGAAAATTCACAGCGATCAGCATTAATTTCCCTGGAAGAGAGCACTTCCTCAGCTATGCCTATCCACATGAAACACAATGTTATCAAGTCCACAAGGAGTTAAAGTTGCAAAGAAGCAGATGCTTTACAAATGTTAAATAAAGAAATATTTGTGCTTCCTGAAGTTACTTAAACCAGTCTGTGCTAAGAGTTTCTCTCAATCTTCAGGTTACAGAAGAAATGACGTCCCTTAATTGCGGCTGTAAATGGTCTTTCTCTCTGTATACTGGAATTGGAATTGGAACTGGAAACCAGAACTGAGGTGTAGAGCTCAGCATCTCGTCCTAACTTAGCATATAAAATTCCCTGATTCTTACTGTCACTGTAACACGAATGTTTATTTAAAAATCCAAATATCCCAGCAGGTTAAACTCCTAGAGATGGACTCCTCCTTGGAGCTCTTGGGAACTGCTGACTGGGGTTCCATGTGAGAGGGTAAATCGCTTATTCACATTCAAAAGTAGCTACACTACTGCATACCATAAACAAACAACTAAATATTTGTCACAGCAGATTAGAAAGGTTACAAAACTCATCAGAAGAGAGAACAGCTGAGTTCTAGACTTTACACAATCATTTTATACAAACTGGAACTGCAAAAGCAGACAAAATGGCAAGCCTCACTCAAAATACCCAGAAAGTGGTTGACGCATACAGCAGGGAAGCATGACAGGTACCCAGACTTTTTTAGAAAAATAAACTGAACTTCCCTATGTTTTAAATGAGCACCTTAAGCACTGGGAGTTTAGCTGGGGAAGTGTTTCTTCCCTCCCACTTTTGGCACATATAGTTTCGTACACTCCCTCTGCAGTAAGGGGAAGCAGAAAGGCTTCTCCCAAGGGTGCCTGAGAGCACTCTAGTGTGTTTCCCACCATGAAGTGCTCTCCAGAAGAGCTCATTTTGTTCCATCAACTACAGCTGTCTACCCTTCTCCAGCTAAACAAGGTTCTCACACACTGTTCTCCTGATCTTTATGTCATCTCCGTATTACAGCATCACTGCAATTAGCAAGGTGCTTTCTCTGTACAATTTGTTTGACCCAGGATTTGCATGACATGCTTTGAAGCATTCTGCAAGTGAACTTTGACTTATATTGTTTCTTCTCCAAGCAAAATTTCAGCTTTCCTTACAAAACTCTGAGAACCTGATTATCCACTTTATTGTCTTGTTCTTTCACCATGTAAAATGAGTATTTCAGTGATTTGAGAGTATTTTAAAACTAAATTGTGTTCCCTTTGAACAAGTACAAATGAATGCACAAGCTGGGATGAATCAGGCATGTGCAATTAAAACGATTGTGAAAGTAATACCCTTGAGAAAATGCCTCACATTGCCTACCTCTGCTACTGAAATGGTTCAGTAGGATACCTGTTGAGTCTGCTGCTGGGGTTTGGATATAATGTGGAAATTCAACAAGCAGCAGGAATTATAAAGCTGAGCTTGCATGCTGACTTTGTCATTCTTCAGAGAGGCAATGTGCCCAAATGATTTGTGATAGAACATATTTAACTGAAAATGATTTTAGGTTTGTCAGCACAACTGGGTGCTCTTGTTGAATATATTCAAGATTAAATCTGACATAATTTAGCATGAATACAACAACTGATGAGTAGAACTAAACATTTCTCTGCCATAATATTATCTGCTACAAAATAAGGCCAGGCCTCTAAGTGCAGATCAATGTAAAGGCTTCAGTTTCAAAACTTGAAATATTTACATGGCAGATTGCCTTTTCCTCCAGATAATTTATTAAGATCTCTCATAACTCAGACACTTTGTCCTACCCTTTTCATAGGAAAATACATAATTTGACAGCTCATTCAAGAGTCTGTTCACTGATTTGTAAAAAATGATTCTCTATACCTACATACCTCTTCTGTATGTAACAAAATATCACTTGTTCTATCTTCTGTTCTTTCTGAGATGTTGATTGTGACTAAAAACATGGACTAAAGTTTGAAGGTATGGTGTAGCAAAGAGGAGTCATGGTAAATATGGATGCATTACATTGCTCCTCATAAGAACACTACAGGACAAACACTTAGACCTTGAAGCTCCTTTATTGACAATCCTATAATAAGACCTGCTAGCTGGTTTGTTATTCATTTAAGTCTGGTATGTTTCATGATACTGCTGATTTTATGTGTTTATTAATTGGTTTCACGTGGTAGTAAGTCAAATGCTTTTCGAAGTCTATTACATCAACAGCATCGTCTTATTAAACTTGTAATTTTACCTAATATTAAAGAATAAAATCAAGTTTTTGTCAATCATTTGTTTTACAAGCCCTACTTTCCATAAAGCTATGTTGAGTAGAATTAATTTTACTCATGGCCTTTAATTCTCTATCAGCTGACTCCCCAATCAGCTTTTTCCATATGTTCACTGTGATTTATATCAGGCTATATTTACCCTGCTCAATCTGCTTGTCTACTCTGAAGCTGGGCAGAACACCAGCTTTCTTCCAGTCAGAAGGAATGTGCTAAAAATGAAAACCTGTAAACCAGAAATCTCCCCCACCGGCTCCCCTCGAACTCACAGGTAGACTCATCGCACCTAGACCTGCTGACTAAAAATATGTATCTTCGACGCATATTATTTCACATCTATTAATGGCTATTAATGGCTACTAAAAAAGCTCTGCATCCTAGCATGATGCATTATACTTTTTGTTCTAATTCATCATGTTACTTGCAATGAAAAATTAACGGGAAGAAGAGAAAATGATTGTGAAGTAGCTCACAAAACAGTGCTAATCCTGTTTCTGTTCTTAAGACTTCGTCCAATTAGAATAAACCAAATATCTGTCTGCTTGACTCCTTCATGGCAACAGCCAACACATCTGCCACAAGAACAGAAACTCTTTCACACAAGTATCAGTCCTGGCTGCGCATCTGCTCAGCCCTGGCACAAAGAGATCCGATTCCTTCCAGTGTAACTTCAGTATCAACTACTGAACCGGCAACAAACTGGCTTCATTATCCACCCATTTCGCACCGCTACTGAACAGCACTGGTACCGGGTCACCTGCCACCCACCGGCTGACGCAGTCTTGCAAGAGGGTGACTCCTCTGGCCCAGCCAGGACTGAGCAGGGTCCTACAAAGACACGAATGCTCTGGGTCTACCTAAGCACAGCCAAGACCAGACCAGTCATTTAACAGTGGTTTATTAGGGCAGGTTAGGAGTATAAGTGAAGATATGATGTTTGTTGGGGTAATTCTGTAAGACAGCCTCCCTCCAGCAGCCACTCGTCCACTGAATGGGAGACAAGAGGTTCCAGGTTAGCTTTGATGTTTTCCACATTGATAAGACATATGCAATTTAGATCTTGTCTTCTTTACTTGTTTCCAGGGATTTGTGTGGGTTGGTTTGTTTGGTTGGTTGATTTTTGTTTGTTTTGTTTTGGGGTTTTTTGTGTGTGTGTAGTTGTTTTTTGTTTTTGTCGGGGGGGTTTTTGTGTGGTTTTTGTTTGTTTTGTGGTTTTGTTTGTTTGTTTGTGTGTGTGTGTATGTGTGTTTAATTTTCTTTTCTCCAAATATTTTTGCCTTTTTCTTATTGGAGTCCTTAGTGTTGTTCTTCCCTGAACACTATAAAATTTTCTATCTGCTAACTGCAGCTCATTGGTAAATCACTATGAGCACTGGGATACAGCTAAAAAAGTAAGGATGTAGGTCCTTACAAATTCCACACAGCAAAGTTTTATTTCAACTGCCCGCTCTAGAAGTACACGTGGCAAGTCCTAGGAACACCCTAAAATGCAGGGTAATAAAACCAACTAAGCATGGAGTTCAAATGTCTAATTAAGGGCTGCAGGTAAACCCATAAATTCAGTCATGATCCACAGACTTGAACCTTCTCTTGAGAGCAGCCACTTAGAGTTGATTTTTAGAAGACTGGAGCAAGGCTGACCTGTCCTTTTACATTTGTTTACATATTCCCTGGGGACCTATACTGGATTTGGCCCTTCTGAGGATTTAAACAGAGGAGCACTTACTTTCTAGATCCTCCTCAGATTAAATTATAAGCTGCTTTGGCTGGGGCGATTACATACACAGCAGAGCAAAGCTGTAGATAGCCCTCTAACAGGGAGGTAAGCCTAGTAAGCCTGGCAAATTTAGATGCCTCCAGAGTCAAATCAGCAGCTGAGCAGCATTTTTGGATTGCAAATTTAAACTCAGACATCTCAATCTTGCTTGGCTAACTTTCTAGTGTCCTAAATTCTTGACTGGATTCAGACTTTTTCACCTTTTTCACCGTCTCACAGCAGAAGACAGAATGGAGCATAAAAATAATGGTTTAGTGCCATTTTTTTCAGTAGTCTTTCAGAGTCATTACAGCCTGAACAAATATGCTTCATCTCGTATACATGTATGCATACTTTGCTGACTTTCAAAGACGTGGTCGAAGTGCTTGAATTGAATGCAACTTTGCAAGTCTGCTGAAGACTATGAGTTTACACAGGAGGGAGTAAAAACCTGACTTGCATAGGTTTAGAAAGATAAACATTGCCTTGAAGTGCATCACTAAATCTGGTGATCAAGGAGAATAAATAATTCAGTTCGATTATTATATTTCTCAGTGAATTAGAAGTAATTCAGAGCAAGTGAAATAGAACACATTTTTACAGCACGTAGATGCTAAAACCAGGTGCCCACATGATGGTATCATTAGGCTAGCTCTTCAGGCTATGCTTTTACATTTTTAGAAGCATGCAAATGATCTAGTCGCTCACTAAGTCCACTTTCAGAAGATCTAATTCAGGCTGAACTTCAACAAGACAAAGGTTTTCAAGTAGCCCATCTCTTTCCCTCTGAAAGCTTTTGCAATAGAGCAAAAAAGTGCTTATGAGAAAAAAAATCTGTGAATCATCAGACTGCTATTACAGTCATACCATACTGTGCAGACAGAACCAGAAGGAAAAACTGCAGAGTGGGCAGAAGGAAAATGCACCATCATCCTCAGCGAAGACTCCCAATTCAATGACTATAGTTAGTTCCTTGTAAATATGCAAAAGGGATGTTCAGCTGAAATGCTCCCTGAAATGTTAATTTCTTTACCCAGGAGATATGATGAAAGGGGTTTTTTTTCCTCTTTTTCTTTTTTTTTTTTTTTTTAACCCACCAGAATTCAAAGCAGGTGCTTCAGAGAGATGGCTTAGCAGAAGGTAATAAATTCTGTATTACTCTGGTTAATTACCTTCTTTACATCCCTACAGCTAACCCCAAAAGCACGATCTGTCCAGAAGTATTCCTGCAATCCTGGAGATATTCTTGTGAAAAGCATACTGTGAACAAGAGCAGAATCTGATTTAAAGACAGAGAAACTCCTCCCTTTGGGAAGTAGAGCAGAAACCACTAATATTAGCATGAAATGCCAGAATAGTTATGCCAGGGAGGAGGTCACTCAGAATAGGGACAGTGCCAGAAACTGAGGACTAAGGCATTCTGTCAGAAATAAAACTCTAACAAGTACATGAACAAAGGAGGGTAAACAGTGCTGAGGGAACAAACTGTACAAACTCCAGCTAGCTGCCTTGGGTAGATCTTTCGGAAATGGGGGTTGGGGACTGGCCACGTATGTGCAACATCTATTTAACAGGCAAAAGTTAGCATGTTTGCTGGTTTAATTTTAATTAGATCTGTTAAAGGAGTTACAATTACATCTGTTTGCTTGGAATCTCTGCCCACCATTAAAAACTGAAATGAACAGAGAGCTCAGGTACAAACACTTCTACGCTTTAGAAATATCCCCACTTTTCTCGCTATAAGTGCTGATATTAATGATGATTACAGCTGTGCAAATTAGGTCTGTCCCTGCTTTAAACAACACTAGTTCGTGCTGCCACTGCTCCCAACAGATGATGTCAGAATTAAGCAAATGAATAAAATCTTTAAAACTTGTTTGCGGATCTCACCACTATTGTGCCACATTTTATAGTCAGGTCGCCACACTCAGGTATGCTACAGAGGACCAGATGTGCAGGGATGACTAGCGCCCTAATGACGGTCTCAAAAATCTTGCCAATTCTAAGATCTTCTGACTTTATCACTGCTCTATAAGAGCACCTCTAGTTCTCCCTCGCTCTCAAATAATGCATAATAACATCCAAAGTACTAGCTAGCTTTGTCGCATTCAAAAAAACCTGCCTGCTGCAGCCAGGAAGGTTGGCATTCAAGCACTTTTCCTTTTAACCCTGCTGCCTTCGTTTGTTCTTTTTGTTGTTGTGGTTGGTTTGGTTTTTTGTGTGGGTTTTTTTTGGTGTGTGTGTGTTTTGTTTGGTTGGTTGATTAGTTGGTTGGTTGGTTTGGTTGGTTGTTTTTTTAATATTAACCTGTAGAGTTTCCAGAGTCTTGAATATTTAGGCCCTTGTGGACATTGTGGAAGCTTTCAGTGGGAGTGTACAGCAGGGCAAGGCCTGCAGGACACGCACTGTGTCTGTGCAACACCGCACAGTGAACAACGACACAACCTGACTGCCTGTCACTGCCGTTAAGAGCTGACTTACTCTCTTGGCCCTTGAGAAAGCAAAGCAGGCCTGGTGTCTGCCTCAAGAGCTCACACAGGGAACTTCACTACCACCACAACGGGATATTCTGCCAGGGTTTCCCGCACTGTCAACAAGTAGGGCATGGAGCAGTCTGGACGCGCGGCCTTTGGCCTACAAACAATCATGTCAGTCCTCCATCATGGGGCAGATTGACCCAGAGAGAGGACAGGGCAGGAGGTTCTCTGAGCCTGGAGTTGTGGGGAGAAGAGGGTGAAGGAGTGGGGCAGGCAACTGTTGAAGCACAACACCTTGACAGGATTGAGAAGACACCAGATAAATAGTACCTCTTGGGTTTTGTTAGATGGAGGGGAAAGGCAAGAAGGAAAGAAACTGTGCACACATTTAAAGGCATTAAGGTTGGAATTACATGTTAAAATTTTATATACACAAAATCAGATGTAGAGAAACTGAAAGTATTCCACATGAAAACAGAACAAACAATTTTTCAGCAGTGTTCAAAGCCACAATCTGGACAATGATGGGGAAAAACTGCAGTCCTTGTAACAGCCTAGTGGTTTGCACATGAGTATCTGCTACAGCTCTGCCCCCTTCTACAGTGAATTCACAGTGACAGATTATTTCAGCATAAATTTCACCTTTTAATAAGGAATACAAGAGCACTACAAGTATTGCACAAGGAGAAACAAGGGAAAGGTGGAAAAACAATGTTGCAGTAATCAGGGAATATTTAAAAGCACCAAGGCCTGAAGGATTCAGACACATTGTGGATCCACTGCAGATTCACTGTAAGACAAACTCCAGCAAATCTGCAGCACCCAGACAGATTTCAGCACAGACCACGGTCACGCTGGCACCACCCCGACCTCTTACTCTGAAGTACAAATTAGGGGTATCCTCCTCCTCACACAGCTTTTGCTTCAGTCAATTCTACTGCCAGCCGGACATAAAAGTGAAGGGTTTTAGTTCAAAGCAGGAAAAGCGCCTTGGATGAAACTGCTGGAAGCAAAGCTGACATTCAGATGAACCAGATTTCACCTGTCATTATTCCCCCTTGGAGTCCACTGTTAACCACAACTACCATGTTCAGTCCATCTATTACTATATTTTCCTTCTTGTTTTAAAAAAACTATGTGATTTTAACCAGTTTTACTGCCATTGACTGCTAAACCTCATCCGTCTAAATACACAAATGGGCAACATCAAATAACAGATACAATGTACTAAAATTCATATTTTTAGCATTAATCCCTCATTTTGCTGGTGTTATTCAACCGAATCTGCCGCTGGCTTCATCTGAACTTGGCTTGATTAAAACTCTTAAGATTTGTTCTATAATCTCTATTGCAGCTCATTCTGTTAAATCTCTGCTCCCCAGACATTTCCTTGTATCTGCATTATCAAAGACCAAAAAAAAAGGTAAATCAAAAATATAAATGAAGTGCTTATTTTTATGCATTTCACATTTATGTACATGTAAAAAGTTTCTCTGCTATTTTGATGTTAAAGGATTGATATGATTTTTTAATTGAATGTATTTTTATTATAACGTATCAAAAATAAAACCCTGCAGCTTAATTCTCACAATAAATCTTGCACTTCTAATAGAGTTTTAAAAGACCATTATCAAATTGAAACCTTCCAAATGAGATATGCTAACCTACATTTCCATGTTGTTGCTGTTTCATTTGAAATACATTTTATACGTTAAGAATATTTTCAATTTTCTGTTTAAAAGAATCAGAGGGGACACTTAACACCACTAAAATAAGATAATTTTAGGTGCAATTTAAGCAAACAGCAATAGTACAAAGCCAGTAACTAGAGCCTGAGTGAGCTTTTTCATACAAATCATTAATTCAAACCTTAAGGGTAAAAAAAGCTCATTTATTCATCAAGAAGTTAATCCAGTTTGTTCCCTAACTGGGAAATAGCTTTCCCTGCATTTTTTTGTATGTGTATCCTATTCATTAACGAAACAAAAAATCTTACCCAGGACTTCATATCTATTATGTAAGTAAACATTACACTTTGATGTAAAAATTTACATTGTTCATAGATCCGTTTGAATTTCACATTCACATTACCACCGAGGAGATAAAAGAAATTTCTTTCATACTGCCATGTTTACTACTGTTATCTTTGGCTTGTTACAACTCATTTATCCTTTAAATCAAGATCTCAAATTCAAACAGCACACATTGCAAGAATAGTAATTTTCTTTGGTGTTTAAATTAACATCAGTGTAGTTATGCACAATTGCACTAATTGACAAAGAAAAACTTTTTTCCATTCAATCTGTTTTCTCATTATATGAATACTATTATAAACACATATGTTATCTTCGTGCAAAATTAATAATAAATATTGAATTAAAGAAAGATTCTTCAAGGCAAAGGAAAAAATAGCATTGCAAGAGGAAAACATATTACAAAATCCCAAAATAACTACAAAAAAACTTTTTGAAATTCTGCTGATAGTACTGCACTTTACTACATAACTTGTAATCCAGACTTTATGTTGGTACTAGCAGACTGATAAGTGTATTATTTTATCTAGAGTAGAGAATGACTACATTTAAGCATTCAAAAATAAAAATAGTTTATTAACATATCTACATATATAATATTTGTATCACACAATGAGGTATCCAAAGAAACACCTGCTCTTTTTGACAATACATCTAGGCACAGAAACAAGGCAGCATGATTTCACCCCACAACTGAATTCTTATTCTCATGAAAAGACACTGTTTTATAATTATGCATCCTTTTTCTTTCCAATCTACCTTTTTTTTTTTTCCTAAGCCAGGTTATTTGCTAAATTTCTAGACATGCGCAAAAAATGAAAAACAAATTTCTCTCCAATAAAATGAGGATACTCAACAGTAAATTCTTGCAGCACAATTATTAGAAATTATTTCAGTAAATCCTGCCAGTTCTAATTTTTGCACAATTGTAACATCTAATGTGTATTATTCATGCAAATGCAGTACAAAATATGAGCATTTCAGAAGGAAAAACTTCAAGAAACTACAAGAAGGAAGGCAAGACATTTAAAAGCTGAAAATAAATAGTATTCCTAATTAGCTTTGATTACTTCAAACACTTGGCTATGCTTTATAGTTTTTACAAATTATCTTACTCTTTGAGGCAATTCTCAGTCAATCCAGTCATAGTTAGAATAACAGTGTATCAAGGCAACTTGTCAGTCAGACCCCTCTCCTTTGCACATCTTGAAATATTGATCCTTCAAAGAAAATACAAAGGACTGGACTGCTCACTTGACTCTCAAGCAACACCTGCAGGTGATACAGCCGTATTAGTATAATACTGTTCTGGATTTCAGCATGTAAAGAATGCAAAATTGCTATAAAACAACATTAAAGGCTAAAATGATTTTCTCAGCCATGCTAATTTGAATTGAGATGCTGTTGTCCAAGGATTTTTAATTTTACATTAAATTGCCTTACTGCTTATACACCAGAGAAACCATAATATAACTAAGACCTGAAAGTACTCTTTAATCTTTAATATAAAATTAAATTTTGCTGGTTTTTCAATTTATCCAGAGACTTACTACCACTGAAAACTGTGCTTTGTTGTATTCATTTTAATCAAATGTTATTTTAATTGGGTCTGTAAGGACATGTCGAAACTACTGCACGATTGGGAAGAAACTAATTTTTAATCTGCTGTTCTTACATCTCTGAAACCAGCCTGGTTTTCAGTCTCACCTTTAACTTCCCTCCAGGCATTATTCCCTAGGGTTCCACAGCTTCTATTCCCAATTCAGATTTGCTCAGAAGAATAATGTATCTCAAAGCAGCACTTCTGGAAAGCAAGACTTGTGGAAATGGGGACGTCTTACCAAATTTTACATACGGTCTATGGGAAGAAGTTGAAGCCCAAAGTAGGGCTCCTGGGAAACGCTTCATCGGGCAGATGGATGGAGCAAAAGGAAAAGGCAACTCTTCCCAGTACATAGTTTCACAGTGTTTATGAGGGTTGCCACTGTGTAAGCACACTACAAAATTAGAGCGCTGCCTTAAAAACAGGAGCAAGAAATCAAGGCAAGGGCCTTAGACAACTGGTTGTCAATGTACTACATCTCGCTCTCCCACCCCAATCTCTCCTAAGCATCTTTCCTTCCCAAAGACAGACTGATGCTGCCTTTTCTTCCTTCGTAAAAGCTGATTGGGCACCACAAGCCTGGTGGAAGAGCTGTTCTCCATGCTGCTGAGAGTAGCCATCAATGGAGAAGGTGGGTGATAGGAAATAAAGCCCATCAAGGGGGGAAAAAAAAAAAAAAATCAATCAGACTTTGGATAAAAACAATCTACCTCATACTGAGGTAGAGGTTTTGAGATATGGCTTTTCTCACCATCAGAACAATAAAATACTAAATGACTAATAAAATATCCTCTCACAGAGGGTAGTTACAATAGCTGAGACTGGCTGATAATACCAGGCAGCAAATTAGGGCAGCCCTCTGCCAGCCCTGATTCCTTCCTAGGCAGGTACTTGGCTCATGCTGTTTCACTGCAAAGATTTGGTAGGTAGTCACCATTTTCTAGCTTAAACTACAAGTTAAATTCAGAACTATACTTCACCATTAAATTAGGTTCAATTTGTCCAGATAACATTCAAACTGAACCTAATAGCTTCACCCTGTCAGAGTAAAATGTGAAGCAGCAAACCAACTTTCATCTCTAAGTGCACGAAAATAATGTCTTCCATATCAAAACAGATAGTAAAAGTCTTAAGGATAGGCTTTTTTTTTTCCCCTTTTATTTTTTGAGGGTTTGGGGTTTTTTTGTAGTTTGAGATCCTGGAACTAAGTTTTTGCACTGTATTTTAGATGGAATTGGATCAAGTTGATGCAAGGGGTTACGTCTTGTTGGTTGCCTGTGCAGCAGTCAACAGACAACAATGACCAAGGAAACCCTTGCAAGCTTCCTCTTCCAGAAGGAAAAAGCAGAAAACAGGCATCAACATATTTAGGGCTTGTCACTAGGGCATAGAAATACTTTTCTTATAACCCTGAATAGCAGAAAAGGGAAAAAGTCTGCTTTTCCTTAAAGATTCACATCTTAAGGTGTTTTGTTTTTCTTACATTTGAACCAAGAGTGGAACACAAAGGCAACCGACCTGTTTGCACTTATTATTTATTTTAAAATGTTACAGGTTTTTATAGTGCATCACAGAGACCTCTGAATTCACATTCATGTCTCGTTTTTAACTCCATAATTCATTCTGTAACAGGAGCTGGTTGCTGTAAAAAGGAGTTGCCTGGAAGCATTCTCCATGAAACCGTGGAAGAAGTAAAGAAGTAAGACTTTTTCCCACTCTTCTTTAATCTCGATAGTGAGTTCCCAGCATTAGGCTGGGTCAAACAAATTACATGCATTTCAACATACAATGCTTGCTGCTGGGTAGTTGCCAGGTAAGATAATAAAATTTCTGCTTAATTAAACCACAATCCTTTATTCCACAACTGCTGACACTCTTGGCTATTTTTAACATCCTAAGACGTATTCATGTCAGTATATGCTGGGAAAAGTGTGATATACCTTTTGTTTAATATCAAAAACCAGAATTTCCAGATATCAAGCCAACAGTTGGCATGACTCTGATGCTCTGAACTTCACATATGCTTTCTCACATGTTTAATCAGAGAAAGTTTACCTAAGTCACTGCACTGGTTTAGCAGAGATATTGAATGTCATGGGGAAAACAGAAAGAGGAATAAAAGACTCAAAGATTTTACAAGGACAGAAGGATAATTAAAATACTGTTTTAAACAAAATGAACCACTTCTAATGTATTTGGGTCAAGGCGCCTGCACCAAAAAAAAAGCACCCACTGAAATCTGAGTTGCGAAAACAAATAAATTAAACCTGAACTAATTTAACTGCTGTGTAAAAACGAAGCTAGCCATGCAATTGCTTTTGCTACTATAAAAGCATTAAGGAGCAGGTTAGAAAAGTAGTTTCATCTCTTTTTTTTGCCAGCAATCATCGTAGTCTCTTCGTCATCAAAGTACTTTATTAGAAGGTGCATTTCAGTACTTAATCTTCCATACATCCTAACAACTGCAGGTATTGAAAAGGAGGTTCGTGGAGACTAGAACAACCAATCTTCTTCTTTGGTTTGCTTGGTAGAACCACAGAATTATGCCACTAACTAATTTCCACAAATTAAACCAGCACCTGGACAAAGAAGGGGGGAGGGCTGGAATTAGGGCTGTGCATTCACTGGCCATAGTCCCTTTGTTGCAAGAGTGGTCCTTACAGTTCTCTCCGATGTGGCCTTTCACTTGAGTGAAAAAGATGGTACTTTATTTAGGAGTGTATTTCCACACTAGGCTTGCTCTGATCTAGTGTCAAGTAGCTGTCAAGAAGTTATGGAGAGGTCCTGAGCTCTTCCTCTGTTCCTCACTGCAAGTTCCTGTCCTCTCTCATTCGAGAATTGTAGCATCTCAAGCGAGCTACATCGGCTCATTGATCCAAGAGAAAACAAACCTATGTAGTAAGAAAAGATTAGGTTCTGACATGACATGACCTCTTTAGGATGATAGCCTAAAATTTCAAAAAGTGAAGCATCATATCAAACTGTACCCCCAGCCTAAGTCTTCACAGACCTGAGCTGGGTCAATGCCATGCTGAAGTATCGCCATCACTGTGAGTTGACTCTGTTTCTCCCTACTGAAGCATTGTTGAGGAATACTCTGCAAAGCCAAGGAAAATTATTTCAGAGTAGCGTCAAACATCCAAAAACATGTGTTTATGCACAGCTGTTTTTCTTCTAAACATAATTAAAAAAAAAAATCAAAGAAAGATCCTAATATCTCTGACTTACTCCATTTGACTCAGTGAATGGAAAGTCAACAACATGCATCATGATTTTTCAAATCTCTATGAAGTCCATAAAAGTTAAAATCCATATTATTCAAAGACAGCCTCCCAAATAGGCTTTCTCTTGACCTACTTTGCTGTGGGAAAGAATTAACTTCTCAGAGTTGTAGACTTACTACATTTCCCAAGGAATTCTGTCCTGCTGCTGACACTAGCCTTCAAATTTCATTCATATTTAGTTCTCCCATTCAGATTAATCACTTACTCAATATGACCATTATTTTGCATGGCCTTCAGCTAGGACTCAGTTTCTTCATGTCCCCATGATTCACATCCATACTTTCTTTTAAAATTGCTTTTCACTTTAGCATCAAATTTGCTGTCTTTAACAGAATCTTACACCATTCGATCATTTAATGCTTATAGCCATGGAAAAACAAGAGATACATTTCATTTTGAGGTAACTTCTTGGAATCCTTCTCTCATGTTCAGCAAATTTAAAATGCACACAGATCACGAACAGTCTTTAATGTTTTTTTTACATGTTCAGGACAACATGTTGGATAAAACATGGCATAGGGACAGACTGTAAGCAGCAGGCTACCAATAGATTAACTTAACACTGGGAAGGGATGCTACACTCTCTACCTATTGGACATTTAATTAGGTGCAGAATAGACTTGGATAGCTTCAGATCATGCAAGTAATAATTCAGAATTGTTCTACTTCATGAATTCCTCTTGCCTTTTTTCATGAACAGCAATAGAGATGTGGCTTTAACATTGAAAGGCTTTGGAACTGTTCCCCTTTTTCCTTCCTAGAGGGAAGCTCTTTGGACATATCACATTTCCCTCTAGATAGTAACACTTCCAGGTTTAAATACATTCAACTGCAGGATACAATATGAAAGCAATCCTATGGTCCTCCTACCATTAACAATTCTGCACTAAAATTTCCACCTCGCAGAAAAATTATTCCAGATGTAATGAATCTGGCTAACAAGAACTAACAAGAACACTAACTTGAACCAACTTCTACTTTATTTACATCACTTCGCATGCATAGAACTGCACTAACCTCAGTGGCATTACTCTTGACGCACATGGGGAAGAAAGAGAACAGAACTGGGTCTCTTGCCTCATATGCCTTCCAGCGGCACATCTGTATTGCAACAGCACAGCAGTCTGCAAAGCTCATATTGACTCTTCTTTCACCATGTCTCAGACACATTTCACAAGATGACAAATGCATTCATCAATTTCACTGCATATTTCCATTAAAATACTGGCATTGACATTTCATTTTTACTATCTTTATGATTCAAAAGATGCCCTTGTATTTCTTCCTAATGAGTTGCACTATTGTTCCCAGTGCAGTCTGTTAGACAGGCTAATTTTTAATTCTGAAGGGATGCACTATATTCTGCAAACTCCATAAGTTACTTTAAAAGGAATATTAAACCTTTATTAGAATTCCCTGAATTAGTTTTTTATCCACCAACCTTTTACAATGATTTATTCAAATAACATTTACTTGGTTTATCAGGAATAAAATAGTTCAAAAAAGCGTAGGCAACTACTATACATCAGTGCATGCAGTCTGCTGCGAAATTGTTCAATCCTTCACATATATTTATCAGGATGCATTTTATAAACAGTGTAAACTTTGTATGTGAAGGCTTTTATTTCTAAAGATAGCATAGTTATATAATTAGCTATATACATGTGTGTATACATATACACACACGCATACACATTTTGTCTGCCCTGTGACAAATTAGAACTGTATTTCTCAGTTTACTCAGAACCTGTTGCTTTGGTGAGTGTTCTCCTTTAAAAAAGCACCCTGACTGTGCAGTTCCGGTGCTCACTTGCATCTCAAATAGACATCTGGCACAAGAGAGCTTTTCCATTTGCGCTTCAGTTTACAAATGATGTAGAAACCAGTAAGTTACCTAAAAGTCAAAGCAGCTATTAGAAAGGAAACTGAAGTGTCATATTTAAGGTACTTATGGGAAAGGGGTGCAAAGACATGTACTTGACAGAACGTTGGTTAGGTAATGTGCAATGCGACATTCTCCAGAGGAAGAATTAACCCAAGATTCTTCAGCAAAACTCACTGAGCTATACCAGAATTTTAAATCTATTTTTTGCTAAATCATCAGTTAAACTGTGTGCCATCTAAAAAAAAAGCTCATAGGGAAATAAGGATTTGTGAGAGCTTCTGGTTACTAATTTGATTTTAACTGCTGGTATACTTTTGGGAAGAAAAAGAAAAAAAAAATTCTCAAAGCACTGTCAATATAGTAAAGTAAGAGAGATGTCGCTTTTGACATGAATGCTGGCCAAGAGGCATCTTAGTGTGTAGTTTATTCCAAAAAGGAGATTTTAAAAATACGTTTCATTCATCTGTGAGAGCCTAATGTGACATTCTTTCAAAAATAAATCAGATGGTGGTTTTGTGCTCAGAGCTTCACAGCCTTTCCAAGCAGCAGCCTGAGCAAGCAGGTCGATGCCTCCGCTCTGCCTGGGCCACACACCGACACTTCTTAGGCTACGTTGAAGCTTCCCTCTCCCTTTCAGCAAGTTGTTGTCCTCAATGGATTTTATTCTTAGCTGTGTGAGTATACATGTACAAACTATCCTTTCCTCAGATCTGTAGGAATCCTTCATTTATTTGGGCTTTTCTGAGTGGAAACATGTTTTTAAGCGGAAAGGCATTTAGCTCTCTTTAGGTTTGTCACAACAAACAGCAGTAGCAAAGTCTATCAGCATCAGAAAGCTTTATCTGATGGCAATAAATAAACATTTATTTTGTACTCTAAAGGTAGTCAGCTACTTTAAGCACGAAAGAACTACCAACTGCCTTACTGACTATCACAAAAGGATGTCGATAGGCACAAGAACTTTCACAGGAAGTTTCCTGCTAAACTAGTTGTAGTTTTAAAGATGCTTTACTCAGAAATTCACAATTAAATTCTTTACATATGATGTTATAGAATACAGACTACAATGAAAAACACATTAAGCTTTTTTGATGAAAGAAAGTATACTTTTTGAACAGAGGTGAATGCCCTCCTCTGGTAGTGAGAATAGGTAGAGCCTTTCCCTTTGCCACTTGACTGAGATCGAGTGCTGCAGTAGGCAGATACAAAAGAGACCTTCTGCTGCTCCCAGAGAGTCTGTCCATCCATTTTGCAGGCTGTCATGACTTGCTTTAAATGAATTACAAAACAATACAGGGATAAAAGCATTTTGTGAATAAGCAACAGATTCAATTTCTGTTGTATTTAGCCACGTAAAATTTAATTTCTTCTGACATTTTGCCACTAGATAAGGTCAGTAATTTACTTACAAAACTCTAGTACGAATTCTAACATGAGAAGGATATATCCGGTTTCAAAACAACTTTTTCCTTTTTAATTCGTGGCTGCTTTGGTGGCATTTCAAAAACTAATGAATATACTCACAGATGACTGGATGACAGGTTTCAAAGAAATGCTTTTGCTTTCTGTGGCTAAACATTTGACAGTTTTCTTGCAGAAATGTGTTTCCTGAATAACACTTCATAGAAATTCAACAAAAAGGATTTATACACCAAAGTTGTAAAAGCCAAAACCGCATGAACTGTAATTATTTTAGAAACTAAGAGGTCGTCAACATTCGTATATTCAGCCTTTGTTTGTCTTGTTCTAGCACTGTACACTGTCATTATCTGTTCTTTCAGCAGTATTAAAAGGCTTTACAAACTGCTGATACTCAGTCATTTTCTCTTCAGAGAAGCCAGAGAGGTTTACAACATTACCGGACCACATCACGTATCAAAAGACACTTAGCTACTGCAAAAGCGGACTCCTGATGCCAGACAGATGACATTATTGAGCTATTACAGTGGTCACATCTGCTAATTTTTAGAAGACCCAGGAGAGTTCATGAATCGCAAAACAAAACTGAAAGCCTCTGTGGAATAAATCTGAGATTACATATTCTTCAGCATGCATTATTTAACAATGCTTCTGCCTTGCGTTCCACAAATCCTATATAGATCAATCATTTAATAAGAGCTTGAAAATGTTGATGCTGCATAGATGCTTTTCCAAATGTAATAGTTTTTCTGTTTCACAAGGGACTTACCAGGGTTGCACAAAAGGCATAAATGGAGAATTTTCATATTACAAATTTTAGATTTTAGCTTTTGCAACAGAGGGAATGCAATCTTTGGTGTTTAATTAGAAGTCTGAAATCACCAGCTACATTTTACTGTTCTATTACTGATCCCAACTGAATGCAAAGTGATACTGTAAGCATTTTTTTTGCCTCGGATGGTGGTGCCCACACAGCCTAATCTAGTACTTCACTGCTCACATTACAAGGCCAGTGATATTTTAGCTCAGCTCTGTTCAAAACTGAGGTTATTCTTCCTGCCTTTGCCCAACATCAAAACTTATAGTTCTCTGTCCTCAGGCTTATACATGCTAGACTAGGTTCCACAAATCCACCTGACAAAACCAGAGCCACTATCCCTAACTGTTCAACAAGTTATTCTGGATTCTGGTCCACTACTATACATCTGTGCCCAATTTAATTTAATCACTGGCATACTACGTGTTCTGTAAGGTTAAAGACAAATGTCCTCTTCCAGCTGGCTCAATTAATAAAGGAATTAACAAGATTTAAACAGGTAAAATATCACATTAATGATTTAGCTGGCTCTCACAGGAAGACAATACCCATTCAGCAGGGAGAAAGGCAGGCAGACTGACAGGCTGTGAGATCTTTTGCTGGCCCAGCTGTTTGAAGAACACCCATCCGACTACATGCTGTCTTGAGAAGTCACCATGTTAGAAAGCAAACTACATCAGCACAGGATGTTTTGCTCCTTCAGCCATTCCCTACTGCGGATGAATGGTGAAGAATTATGGTATCACAACAAGCGCTGGCTTCATAACTGCTGTTTAGTGATAATGTCCAAATAAGGGCCAGGTGTATTTGCTGTATGGAATGTCACATACTGTGTCACAGAAAGCTTTTAATATCTTGTCATGGCGACTTTCAAATTTTTAAGTTGAAAAAAAGCACAGACATCTTTGGATGGATCTTCCTACCTGTCTAGGCTAGTACAGATGAAAGGAGCTTGACAAAAAACAACTAGAAAGGTAAATTAAATAATCTGAGCCTAGTTTCATCAGTTTTCATTCACCACTACAAACACAATCCCATAGCAGACACCGAATGATAATGAATGATATCGTAACTTAGTAATGACAATAGGAATTCTGCCGTTAAATTCAACACGATTGCATCCAAACATGTTCCTCAAATCAAATAAGGTTATTATCTGGTCGAGCACAAGTACCAAAGGAGCTACACACCCTGGTAGAAAGTGGGTGCCTCCTGGGAACAATATGGAGGTTACGCTGAAGTAATGTGCCTTAAATTCAGGAGAGGAGTACAGGTGAAGTAATCTGCTTTCCCGAGGCCTGTGAGAAGACAGCAGGGTGTAACGGAGGGCCTGAGAGCAAAGGTGCTGTGCAAACCACATCTCACAGGCCCCACAGAGAAGCTCCTGTCAGACACAACATGTCACAGGCAGCTATAGTACTAAACAGACAAGGAAGGTAACTGCGTGCCTTACAGAGGTAAGTGCTGACATCTGTCAAGGTACAAACGCACATACTGCATATTGCCCTTACAGTCTGTTTGTGTCCTAAGCCTGTGTTCTCCGTAACCTTTTTCTCATACGCTCACTTCTCTGTGCAACATTTCTTCTTCTTGAAGGCTCCCTGCAGCCCTGAAGGCAAGATCTGTGGCCTACAGCTGAGACCTCCACTGAACAACAGGTGCAGGAGAGGAGCTGAAGCTTTGTAAGAAGAAATGTGCTGCAGCTGCAAGAAGAATCCTGGGTGAAGGAATATGTGTTGTTATTATCTGCAACTCAGTGTTTGTAGTATTTTTTTGTTTGTATTTTTCCAGGGAAGAAAACCTTGTTCTTGACTGGCTAGGTCATTCCTCACTGGATGCCATGCAACTAAGTGATATTCAATAGCTTGATGGTGAAGAACCTGCGAGTATCAAATATTGTCCGCGCAAGCCACAAGGTCCTACACGAACACCTTGGACCAAAACCAGAAACAACAGAAACAGGCTTCCCAGCACAGAACACTGTAAGGACATAAGCACCTAGCTCCAGAGAAGAAGTCACATTGTTGGTTTGGTCATCTACATTCCCTATTACACTGCTATATCAGCATGAAACCAGAAATCAGAGCTGAGAACTTGTTGTGCAGTCTTGAGACCATTCCATGACTTTGAGTATGGCAGAAGGGTGCAGCAATGCTTTGCACAGTACTGTGGTAATGCGACTAAGGAGCAGAAGGAAAGCTGTAGGCTGGGCTTTCCCAGTTCAGGTCTAAGCTAGCAAAAGGCCATAATCACGAGACCCTTGGGAGGTATATTTCTCCTGAAGCTGGGCCATTGTGCAGTCGAGAAGACATAAGTAACTGCTTCTACAGAGTATATACAGCAAAGAAGTAATAGTAGTACGCTATCTTCTGAAATCTAGGTATCTCCTTGTGTAGGGCTGCCCCCTAACAGGAACCCAGTATTCTGATACACTAATTGCTCTTTCGTGGAAGCTATTTCTGATCCTCAGAGAGTGCTCAGTCCCACTTGATAAAGACTAGACCCTGCTACAGCATGTTTGTGAGAAGAATAAAACTAAGCATACTCCTTGGATCTTTAGGTAAAACAGTTACATCCATAAAAATATCTTTATTCAGTTCGATATGGCACAACAAACATTCAGAGGTTTAAGGAAGCTTTCTTGTGGCTCTTCCCTTTCTAAGTACTAAAGTAATCTTCATATCTTCATAACAAAATGCAGTTCCTTAAATCCTCTCCAACTTCACCATTCCTCCCAGGTCCTCCAAAGATATGGCTTTAAATTAATACATGGATCTCATTTCAGTTTTAAAGCACATTATCTAAATGTTGCAGTAATGTTGGGAAAACACAAGGATGGTCATGACTCTGTCAGTCAGTATAATACACTTATTTGTGGTAAGCCTTTAACATCATTGTTTTAATAGAATTTACGGGCCATACACCCTGCCCAATTTTCCTTCCTACTTCTCCTGCAACTTCTTCCTACTCCTGCAACTTCATACAGGTTACCTGCATGATTTTTGTGACAGCAGTATGAAGAATCAAGCTCTGAAAGTCTTTTTCATAACTTACTTTTGGGATACCAGTGAACAAGCATCAAACACCTCAAAAAGACGACTTTGGTGTTAAAAGAACAGGTGTGGATCCAGTTTCCCTATAGTTTAGGCATGAGTTACTAAACACTTTTCTGCATCAGTGCCAAAAAATGAGTAAAACAAAATGCCCCATCAGCTTTTCTAAACTTGTGTTAATTTTCAACTGACTGAACAAAGCATAGTTCTGTAGTGAGCAAACTGACTTTACAAAAGCTTCAGCTTAAAAAGCTTACTTATAAAGTAAGTTAAAAACTGATGATAGCAGCATACACGTGAAAACATTGAAAATCACAATTGTATTTCATACTAGATACTGTTTGGGGGGAACTGTGTAACGAAAGAAACCAAGACTCAGTTGTTAACACAGAAAAATAACTTTTTATTTTTCCCATTAAATCCAACTTTTAACATCTGCAGGCTGCAGGAGTATTTTGTGTCTTCCCAGAATTTTCTATCAACTAATTGAATTCATCAACATTTCACTAACAAAAGACCCAAGTGCTGCATCTAAAACACATACACTTTTCCACATTCCTCAACCATCTCATTATTCTGGTCCCCAAAACAACAAAACACTGTCTTTACTCTTTCAACAGCAAACAGTGTGCTAGCTGAATCGATGAGACATGGAGAAGAAAAGTGGAAAAAATACTAAAATATACTGTAAGAAACTTAATCCATTTACTTCACAAGAACTGAAGCTGTCTGATTCTCCAGGGCTCTGCAAACAGTCCAAGGCAACTCATACTGTCCATCAAGCATGCAACTAATTTGGAAGGATGGTTGCTGTATGTTATTGCATATCACCATTCAAGACACAGCTCTACCTCATGAGTGTTACAACTGCTTGAAAGACATTAAGGGGTGGACTCACGCTGTCCTTCTGCAGTCTGCTGTTCTAGATCTGAAGCAGGTTCGATACCTTTGAAGCTGCACGGCCTGAGAGCTACGGTTTCACCTAGAGGCCTGGAGAAACTTGTCTGAACAAACTAGTAGGAAGATATGACAGTCAGTGGTAGGTTATTTTAAAAATACCTACAGGGTTTAAATCTTCACCGCAACATTCTTGTCTTTCCTCTGGCTGGAAAACACCCATTCCTGCCAGCCAACCACCCATTTTCCTTTGAAGTACTTCCTGAGAATTTAATTGCCCAGTGAATTGCCAACAAAACTTTCATATTGTAAACCAGTCTGGAGAAGCTCCAGAGGGAACAGCCTGAAATACTTAATTCATCTGTCACAGTCAGTGCAGAGGGCAGAGGTACTGTACAGACCTCCAGCCATAAGAATCAATTTTTGACTGGACCACGTTCATTGAGCTAAATACAGCCATACACTCAAAATTCTTGCAAGACAGGAAATACTAAGATTAAAACAGAGTAATTTCTTTTTAAAGAAAATGCCAAATAGCTGCAATAAAAATCCTAGAAGTGCTGACATCATTTCACAGTACTGTAAACTATGTACCTCATGCAGTTCTGGAAAATCTGTTATCTGTCAGAAAGATGGAAATTGAGGTAACACTGAATTGCCGTAATGCCTATGAATAATCTATTTATTTTTTGTTGTTTGGAAGCAACTGTTTTACAAAAAAAAAAAAAGGCGCTAGAATACAGGCTGTTAATCACTCATGACACATTTTATTATGAATATTTTGGTGAATAAGTTTTAAATTGTCAATTCAGAAAAATCAAGATTTGTAAACAATACTCAAGCATGTTAAGGGTATTGGAATACATTATCACGAAGGGCTGGCATTAACAGTGTTATTTCATTTTTAATTTAAGATAAGCTTTTTGCCTGCAAGTTCATACTAGATATTAATTCAATAGCTCAACAATTATTTTTTATGTTTTATCTCAGGATTTTCATACAATTTCTTTTTACTGCTTTTCCCACTTCGCTGAGAAGCTTCTCCCATTCAGTGCTTTGTAAACTTTCCATCTACTTGAGCATGTCCTAGCAATAGAAAAAACAGAGCAGCAGACATTAGAAGATTTGTAAAGAGAGTAAATTATTTAGGAGAAACAATGGAAACAAAAATATTTTGCAAGAAATGTTAATTTAAACAATTGGTTTTCTTATATGGTTTCTACATTTTAACCTCAGTTAACATCTCTGGAAAAAAAAAAAAAAAAGAAAAGCATTCTTCATGCAGAAAAATATAGCCCTTTCCTTCATTATCATCTTTGGCCTTTCTTGTCTTTAAATTTATCTCTGTACCTCTATCACAATAATATCCTTACAGAGCATGTACTTTTTTTTTTTTAAGGCGTGACCTGGATATTACGTGGTCACCATGAATGCTCCAATGCCAGAGTCACAGTATTGCTTACAAAGTTGGGTGAGGTCTCTTTTGTCCTGTTGAACCAGACTGAAAGAATCTCTTGATTAAAACAGATACAGAAGATGAGAGGTGAGAGGGTGGAAGCTTTGGTAAGCTTTTGATCATGTCTGATGATGTGAAATCAACGAGATTTGGAAGTATATATCCAAGGTCAAACAAAGTTTAAAAATGGCTCAGAAATGGTCTCATCTCAGCAACAGGACAGGTTGACATCTGCTGAGAGTTATCAAACATGTACAGCATCCGTTGATGCAAAGGATGCTTTGTAGGCTTACGAAAGCAAGAAGCACCTCTTATGTCTGGTAAACACGGCCAGGAAGGAAAGGGAGACAGGAAGAGAGACACAGAAAGAACATGAAAGTCAGGGAGGTCCTCTGATCCATTACTGATTGGGTTTTCAATCTTCCCTTGGTACCCAGAAGGGAGAAACTATCTTATATTCACAGAAACCTTGTGGTTTCAAGATTACATATCTCTTTCACACACAGTGAAATGTGTGCTGTTCATAGCAAAGAGTTTTAATAAGCTGCAAAGTTCTGGCAGGAAAAACATTTGGCGTCGATCCCTCCCTTGCAGGTATAAAGTTCATTAAGAAGGATCTCTGTGTTAGGCTTGTCTTGAATGGAGAGCAGAACCATTCCCACTGAACACATCACCACTTCTTGTTTTATCTGAAATTTACAGGTCTACATACTATACCAGAACTCATACATAATATAGCATGGGTCAGAAATGAAAGACATTGCATTTCTTGAGATACAAAATGAGATTCCTAAAATACACTTTTTAAACATTCAAAAAACCTAAGAATTAGTATTTCATTTAAAAAAACCCAGAACATTGGTACCCATATATTAGAAAAAATTCTGTGACCTGCTGCTAGACTTATTTATAACCTTAATCTTCAACTGATGAGCACCTCTGACTATTTTCCTTTCCTACATATCCTCAGTCAGATTCTTGCACTATCATCTGAAGCACCATGGGGTAGCAAGAAATAAAAAAGCACAAGAATGTCTTGGGCCAGGCTTCAAATGAGTGGAAGAAAACTACCTACTGCAAATAAACCAGACATTTGGAAGACTGTACAAGGAAAGACAGAAAGGAACCTTTGCTCGAAAAATATGAAATTAAAACCTGGAAATAGAAAAATCAGCTTTCTACCAGAAGATGCAATAAAAGAAAGAGTTGAGATTACTGGCCACAGGACACAAATACAAAACAATGTCTAAACAACTCATGTACATGCCCACAGCAAAAAGCTGAACACTAGTTATCTGTCCAACCTTCCAACCACAGAAAACACCTGTGTTGCTGGGACCAAATTTCTCATTTTGTTTTGCCAATCATATTTTAGAAATTAGACTAAGTTATGAGAACCCTAGTAAAGCTAAATTATTACGTTAAAGTTTGATCTGACCTGCTTGTAGAGGCACACATGACACAGGCAGCAGAGAGGGTGTTACATGTACACCAATAGTGTGATCACAAATAGTGATCGCAAAAAGGAGCAAGAGATATTAACATACCATACATACAGCATCGTGTTGGGAGCCATGCAAAGGACGAGGAATAAATACAGCTTCCTCCTTGTTACTCTTAACATTTCCGTAAGTTTCAGAAGATTATCTTGAATTTACTCAGGAGCAACTGAGGCTCAGAAAACATAAGCGATTCAGACCCTAGTGAATGGACTGATATTTTTTCCTAGGGATAGCACAACAAAATACTGTTCAGGATTTGAAGACTGTTGCAAAGTAATGATTAAAGTCCATTTAATGGAGCAATTACTATTATTTTCAGTAGTAAATGACCTTCTATCCATACCGTGCCTTCCCCTGGTGTTACTATATGCTTCTGATATAGGGGAACTATTGACAGAATGATTTTTGGGGAGCAAAGGCAAAGGGGGAATTCAGTTACAACCCACTACTTGCCTTTATTCTTTCTATCTTAAGCACAGATCTAGATTTGTTTGGCTATTACATTCCAAGGTTCTCAGAAAAAAAATCCATACATTCCAGATACATCTTCGCATACTACCAATTCGTAACACCAATAACATGAACATCTTGTTTCACTGCTGTCTTAAAGCTTTTAGAACATTATTTCCTTGAAACAAACAGGATACTATTAAAATGAAGTGTTACACTGTATCAGTCGCTTAAATATTCATATGCCTTTAGACATAATACACTCCTGTTCCAAAACACTAGAAAAACATTCAGATAATTATGGGTTATCTATACTTGTCTGCAAAAGGACATCAGCCTCCAAAAAAGGCTAAAGCCCTCCAGATATTAAAATGCACTGCATTTGCTGCCTTTATTACATCCATTACATTTTATTGATGCATAATTCTGTCCAGTAATATTATGTCTATTCATTTACTAACTTTTCTATAAATTTATAATAAAAGCAAGAAACTACATATTTTCTTCTTTTATTATATGGAGTAATAAAAAACAGTGACTTAAAAAAGTTTACCCCTCTCCATGTTGAACTATTATCCTTTGTCATTTATATCCTGCTGTAACCCATTCCAGTGGTCTTTTCCTAACTGATTTTGTAAGCTCATCTTCTGTGTCATACAGTATCACAAGTTTTTCTGAAATCTTGATTACGTCCTTTGTTTCAGCTTCTTTGTTTATTACTACATACTCCTGAAAATGTGAGCATGAGCTTACGTGCTGGCAAACCATTCTACAAAAAAATAAGCATTTACAAGCCTTCTACATGACAGACTCAGGGAAAAATGATGTATTCTGGGATTTCGTTACAAAAGGTCTTGGTATAATACAATGCTGCAGTCTTTCTCAGTACTGTGTTTCTTGGCCTATTCCTCATGTTAACACGCTCTATAAAACACTTGGTAAAATTAGACTCGAAACATGCAAATTTAATGCTTCCCAACAGTATCTTAGTATTTTATGAAGTATTGAGTCAGGGTGGTGCAAAGGCTTTTGTGCATTCCCAGTACCAATTTCTAATGTCACAGGGGAAGGGGAATTGCAGAAAACACCCAGCCAGACTTCCACAAGTTACAGCAAGGAAAGTTTCCATCAGACTTAAATAAAAAATTCTCCAAGGAGAGCAGTTAAGGACATACTAAGTTGCCCAAGGATGCTGTAGAATCTCTACCCTTGGAGATTTTTAAATCTGAATGGGGAAAAGCCCTAAACAATCTGCTCTGACTCTAAAGTTTGGCTTGCTTTGAACAGGACATTAGACTGGATGATTGCCCAGCCTACCAGAAGACATCAAAATTATTTGTTATTCTACTAACACCAAAGATTGAAGAGTCTTTAAAGATCAAATGATGTACATATGCCATACAGAGTAGCTGCAATAAGTAAAAGCATGTGCATAAGTTTCACCTAAGCTTCCACTGAGGCATCGTTATTTTATGGGGGGAAGGTTATTAATAAAACTATATAAATCTCCCTGTCTTCCAAACTTCAGGAGAACTTAAGTCATAACTTATATGCACTCACATAAAAAATTCTTCACTTGGAGCTTAAAAATTTTGTTTAATGTTGGTCAGCTTAAGCATTTGCTTTACTCTGTCAGATTTGTAAAAACAGTTTATGGTAACCTTTATTGTTTCATTACCTCTCCTCTATCCCCCCTCCATGTGTCTTTATAAAATAAAGATGTGCACAAACTGGTGTTAATGTATTAACCAGGAGAAAACCAAATAGAATCTAGTAGTTGTTCTGTAATTAAAGCAGGATCAGATAGAGGGAGTACTGTCAACCATTGAGAAACTTTCAACTAAAAAAAGAAAATAGTATCTGTGTTAAAGAGAGTGCCTTATCTTGGTTTTTGATCCTATTTCTATCTAGTGACATAGTCTTAACAAAACATGTTTGATTGTACTGATTTAAAAGTATGTAATTGACTTCACCAATGTTTGAGATGGTTTAAATCACTTGTCTTACTGATCCAGAAAAACAGTACTTCCCAAGATTCCACTGAATAAATTTTGAGTGGTGAAGTGTTTTCCAGATCAGGAAAGCTTTCTTACTACTGGGCCTGGCCTGAGTATTCAAGAACACCTGGTATGTGGTTTGCTTTCCCAGTTTGTACACTCATCAGTATAATATTTTAAAATAAAACACTTTAACTACAAGCACTTTTATAAGCTAGCTTTGAAAGATAGAAAAGGTGCAGCTATGGATCTCTTGAAAGCAAAGCTTTCAAATCATTTGGGCATACTGAGACACTCAGGCACAAATCAACCAAAACCCAGGAGGTTCCGTCTGAATGTCAGGAAATACTTGTTCACTGTGAGGGTGACCAAGAACTGGCACAGGTTGCCCAGGGAGGTTGTGGAATCTCCATCCTTGGAGACAGTCAAAAGCCACCTGGACATGATCCTGGGCAACCAGCTCTAGGTAGCCCTGATTGAGCTGGGGACTGGAGCAGATGTTCTCTAGAGGTGCCTTCCAACCTCAACCAACCTGTGATCCCGTGACCATGCATTTTGTTACAGGAGTCAGAACATTTGGAAATAAATATAGCTAAATGAAAATCTATTTTAATGGTGCATATGAATACTTTATTCTGATAAAAGAATGCTGTATGGTAACAGCAAGGTACATTTACTTAATTTTCAAAGATCTTTACTGAGAATTTTAGCTTTTTTCAATAGTTTCAATATCAAGAAACAATACTAACAAAATATTTATCCTAAAGCTGCCCACTTTATAATAGCAACAGTATATTTAAAAATGCATGCAACAATTGTGAGAATGGGTGCAACGACATTTTCAAGGGAGGAATAATAATTCTAACTTGATTAAGAGAACTGGAAAAAAAAGAACAGCTGAAAGAAGCAGTGAAACTCACAAGCTGAAGTTTCTGCAGCAGCTCACTGACCTCCTAGTCCCCCTCATTTCTACATATTTCCCTGATCTTTTTTAGCACTTATGCACCAACTATTTTTTTTGTGCTTGCACATGTCTGAGTGGACATACAGGTAAGCAGATGAGGCAAATTAAAAAAGAATTAAAATTGCCTATCAATTTTTTTTTCCTCTTTAACTGGATCAATTCCTATTGATTAAACAACTATGCTGTTAATTTAACTGAGGTATCCAAGAACCTAAAATGACGTAGAATAAATCCATGTCTCAATATTTGTGGTTGCTGCCTTCTGTGTTTCACAGTCTTAGTGGGATATTAGTGAATGCATAAGCAGCAAGGAACAAAAATAGGGCACTCAAAAATATTCCCAAGATCTTTCTCAATTGATTCTCTTGCAGGAAGCTGCAAGCTCAGAAAGCTTTCAAACAGACAGAAAAAAAACCCCAAACAAACAAAAAGGAGAACAAAAACTGGTTTAATGTTTTTTTTCCTTTCTTTACCTCCCCTCCCCTTTTAACATTATGTTAAAAAAGAAGTTTATTTATGGTATCTGTGGTTGTACTCACAATTAGAGCTGGAACTGACTCAAATTCACAATAATGCATGTAGCAAAAAAGTGATACTACTAAGCCATCACCAAAAGTTCTTGTGAAAAGACTCTATGCATCAGTAACTGAGCATCTGAGGATTATATATTTTCCTTACATGCTGTCTTCTTTTAGCATACTGAAAAAAGCACATTACAAGAGAACTAAAAAAGGAACATCTGAAGAAAGAGGTACATTTAATTTAACCAGTTTACATATGATAAAATCAGAGATTGTAAAGTGAGAAAAAAAAAGATGGGAAAAACCTAACATTTTACATGAACACTACAATTACCCTAGAAACTATACACTTGGAACATTTGGGTGGGCTTTAGTAAAATTAGACTGGCTGTGATCCCTAAATAAGTTACGATGACTTCTGTTGAAAACTCGGTTTATCTGTAAATGAATTTATCAAAACCATCAGTATATTATCACTAAATAAAAGCTTTGGGAGGTATTTTTAACATAAATTAATTCATGCTTTTCCACAAAAGAAAGTAGCAGTGTTCCCTTTCTATGGTCTGCCATTTTCCAACCCATTAATAATGTTTCTGATTTCTAGAGGGAATTTCTGTCACTTAAAAATACTTACATTTACATTTTTGAATAAGAAACTATTTTCATTCTCTCTTTGCTGATGTTAAGAAACTGTATGTTACTGAAATATGTTCCTTTTTTCCAGATGATTTCTCCTGTCAAGTTTCCTAAATTAAGTAGATGATATGCCAGTCCTGTTAGAATGAGGACATTTTTCACAATCGAAGTTTTACAGGAATAACGTAAACTTGAAAAAATGTACTTCTGTTACTCGTTATTATAAATAATTCTTCTGATTCCTACCCATGAAAACTTCCCTTTCTTCAGTCCGTTCGTCTTATAGCAAACGGCTTCTTTTTGTCTTTATTTTTCGCCTCTGTCGGAAGGTCTTTTTATTAGTAAAGGCAGCAAGGTAGGAAAAGAAGCAGTTGCCATTAAACAGTGTTGACAATAGCTATGTTGCTGACTTCACACCACTTAGAATACTTTCAAACTTTACAATGTTTAAATGTTTACTCTTCACACTTTTAAATACATACCATTAGAAAAGCATTATTTTAGAAACACACACGCAAGTCAGTCAAAGCAAAACTGACAATATTGTTTTCAACAAACCTTGAACTGGGGAGACACTGATTTCACAGAGCAACCCTGGCAGCAGCACCTGCTGGGACTGAGACACTCTGAGCAGAACAGCCCAGCTAATGGCTGGCTCAGTGGATGACAGGAGAGCAGCAGATGTTGTTTATCTTGACTTTTGCAAGGCTTTTGACACTGTCTCCCATAAAATCCCCATATACAAACTGATGAAGTAGAGACTAGACAAATAGACAGTGAGATGGGCTGAAGCCTGGCTGAACTGCCAGGCTCAAAGAGTTGTGATCAGCATGAAGTCCAGCTGAAGGAAAGTCACTGCTGGTGTACCCCAGGGATCATCACTGGGGCCAGTACCATTTAACTACTCCATTAGTAACCTGGCTGATGGGACAGAGTGCACCCTCAGCAAGTTTGCTGATGACGCAAACTGGGAGGAGTGGCTGACATGCCAGCCAGTTACAATGGCAGTCAGATGGACCTTAAAAAGCTGAGTAAGAAGCCAACAGGAATCTCATGAAGTTCAATAAAAGGAAATACAAAGTCCTGCATCCAGGGAGGAATAATCCCAGGCACCAGTACAGTATAGGGGATGACCAGTTGAAAAGCAGATCTCCAGAAAAGCACCCGGGGGCCCTGGTGGACTCCAAGTAGACTGTTAGTGAGCAGCATACCCTTGCAGCAAGGAAGGCCAATAGCATCTTGGGCTGCATTAACAAAAATGTTACCAGCACATCAAGGGAGATGATCCTTCCCCTCTACTCAGCCTTGATGAGACACGTCTGGAATGCTGTGTCAACTCATGGGCTCCCCAGTACAAGCAAAACATAAACATCCCAGAGTGAGTCTAGTGAAGGACTGTAAAGAGGATTATGGGATTGGAGCATCTGACATATGTGGTGAGACTGAAAGAGCTGGGACTGTAGCCTGGAGAAGGGTCAGGGAGGTCTTATCAATGTGTAAATACCTGATGGGGGCAGAGGTAAACAACACTTCTCGGTGGTGCCCCATGACAAAGAAAGAGGCAATGGGGACAAACCAGAACAGATGAAATTCCATCTGAATAAAAGAATGCACTTTTCTACTGTAAGAGTAGTCAAGCACTTGAATCAGTTGTCCAAACAGCAAGCTGCTCTAGCTGACCCTGCTTTTTGCAGAGGGAGTGTTGGACTAGAAGATCTCCAGACACTCTTTCCAACCCAATACCAACAGGTATCACAGAATCACAGAACTACAGCATGGTTGGGGTTGGAAGGGACCTCTGGACATCATCTAGTTCAACCCACCTGCTAAAGCAGGTTCACCTAGAGCAGATCACACAGGAATGTGTCCGGGGGGGTTTGAATGTCTCCAGAGCAGGAGACTCCACAACCTCTCTGGGCAGCCTGTTCCAGGGCTCTGGCACCCTCAAAGTAAAGAAGTTTCTCCTCATATTCAGATGGAACCTCCTGTGCTCCAGTCTGTGCCTGCTGCCCCTCATCCTGTCATTGGGCACCACTGAAAGGAGTCTGGTCCCATCCTCTTGACATCCACCCTTGAGATATTTGTAAATACTGATAAGATCCCCTCTCAGCCTTCTCCAGGCTGAACAGACCCAGCTCTCTCAGTCGCTCCTCATAAGAAAGAAGCTCCGGACCTCTGATCATCTTAGTATTCTATTGTTCTTTGAGGAAGAGACAAAAGGAGAGCAACCACATCTGAGTAATATGGACTACAGACTTAATATCAGTTGTTTTCTCTGCACAGACCAAGCCTTCAATAAGATAAAACAGTTCCTTTGCACATCAGTCGCCTATATCTGACTGCATTCTATGAAGGCAAGTTGTTTATTAGACTTAGGAAAAGCCCCATTGTGCGGATTCAACAAAACATGTTCTTTTTCTCTCCCATACATTTCCTGATGCCCAAGCCTCTAGGTCTAACCAGTATGAGAACTACCTAACATAGAGATTAAGACAATGTATTTGTTTTCACCAGTCAAATAAATCACTTTATTGTCTGTTTCAATGACCATCTGCATCACCGAACATCCATCACTTTAATGGATTTCTTTGCCTCCCCTCCAGTCAGTACTCAAGAGGTAAAGCTAGTTTAACCAAAACAAGCTAATAGGAAATGACCCTTCTCCTTTCATAACGCCTGTTCTCTTGCATCAATGTATTGACACTTTTGTTCTACAACTGTAGGAAAAATGAGAGGAACCAAGAGAACGTCACATAGAAAAGCTAGAACATCTCACTCATGAGGAGCAGGTACCTGTGCACTGACCCAATTAGACATTTAAACACTTGTCACTTTGGAGCTGGCTGGTTGTCACTCATCCAAGCAGCCCCAGGGGACTTATTGTATGGTGGCATTCCCTGACAGGAGAGCTGGAGCTATGGAGGCAATGAGGGCACAGTGACAGGGTGCCAGGATCCCGGAGAGCAAGAGCAGCCAGCAGCAAAGCCAAAGAACCTCAGAGCTTCCTTAACTTGGTTACCATCCAAAAACCCTTTCAGAGTCTTCAATGGTTTATCTTTTTTTCAGAGCAGTCTAGTTTAAAAACCTTACAGTAACAGTTCTCTTTGGGCAAAGCTATATTTAACTCTTAAGTGACTAACACAAGAACCATTTCAGAAGAGACCTCCGAAAGATTAAAAAAATCTTCACTGCAGGGACAGGATGCACTAAATGTTACTTTTAGTAGCACTGCCGGCATATAATTCAGAAGTCAAAACGTTTCAGTGCCTATCTCCTCCTTTCTCTGTTTTAAAGACATTATTGATGTTTTCAGATGCTCTGTCCACTTGAACACAGAAATGAGGGATAAAACACTGTGCAACTACCCACGCCTGTGCACTATAAAAAATAGAAAAAGTCTAGTAGACTGTATACAATACTGTATTCAAGACCTTCAAATCAGACTTTTCATTCAAAATAATCAGATATTAAAACACAGATGACTATTCAGCAGCTACTACTGACTTCAAGTAAGACTATCTCTGTTCTCATGCTGAAGGTTTACGCAATTCAAATACAAGAGCAGGGAGAGGTTGGGAGAGGATTGAAAAAAAAAAAGAATCAAAGCTTCAAAACTTCTAAAACAGGCATTTTAACCTCGGGACCTAAACCAAGAGAGTAAAGAATTCAGAATGTCCCCATTGCCAAATCTGTGCTAGAAGAAAAAGCTTCTGGTTTTTTTGTACAAAAATGTCTCAAGTTCCTTCTAAGTCCACTTTTTCCAGACTCACTTGTTACTAGTTGGCCTGTCCCAGCACCTGTTCTCTCCAGCAAGGAACATCAGAGACGATTACGCCTACCTTCAACTACGTGAAGCTATGACACACTTTGAGCTGCTGTTCTAGTTAACATATTTGATCTGAGCCCTTCAGCTAAAAGTTGAGCTGACATTTTAAAAATTATATTATCATAAAGTGTTAAACAAACATGGAAATGCAGGTAAACACAAAACACATTCTATGACTACTCTGATAGTACTTAACAGAAATGGAATAGAACGATAGGAAATTGATAGCTTTTTTCCCCCCACTTAGCACGGGAAATTAAAATCTAGAGAGAAAAAAATTATCTTACCTTTGTACAAATACCTTCAGAGCAAGATGGTCTATGTCCTTACTTTTCCTTCTTTCTTATCCTCTGTATGACAGGTCTTTCTGTTACTGCCTTGCCTGAAAAAAATAATATACAACCTGAAATATTTATAGAGGTCAATAATAATGTTCACTGTTAAAGTACAACAAATACATTAGATATGTCTTGATATAGCTGCAATGCTAAATCCAGTTAAGTCAAACAGAATGGTATTTTAATAAGAACTAATTTATATATGTTGAGCTGAGGAAAAAATAAGAAGCATTAAGAACAAAAGAAGGTCCCTAGTTTTCAAAATCATGTTTTGCAGTTAGGTCTCCAAAATAACACAGCCAATCACATCAGATCAGACCAGACCACTCATGTAGTTATCCAGGTTTGCTGTGTCATCAGTGAAAAGCAGAGCTTCGCAAAGCTTGAATAAGCCAAAAGAGAAGCCTAATCACATCTTCCTAATGTTCAGTAACTTAACTTCAGGCCCACCAGGTACCTCTGCTTCCTCAGGACCAAATGCTTTGGTGCTCTTTGGAATAGATGGCCAAACTTCTAAAAAGACATCTGCTGGAAGAGGTCACAGTAGCTGACAGCAAGCCTCTAAGATCCACGCATATAGCCATTTTATAAACTGTCTGATCTCCCACTTTCTAGGAGAATATCCTAAATTCTAGTTGAGAGATAGGACAGACAACTTGCCCCTCTACCCAACCCGCATCCCCCCATCCCAACTGAAAGCACAATAAAAAAAAGAGGAAACAGCAGGAAAGGTTTGGTTTTGAATTCAGCTGCTACCTTCTTCATTTATTCACAAGAATTATGCCCTCACTTCCTCTCTTCTTACTCTTTGTTACTTGAATACCCTGTTTTAAACAGATTTGAGATTTTATTGAGAAGGAGGTTGCTTATTTTTCCATGGTATTGCATGTGTGGAGTTAAACTTTCAAGTGAGCAAGGTTCAAGTAGAATTATAAATTTTGAAAGTGCGCTTCAAAAAAATCCTGAAGGTTTCCCTTACAGTCTTTTTATTTACAGTACATGTTGCTCATCTGCAAATTCAGCTATGCTTGCCACTATATGCAGTCCTTATTTCAGTGAACCAGTGATGAAGGGAAACTAACAGCAACAAATTGGCATCACTGCAGCACCTGTTATTTTATATACTGTACATGAAAGTACACATTTTATCTGTAGAACAGTAATTCAAGTTCATTGTTTACTTGTAACTGCAAATCAGCACTATTTTGTAAGGTAAACCAGGAGAGACTGCAAAATCTCTGCTTACAACAGTGATACTGTAGCACCAGTTTGATTTCCCATCAAATCGATAATGCAATTTTATTATTTCTTTCAGTATACTTTTAAAAGCTTTTTAATTGTTAAATTGGTCCGCCAACTGGCAAAACCCTAACTGTTGACCAGAACTCTTTTGTAGCTGTTTCTTCCAGTAACAGACAGCACTTCTCATAAATTGCTCTTTAACATGCTCTTTCAAGTCAACTTGTTGCTCTTGCATAATAAAGTACTGGAAAGAATACATTATCTTTGTAACTTTGGCAGTTTGGCATATATAATTTATTTCACTAGGGTGAAATTCACTTAAGTAATTCACTTCATTGCCTTCACCTCTATGCAGGCACTCAAATCCCTCCCTACTCCCCACCTTTATATTCAGCTGGAACAGCTGCCTACAAACCAACAGGACCTTGATGAGCCAAAGCCAACACAGAACCTGCATTCAGAACTGCGACATGCACGCAACTCCTGGCTGAGCAAACCACTCGCGTACGACCATCATCACACATATTCTATTATATAAAGGTAATGGCTACATCTGCGCTGCCATTCACGCGGCTTCCTGGCTGGGTCTGTCCACTAAGTCACAGATAAAACCAGCGCACGCTTTGGGGAATGCTCCAGCCCAAGGGACCCTTCCGAAGGGCAGTATGGGTGAGACTGAGTTTGGGTTCTCCACTCCGGGCAGTCCTGCAATGCTCCCACGCATCCTCGCCTGCGCTCTCCCCCGCAGCACACGCCACGGACTCACAGTGTTAGGCTGCAAAAATCATCACTTTGATGGGCTGCAATACAGCTCTCGTTATTTCAGATACTCTGAACTAAAAACACTAACTAGCAGTGTATTAGGCCTGCAGGAACATCATAGTACTCTGCTGAAGTACAGATTAAATTGGGGGAGTATGGTCAGTCTATTTTCTAAGACACTAATTTTCTAAAATGTTAAGATGTAGAGAGGGGCAGATCAGCCCTTGCCAATGGGCCTACCTTGATGACAGGAATTTGTCCCTATCTTGCTGTTATTACTGGTAAAGAACAGCTGTATCCTCAACGACTATGTCTAAAAGTAAGGCACGATCCTAAACCCAGAGATGGCTTGTGTAAGACCTCTCATATGGCAAAAAAAACCCATAGCACTGTTGACACTGCAGGGAACCTTTCCCGAATTTCTAACACTCATTAAAAGGAGGGAAAAAACCATCACCACTTAGATCCCCTTACTCTTTTGAAGTACACATGGTTATGCCATAATATAGATGGTTTAGGACACACTATAATGAATCCCAAGTTTCAGTGTTTTATTGCAAGAAAAAAAACCTGTGCTATCCAGGTAATAAACGGTCAGAATATCAGTCTCTTGGATGCCTGGACTATGCACATGCTGCTCCAAAAATAAATATTTGCTACAGTTCTTCTTGACATCTGCAGCTTTAACCTATTTACAGTCCATGATCAGATTCCTTTGCTGTGACGTTATTTATTTTCTCTCATAGTCTCTTAGGAGGGAACTTAAAAGTTCAAAACTCCAAGGACATCATACCCATGAGGAGTTCTGTAAACCATGTACAAAAATGCACCTGAACATCCAAAAATCAACTCAGAAGAAATGAAGAAATAAAGAAGTAATCTAAGGGGGGTTTTTTTAGTTTTCATTCTTATGCACAATGCACATGATGAAGATACTTTGAATGGCTTGGTGGCATGATCTTAAACAAGTCAACAGGTAAAGTCTTATATATGCCATTATAACCAGGAAACCCTTGTGTCCAAGAATGTAAATTAATAACCAGATGCCTGGGTTCCAAAGTGAGAGAAGTATTTCTATGCTTACATAAAAATAATGAGTGAAATAGCATAAATTAAAAAAAAAAAAAAAAAGAGGGAGGGCAAAAAAGATGTTTTTAAAAAAAGTCTACAGATTAGATGAAACATGGTTTAAAGTTTATTAGATGCATTTGGGGTCATGTAATGCCTGATTTTCTGTGTATTAATTTAGTCGCTAGCAAACTGTCAAAATGTAAAGCACACCTTATACTTTTCCACACCTGACATGCCTACTGTGTACTTAATAATTTAAAAATTTGTGAAAGAACTAAAATTTACATAATATTGTTGCTTTACACACTTTTCTAGTGTCAATAGGCTTCAGACAAGTAAAGTTTAGAATGAAAAATACATAGATTGTAATACATAACTATGCAAAAAGTTCAAATGTAAAAAATGCAAAATATCAAAATTCCCTTTTTATTTTATAATTTGATTGGCCAAATGTTTTTATACAAAATGTATTCAAAATATCCATTAAAAGGATAAGACACTTTAATGTTCTTAATGTAATCTTAAAAAGCAAGAGAATGAGAGAATATGCAGCTTTCTCCTAATATTTATCATATAACTATATACACACACATATGCAATTTAGTTTTTACTTTACAATACTGCAGAAAGTTATTTAATACAAAATATTTTCAGAGGACCCAGAAAAATATATGCTTTGTGACGTACAGAATTTATTTAGCGTATTTAAGCCCAGTTTTATGCAATCCAGGACTGCAGAGCTCCATTATTCACCCTCACATCATTTCTTCCTTCAGAACAAAGGAGTGAGGAGGAGCCCTCAGAAAAGGAGAAACTACCTTGTTGGTTGATGAGGGCAGTGATCCATCTTTCTGTCATATCTATGTTACTTCTGGTAGCGCTCAACCCCATCTGATTCTGACAAAGTAACAATGGAAAATAATATCCTGGAAATACAGCAAAAATAACTGTTCGGTTTTTTATTTCTTATACACACATTCGCATGAGGACATTTCCTAAGGCAAGTAGTCCAGACTAGGTTATATTAATGTCTGTAAGAACAATGTGTTAATTTTAGACATAACAGTCAAAACAGAATATAAGTGTCATCTGATATTTAACACATTGCAAAGTCATGCTCTGCCTCCATGGATACAAATCATAACTGCATTGATTTCAATTGCTAGACTGTTATCCAAAGTCAAACATTCTACTAAATTACATAGAAGAGATTTATTCTTCCAAGGTTTAAATTCAATTTTCTTGTGTTACTTCCTTCCAATAAATCAAATTAATACTAAGGCACACAAATATCAACTGTGTGATTGAGAAGAATCAGAATAGACAAAGGAAATCGGCCATTACCTTGGGCATATAGCTATATAGTCCTCTTAGTCCTCTTCCCGCCCCCCCCTTTTTTTTTTCTTTTTGTTAGTGAGAGGTAAGAATTTGTACCATGCTCCCCTTCATGTTGTAATCTTGACAAAACTCTGCTGCTAAGCCCTGCTGTTGCTGGACTGTGTGCAGAAGCACGGACAAGAGGAGCCGTTTCCAGCAGCCCCGTCGCTTTGTCCTCAGCCCTCCCAAGCTTCTGTGTGATCAGCACAGGCTTTGTAGCCATACAATAGGGGTTAAACATTTCCCTGTATTTATTTAAAAGCAGACCTAAATCTGCTTAGCTGCATGAACCTTTTAGTAAAATGATGTCCCATGTATTGAAGTATTTTTCCATTTGTTTGTGTTTAAGAGTAATTGACTTCTATCAACAACAACAAAGGTTCCTTTTCATTATATAGAGTGTATAAACAATGCAGCCAGTAAAATCAGTGAAGATTTTTATCTGGATCTTACCGTATCCACAATTTCCCCATAAGCAACTACCTGCAACTTGCCTCTCACCTTAGAGCTCTATTTTCACTTTTCTATTCATTCTACTTGATAACTTGCCAATGGGGCAACTCTCTGGTCTCCATCAACAGTGTTCAAGAGGCAGATCGTGGCAAAAGCTAATATTTGTGCTGAGTGGTGGAAATCCAGTACAAGAAAGAAAATTTCAACATACTGAAAAATCAATGAAAACATTTTAGAAGAGCTGACTGTGCTCACTCCCACTATTAAAGTCACCAGTTTCACAAAGCATGTGAAGCTCTGGACCACCTTTGCTGTCCAAGGAAATACCTTGAAGCAACACCGGTACAGAACAGTGGCTTTTCTCAACTCCTAAAGAAAGAAAACCTATTCAAAACTTTTTATTTCCATTCTGCCACAAATCCAGACTTTTTTTTTTGGTAACTACAGTTAAAATGTTTCTAACTTTAGGGGGCTTGCAGCTTTTTATAGGTAGCACTCTGAGAATTCTGTCAGTATTAGTTCAGAACAATAACTTCATCTGGTCCTTTTAAATCTATTCTCTTCTCAAGGCTTATTAGAACAATGGTTTTCTTCACAAAAGCACAATCTCTGCTTAAGAATCTGCTTCAAAGCAGATTGCCAGTGAGGTTCAGCAATGACTGCATCCACCTGACCTCTTAAACTTGCCGAAATAGAACCAGAGTATCTTAATTGAGCTCCCACTTCACATATGTACCACGCTTCTAGAGCTGCTGAAGGCTAAAAATCTTAGAAAAATAGAAGTTACAATTACAGGAGATTTATTGTTGATGTGAAGATTTATCATCAAATAATATAGTGTTGATTAGGCAAAACCTCTGCCATTCAAAGTTATTGCTCCTTAATTGCACATTTACAACTGTATATTCTAATGACAACACATGACACAACATTGTAAATAAGAAGCTATTTACCAAGCCACAAATGTGGCGCAATATTAATCTCTTATTTGGTTTTAGTAACATTTAATCTTGTAAAAGCTCAATTCTCAAAAATCACTATTTTCATGGCTTTGATCATTCCTTCCAAAATGAAGTCCCAGATGAAAAAGGTAATTTTGCCAATAGAGTAGCTTATCTAGTAGCTCCCCTCTGCCTTTGACAGCATACTATATCAAGAAATCAACCAAAATATAACCAATTGAACAGATTTTTTTTGTGTTTAACTGGGATTAAGCAGAAATTGTTCTTTGAATTTTAGAGTTGAATGACAGCAGGGCAGGGCTCATTTTGTCATCTGATTGACCAAGCCTAATCAGAATTATTTCTGCACACTGCTTCACTACAGCTGTAGACCCATTAAACACTAACTGCTCCGGAGGCCCGCTCCCCTTCAGCTTCCCACTGTGACTCCCACTTCTCAGTCTGTAGCTACTCAATGGGCTACTCAAAACATTCAAAAAATAGAGGTGCAATATTTAATGGACAGCTCAAAACCCATAGCAAAATCTGTCACTTGACTGTCAGGACAGCAGCTATCATAATAAATCATACTCTTTGTGACGGAGACTTAAAAAGAAGCCTTTGAACTTGTTCTCTTACCTCCCAATACATTTTTATTAGGAGGTTTTCAGTCATAGCGACTATTTTTTCTTCAACAGAAATAATCATGTCTGCCTCTGAAAATGTTCACTTAGATATGAACAATTTTTTGTAATCACAATATTACCCATGGCATCTTGGTTTACATCTTATTACCATTTTAGCCTCAGGAAGCCTTTAGACTAATATAACCATTAGGAATGTCTTACTGCACAATTTACATACTAATAAAACTACTTTTTAACCTATTGAACTGTTTAAGCTGAAAATAACTGTGATGTGCACATATAGTACACAATTCCTTACTTTGAGATCTGCTCATTAGAAAAGATGAAAAACAGGTTCTGAGAAATATCTAGCAATTGCCTGATGATACTGATTATTCATCCATCTCTTTTTTCATGCATTTTTGGCTTTCCTTTCCAGATGTCCTCAACTCTATCCAAACAGATGATAATACTCAGGAAAAACCACGAATCATTTATGCTTTCTAAGTATAAAGTTGTATTCCCATCAAAATTTAGCTAGTGTAATACTCAGCTGAGATCTTCAAGCAGCTCAACAGCGAACCTCATCATAGAGTTCAGCCCCAGGCGCTGGCCCCAGACTACGGTAGGTTGGACTGAGCAAAAATGATACAGGATCTGGGCAAACAGATACGGGATCTGTAATGCCAGAAAGACAGCATGGTTCACAGTTACCCAGGGACAGGGCACAGGAAGATCCAAGATAAGAGATGCTTGCGCAGGTAGGTCAGGACAGTGAAGAAGACAGAAGACTCACAATCATAGTTTCACCTGTTATTTTGGACACTAAATGTTTTAAAAGCTTCTGTATGCCTAAAAATTGCGACTGAAGTCACAGAAATATTATTCATCTCAGAGTAAAGACGTACCTATTGAAAGGTATGCTTAGGTATATCATTGCTTCTATCAAGTCTTCTGGCATGTCCATATGACTAGGGCAGTATTTCATTTTGATGATCACACAAGTAGACATGCTGGAGAGCTTTTTATTATTAGTACTGCCACTGTTTCTTTGTTTGAAAAATGAGAGGGAAAATACTTCCATCTACTACACAGGAATTTAGGGAATGCCTAGCCTTGATTTAGCTTTGTTCACTGAACATGTTTTGATGGAATCCTCTATCATTATTTTTCACATTTTTGCATAAGCAATCTGATTTTTTTCTTTTTCCAGATTCAATTTCCTTTACTTCACCAGTAAAGATTTCTGGGGTCATAGTTCTGTGTGCAAAAATAAGATCCATATAGTTTCCAGTTTCTTTATGAAAAAGACCTTTAGGATTATGGAGTCTGAGAAGACTTTAAAGTGCAGATGACATTCAAAAGCACGGCTTCATAGGCATGTCAAGATATGTAACATGACTATTCACTGTCACCTGTGCATCCATCTTCCAAAAAGTCATTCGAAATATTTGCATTGGGAAGTGAATTTTAAAGGCTATCTAGTAAGTTAAGTGCTACTCTGAGGTGAAAATTGTGAAGATCAGGATCATCTGAGGATTTTAAAATATATATTTACTTTAAAATGTCATCATAACCACTTCTACTGGTTTTAGCTGTTACCACTGAAATTTCATGGACCTACTTGAATTAAACCCATTGTTCTCACTTCCTCAGCAATAATTTATTCCTTTTGTTTGTTTGTTTGGAAGGGGTTTTTGTTGCTGTTGTTTGGTTTTTGTTTGTTGGGGGGGTGGTGTGGTGTTTTTGTTTCGTTTCGCTTTTCCTACAAACATACATAAGGATGCTCTATACAAGAACACAGCCAGTTATTCCTTACTACAGTCACCAATAGTTTATGGGAAGCAAAGCAGGTTAAGTATTTTTAAACTAGACCTGAATAACCTATTATTTTTGTTTCATAATCACAGTAGCATGTACATTCTGATTGTCATTCCTAGATTTCTGCCTTCTTTCTATATTTTCTTGATGTCCATTGTACCAGCCAAAACTGGCTATTTGCCAGCTACAGAAAATCACTTCTCAGACATTTTGGGGATGCAAACTCGTACTGGTTCAATTTCTCTGAACCTCTTACAGGCAGAGACTTTGTTCCCACACATAAGGCATATAAGCTGTTTCTCACACAGAGAAGTTGTCAAGGAGAGTGAGGTTTCCCAGAAGTGACTCCAGCACAGCAGCCTGAAAAGAGGTCTCTTCAAATAACTCAAGGTTCATTCACTTTATTATTTTACCAGCTATAGCACATACAGCTTAATATTGCCACAGATTCAAGTACATGGGCTTTCTTTCTGCTTTCATGTCACTTTTCGATGAGGATGTTCCATAATACGATTCACAGTATTAACTTTAATTATACTAAGATTTTCTGAAGTACTGTTCTCCATCCTTTTTCATATAGGAACAAATGCTGTGCCCTTTCTCTTTGTGCACAGTGTCCTTGACTACTGGATGCTTAAAACAGTTTAAATACCTGGGTCACAGAGGCACAGTGTAAGTGTAGACAAATATACGCTTCCTAACCTCAGGATGAGGAGATTTATCAGCAGCTAGAAAACCAATTGCAGCTTCAGGAACAAAACAGATTCGCTGATGCTGCACTGCCTGTAGATAACCAGGGAAGAAGTTACTGAAACTAAAACCCTCCTAAACACATTTAGTGCATAGCCTAAATAAATTTACATCAACCACACAAAAAAAGGAAAAGATTGAACAGAATCAAGCCTGAGGGAGAAAGGCAAGAGGATAAAAGGAAGAAGATGACAGCAACAGAGGGAGGTTAGAATCTTGATTCTGGTAACAAAACAAAACCAACCAAACGGGAAAACAAAACCAAATCAACCAACCATCCCAACAAGCAAACAAACAAAACAAACACAACCACCACAGAATCAAGATTCTGGCATATGGAGTTTTCAATATACGCTCAAGAGTAGGAAAAAAAAAAAACCAACAACCAAAAACCACAACAAACCCAACATACAGTGAGCCTTTTTTGGATGCAGAAGTCTTTTTGGGATGCTTCAGCTGCCCGAGACTTTTCTTTTTCTTAGTAAGGCACATGTTGTTTGAACTTCTGCCTGTGACAGATGCACTATACCCAAGGCTGAGCTACCCACAGATCTGGCTGGAACGGGGCCTCATTCCACTCCTGATGTTCCTCTGTCCAACCTCATCTGCCATCACACCTAGAAGCACCCAAACTCAGTGTCTTAAACTTTACTTGAAGGATCTCTAGCTATCTACCATTCTTTCCCTGCAACAGTTGGAAGGAATTTAGCAGCTCTCTGCTCGAATTGTGCAACAGTTTGACTGACAACTTGATATTAAGTTTATCCACCTGACACTCCTAAAGGTTTTTTCCAGTATGTACACACATACCATGCCTAGCATGCAAAAGGACCAGGCTGCCCAAAGCACTGGCACAGCAGTGATTTTCTTTATTACGACAGCCAGAGAAACTGCTGTATGGCAACACTTTCTCCTTTACACGTAGTAGGACTGGCTGCAACTCAGTCTCCAGCATTTTGCCCTCAGTGGCACAGCTCCTGCAGATAGACAGAGAAGATGATACTCTCTTCCCCCTGCAGATCACATATGAGGAACACAAAATGCTGTCTTTTCTGCCCCTTTGTCCTTGCTGTCCTAAGATCCTTAAACACGATGAACAGGGATTTTCCTCAGAGATAAAAGATGTGGGCTTGAATCTACTTTTAAAAAGGATATATTTTATGTGAAGTCTCTTCTCTGGCAAGTATTGCAATGATATGGCTGTTGGTTGGAAAAGGCACAAATCTGTAGTAATTCTCCCAGTAAGTTTCAAACTTAAGAGCTTCACTCGAAAAAAACCAGCACCCAGCAGTAAAGCAGGGTCTTAAGAGAAAAACAGATGGAGACAATTCCTGATTCTGTCTCAGTCTTTCTATGGCCCAGCTCGTCACAGCCACACGCTGCTGTCCCCAGAGGGGAACCCTCGAGGCACCACCTACATTAGTGACCAGTGCAGGACCAAGTAGAAGAGGTTGATGTTATAAACTGAGCAGCTATAAACAATACCTGTGCACGCACCCAGACTTGGCAGAGTTGCTGTGATGTAGAAAGCTTTAATTCTGCTGTTCTCATCTATTTGCCCATTTTTAAAGGGAAAAGTTGCACATTGTATATAAATTCATTTCTGGGCATCATCTTCCCCAAACTCTTACTTGAAATCTGGTTTATATTTCTGAGGCTAAACCATGAACATCTGTGCTCATTGCACACAACGTTGTTCTTGAAGCACTGCAAGCTTTCCAAAAGGGCAGAGACCTTTCACACTGTATGATTAAGACTTTAAGGTCACAATTTTTAAAAAGTCTTTTTATCAATCATCTGATAGGTAAATTAATTTTGATGACTACTGATCTGGAAGGAATTTCAACTGTTGAGCTGGAGATAGGAAAAAAAAAAGTTTTAAACCATTCATTCCTGCAGTCTTGTCAGAACTGTATTTGATTTTAAATACAGTTGAATAATTTGGTACTACTTATGGGAAGAGAACATTTGATATTTTTCTTTTTAATTATACTCCCAATTTCAAAGCACTGTCTCTCAATGTGCCATTCACATCTACACAAAGACTATATGTTATTAATATTTTGTAAGTTGTCAAATGTAGTGCAGCAACTAACTTGTCTGAACTTGTGTTGCATAGAATAAGTATTTCATTTTTAGGATAATCACTGAAAGAGTGTTAAGCAGTAGCCACAGAAGCATAATGGCTTCTTCACCTCTGCAACAACAAAAAAATGGAAATATTTGTATTTTCTTTAAAGATAGTAAAACTGTATGACAATAGAGGTGAACTGAACAATAAAATCAAACACTCTAAAGATAGCTTCAGCAAGAAAATACAGTATGCAAATACTAGCAGTGGAGAAAAAAAGCAGTAGGATGTACAAGGTATACAAAAAGAAAGGTATGATTCATGTAGAGATAAAGTCATTATTACAATATTTTAATATGGAATTTTTATTAAAAATAATTAACATCAGATTCATTAGAGCCAAATTCCCACACATCCGATCTCACAACAGGCGCAGATTTTGATTTGCAGGCGCTACATGACTTTGTATTCTGTACAGTAAGAGATGAAATATTCACGCAGTTACAAAAAAGGGCTTTATCACTGCTTAAGAAGCCCAAAGAGGTTGTGCCCTTTATGTTTTTTTCCTTACTTCACATATTTGTCAAATGACTTCCTACAGGTTTTTAAAAAAAGCCTAGTAGTCTCCACAAGAACACGACCTTTGCAGAAGCTTGTTTTGCTGGTATCAAACAGCCTGATGAGCAGCAGGTGCACTACTCTTCTTTCCTGCAGCTCGAGAAGAAACGTGTCTGGAATCATTCCTGCACCTGGGAGGCTGGGGTTGCCAACTGTCCAATTCAGTTATTTACTATTTGCCTTCTGTACAACAAATCTGGTTTGGATCAGCCTCAGCTAGAACTGCTGCAGAGACAGAGTGGGAGCAGCTGGAAGAATGGCACAGCCATAACTCTGTGACACCAACAGGTACAGCTTGTTGGATTCACTCCTGAGGCCAGGCAGTCCTCCTGCAGTAACAGAATCTCCTTTCATCAGAAGCATATGACCTGAATCCAGGGTATTATTGTGGGAGACTCAAAATATTTTACTTTTCAATTGCAAGAGGAGGAATATATTTTACATGTAATTTCTATATTTAAATACAATCCATTTTAAGCACTTTTTGCTTACCAAATTTTATGCCATATATAGTATTGTGAAATAGCTACCTGTTTACAAACTTGGTGGAGATCTCCACCCCTAGGACAGGTTTTACTTGTACAAGAGCCTGCAGCACTGGATTCCAAATGGCACTGGCCAGGAAATCAATGTGTTTACAGCAGGTGGCTGAGGTAACAGGGGTTTGCGGTGTTCCCCTCCGAAAGTGCAGATAACACACGTGGGGAACAAATGCAGCCTCAAGGCTCAAAGTTCAATGAGTTTACAACATACATAGTTATCCAATGTGATCTTAGAAAGTGAGGGGGGTGCCTTGAGGGACTTCTAAGGACATGACTAAAATTGATGTTGTTCTATTCAACATATCAGTCACTATTTTGACACACAAAATAAAACCACGGTATAGAAGGGATTTGTGAATACCTCGTTAAAGCTTTATCCTCCACTGATCACATGGTCCCCTAATTTACTTCTCCATCTGTACTAAACACCTCTGCCCCAGTTCCAACAAGTTACACTTGCCATTCTTCCCAACAGCCTTCACGTCTTTCTCTAACTTCATTATTTACTGGACAAGTCAGCCTTGAAAATTTAATCAAAGCTATTTGCATTAGTTACACTATTGTGGTCTTTGGATGTCAATATATAGAATTCATCTTTCCTGAAAGCATACCCCAATAGACAGAGATGTTACCCCATTATGAGACCAGGAGTATTTTGGTTCAGGAGCTGTGATGGGTAAAGTGCAAAGTTATGATAATCCCAAGTCTTACAGGAATTCTTCAAAACACATTTGGACACCACATCTGTTTTCCAAGTGCAAATCAGAATTTTTTTTCTGCTGTTGCCATGGTGTTGTAGTCTGTCTAGGATAATCCATCAGCACAGACTGTGTTGGTATGCATGCAGAGTTTTCCCTTATCAGAAAAATAATAATACCCGGGCAAGGACCACAAGTAGCAAACCATTTTAAAAACATACTTTTAGTCTCAAAATGCTACAAACAACAAGAGATTAAGTGTATACTATTGACAAAGCTGAATCAAAGCCAAATCCAATATGGGAACTGGCATTCAAACAGTTTAAAGCAAGAATACCACAAGGAAAAAAAAAATAGCCACCGCATGATCTTTAAAATGATTTACAGGCATAACACTGCATGCTACTAACGCACTTGGAAGTACCGAGACAGCTTGCAAAACAGAGAGTTAAAGTTGTGCCATTAATGTTCAATGTTTTGACTTTAAACACTGACAAGATGTGTATTTTATCAAAAAAAAAAAAAAAAAACCAAATTAAAGAACATCCGAACTTTGAGATATTCAAGTTTAAAGCATGCAGTGCAAAACTTCCACCTTCCAGTTCCTGAGGACATTTGAAGAATTGTGTCTTCACAACAGTTGCAACACTACCAACTTAATATTTGCATTAATATATATACGTTTGGTTTTACAAAATGTCTAAGTCAAAATCAAATCTTGCAAAAATAATGACAGCTTTTTGATAGTTTAAGAACATTGTTCTGGTTTTATGCTTAAACTGAAGGGGAACAAATGCATTGAAACCTCAGATGTGCACACATGAAGTCTAAGTACTTTCATTTATTTGTAAAATGCAAATTAAAAACAAAATTTAAAATAGATCTAAATACAAAACTATTTTACAGAGTAGTCTACAAGCTTCAAATCAGCATTTAACATGGCACAGTCAAATAGCAGCTTTTATTTTGCACATCCTAGCAAGAGCTGAAATGACTTAGGGCTACAGAGCAGCAGCAGATGATATACTCCAGTATGACAATTATACAGGCTTCAAAGGACAAATAACTTGGGCGATGACAAGACCACAGTAACAGATACTAGTCCTTCATTCTGTTCTGTGTGGTCCTGCCAGGACCTGGTTCTACTTTCTGTCTCCCCCTCACTCTGCAGCTACCAGGACTCCACACCCCCTCCCCAGCCCTATTCTTCTGACCCCAGATCCCAATCCACTGTTCAAACCAGGCAGTTACTTTTAAATATCAACAGCGGCCAGAAGCTCCATGTGTAAGTCATGCCCCTTCTTTAGCAAACACTGCAATGTGCCTGTGTTAGGAGTGCTTTCTGCTCAACATACCTGACAGTCTGAATCAGTCTCCCATTCACATGAACTCTGCTGCATTCTCTGAAATCACTGCAGAGTACATCCTTCCTGTTTCTACATATCACGGGCAAGTGACAAATGCATCTGGATTTATGCAGCTACTTCAGGCACCTGGGTATTGAAACACTGGAAAAAGATCTAGACTGATGAACTTGTAACACCAGTCTGCAGTACCATCTGTGTAAAATGACAGTAAGATAGTTTCATTTTGCATCAAGTGCACATATTGATAACACCTGTCAAGCTACAGGGCATCAAATTAGTTTTCACCACCTGTCGAGAAGGTGAGCAATTCACAGAAACCACCTGGCTTCTCTAATAAGCAGCAAAACATAAGACAACAAAGAAAATAAACCCCGTATTTCTTCCCTGACAATGCCTAAGGATTGTTTTTGCCCCAAGAGAAGGGGTGAGGAACACTAACAAAACTTCCACTAGAGATGATTTTGATCTTGGCTACAAGGTTGGAAAACCCAACGTGTTTTTGTGAGCTGGCAGGTGATTAAAGCTGCCAAGCCCTGTGCTCTCCCGAAGGGCAGTGGAAACGGGGTTCATGTGCTGCAAACCTCCACTGACTGTGAGAAAAGAGCTGACAGAGCATCTGCCAACGCCGCAATGATGGTGCTGTCACTCAGCCTGGAACCTGGGGGTTCAGCGATACTGCAAACACTAACTCTGGGAGATGAGAGTGAGAAAGAGACCCAAAGGACTATCAGTAGGTATCTGAAAATAGAGGAGTCAAGTCATCCATGCTAGAGGCAATAGAGAATTCAGTCTTAGGGAACAGGGGAGTTTCTGCAATGTGTTTCTCCAGGAGATTTTGATATTTAACACTCCGGGAGTGCCTGTTGGTTTCTTCCGTGTGCACCACCCCTACCATCCAATTCCATATACGAGATGCACAGGGCAGGATGAACTGCTATCTTTAAGCTGATCTCTATGCCCATACCAATAATTAAATCAAATTTTCCAGCAGTGATTTATCTCTGCCCCTTATATAAGCAGATAATTTATTACATCAACTTCAGCATGCAATGATTATAATGCACATGTATTATGAGCCCAAAGCTCTATCACACTTGCAGATTTATTCTAATGTTTATGTTGAGTGCTTGATTTTGGAAGTTTTCTGCTTTCAACAAAAGCAGATTTTCAGAGAAATTTCTGGAGATGGAAATTCTATTAGATTACATTGTTATGAGTAATGACATAGCTTAAAAACAGAGTGGGGAACTTCAGGCCTGTTACAAGCAACCTAAACACCGACCTTACCTCTGCACAAGTGATCTGAAGTGAAGAAACATCCAAAAGTGAACTTTTCTTTGCAAAACACCACCAGTAGATGACACAATTTATGCTTTCGCAGTGGATTACACAACAGTAGAAAGATGACCCCAAAACTTTGGAGTCAGGCTTTGAAGCTGTATAATAGAAGCACATTTCAACCTAGATGAACTTTTTGTACAGCTGTGTCCCATCTCTTCTTATACTGCTAGTCCTTAACCTTGTCTCATGCTCTCTGCTAATCAAACTTCAGCTTTTCCAGTTCCTTAGGGTTTCTCCTGGAATCTCCTGTCTTCCCAGTTCTTACTCCTATCTACTCCACCCATCCTTTCCATCCTACAAATCCATGTGCATAAACAAGCTTCCAGTCCTTTAGGCCAACCCTTTTCTCCCTGTCCACCAACAATAACACAGGCCTGATCTCTTTGCCAAATCAGTCACATCGAACACATGTGTAGTGCCCACAAAAAAAGGCATGTGCAGGAGCTTAAGCACCAAGATGCTCGACCATCCATACTGTTTGGTCCCTTCAGCCAGCTTTCTGAAGTATCACCTCACTTGGGGGCTGCTCTCAATGGACAGCATCATAAGGCAGCATTACTTCCATTCATTCAAGGGCGTTCCAACACCATCCTAGGCAGCTCCTGTCACACATATCCTCTTGTGTTCCCCAAGACAGACAACATAAATACCCAAGTCCATACTGTAAAAAACAAAAAAAAAAAAGCATGCTGCTGACCTGCAGAGAAGTCCTGACATTATACCACTTCGAACCAAACATTCGAGAATCATCAGTTCATTTAAGGCACAGGATTACCACATACGACTTGGGGGAGACCCAGCAGCAAATGCCACACAGTGCAGGAGTGGCCAGGCTAGCAGAGGACGCAGCCCTTGGCAGCGCAGAGTCCGGCACTTCACCCTCTTTTGCCCACCAGCCAAGGATCCCCTTCTTGCCTCGCAATTCCCAGTCCCAGTTTCATCAGCTCCACAGCTCCTCCCAGACTCCAGGCCCCTCCATTCACCCTCTTGCTGACTTTCCTTTCTCCTCCGTATTACCAGCTATTCACCCCTCTAAACTACTCACAAGCAACATTATTAACCAAAGGGAAAACTTTCTCCCTAAATCACCAGTTCTTTCGCCGAGCCCCAGACTTGGCCAGCCTCCAAGAGCTTATTACTATAATTACAAAGACAGTCTTTTCAGATGTCTGCAGGTATGATCTGGGTGGCACTCAGTGTAGATACAGTATTTGTTATACCTTGTGAGTTGCTACTGAAAATAGACAAGCTGAAATTTATTGAAGGTTTTTTAACTCAGCCAATAACAAGTAAATGTTCACAGATATGGCAAAATACTGATCTCTGACAAAAAGGCAAAGGTTTCTAAATAAAAGCTACCTTTTTTTTTAAAATAACTTCTACTCTGTCATCTTCAGAAGTGAGGGAATTACTTTGACTGAAGGTTTTCAAACAAATTTAGCTTGCAGCAAACACTACTGTCAAGCGGCTTTAAAAACAGAGAGCACTAACAATCCCTCCCTTAATAATGAAGACTGAGACATTACTGACTGTTACAAGTTATATTCATTTCATGCAATTTGATATCACTTTGCCTGTATGAATTAAAAAACTCAAAATAGGAATGAACACATAACAAAAACTAATCTCCAGGTTCAAACAGAGCTGTAATTTTAGCTCATCATTGTGTAACAGTTTCTTCAGGTGTAATTTTCTTCAAAGTGTTGAAGTATAAAAGTTGTTCTCAACGACTTTTAAAAACCACTGGAGGAAAAGCTGCATCCAGAATCGGTGCAGCGCAAGGCTCACTCACAACAGCTCAGCAGCATCTGCTCTGCTCAGAGCAAGTAATACTTGACTTTCGGCTCAGTGTTCCCACATTCTCAGGAACCTACTTTGGATTCAGGACTGCAGCAAGCACAAGCATCAAGCAGCAGATTATCCTTCACTATATACATATGTCATCCACTAAAACGACTGAGGAAGCAGCTGAGAGCCCGAATTTAGAAGCCACTTACTGCACTCCAAGGTCTGCGCAGCCCCCACCACAACACTCAGACCCTCACGAAAAGCCCAGCACCAATGAGCAACCCTGAGCAGCTAAAGGAGATCTCCTTCCCTGCCTGTAACTCAACAGTGCCAGTAAGAAGAGCTTTGAATTCAAAAGCAGCACACTGGAAGTAAAATTAGCTCAAAGCGCTGGATCGTGACTTGGCATCTCATCACTGCACCATCCTACATGATTCACCAAATTGCGAACGCCCAAGCAGCTGGCCTTAACAAAAGCAAACCTCCACCATGTACATACAGTATCATATTTTTAAGGATATTGAACTCTGAAATACACACTGTTAAGGAAAAATCATATAAGATTGTTTTGCACAGGCTTTGTGTGCTCATTTTACATTAAATGAAATAGATCAATAATTAGAAACAAAAGTATATTATTCTTTCTATCATACAAAAAGCCTTGAAAAAATGCACTCGAATATTTGATGGCTCAAGCATGGTGGGCAGAGATTTATATTTGAAACAAATGTTGCTAAATTCCACCCCCACCCCCCCCAGCTCAATTTTTAGTTTTTGAAAACATTTTGAGAAAAATCTACATAAACTTTTTAACCTAGCTGGAGCAGTTTATAGTTAGAGTAACTAAAACCAGCAGGAAATTCCAAGTATGGGGGCTAAGAACCCACTCTAGATAAAGCAGCATCTCAATCCTAAGAAGAGCTATTTTTCTATTTTAAAACATGAACTCCCTAAAAGAGGACATTAAGTGACCAGGTGCTTTAAAACTGATGCTTCGGCTTTCCGATACAGCATGCAGGTTTTTCGCATTAACCTAATTTGCAAACACCTAAAATCAAAAAAGCTTTGCGTGGAAGGACAAGACACACTGACTTCTGATTCAGGTTCCCTCGTTTAGATGCGTAAGAGTTTTAAAAGTCACAAGTCTGGTCCCCCAGAGACCTTCCCTTTTTCTTGGCTTGTTTTGCTTTCTAATCCTTCTGCCAGCTTGTCCTGTCTGCAGAGATACCTTGCTGTACCTGCTCATGGACCACGCCGTCACCAGCTCCTTGTGTAAAAGGCTGGACTCAAACCAAGTGACCAGAGGAAGAAAATCTTCCAGGGGTTTCACATGGACAGTTTCCTCCATCAGTCACCGGCAGGTTACACACCAGAACCGAGACTACGTGAGAGTTTCAGCAATTCATACAACGTGAAGTGCTGCATGTGCAAATACATTCTGCGTAATGCATTCTTATAATGAATTTTTTTAATCAATGTAATGAGCACACAGGATTAAAATACTCTTAACCCTTTTGAAAGGTTTGTATATACACTGTTTTCACCAAGTGTAAAGCTAGGTTTAAGTCATTTTTTCTAGCTCTCAAATATCACTGACAGATGTTAAACTTGTAAAAGCACAAACAATATATTAATCTTTTGATCATATTTATTTCTGAAGTAACTGGCAATAATTATCTTCCTGCACTCCATGAAGAAATCTTATGAAGACTTCTAATGCATTCAAAAAAAATAGTGAACTTTTTTTAATTAGTTTATGGTGAAAGTCACACTGTTGACAGTTCAATAATAATAAAGGAAGAGACCTCTCAAAATTAATGGAATTAACAGGATAAAGCCATATAGGTCTCAAATCCAATCATTAGACAGATACTCTGAGGAAGTCTCTTAAAATACTTACTAAATACTGACATAAGTCAAGATTTTGAAGGTTGTTATGTACTATTTAAAAACTACTGTTAGGTAAATACTTGCATCATATTACCTATCATCCCATCTGGTTCCACAAATTACCCACTGATGTAAAGATACTTCCTTTTCTAGAAGTGTAACTAAATATTGTATTTCATGTGATGCTCATTTGAGTAAAAGCTTCTTAGTCAAGTACTAGTAGCTTGAACAGGAAGATGGCCATTAAGTAAGAAAATATAATACTCCTTACATCACTTCTTGTATTTTTCACTTTTCTGTATTATCATTTTCTAGTGACATCTGAAGAATGTTGGTACCCCCCAGTGTAAATTCAGCCTAAGAAAAACAGGAAAAAGCAAAATATTTTCTCCAATAAAAACTCTACAAGTATTCTGTGTAAAAAAGAAACTGAGTATTCTTATCCTTGCACCTCTTGGTGTCAGGAAAGCACAGAATTTTTAATACAGCACATTCTCACCAATAGCGATTCACTCGGAATCATTATCTGAATGGGAGGTTATTGTCATCATTCTCTTTCACACCAAAAAATGCTGAAACCAGCATTCAGATGCCATGGGTGCTTTCCCTACCTGCCTTAAGAGGGGGGAAAAAAAATTACAGCATTTTGCATTATATCACTTAGCAGAGTACAGCAAGAAAAAAATATACTTAGGCTCCAAGAGTGATGCAAGTCTATTGAAATCCTGCCAGTTAAAAATATCAACCTTTATGATCAGGTTTCACTCAAAAAGACACTAAAGATGTTCCCAAGGCTGTATTTATGCCTTGCATCATCTGTCTGGCGATGCACAAAAGTCTTTCCAAGGTCTTTATTGTTAGGGCCAGGAAGTTAAATGAGGCAACACACTTACCAAGAGAAAGGAAAGCAGAGACAAACTCAAGAATTGTCTCAAGCTGATTTAATACTTCAAATGAAACATACAACAACAAAGTGTTTCGTGTAGTCTCACAACAGTGTTTGTGCTTGCGAAGGTGTTTCTTTGCATTCTGAAATAAACTTAGGAAAGTCTCACTTGAAATCACGCAATTTCAGTAATGAATCACCCCTTACATACCCTTGCTCTTTACAGCTCACTCACTGCCGTACAACTGACGTGCCATCCTTAGGAGTACAAAGGATGTTCCAACAAAGAGGGATCACCTGCTGCTTTCTATAAATCATCTTGAACCTCATTGATCATTTTAAACAAAGGTAGTGCAGATACACTTGCATATTTGGCTGTCTTGCACAGAGGAGAATCTGAAACAATGCCATTATGCCCTAGAATTCAATACAGGACAATAATGATAACTTATTGTAACAGGTTGAAAACAACGAAGTTTTTTAGTTTTCCCTAACAAGTAGCATATGAAATGCAGCAGAGAAAAAAGGATATTTTTTTAGTCACTCATGATTATTCACTGAAAAAATTAAGATGCCTATCAAGCACACCAATCATGGCCCAAAATGCTGAGCTTATATGGAAGCATAACATGATATTTCTCTTGATTTAGGAGAGTAAGCAGGAAGGAAACATGAAAGGAAGTCATAAGAATCCCTGCTGAGCCTGACACCCAAGTTCTGCTTTCCATGACTTTCTGTACTTTTAATAAACATGAAATGAAAGTTTTAAATTACTGTAAGGCAAAAAAAGCCCATCCTGAAACACCACACATTTGTCTCTAATTTAAAAGTCTTCCACTGTTCAACCTTCAACTACAAATGCACATTTTGAAGCTTTCTACCACACATTCCATCTAGAGCAAACTTTCTTCAAGCTTTTAGTTTCTTAGACTTGGTAGCTTGCATAAAAAACCACTACATTGCAACTGCTTCTCCTAAAGCTAAGTGGAATGGGTAAATCTAGACTAACTTCTCCTTTGGTTTAAACTGAATAAAGCAAAATATTTTTTCTCGTCCTGTTTTACCTAGGCAAACATTTAACCAAGCGTTTAAGCGTGACTTCTGACTTGACTGAAATTTAAAACCCTAAATTTGGGTTGAACTAGGTGATCTCCAGAGGTCCCTTCCAACCTTAACCATTCTGTGATTTTGTGAAATTCCAAAACACAGTCCAGAGAAAAACCTTCTGTCTCAGGTTTCAGGTACTGCTCCCCTTGGAGGGGAAGAGTCTTCCTACTTTGCACACCTAGTGAGGTTATTATTTTAGTTTGAGTTGGCATTGGACAATGGGATGGCAGGTAGTCATTTGGGACCCAAACGTGGTGGAGACTGCAATTACCTTATGCATACTAACACCACATTCCTGGTTCAACATCCACTCCTCCCTGACAGAGCACAACCCATCCTGTTCCCATACCCGGGGCACTGGGCTAAGCCATAGGAAGCCACTACTCAGAGTACTTCGAATTTCTCTGGCTGTAGCTGGATCACTACATGCTGTATGTAGCACACAAAAATTTGTTAGTATGGAAGGTGTCAGATACTCCTCCCTAGGGCATTCAGCAAGTCCAGAAGGTGTCATTTATTCCTGCCTAGGACATTGAGCTTGGCTAAGATATTTGTCTTGGAGGACAGACTACACGGTTTAGCCTCCAAGTCATTTATATCAAACTACTGTTAACAGGAAAGACACAGAAACAGTCCTGGGTTCACAATCGGGAAACCTCACTGCTCCTCTCCTCTCTCACTGGAGAAACTTCTCTCTCTCATAAGCAAAAGACACACTTTTGACACACTTTTGTTTACTTAACTTTTATTTTTGTTTTATGTTATCGACACCCCCACTCACTACAAGTTATCTGTACTCACTTTTGTTCTTACTATTAAAACTGAGGCAGTGTTCAGCCTCAGACTACCTCAAATAGCTGGTTTATCTCTGGCTGCGTGTCTCTCCGAACAGTGCAGCACAGCATAGCTATGCCTGAAGGAGCCCAGATGCTAGAAACCTCCATCTCCAGGGCAGTGTGGGACCAGGCGTTGACTCCCACAGTGACTAAGATAAGCTGCCCTCTTCTGAGGCCTGTACTGCTGCTCCTGGTATTAGAGGCAGCGTGGTACAGGTGTGCCCAGCATCATTACAGCCCCATAAATCAGCTCTGTATGAAAGTTTGAGTATAACCAGCCTTTCAGATACCCTGTGAGGAACGGCACGCCTACTCAGGTTCTCTGTGCGGGCCTTGGGCTAGTAAATCCTGCCAGGCCTGGGGAGGCTGTGAGCAGTCAGAACAGATCTCTGAACTTCATGCTGGGAGCTCGGGCTGCTTACTGGAAAGAGTTTACACACACACACACAGCACCCTGGACTCCAAGAGAGCTTGTTAGCTTGTGCATTTAATGCATAAATGCATAAGGCTGGCTTGGATCTAATACTGAACCTAAGCCAAACTCCTCCTGGCACCTGCTGAGGATTGCAGAGCCGAAACATCCCATTGGAGCCAACAGGAGCCAGCTCAAGCCCACGCAGGGCCAGTGCCGAGCCCCAAGTGGGAACCCTTTGCACCACCACAACCTCCCTGACCTAGCGCGTCTGGCCTTCCACCTCGGACAAGCATTTCAGCCTCTCCAGTGTCCGGGCTAAGGGAGAGCGGTTGCACAGGCACACAGAAGCAGTGAGAGAAGCTTAAAACCAACAGCACAGAGGCTGGCATGACAGACAGGGAAGGTCTGCGAGGAGCCAGAGCATGCTGCTGTCAAAGCCATGGGCTCTTCGGGGGGCACAGAGCAGGAGGCAGGGCTGAACAAATCACAGGATCTCTGCCAATTATCCTCCAAATTGAAGTATGGTTTTCAATACCTGAAAGTATTGTTTTCAACACCTTGGACCTAGTGTAAAAAATTTGTGGCTAGAGGACTTCACAGTGATTGGGACAGATTTCAAAACACACAAGTGCTTACATGCATGTGATCAGCTAGTTGAGCACCTACAGACAAGGGAAACACTTGTCCACTCTAAGAGTGGTTTACTATGATCTTACAAACAAACAAAAAATGACAAGGTGTGAAAGGTTTTCAGGCAGTAGCAAACTCTGGTCATTACAGGGTTTTACCATACAAGAACAGAAAGATAATTTAGTTTTATATTGTGAATGACAGAGAACAGGTTTTCCCAATTAAATAGTAGGAGCAGTAGAATTATTTCCCAGTGATTAGCATCTTCCTAGGTAAAAACTTTAACTTTTTTTCCTAGATTAATGATTAGTTAAACAAAAAGCTTAAAATAACCATTTAGTTTTATTTCAAAACACAGTATTAAAAGAGCAAAATTCAGTCTCACTAAAATTAAGCCTTATTTAATAAGCCACAAAAGTCTTGGTGATGGTATGTGCATATGGAGAGAGCAAGTGACTGAAATCTGAGGGAACTAGTGAGAATGACTAAAATCGGGTTAAAACAAATATCATCTTCCCTTTCTGTGAGCTAACTCAATCTTCGATGAATTCCCATGTAAATGTTTTTGTTCATTCAGGCCTCTAGTTTCAGTAGCAAGAATAAAGCCTCTAACTGCCTTGAGACATGAATTTAGTTCTTGCTACAGTCAAAAGAACAAATCCAAAGTACAAATAACATACCTTTCCAAAAAGAAATTACAAATAAACCTAGAAAGAAGTACCAAGTAGGCAGAGACAAAGCCACTACTCAAACTTCAAAAGTTTTCAATCATATTGCCAAAACCATTTAAGAAAACCACAAATAATCACTAAATAAAAGGAAAGGCAAATATCTGGAGATTGGAGGGAAAGCCCCAAAAAATAACGAATTAAAAAAATCAGTCAGTTAGTTTTCATACGTGGAAAGGTCAGAGAGTCCATGCCAGACCTCCCAGAGATAAGAATGCTTGGACATCACCTGAAACAAGGAGGACAAGGTAGGCGCAGGGTGAGACACAGGGCTGAGGACACTGCTCAGAGCCACAGGGACAAGGGCCACCTGTGGATAACTGTGGGCCAGCTGTAAGACTGACCATCTGGGTGACACAACAGCAAACAAAACTCTGCGCAGGAAGACCGCAGTAATGCACACTGGGATGCTCCCCACAAACAGATCCAGTAACAAGTTTCAGGGGACTGTTACCGAAAAGATGATTTTGGCATTGTAACAGTTAGCTCTTCAACAACGTCAGTTCAACCCATAAGCAATCAAAAAAAGCAAGCCAGGAGTTAGGAATTGGTAGGAGTTATAAGGGGGGATGGGGAAATACTTCATTACCCGACAGCACCAGGGTACCCAGGGTATCCCTGTATCCCAAGTAACATGCATCATTCCCACAAGCCCAGCTCAGAAGAAGGTAACTGTTCGAACTGGTTTGGAAGTGATCAGCAGGGATGATTGTGACCACTAAATGATTTCCGAAAAAAAAATAGCCATTTGCACTTAATCTTCAGGGCATCAAAAAGGTGGCCAGACCAGTAGGGACTAGAAGAGGTAAGATAACAGATGGCATAAAATAGTTGAGTAAGAATTGACTTTGTAATACTTTTTTTTAGTACTGGATATGATATAGTGAACATTAAATGGAAGTTATGCACTAGACTTAGATACAAAATCTGCAAAGCAGCCTACAAACAATGAGCAACTCACCACATAAAGTGTAAGTAAGCCAGGACACAGGATGCTGTGAACAACAAAAGTCTGCATGGGTTCACAAAGTAATAAGACAAATTAAGTGAAGAAAGGTATTGAAGGACATTAAAACAAACAAACAAAACCAACTCCAATTCAGAAAGCTACCAAGACGGAAAACTACGAGAGCATATTCCATATTCCTGCTGGCCGTCACCTACGTTCTCTTGGACATCCATCACCAGACCCCAGACACTGTGGTAGCAGGACCTTTGGTCTGATCTAGTGTGCTGGCTCTTACCCTGTCAATGGAAGCAGGACTAAATTCTGGGTGTAGGTATCTGCACTAGTGCAGAAAACCTTTGGCAGAGAGGTTTACCACCACATTCTTCACGCCTACATTGAAGTTAATTAAAACTAACTAGGCACCACCATAAAACACTTGGTCTAAAAAGGTCACTTGAACTGAAAATTCACAGAAATCAATGAAGACAGGTAGGTATCTCACCAGGAAAGGAATGGAGAAGGGCTTGTTTGCCTGCTATCCTCATTGTGTTGACCATTAGATCTGCAGAACAATAGTGGATAATGTTCTCCAGCTGAAGACTGGGTGAGTCATTGCCTATCTCGGACTCACACAAGCTCTGTTGCCCTGCGCCACAGGCCAAGTCACACCTGAGCAGGTCAAGCAGAGGGAATGGAGCCCTGTGCAGTCACAGAACAAGCGAGGACTTGTGAAGAGTTTTTATTCTAGCTTGCTCCTTTCACAGCAGGCCTGGCGACTGATCACAGACAGTGAATTAGGGCTCTGTCTGATAAAATATGTCTTGTCTGACCTAAATACGTGATGTAACACAAGATGTAGGCGAGAATCCATGCAGCATAGGAAAGCAGTAAAGAAGAAGGGCCACAGGCAGAACCAAAAGAAAACATCATTTCCTTGTGCATCTCCAGGCAGGCTGGGCAACAGCCTCAGTGTCTCTGTTCACAGATGCTTCCTCAAGAGAGTTCCCCACTCACCCCCATCTTATGGATTTGTGACTTTTCAGGAGCAAACTGGTATAACTTAACCCTTTGCAATGAACCATAAGCCCATTCAGTCAATCAACACACAAAATTACTGTCATTGCAAAAACATACGATTGAGGGAAGATTCAGGCTAGACATAAGGAGGAAATTTTTTGAAGGTGGTAAAACACTGGCCCAGGTTGTCCAGAGAGGTGGTAGATGCCCCATCCCTGGAAACATTCAAGGACAGGCTGGACAGGGCTCTGAGCAACCTGATCTTCTTGAAGATGTCAATCATCTTGAAGATGCTCATTGCAAGGGAGTTGGACTAGACGACCTTTGAAGGTCCCTTCCAACCCAAACTATTATATGATTCGATGACCTTGAAGATAAACTGCAGATTCAACATTATTTCCAACTTCACCGAAGACATATCAGTTCAGAAGATGAACATTAGACACAGTCCGATTAAAAACAAAATGTAAAAAATTCTGTCTCTAACAGACATAAATCAACTACAAAAATTAAGATTTTTACATCTTCCAAAACATAAGATTAAATATATATATACACACATTTAAAAAAATCAAGATTTAGTTAGAACAGATATTTGCTCTCAAATACAAATAAAATGTAAATTATAATGATCAAGTAACACCTAGGGGTAATGCGAATTTAATAGTTCATCTTCTAATCAAGTTTGTCTTGTAAGTTTTGTTGTATTTCATTTTCATCATATTTTAATGAGATTTGCAGTACAGCTCAGTAAGACTGAAATAGGTTACTGTGCTGAGATGAACTGCCTCAGGGAAAGTGGGGAAAAAAGACCCAGGACAGACCCCTCTTCAGCCATGCATCACGCTGTCTTCATCTGTCAGTTCTATTCTCTACCAGCATGTCTGTGATCACAGAGACAGTGCTACAACAGCCTGTTATACATTTAATGAATCCAGCCCAGGAGAAGAATATGGGAGGACTTTCCTTTGTGTTTTAATTGCGTATTTCTCTGAGAAGAAAAAGACTGAGGGAAAACCTCTCATTCATGAGGCTATTGCCCTTAGAGACAGTGCGGAATCTTTACATTTCCTTTCAAAGTATATAAACATGAGCCTGTGAGCAACAGTGAACAGGGAGTGAAAGATACCATAGGAGCAACACTAGACAATTTCAAAGCACATTAATATACAAATGTATATTAAACAGATCATTCTTCACTCGTATTTTCCTCCCAGCTTTCTTGTAAGACAGCTTTGCACAAACATCCTCTTGATATTAACTAGAAGAAGAATCAGAAAACAGCAATAATAGGCATGTTTTCTATATGTTCATCTCATTTATAAGGAGATGATTTACTAATTTAAAAGCTGTCCCATCACTAAATAATACGATTAAGATATTATCAGTGCCAGCTTTGGAAAAATGGAAAAAGGAGCTGAACAAATAGGTCTGATACCGACAGAAGAGATGACATAGAAGGAACCAAAAGATAAACAATTAACACTGTAAATTTGCAGAAAAAAAAAATGTGCACGGCTTTCTCCTCCCCCTCGTCAAAGGCAATTTTAATCTCAATTAGATTTATTACAGCAAGGACCAATGCTTGTCTACAAACTTTGCATGAATAATATGATCCCAACCTCCATCAGATGATGGAGACTCAGGAGGGCTGTGCACACACCACGGATTTTAAGCACAGGTTGAAGTCTTTGACTTCACAGGGACAATTAACATTTTAGGAGCCACTCAAGGAGCCCAGCTCAACTTCTGGCTGGAATCAGGCTCTCCAGAGCAGTTTCGCCCACTGGTTTCTTTTTAAGCCCTTCTCTATCACTTGTCCCTGGCCCAACTGGAGAATCAAATTCATGCACACCCAACTCTGCAAAGTAACTGGCAGTGAAAAATCCAGATGGATCCCTGAGGCCACTGTTTCTTCTGCAGTTGACCATGGTGGCTCAGATCTCAAGCCTGACTAAAGCAATCCCACAATCACTTACGTGAAAGTCTACATCATCATATAAATATAGTGAAAAGTTACAATAAAAAGGTATTTTCTTGTTGTCATTTTAAATTTTGTCCTTATGACAACCCAATTGCTCCTACATGGTTTTCCTCTCATTTTTTTCCATAGTTCTCCAGTCTGAAGGTTGTTTCTTCTCTCAATACATCTGAAGGCATTTTAGTTCTCTGCTTCTTCAACACAACTGTTTGAAAGAAATCTTTTGTTATGTTGCCATTACTAGTAATTACCTCCCTTGAGATCTCTGAGGTTTCATTTTCTGATCGCCTCCAACTGTCTGTTCTTTCTTACTGTCCTGTTCAGTGAAACCCACTTGCATTGACTAACGAAAGGAGGGGCGAAATAAAGAACAAAGATGCCTATTTGCAATTTACTGGAAACCTGAATCATAAAAGAAAAAATAAAAACCCAAAAGACTACATTATAGCAAAGAACTACTGCCAGTCCAACTCAGCACATAACAACCAACGCACTGCAAAACCAGAAGAGCCTCTACACATGCAGCTATTTAAAAAGAAGTCTGAATCATTGAGATTTCTCAACATGACTACACAGAAAGGCGATATTGTCAGGCTGCCCTGAAGTTGCAGCTATTTTGATACAAGAAAAGGTTGAAAATGCATTTAAAATTCAAGCATGCTCATCGAGAGCACTGAGTCAAACCATCCTCTCCCTGATGGGAGGCTCTGCCCCGCAACCTGAGCTGACGCTTTCCCCACCTCCACAGGCTACTTTGGGGACCTCGTAGCTGCTCACCCACCCAAAATGATACACCTTCACTCCACAGACACCTTGGAATTTTGTGAGATTGACACATTTCAATTTTTCTAGTTTTACGATGCAAAGGTAACTAACATTTGATAAAAGAATGAGTGCAGGGTGACCTCATCTTCAACTATCAGCATCTATTAAATCAAACAACTGAAGTGGAACAAGTGTCTGTATAAAATATTATACAAAAATGTGACTATCCTTAAATGATTACATCTCTGGGGGAGAAAAATCACATGCTTTTCAATCATGCATTTATGACATAATTAAAACAATAGCTGTATGTCAGTCCGAGTATGCATTTCCATGTTATAACAAGGTTGTTTTAAAACATGAATCAAGTATTGAAGATGCTTTTCTATCAAAGACGACGGAAAAAAAAAAAAAAAATCAGCTAGCAGACTTTCAACATTTCCAGGTTCAGTAGCTCAGAGTTATTGGCGTGTAACTGCTTTAGTCTGTATTTTAGGACACCAAAGCAAGTTAAAACCACAGCAACCAGGAGACAAAGTATCCAACAGCAGTTATTACTGCTGAGCACTGGTTGCAAAACGCAGACCAGGCATTAAGTAATGGAGAGGAAAAAGTACAAGGTTGGAGCGTTCATTACTGACTCTGCTTATTGCAAAAGGTGTAGCTTTAAATTTCTAGCTAGGTAATCATGTCATACAGGGAAGGGAGGTTATCCCAAGTCCTGCAGAGATCCCTGCTCAGACTTATGCTGTTCAATGTATTCAGAAGTGACCTGGAAAAGGAGTAAACTCCAAGCCTCCTAGTGTTCCCAAATCATTCTGACTGTAAAGACAGGGGTTGACCACAAGAATTGAAAAAAGGCCTTTCAGTACAAAGTCAGTACACAATAAAACAGCACAAACAAGAAATGAGCTATACAATGAATTCTGAACTCATGGTTAAAAAAAAAACACATATCGACCCCAAAATACTAGGTTTATGATTAGTGTTTCTAAGAATGGTTAGTGCAACCTTCATCACTGGGTAAAAAAAAAAAAAAAAAGTATTGGGAAAGCACCAGAGAAACATAATATGATTTTATGTATACTATATATACATATCTGATATTTACAGTAGAAATCCATGATACAATTGCACCTGCATTTGGTGTATAATTTTTGCCCTCCCTCAAAAACCTCTTTTCTCCCTCAAATCTCAGGAAAAAAACTCTACAATCTCATGGGAAAGCATTTTTGGAAACAATCTTCCAGTCTTATCTTTTCTCTCATGTATAGAAATTATTATTTCTCATATTAGAAAGAACACAATATAATCCTAATAGATGATTTTTTAAATAGAGAAACAGAGGTCTGCAAAACTGGCTTTAGGAGACAAATACTTTCTCACCAAGACTCACCAAAAAACAAGATGAAATAATAGAATCCAACTTCTGATTATGATTATGGAAGAAACCTTATTAAAGACACCATTTGCTGCTGGGAAAAAAAAGTCTGCTAAATATTCGCTTTCTTGCAATACATTTAACAATTATTATGCAGAGATACTAGTTTTTCGTCACATCTCTGATAAAGGGACTGGGATAAGCAGTGATCTGTAAATTCATTTACAGTAGCTTGTCACTGACCCTTAACAAGCTTGGACCATAAAGACAGCTGAACATGCTGGTGCAGAGACTTCCTAAATGCAAGAGAGATCGACATCAGCTAGACATACACTTAGCATTTCAGACTGACCATAGCAGTAGCTCTACTAATCACAGAGATGAAAGGATATGCAGTCTGTCAGAAAAGGGAACAAAGACCTGTGGCTGCAGGAGAAAAGCTCCCTGCTCACTGGCTTAGGATGCTTCATTTGCACTATTTGAAGCAAAACAGCTCCCATCAGGAGGTTTTTGACCACCCATTCTCTTTCATTTCACAGTGGAATTAGGTGATATCATCTATAGTTAATTGTTTGAATTCTTAGAACAGGCTGAGTAAGCAGTAACGTAGGCTGGGCCACACTCGTTTAATACAGCATTGGCAAACAGAAGGCTAGATCATCACCATACTCATATCTGCTGTGTAAAACAAACACATGACCTCTTGGTCGGAGAGCCATGTCAGCCTCTTTGAGGAAAGACTGCATCCAGAAAGATGAAACTCAGCATTAGGACTTCACCTTCCTAGAGCTGCCAGACCAGTAGTTCTACCCTCCCCAGGCAGGCAGCACCCTTCTGCTATCAGAGGAAATAACAGCTTCAGTTCATGCACTGGTGTGAGCTGGAGGCGGTAAAGAACTTGCTAGACATTTGCTGTATTTACCTCAGCCCTGCTAACTCACTGCTAATTTCTGGCTCTTTTGTACCAGTGAGAAGAGCTGTCATGTGCTTCAAGCTTCACAGAGGCACCATTTCCCTCCCTATTTTGAATGAGCTCATGGCATTAAGGCACGGTAGAAGCTAACAGGCGTCATTCTGCAGTGATATCGTTACACATCTGCACGTTTACTCCTTCCCTGCATCAGTCCAAAGGAAAGGAAATAATTTCTGACTTGAGGAAGTCAAACCTGCCCCTTGCATTGTACTTGGTACCAGGCACAGCTGCAGCACACATGCTTTGCACATCACTCTGCTGGATCGAATGGCAGCACAGGGGGTTATGAGGAGTTGTACAAAGGAACAAGACTGAAGCCAACACCCATAGCTCCATAAATGTGCAGACAATAGAGAAAAGGGACGTTTTTTCAGCAGCACTCTCACTCCAGGAAGCGACTGCTGCTTTCCTTCTCCTGTTCCATCAGGGCACTGTTTCACACCCATTCACCTCATGCACATTTCAGGGTACGCACCAGAAAAGCCAAAAACCAACAACAGTAGGCGAGGGCCATGGCTATCTGAGAGCCTTCGTTTCATCAAGGTGTTTTGCACTTGGAGGCAAGAGAGACGTGCTTAGTTTTGGAGAAGGAAGTACTCGTGAAAAGTTTTGGACTGTGTTATGCCAATAAACTGCTCATTCTGAGAAACAGACAGTCACATTTATTCATCAAGATTACCCAGATACTAATACCAACAATATTTCTTAAAAAAAAAGAAGTTATATTATATAGATGACACAAGGGAATAATTTCTAAAAAACAATTCTAAATTAATTTATGAATAAATGTCAAGTTTGAAAATGGATTAAAGCACTCAAAGCAAAGACATGTCAAGCCATATGTGCAAATAATAAGCATATCTTTATCTGCCAACTATTGTAATCTTCACTACAAGCACTAGAAAAACCTCTTTATGCAAAAAAGACTCTTCATTTGTATCCCATATGCCACAGGAAAAATGTCTATATATACATAATTAATAGAAAAATTTTAGAGTTCTGGTTAGTTCAATAATAAAGAGGTTACAAATCCACAAGAATATCAGCTTCTTATATCAAACTATACAACAGCTTAATTCTAAATCAAGGTAAATGGTAGTTTTAACCAGCCTTATAGCAAGGCCTAAAGTAACACTGGACATTACAAACTACATTTCCTAATTCAAAAGACTGATGGAGAACTAAAGTTCTACTTCAACTGCAGTGAAAATGTTATTTCTGAACAGATCCATATACAAGGGCAAGATTCATAGACCTCACTCCGAAAATGAAAATTCAAAGGAAGTATTTCAGGAGAGTTTAGTTCCATGTTCTAAACATGATTCACTGCTTAAACATGCCTTTTGTAGACAGTGAGAAGTCAGCCTTCCTAAGATGAAAGTGGCAAGTTTTGTCCCCTCTCACCCTGCTATCATTTTTTATATCTCTATTTAGATTTTAAATAATTCTCTGCAACTCAAGGCCAGGGTAGATACCTGTTTTGTGTGAGAAATGAAGTGATAAACATTTCACTGTCCGCAAGCATTCAACTTGCAGCATTTCACCCTTTACAAATTGAGTAGGTTCAGCACAGAAAACATTTGGCAATGGTCTTACAAAAATCATTTCACATATATTTATTTTTTTTTTTCTTACTCCTACCACCCATTCAGAACAAGCTGAGGAGGCGGCATAGGGACAGGAAGAACACAGAGAAGGATTTGCATTGTACGTCTTTCCTCTCACTTCACCTTCTCCCGTGCATTATTTACACAGGAAGCAACTTCATTCATGAAGTTTAACAAGTGCACTGATATTAATCCAGCAACGAGAAGTTAGTGTCCATATCACAGAGCTGTTCTACTATTACTGTTTTCTCCAACTTTCAGTTTATTTTTTAATATTTTAAGATGCTTTCTTAAGCATCTCACACAGCCCTAAATCATTCAGGTTAAAAAAAGTCAACAGCTCTGTCTTAGGAACTCTTGGTCCATAAGTCTAGTACAGCAAACAAGAACAGACATGGAGCTTGATTAGTCTAGATTACATGTGTGTTTCAAAACTGTCACTTTGAAATACAATTTTAAACACTTATTTTAATAGCATTTGTCACATAACCTAATAGGATAATTTTATTTGCTCAAATACCTTTAAAAGAGTGCACGGGAAAGGTCTGGGCTTAGCATGGGAGCATAAGAGACTTAAGAGGAAAAAAACAAAGACAAAAAACACAACCACAAACCAACAACAAACCAAGCTTCTTTTTGTTTGAGAGGACTTAGTTACTGAAATATGTTCAGCCACCACTGCAAGTAATCCTGTTTCAATGGGCATACCTACACTTCATTTTCACCTAAAGGAAATGACTGCATCACTACTGCCTGGAGCAAGCTGCCAAATGACTTTACAGAGATTTCATTCTCCCCTGCCAAATAGTGCCCCTGTTCTCTGTTTCTGCACTTCAGGACAAGAAGGCAGACTGTAAGCACAACGAGAACGCGTTACCCCCACTAGTCCTGCGTATTCAAGAGCAGTGATGTGAAAGCCATGCAAATCACAGGTATGTCATTGATCAGCTTGTCATTTAACAGCTGAGCACACAATGTCTCCAGGACTAATTCCTGCCTCCTTGAAACTGAAGGATACGATACAGGGAGAGCTGAACTTAGCAGGAAGCCAAGGGCTTTCTCAGCTGGTTCCTTGGTATTTAAGGAACAAACTTCACATGCCATTGTATTTTTTATCTCTTTGAATATAAATTGTATGTAATCGCTTAAAAAGAGCTTTTCTCAATGTGCCTTCCAGCCAATTTTTACCAGATATTATCACCATCAAAAAATCCTGAAAGTCATCATCCCACTTCTTAGGTCTTTCAGAAATAATTATCATCCTCCTGTGAAGCACATCAGTATCCATCTGAATGTTACCTAGAAATGGCAGATTGAAAATACTACAGGAATTTATCTTCCAAAGGATGGGCTCTGATTATCTCCAGAACATTCAAACTCCATAGCACTTGGGAGTTATATTTCCTCTCTGGCGACCAATGACAGAACCTGAGGGAATGGCAGGAAGATGTGCCAGGGGACGTTTAGGTTGGACACTCGGGAAAGGTTCTTCCCCCAGAGGGTGCTGGACACTGGAACAGGCTCCCCAGGGAGGTGTCACGGCCCCAAGCCTGACAGTGTTCAAGAAGAGACTGGACAATGCCCTCAGACACATGGTGTGAGCTGTGGGGTTGTCACATGCGGGGACAGGAGTTGGACTCGATGATCCTTGTGGGTCCCTTCAACTCAGGACATTCTATGACTCTGATTTTACTACTCACAGAATAGAGCCTTGCAGAAATTGAAAGTTGATGGAAAAACTCTCTAGTTGTAATAAGAGATATGAACACAAGTCACAGAACGCAAGAAAACCTTCATTCTATAAAAGAGAAGGAACTATCTATATGCAAGCTACAGGTTTGAGGTTTTTTGCTTGCCTATTTATGTGCAATGCTAACATTTCACAAGTGCTTAAATCCTTTTTTTCCTCTGAATTTTCTGATTTGTCTTCCTTGCCCTGTATAAAGTAAATGCACCTTGTAATGCAGGAGACGCTGCCAAATGTTTTCCCTGGAAAAACACCAGGGTAATAAAGGTTTGGAAGAAATCTGCTGCTCGAACTTGAAGATGCAAACGTATTTGAATAAAATTGGGCATAAGCAACAGTGAAAGACAAAAACTGAAACTGGTTCAGGGGGAACAAAAAAAAGTATGCTTCTAGTAGAGTCTATTAGTGGGGAACCTTGGCTGCTGAGTACATCAAAGATTTTAGCTTTCCAAAACGAAACATTACCTTTGTAAGCCACTTTTTTTCTCATGTCTGTGTGATAGGGAGTGGCACATGTCAGGCATGCAGAGCATAAAGCAATGACAACAACGCAGAGTCATATGAAGCTGTTCTGTGCCAGCTGTGTCACCTTCCTGAAGTTTCATTCACTAAAAGGTCAAGAACTTGTGGTACTGTACATATGCGGCCTTTTAGAAATTATTTGGAGTTCAATTGCCTGTAAGATTTTCCTTGCAGTTCAGTACAAAACTAACATTTCACCGATTTGCTTGGTAATGGTGACATGTCATCCACATATGTTCTGCTGTGCAAGAAATATATTTGGTCTTCTGTGTTTTTATTGGAACCAAGGGGCTGTCTGCCTTAGGAAAAAGGTTATAGGGGGTATGATGGACAACAGCAATTTCCAATTTTACCTCTGCAAATCATACTGTTTGTTATGATCCTAAACAAAGACGTTATCCACCTTGAAAACTATTTAAATAATCATGATTCAGAATTTAAGTTCATAATTTTAAATTTAAAAAAAATGAAGTAATCTAACCTGAAAATATCAAGGATTTGGAAAATGGTATTCTGCTGGGCCTAATCCTAATGTGCTCGGTTATAAACAAACATACATAACCCAGCAAAATGTAGCCTCTGGCTTAAAAACAATCCTGTATTAAAGCCATAGGTAATCTGGCTTACATAATGCTATTTGCATTTTGTAATCCTGTTAAAAATACTTGTGACATCAAATCAATGTCTTCTGTTCACAAATGCAACATCCAAACCAGGAGTTGCACTCATGTTGTAGAACTGCTTTGGGGCTCTTTCTTTATTTTATGAGTAGTCCTTTTGTATCATTTATGGTATACATAAACAGCATAGTGATATGAACTGAAGTTTAGTCTTTTATTACAAATATAAATTAGAGAAGTGTCATCTCTTGTGCTAGGAACTTAAACTAGAGCCTGATGTTCCAGTTTGCTCAATTATTCACATCCGTGGGGGATGGGATGGTAACACAAAATTTTGCCATTAATAAAGCAGATTATAATCTTAGGGTGGGAAGTTAATACTAAACCTTTTGCTAACCCACCTTGCCCCACTTAAATTCTGAACAGCAATTCAGTTTGTAGCATCAGAAAGTCCCAGGATGTCGGCAGATACCCAAAAACACTACACAAGTGTACATTCAGCCTCAGAATTTCCTAGAGACTTAACTTCATTCATCCCCCTGTGCACAGAGGCAAATGTTCCGTGTAGATAGAGACTCTCTAAGTAGATGTGATTAAGCACCTGAAGTCTACGAGAGGTGTTTAGGAGAACTGCAAAAGTCAGATGTGATGGGGATCACAACTACTTCTGGGAAGCAGAAATGGTAATACTCTGCCCACCCTCTCCTCAGCCAGGTGGTTAGAGCACATACCTAAGGATGGGGAGATCCAACTTCAAGCCCCACACGAGAAGAGCTGGTTGAGCCAGGCTGCTGGTGATTTACTACACAATGCAGGCTCATCAGAATGTCATCTGGCATACGAGCTCTCCCAGCCTTTCCCTGTTGGACAGGGGCTCAGAGCAGATGGAAATTTTCACGTAGCACACCCCAGGTGCTGGCACTTAGGACACAGAGAACAGATATGACTCAGAAACTGTTAAGGCTAGCATAAAAAAAACCCAGAACCAAGATCTCCCACTTCTTCTGTGCCCTCATCACTGAAAAAAATGTGTTCTTCCTTCCAATACTTCTGAAATGTCCACCTGCAGAAGAACTATAGACAGACCTGTTCTGAAATGGAGAGAGGACATATCACAGAATTAGAGAGTAGTTAAGGTGGGAAGGACGTCTGGAAGCCACCTGGTTTAAACGCTTGCCTCCCACGCTGTTCAGCACAGGAACAAATTCAAAGTTAGATATAATATCCTAATCATTCCTTAATGCTTTTAAGGAAAGAAAGACAAGCACTTCATTGGACCGGTCTTCAGAGAGTTCTTATTTGTCATCATAAGGCAAAATACTAAAAAAAAGTGACACCAGGCAGGCTGGTTCGCCACCCTATATCAAATAGTTCAAATTCTGGTACAACTGAGTTTAACTTAGGACAACAGGATTTCACTCTTAGTACATACAAACATGCACAGACCTATGTTTACAGATATGTTCAACAATTACACTACCATTTCTCAGAAAGATATCCTAGAGTCCAATAGGCTTCCAAGCCCTGAGCTGGTTTAGTTTGAAGTCTGATGTTCTCTTTAAATTTGCAAATACAAGCACTGCATGTGCTACTAAGCCTGGCATTCACTTAGCATAATAACAAAGATCCATCCAGCCCAAGGTCTGATCTCTGACAGCGGCTAAAAGCAGATGCCCAAGGGAGAAGGACACATTTGCAGCAATACTCTCCCAGCCTTCATCAACCAAATGCTCAGATGCTTGCTGCAATTTCCCATTGCTAAACTCTGTTGCTATGTCTTGACGAAGTACTAACACTTTTACACCATTGCTGTCGTCAGAATAAAGACCTTCAATTTCAGAAGCTATAGTACGCTATTTTAAACATTGCATGCTGTTAGTGGCAATGGCTGTAAAGTTAGCAATAAAGACTAGTACAGAAACTACACATAACACATATTGTGCTCCCACAAAAAAGGCAAAATACCATAAAATTTTTTTCTGAAGCTTTTTCAAGTGTGCATCAATTCCTTTATCTTGATTTTACTATCAAATTTTGGTCTAAAACAATATACTGTATATTGTGGCAAGTCTACAGAATTTATAATTATAGAGAAAAAAAACATTAAATTCAAGTCTGTCCTATAGTTAGAGCCCTAGGAATCAGGACTGTGTCTGTGTGTGTACCCAGCGTGGTCCAGGAACTGTTCAGCTGAAACCTCTCGAATCAGCCCCTTGTGCCTCCACACAGCACAGTGACTGACTGAACTCCCACCTGCCTTTACAGCAAGGCAGCTGGTAAACAGGACCGCTTCACTTGGGAATCACAGAAGCACAGTATGTTAGGGATTGGAAGGGACCTCAAAAGATCATCTAGTCCGATCCCCCTGCCGGAGCAGGAACACCTAGGTGAGGTTACACAGGAAGGCGTCCAGGCGGGTTTTGAATGTCTCCAGAGAAGGAGACTCCACAACCTCCCTGGGCAGCCTGTTCCAGTGTTCTGTCACCCTCACTGAAGAAGTTTCTTCTCATATTTACGTGGAACCTCCTGTGTTCCAATTTGTACCCACTGGCCCTTGTCCTGTCATTGGTTGTCACCGAGAAGAGCCTGGCTCCATCCTCATGACACTCACCCTTTACATATTTAGAAACATTAATGAGGTCACCCCTCAGTCTCCTCTTCTCCAAGCTAAAGAGACCCAGCTCCCTCAGCCTTTCCTCATAAGGGAGATGCTCCACTCCCTTCATCATCTTTGTGGCCCTGCGCTGGACTCTCTCCAGCAGTTCCCTGTCCTTGAACTGAGGGGCCCAGAACTGGACACAATATTCCAGATGAGGTCTCACCAGGGCAGAGTAGAGGGGAAGGAGAACCTCTCTCGACCTCCTAACCACCCCCCTTCTAATACACCCCAGGATGCCATTGGCCTTCTTGGCCACAAGGGCACAGTGCTGGCTCATGGTCATCCTGCTGTCCACCAGGACCCCCCCTACGCTGCTCTCCAACAGGTTGTTCCGCAACTTATACTGGAACCTGGGGTTGTTCCTGCCCAGATGCAAGACTCTACACTTGCCCTTATTATATTTCATTAAATTTTTCCCCGCCCAACTCTCCAGCCTGTCCAGGTCTCGCTGGATGGCAGCACAGCCTTCTGGTGCCAGCCACCCCTCCCAAGGGTGGACACCCCCTGAAGTTTCACCAAGTAGCTCTTGCTGTGCATAGGCCAACTGATCGGAGTTGCTTGTATGCTTAAATGTAGGAATACCATCCCAGGTTGAGAATCCAACATTCCCAGAGACTCCCCAAGGCAGCTGAAACCGTTCCTGGTTGTATAGCAGTCTCCCGTATGCATGCAAGACAGACAGGAAGTGTTTCATACAGAACTTAATGTAACCAAGAGAAACAGATCATGCATAAACGGAAAATATTTTGTGGAGTCTCATTTGATCCAGCTGAAGAGACTCCCATCACCATCCTGTAAAGGACCATCAGACCCTATCTGAGAGATTAGATTGCCCAGATGAGCATTACCTAGTGCAACAGAAACCAGTCAGTTACTTTTTCCATCCACCTTTTAAACAAACAGCTGTCTGACTGTGCAACAATGTTGGGAAAGTTATTTGGAGACAAAGGATTTTATTGTCTTTTTCAAGGAAAACACTATGGTCACTTCCCAACATTTGCCATCACATTAAACCTACTTCATCTGCATCTGTGTTGCTTCCTTAAGGGTTTCAAGATCAACATTTTTGGCATAATACCTACAATATACGTTTTATCGAAGTTGCACTGAACTAAATGATGGAAAGTCATCAAAAGCCTAATTCAAGCTTCAGATTAATTCTAGAGCTATCGCTCCCATTTTACATAGACGGCAGACCAGAAAAAGCCCTAAAGACTGAGACATTTTCATGAAATCTTCAAGTAATTACACCAGATGGAAAAATAAAACCTCACACATTATCACACATTTTTCTCAAATACTTGAAGTAAATTCACTATATCACCAATGTTCCTGCAAGTACTTTAAAATACTACCCAGACAGGATTAGAACAGTGTTTCACACATGAAGGTTGCATTTACCACTTACAAGTTCTTACACCAGTCCAAGTGTAATCAGCTTCACAACTCTGGCTTCTCAAAAAACCCAAGCACAATACCCAAGTTTGCTTTTATTTTTATTTCTTTATATAGACCATTAAGTGATTCCGACAGTTTTCCTTAGATAGGACCTTTGTACTGCAACTGTCTTGAATTGACAGTGATGGGTAGCAGTACGTCTTACACACAAGTTACACCTTAGGACCAGCTGGGAACTGGTGCTGATGTGTAATACAGTCATCACCTCATACGGTATCATTCCCACCTTCATTTCCTCCCCCCTAACCTTAAAAGGCACAGTTAATTTTCAGTTATCGCCGGCAGTAAAGGGGCCAGATAATTGAAACAAAAAACCCACAGGGTAATACATGTGTACATGTATTAAGTTACAGAAGAACACTCAACAGTATAACTGATGCCAAAGAGGTCACTTATACTGTTGACTGCAAATGGACACAAATCTCTTGACTAATACTGACCTCAAATCAGACAGCACTGCATAAAACTAACTCTCCTGCTTTCTGACCTAAGCTTGCTCACAGGAAGGCAATTTGGGCACTTCTACATTTATAGTACAGTTAATACTTAACCTGAAAAATAAATATAAATAAATTAACCTTAGCAGAAACCACAGCTTGGAGAATAAACAGAAATACATATAATGGAATGCTTTTAATTTAAAGATACTGTACGATGATCCTACTAATGATTACAAATTGCCAGTGTAACATTAAACCCATTATCAATTCTCAGGACAGTTGGCTGGATGTGTAAGGGAAACTCCCCTCCAGCACAAACCCCGCTTCAAAATTTGATGAAATCAAGTCTCAAAATTAATCATTTGCTTGCAACAGAACATCATCCACTCATGCTAAAGATCAATTCAGTGAGGATAATCTGGCCATGCTGTTCTCCAGACTCTATAATGGTGCCATTTCCCTCAGCCATCTGCAGGATATTGCATTTTCTTTACAATATAGTTGTTATCCTTACAGTACTGAAGCACTATTCAGAATTAAACTACCTGGATATAAATCCAAGCTTTCCTTGCCACATCCCCAATAAGATTAATGACCTCAAATCCAGCTTCATTAATAGCAAAGAAAACTTTTGATAAGGGAGGTACACTGCCTGAGATGCTTCTGAACGTGGAATGTTTACACTATACATGTCCTTTCATACACTTTTTAAACTCTGGTACTGAACAGTAGAGCAATAATATTTTTCTGACCAATGTGAATATGTTTAGTGGAGCAACCTCTAATATTCTTTTTAAAAGTGCTAAAAAATTGTACTGCATAATACCCGTTAATTGTGTCTAGGAGCTGTAATAATAAATTATAATCTCACTCGGACTGGTAGTATAGGGACAGCCACAGCCTCAAAGAACACATAGAAGTTTGCAAAATAATTTCCTATGAAAACTCAAAAGTCATTATACAACAAACAAAGGTTCTAAGATACTTACTTTAAAGTCTGACTGTCTATATTTAAGCATGTAAGCTTTCTTTAAAGGAACCTTCAAGTTTTGTTTTATAGTTCTGTGCCTACTACTACACAATTGCACTCAAAGTAAGATTTACATACTAATTATTTGCCTGTGCCTGAATAGCAGGTATTTAAAAATCTATCATAGGATGGTAGAAACAGCAATGAAGGGATGAACAAGACAAGAGAACTAAAAAATGTTGCTCTTCTGGGTCCTACTTACAGACTTGCAAGTGTTTCATTTTGAATGCTGCACAAGTCTTTGTTTGAGGATTAGTGTTCAGAAACTGAATTACATTACAAAGGTTGAGTTACATTTCGTGTTCTATCAGAAAAGTGATGTTATGTTTTTTCCACCAATATTTAGTGTTAAAAATTATTGATAGCTCTGGTTTTGATAGGTAATATTTAATGTTGTATGGCAACATATTTAAAAGTCCATCAAATGTGTTAAATTCTAAGTCATATTTCAAGGCAATGCCAACACAATATCAATTTAGTTCCTTTTTTGTTAATCATAAAACTAAATTAATATTTAAACTGGGGAAAAATTAATCTAATTACAATCAAACAATTCATTATGAAATGCGAATTCACAGTTCCACTAATCTGAATTCTATTTTTGAAAAATACTAAATATTAGCCAAAGTAGTGCATCAGCTCACCATAGTGAATTATAAATTCTTTCCCACAAGCACAGATAAAACCTTCCACTAATGAAAGCAAATACTCAATTATTTTTATAGACTTGCTTGCAGAAACAGGTATCTCACTCCATTCTTCAACATCCAGGATAAGTCAGGCACTCAAGTTCATTTTTTTGCATCTTCAGAGAAATGTGTGCTCATTGTAACTTGTGCTAACATGCAATTTCATTTCAGCATTCTGTCATAATTCAGATCATATATATATATATATATGTATGTGTATATATATACACACACTAGTATTCTAGTATGTAGAATAATCACTGGAGCCTAGATCAAGACACTCTCAGAGAAAGGTCATTTTTCACTTGTGAGCAGCAAGATGAGGAACAGTTGTGCACTCTTTATGAGAAGAATCTTACAACTGATTGTATTTTGCCTCATTTTTTTATCTTAATTCTTTGCCAATTCAGACAATACTTCATAGTTGTAATTATCATACACTAAAACGACAGCTTGAGGTTTTGTTTTAGTAAGCAAGAAATCATAGCTCTATTCTCTTAGTAGCTATTTGTACACAATTAACAAACCTGTTCTCTCTGCTCTGTCTCCCTTTACTTTGTTATCTTCCACACTTGCTTCTGGTTTCAGCACTTTCTTACTCTTATCTCTTTCATTCCAATTAATGTGCCTTTCTATTAGTAGTCAAACCAGGAATCTATATATTAGTTGCTAATTTGAACTTTCCTATCTAAAATAATAAAAATACTGTTATTTATTTACTTTAGCTTGCTGTGTGAAACTTTCGTCAAGAGTACTGTTAGTAATTGTTAGTGTGTCTTTCAACATAATCTCAGTTAACCTAAGCAGAGGGGGGAAGCTCAGAGAAATCCTTGACCTTTAGGACAGCTTTATCTCAGAAGAAAAAAGAAACACACACAAGTGTCAATACAGCATAATGAACAAAAGGGCTAATCTTCCCACTAACGCTAACTTTTGCATTAGCCCTGGTGCTCATTTAACTTCCAACAGATTACAGCTACTGCACGTGTTTTCAGCAATAGTGTTTCTGTCACTGAATTTAAAGGACAGAATTCAGCCCTTGTAGCGAGTTGTCAAGCCTCATAACTTCAACTGAATTCTTCTAAAACCCAGATGCAAAATTCAATCGATTATTAAGAGCAACTCAGATTTATTTTTAGATGTTTGTAGGCTTCTGGACATAGAGGGGGAAAAAAGAAGCTAGGACGCATTAGCCAAGTGAACTATGAAGAGAAGCCTTAATAAATCTTTAATTCCTATGATAAAGTGTTGGATGCTGACAATTCTGCTAGTACACTTCCCCGGATGCAATGAGAAACCTATTCCCGTATTTCAATGCTGAGGCGGTGAGAAGGTTGCGAAGAAGTACATGAAACTTTAGAAGTAACTTGGAGAAATTCCTCCGGATAAAGTTTTGAGGATAATATCTGCAAACCGTCTTACAAAGAACCTCTCCAGAAACTCTGCTGTTAAGGGAACTGTGCCTGCTGGAAATGACACTGGGGAAACTGGAAATCTGGGGCAGAATTTAAAGCTATTTTGAAGATGCTTCACTCCAGCACAACTGGTAGAATTGAAACCCCCAGAGAGCAACCAAAGCTCTTGAGACTTGCCTCTAAAGAATACTGTGACTTTGAAACAATGGGACAAAGACTTTGTTTTCCTTAAAAAAACTGTCTAGGTTTTAGAGGAAAATAATTCAAACACAAGACACTACCACTGTAACTTGAGATGGTGCATGAGCAGTAAAAACCAACACGACGTGCTTTAATTAAGCACCTACATTCCTAGCAAGAAAGCTAAATAAGAATTACTGAACATCATCTTTCACTAAAAACTACAGTACAGTATTCCTGAAAAAGGCTATTTTATTCAAGTATTTTAGGTCCATAATGTTAAATATTTTCCATGATAATCTGAAGAGAAAAATTACATGCTTTAAAGGACATAAATGTTATTAATAATAAAAAGGAAAAGAAGAATATGCAAATAGTGGAGGATCTTCGTGAAAACATGAACTTTAATTCAGACAGAATTGCATTATTCTTTAGCTACAAGTGAGAAACTATTGAGAAAGGAGAGTATTTTTCATTTTCAAATGAAGATGGACACTGTCCTGGAAAACATGCTAGAATTAAAATTACTGGACTCAATATAAAGGTAAATGGGTTAAGCTTAGCAAGTCATTATTTACAGGTCAAACTACACAATACAATGAACTGTTCTGACTTCCATTGTAGGGATACAAAACCACAGGTGAGTTCTAAGCACATGTATTTACTTTCATCTTACACTGACAAAATATAATACTTAATGTTTATGAAATTCTGTGCATCTATAACATGTTATTTATTCAGTCATTATCTGACTGTATTTTTGCAGGCATAGACAGTCTCCTTTCCAAGGATTTTCATTTGGAGTCATTAAACAATGTGTCTGCCCTCTGGTGGTCACACTCACCTTTATATATTCCCACATTTTAGTCTTTTTTAGGTTAAAAATGCACTTTATATAACTACCACCTACAAGGCCTAACAGATAATTTAGCTTTTAATCACACCATGTTGGCTTGCTTTCCAGTTGTATAATTACTTATATTTCAACTTCATCATGCAGAAATAGTCCCCCTATAGGTTAAGATATTTCTCGTTTTGTCTGTATCTGGAGCCAAGTTTAGACACCATTTTTTAAAGCATTCAAACTACAGAAAAGCATAAAACTTGCAAAAATACTCAAAATAACACCTGAAGTTTCAATTTATATTGATTATATGAGATTATATGTTCAGTATTGTCTGGGAGAAGACGTTACACCTTGTAATACATCAAGATGTTGGCTACTAGACTCCAAGGTCTAAAAATACATGAAATGCTTCCAAGGGAAGAGATGGATATTTAAAAGAGAAAAACATTCAATAGGGAAGGACCAAGGTCTGTAGTCCAGTTATCAGCACTGCTCCTCTGACAGCCACATGTTAGTTCCTGTGACAGGGGAGCAGTCATGCAGCCTCTTCACTTACTTTGTATTATACACCCAGGAAAAAGAGAAAACTGTTTCCCAGCTCTAAGCCTTCATCGTCAGAGAAGCAGTAGTGCTTTTAAAAGTTGTAAAAACCACCAAACTTCTGAAGGATTCAAAATACACCTGGTATGTAGAACACTGACATTGGATTTGTTGGTTGTTTTAGACGTCTAACCAAAAACCAGCTCATGAGTAGACAAAAGCAAGCCAAGCAGTACATAAGGTACATACAGCTCCAATATGAAGAGTGGTGGGTTCCTTCACACCTCCACAGATGCCCCAAACACCCTTGTAGTATGACTTGGATGGGGTGGCAGTGATACTGATAACAGTTCTTACGTGCCTCTATGTCCCAATCAAACCTATGCCTAGGGAAGAACAGTGACCCCTGAAACAGAAAGGAATGATCAGAAGACTGTGGCTTCTCTGCAACAGCCCCAAGAACTTATACTCCCCCTTCTACCTTCATTGCCAAGGTATTCCCCGTCTTGGGGTGTCTCTGAACTTCAGCAGAAACAGCTAATAAATAAGTATGGTGGTAAATTGAAGTGGAAATCTTTTACACCTGGTAAAAAAAAAAAGACCAAATCCTGTCCGACATCTCCAGTCACAAGGGCTCTTGTCTTCATAACTTACAGACTTGACCATTGTAAGACTGAAATGATTTCCTCACACTTCAGAGAAAGCAACAGCTTTTTCAAAACGTGACAGGACTCTGCAACACATCATGATGCACACTCTGGCTTTTAGTGTTACTCAGAACTCAATTCATGATGCGGAAAATAGGTTGCCATTATGTCCTGAACCGATTTAACAACAACAAAGGCTAATCACACTGGAACCATTAAATTGCTCATAAGTGAAAATGCTCACCATCCATGGAGAACACTACTCTCCACAGTAGCCAGACCCAGAACACAGAACTTACTGCTCCAAGACTCAAGAAAGACTAGAGGCCCCAGTTTATCCAACATTACATGCAAAAACTCCATTTCTATTCTTCTTTCTATTAATGCAGTGCTTCCCTGTTGCAAACTAAAGTCCTGCATGATTTTGAAAGGATGAGGAAGGAAAAGGAATATATCTCCCTTTTCTAAGTTTCAGTAAGAAATACTTAGAACAGATTACAAAAAACAGTAAAATGGCTAGCACAGTACATTAACATCTCACCCAAAGCAAGAACCAGAGTTTTATTCTATGCGGCCATATAACACTTTCTACAAAATTACCAAATTCATCTGAGCTGACAATGAAAAAATACATTCCATTTTCAAGAAAAGAGCAGCAACTCAAGGGCATTAAACTTCCTATTGTCTATTTAGTTTGTCTAGCCACCACAGCATTGGTCTACAGGTAGGGGAGCATGGCAAAAGGACCCACAGATTCCAGCTTACTCAACGTGGCATAACCAAGTCACTGAACCTGTTTATTCCACCCCAAGAACAGCCATGGTTAAGGTTACCTCTTCCTGAAAACTGTAACAAGGAAGGCACATCAAGCACCTCCTGTGTTTTTACTCCCTTAGAGATGTGAAGAGCAGCATTCCTCCTGAACACTGGAGAAGTAGTGAAGAGAACCAACCATCCCATTACAAAGGGTAACTTGTGGTGTACAAGCCTACTGATGAACAACACTAAATTCTTAAATACTCTTGAAAAGCCCTTTAAATGACAGGGAATGTGCCATGAATGTAACAGGGATAGGTCATGTTTTCCTTCTAATTGCTTGATTTGGTAATTCATAGGGGAAAAAAAAAAATCTTTCACCAATAATAAGACAAATTCTTGTTTTCCTTCTACTACTCCCCTTCAAGTAACTCATTTCCCTGCTTTTGATGTGCTCTTCAAAGTTCTGCTCTCCCGCAGGACTGGTTGCACTTCCCACCTCACACCAAGGAGCTATCCCACACTTCTACACATGAGTTGTATGTACACTCTCTCTCCATCTATTCTACTCAGAGCTTCCAAGACTGTTGCCTTTTCTCTTTAAGATTTCTAGTGAGTTTTATTTCCAATTCCCTCACATCTACCACTTCTTTCTAATGTGAAAGTCAGTAATACGTTTTGTTCTTCATCCTTCTCATACAATAGTCCTCCTCATGGTTGCCTTTTTTTGTTTTTTTTTTCCATAATTCATTATCTTTGGCCTCTTTCTCCGAATTTTGTTCATTTCTACTACGCTGCCCATGCTACATTATTCAGTGGGAAGACTTCCCCTGGCTAGTGCTTATGCACTGGTCCATTAACTCCACAGTATTGTTCTTTACCAGTAGAACTGTCCCCTGACTCCTGATCTCATACAAGAACTGGCTTTTGCACCAACTGATTATATATAATGCCTCTGCATACAGAAACATACACTGAGTCCTACAGTGCTGTGACACTGTAAAGGCAACTCTTTTACATGAACCCTCAGAATCAAGTTGGACAAATGCAGGAACACTGAAAACACAGAAAAAGGGAAGTTAAAAGTGAGAGACACAGTTCAGAAAGGCAAAGAAAATCTGTACTCATGTACAAGCACTGTCAGCTCCTCACTTAGGAAACGGTCTAAAGGAAAACGGTATTTTAATACTTTGGGTGGCTGTCTGGAAAAGCCTAATCAGTGGCCAAAGACCAACTCATACAACCAGGACGTTATGAAGCAACTTTTGTTTTCCTCAAACATGCTGCTAAACAGTAACAATTACATACTTTAAACCAGCGGAAATTAAAAGGTCATATATACTTGATGGTGCAGACAAAGCGTTAGGACAACTGTATTCCCACTGGGATGCATCCAAATTCAGTAGTCTTGCATCGGTACTTACAGAATTTAGAGAGACTACATTCGTACTGATTCTATCTGATTTAATCGACAATTTAGACAGCTAGTTCCATTCTAATGCAGCTGGTTTTTAAAGTTATCACGTCCTCATAAGTTGAACTGGCCTTTTTTAGCTCACTTGGCTATTTTTGTGCATCCGAGATGCTCTGCATAAAATGCTGCTTTTTATATAAAGCTGGGTTGCTTAAAGTAGAATGGGGGTACTGTGAGCTCTTACAGAAACATTTTATAATTCAAGCTGTTATGCTTCCATACTAAAAAGTTAACAAGGGGAAAGCTGTAACCACATTATGAATTGAGCCATTTCAAAACCAAAACACTGTAGGAAAACAGTGTATTCACAAAATGAATACTAAGATACATTTACCCTGATTCATAGAGCAAAACAAAAAAAATTGAAAGCTTCTTACAACAGTTAATAGAGGGTCCAGATGAACATTTCTGTACTTATTCAACATTTAGTAGAATGGAAAAGCTAAAGAGCAATCCAGAGGAGTATTTGCAATGCAATTAGGCCATACAAGTAAGTCTGAATGTATGCCAGCTGCAGGGGCCTGTCCTTAATTCACACAATCAAATGTCTAGTGTGTTGCACAGTGTCTAGCATCACTATCTCCAGTATGAAAAGTCTCATCAGATATGTACTTGTTTACTGAGCATCTTAATCGGGGTCTGAACATATTTCTAGCTGCACCTTCTAGCAGCGTATAAGCCAGTCCATCACCATCTGTCAGTTAAAGCTTCCACAGACAGAAAAAAAATTAATTCAAACAAATGTGTTCAGCACTCAAACCAAGCTATCATTCACATTTCAATATAAGACTTGAATTCCTTTTCAGTGTTCTTCAACTTTGACCCAGCTCTACCCCCTCCTTCACTGAAAAGGGCAAAGACAACAGCCCAGCAAGTGGGACAGGCAAAACAGACCTCCTTTGTTCACTTTTTCCCTTTCAGTTTTCTATTGAGGTAAATAACTGGAAGCTCAGCCAGCCTCCAGTAGCTCAGAAGAAAGCAATATAGCTAGCTTGCAACTATCCTCTCCTGGTTAACAAACAGTAGGACAAAACATACAGGGCATCGTGTTAATCTTATTATTGGAGATTAACTCTTTACAAATTCCCTTATATTATATTTACAAGACAATGTTCACAAATGGATAAGTTACACTATCATTAATACTAAACTGAATTGGCAATACACTTACCAATTTAAAATGCAACAAATTATCACTGTGGAGAAATTATAACTGAATTTTTTGAATACTATCAGCCCACGCAGGAAGGCAAAATCAAATTCATTGCATATTGCCCAGCAGACAGCCTCCTACATTATTCCCTCAGCTTACGTTACCAAGATGTACTTTCTCTATATAGGCTCCCATTTTACCAACTCTGTTCATAAAGCATAACAAAATGAACACATCCAGTGAAAACTGAATAGCAGTTTTACTGTACTATTCCAATATAATGGAAGGTAAGTAATTGCAATTCAAAGTGATTTGGGCCAACTGAATAAAACTACAGACTAACAGCAATTCCATGGCCGCAGGCAAAACAGGTTTAATTTTTAGGCTGATTGAGCTATTTGAGCTGTGCAATAATCCCTTAACGAAACCCCAAATGCTTCGTGTATTCAGTAAATTTTATGTCCAGATACCATGGAGAGTAATTTTCCTACAAGAAGAAGAATGGGGACACTAGCATTACCTTTTCTTGACTTTAAATCAGAATCCTCAAACCAATAAAATCTGTCAATTAGAGACACATCTAATCAACCCCAAGAAATTCTAACTTGGTTACTAAAGCTTCTGCTTTCACCTTTTTGAGCACCAGAGAGGAACACCAAAGCACAACAACCTAGCAGGAGGTATCAGTAAGCATCCACTGGATTTGTTATTTCATTTCATTTCCTGAAAATAAAGACGATTTCAAAAAGCTGAATTTTCTTATTACAATGCTTCTTATGAAAAAAAAAAAAAAAAGTGGTATATGTGATAAATATTACGCTTTCTGCAAGAAAATAAGGGATGATAACTAAGGCTCAGATTCCGGTGATCTCATTCACCTTGAACATTATTATGTTTGAGTATTTTTACTGTGGCCACTAAGACGAATTACAGAACTAAGATACCAATACAAGTATGGTTAATTATGGATTTATCCTGCGCGTTATGAAGAGGGTTTCAGCTCCATTATTCATCAGCTGGTACACACTACCCTGACACCAGATGTGGTCACACAGCTGTACAGTTTTCTTTTAGCTACATTGCCTTTGCATAATCCAGAACGCAAATTCATTCAATGGATCCCGAGTTCTGTCAACCTCAAGCAGCTTTCTGGTCTTGCTTCTTTACATTCAATATTCTCAGAATACAGTACTTCCCCAATTCTGTATTGATATAGTCTGACAGCTAATTTTAGACACCCAAGATGATTCCACAGTAGTTCAAAATTTAAATTCGCAACTTTCACAGGCTTCGGTATCAAACTCTTTAGCAACTGTAGTCACTTTCTTTGCAATTTCTATTCAAAACAAAGCACCACTATCAACTAAACAAATGCCTGAGGCATATTCATACAAATGGTAATATCAAACAGATTAGACAGATATTAAAAATATGTTGCATCTGCAAGTCAGTTTTCTGAGTTCTATGTCCTTTGAGCTAGTACGTAACACTATAGTATCTTTCTCTTTCCAGCTGATATCCTTTGCCAAAGGATACCAGTAAGATGCATCTCTTGGCATATACACTGCTCTCAAAATGAAGTCCATTTACTTTCTGATACCGTACAGTGACCTATTCTATGCACAGCCCCATCTAATTACTATCCATACATTATCACATCATGTTAAATTATGGAAGAAGTTCAAATGATTAATAATGCACCTGTTAGATGCAATGAAGTTTGCAACTTTCATCTACCTTTTCTAAAATATACTTAAGAATCAAAACGTATTTTAATACCCGGAAACAGATAAAGAAATACTCAAAAACAGGGAGCGTTAGAGAAAAAGAAACCCAGGTGGATAATACTGCCTCCTTGACTCAGTAGGAGATTGTTTCGAATGAACAGTGAAAAGCTGGACTTTATGGATAAAAGAACATCTTATTATGATCTATAAGTCCTGCTACTGTATAGTTACATATCACATTTTCCATTGTTTTATCTAACTATACAGACAACTGAAAAATAGCATTCCTTTAACAGCTTACTTGTCAATATGGAACAGCCTTATTGACGGGGCTGAAGCACACTATGATCTTAAATATTTAAACAGCTTGGCATTACTAATCAGGTACTGTTTACACTTTGACTCCAAAGCCTTGGTTTAAATACATTTCAGACTTCAAAACTAACACATCTGTGCTGAGGAGCTCAGCAGCAGCCGAAGATTTCGTTAATTATTACTTTTTCAACCAAAGAGCAAGTGTATTCGCTGCTTAGAATTCGTTGCAATTTTTTGCATTAATCGCAATCGAGAGAGGGGAGGCAAGACAAGGGCAAACAGGGAACGGCTCAGGGATCCGGACACATTTTAGCTATTTTATGCCTGAACAAAATCGCCGTTGCTACTTTGCTGCAAGAATCAAAGCGTGTAAGGGAAAATAAATAAATAGATAGATAGATAGATAAATGCGTGTCTAAATGAAGGCGTGCCAGCCGAAGCCCGGCCCGCGGCGGTTCAGCACCGACAGCTCCTTCCCGCCCCCGCCGCCCCCGCCGGGCGCTCGCCCCCGCCGGCCAGCGCACGAAATGGCGACCAGCCCGCCCAGGGAGGTGGGCGCGCCGCAGCCGCGGAGCGTCCCCGGTCGGGCCGGGCACACAGACGCTCCGCGGCTGCGACGCGCCGGGGCCACCCAGCCCGCCCCGGGGGGGTCCCCACCGGCCGCCGCAACAAAGCGCCCGCGGCACCGAGCGGGCTCGCCAGGTGCCGCCCCACGGCCGCTGCCGGCGGCGCCCGCAGAAGGTCTCCGCGCCTCGGGCGCGGAGGAGCCCGGGGAGCGGCGCGGGAGGCTCCGCGCCCCGCTCGCTCGTCCCCGCAGAGCGGCCCCGGCGCGGACGGCAGAGCCGGCGCGGACGGCGGCTCCTCACCGTCGGGGCGGCCGCACAGCGCGGCGGCGGCACAGGGGCTGCCAGCGGCTGCCGGTGCGGCGGCGGGCGCGGCACCTTCCGCAGCACGAAGCGCGGCGCGGAGACGCGGCAGCTCAGGCCGGTACTCACGGGCAGCTGCAGCCCCTCCGCCCGGGGAGAGGGTCGAGGCGGACCCGCGGCCGCGCTCCTCCTGCCCGCTCGGCAGCCCGGCGAGAAGAGCCGAGGCAGGCGCGCTCCCGCGCCTATCACCTCCCCGGCACCCCCGCCCCCGCCGTGCCGCGGGGCGCGCTCCCGCGGGGGGCGGGGAAGGCGCGCGTCTGCGCGAGCTGCGCCGGGCCGCGCGCTGGGGGGGCGGGGGCGGGGCGGCCGCACCTGCGGCGGTGGCTCCGTCGGGGGCATCGCCCCGCGGCAGCGCCGGGCACGGAGCGAGCCGCGGCCCTTCTGCCGACCCTCCCTCCTGCCGCAAGCCCTCCGCCCGCCCCGGGTAAAAATCGGGGTAAAATCGTCATCGTGCTCTGCGAGCGGACCCGCGGGCGGTGCCGGGTCTCTGCCTTCCCAGCCGCAAACTCGCGTAACCGCCGCCCCTTCTGCGGGGTGCGGGAGATCAGCGGCCCGGCCCCCGGCCCGGCCGAGCCGCCTCAGCGCCGGTGTCGGGCGGCGGCGGGCGGTCCCTCGCCCTCCCCGGCCGGGGCAGCCGAGCGCTCGCCGGGCACCCCCGCACCCGCCCCCTCAGCGCTGCTGGCCCTGGCAAAGGCGGCGTTTTAAATAGATGCATTATTTTAGCCAGGCAGTGCCCCTCTAAATAGATGGTTTCAACTAGTTCCCAAACTGGAGACAAGGATATTGTTTTACGCTCGAGAATAGTCCCATTGAACTCGGTTGCGCTGCTCGCATGTGTGTAGTTAAAACAGGGGTGTTTGCAGGATTGGAGCCAATAACTTGGGCCGTTGTGGGTATAACAATACGGTAAATTAAACTGACTTCAGAAAGACAGAGGGTTGCGTTGCCGGCTTCTCCTGGGGGGCGGTGGAATCCTTGCGGCATGCCTGTTGTCCTGGGGACTGCCGCAAATAGCGGGGCCAGCGGCCTGCCCACAGCTCGTACCAGCACGTTCTGCACCAGTCAGAGCAAAATTGAATTAGGTTAAATTTCCAGTTCACAAGTTCAGGAAGTCAGATGCTTAGATGCGATCACTTGAAGAGAAGCTCTGGATGAGACCGTTTGGACAAGAGTCTCGGGTGAGGGTTATTTCAAGTAAACCCCTCTGCTGAGCACACCTCTCAGTCGAGTGCTCACCTTCCCTTCCACATCTTGCAGTTCGTTCAATGCCGGAAAGCATTTTAGTATCATTTTGAGACTTCTATGGGCTATGCTCTATATTGCTCAAAATTAATCCAGTTCTACGTTTAACATGTAGTAAATGTGATTATCTGCTGCTGCTGAACTTGCTTTTGGATCAGCCGTTTTAGGAATAGCCTTTCGTGTTTTGCAAGGCGGCAACTTTCATAGAGGTTAACTCTTTATTATACATTTCAGGAAACAGCTTTCAAGGTGAATGCTACAGCGATAACTTAATAGTGCAACACACAACGCCTAAGATGAGTAAAAAGCCCTTACCCTGCATCTGCAGAAACTCCATTATGACTCTGGCAAGTTAAATCTGAACTGCTGACCTACTGAAAAACAACAATCTACATGAATAACAGATTCTGTAAATGATATAGCACATGCATATAAATATCCAAAGGTTAAACAATAAGTTAGACACTACTGCTTCAGACTTTGGAGATATTCAAGCTCCCATCAGTTTGAGGCCAGGATATTATTGTTTGAGAACTGAATATGCAAAGATCATTAGATGGATCTGAAGAAAATCCCCTTTATAAAGAGAGGGAAGTAAGAGCTTGAATTTACTGCGTACCATTAAATGTTCTTTATTTCTATTTTCTTACATTTTTTCTTGCTATACAACTCCTGTGTTTCCAAGTAATTTACTTAATCTTAAATACAAAAACACTACGGTCTAAGAAAACATTCAGCAAAGCGTAAACAGGCAGGCTAAAACATTAGGATATTGCCTGACTCTGCTTGCGAGACACCGTGTTCCATAAGGAGAATATGTAGCCACTCCTGGCTTTGAGAAAATATAGGTGTAAAATGCCGAGAGAAGCATGATTTCTCAGACAGTTATCTTTTTGCATCCTTGCCAGATTCCCAGCAGAACATGGTGAGCCAAACCTTCAGGAGGTGGACTGAAGAACTTCAGCACACTTCAACGGGAAGACTGGAGTTGAAAATTTAACTTTCTTAAAATGTAGAAGCCAAGATCTAGTTAGTATTTGGCTGGCAAATGTACCAGATTTTATAAGCACAAACCAATGGGCTGAGGCAAACCACTTGGTGCAAGTTAGACCACACAAACAGATGAAGAGATTTCACAGTTGCAGAGAGGGTGTAATAATTATCTTTATATTGATATATGATTAGGCTGAAACATCACAGCTGGTTCGATACCTTTATGATTCCCCTAAGAATTTAAACTACATGTTTTTTATATTACTGGATAAACAAATACACACATTCAATAGCACAAAGCAGAATTTTCCAAATGGTGGCATACATATAATTATCATTAAACAAGTAAATTCAAAGGTTTATACAGCCTATTACAGAGCTAGGAGCTACTTCTGCTGGTGATCACATCCACTGTTGTGGACAAGTGCCATCCATACTGGCAGCTGGATGGTGGCACCAAGCAAAAAGAAACAGGTGGACTTGTTGGCATAAACAACAGCCATCATTGTTAAGCAGAGGTGGTGTGGCTGAAGAATTACTAGCTTGCCGAGTTCTTCCCTTCTGTGGCATTTCTCCTCACTTTGCCTGCTGCAATTATATCCATGGATGGGCAGTTCCAAATGTAGTAGTTTGATCTTCATGTTGCTTTAGTATCAGCCTCAATTCACTTAGCTATCTACCACAGCCTTCTACATTAATCTGGTTTTTTGTAGCCTATTTAGGGAAGGATTGATCAGGTACATGACACGTTCGCTTACTTGATAGACAAAACTGATACATGGGATTGCAGTATTGTGACACAGGAAAAGCTATAAAAAACTTGTCTGTGGTGCGTATCGGTCATGATCTGGACAAATGCAAAGCGTTTTTAGGAAGAGGTTACTAAATAAAATATTCAGAGGGCTGCTACACTGGAAGAGGCTAGTGTTAGCTGAAAAGAATTCTTTGAGTTTTTGTTCTTAGATCAGAGTTTTTAAGGGATATGGAACAGCATCTTGGGTTGTTCATCTTTCCTAACTTTAGATGTCTACTATGTGAATGTCTGCATCTGAACTAGTCACTCTATCCACTGAGTATAAAGGGAAGCAGAAATAGGCACTTTTAGTGTATGATTCATCTAACCTATTTTAGATGTCTACGTTAGGATGAGTTGCATCCTAGAAATGCCAGTTTCTCTCCATTGACTGTAACAGGACCAGCGGGTGTCTCGTTCAGCTGTAAATGTCTACGCTGTAAGAGTCTGCATTTAGTCAGCTGAATGGCACCCATGTGATTTTAACATGAGTTATCCCCCTGTCCCACTTGTTCTGAGGTCGTACAGTGGTGAATGGAGCATGGTGTAGCACACAAAGTACTTTACATGAAGTAAAACAGTGAGGAATATCCCACTGAATATATTGAAAGTCAATAAAATTTAGACTAAATGTACTTAGTAGATTATGGGGCCCTCAAAGTCAAAAACTGAACAACTTTTGAAATTTAATTTAATATATTTATGGGCATTTCAGGTTTCTTTTGGAGGATCTTCTGATACCACAATAGTAAACACACTTACTGCTGGACTAATATTTTTTGGAAGCTGGTTTTTATTTACTATAGCAGAATAAAATGTGAATATTTCTAAGCAGAAAAGAGACTGAAGACAAGATCAAAAGCTAAAGTGAAAATGTCTAATGTTAAAAGCTGGACTGCTTGGTATATAGTGGCAAAATCAGCTTTCACAGAGAACCAGGCAGAGGATGTGTTTTGATGTAAAATATGCTGAGAACTAGACTAGCAAGAGAATCATACAGGAAAGACACCGCACAGAAGTGTTCTGATGTGCTGTCAAGAACTGAAAAATAATACTTAATTTAAGGCTTCAGAACTATTTTCTCAGAAGACAATTTGCGACTACAGTTAGGTACTGCTGTGCCTGATGCATAAGCTATCACCTCAGCTTCCCTTACAAAAAATCAGAGTTGTTCTAGCACACCAGAAGGCTAGCAGGCTAAGCAAAGAGCCTCTTAGTGACAGCCACATGGAAATGTTGTGGTTTTAATCTTGCCTTTTTAGGACTTCAGATATTCCAAGCGGCTGGGACACACTGCCAGAGATTCACAGGGCTGAAACCTCCTTCAGGAATTAGATGCTTGAATGCAAAATGGAAGGAGAGGATCCTGTTCTTCAAGGAGCAGATGGAGAGGATGAGCTGCTGGTGCGATCACCTGTCCCATCTTCCATTAACTTGCGCATTCAAGTGCTGAGAAAAGAAGTAGGAAGTCTGGGCTCAGTTGTTTCCTTTGCCTAGTTAACTTTGACTTCTCAGGGCACAAACCTCACAACAGCATCCAGGGGAATCTGAGGATGAAGACAGAGTTTTCAATCTACCCTATTGATGCTCTTCCACTTGTACAGAGTAGTTAAACACTGAGAGAATGTAAGATTACACACATAAAATACATCTCACACAAACACACAGAAACTCCGTAATTGATATATTTGTCTACGTATGGGGAAACTTGAGTTCTAACCCTATATCTGCACATATTTCACTGCTTTTGTGTGTTGGTTTTTAGTTTGGGTTGGTTGGTTTGTTTGTTTGAATTAGGTTTGTGACTGGCCTCCCTTCTCACCAATAGCTTGACTGTCTAGGCTAATGATGAGAGCATTCTCTCTTGTGCCTACGAGTATTTAATACTTCCATGTAAAGTGAAATCTCTTTGGAAGGAGAGATGACAGGACCATTTTATTTTGGAGTACTCAATTTCTTAGCTGCTAGGTAGCAAAGGCTGAAAAAGGACTTAAACATATGTCTCACACAGCCTGGACAATTCTAATCACAAGAAGATATTACCGTCAGCTCGGGTTTATGTCAAGCTTAATCAGTCAGATGGATGTGCTCTGAAAATGCTTGAGAGGTCAAGACTTTCAGGTGAAAGAGAGAGGTGAACCTTTTAAAATATCCACAGATACCAAAGTATGCAGACCATGGTACTTTTGGCCATGCTCAGATGGTGATCTCAAGGAACATAAAGGACCGTTGGAACTTGTCAGAAACTTGAGAGAGAAAGGATTATATAAAATATGTATTTAATGTGATCTGTGCTATATTACAGAAGCTACATCTATTTTTGACAGCAGTATTCAACATGGTGAAGTGGCTCAAGTCAATGGAAATTTGATATTGATTTTAACAGGACCAATGTTTTATCTGGTATATAAATAAAGAGAGGAAGTCTTTCACACACAGCAGATTCAACTGTCTGCAAACACCAAATGCATTCTGTGTGCGTGATTAGAGTTTTTCCATTAGAAGAGATTGGCTGAGACAGCTAAAATCTCTTACAAGCCTAATTCATGGTTCAAGGTTCTTGAAAAACTGCTCCACAAAGATCAAAAGTCTACAGTTTATCCAAGGGACTTCTAAAGTGCTGAATACTAAGCAGCTCCCTTTTAAAAACAGGAGCTTGAAGTCAAGCCTGACATTATGGTTTAACCTGATACGTCTTTCAGTGAAGTGTCTCACAGATTGAGTTGGTCTTCGGTGAGGAGGTTTCCATTATGGAAATGAGCTAGGAAGCTACTCCAAGATTCTGGAAAATGCCTAATAATAGCTATTAAAGCTATAACTCTTGCTTTAGCGAAACTTTATTCCAGTCCACCAAATGTTCATGAATTTGTTTACTGCGCATATACATAACATGAATGAACTTAATGATTCCCACACAAAAAAATTAAGCATGTGTTTGAGTCTTGTCAGGTGACAGAGAAAAGAGCAAAGTTGGTGAAAGAGTGAAGTCCGCTCCCTTTCCCAACACATGAATATGAATTTTGGTCACATGTTGTAAGGCTCAGAATGAAGGAAAGGTTTTGCCTGGGAAACTGAGAAGGAGGAAAGGAAATCTTTGATGGAAAATTACATCAATTAAGCCATTTTGAAGTTATCCTTTAGTCTTGAACTAGAAAACTGCCCAAAGGGCTTTTCTAGTCTGCTTGCTTAAGATAACACCTTGTTCTCTACGTCTGTTGGACCTTCTAAGGATGAAATTAGTTTGAAATTACAAATGTTTGGATTTCTTGAAGCAATATAAGTGAGAATATCTCTGGATAAATTGGCAGGCTGTACTAGGTTCCCAGAGGAGAATCAGTTCACAGTCTTTGTAGCTTTCTGAAGCAGATGACAATCAACAATCAGCTTTATCTTTTTCTGCATAATCAAACATATTAGCAAGGTTATCTCATATTGGTCACCATATCAGGATAGTTATGTATTTTAAAAGGTCCAGAAAACTATAACTACTTTAAGTGAAAGGTTTCACATTTCATGCTTTTATTAAACTTAGACCAAAATACCCAAGAAAACATGACTTCTGCCCCTGAAAATGTATAATTCACATAGGCAAAATGCCAGGATAGAAGGAAAAGAAATACCTGTGCAGTCCATCACCTCAATAACAATGTATACTGTAATGTGGTATGTGAGTATTCTCAGCTTTAACTGGCTATGAGGTTAGTCAATAATTCATGGGGTCTGTCACAGTCCAAGCACCAAATGGTGTTTAGAAGGTATGATTGATGATCACTGCAACAGCTAATCACTAGCCCTTGGGGAAGCCTGCAAGAGAAGCTAAGATCCCATGGGAATGTTCTAGTTGTGATGACTTCAAGGTATGAATTGGGAATTTAGAAGAGTTCAAGAAATCTGCCTCAGATGAATCAAATACTTTGAAGGACTTCGAAAAAAAATTACCTAAAATATTTAAGGTGGAACACAGCAAATGAATTAAAAACAGTATATTCATGCACCACGTGAAATGTATTATGATATATACACATTTAACAAAATAAAGGAATTTTAAAATTAAAAGACGCTGAGATGTTCTGAATGCTGACAGGTGACATCCCATTGGAAATAATTTTCCCCATGTTTTTGAGATTAAACTGAGGTGCCACAAACTTGCAAAAGTCCTGTTAGATGTGCAGGTGGGAGCCTCAGCATCAACAGAAAGAATACCTTCCTTTATCCTCTCATGCATAATAGAAAGTCTCACTGATACATAAGCAGGAAGCAGCTCTATTTAGTTTTAGCACTCTCCAGCAGATGAGCTTCTGCCTGTGTTTTTGCATGTTCCTTGATAATTTTCAATTTGTGATATACTGGCATAGCACTTCCCAGTAAAGCATCTGAATGCTTCACCATGTCCTCTTTTGCTTGATCTCCCCTAACCCCCTGCCCTTCGCTGCACAGTCCCTGAGCTTTGTTATTTTCCCTTTCTTTTCTGGCAAGAGCTTGTAATTTTCCTTTCACAAACTGAAGGAAAGTGACACAATTTCTGAGAATACTGGGAATGAGTCCTCTCTGTCTCACTATTTACACTTTGCTGGAAGAGCTAGTATCACAGACAGCAATTATTGTGAAGTTTGGGTATCATATTCCATCTACATGCTGTATCTCACTCAAATACATGAAAAACCTTTGTCAATAATGTATGATCCCTGGTGTTCACACTTTCCTCTCACTGGAAGTGAGCCCTTTTCCAGTTCACATTTAAGATCCTCAGTCTTTCATTCTGTAACTACCCTTGCTCCTTCCAAAGTGCTCAGGCAGGGCTCACATTTCAAGGATAATCACCCACCTCCTCCGGTGCTGGAACCCACTTCCCTGCTTGCTGTGACACTGACTGCTCCACAAGTCCCACAGTTTCCTCAGCTCAGGAGTTCCCTTTAATATTTTGAAAACCTGCAGAAGCAAATTTAGTATAGTTACCAGCTATATGCCCTCAAATCAGAGGCTGAAGTGACAGAGTGCAGACTGTGATATTTTATCACCAATAGCGGTGCAAAGAAGTTTTAGTGGTTTACTCAAACTGAGTCATACCAACTGAATTTTTCAGTTCTTTAATAATAAAGGCGGAGTAGAAGCAAACCTAAAAACGTAAAGCATACAGTTTTGTTGCTCCTTGGTGCTGTAAATCCCAACTGGTGACAAGCAAAGTGGTTAATGGGCTGGCACTAGCCCTCACAGGTGAAGCTAGTGGACTTTGATGCCCACAGCTGGAGACAAGGTGGGTCAACCCACCTTAGGAGAGGTGGTGGAAACCTCTGAATTTGTGGGACTGACTCCCTGAATTTTAAAGCTAATGCTGTCTGTAAAATGGAGCCAGGAGAATGCCTGTACTCCTTCCAGGGCATTTGCAACTGGGTGTGGATACATGCAGGTTTTTTCTGTATGTGTGCATGTACCTGTTCACTGTTTTCTGCTACCATGGATCACAGAAACAGCTTTAAGTCTGAGTTCCTTATGTACTTAACTACACTAAGTAGCCATTTTATTCAGCACATTCAATAATAATTTGCATATTTAATATATGAATAATCTGCAATCAATACACAAATGAAGTGGTAGCTTACTGTTTCAATCTGTGCCTTCAAGCCAAGTAGATTAACCTGTCAGCTGGATTTCTCTTCAAAACCATGGTATTTATTACCTGTGACATCAAGCTCTGGTTTTCTGCTAACCACTTATTTTCTGAAGCTATTTTTTGTTGTTGTGATTAGGGAGGAACCTTCTACTATACCCAAAATCAATCCCTTGGCACCATCTATGATGTGTTATTTTAGATATGTAATAATGATTTTCTCATTTCTCTAATAATCTGTTGTTCTGAGAAACATTTGTGCTCCAGTCAAAGAGTTATAAATGCTGTAACAGTGACATTTTTGAGCAAGAGATACAAGGCTATTCTTTTTTTGCTGTAACACTTTTATCATTCTTTGTTCTATGGCACAAATTCAAGATGTAACATGAGAGCTATCTTAGGCAAGTACACTCTTGTCCAGAAATAAACAGAGAAAAAAGATGAGCACAAAGACTGTTCTATAAGCCATTTAACAATAGTTTATAACAGCAGCATTAGTTTTCAAAATTAGGCATGTTATCATTAAAGACTGTACTTTAAAACACAGCATTAAAGGGTGTCAAAGGTCAAACCAGACATAGACAAGCTCACAGGGCAGAGTTAAAAATAATAGCAGTTCTTCAGAATGTGGAACAATGACATAGAAAAAAAATGGATCTTTTACAAGAAAGAGAGAGAGAGGATGTCTTGAAGCCATACTCGGGTAGGAATTCATACGGAAATGCTGTCATATCTTTTGTCCCTAATGAAGTGAACCTAGACCTTGATTCACAACAGCTATTGTTCTAGACCTTGAAAGCAATATGAGAGTAAGGCAAGATGACTTTTCTGACTTGTGAAATCCTAGACATCTTAGAGATGTGGAAAAGTGGATGTAGCTGAGTGCACAGCTGATTCCTTGTCACAATTTACCATGACATCTTGTTTTAGTAATGATAGACTCATATGCGTGGAGAGTAGATACACTGCTCTGACACATATACTGAATAAAAGCTCAAAGATGTAAGGTACTAATGTTGAGCCTCCGGTGATCTGATTTCTTGACCTTTACAGTAGGTGACTAAAGAAGCTAACAGTAAAATATAGACTAGCTGTAGCAGGTATTGTTTAATTCAAGCTAAATGAAGGCTGCAGCGCTATATCTCTGTAAAGATATTTGAGCTTGTCTGCATCAGATTAGAAAATCAGCTACATTCAATCATTTTCTAATCTGCTGTTTACTGTTGTGGAGAAGGGGTTTATGAGATGCAACGTGTTTGTTTTTACAAACACAGTCTAACAGGGTGACTTGCCTTCCGAAGAAGCTCTTTGTTCTTGTTTCTTTTAAGGTAACTAGAGAAGAAAAGTTGTTCAGGAACTGTTACGATAAATGAAGTACATTCTTGTGAGCACCTACTTAGAAGTTCTGTTCGCTACTTTGTACAGGCTTTGGGTCTACTTTGTGGTTTAACCCCAGCCGGAAACTAAGCCCCACACAGCCGCTCGCTCACTAACCCCCGCGCCCCCAGTGGGATGGGGAGAGAATTGGAAGAGTAAAAGAGAGAAAACTCGTGAGTTGAGATAAAGACAACTTAATAGGTAGAGCGAAAGCCATGCACACAAGCAAAGCAAAATAACAAACTCATTCACTACTTCCCATGGGCAGGCAGGTGTTCAGCCATCTCCTGGACAGCAGCGCTCCATCACACATAACCCTTATGTGGGAAGGCAAACACTGTCACTCTGAACGTCCCCCCTTCCTTCTTCTTCCACCAGCTCTATATGCTGAGCGTGACATCACTTGGTGTGGAATATCCCTTTGGTCAGCTGGGGTCAGCTCTCCCAGCTGTGTCCCCTCCCAACTTCTTGTGCACCCCCAGCCTACTCACTGGTGGGGTGGAGTGAGAAGCAGAAAAGGGCTTGACTGTGTGTGAGCACTGCTCAGCAGTAACTAAACCATCCCTGTGTTATCAACACTGTTTTCAGTACAAATCTAAACCACAGCCCCACAGTAGCTACTGTGAAGAAAATTAACTATATCCCTGCCAAAACCATCACATTCATGTAGTTTCAGATTCCTTCATTCCCTAGCATGCCTCTGGCACCACCCATAGTGGTACTGCTACGTGTGTGTCTCAAGAACACTTTGGGGTTCTAAAGGAAGACCTAATTCAAGTCTGGGAGCCGTGTTCCTCAAGGAACACGACTCTTACACTGCCATTCACATCACCTTATGTGGTCTGCAGTGATTTGAGACTGCCAGCATATATTCCTTGCCACGGCCATGGTGCATGCTTTTGCCTACACAGGTAGAACACCTCTGCAAAACCATGGAAGCATAAGCATGTATTTGGACCAGTTACGTTTTTTTAGCACCGACAGAAGAGTGTCCCTCTGACATGATAGAAAACTCGACATTTGCAATAGCAGCCTGCCTATCCCCTTGTCACCCCATGATGACAATCAAAAGTCATGCAAGTGGCTTGTAGGGTTAGCAGAGCAGCACCCATGCTTATCCTTTGGCTTCCTCAGAAGACATCCTCCCTTCCTCACACACCTGAAAACCTGCTCAACACTGAATCTAGCTTGAGAACTTTGTTGTCTCATTGTACAGTAGATTCCTCCAGGACAGAGGGTTGGCATGCGAGTCTTCTTTTGAGGAACTGTCCCAGGCAGAAAGGAGAAGGCTTGGCACCACCTCCATGCTAAGAATAACTCTCTGCCCATTTCACAAACATCCCTATATGTCAGCTGGGCACTTGATACCAGATCTATCAGGGATGCTCTTCATAGAAAAGGCTGCCAGAACAAGGTACCTACTGTCAGCTGGAGTTTATCTGCTTTGGGGACTCCACACCTCTGAAGTGTTTTTGCAATGGGGAACTTACCATGGGGACCTTCTGCAGAGGGACCTCTTGACACTTTTGTAATGCCTTTAGGGTTTGGCAGTCTAAGCCAAACTGGAAATCAAACATTTCCATTTTGGAGATCTGAGGAATAGTCCTTTCTGGTGTTTTTAGTGGCTTTGAGCTCACTGTGTGCTGTTGTGACCATGGAGTATTGTTTTCTGAGGCCTGGCTGCAAGAGCTGCTTCTTCACAAGCAGCTGTTGTGAGGGAGGAAAGCAAAGGCATTGTGTCCGGGACAGTAATAACGATCTAAGTCTTCTTCCTCATTATCTCCTGAAGGAAAGAGGAGTATCTTTTTCTGTGTGGTTTGATTGTGTAAAGGCCTGACTGGTCAGAGTGACGACTAATATGAAGTGGCTACAGCTCTGATGTGAAGGAAGAGAATATTCGCTGAATAACCACTGGGCACCCGCCTGCAGCTGCCGCAGCCGCCCCGTGACAGAGCGACAGAGCGGCCGTGCAGCAGATGCTGTGTCCTGGGTGTGCCACAGGGACAGGACCTGACAAAAGGCGGTAGCAACCCCTCCGTTTTGATCTAATCCATGCTTCTGGAAATGAGCCTCTTTTTTTAATAGCATTTGTTTTAATGCACCTGCTGTAAATGTATGGGTTTGAAGAGAGATGATGTTTACCTGGGAGGCTGCGGTGTTCCGAGTCCTGAATAATACATAAGAAAAAGCTTTCCTTTTCTCAAAATCTGAAGTGAATGCATTCTACAGGCAAGATAAAAAACACATCGGAACAGCATCATGCTGGAATATTTTTTTTACTATCTCTAATAGATACAACCATTTATATATATGTATATATATGAATCTACGCAATAAACAGCTGTCCAGAGTGTGCTTGCTTCCTGACAATCTCATCTAAGCTTTCCTTACTGATCTGTAGCTTTTCCCAGGGATTTATGACATATCTAGAGCAAATTATTTAAAACTCAGTCTGCTATAGAAATATTATTGTCTTTCCTGCTGTATTCATACCCAGATTTTTCTCAGTATTGCTAAGACCTGCTTGGTGATGGTTTTAAATCTAATATTTAGCAAGAAATAAACTAGCTAGAATGGACACAATGCTCAAGTTTTGAAGTTATGACATGCTTATGTCTTAGTAAACTTGGTAATGTAATGCTTTGAAGTCAGATTTAGCAGTGCCAATGGTTTCGTCCTTTGACTCCACATTTAAGCAGTACCTCAGATATCTGCCTTTCCTTGTATGAGAGTAGAAATATTCCCTACTCGACTTTTAAACTCTCAAACATTCCTGTTTTGTTTTTTTTTTTCTCTACAATGTATCTCTTGTCATTTCATTGTTAAAAGGATGCCATGACTGCCTGACTCACCTGCCTGAAAATTTCTTCAAATGAGGTGTACAAAAGGACAGGACACGAAAGGACTGTATTTCTGGTTTCTACAGGACAGCCAGTGAGGAAGCAGAGAACAGCAGTTTTGCTGAGATTATGCCCAAGAACACAGACCAGGTTTTTAAGATATGACTTTTGGGGGGTTGCTATCAACATTTTGAGACATTCTGGAAGACTCCCTGTAATATTATTGTGATTATTATTATCTTATTCAACTATAAAATAACGGTGTGAGCACAAAAAGCTGTTCCTTTTCCAATTTACAAGGTTTTGAAAACAAAAAGAAAAGCTTTTCAGTGCTAAAATGCTAAGTTTGTGGAACTCGGCATTCGCACTTCAATGGTATTAATAATTTGTCCAGGTTGTCTCTGTGGTTTTGCATGAAAATGCTGTATTACAGCTTCTTTCTGAAAGCTAAAGATTTCAAAATGCTACTGTGTATTTTTCATGCTATTGCAACTATATGGTGAAATAGCCATTAATTATACTGTTACGAGAAACTGATAAACTAAATTAAATTTTAAATAGAAAAATTGCATTGCTACTGAAGATTTAACATGCGTTACCAGGGATATAAGTACTGGAGTGTTTCAGTGGTTTTATTATTATTATTATTGCTATTAATAATAATAATAATTTTATTTATTATAATTTTTATATTTTGCTGAAAATTGCTAGTAGTTCCTCCTTACTAAAGTCTGCCAATTTTATTAAAATAAATAATAGCAGTGTCTTTGTTAAACCTTGAAGAAAGAACAATTAAAAATAATTGTTCTCATTATATGAGTTATATAAGCTGCAAACAGTGGAGACCATCAGCAAAGTATTGGACCGGGTGTCCCAGTGGAATTACCTGGTGTGTACCAGGAGCAGACGTGACTGCAGGTGTGGGAATGAGGAGGCTGAGCAGAGAACAGGGGAATTGAAGGGCTGCAACCTCTTGAGTTCACACCCCAGTGACGTGGGGCTGGAGCAAGGGCAGAGCCTACTCATCTTGTTCCTACAGAGTCTGAGGAAGAGGCATCTGGCATGCTTATTTTTAATTGTAAACAAATATGATTCCACTAAGAATGTACTTTATTGCCCCTCAAATGGGACATTCTGCAAGGTTTGAAAATTTGACTCACTCTTTCAGCAACAGTGCAAAAAAACCCAAATGGTTTTGCCTTCTTGCCTTACATAGTTGAGTGTAAAAGTCTGCAGGTTTATATCACAGCTGTGCCCGGGAGCACAGTCCTTAAGCAGAAGAGGAAACCTTAACACAACCTCTCCTGCAACAAATTATGTTTGTATTTAATACTTGTCATTTTGAGAACAGTCCTTTAATGGAAGAAAATCAGCACTATTCGTTGACCAAGCAGCATACAAGTATTTTAATCTCTGATGAAAAATTAAGGGTGCCAATGAGCAGTAAGCACACACCAGATTTTTTCCTTCACCTGTCATGTGTCTTGTATTACTTCAGCCTCCACCAGCTCCCTTTACCAGCTAGGCAAGGAAAGTTAAATAAATTAAATGCTCTCTAAGTGATGGATCGAAGACAAGATATAACCCTTATCTGTCAGGCATAATGAGGAGGAGCTGCTAAAAGCTTCCATAAACCTGTGGATTCTGTTTTATATAAAGGGTTAATGAGTTCCTACCTGCCGCATAGGATAGAAGAGATTCAGCTGGCCATGGGGACTGTAGCCATTCTCATAGTGCATTATAGAACCCCATTCATGAGCTCAGTTTCTAAAACTTACACTAAACCATTTTCTTTTCCTCCGTTAGTTCACTGTATAGCTATTCTGTAGTCTTGCTCGTCAGCGGTTTAGCACCTTTTTACTTTCTGGCTAGAATTATTTCTGGTCAGTTTGAGCACCTTTGGTTTTATGCAAGTGTTGTCCTTTAGCTTGCTCTCTTTTCCTTCTTGAAGTATTTTAAAACAGCAGCGTGTATCCTCCTTCCAGCCCTTTTTTGTTAGATAAAACAAACCATGCTCTCTTAATCTTCCCTTTGGCAACCCTTCTTTGCATCTGTTTTAGTCTGAATATCTCTTTCTCTAATACCAGTGACCAAATCTATAATTATATTCAACTGCTGCTGCCTGCGCCTTGTGCAATAGAATCAGTATCTTCATATCACTGCTGGAATGGACACTGACAGGAAATATCCTAAAATCAGTGATCACACTTCAACATTTAATAGTTTTATTTTCTTTCCTTTGGTAATGAAACGCCCTTCAATTAAGATCTCCTTCTGCATAGATAATTACAAACTAAGCGGTGACCTAGAGGCGTTTTCTCTTTGTGACTTTAAATAAAAGCAGATTATTTTATGTCTATAGCATTTCTTTTCCTGGTCTGGACTCTTTCTTCCCACCTTTCAAAATCAGAGCATTATGTCAATTTTGCAAAGATTCTACATTATCACTTTCTAAATAAAAGCATGAACTTCCTCATTTTCTTTCCAGGATGCCAACCTGGTGCATTTTTATATGGGAATGCTCCTCTGGGCAGACGAGCCTTGTTGTGCTCCCCGGCTTTATGTAAATAACCTGAAATGGTTATTTACTATCTTCCTGTGATTTCTTATTATAGATTCAAAATTCATATTGATATCTCATTTTTTTCAGGTTTGTTCATATTTTCCTGGCTAAGAAATTTTTTGGTGCGTTGATGCACATCCTTATTTTTGTAGTTGTGACTGCTGCCTCAGAAGGCAAGGCAATGCAAGGCAAAGGAAGGGAAGGCAAGGCAATGCAAGGCAGGGAAATACGGGGAAAGGCAGGGAAATGAAGGGAAATGTTTCAGTTTGTTGAGTGAGTAACAGCACAGCATTCCCAGCAGTACTTATTCAAAGCAGGATTCCTTTAACGTGATGTTCTGCATTAGATTATTTCTTCTCCCTTTGTTAATTTTACATTTTTTATTCTTCAGAGGCACTTTTTTCATGCTAGCCTATTCTCAAATGCATGCTGCACTGAAATCCTATCGTTCAAAATATTCGCGATCCCTCCTAGATTCACCTGTGAAGACAATTATAATGTCCTCCAATCCATCCAAATGATTAGTTAACATGCTAATATTTGACCAAGCACTAATCCCCCTGCTTCCTATCAATAAACCTCTTTAATTTAAAATTCTTTTTCCGTACTTAGCCAGGCCAGATTCCTCTATGGTTCTCCTTATTTCATTTGCTTCCACTAAAGTATCATGTGGGATTCCATACCTAATGCCCCAATAAACTTCCTGACAATAGTTTTACTTTATACACAGTGCTGTAGCAACGCATACATGATAGCTGCGATTCTTTGCAAACTGCTAATATTTTTTTTGAACTAAAAACTAATTACAGATAGAGTGATAAAACTGTTGCATCTGCACATTTTAAAGTGGTTTAGAGGGGAGAGCGAACTCCTAATTACTGCCTGATAGACAGTGCAGCACTTGCAACACTGAGGATCAAAGAGTTTAGTTTGAAAGGATTCAATACATGCATCTTGTGAATTTATACACACAGTGGCCTAAAACAGTCTGAATTAATTACTCCATAGCTCAGCTCAATTCCATGTATACTTTTAAAAGCCACACCTGAGAAAAAATATTGTTACAGCAATAGAAGAAAAAAAGGTGAATTAAGATAGTAGCATCCATCAAAAAGCAGTGTCATCTCAAATCCAGATCTTGCCCTGAAATAAACTCCTCTTTCCCTCTGCTTAAGACAGCAATATGTTAAAAAATAGCAATACATTTAAACTGAAACAGATCCTTTTATAAAATGAACTTGATTTAAATTCAGCTTTTTCTTCTTGCTTTTTATATGCAGTGTTGACCTCATTGGTTTAAGAACTATGATTTTTTTACCCTCGCCAGTCACAAGAATGAACTGGTGTTTCATGAGAGATTAGCCTAGTGTTGTTGTTATGTATCTTTACACACATGTGCTCCATCTCAAATATTAGTATTTGTGTAACTCAGAACCAGACTTCCTTTAGTTCAAACCAAGGATTAAAATCAAGATTTACAGAGGTCTAACATGCAGCCCATGCACTTCTCATGTCTCAGTCTGTGGGCTGAAGCTGCACACTCTGGGATTTTGCAGAAAGCAACCAGCTGCAAGTACCATGTTGCATGGACCCTTTCGAGGGTGAAATGGCACTTGCCTTCACACTCGTGTGAGCTGATTAAATGCATTTCTATATATCCCCTCAGAAAGGCCATGTCAAGTAACATGGAGACAAGACAGATGTCTTAGCAAGTATACTGCAATTTTAAAATACAGGATATTTGAAGTCAGCCAAATAGCTGCACTCGTCAGCCTAGAACATGTTTAATGTAGTTGCCTGGAAGGTGGATTAGAAAAGCCAAGTTTCTGTACAAAATGACTGGGGTTTTTTGTTTATTGTTTGTTTGTTTGTTTTTTCAACAGAGTGGTAGTGGAAACTTTGTAGGCAGCTCAAAAACCCCCTAGAAATAACTTGATACTTACATAAAGCTAGTCTGAGATATTCTGTACTGATTCAAAAGATCAGTAGCTTTCCTGGTTTACATTCTCTAATCAACTCCTAGTATAATATCTTTTTCCACAAGAAGAGTACAGAGTATTCAGAGAACTTCTCAATGAAGAAAAATTATTGCATTATGGCAAAGAGAAACAACAATCCACCTGCATCACTTAGCTCAGTATATGCATTTAGCCCACTGTCCGAACATTAGTAACTCACAAGTTTTATGTGCATAAAAATTAAATGGAAATGTTACCACTTTCTTCACTACAGATAAGTGTTTTCTTAAATAAATGCCTATCCCAAAAAGCTACGATTGGAAACCTATGAATTCAGAATAATGCCTTTGATAGTCTTATGGACGATGCTGTGACTTTACCAGGGGAGGAAGAAGTATGTTATGTATGTGGTTACATGAGACTATCCCCCATTGTCTGTTTTGATTTTAGATGCTGGCAACAGAGCTTAAATCTGTACAAGGTGCCTTGATCAGAACATTGACATTTTTTTAATATGCTTAAACTATCTCACACCAATGGGAGAGGCTTGATCTCGTTATTCTTTTACTCAGTTCCTAGTAATTGGCATGAAGAGGGGAAGTTGTACCAAGATCGTAAAACTGTCCTTTTTAGTATTTTTATTGCCCTATTCAAGGAAGTACTTTTGGTGTTCATAGTTATAAAAACAAAGCAGGGGGCAGAATGAACATTCTTTCACATCTTATCTTTACATTGCTGTAGCTTAACTTTTTGTTTCTTCTCTTTCACTTCCCAATGTACTGAATGACAAAGGCTTTTTTAGCCCTTATGCACCTAGAAATTGTTTGCACTGGAAACAATTTAAAAACGTGAAGGCTACAGCTTACATACCAATGAGACTTACTAACTTAATTGGCACAAATAAGCCAGAGAACAGAGGGAGCACCAGAAAAGCACAAATGTCTGAGTAAAATGACACAGGTAAAAATTAAAAATACATCAGATTTAGAAAATAATAGCCCAATCAAATGTTTTGTTGCACCATCACAGAATACTATGTAGCAATTCTCAAGATAATAAAGCATTTTGGATGTCTTCCTCTAAGCCCTTTCCAAAGGCAGCCTCATACCATTTTCAGTGATTTGAGACAAGTACAGAAGGTGACTATCAAAGTAAATGTCATTTATAGCAGATAATGCAATGGCAGGTGATTAGTCCTGAAAGGCAAAGTGACAAATGCACTCTTTTTTTGGTGAAACTAGGCATTTTATCTACTGCATAAAACATACATTCTATCTAATAACGATTTTCATGTACTATAGCTGCCCACTAAGAGGCAAAAACTCATCTAGAAATCTATCAGGCGATGCTATTAATGGGCACATGCCCAACCTGTGACAGTGACTATGTCTAACTCAAATGTCACTGCAGTCATACCATGCCTAAGAACTCACATGTACCTTCCTGTTCTTGAAAATATCATTTCATTGACATACTATATTGTCCGTGTTGGTTTTGCCTGAAATAAAATTAATTTTCTTCCTAGTAGCCAGTAGAGTGCTGTGTTGTGGATTTATGTTGAAAACCGTGTTGATAACACAGGAATGTTTTAGCTACTGCTGAGCAGTGCTCACACAGAATGAAGGCCTTTTCTGCTCCTCACCTCACCCCACCACTGAGTGGGCTGGAGGTGCACAAGAAATCTGGAGGGGAAACAACCGTGACAGCTGACCCCAACTGACCAAAGGGATATTTCACATCATATAACATCACACTCAGCATATATTTTGGGGGAAGAAGGAGGAAGAGAGGACATTCAGAGTAATAGTGTTTGTCTTCCCAGGTAACCATTACACGTGATGTAGTCCTGCTGTCCAGGAGATGGCTGAACTCCTGCCTGCCCTTGGGAAGTAGCGGATGAATTCTTGTTTTGCTTTGCTTGCATACACGGCCTTTACCTATTAAACTGTTCTTATCTCAACCCACAAGTTCTCACTTTTCTGATTCTCTCCTCCATCCCACCAGAGAGGGGAATGAGGGAGCAGCTGTGTGGGGCTTAGTTGCTGGCTGGGGTTAAACCACAACAACATTATAGTTCACCACACCACCCTTCCTGACATAAGCAGAAAGCTGCAAAGAAATGAGTAGTAAGATCATAGTGAGCTAAATGTAATTTCACAACTCAAGGTAATTTCAAGAGGATGCATATATGAAAGCTAAAAATACAAACAAAATGCATAATTTATTATTTCATGCATCAACTGCTAATTTTTTCTTGGCTAGATACACCTGAAGTTTGTTATCCAAACCCAAAGCTTCTAAGTCACTTAACAAGTGAACTACTTCAAGATTTTGTTTTCCTCATCCTGTGACAAGAAGAGCTGCTCAAGTGAAGGTTTGGGGCTTTGGATTATTTTCAAATAATGAATTAACCAATCTGAAGTTATCCTGATAAAAACAATAAGCAGCAAGTCCTCAAAATACCAGTTAATTTTGATAATTTAATATGCCATTTGTAGTCATCCAAACATCTTACTCAATACTGTTAAATACAAAACCCACTGAAAATAAGAATTTATATGTTATCTTTCAAATGTAAAAGTGCAATTAACATGGGCAGATTTTTTTAAGAACATTACATTTCTATTAAATTCACTGGCTATATAAGAGCCTAACAGTTATACTGGCTACACTAATGTGAATGACGATTTTATTTTCTGTTAATTTTGAATAAGCCTGGTAGTTGAAGTTTTATAGTCATCATAATTATGGTACATACATCCAAAAATGCAGAACACAATTGTTTTCATAATTTTCAGTTTTACAGACTTTAACAAAGTAGAGCAACAGTAAGATCCATAAAGTTCAAAAAATTAACACCATAAAACCTTGTATCAAGTAAGTGTGAACAAAACAGCCATCCTGAATTGCTTCTCCAGAATTCTGGTAGCTTTCTGAAGATGTCATTTACCTCAAATAAACGTTCTTCCTTTACAGTACTGAACGAATTTTCTGGTACAAGATTTACATTTATGATGTTTCATGCATTCCATATTCACAACTTGGAAAGAAAAGGAAGGCCTTCATACATGTCAGCCTTTAATCTTAACCAGTCCTGAAGTCTGTGCAAAGCTGATTTTTCCTGTGTTAATATTTTTGCAGCTTTTCTCAGTTTTTCTTCATTTCGTTCTAAATAACGAATTCCATCTGTCTGCAGCTGATTGAGTTTCTCTTTACGACTTTCATCCAGGGGTATGTCTTCATGCATAAGAGGGTTAAATCTGAAGTAAGTATCTGGAGGCAACAGTGCATCCAGCATGGTGTGAACTTCTGTATTGAAAACAAATAAAGGAAACAGTTATATTTACAAGGGACAAACAGTCCTAAAGTCTCTGAACAACAAGTGCTCTGGAGTGACACAGTAAGTGTAAACACATGCTGCTTTGCTGAGTAAATGTTTTCCACTATTGCCTTATCAAAATCCCTTTCACATTAGAAGGTTTGCAAATGACCCTGTAGCTCTGTTTACCAGGGAGAAGCTTAATGTTTTATTCTAAGACAGCCTCACTGGTATGACAATTAAGGCGGCTTTGCAGCTATCCAGATTTTTAATTACATGCACATTCCATTTCTTTGCAAATGAGAGCACATTCTGAAGAGCAGGAATGTAACTTATGTACTCCCATTCAAGTACCCATGATTTACAGCAGTACTAGTGGAAGTAGGTATTATGAAACCCACACCTGTATCATCTTCTCTAATCCCAGAGACCGCAGTAAAAAGTATGTGGTTTTAAAGCTTTGTTTGCGACTAATTATTTTTTATACACTACTACAGATTTTGAGTTTGAATTTAACCTTCATTTAATTTAAAGTGTTCATGTTAAATAGAACAGTTCGGTTAACCAGTACAATAATAAATTAGCTATGCAATGCATTTATATGTTCCTCTCTCCTCTTCCTTTTTCCCTCTCTTTCATAACCTATTTTCTCTCTCCTTTTAAATCTCTTTTCTATTGATTGGCTCCCTTAAAATTCCATTTCCATTACTACTTTTATCTTTCATTCTCTTATTTCGATCAGCTTTGCATTCTTACCCCACTTCCCCATTCTTTTACTGCTATACAAAAAAAAAAAAATCTAAAGTGAAAAAACCATCACAGGTAAGACCACAGCAAAAGACCCTTGTTATTGTGTAATCTTCTCTGCTTGGTATGTCCTCCTGTAAATTCCTCTGCTGTGTCTCTGTTCTTGTCCCACCACATCCAGTCTTTCTTACCCTATTTAATACTCTCCCCTTTTACCTTCATAATATAACTTCCCATTTGCTCAAATCTACTCTCCCCTCTTTCCATTTCCTCTCCTTTGGTCTCCATAATGAACTTTCGTCCTCTTCCCCATCAAATTTCTTGCCTGATTTTTCAGCTGCAATGAAACTTCTCCTTCCCTTGATAGAAAGTGGACACATCTCTCCTTCCTACAATTCCCACTGCCTTTCCCACAATTGTGCAAAAAACAAAGTCAGCCCAAAATCTAGCTTTCTTAAACTATAGTCCTTGGAAAACCACATGTTAAAAACACATTGAAAAGAACTAAAATACTTTTTAGAAAGCTGTTGAAAACCATCCTAAGTCCTATATTAACTATTAAGCTTTTCTGATTATGAAAAAAACCCAAAACACCAAATAAGAAAATGATTTTTCTATTGAAATGAATTCCTGAGTATGCCTTTATTCAGACACACAAGTAAAATCATATTGTTGTTGGATTATCATTGTCATTCTGATTAAGGTATCTTTTCTCTCTGATATAGCGATGTCATCAACCTCATATTAACACTTGAGAACTCAAACTAAAAGAGCTTAGCAACAATACAGCAAATACGAACTCATGGAGATAAGACTATCATCTCCAGAAAACCTGTAATACTGGTACTAAAGCACCAACTATGCATGAATTACACAGAAACACATTTCAAGTAGTTTCAATGGGGCAGGCAGAGAGGAGAAGGGGAAAGACAAAAGGCTGCAGATTGCTCTCTGAGTTTGAACTATAAGAAACATAAAAACCTTAGAAGAGTCACAATACAAATGTATCTGAAGACACCAACCTTCTGTATCAGTTGCGCTGCTGATAACATTTGTGAGCTTGGCTTTCAAACTGGTGTACGTGACGCTTGTCTTTCCATCACTTTCATATCGACCAGTGCCCAGTGATACAAGACACTGCAATGGCACATCTGGCCAAAGACACTTGCACTCATGAACTGCCAGAGCAGAAGGGTTATTTAGAAGCAGACCTCCATCCTGTAGATGAAATACAAATGTTAGTACTATATGTAACAGGTAGTCATAAAAGAAACTGCAACTGTGAAGTAAACTAGCACAACAGTAATATACAAAATCAATTAAATAAAATAAGCATTAATTTCCATCTGCTCTGTCTGTGATATGCAGCAGCTGCACAGCTGGGATGCCTGAGCTTATCAACCCTGTCAGAGCAGCTCCTGGCTCTGTGGTCAGTTCTGCTGTTGTGAGTATCATATAGAAGAGGCAGGCTGGGAACGGCAGCCTTCACTGAGATATCTGAAGAACTTATGACTTCATCTTCTGAAGAGCTTTTGGAAAAGAAAATAAGCATATTGACTATGTTTTTAAACAATCAAAAAGTCTGCATCCTAAAATGTTTATTACTGGTATTAAAAGGATATATTCTGTAACAAAATCCAAATCACTACCTGCAGATTCCTTAACTAACTAACTAAATCACAATAGCTAAGTTTGGTCAGAGCTACTTAAAAAGCACAGTCAATACACAGGATGCTATAGCCTGGATTTAATACTTGGAAAATCACAGGATCATTTGGGTTGGAAGAGACCTACTGAGCTTTTCTGGTCCAACCTCCCTGCTCAAGCAGAGTCATCTAGAGCACATTGCCCAGGGCCATGTCCATTCAGATCTTAGAGTATCTCCACAAATAGAGACTCCAAAACCTCTCTAGGCAACCTGTTCCACTGTTTGACCACCCTGATAGTGAAAAGTTTTCTTGGGTTCAGATGGAATTTTATGCGTTTTAGTTTGTGCCAGTCTTTTGTTCTGCCAGTGGGCACTGGTGGGAAGTGCACTGCTCCACCACCTTCATTCCCTCCCATCCTTTATTAGTACACACTAGTAAGATCATCTCTGAGCCTTGCCTTCTTTACGTTGAACAGTCCCAGCTCTTTCAGTCTCTCCTCATATGATGGTCCACTCCCTTCAAACATCTTTGTGGCCCTGCACTGGACTCGATCCAGTATGCTCATATCTCTCTTGCACTGGGGAGCAGACACCGTACTCCAGATGAGTCCTCAGCTGTGCAGAGGAAGGATCACTTCTCTTGACCTGTTGACAACACTGTTCTTAATGGAGCCCAGGATGCTGTTGGCCTTCCTTGCCACAAGGGTGCATTGCTGGCTCATGTTCAGCTTGTTGTCCACCAGGACTCCAAGGTCCTTCTCTGCCAAGCTGCTTTAAAACCAGTCCGTCCCCAGCATGGGCTGGTGCACGGGGTTATTCCTCCCCAGATGCATGACTCTATCTTTCCGCTTGTTGAACTTCATGAAAATTCTCCAGCCTGTTGAAGTCTCTCTAGAGCAGTAGCACAACCAGCTGTTGTACCAGCCATTTCTCCCAGGTTTGTACCATCTGCAGGTGCACTCTGTCCCATCATCCACATCATTAATGCAGATGTTACATAGTACCGGCCCCAGTATTGACCACTGGGCTACACCTGTAGTGACTTGCCTCCAACTGGACTTTGTGACACTGATCCCAACTCTCTGGGCCTGGTCATTCAGCTAGTTTGCAGTCCACCTCACTGTCTACATATGTAACCCATACTTTGTCAGCTTGCCTATGTTGTTATGGGAGATAAGTGTCATGGGCTTTACTAAAGTCCAGGTAAACAACAACTACTGCTTTCCACTTGTCCACCAAGCTAGCCAGAAGGCTACCAGGATGGTCAATCATGAATTCCCCTTTGTAAATCCATGCTGACTACTCATGATCACCTTCTTTATCCCAGAGGCACCTTTTGCTAGCAACATGTCAAAAAGCGTAGGTGATGAGGCCGGGATAGAATACTTTAGGAATAACAGGAATCAGTATGTCTGCCAATAAGTCTGAGAAGCATTCAGACGAGGAACTTTTGATCCAGCAAATCTCGAAAAGTATGTTCAGCACTTATACTTCAGTAAAATGATCTTGACTCCAACTAAGAAACTTTGAATTCAATAGGACTTTCTATATTAGGAATGCCTTTAAAAAAAACAGTTATAAAGGCAAAACTTAAGAAAACATTATCAATAGCAGAGACAAAGACCTTTATAGCTGTTCAAAAGCTATACGAAGAAAACATGTAAAATATAAAACAAACAAAATATTGACCAAGATAAGCATTATGCAAAAGCTCCCTATATCCTACAGCTTCTCAAACTCCCTATATCCCATACCTGACCATCACGTTACAAGAAGAATAAAAAAAAAAGCAAGTCTACCCAGGAATAGCTAAGAATAAAAAAAAGGTTTTGGAATTGATAAACATTTAACGGAAACTCCTTTTAACTACAGCTGTGCAAGATAAATAAGTAAAAACAGGATTACTGAGCTGAGGGGTTTTATTTTTTTTTTTAATTAGGCTTTCATTTCAAACTACAAAAAGCTCTTTGAACTCCTTCTGGATACTGTCCCCTTTGCTCAAAACACTACTAAAATGAATGGTCTATTCAGTGCCTATTATCCTTTGCTTATGTTTAAATTAGTTTCTACAAAGAAAACTAAATACAAGGATGTTTTTGTCCTTGATATAATTCCTGATGAATCTTAATCTAAAATCTTAATAGTTATCTTTGTGGTGCTTACTTTTTTCTTTAAATCCTAGATTAAAAACCTGCTTACCAAATAATTTCCAATGATCTTGTCAATATAATTTAATTAAAGATGTTTGCTCCAACATGGGAAAAAAATCAGTTATCAAAAGTTCAGAGTTATATAATACAAGACTACTACAATATTTTTGTAATATTGACACATAAAAGATCAAAGAAAGGTAGAGTACACATACCAAATGTATATTGTGATGATAGCCAACAGCATTGTGCAATCATTTCCATATTTAAACATTCTCCAATTTAGTCTTATTGAAAGGACAGTAAATATCCATTCCTAATAATTTTCAATTTAGACACCTTTAACATAACTTCTAACATTTATACAGATACATATCATTTTTGGAAAGTTAGAAGTAGGACTGAATAAGGCAGGCAATTGAATTTTTTCTTCCTCTCCAAACAGATTATGGTTGATAATGACCACATCCCGATCAATGTCGTGCTTCAAATCTGCTTACTCTGTTAAACAAAGATGTTCATCATATTGCTCTTTTGCTTACAATGATCAACATTGAAGCAGTAAATAACGTTTTTAGTTCAATCAGACTACTAAAGACTCAACCCAGGAATTACTGCAATAATTTATTTAATTCTGCCTCCCCAGAAACCTTAGAGCTAATTATGTCAAAGGCTGAAATTCTTGTGGAAAAATACGTCACAAGTTTTAAAATTGGTTGCAATGATTTCACATGTAACATGAATTCTAAGAAAACTGTAAACAAAGAATTTTCCAGTTCCAAGATTAAAAAATAGAAACTAACCTTTCTGATTATATTACATTATTCTCTGTCTTCATAAAACTGGACAAAGAAACCTTCCTGAGAAATATAGTAATCTAGCAATAAAGAAATATGAAAGTCAGATATAAGTTAAAAAAAAAAAGAAATCATGACATATCCTTCTTCATGCCTGCTCTTTGAACTACATCAGTCTAGTCAAAAGTCTTGTGGAAAATGCAAACATCAATTTTCTATATGCAACTCATACCTTGAAATCTGTAACTGAAAGAATAACTTACAGGAACTCTTTAAATGGCTAAATTGCTGACCAACATCCACAAAAACGTGCAAATGTCCCAAGTTCTAACTCAGGACTCAGTACTGGGCAAGTGGCCAGAGCAGACCCCTCATTCTCTGCTCTCCCATTATTACATTGTCTGTCCTTCCCTGCATCTCACCATCTCTTCTTACTTAGCCACTTCTCAAACCAATTGAAAACTCTTTCTCCACTTCCCAAACATACATGAATCACCCCTTCCCTTTTGCATTCTTCTGTGCTGCTACGGTCAGTGCACTGGCAAGTACTAGAAGCTTCTTCATATTCTGAACTTTGCAAAACCACTCCACACTTGAGCCAAATTAATTTGCTGGCAGTACACTAAACACAAAGTGCCATAGTAGGTATGTTAATGCAAGTAAGTGCTGAAAAAGGTTTTATAACTTTCCTAATGTCATCATGCAGGTGAATAGTAGGGTAGAAGGCTTTTTTAAACATTTCTAGTAAAAATAATGGAAACAGTCAACTACCTTAATCTTAAAATGGAGCTTAATACATATAAAACCAAGCTTGTTAGCAGTAATAAAGCCGAAGTCAGGGACTGGGACATCACTTTCAGGCTTTTGCCAAAGGCTTTCCAAGTGGTAAACATCCAACTGTTTTGTTTAATATTTTATCAACTAATTCCCAAGTGAACTAAAGGAAATGCTTTTTTATACAGATTTTTCAAGAACCTCCAAATGCAACTGTAACCATACTTTTAGGGCCTGCTGTTGGTTAGCCAGAAATCTAAAGCTGTAGCTAATAGTTCTGTAAGTATTCTGATAGCTGGAAAATAGTCAGAGAAGGCTTCCTCATGATTTAACTACCAGATCATAAATTATTTAAAGCAGGAAAAATGCATCTTTTGTAGGCATATGCTCCAATGAAAACTCTCTGGTGAAGATACCCTGCTTACCCAGTTCTAGGGATAAAGAAAGGCCTGGTTAAACATTCTGAACTAGATGAGGCAAATTCTACAATCAGAAGGAAAATACATTCGGAAGTCTCAACAAAAGCAAATGCTCCACACCACTTGGGAACCAGGTAGCACAGAACCCTCTGAAAATCTTGTCCCATTTAAATATTTATGGTGAATATGTATGAAGTCACTACTCACATATTTAAGTCAAAACTTTAGAAACAATTATGTAAAATCAAGATGCTGAAAAAAAAATCACTTTGAACCACGCTTTACCATGGGCAGTTGTTTCTAACAAGTTCAGAATACTCTGTACATTCATAGGCTGTCACTGCATTTCCTAATTTTGTCAGACTCAAGTTGTGACTTGTAATTGTTCTGTGTAACATCCTGTGTGCTGCACAGTTTCACCTCAATGATGCTAAGTTTAGTGAAGAAAATAATCTAGCACTGGGTGAAGGATATATAAATTAAGACAGACAAGTCTGATATTTGGAAGCTGAGTTTGGTGGCTCCATAGTAACCATTTCACCTCACTGCCTATGCAGACATGCTTTGCATTTTAGTTCACTTTTAAGAGACTTGCTCTGTTGTTTACTTTCATTGTCTTTGCAAAGAAGTGGAGACAGAATTAGTACAAAGCTATCACAGGCTAGGACAACACAGGCTATGATTCTGAATGGACTTCTGAAAAGTATTTTTCAAACTCTATGTTAAAAGCCAGCATAGAGATAACAAACATGCAGGTTAAGGATAGGGCTTATTGCTTCAAATGCGGAGTCGGAAGAGTTGCTGCACTATTACAAGGGGTTACTTCTTATAAAAATTAGAGTAAATGTTTTTAGAGTAGGTATTTTAGTTTCCGTAAGTAAAAAGGGTGTGCCTTGCCAAATCATTCTGTAAAATCAGCTCAAACCATTTACATAGGTAGTAGCAAATGTCCTCAGAGTGGAACACAGGAATGAGAAACAGGTGAGGTCTTTAACTACCTGTAAGATTTATTCATACAGACAACTTCGATTCACATTGTGACCTAGTCCTGTCATTTCCCTGGGCACTCAGTGCCATTATGAGAATGTTACTATATTCACTTAGAAAGATTTAAGGCTTGCTCAGTCAAACATCACTGGGCTGCCAAATTGCTGTTTTTAATATATGCTTTGTGAAAAAGAAATCTATACATTCAGATGCAATAAACTAGCCCCTGTGGTGTTCAGCACAAATATACTCTCCTCAATAGAAAGGTTACACGATTATCCTGTCCTGTTAAATATATACAAAAATGTTTGAAATATTACATTATGGGTCTCTCGTGAGTAATCGGTCAGTCTGGTCCTCAGTAGTACTGAGGATGGAACTGTTAAGAGGAGTTCCCAGCAAGCACAGGAAATATTTATGTCACTGCGCAAACTATTTTGAGCCCATAAAATATATGTTTTATACACATGAAACAGTACAGAAGTAGAATTGTTTCCTCTTTATCTTGGTGACAATAATGGATGGTGGTGCTAATATTCTAACAAATCTCTGTCTAAAATGTACAGTGCACTAGAACAATTAGTTTTAGCTTCATTCTAACGGTGAGTCTGATCCACTTTCCTGCAAGAGATATGAGTGAGGAAAGGGTTTTTTAAATTAGCTAGCTTTCTATAAAGCATACAATGACCTACAGTTATATCTTTCTAGAAATATTTCATGCAATTTATGTAGAAAGATTCACCCTTGCTTCACAACCATGCTAATAGGGATGGTATTGGGTCAACTACATACAATTTATAATGTATCCTGCACTATGCTGATTCCCACAGGCCTCAATTGGTGACAGATATTAATGCAATCCTCATATACACCAAATTTTTAACAATTCCAGAATGAACTGATTCTGTTACTTAAGGAGAGGCAGAGATGCTCCTTTAAATTCCTCAAAGAAACATCTTCTGCTCATTACTTTGCAAAGCCATCTCAAAATTATGATTTCCCTTCAGACACTAGAAAAACGAACACTGTAGAACTGTGACAAGTAACTGCTCAAGTGCACACTGAAAAAGGGATTCCCCTTGAAACGGCTAATGGAAACATTATTTAGAAAATGTTTGTACAGAGAATGAAAATTAAATGCTTCTGTATTTATATTACTGAATGACATCAATATTAAAATTTCCATTACTGCTGTCCTTGACAGTTTAAAAAAAAAAATCAGAAGGTATATTAGCTGCATTTGTACTTCTAATACACCAGTTGTGAAAAACACCCACAATATCTGAGATCACATTAAATAAATAAAAAAAAAAATCTAATAAGCTTTGAAAGTTTATTGAAAAGCTTCCTTTTCTCCCATACAGTATTTATAATTTTCTAAAATTAGCAACACTGCAATACATTGTTTGTATACACACAAATTTTATGCTTAATGCTTCTGAGAACTATCAATATTATTGCTATTTTAAGCTAATAATTTAATAATATATTTTACATTATTCTACCTCACATCAGCCATGTTTGCTCTTGACATTTATATAGAATGAATGGTCGGCTGAGGTAGATTGCTAAGTGATTATCTTAAATTATTAACTCATCCCAGTGAGTCATTTATTCACTGAAAATGACCAGCTGCTCTGAAGACACTACTGAATTCATGGCTTTATGTCAAATACAGAAAATGTACTCTTACACTATACTGATGAAGACTTGGTAAGTATTAGCAGGCATCATGAAGAAAGAATTATTGGGCAATAAAATATATTGTCATTAAAGCAGAAGCTGCGCACTGCAGATTTAATTACATGAATTCTGCAATGAACAACAGGACACACCACCAAAATAGTATTTAAACTGTGGTTCCCAAATGATGAATTGCCTGTAATATTACAAGAGAGGATCATAGTGTGCAACCTAAGAGAAAAAACTGGCCTGTGGTTGAATCTATACCAGCCCTAAACACAGAGCCAAGCTCACGTTCTCCATAGGACAGGGCTGTCAAACTCATTTTCACCAGGGGCCACATCAGCCTCGCGGTTGCCTTTAAAGGGCCAAATGCAATTTTAGGACTGTATAAATGTAACTGCTCCTACATTTAACTACATTAAATGTAACTACTCCTACTACATTAACTACATAAATGTAGGAGTGATGTGGCCCCTGGTGAAAATGAGTTTGACACTTCTGCCATAGGATACTTGTGAAGCACAGGCAAGGTTCAAGAATACACCAAAAGAACCCAACAAACAAAAAAAGCAGCTAAAAAAACCTCATGGATCTAAATAAAAACCTTAAGGATTCAGATGACACTAGGGGGCTCAAGTCTGGAAGGTTTGTCCTTTCTGACAACATTAACTTAAGAAGCATATAAAAACTCTATTTGCTATGAAGGGATTTATCAGAATAAGGCAAAAGCCCTTGTAGTTACACAAAATAATCACATTACTATAAAACCTCCACAAGTGGGCAAGAAATCCCAGATCCAGAGATATCCCAACCCTTGTGAAAGCCGACCATATTAGAATTTCAACATTTCAAAATTATTTAAATTTCATTTCCCAAGCTAACAATGTAAATATTCTTAAGACTCAATATAGTTTTACATCAATAACTTGTTATTAATATTATTTACTCATATTAGTTTTGCCAACTATTTGGTCTACACTTTTAGCCGTCAATTTACTAAGGAATAGTAAAATGACAGGAAATTCAAAATGCCTTGAGAAAAATATGAAGAATAAGACTAGTAATGACCCACAGGGAATCCAGATGACTCATATTATTGGATATACACTGAAAAATGCTACTCAAAACCTGCTGGTCATCTCTCTGTTTAAAACTGTACAATAATCAGAATGTTGTAAGCTAACTCTACAGACAACTTCTAAAAGTAAATATATTACACACACTCTATGAATTTATCTTTCATATTGTAATTTCAAACTGAAATTGGATTTCCCATAAAACCCTGTTTTATAAAACTATGTCAGCTATTTAAATTCATTAAGACGGTTTTAGTTTTTTATTTGTTGGCTCAAACATTAGAGTCCATTTCATTGCAACTGAAACAAAGCAGGTTCATAACAAAAGGATTTGATCTTAAAATGGACAAAATTTAGGAAATAAAGTGAAATAATTATTGGAGGTAATTCATGTGAAGAGTTCAGCATTTGTACATGAACTACCTAGTCTTTGTATCCACAGTGGGGGGCAGGGAAAAAGCGGAGAAAGAACTGAAGGAAAAGTTTCATTCATGAGTCCTCTAAATTAAGAAGGACATGCCTGGATGGCAAAATACAAGATGGGTTTATCAGACGGATAAAAATTGAAACAGAAAATTTTTGATGAAGAAAATCTGGATTTATAGAGTACCTTTGATACCAGATCACTGGATGTTATGAAAGATGCTACAGTGGATAAAGAACTGGCTAATCCAACTTTGCACAGTATGTCTTGGGTCATGCTCAAACACACTGAATAGTCCAGTTTAAAGAAAGATTACTCAAACAGCAGCAGGTGCAATGAAGGACCATTAGGATGATTCTGCAAGACTGAGACAGAGTGGCACATTTAGACTAATAAAAAAGGATATTAGTGCTTTCTATACACACAGACAGGTAAATACTATGAGAAAAATTAAACTAGAGAACAGTACTGGCACAAGGAGAATTTTTATCCACTAGGCAGGAATAGACTTAGGAGTGAAAATGAGAAATTTTGTGACCATGAGAAAAATGAAGAAAAATCTTGTTGAAATAACTGTCTACAAGGGTAGCAAAAGCAAAGACAGCTTTACATGTTTACAAACTACAGACTATGATGTAGTTGGCAACCATGACAAAGAACTGAATTTGACCTGAGGGAAACTGTTTCATTCTGTGCTTCCTTATCTCTCTTCTTCCCCCCCGGCTTCCAACTGAAATAATTCTAAATTCTGTACCCAAAAATCTAAAATATATCTGCTATTAAAACCAGCAGTGTAATATACCACAAGTAAAAGAAACAATGCAAGGTAAAGAATATTTTAAGAGATTGCCAACTGATTTGTAATTTGCAAAACTACTACTACAGTACAGGAAATGGGGCTTAGACATTGTGCCCTATTCGACTAGTAGGAATGCATTGGGTATTGAACTATTTGACTTTATGCATATTTTGTATAAATGGTGAAAATTATTCCTATTACAGTACTCATATGTGTATCCACAACAAGAAGAGCGCAGTTTCCTAAACTACAATACAGAAGGCAAATTAGAGGCTGGATGGTGGCTGACAAAGCATGAAGCACCAGACCACTATATATCATGAACAAGCTTTCCTTAAGGGAAGAGGTAAGAGTATATCATTAGTCCCACTACATTCTTAGGCTTTTATTTGCAATGAATATCACAAGGCTTTTTCATATGGAAACATGGCCCCATTCAAGTCAGTATTAGACAGATATAAAGCCTGGGAAAACAAAAACTACAAGCTATTGAGAATTGACAATAAATTTTTTTTTTGATCTAAGAAATGGTGGCTGGTAACATCAGAAGTTGAGATCAGCAGCCTAGGCTTTCTGTACAGAGAATACTGAATTGACTCAGCTCTTAATTTTTCACTCTATCAGCCTCCTCTGATTTTACGAGATTTGTTCTATAGCAGATGTTAGCTGGTAAACAGTGTCATTAAAGATATATGGACTCAGAAGGCTAAGCAAAAAAAAATAGTTAAATGTAATACAGTTCATTTGAGAATGAGGGGTTTTTTTGTTCGTTTGTCTTGTTTCGTTTGTTTGGTTTTTTTTTTTTTTAATAAGAACTCTGAAACTTACATTAGCTAAGCATCACTCGAATCACTGAAGATAAAAATTATAATGGATCCAAGTTAAACGCCTAAACAAAATATACTCTCCATTTTATTAAACAGATCTTCCAATAAGACCTCACTTAGGAAGTCCCAGCAGAGAATCTTGCAGGCAGTCTGCTCTGCAATAATACTATTGGTGTGGTTAACCACAGCTACTTCACAAAGGCTGGTAAACGGCATCACGTGTGTCCCCACCTTAAGAACCACTAACCAAACCTCTAGAATCCATAAGAGAAAAAGAAATGCACATATCCATGTAGCTAACACATTTCAGTAAATGCCCTCTTCCTTAAACAGGAGACAACATTGTCTCCAAGGCTGTAGGAAAATGTGTACAGCAACAAGTAGACACAAAGAAATATTTGTTTCTATCATTGTGAGAACAAGATACACCTATTAAACCACAGTCTGTATAAGCTCTGGTGCATACTGATCACTGTGGCATATCCTAAGAATGAAAAGAACTTCAATGTGACCTATATTCTATGTCTTCTTAGAGCCTGGGAAGCACCCTTGAATCTAATTTTAAAAGCTACCATGTAAAACCAATTAGGGTAGGATCCACTAAGCAAATCACTTTTGAAGGCCTCTCCTGTAACAAGCTACAAAGATGAAATGGCTTTACAGATTTACTGCCTAATAAAAGGAAAGGAAAGGTTTGAAAAACAAAGAAACTGTGTATTATCTTTTTTTAATGAAGGTGAGACTTGAAATTTTAGTTACATCATACTATTGTACTGTACATATTTTTTTATTTCTAGGTTGTATTCTCACTACACATCCTGTTATACCTGCATTATCAAAACACCACTAACAGATTAGCTGCCAGTTTAACCACTTTAGTATCTGATCTTGCTCAAAGAAAATATGATTATTTGAACACTACTATAAGTCAACACAAGCACTTTCATAAATGAAATTGTAATGCAGCAATTAAATCATGGGAAGCTATCATGGAAAAGGTGATCAAGTCCTTAGTACTAAATTGAGCATATTTTATTTTGAGAATAATCTGTAGCTTTGTTAAACTCACCACCACCACACACACAAACTCTGCTGCCCTTTTAATTAATCCTGTGGGACAAATTTAGTTTTTACTGTAAAACCTAGTAAATGAAGTGTGCATAATGATTTTGTTAAATCTTAAATTGCTCTTTAATTAACTGGCAATTTTCTCAACACAGTGTACTGCCAACTGAGGTGACATCGAGTACCCCAAATGCCTTTCACGCTGCAGAAAAAAAAAAGAAAAAGAGGAATCTACAAGAAACAACACCCCTCCATGGGAAGTAGAAAAAAAAAAAATAATAATAACAACAACAATAACAATAATAATAACAACAACCAAAACACTGCTTGTAACGGGACTGGGCAGACGTTAAGAGACCTTCAGTGGTTCATAAATAGATTTTAATATAAAAAAGCTGACATTTGTGGCAATACAGCTTCTATATTGTAATATCATGACTTAGTCTCTCTTGATTTGCCCAGTTCCTAGAGAAGCATGTTACAGGGATTAAATCCCTTTGAATGTTAATGTGTTCCTCTTTTGAACCACAAAGAATATTAATCCTCCTCCCCTCATCTACCAACAGCTGCACTGGTTTTTCCTACTTGACAGCGTGGAACCAGACAGCAAGGCCTGATTGACCTGAATGTAAATATTGCTGTTTGGTTCTGAACTGCTTACTTTTTGCAGAAATTTAACAAACCTAGCATCAGCTTATCTGCAGCACAAATAAGAATAAGTGTTCAGGCACCTGGAAATCTGTTTCTAAACAACTGCATCAGAAGAACTGCAAAAATAATTACCTGATTAATAAACTAATAAACTTTACAATCCATTTCATAATCATAAACATTACAATACATTTACAGTGACTAGTACAGGAAGTCAGACTGGAATGCTCCCAGAAAAAAGGCTTGCATGTGTGTACACAATCACACATGCATATATAAATATATATATATCTCTATTACGGAAAAGTGAGGATAAAAGCATACAGCTACAGTTCAGTTCAGGCATGATTCAAGCATGTATGTCTAGAGCCATCCACGAAATCCTTACAAATTAATCGAACTCTACATATAACTCTCATTCAACTACTTCATACAGTTTGTGGAAGGACTCCAATTTCAACCAAAGTTAGATAACATAAGAATATCCAGGCTGACCATGAAATCCACAAAATTTGCATTATCAAAATAAGTATTTTCACACATTTGAAGAGTCTTAAGTCAGATGAAGTGCCAGAGTGCTTTTCATTCGGAATTAAATGTACAACTGACCGATAAGCCAATACAAAACCTGTCTCCACATATAATCATTTAGAGTCCCAAACTTCAAATCCAGGAAACAAATCTAATAATATTTACTATCCTGAATTTACACAGACATTTTACAATAATTTTTCACATTTCAGTCATCTCCATTCTTTGAATTATTTAGAAGTATCAACACTGCAGAACCAGATTATATATAAATTAATAAGAAACTAGTATGGTTTATGTTCAAAAAAGAGATTACATTAATTAACGGAAGCTTCCAATCTATTAAAAAAAATCCTCATAAGATCATCATCTTTCTGCCTCTGTACTACAATACTGAAGCCTTTGGCATAAATTATTATTTACAATTAATGCATGCTGTGCTGATGCACTTTACAAATATCATGGTATTACTAAGAATGTCTAACAATGTTATGCTCCATTTATTTCTGTAGTTCAAAAGCAGCCCAACCTGTTAAGATAGTGTACAGGCTCTAACTGATAAGACAGAAAAGAGCAAGTATTTCCACATAAACTACAAATGGTATTATCATACATGACCTCGTTGAGGAACTTAACATGACAGTTGCAATGCACTTTTTTAGGATAAAGATGCTTAACAAAAATCTCTCACTCATATTTATGATATGAGCTATATAACTAAGGAGTAAGAGTTATTAACACAGCTTAAAAATAATCACAAAGCTATTTTAAACAGGAATAGGACTGCATCTAGGGTTCTATTTATTTAAAAACTTATTTATGCATACACATTATTTTCAATTCATCTTGGATGCTTTAGAGATAAAGCTCTTGATTACCTTCATTTTCCATTACACTCAAGAACATAAGGGTAACACTCTGCTACATGCAGAGAGGCTCTTACCCCAGGGTTAAAAGAAGGTAAATGGTGCCCAGCGATGAGAGGCAATGGGCACAGACTGAAGCACAAGAGGTTCCATCTGAACATGAGGAGAAACTTCTTTACGTTGAGGAACAAGCTGCCCAGACAGGTTGTGGAGTCTCCTTCTCTGGAGACATTCAAAACCCACCTGGACACATTCCTGTGTGATCTGTTCTAGGTGAACCTGCTTTAGCAGGTAGGTTGGACTAGATGATTTCCAGAGGTCCCTTCCAACCCCAACCAGTCTGTGATTCTGTAATTCAAGGTAGCTTGAATGTGCAGTGGTGGATTTATAATCTGAGACAGAAATCTGCATGAAGACAGTTATGTAGCATTTGCCATGTAGCACCTTGCTAGCCAGATGTCCATAAAAATAACCAAACCAAGCACATTCCACAAAAAATAGATAATTATCTGGAGAAAGAAAAGCACAAAAGCATGGAAGACATGAAAGGTGACAACCTTTGGACTCTAAAAGTGTTTACATATCATGCTTGGGTAGAAGAGAGATTTTTCAGATGATATGAAAGTTTAACTCAGAAAATTTAGCATCTAGTTCTACTACAACAAATAGTTTTAGTACTGAAAACATATTTAGTTCTTTATGGCTTACAAAGGTGAATTACATCCTATGCCCTTGCTTTCTAGTAATTAAAATATGTCAAATAGAAAAGAATGACAAGTTTGCAGAACAGCATTGGTAAGATCATATGGAATGGCTTTGTCCAAAGAGTTTAGAGTAAGGAAAAATGAACTAGACTTTGTTCTAGCTCTCTGCGTCTCAGAATACTGGATCTAATCTCTGTTAACACCTATTATACATTCTCTAGTCTGGTAAATCGGACTTAAAAGTGAATATAGACGAAATGAATATCCACCTTACTGCATTTCACACAAGTCTGGCAATTCTGAAACTATGTTAAGACAAATAATTTTCTAAGCACTGCACAGAAGTTAAAAATCATGTTGTTTATTTAGCTATTCTTCATACAGAAGCACAGACAGATGTACTCTCAATTCAAGGAAAGAGGGGGTGGAAAGGCGAGAAGAGCAAGTAAAGTGCTTCACATAGCTTAACACTGACCCATTCAAGCAGCTAAGGAGCAGCCTGGAACAGCTCCAAAGGCTAAAACAGCTCCCTTTCCAGTTTTGCTTGGTCAGATGGAAAATGACCATGTTTCAGGATTTCAAGCAGTGCTTAGGCTTGGAATGTCTGATGTGTTACTCCATTTTTAGCTTAAAAAAAAACCCCAACAAAACTTATTTGCTTATTTCAGGTAGTATTTAATTAAACTGCTTTGGGGATAACAAGATGTACCATATTGGGGCAGTTAGGGGGTAGAGGGGGGAAAAAACAACCAACCAACCACAACAAAAAAGACCCTAAAAAAAAAAAGTGGAAACAGAATACAATGGAAGAACCCTCAGAATCTGACTGATGTAGGAGCACCATCCTGCCCTCCAGGGGAACCCTTCCCCTTCAACCTCCAACTTTTATATAGCTGAATATAACTATTCCATATGCTTATAAATGTTAATTCAAAATACGGAAGTATGCTGTTTTTTCAGATCAAATTCTAGCTGTTTCTCTGTATCGATGCTTTATTTATTATTTCTTAAGCTAATGAATTTTTCACTATTTCATGTTATACTCCTTATTTATCTGTTATGTCTTTAAACTTTAGTATTACTTATGCATATTACAATGCTAATGAGATTACACAGCCTTTAAATGGACACCATGAGAAATTCTGTATGTGATCCAAGTTCATTTATTACTCAAAATACATTATTATTGCTTTCTAGTATTTAAGGCTAATGCCATAATATGAATTAATACAATGGAAATGTAATAGATGCTTTATTTAAATCTAAGTATAGAACCCTATACTGTCTTTGTTGAAGGTCTCGGGTTCAGTCACCCGTTGCAGTCCTTTCTACCACAGATCTGCAACAGATCTTTTAAAAAATAAATATTAATAGTTTTAAATTAATATGTACTGTAAAAAGGATTCTTTCAAAACTCAGAGAACTGCAGAACAAGAAAAGGGCATTGAAGAACAAGAACATAATGGTTAAAAAAAACCTAAAGAAATTAATTTACCTTGCTCTTTACTAGCCAAAGTTACCAACAGAAGCTATAATACAATAAACCAGCACACACTGTTGATAGGAGACACTGCTTTATCCTCAAGGGAATTTCTTTTGCAGTTGTCCTCCGAGTTTAACCTTACTGCTGTGGCATCTCTTATTCTTTTTACTAGCTGAGAACCAGGGTTCAGTTTAATCAGCTACCAATGGAAAGAATTAAAAGTAGACTGTAAACTGAAATTATGCATTAATAAAAGGAACACTGAAATGCATAACTTGATTTTTTCCACACTTAACAGTATTGTTAGATTTTAAGTCATACCATCTGTTTAGTAAAATAATGCTCAGTGAAATACCAGTTGTAAGCAGGAAGTCAGAAGTAATTTACAACTCGTATAAGGTTTCATTCCAGGCAGAGAAGAAAGGAACAGCAGAAGAGCTGAAGTTCGTATTGAGAAGACTAAGATTTTTTTTTTAAGCCTATACCCCTTCTAGTTCTTAAGTACTATATAAGCAAAATATTTCCTTTCTTACCCCCATCCATCCTAGATTTCCCTTTTGCTACCAATTTATTTGCTTAGTTATAATTCAGAAATTCAGACAGTTTTTTTCTCAAGTATAATATTGGAAAATATTTACTAAAAGAGAAGATTTCAACTTACCTGATGAAGATCATTGCCCAAAACATATTCCTGAAAGTAACCCGGTGCAGCAGATGATGCTCTAATGGCCTGCCAAAGTTTATACTGACAGCCTCCAATATAATGAGACTTAACACCAGGAAAATGATTGTAGTTTCTAAAAACAAATGCTTTCAGTGGTGTTCCTCTGCTTACAATGGTGCTTACTGCAGCTACCTAGTGAGTTAGGAGGAACAAAAATTAGTCATATATATGATGATGATGATAATAATAAAAACAACTTCCCACAATATGAAATTCAATTTATACATCAAATGCGTCTCTGGAATCCTACTTGGTTTACTACTTACTTACTTTTTCATAATGCATATCTAAATTTTAAAAAGCAAAAGTAAAAAAACAACACCAAAACAAAACCCCCAAAACACCACAACCAAACTTCCTAAAGTAAATGTTATTTTTAACCTGAAATTATTTGTTTCCACTGGCTATTCTGTTTCTACTAATATCTATCCATTGATAGTTAAACAAAAAGCTGATGTCATCTATATGATTTTAAAATGTTTTGTCTTTATGAATAGTAGTTTGTTCTCAAAAGTCCAGCAATGCAACAATGCACTTAATGCAAATGACATTGGAAACGCCAACCGAATTCTTTCTCCAAGAAAATGATTACTTAATGTTGCAATGTAAGTTAAAGGATTGGAGGAAGTATCTCTCCCAAAGGAAAAAAACCTAAAGAATCAAACATAAGTCTTTCAAGGTTCTTTTGTAAAGACACTGAAATGCCATTAAGAAAAAGTCATATATGTAAATCTAAGCGAAAAGCCAAAATGGTATTTCCATAAAACAAAACGTATGACTGGAAGAAAAAAATAAAAAAAAAAAATCACATATTACAGATATAATCACACAAGGTGAGAGTACCTATAGTTATGGGTGAGTGTTACAATGTGCAAGACCTTTCAGTGATGATGCACCCAGCCTGGCTGGCACTGTTAAGAACACCACTCTTCAGCAGACAAGTGGGTGTACGATTCTATTTTGTTTACTATTTCAGAGAGTAGGGTGTTTTTGTGAAACATTAGTCAACAGCACTAGCAGCTGATGGTGTGATATCACTGTATTCGTTTCCATTCTTCAGCTACGTAAATTAAATCATTTAATTCACAGTAAGTCCATCCTTATTGTTCTATACGACAATGCAGAAACACCACACATACATGACTTGTACTGTCATTGATGGAGGAAAAGTTTCCTGGTCTTGTCAAAAGAAAGGTTTGTTTCTAAGCACTGATAGATGCTTGAATTTATTTTTGGTAATACTCATATACACTTCCACTTCATGATGCAGTCTAAAGTGCTGAGCACCTTCTAGAAAAATCCATCTCACTATGAATTTCACAGCAGAGAGCACACAACTGCTTGTTTTATTTCTATTTTGCTGTTCCTTGTAAAGAGTGCCAGCACTGCCAGCACTACAAAGCTATTACTGGGAATAGCTAGTTTCAACTCTATTTATATTCACATTTTATTACTGAAGAACATGGAAGGAAGCCAAAGATCCCGGTTCAAAGATAACTTTCAAGTCAATGTAGGATAGCTTCTCTCTCAGAAAGCAACATACCACTCCAGCCTTTTCATGTCCTTGTTTTAGACATGGGCTAGGAACGCAGTCAGTCAAGAACTTGTTTCTATGTTTAGAAAAATGTGAATATCTTCCATTTAACAGTAAAGCATTGAATACAGTGCTATGACACCAAAACACCTGTTAATTACAGATTGTTCTGAAATATGTGCTATCATATTTCTCTTCTTTCTTCACACCCTATCCTTCACCAAGAATAAAATACCCATGCTTTCTCATCTTCCACTCTCGTGCTGTTGCCGTATATAACACCCTCCAATTAATTGGTGCCGTTTAGACCATACAGGAAGAGTAGAGATCTCAGGGTCTATGAATGTGACTGGAGAAAACCTGGTAATCCAGATAAAGTGAGGAGAAATAACAATAACAGATCACAGCCAACATGACAGGATCTCCAGATATTAGAATGCTCTTATATGAAAACACAAACTTTGCACAACTTCAAGAAGTTGACCTAAGTATTTCTCTGCTTACAAGCCTTTTAACATCTCTGAAACATATTCTAACTTAGAGTATTAATTAAAATAGGAGAAATTACTGCAGAAATTTAAGAATCTCATGAATTTTTATCCTTTAAAAGCATGCGTTCTCTCATATGGAAGCTTGAAGACTGTATCAACACTCATGCCGTTTACCCAATACTCTTCTTGGGATAGTACTTTTACTCAGAACTCTTAAAAGTACTTTTGGAATACAAAATTCGTATTTACCTTAGACAACTGTACTAACCTTCGGACATTTGGAATTCCTTGCAGTTTCAATCATAAGATTTGAGCCCATTTTTTCTCTGAAAATTGAAAATGGTCTATCAGTTTAGCATGAACAAAAGACATTCTTATCATCCTTACTTCTGAGAACCTTGCATTTAAAAGATGTGACAGTAGGAAGTAGTGCTTCCACTCTCAAAAACACCACCTTTATCAATCTAGTCAGGTCAGAAAACAAAAGAAGCTTAAAATGTCAAACTGAATTATTTCTTCACATCTCGTTTCTTATGAAGCCAGGAACTGATGCTTCAGAGTAGGTACAAGAAATCCTTTCAACTACTGTGCAACTTTAGACATTAAGGTCTAAAGTTTAATATCACCTCCAAATTTATTTTCGTTTTCTTATTAGCATTAATACTGTAATAACTTATTATAGCAATGTCTTTGTCAAGCCACACTGTTCAATCACCTTTACCAAAGTCACAACACAACTCCACAGTTTATACACATACTGTGTTAAAAGAGAAAGAGTTGTAATTTTAATTTTATTGAATAATTCCTTGTTCTTTGAAAACAGAAATTCTCAAGATATCTTGCTATCTCAATTTACCACTTGTTTGCTTTTTTAATTACAGATAAAGAGTCCTAATCTCTTTGTATGAGTAGTCTTTAGGTCAGTGGCTACTTTTTATCAATCTTAGAACAGAAACATTCTCTAAAATGGGGTAACTGGGACTGTAACTAGTATTTTAAAAGCAAATGTATTATGGATTAATATAACACCAGTATAACATTTTCTATATTTTCAATCCCAACTGTCACACACTGAATCATCTTGTTTGACCACAAGCATACAGATGTTTCATTAAACTGTCCATGACAACAACCAAATGGCTTTTGATCTTGAAGTTAATTTAAATTCTGTAAGCATTTTACATTTTCCACTCATGGGTTATTATTTTACACATAATTCCATTTGCCATCCATTTTTTCCATTTATCTGCTTTGTGTCTGTCTGTCTGTGACCTATGTCCTCTAGACATGACCTACCTAAACAACAAGTCTCTTTTATAAATGTTGCTCTTTCACTGCTTTGAGTCACTATTATTGCAACACTTATTTCAATAATGCTAGGAAGAACATGTTGCCAAGCACAATGGGCTACAGCCAGGGTGCAATCAAACAGTCTGGAGAAAGAATTCAATTTGAAAGGCAAAACTGTAACTTTAACTCCCTTCTAACAACCAAAGTAGCAGGAAACTATGACACCTTTACCAAACCTACAAGAGACTTTTATTTCATGTTCAATAAGGATACAGAACATCTCACTGATAATATTGCAAAATCTGTTAAGTATGTCTGGAGTGACTAAGTGGTACAAAACACGTTGCCTGTCTAGTCACTGGAAAGCAGTCTCAATTTATACTTCAATTTGCATAACAAATACCAGTTTGAAGTATTATTACATGTAACCCCAAATATGTGCATTATCCATTTTCCTGTCAGAGACCATGTAACTTTTACCCTACCCTCTCTACAGTGCTTGACTGCTTCTCAGGATTACAAATTCCCAGGATGGGATTTCAGTTAGCTTGTGCAAAGCCCTAGCTGCTCATCAAATTTCTGCAATAGTTTCTCTATACAGTAAAAAATTAGTAAATTGTATATGTAAATAACAGTTGAAAATCAGAAAACTTGGAACTATAAGCCAGCTTCTTAGAAATGCAATTCAATATTGCATCACATAGACTCATATATGGTAAATATAATTTTCTGAAAAAAATAATAAAAATAACTGATTAAAACCACTCCTCAAACTGAAATTCAAAGAATACATAAGAAGAGTTAAAATAAACATATATATAAGAGATAAAATCAATTCCCTGCAGCACTTAGAATAAAAAGTTAGTTAACAAAAATTAGTTGTCATTTTCTGAAATGGAATTTATAATACGCCTCATGAATGCAACATTAGCTTAATTATTTTCAGCAAGAATACTTTCTGACAGAAAATAATCTCATCAATATTATGGTAGGACTAAATGTATATTTGCATGACTGTATATTGTAAGTGGATACCCCCCCCATTTCAAGCAATGCTGACAAGTATACTACCATTTAACCAAAAGAACAACATTCAGCACAAGTAAGGCTTTTAAATTTAAAACAAAACATAAAGCAGTTTTCCCATGCAATGACTGAAAGTTAGACCTGATGTTCTTATTGCCATAAGGACATGCTATATATCCTTTCTATTCCCTTCTTAGTTTAGGTTTCCACACCACAAGGAAACCTGCAGGAATCCCTCATTTTCAATAAAATGATGTGTAGGCATAGTATCTTCCTTCAACAGTGCAGAATTAGGTCAACGAAAACTCGTTTACTGATCAGTAAATTTAATTTTTAATTTAATCTATGGATAATATAGTAACTGCCTGGTTTCTGTCCACTGTACAGGAGGAGAGCGCTTTACCTCTCTCATGGCTTACACGCAGCTACCGAGAAAAACGGCGCTTTAATTAAAGGTATATAAAATACTTTCACATGAGGTAATTCTGATTTTCATAAGACTTCTTTGAGTTGGGCAGAGGAAAGAAGGAGAGAAAACAGAGAAAAATCTCATTTCTGAAAAAAAGAGGAACTCTAGATATCTGAGAAGAAAAACTCATTATACTCATTTGATAAATAAATTTATTCATAAAAATATGCAAGAGCACAGAGAAAAAGTACTTGGAAGCCTCCCTCTCCACTTCAGCAAAATGAGATGATTAAAACTCAGGCAGCACAGTTATTCCCACTATAATGTTTAGAAGAAACTATTTCAATCCCACAAAACACATTAACCGTCTTCCCAAAGGAATTTGTAATTACTTATCCAAAGTAGCTCTTTACCATCTTCTGTTTGCTCTCAGAGAGTATTGTTTCCATTCTCTCAGCAGCAGTGCCAGCTGAGACTGCTTGGAAAACTATGACATTGGTTTGCTAAAAATGGAACTATCAATATATATACAGATGAATAAAGCTCAGTAAGAAACTTGTAATAAATATTAATAACTTCTTCCAGTGACTTTTCCTAAATATCCATTAATGCACTTGTATATATATCTACAAATAAATACCACTTCATTGGCAACTTTGACACAGCACATTTTTTTTTCATTGCAATCCTTACAGCTCATTTACCTTTCCAAATAAAGGGGCAATGGGCAAAACCCCTCAATATAGCAGCTAAAATTAAAAATCCCTGCTACAGCACATTATTTCATTTCTCACCATGTCTCCTAATAGGAAAAAAGGCACAGCAGGTGGTTAGTAAAATTTGTAGCAGATCTATAATGAGTCAGATCAAGCAGAGCTGGCAAGCATACAGGAGTATAATCAGAAATCAGCGCACTAAAGCTTATTTCATTCCCTAGAAACAGAAATCATTACATTAAAGGCTTTCAAGGTTTTGGTAAATATGAAAATAGCTATTTCAAAAGAATGAGAGTATATGCTAATCCTTTCTAGTTTTAAGAATTTGCTTACCAGTCAGTGAAACAAACAAACAAACAAACCCCAAACAACAAAACCCAAAGGCTTTCAGATATTATATATTAATAAATTATTTTTCAACAGATTTTTTTTTTTTACTTACTTGAGTATTTTTTCCCAGATATCACTGTCATAAAAGGCATGGCTCCAACCCATTTTGACTGTTCCAACAATGACATTCTGCTTAAAAACATCTGATCCTAACTTGCGATACAGTTCTTCACAATCATCCAGCGGGATTTGGAACAACCCCAACATAAAAGCTAATATAGCTCCTGAAAAATAAATATTTTGAAATGTAAAATATAGCCTGGAGTAAGAGTATAAAGATGGATTACCATTTAATGTAGTTAATAGGTTAGCAGAATATCTATCTTGAAAAGGGAAGACCAATTGACATTTATAACACTAAACCCCTGTTCAAAGATCACAAACTATGTTCTAAAAGAATGTATACAAGATAGGAAGAGTCTACTTTCAAAAACAGAACTATGAGGAATTGACCAATGGCATTATTTCATTTTGCAGATTTCATCTCTGCAAACACATATATGGCAGAAGGCAAATTAAATCCACTTTATTTGGAAAGAGAAATGAGTAAGAGAAATCTATGCCATGGTATTAAAAATATATTTGGAGCATTACTTGTTATCTGCTAAAGTCTAGGAAAATTTTGTAAAAATAAGGTACTTTTGACTAGTTTGGAATACATTTGGTTGCAACTATGTAAAATAAGTCATTCATACGTACTGCCATCTAGTGTGTGCCTAAAAAAAAAAAGACGACCTACCTTTATAGGAACAAAACAACGGTATCCAAAAAGCAGAATACCATTAAAAAGACTGTAAAAATACAATTAATGCATCACCACAATTCTTAATAAATGGAAAGGAACAAATACCACCCTTAAATCTAATTGTGCAATATTGCACGGACATGTAATTAAGCATTAGGAATTATTAGGACACATGATTTTTACCATTTGGAAGTAAACACAATAGGTTTCTACAACATCATTTTTAAAGGAGTAAACTATTGAAATAGTGTAAGAATAAAACACATATGCAAAAAGAACTACATAAAGTTACAGATGGTTTTAAAGGAAACACGACTCCTAAGCTGCTGACAAACCTCACCACCATAGGCAAGTATCTGTTGTTGATGGTCTCGTTTTTTGAAAATGTAGCACACATGCATAATACAACCTGGGTCTACTTGACACAAAGTTTCATCAACAGAAACTTACTCAACTTCCAAATCATCACATGTCAGCATTTAACACAGACTAAACATCTAGCAGCAGAGAAGCACCATTTTCCTGAATAATTCAAATCCTCTGGTACCTCCTTTTCCTTTTAACTCTGCAGCATCAATTCTGTAATATCACACATTTTGGTGAACAGTTTCAAAGCCGAAGTGCTAAAATTCATATCAAATGCAAATTCATTTTCACTTCACAGAATCATAGAATGTCCCGAGTTGAAGGGACCCGCAACGATCATCAAGTCCAACTCCTGTCCCTGCATATGACAACCCACAGTTCACATCGTGTGTCTGAGGGTGTTGTCCAGTCTCCTCTTGAACACTGTCAGGTTTGGGGCCGTGACACCTCCCTGGGGAGCCTGCTCCAGTGCTCCAGCACCCTCTGGGGGAAGAACATTTTCCTCAAGTCCAACCTAAACCTCCCCTGGCACATCTTCCTGCCATTCCCTTGGTTTCTGTCATTGGTCACTAAAGAGAAGAGTTCGGTGCCTGCCCCTCCTCCTCCCCTTGTGAGGATGCTGTAGATCGTGATGAGGTCTCCCCTCAGTCTCCTCTTCTCCAGGCTGAACAAACCAAGTGACTCTAGCGGCTCCTCATACAGCTTCCCCTCCAAAACTTTCATCAACTTTGTAGCCCTCTTCTCGACACTTTTCAGTAGCTTACTATGTTTTCCATACTGTGGTGCCCAGAACTGCACATGGAGCTCCAGGTGAGGCCGCACCAGTGCGGAGCAGAGCGGGACAATCACCTCCCTGCCCGGCTGGCGATGCTGTGCTGGATGCACCCAGGGCACAGTTGGCCCTCTTGGCTGCCAGGGACACTGCTGGCTCATGTTCAACTTGCCGTCACTTCATGTCCTGAGAAACAGCACCAAAAACTGCAGTCCGTGTCAGCACAAAAGTGGCAGTGGATAATATCAGAGCGAAGGTACACCTTAAAGGGCTTCGCTGAAACCTGCTGGATGGTAACATGACACTCATAGGAGAATAAGGTAAAAAAAATCAAAGATAAGGTGCAGGCTCTGTCAGATAGTCCAGTGAAAAAAATGTTTCTGATGCTCCTAACACATCCTGCTCTGTATGACAGACTCGTACACTGCAGCCACCATCTCAAGCTTGATGGCAAACACTTTAGGGGGAAAAAATACCTAAATAAAACCAGAGAGGCTAAGGGGCATATCTTGAAGAACACAGGGATAAGACAACACAAGATAGGCAAGAATATAACCTGACGGACAAAAGTTTTCCTTCCTTATTCAGTACTAGGAAGACTTCAGATGAAATGCTATACCTAGACCCAAATGACATTCTTCAAAAAAGAAGTGGAAAATTGAAAAAAAAAGAGAAATCACACAAAAAAGTCCCCCAAAATGATTACAGGTCAAGGAAATCAGTTTGTAAGGAAAGCCTGAGTAAACAGGCTATGATGAAAACCTTTAAATGCAGAAAAGGCTGCTACAAAGAGGAAAAAAAAGAATCTGTTATCCATGTTCCTGGGGAGTCAGGACAAAAGGAAACACATTTGAACTGCAACAGGAAGATCTATGTTAGACATTTGAATCTTTTTTCCCAAAAGTAAAGACAGCAGAGCACTAGCACAGATTTTCTGAAGAGGTCTAACATGAATCAAAATCTTGGAAAATTGTCAATAGTGAAACACACACAGCTGACCCTTCCCTTGAGAAATGAGATAACCTCCTAAGGATGCCTCCAGCTCCATAATGTCATGACTTGATCTATTCATGAGTTCTCCTGAAAAATATACTTCTTCCATCAGAAAGGTCTTCAAAATGCATTTCAAAACTGGAAAGCCATTGTGGGCTAAAAAAATCATCAGAGACATGCAAGCTTCATTTAAGGAGGCTCCTCATCTGCAAATCACTGAAGGCTGGAAGAATAGATGGTGGCACCAGCCCTGTGCTGTTCTTAACAACTTGAGAGAAATATTTTGGGATAATATCCTAATGCAAACCTCACATACATCCAAAACCGATGGCGGAAGAGACTAACACAATTCAGATGTCTCTGTAGTAAAATGCACTGGAAAAAAATATGCTTAGAAAACCTACAATCACACCATGTCAATGATTGAATCTCTCATACAATGCATCTGAATGCCACTAGTTATCAGAGCAATATAGAAATTTAGGAAAAAAAAGTGTATTTTTAGAATTCCTGGGGCAGGGCAGCACATTTGAAAATGTGGTAGTATGCGCTTAGCCTGATCACATACTCTTGATGTTATAAACTTCTCCCTGTGACTGAATTATAAGTGTACCACTATTGAGAAGCATCTGTGATATATTTGAAGGCTGCACAAGCAGTGCAAACAAGATACAAGCCACATCCACAGCATACCTGCACATATAAGTTGTCCTCAACGGGTTAAGTGCTCTGTGCATTTATAAAAGCATGTCATACTCTGGAAAACAGTGATAATCATCCTCACTTGCAGAATTCCCAGCAACACAGTTCATGGGGCAATGGCACTTCTTCCTCTCAGCTGCTCTGTTTTCATCTTTGAATTTTTGCACAGAACAGGCACAAACTTGGCACACAATTTACATTATCTTGGTTCCCCATAAAATAAGATCAGCGGTTATCATGGCATTGCATGTACTTGTAGATTTTCTGGTGCTTCTACGCTCAGATGTCATGCTCAGCAATAGGCAAGTGACCTAAGTATGCAAGGTCCATAACAGCATCATTATAGTGATCTTTCTCTATGACTACCTGCACGACCACCAGTGAAGTACACGGAAGATAACTACAAAGACACACTCTGTGATGCTGAAATCACAACAAACTGCTTACTTCTAAACCTCAAAGGCCTTATTTCTAAACCTCAGTTAAATTCTATTGAGAGAAAGGAAAAGCATAGCAGGGAAAAAAACCCCACAAACACCAACCAAACAAACCAAAACAACAACAACAAAAACAAAAAACCAGAACTCTAATGCACAACTGGCTCCTTCCTACTACTTAATACATCAGTCTTGTAAACCACAATTCATCTAGTTGCAAGCTTCTGCAAATCTTATTGACACATGTACCACCAACACAAACTGAAATAGGAAAGTACACTGCTAGCACACGCTGACAAATACGTACAGCCAATCCCAGCCACATCTTGTCACCTAATGCAAGCAAAACTAGTGCAAATGCTTGGTAGTGTAAACAAAGCTTGAGAGAACACATTACTAGCAGTTACAAAACCACAAATCTCTTGAGTTAAGAATAAAGTTAGTTTTAATCAGAGTAGTGGGATCAAATTAAGAACATCAGGCCTCTCTTTCAAAGATAAAATGTCTTTAACATGATTGAAGGAGACATTAGTTTCACTAACAAAACACTTCTCTCTCTTCCAAAAAAACAACCACTTACTGCTAAATTAACAAAGGACTTTTTTCAAAAACTATTAAAAATGTAAAGCAGGGAACTATATTCTGCATACAAATGAATTCTGTCTAGTAGACCTAAAAATCGTTCTCTACTATTTTGAGCCTGCCGAGCAAATCTCTGGAAACATGAACATTATATATACTCATGCTGACTGCATTTAATGTCATTTCTGAATTAAACTGTATGGAAGATCAGTATAGTGAAAAAAAAATATGAATGTAAGTTTCTTAAGGAAATAGAGCTATTAACTACAGCATACTGCTTATATTAGAAATCAGAATTATGGTGCTACTGGTCTAGCATCATTTCCAAAAGAGATGTCTTTTAACAAGAACCTTATGGTTAAGAGTTTCCTGCTTCCTAGGGGAGTGTAACTTATCACTGAGTCACAGATTAATTAAGGCTGGGAGGGACCTCTAGAGGTCATCTAGTCCAACCTCCTGTTCAAACAGGTTAAATTAGAACAGGTTACACAGGACTTGTTCAGCTGAGTTTTGAATATCTCCAAGTATGGAGATTCCACAGCCCATGCAGGAAACTTTTTCCAGTGTCTGAACATCCTTGCAAGGAAAACATGATTCCTGATGCCCAACTGTAACCTCCCATATTCCAACTTCTTTGTTGGATTTTCTCCTATCACTATGCACCTTCAAGAAGAGTCTAGCTCCATCTTCTCTATGTTTTCTCATTAGTTGAAACATCAATAAGGTCTCTCCTTAGTCTTCTTATGCCTTTTTAAACCCAGTTCTTGCACTCTATGTCATGACCTCCAGTCCCCTGACTTGGCCCTCTGCCAGACTCACTCAGTATCTATAAGAATGTACACAACAGATTGAGAACTTACTGAGGAGCCCAAAAGCAGACATGCAGTGGCCAGAGACTGTTAATCTGTTGGGTACATATTTGCGCATGAAAGCCAATACGTGGTCAGTTTTCCTCGCTGCAAGGGTACACTGATTACTCACGTTCAAGTCCTTCCAACAGGACCAGGTTGTTTTCTGCAAAGCTGGTTTCTAGCCAGTCAGCTCACCTCAGATGGAAGGCTTGATACTTGGCTTTATTGAACCCTAGGTGGTTCCCGTCAAGCCATTTCTCCAGCCTGCACAGGTTGATCTGAACAGAGGGTATCACTGTATGACCACTCTCTCTAGTATCATCACAGAATCACAGAATGTTAGGGATTGGAAGGGACCTCGAAAGATCATCTAGTCCAATCCCCCTGCTGGAGCAGGAACACCTAGATGAGGCTACACAGGAAGGCGTCCAGGTGGGTTTTGAATGTCTCCAGAGAAGGAGACCCCACAACCCCCCTGGGCAGCCTGTTCCAGCATTCCATCCAGGATCTTGCTACAGGTAGACTCTGTCCTGCTGTGTAGGTTATTAATAAAAGACAGGAAATATCACTGGTCCAGTATCAGTCCCTGAGGGGTATTACCTTAGTTGTCTGTAAAGCCCCATAAACATCTAAGATACTTGTATCTGCTCAAAATGAAGGTTTCATATTCATTGAAAAAAATGACAAATGAATTTGAGGTTTTAATTAGAAGCAACAAGTATATAATGAATCACTCAAAGTTCTTATTCAGAAGAAAAAAGAAAGCCTTAGAAATCACACCTGTACTCTCCCAGTTTATGCTCAAAGTCAGAAAACAGCAAGTTCTGCAAAATCTGCATTAGTCCTCAGATGTTCTTTGACTATATTCATGACAAAATATCAACTTGTGGCTTAACAATTACCTGTGCTTACACCACAAATGTAGTCAAAAAGTTGATGAACCGGCTTTCCAGTTAGTTGTTCTAGTTTCCGTAGGGTCTGAAGTGCAACTAAACCCCTGAAACACAAAAAAGCCCCTTCACACACAATGTTAATTTTATCATACATAGCTCTAATTAAGCTCACCTTTACTTAGTTATAACTAATTATAACTTAAGAACTTACAACAGTAAGAATCTTGAATATTTCAGGGAATAAAAAAGTAACAAAACAATTAAAATGGAATGATGAATATTAAATAAAAATGACATACACAGGCATACCAAAAATAGTACTCAATAGCCACAGCTGTATAGTTTTGTAGCAAAGGCTCAGGGATGATCACCTTCTGCGGATGTAGACTCAGGATAGATTTTGGCTGCATCCACCCTGCACAGCACTTAAAGTTTGGTCTTAACGGGGCTATATAATGCCCCTTGCCACACAGTATTTTTCTGTCTTGTTTTTTTTGCCTCAGTTCAATGTATCAGAAATAGTGGGAGAGATGCATCCCAGACCATCACACTTTTGCTTCTATAGCATGAAACAGAGCATCTGGCACGCAAAGGTGCAAACTCTGCTGGGCTGGAGCTGGAGAACTGAGTACAGCAGGAGCACCAAACTGAGCACCATCTTGCCAACACATTCTGCCGAGGATGGCACCTCCTGCATGCTGTCCCCAAAACTGTCCTGGCTTGTGCTGAAGAGCACTAGTTAACCCAGTCCGAAACTATAACCAGCTGAATGCCACCAATTAGGTGGCACAACAACCAGTGGTCAGTGCTCAGGGTCACTCTCTGGACTTGTTTCAATAGTGGTATAGATGTAACTATCACTTTCTAAGACAATTGGAAATGCAAAATCAGTAGCCACTTCTTGAAAATCTTGTACTATAAAACATACTACAAAAAAATCCTCCGTTGACAAGGACACACATACAAAACTTTTCTATCTGCTTTATTAATAGGTGTGTATATATATATGACTTTACAATACCATACATACTACCAAACTGCCTTCGTATTTTATCGGAACAAAACAATACTTTAGCATTCAGAGTTACAGAATTATTCCCTTAAAACAAGGTTAAGCTTGTATATTTTTCCATAAATACTTAAATTTTAAAATATTTTTATAATTATTATATGTTGTATTAAGGCAGTAGCCCCATATTTTTAAAGTACTACTGCCTAGCATAAACACCAAGTCTACAGAAAAGGTAGAATTCTGATTAATTAAAAAAAAAATCCACAGAATGGTTGATGGCAACTATTTCATACATGATTTGCTGGCAAGGTGCCAATGTGAAGAAGATAAATGGTAAAAAATGCCCTTGTAATGTCACTCCCCTAAAAATCTAACATAAAAGTTAACACACTGTATTTATATATATTGGCATCATGCTCTTATTTGTGAAGTATCATTCTTTCTACTTTGCAAAATCTTTATGGTTTACAATGAATTTTTGGAAACACAAATGTTGAAGTTGTGACATATTCCTCACTGAAGACAACTGATTTTGATGCAAGTAAAGAAATACTATGGGGAAACACAACGTTGGTAAAACTATTTCCACAATGACTTCATATTTCACTTTCTACCACTAAAGATTTGTGAATTGGTAAATATTTGCCAACAAGATTTCTTCAAATATGCCTGAAAACACAGCTCTTCATCGGACCTCAAATGTAACGAATGTGCTTCTGCTGCTACTCTTTACAAATTGTGGTAGGTGCACAAATTCATGAAGAACTAGTGCTCACTTAACTAAGGAGATGTGGTATATAAACCAAAGAAAAAAGTGTTCATTGTAGAAGAGATATAAATCAGTAACATGGATAGAATAACTTTCACTACTAGCCTATTCAATCTTTCATATGAGACCAGTCCTGCTAAGGCAGGTCACCCTCCAGAAAAGTACATCATCATCTTTTTGTATTACTAAGTCAACACAACCGTCGTCACCAACTACATGTAGCATTACACAAAAATTTTGTATTCTGAGATTAGACTTGTGAGCAGACTAACTCAAATAACTATTTAATTAATTTCCAAAAGAAGAAAGAGCCATTCAAGTACTTAAGTGTGTAGCCAACTTTAAATGGGTAATTTCCATGTCATAGGACTACTAATGCATGGCAATTTAAGCACAAATGCATACAAAATTAAAATCCATCACTTGGATGGTCCAACATACAGAACTGTAAATCACAAATTGCATCTTTGAACACAAACTTAAAAGAGAAACTGAAATTTTATTTCCAGTTAAAGTATGGAAAAAGGCTACAAGTACATAAAAAACCCAGAGGTTTTACCTTGTTCCTCCTCCATCAATAGCAAGGACCCGAATTCCCCAGCCTTTCACAGGGTCTGTATATCCAATTACAGCTAAAGTCTCTCTAACAGCGGCCTGAAGACTTTCATCATTTCCCTGTCTCAGTCGCAGTAGGCATGGGATTAATTTTTCCTATTGATAAATACAAAGATATTTCATTCTAATTATATGTTTATACCAAGACAATCCATACTTAAGTTTACTAGTTTGGCATTTAAGTATGATATTAAGGTATTACTTCGAGGAAAAATTATTTAAATCTGTATTTACCCATCTCTCTTTCTAACAAGGGAAAGGATAGACTCCAGTATTATGTAGTACATCCCTCATCGCTAAACTACCTACCTATCAGAATTAAACAATCAAGGTGAAACATAAATCTTTCTAATAGCTAGAAAAGCTATATTTACCAGCAGTTCAGTTTAACAGACATTAATTTCACATTGGCCAAAATAAACTCAAGTACAGAGCACACTAAGTATAGCTAAAAGCCCAGGCTTTGCTGAATAAGTACCACAATGCTTCAAAATGGGAAATGTCTTCAAAGTACACTAAAACAAAAATAAAACAAAAATTAAAATTCTTCCTCACACTGAGTATTTTTAAATTTACAATTATTATCACAAAGATACAGTGTATCATAATAAAAATGGGAGTAGTGAATGCATTCTTTCATAAAGTAATTTCCATCTATTCATGTGGATGCCCAACCTGTGCCCTGCCCAGATGATTCACCTGGTCTGCACTCCATTCCCAAAGATCTCTTTTCCAGCAATTCTACAGTCTATGTCACACATTTGCCACATCTTGTAGAAAAAGGTACGGGACTAACAAACGCTGTGATTTGGCTAGTACTGCTAATATAGTCTACCACCCACCTCCTGTCCTCTCACTGCAGGAAAGGGAATGAGTAGGACTAGATTACATTAGCTTATTTGATGGTTTTACTCCACTCTTGTCATTTCTCTTCAAAGGAAGCATGCAAACAAGCATAAAACAGTTGTGCATATGCAGATCAACTGTACTGTACATTCTGTTTGGTCAATTGCAACAGAGGACACAGTGTATGACCTTTGGCTACCACTAGAAAAAGCTATACTATCTATCCACATGACAATGCTCTATGCTTCTAAATTAAACACTGCAATCTTAAGAGCCTTAAGCTAAACTACTGATAGTTTGCATATGAATCTGCTTAAACCAGCTAAAAAAATGCTATAAAAAGAGACATTCACTTTGTAATCTTTACCAAAAAAAAAAAAAATGACTAGCCCATAAAAGCACAGAAGAAAGTTTTGTTATTCTATGTCAATCATCTATCAGATATTTATTTTTTGTCTAAGCAAAAAGTCTATTTGCACCTTAATTGCAACTCCTCTGCTCTCTGGAAATTCTAGAAGATGATAGGTCAGTTCTTCAACCCTGCTGATACAGATTCGGCGATTAGAGGATCTTCGTAGGGCTTGAACTAAAGCTCGAGTCCTGTTATCAATGCTCACTCTTGCAATAATCTAAAACAAGATAAAGTTATACAAATAACATAAAACCACTCTAACAAATGTGTACAACTTGTCACGACTAATTCCAAACTTATTTTAAGATTTCTCAGAAGGACAGCATGTTGTACTACAGACCCGCTACAGGATCCAAGTAAACATTGCTTAAACGTAAACAGGCAACCTTTTGATTCTTTGTTTACTAGAAAGTAAATAAAGGTGGATCACAGCAACAATACACCAAACAAACACGTGTCAGCATGTACTCAGATGTATTTTCAGGGCAGCTCTGAAATCACAGTATTTGGACCAGGTGTAAGATTACTATAACTACAACAACAAAAAAGCAACTAGATCTATCTATATTTATGTACTCTCTACATACATATGAACTAAATATACGCATATACTACACAGACATTATGTACATATATACTTCATATATAAACTTACATATATGTACTGACAAAAACCATACACCCGTATATGTATACATACATATACTTATCTGTAAGTACATATATGGATGTGTAAATGTATATATAACTTACACATAATATGTATAAATTTATTTTGATTTTATATATGTGTATATACTTATTTAAGTACATATGTACTTATATGTACATATACACATGTATGTGTCCATGTGTACTTACAAGTATGCAAGTACATACACAGATATGTGCTTATTGATGTAACTATATAAGTAAGTTTACATATAGATGTATACACAGTTGTGTGTATATATACATATATATATACACTTGAATAAAATATACATAGAAATAATACATAAAGAAATAACACTAAACACTGACTTGCCTTTTCTCTCTGTAGAAACAGATGCTTTTCCCTTTCTTCTGCAGCCTTTACCTCTTTTGCTTTGTCCTCCTCATCCTTCTCAGACACTTTTTGTTCTGGCTGTTTACTCTTTTGCTGTGAAACAACTTTTGCATCAGATCTTAACCTGGGAACCAACCCACCAATGTAGCTGTCCACAAAAGCCTGTACACTGTTACTGGGATATGAAAGAAAGTTTGCAATACTTTTTTTAGTGGAAACTGGAAGAGCAGCATTTGTCTTTTCAGCACCCAGAGTCTCTGCTTCAGGAGCTAAAGTCGCTGCTGAATCCACTATCTTCTCTTCATTCATCTCAGTGTTTTCTGATGAATCACACTTATTCTTCTCTTCATTTTTCGAGTCCTGTAGTAAAGCATTCCTTTTTCTCTCTTGATCCATAACAGAATTATTAAAGTACCAGTTGATATGATCAGCTACAAAGTTGAAAGTCTCTCCAAAATTTGTAGAAAAGTAGCTTATATGAAACAGGTGGTTTCTAGTAGACGCTGAATCTTCTGGAGTATCTTGGTAAGCGCCTTTTGACCTTATTAACATAGACTCTGAGTTTTCACTTACACAAGTAGATTTCTTTGCAGCTGGGCCTCTGTTGCAATCCTCCTGAGTTCTGGCATCTGAGACTTGTTTAGCATTTTCTAGATTTGCACTGATGTTATCTGCATCCGCATTACTTTTATTTGCTTTTCCCGGAGTACCTGAGTGTGACTTTAACCGAGCTATCCGTGAAACAAGTTCACTGTGAGTGCCAGACACTGCCTTCGAAACAGATTCTATAGTATTCTTAATTCGTGACATGCGATTGTTCACTTTTGTAAGTCCTTTGGCAGAAGAAGTTAGAAGTTTAGAAACTCTGTAGTATAAAAAGTCATGGCTGTAAACATATTTGTTATACCAAAGTGTTCTGCTTCTGGCCCACTTACACCGAGGCTCACTTGTATGAAAAACCCTTTGCTGAATGGCATGATTTATCCTCCAGCTAAATTTAGGTCTATAAAAAAACAGGTATTTGTTTCTTTGCTTCCACCAAAGAGTTTTTGGGTTAATCACAAAGAACAAGTATGTGTCTAAAGAAAAATGAACAGTCATTACTTATAAATAATTACACCTTTTCTATGTTGCTTGTCTACTTCATTTCAGAAAATATATTTCAATAAATAGGTCTCGTATCACGGTGTTATCTGAAAAATATAAAAAACAACAATGAAAAGCCCAAACCAGTAACAAGTTAAACTAAAATCACAGAGCTGCTTAAAGCAGATGCAACTTATTTATTCTTTCAGTAAAGGCAGATAAACATTCAAATCAAATAATCTCATGGGGATATCTGCTGCTCAGGGCTTTTGGTAGTGTCATCCCAACATTTACATTTCAACACAATTATTTCTTAAATGCCAGTTTAAGCCCACCTTGAGCAATATGCAACACTTCCTAAAAGCATTTAGCGACATATAGAAAATTGCTTGCTGGTCTTTCCAGTATCTCTTTAGCAAATTATCTTGTGCAGAGACCAAATTTCCAATGAAACTGTCATTATATTACCACTCCCTTGCAGAATTCTTCCCAGGGGAGAAATGACACCCATTCTTTGAGTAGAGCTTCAGCATAAAGTCACAAGTTGAATGGAATGTTCCTATCCTAAGAGCTAAGGGTGGCATAAAATCCTCACTGTACAAGGTAAATGTAAGGCGTTTCTGAGGTGGATCAGAATTTCGCACTGTATACAAGAGTTAACGCTGAAACCGCAGCAGCAAATGCATTATCCACCTAAACGGCAAGCTCAGACCTCTCCGGCTCCTGTGACAAGTGCCGGGGAGGTCGGGCAGGCCAACACCCGCGCAGCCCGGCGCCAAGGTAGCAGCGGAGGCGATGCCACCGCCGGCAGGAGCGTCCTTACCTAGAGCTGCCTCAGCGGTGCCTGAACCTGCGCCGCGCCCGTCCGCTCCCGCAGCGACCCCGCCGCGCAGCCGGGCTGCAGGCCGCTATGTGGGCACAGGGCGCCTCCCGCCGCGGGAGGGGGAGCGCGTTCTGTCCGTACCTTGCGCCATTTCGCAGAAACGATTTCGAGAGCGGCGGCGTCAACAAGCGGCGGGTCCTGTCCCGTCCCGTCCCGGCGGCCCCACGTCACGCGCCCACACCCACCCCTGCGTCACGCGCGCCAGTCCCGCGTGCCCGGCACGCGCTCACCGCCCCCTCCGCGCTTCGCCCGCCGGGGCGACGCGGCCCAGCCCGGCGGCGGGCGGGTACCTGCTGGGCAAGGCCTGCCGCCTCCCCCCGCTCCCCAGGCCGCTGCCGAGCGCCGGGCAGGGCCCAGCGCGCTCACAAGCAGGGCGGCCGCCGGGGCCGTGGCCTATGCGGTGCCACCCGGCGCAGCGGCCGGGAGAGGACACCGGCGACTACGACGGCGGCACGGAGCGGCGAGCTGAGCTGGGCCGCGCTACCGCGCCTGCGCGGCGCCCCGCACTGCCGGAAACAGCTGAGGCACGCGCCGCGCACCGGCCGCCGCGGGGGGCGGGTGCTGTGACGTCCGGCGCTCGCGCGCCTCGCGTGGGGCGGAGCCGGGCGGGGCAAGGTCACGGCCGCGGCGGCGGCGGCGGCTGCTGCGCCTGCGCCAGAGCTGCGGCCGGCGGGGGCGGGGCGGCGACGTGCGGAGCGGCACGCGGGGCGGGGCCGGGGCCGTCTTGCCCGGTGTCCGTCCGGTGTCCGCCCGGTGTCCGCGGCGCGGTCCGTCTGGCGCTGCCGGCGGCACCCGGCTCTTGGTGTCGACGCCCCGGAGGCGCTGGGAGCGAGGGGGCCGTGGGGATGAGGTGCTCCCGTACCCGGCCTGGCTGCCCTCCCGCCTCTCGGTGCGGCGCCCCGGGCGTATCCCCCCGCAATTCCTGCATAGCACTGGAGAAAGGTCACGAATACTGTGTTTTTCATGGGTTTGACTGGTTTGGGAGGCACTTTGGTAATGCCCAGGCAGACTTCAGAGCAGCAGCAGGCCTGTGGGCTTCCTGCCTGCGCTGCCTCTCCGAAATAACGATGTTCATGAAATTGGCTGAAGTTGGGGTGGCTGCGAAGGATGGTGTGTGCCCCACAAGCCTCGTAGGCCGATGGACGCCTCGCCTTGAGCATTAGGAGCAGGACAGAGTTTCATTTGTGGTTTGAGATTCCAGTCATCTGCTTCTGTTCTTTCTCATAAATTAAAAAGTAAAATTAGTTTTCTTATGCGATACTTTCTTCCCCAAAGGAAAATCCATATCCATTGCATGTTGTAATTATTATCATGTATTTTTTATAAATTGAACAGATTGAACTTTCTACATTGCCCAGTGCAAGGCATTCTCCAGCTCTTGAATATTTTATGAATATTAACTGAATAATTCGTAGTTCCTTTCTTGGCTCCTGTCAGTGTGGTGGGTTGACCCTGGCTGGTCACCAGGTGGCCACCAAACCACTCCATCACTCCCTCTCCATCAATAGGATGGGGAGAAAATAATGACGAAAAGGTCATGGATCGAGATAAGAACAGGGAGATCACTGACCAAATACCATCATGGGCAAAACATACCTGACTTGGGGAAATTAAAATTTATTGCCAGTTAATAACAGAGTAGGATAGTGAGAAATAAAAACAAATAAAAAACCCCTTTTCCTCCCACCCTCCCGTCTTCCTGGGCTCAACTTCACTCCCAGCTTCTCTCTCTCCTTTTTTCCTGCAGCAGCACAGGGGGATGGGGAATAGGGGTTGCGGTCACTTCATCACGCGTCTCTGCCGCTCCTTCCTTCTCATGGGGAGGACTCCTCACGCTCTTCCCCAGCTCCAGCGTGGGGTCCCTCCCATAGGAGACAGTCCTCCACTAGTTTCTCCAACATGAGTCTTTCTCATGGGCTGCAGTTCTTCATGAACTGCTCCAGTGTGGGTCCCTTCCATGGGCTGCAGTCTTTTAGGAACAGACTGCTCCAGCTTGGGTCCCTCACAGGACCACAAGTCCTGCCAGCAAACCTGCTCCAGCCTGGGCTCCTCTCTCCAAGGGGCCACGGGTCCTGCCAGGATCCTGCTCCAGCGTGGGTTTCCCACAGGGTCACAGCCTCCTTCAGGCATCCATCTGCTCTGGTGTGGGGTCCTCCCTGGGCTGCAGGTGGATCTCTGCTCCACCGTGGACCTCCGTGGGCTGCACCACAGGCTGCAGGGGAATCTCTGCTCCAGCGCCTGGAGCACCTCCTGCCCCTTCTTTGTCACTGACCTTGGTGTCTGCAGAGCTGTTTCTCTCATGTATTCTCACTCCTGGCTGCTGTTGCACAGCAGTTTTTAGCCCTTCTTAAATATGTTATCACAGGGATGCTACCAATGTCACTGATGGGCTCAGCTTTGGCCTGTGGCAGGTCTGTCTTGGAGCTGGCTCCTTCCCACGTACAGAAATCTTCTGGTGTCTTCTCACAGAAACCACCCCTACAGCCAGGCAAGTGTTTTTGAGGCTTTTGTGCTATTCTTTAATTTATTATGGGTTTTCTTTATTTATGGCTCAGGTCATTTTTAAACCAAATAGCCAAAACAGTAGTGGCATCTGCCCCAAGTTCCAGATGTAGCTAAGCAGGGAGGTTTTGCTCCCTCTTGTTTCATGAATTTCTTTAGGTAAAGACCACTTACTGTTATGAGCAACACAGTGCACATACATTTCAGACTGTGGTAGCAGTGTTGGCTTAAGCAGCTTCCCCATCTGTGTCTGCCCTTGTGCAATCCCCAGGACTCCTGTTTGTTTGCCAACGTGGTGCACCGAATTGGATCTCCTAAGATGGCTCAAGAAGCAGTGAAGCCACAGTCTGAGCTGTGCTTTAAACAGGCTAACTCGCATTCTTATGACAACAAAGGGTTAGGCAAAACAAGACCTACAACTTCACTAAGAAGGAAGTTTGGCCACCTGAAGCCTCCTACTGCCAGCACACATCCTGCCTCTTGCACTGGCAAATAAGGTGTTGAAGGGAGGTGGCAGCTGATCCCTTTTATCTGCACATAGTCTCTTCCTAAAGAGTCACGCTTTCTCCCATAATCTCATGGTAAAATTCTCCTCTGTGCCTGCTCAGACATTCTTCTCACCACTGGGATATGTACAATGGTTTGTTATTTCGTACATTTGCTGAGGAAAAGATTCCAGGATTTCGTATTTCAGGTTTAATCCCAAACACATGTGTTCTTGCCACACAGTTCTCCCCGAGGATGAAAGGGCCTGTCTGATCTGACGTGTTTAGAGGCCCATGATTCATCAGCATCTCAAAACAACCACACAAGCCTCCAAAAGAACTAAAAGACACAGGATGAAGAAAGATAAATTTATGTATTCCCAGGCACAAATTCCACATCCATACCTTCTCTGGCATTTTGCCAATTTAGTCTTCTCTTTACTGTTGTCATGACATTAAGAATAAATTATATCAAATTTATCTCAAGGATAGACACCTCAGCTAATTTTGTAAGCTCTTAACAGTCAAAAGTGAGTTGATTCATCCCATTTGACTAAACACCTACATTTCAGATCAGAGAGATGAAACCACCTGCATTATTCAGAAGGTGGCTAACTCCAATTACAGTAGTTTTCATAGTATAGAAATGATCCTATTTATCACATTTAGAGATATATTTATTTTTATTACGATGTACATTAACTGTTTTAAAAAAAAAACCCTCCCCTTTTTCTCTTTCCCCCCAGTAATTTCCATAGGAAGTCTCAAGCAAGGATTCATTGTAATTATTGGTGGATTTTTTGCTGATCTCTGTTAGGTTGCATACCCAGCACTCAAGTTCTATCAGAGTGGTCTCTTAAAACATGATAGTTTCCAGTTTAGGATAATACTGAAAGTATAATCATTTGATTTTGATGAGTGCTATCCTTGTAACTTAATTTAAAAAATCAAAGGCTTTTAAAATGTTTTCTCAACATATATGTTCATACATGTATTTGTACATAAGATGCAAACATTTGTCCATCAAATTAGAGCTCAAAAATTGTGGTAAATCTTCCTTTGGTGTACATGATTTTTGTCATGTTATAGCGAAAGTATTGTGATGGCCATAGTACAAGTGAGTTAACTATGTTTGTTTATATATATGCTATACTTCTAAATGTCCTTAATTATTTCCAACATTCCCATTCCAAATGAATAGAATAGAATAGAACCAGGTTGGAAATCTTGGACTGCTACTTGGAGAGAGAGTCATAATGCGTTATAAGGCAGTTTGATAAAAATTGGTTATTTACCAGAAGTTATTGTTACAAAATTTGTCTTTCTAGGGCTCTTTCTCCCAGTCTTTGAAATATGAAAGTTTTTTATTTTCTTACGGTCTCCTTCACTATAAAAGGTGTCAGAAATACACTGAAATTAATTAATTCTGGAACTCCTTAGAAAATTAAATCTTACTCTTTATTGTTCTGTGACTTCAGCTTAGAGGAATTAAATCTGAATAGGACAACTTCCAGGAGTGAGATATTAATTCTGAGAAAATATTTTTGCATATGCTTTCACTATACGTTTGATACAGAGATAAGTATATATAACATTTCAGTATATACAGGCAGGGTTTGGATTTGTTTTGTTTTGTTTTGTTTTGTTTTACTTGCCATATTGATCATGGGTGGTATCCTGGAAACACAGCACTGTCACCTAAGAGACTAAAGAAAATTAAAAATACTCCAAGTATTTGAAATTGCTGTGACAAATTAACATATGTTGGTAGGGTAGTAGTCTACTAATAATGGTATCTGAGATAATTGCTTACATCTAACATCTTCAGTTAAGCATTAGAGAAAATGCTGGTGTCTATTTTCATAAATGTAGGATGATACAGGCAGAAACTGTGTAGCACTTCCAGGTATTAATACTTAAAGCTTTGTAAATGCAGAACACAAGTGTTCTTCCTCTTAACACTAGATGGCAGACAAAAATGGGAAAACTTTTCCTTGTTTTCAGAGACAGAATATAGAAAAATTAATTTGCAACTTGAATGAACATTCCCTGAAAGTTCTCGAAATAATAAGAATGAAGACCATTGGACACACACAAAATATCATTCTTATGATAGCATGCATACTTCCTGCAGCCTTTCATTTGGCTGGGTTTTTTGGCACAAATACTGCAAACAATCAAGTGGAACATTTTGACACTATTTTCTTATTGCTTTTTTATCTCAGTTACTTCCCTTCAATGTTTTGCTGTTGTCAAGAACTAAAATTTCTTCAAGCCTTCACAAGACTTAAACAACTCAAATCAAAGAGTGACTTTTAGAGAAAACTGTCATTACCAGATAGCTGCATGGTTGTGTAGTTGCCTTCCATAAATCCAAAAAGCAGGCGATGTAAGACTTCTATTGCAACTGATAGTATCTTTCTATTACATCAGTTACCTAAGGTAAATAGGCTTTTTTGGTCCTTATTGTCACTGAATCTCGGAAGATAATAGGAAAATAACATGTTTGCTAAGGAAGCAGGTTAATTTCATAGAAATTGTTTTTCTAGACATTATGTAATCAGTTCATCTAGCAACCAGTTAATATTTGGGGTTGTTACCTCATTCCTCTCCTAGATCTTCCAAAAGAAGTTTAGCAGGAGGGTCAGAATCCCCAAGTACCCTTGTGTGAATCACACATTAAACTGGGAGTTCATCAAGCTGCAGCACAGTACTAATCTGCCCACTTGCAGAATTCGAGCCGCTGTCTGCACCATGGATGAGGCAGCTGATCTCTGTGCACGCACAAGGTGCTGTTAGTTAATGAGACAGTCTAGGACTGCTGTACAAAAACCTGCTTTGCATCGCCTGTTATGTATAGATGTGTAGTACATTTATGGGACTTATAACCAGCACAGACATCCTTGCTATTGAACTGTGATGTGCATATACAATACTAGAACCATAAGAGATCCCACCAAATCACACATCTTTCCCTCTCTGTGCTGCTCCTGTGGCTGCCCAGACTCCAAGCCAGCCTGGCTATCTTCAGTGCCACATTGGGCAACCTTATCAACTATGATCAGAAAAGACTCAAGTTATTCCCATGGTGTCTTTCCTGTTGGGGTTGTTCCAAAGGAGAAAAGTAAGCCTACTGGAACAGAAGGGCAACTAAAAAAGTAACTATGACTTTCCTGCCTCATGGTTAGGAAGTCATATACAAAGATGGCCATAGCTGCTGGTCTTGGTTCCTCAGTTTATTCTCATTACTCAATAGCTTTTAGTATGAAATGTATATATAGGAGAAAACAGCTGACTGCAGCGTTCTCCTTCCCATGGGAGTGCCTTAGCCACAAGGATACAGAACTACATCGCTTTTTCTAGGGTTTCTTCTTGGTTCTATGAATCTTCCATTCTTTTGTGCGTAGAGGGGAAAGCAACTTCTGTTCTGCCTTGCCACTAAGTTGGTGAACAGGAAATTCTCATAGAGAGTCAGAAATGTGTAGTTAAATCTTCTCAAGCTGAAAATAGCACTGAACCCATTTTCATCCATCACCTGAGCAAATATTCAATTGAAAATAGTGTTACACTAGATATTGTCAAAGGCCTTCTTCCTGTTCCTCTTCCCTCCTGTTCCTGCTGTTCCTACTGCCCCTGCCCAAGGCTCTCCATTTTCTCACCCCGTTTGAAAGAACTGGGCAAGTCCCAGCCTGTTCCTTGAAGGAATTTTTGTAAGGAGCCTTTAGAGTTACGGGCTCTGTGTTTTGATTGGCTAAAGGTACCTGGCTTTAGTGTGGAGTTAAAAACTCTAGATTGGAATCTGGATCTGGGATTTAGCTACATCCTCCCTCTGTTCATTGTCCAGCTTTGCTAATTCCAGGCAGTTTCCTGCTTCCTACACAATGTAAAGATGCCCTAAATCAGGGCTCCGGATCCCTAAATCAGGATACTGGATTCTACTCAAGGAATGGGTACCTAACGTCCTTTTTGCAGCTAGCCTTGATTTCCTGTGCCTGCACAGCTCATAGTCAATGGTCTCTGGCCTTGATCAGTGCTTTTGTGCATTCTAGAAATCTAGATGCTAAAAACAAGAGTGTACTAATCAAATAATTATTCAGTAATTGTGAATAATGCAGTTGATTACTTCAAATTTGAAATTCAAACTCAGGCTAGAGGTCATATTACAATTCCTTTTCAGCCCCCTGTGATTACTATAAGAGTCATTCTGTTACCTTTCTGCACTCAAGAACTCATAGATATGAATTTTGTTACCACAGCATCTGGTTGACAGAATTATTGTAGAAGTGTCAGACAAAGTTCTTGGCATGAATGGAAGGAGGTCAAAAATGCACAATCTCTTTAGGTTCACTGGAATTAATTCACTGTCCACATTGTTTGCAATTGCTTATTCAGCATTGTCGGAGAACCTGAGTCATTGCTATTTAACTTTGGTTTTTTAATTAAAACATTGAAATGTGTCTGGCCTTTGCACCAGACCTTGAGGTTCCATCTTAGAGTTTTTCCCTTTATTAAAAAACTCTGTTTATAACTTGTCATGTGTGGAAAAAGTACTTTGTCATTCTTCTTCAGAATCACTACATCATAGTTCCTTCTCCTGAAGTGACAACTTATTTCTCCATTTTTGTGTGCTCTGACCAACCTCAGTGAGGCTCTTTATCTGACAGTTTTTTCCACAGCCCTGGTGGCAGGTGAGCTGGCAGGCCATTTAGTGTCCTAATAGAAAATCCAGACTGTCTGGAATGCTGCAAATGAAAAAGATACATTTTGGCAGAAGGCTACATACCTGATTTATAATTATTTGTTTAAATCTCAACTGGAAGTAGCCTGATGAAAATTGCAGAAGTACCATTAAAAGCTCAGTACTCTACAGGTAAACACTATTTATTCAAGTTGCACAAAATTTTAGAGCAGCAATAGGAAAAAAAGCATTATTTAGAGGAAGATTTACAAGCTGTGGAAGATAATTCTACCACTATAATTCAAGTACATGAATTGAGCAAACCAGTTCCAATCTTTGGGCCAAGTGAGAATCTCGCTGCTGTCAGTAACCTCTGTGAAATGAGAAACATGTCCAAAGAATTGAGGTCAGCACTGGTGAATGATAAAGCTTTTACTGAAATGGGCTAAAAAGTTATTCTTTCGGACATAATCTCCTTAGGGATTAAAAAGAGGCACGTAGTAATGTACGTAGTTAGTGGTACTGCCTTATGGTAAATACCTGGGACATGGTCAGTTACGAGTCACCAGGGGCCCATAGCCGTGTTTTTTTCTTTGGCTTTAATGCCTGTGGCTAATTCCTACTGATGGATGCACTTAATTTAGGAGAGTCTTGTTCCAAAATATTGCCTAACAGTGATTATAGTAGTTTGATGTGTTGCAGTCCTATGTTTTAAGGTTATAAAGCTGGATTTGTTGTTATGTAGCTTTTAATCTTACTAAATTAACATCCCCTTCCTTTAAATACACAGTTAACTTACTCATCTGCAAAACAAGCATAGTTTAATGGAAAGTGAAAGGCGTCCAGATCGCGTGTGTGCGGGGAAGCACCATTTACACACACATACACACGTACACAAAACATGGGCAGGTCCACAACTGACAGCTAGATCTACTTCGCAGGGTTCAGATTCCACTTCTGGTATGTAAACAGGGCTAGTAGGACAGAAGATTGTCCCATATTCAATATAGTATTAATTTGAAAAGTTAAGGGTAGTTTGTAGTACGTCTGGACTAGAAATTAGTGAGATTTTGGGTTGTCCTGACATTTAGAAAATAGTTTTTTGGCTTCCCAAAAAGTTTTCCTTCCCGCCAAAAAGTATTTTTGTCCAAATCAAAACTTAACCCTTACTGAGGAATGGATTTATTGACATTATTAATCATTTTGTGTCTTCTCGTATTGTGACAACAGCATTAGTAGCTGCCTATATTGAATGACTGTACATATACTGTCTGCAATACTGTTTTCACTATGTTTTTCTCTGTCTTTTGTTGACACATTGGCTTTAGCTGTTGCATTTGAGGCTGCTTTAGTTCCATAGTTCCTCTTTAATAAATTCCTAAATATGTAGGGTCGGAGTGAACCAATAATCCTTGTCCAAAGAACCTTGTATGTTAGTGTAACTATGGAATAATGGTGGAATTTTTTAAGAAACCAGAACTGTGTAAGGTTGTAGCAATACAGGAGAAGAAAGTTGTCTATCATTTTTGTCCATTAAAGATGACTTACAGTGAAGAAGTTTATCCACCCTACCTGGAGATAAGCAATATTTTAATACTGAAAATTATGAATCTACTTTACTGTACATGCATCCATGCTGGAGACTAAATCCTTGAACAGTACTCACGTAACTTTTGCTAATCTCCTATGTGAAAGAGTCCATTTTGTAGCCATTTATATTACTTCCAAAACGAGTTCTTGTTACATTTCATGTTACTGGTATGTATTTACATTACTTAATATATCTCATAGAATGTATTCTTTGTCACTAGTACAATTTCAATACAATACTGTGTTAATTCTTTTTATCTACCCTAGAATATGTACAAAGTACGTTTTGTATAAAACAATTTATTAAGAAGTGGAAGTTTCTATCACGTTCTTGACACCTGAATCTTTTACTGCACACTCTAGTCCTTTCCACTGGCTGGTTTTCACATGTTACTGTTTGAAAAGAAACAGAATCATATCAGCACTAAGGAAATATTTTTTTATTTCCTAAAATCCTCTAGAGAGGTAGCCAACCATGCAAAAATCTTCTTTGCCTAATTAAGTGGTTTTCCTGACTTGAAAAGTGCAGTAGCAATAATCTACTAGCTCTTCAGATCTACTGAATCTCATAGAGAAAAGAGACAGACCTGAGTTTCTTAAATTAAAAGCAGACAGTAGTATTTTCCACTTGATCTTTTCTTAAACAGGAACTTTTTAGAACTTGTTTATGCATTCCAAAGTAAAAGAGTTCAAACCTATTATCTTCACAAGTTGTATTTAATAAATGATGTCTGTCATGAGATGAAACACTTCCTGATTTTAAGAAGCTGGTGAGGGTTTTTTAACACTAAAATGTGTGTATTTCTGCTTCAGCATATATTCCTCATCTGGCTTGGCAAAAGCATCTGCAATGCACTGCAATTCATGCAGTTTGTGGAATCATAGAATCATAGAATAGTTTGGGTGGGAAGGGACTTTCAAAGGTCATCTAGTCCAACCCCCCTGCAATGAGCAGAGACATCTCCATCTAGGTCAGGCTGCTCAGAGCCCCGTCCAGCCTGGCCTTGAATGTCTCCCAGGGATGAAGCATCTACCACCTCCCTGGGCAACCTGTGCCAGTATATTACCAACCCCATTGTAAAAAATTTCTTCCCCATGTCTAGCCTAAATCTCCCCTCTTTTAGTTTAAAACTATTCCCCCTTGTCCTGTCATAACAGACCCTGCTGAAAAGTCTGTCCTCATCTTTCTTACAGGCTTCTTTGAAGAAATGAAAGGCTGCAATAAGGTCTCCCTGGAGCCTTCTCTTCTCTAGGCTAAATAACTCTAACTCTCAGCCTGTCCTCATAGCAGAGGTGTTCCAGCCCTCTGATCATCTCGGTGGCCTCCTCTGCACCCTGTCCAACAGGTCCATGTCTTTCCTGTGCCAAGGGCTCCGGAGCTGGATGCTGTGCTCCAGGTGAGGTCTCACCAGAGCAGAGTAGAGGGGCAGAAACACCTCCCTCGAAGACAAAGATTGTTTAATCTGGCAAAGATTTGATTAACAAGTTATCTAATACCAGTCTATAAGTACTTTAGGAGCAACTGCAGAGTTGATGGAACCAGTGGTTCCATCAGTGGTGGCAGGTGATCTAATAGGGGACAATGGCCACTGGGACATTCTGAAGAAGCATTAGGAACTAATTCTTCACTAAGAGCATTGGAACAGACAGTCCAGAGAGGCAGAATTTCCATACTTGAAGTACTGCAAGACCTGGCTGGACAAAGCTGTGTCTGACCTGATCTAGTGATGGTGATATTCCCTCTTCAGTAGGCAGTTATGGTCTGGAGGAAGACCTCAAAATGTCCCTTCCAACCAATGTTTCTATGATTCTGTGATTAAGGTAATCAGGTTATTATAGCCAAAATTGTTGCCACGGGAGAAATTGACGCTGCGATTTGCCTAAATCCTAGCTTTGAAAATATCTCTTCAAACAACAAAGTGGCTTGAGATGATTACCCAGCTACAGGTGCAGAAAAAATACTTACCTGATTAATGTCTTGTATACCTTCAGTACATTTAGATGGATTACTTCACAGTACCACAGATTTAAAGTATCAAATGCCAGCGGAAGAATAAAGGAATTATTATTTGGATAACGTTTGAATTTTGCAAATTACAACAATAACAAGGGAATGGGCTGTATCTCATCTCCCAAAATATATTTAAAAAGAAATACAGTGCAGAAACTACATAGAAAGTTTTCAGAAAGCATATCCTATGGCAACCCAAACAGTACTCTGTGCCTGGGTTTGGGCACTGAACTGAGGCCTTGATATCCTTTCGATATGATGGGAGCTGGGACACACAACTCATAGGTAATCTGTAGGTTGAGGGAAGTGGTTACTCCTCTCTAGTCAGCACTAGTTATACCACGCCTGGAACACTGTCTCTGGTTGTGGAACCTCTGCACAGGAAAGGTGTGATGAGCTTGAGTGAGCCATGCAGAAGACTGGAGGGCTGGAAGATGTAACCTGCTGGGGGAGCTGAGTGGGCTGGACTTGTACCCTGCACCAGGGGGGTGCAACTATAAAGAGTGTGCTAAAATGGCTGTTTTCTTAAGGTAGGATAAAATCAAGAATATAGATAGTGAGGAAATCTTAGGTCCCTTCCAATGCTGGGAATGCCACTTTCGTGCAGCATCAGACAGACACTGGATGGACCTTTCGCTGGCATGCTGCACAGATGCTATCTCTGGAGGGGTTCCTCCTCCTTCCTGTGATGTGGAGCCTTTTGTTTTGTGTAGCAAACAACCATATATCTTCTTCTGACAGGCTGGAACATTTTCTCTGTCATATCATTCACCAGTGCACAGCACAGGCTTTAAGTACAAGGTCGAGTAGGTCAGACATGTTCAATATCACCAACTCCTTAAATACATCATCTTCTGCCAGGCTCCCAATACAGCTTGTTCATCCAGGAGGAGAAACAGCTTCAGGGTGACCCCCAGTACCTATGGGGAGGCTAGTGACAGGTCTGAGCTGGGCTCTTACTGAAGTCACGAGATGGTGGCCAAAATCAGGGGAGGTTCTGGTGGCACATAAGGAAAGCTTTTTCACAAGGAAAATAATTAAGTGTTTGCACCTGGTTACCCGAGGAGGTTGTGGGGTCTCTGCTTTTGGAGGTTTTCAAGACCTGACTGGACAAATGCTAAGTAAACTGGCCTGAATTCAGCGTTGTCCCTGCCTTGAGCAGCTGTGTGGATCTGTAATTCTAACCAGATGCTTAAATTCAACTCTTAATCCATGAGCTGAATCCCTCCCTACTAGCTAACCAACAAACATTAGATGAGAGCCCACACTGAGAAATTAATCAGAAGTTAATTAAAATGTGCCTTCCCATACTACTGAAAGTAAATAATTTAGGAAAAGAATTTAACTTGGACAGATGCTATTTGGAAGGAAGCAAAGCTGGGCAAGAAGAGAAGGACACTATTGGAATAAAACAACAGCTAAGACTCCTTAAACATTTTCATCTGTTATCCTGTTTTTCTTTTCTCAGTGAGTTATATTCCCAGAGTGGATTCAATTTCAGTATAACATTATCCTGAATGTCTGCTAGCATGGATGAAAAAGGTGGAAAGGGCACAATTACAAAGTTATGAAACCATTGCCATATATTGAACTGATTATATGTAAGATGGCGTAGAGTCTGACATCACTAGGACAATTTGTACAAGGAGGGCCACCTCCCTTTTTATAAACATGGCAAAGGCTACTTGTTGCACAGTGTGCTTGCCCTTTAAACTGTGTGTACATGTTGTGTCTGACACCTACTACAGCTTGTCCACTGCCCAGACAGTGTGTGCTGTGTATGTGTGTACACCTAGGAGGAGCTGCATGTTCCCAGGGATCTTGTTGAACTGTTCTACGTGTAGGTGACAAAATACATTTGCCTGAAATATATGTCTACCCATTCATTATGCATTGTGAAAATCATACAAATATATGCTTCTGCTACTATGTTCTGGTTAGTCTTCCAACAGTATCCCAGAAGTGACATATGTTGCCTATTCTGGTCTTTTTACATTTGTCTTCCGTGCCTTATCATGGGCTTAGTTTCCTATTTGACATTTTCCTATTTCAGTGCACTTAGTCCTAACTCTGCCTAGATGTAGATGGCTACTCTGCCAGAAGATTAAAGGTCATGCCTGGCTTTTTGTGCCTTATGGAGTGAGGATGGTCAAGGTAAATTATTTTGGAGCACACACCTGAAATTTTGCCTCCATCTGAAGGAAGAACTGGAGATCGGCCAGCCTGCTCTACAGCGCAGTGTTTGCTACCAGCAGAATTTCCAGGCATTTGTGGTCTGTGGCAAATTCATTTACTCTCTGGAAGTTGATGTGTGAAGGGAGGGTGAGAGTAGAGACAAACCCATTTGTTCCCTTATGGTCTTGCCATGCTGTTTCCCACTAATGGGATAAATTCCAAACTTGGGGGTAATCTAAAAGAAAACAACCTCAGGAATCTAAGTTTCCTGCAAACAGGTTTCCATTTAGGAAAAAAATGTCAGATATATTAGATTAAGTTGTTGTGATTCATACTCTTTGTGAGATGGACATAGAGGAAAGCTGTTGTGGACTCAGGCAGCTGCAGCAGTGTTCAGCCAAATCTGGATTATGGATACTTATAGCTGCTGTCGATGGCAAAGGCTTCTGAGGTTGTTCAGCTTGTCTGTTGTCTGTTCTCATAGTCTCACCCTTGCTTTAGATATTAAGATCAGTCCCCTGGCGGAGTGGAAGTAGGAAAGACGGAGAGAAAAGAGATCATGCAGTTTATGAATTTTGCCCTTCCCCTGTCAATATGTGAAAACATTTATTGCCAAGGAGATGGTTGTCTGTTTGTGATACTCCTCAACTGGTTTCATAATATAGTCATGATCACAGCGATCAATTAGTGTAGGTGCAGTATTGTGTTCTCTACATGCAGCATGGACGTACTTTTAACCTTATCAGTTTCTTCTTCAGAAAGACTTCAAATTACCAGTCTCCCAACTGTAGCCAAAAGGATATGAGTGCTCTAGCTTCAGACAAGATTGCATACAAGTATGTGTTATCTTTCATATTAAATTAATGCATTTTATCAAATCTCTGTTTTCTGATTAAGAGGGCAGACTGAGGGAGAACCAATGAAATTAAGTGAAAATTGCTATTCTTATCTGCCACTAACAGGCAAAAGCCATACTGGGAGGACAAAGAACAATGAAACTCTTGGGGTCATGGTACAACTTACTCTACAAAAATAAAAAGGATTAAGTACTGAAAAATGACCTCTCAGCCTTTAGTGCTATAGTAGAATAGAGACCCTTGGAAATTTTTTCCTTGTAGAGACCTTTTCCTCAGTTGGATTTCCCACTGAATTTTCACTTATTTTTTTATTAAATTCTCAGTAGACTCACAGTCCCATTAAAAGTAATTTATTTCACATGTGTTATTTTTCATTTTGCTGAGAAAAAAAATCTCTAAGTCTTGACCCTGTCCTGAAATAAAAATTATTTTTAAGGCAGTTAAAATCCTTTTCAAAATCAGGTGACTCCAAAGGGAAAGAAAAAAAAAACCCACTATGGAAAAATGCATTTCTTCATCTCTGCTACACTTAGGATGTGGTTGTGCCCCAGGAGCCTAGAGGATTGCAGTGACGATGCCCCTGAGCTCAGGGGCCCAACTTTCCGTCTACATATAAACATTCCTCCTGCTCCAGCTGAAGCATGCCCTTCTGGCTTGCGTAAAAAAATATTTTTAAGAACTCTCCTGAGTAAGATCATTTAAGTATGACTTTGGCCAGAGCTATTTACGAGTTCGGGCTTTCACTGAAGTGAGTAATTGAATTACGTTGAGCCTCTGAAGTTTGCCTTTTATTTATATATTTTCCCCAATTGTGTGACTCGCTCTGCCATTGGCTGGGTCCCTGCAGCCTACCCGAGGGTGCTGCAGTTACATAAGGCTCTGCTGGGAGCCTATATAAAGCCTTTTTGCACGCCAGCAAGAGACAGAATTTCATCAAGATCCAGGTCCCACTGCTTTAGTTCACACAAGCAGGAGGAGATTTGCTTGAAGATACACTGAAACCTGAACCCGGGCTGGTTTGTTTGCTAGCCGGTACTTCACAGCTGTCAACCTGAGTCGCGAGTAGCAGCTACTGCAAGTAGCTTCTGTGCACTATGAAGAATTTTTCGTTTCCTATGCAGGATAACACACATGAGACTGAGAGTTCTTCACCTCACAGATTCCTGAGTTTGACAAATCAGTCAGATCCTGTTGGAAGACCAGAAAGAGATGAGCAATTAGCTCAAGTAGAGATTGCTGTACTGGGGGTCATATTTCTGACAGCGTCTGTGGGCAATTTTATTCTCATACTGGTGCTGTGGCGAAGAAGAAAGAAGCTCTCTAGGATGTATGTGTTCATGCTTCACCTCAGCATCGCTGATTTAGTGGTAGCCTTTTTCCAAGTGCTGCCTCAGCTCGTGTGGGATATTACAGATGTTTTCATAGGGCCAGATTTCCTGTGCAGAATTATCAAGTATCTACAGTTGCTGGGCATGTTTGCCTCTACTTATATGATAGTGGTCATGACAGTGGACAGATATCAAGCAGTTTGCTACCCTATGGTCACTTTCCAAAAGAAGAGAGCTCTCTGGAACATCCCTATTTGTACCAGCTGGTCTATATCACTGATTCTTAGCCTACCACAGGTATTTATCTTTTCTAAGACTGAAATATCTCCAGGTATCTTTGAATGTTGGGGTGAATTTATTCAGCCATGGGGCCCAAGGGCATATGTGACTTGGATTTTTGTAGTTATATTCTTCATTCCCTCAGTCATCCTTATCACGTGCCAGGTTAAGATTTGCAAAATAATCAAAAGAAATATATATGTGAAAAATCAGAATGAATATGAAGTAACAAATCAGAAGCAAGTCCTGCCATCCCGAGCAAGCAATGTGAACTGTATTTCAAAGGCTATGATCAAGACTGTAAAAATGACGGTGGTGACAGTTGTTGCGTATGTCCTCTGTTGGTCACCTTTCTTCATTGCACAGCTGTGGTCTGTGTGGTTCCCCAGTGTCATGACTGAAGGTAAGATACTCTCCATCCTCATTCATAACCTCATTGCAGGCTAGCACGGTGCTGTGTTGCTTTATATTTGCAATTTGCTTTTGTGTAAAAGTTAGATGTGATCATTTCAGTATGATTAAAAAGAAAATCCTGGATGGATTATCTACTATATTTAATTAGGTACAGAGAGCTTCATGTGTTCTGTGATCAGAACATCATATATGTATATATATATGATTCTATGCATGTTTATGTTTTGGGTGATGGATGATTTAAAGATTAATGAACAGCACAGGGAAAAACATCATCTGCTCTGGCAAGGGTTGAGATTTTTAGAGGTTTTAGATATTAAAGCAGCAGTATTTTGGGTTCTTGAGGTGAAAAGGAGTAATTAACTATTCAAAGTAATAAAATAAAAATTTCTTATTTACTGGATAGAACTGTGATGTTATAAGACATCTTTTTTTTAATATTGAAATCACGTTGATGAAATCTCTGTAGTGCACTATGATACAATTAAAAGTTGTGAAACAGCTGTTTATAAAGCAAAAAAGCAAGCCTGAGAAAGATATCAAAGAACATAATGTTGTAAACTAGATTAATCTTGTCAAATTGATACTGCTCCCTCTTTGTGAAAGGCAGACTCTGTATGTGACATTATTTAAGTTCACCTATTCTAACCTCAAAGATATAAACCAAAGGAGGAAGAAAAAAACCAAAAAAGATAATAGCTCTGTCCAATGAAAAAAAAATCTCATCTTTGTTTTGAGAATTCTTTCTGTCAGTGTGAATTTGGGTCTTTCTGTACATATATTTATATCAATATCTGTAGTTATCTCTATCGCAGTTTAGTACTTGCTTTTAAATTTGATGCAGCTACATCAAAAAAGAGCTATTTGGAACTATTTAACTCAATACAATACAGTGTGCTTCATGCCTTCTGAAACTGCAAATTGCATGGAGTAAATAGGAATTTCCTGCTCTTAGATTAACTTTAATATATGAGCAGGTACACCAGAAAGCAGCAGACTCTGAAAATGTTACTGATTTCTATATGCACTTTATTTACTCTGTTATTCCTTTATCTATTTCATTCCAGGTTCAGCATTCACCATTATCATGCTCCTTGGCAATTTAAATAGTTGCACCAATCCATGGATTTACATGTATTTTTGTGGCCACATTCCGTATTGCACAAAGAAGCAGCTGGAGAACACCTTGGCTCAAGAGGAATCGGTGGTCACGGGGAGCATTCATCTCGTAGAGAGAGACCCTGAGGAAAACAGCACTTCTGCATAAATGTTGAATGCTTTTTGTTTTTTTGTTAAATTTGCGCTGTTCAGAAGACATGTTGATATTTTACCACTGTCCATTGTTTTGTGATAAGGAAGCTTAAAAAGTGTCTTTTGTTGTATAGGTATATTTCCCTGCAGTTCTGTAGCATGTACATGAACTTTCCGTGTTGTACAAGCCTGACTCAATAGTTCCATCATCACTGTATTATCAGAATGAATTCTCATAAAGACTGACAAAGATACATAAAAACATCTTAGATGTTTTGTGCCCTAACATACTTTATCTTCTGTGATTCTGAATTTCTAAGTAGTAAAATTTTACAACTAAATGGTCCAATAAATTGAAACATAATTGGAAAGGAATCTAACATAATTATACTTTAATATGTGTTCAAATTGAACTATGAATTGTTCATCATTCTGGTGTGATTGAGGGACAGTCTGACAAATCTTGAGAAGGCAGCAGGAAATCAGAAAAAGCCTTTGCCAGCTATTATTAATACCTATTTTAAATTAACTCATATACATGTATAAAATGCCTAGCAGCTTAATATCCTTTTTCAAAAAATAATTCAGTGTCCTTGTGACGCTGGGTACCTACTTCAGTTTCAAATGCCATTGTGGATGGCAGGAGGTCAGCAGCATACTAACAGTCCAGGTTTGTGGCTTCACAACATGGGATTTGATCTTCCATGCATTCCCTGATGGGCAAGCAGTTAAGTGAAACTCCCCAGACATACACACATATATACATACTTTTTTAATTTTTATTTTAAAAATTGTGTACTAGGAATGTACATTTTTGTTTGGTGTTCAGACCTATTTTTTATGGCATGCAATTTATTGACAGTGTGCTCAGAGCCCCTTCAGGTTCAAATTCAATTATTTACTCTTCATGGTAAAAATAAATCTGCATATCTTTATCTCAAAAAGCCATTTGCTTGCTAGTTTGTGGGTGTTTTATGCAGGTGGCTATTTATTCCTCTTTCAGTGTCTGCAATCTAATCAGAGGAGTATAGAGGGAATATCAGCAAGGGTCTTTCAGGTGAGAATAGAGCTCCATTCACAGAGATTCTTGGTGATATTTGCATGTCATCTGCCTACACTATATTAATACTATGTTTCATCATTGCTATTCACATTTCATTTTTATGAGTGCTAGCAATCTCAAATTTCAATGGAAAAGCAATAAAATTGGGGTATTTTAATAGTCTTTAAGTTGTACTCAAAGAAATATTGATTTAAACTAAGTACCGATTGAATTGTGAGAAGTGCTGCTGTACAATGAATAGTTACACTTCAGGTTAATGTGCGCTGATATGACTGAATATTCTATCATTTCTATTCCCTGTATAGTTAGACCAGATAGGGGTACAAACCAAATATTGCTGTTGTTTATGATGGGAAAAACTGGTGTCCCAGTGCAGCTGGCAAGAATGGGTCTCCAGCAATCAGGAGGAGGAAGGTAGATGAAGATAGTACCAGAACCAGACAGGAATGGGAAGAGTCTGTATGATCTCTCTTATTGTGATTGAAATAGGTACTTTTTTCTTGCTGTTTTTTTCTTCTTCTCTTTAATTGATAGAAATCCATTCTACCCCACATCTCCCCAGTTAGAGCAATTCTGAAACGCAAATGACAGTGTCCTCATCTGGGGTATGAACATCTGTGATACAATCCATACTACTGACAGGATATTTGTTGTATTCAGCCACTGATTTACTAAGATTTTCATTCAAATTAGCTCTCAGTTAGGTTGTCCCTTATGACTTAATTTAATGGTTAATGATTTTTTTGTTTGTTTTCTACTTCCTTTGTTTGCAGTTAGTTACATAGTAAAATATACAATGTTGAAAGGAACTCTAAATAGAATTGCTTCAAGGAACTACCTGTGTCATTGTACTATGGGACTTCCAGCAAAACACACTGAAAGCCTCAAAAGATAAACAATTGCAAGAAAACAGGCATTCAAATTTTGTACAAATAGTAATGCAGATCCAGAACTGATGTCAGTCACAGTGCTGCCCAGAGACCACAGTGGAGCTGTGCCATTTTACACCACCTGATCTGGCCTCTGATATTTAAAAAGTATAACTTCTATTACTTAGATTTCTGCATTGCTCATATATTTGTTTCTGGCTCTATACATAATTTTGTAGAGCTTGATTTCTCAGATAGTAGTAGCTCCATGTGTTCTATAAAAGTCTGAAAGCAACATTAACTGTCCATATTTCAGATATTTTGATCCTGTAATGAATGAAATGCCAGAACCTCTTAAGCTCAATAATGAATTCTTACTGTCTGTGATGTTCAAAACAATGATATTTTCGTCTCGCAAGTGCTTTCTTTCTGATTTTTTAAATTTCTTTGTCCTGAGATCAGTCCTGGTGATAAGAAGAAAAATAAAGGTTACTGTACCGTGATGTCAAACTACAGGCTATGGACACTTTAGTTTCAGTCCAACAGGAGGTACTTGAACACAGGAATTCTTGCCTTTTTTTTTTTTTCACCGACTCCTGACAAACACACTCACAGGGGAGTTTGGTGCTGCTCCACAATTTTCTGTCAAAACTTATTTTCAAATGATGAAAAATTCATTTTGATATTTTCTTCCCCCTCCCCCCACCCCCCGCCTTAATGAAGTGTCCTTTCCAGGACTTTTCTTATTTCTTAAAGAAAAAGACACTTAAAAATATAATGAGATTTTTCTCGTTGTGAATTTGGCTATCAGTTTTCTTGGGAGTTGTAGTTTTAACATCTTGTGCCCTTGTTTACCTCTGTATTTTTATTCTTCAGCTGGACTATATCTTGAGCTGGACTGTATGAGCTGGACTGTATCTGTCAATTCACTATCACTTGTATTTCCAATAGGCATTGCATTGTCTCATTAAGAAGAACGACTGTGAGACATCACTGTAGGCTGGCCAGGGTGTTTAATCCATATGGGAGAATCAGCAACTTGAATGTACAAGTCCCTGGAGGCACTGTGGAAGCATGTGCAAATGAAAAAACCCAATTATCAGATGAAAGCCTTCCTCATCAATGCCTAAATTCTGTTTTCTCACATAAATCATTTCTGAGCAGAAAAATACATACTGTACCAGTTCAGACGCTTGAAGTGAATGGATATGTTGTTGATGCTGGCACTGCAGTACAGTGTGTGGTGGTGGTTTTTTTTTTTTACTTTCCATGGTTTTGTTACTACTTGGGAATTCAGTAAAAGGAATTAGGTTCTTTCCTAAAAATTATTGGTTTATGTTTTGCAGTACAGATAAGAAGAATCAAAGGCAATGTAATCTATCGATTCTGTATTGATTTATTACAGAAACAAACAAACAAACAAACAAACAAACCCCACAACAAAAGTACTAGAATGAAAGGAAAATCCCAACATGTGTTTTTGATTCTTTACAATATATGTTGATAATTCTGTTATTCTACAGAACTGTTGCTGTATTTTCATAGCCAGTCCAAGTTCAGATACTTGTAAATGGTGAATACTGAAGCCAGAGCTGTCGGGTGATAATACTTCTCTTTAATCTTTCAACAAAATGATGCTGGCAAATTTTAAAGATGGCACCAAACTAATGTCCTGCCAATTTCACTTTAATCACTTAGTTCTGACAATGGTAATGGGTTATAGGATCGAATAAACCGCTCCTGTCTCCATGTTGTTGGGAAATACTGGCAGTGTGACGTGGAGGCCCAAGTTGGAAATGGCGGAGTTTATGATGCGAGGCAGACGTGGCTGTATCGTCCAGTTCCCAGACACTCAGCCAGGATAAAATTATCCTCAAGAGCCTGTGAATGTTAGCTATTCTTGGCTGAAGAGTTTCAGGAGCAGACAAAGGCAAAGAATAATGATCCAGCTACTCAGTTCTTTCAGATAAATCTGGTTTAGGTTGGATTACTCACAGAAAAAAAAAGGCAAAAAAAAAAAAAGGCAAGCCATTTTCTGTCTTCATAAGGTAGGGATTTGGCCCGGAATGCCTTGGGTACCTACAGGAAACAGATGATTCATACATGCAGCTAAACAGGCAGATTTGCAAATGAAAACAGCTCGAATGGGAACTATATTATTTACAGTAAGGCAGTCATAAATAATTTATTTACTACTGTATTAGCTGATCCGCATAGATTTGGACTGAAAGGAAATCACACTGTTACAAAATCAGAAATAAAACCTGATGTAAAATATGCTACCACATCAAACCTCCAGCTGCCATCCCCAAACCCATCTCTTCAGTCCTATGCGTGCAACCCTAGGCCCCTCTGTGCTCTCATGGTCCCAAGTAGAGCCTCATGTTCTGCAGTACCGTTCCCAAAATCTACCTGCCCTAATCTCTTGCAGAGGTACCCCAGGTTGTCTTGAATTTGCCTTTCTGAAACAAAAGGATAGAAGCTGTGGGTTTTTTTCTTGGGCTAAATGGTGCTCCTGCTTTGCTGCTTGAAGACTTTCTGAGGGTCATCTCATTAAGAAGGCAAATTCTTGGCATCTTTACGAGCCCCACTGTAAAATTTCCATTACTTTGCACTTCACTTTTTCAGGAACAACAGAAAGAATAGGCTTTGAGTGAAACTATAATAAGTAGGTCATACCCACTCTTTCTTGCTTCCTTTTCTTGCCAACACAGCAGACCAAAGCATATGCTTTCCACCAGTAGGTCATAGCAACTAATTTAAGTAACCTATTCTGTCATTCAGCTCCATAATGAACTTTTGAGGTAAGGAAACTCTAACCAAAAACCTCTTGAATTTTCATGCAAGTATTGCCTTAGAGATACAGTGCAAACGTATTCAAGTGCCATTGTTATTCATGAAATGCTTTTTTATATCATGACTGGCACTCTGAAAGACCTTCAGAGTTGTGGATTTATGTTTCTTGCATCCATTTCTGTATACTTACCAAAAATTGTTAAAATTGTTTATTACCCAAATTTAAGCAACAAATCTGAATTCTGAGTTAACAATAGAGGAATCAGTAGGACCTTGTGGAGGAAACATTTCAATACCCTCTGGGAAAAATTTTGAAAAATGCCAAACAAAAACATTTCACCTCAAAGACCTGTGGAAATTATGGCTGTGGAGTTGGATACAATTAGAGACAGACATCACCTTACATCCCCGTAACCACTTTTCAAGAGAACTCATGAAGTAACAAATACCAAAACCAGATAAAAGAAATACTTGATATTGTTGTCATCATTGTCATCATCATTGTCACCATCATCATCATTATTGAAATGAAATCAGCATATAACCTACAGTAAGTTTTAAAACAAAACATAAAATTGGCACAATGCAACATAAGTAGACCAATTCTGAAGTTAAAATAATATTAAAGGCATTATTTCAATCAAAAATGCAACTTTTATCTCTGATGTTGCTATTTTGTTTAGCTAAAAATATATAGGTATGTTTTTTGGTTCCAAGATTATTGTTTTGTGCATTGAATTCCATGAAGCTACCCAAAGATGAATTTTGGCACAAAACATTAAAAATTGGTTTCATGTTTATACATCTAGTATTAAACCAAAATTGTTGCTTTAAGAGGTTGGTCTTGTATGTCTTACGTTTTTCTTGAGTTCAGTTATTATCTGTATCAGCACCTTTGAAGAGATACTAGGAATAAATTATCTGCTAGCTGTCACAGTATGCTGAAAATGTTTGCCCATGTCTCTAAAAGTATTAATAGATGTCTGGCCTCAAATGATTTAATACTGAGTGGCTCCAGCTTTTGACTTACTGATGGGAGAGATTGTACTTCATCATAGAGAATACAAGCCTTCTGACAAGCATAGTCATGATGTGAACACACTGCTTTATTGATACATTTAATACAAATGCCAGTCTGCTGACAATATGATTCATACTCTTGATCCTGTTGACAAGACTGATGCAATCTCAAGTTCTGAGATGGTTTGTGTTCAGCTGTAACTGCCTGTTCACAAAAAAAAATGTTAGCAAAACTCAGGAGATAAATCTTTATTTTCTTCTCGGCACCTGGGTTTCTTGGAGTTTTATGCATTTGCTGTGAAGAGATTAAAAATTCCACTGCAGTATTTCGGCTTGATTTGTGTTTCTTTTTACACAGAGGAGTAATCCTGGGTTGTATGATGCTGACATGTAGACTGTATTAAAGGAATGATATCATGGAAAATCAAACACTTTTTGCTCCAGAAGCACCTGAATGTCAGTGTGCATGCGCTTAATACAGTGCTCCATGATGTGGAGCTGCCATGGGGCTGCTCTGCTGCTGCTCCTGCAGATCCTGGATGGAGCGTGCCCAGTGTATGCACTGTCTTTGGGAAATTCTCCTGCCAAAGTCTCCCTGATGAGGATGTGGAAGATCAAATAGGAGTAAGATGTCATGTAAAACCTCCCTCAGAGTACACTAAGAGTGCACAAGCACTAAAGGTGCACACTGGACGACTAAAGCATTTTGCGTTTATTTAGGTTGTGGTCAGTGATTAAAACAGATTATCAGAACTGGACCACATGTATCATTAACAAGGCTGTCTGCCCATGGACGTACGCACACAGACAAAGTGTTTAGGAGTATCTCAGGTGATGTCCATGTTGGAGGCACTGGCACTTAGCTAATTCTTTTACTTTTTTTGTGATGAAACAGTGCATTGAATATGCAATTCGGCACGAACACAATAAAGCAAGTGACTAGTGCATGAAAGTTGATGTAACTGGTTAGCGCATACAGATGACTGTGCAGGCAAGTCCTACCAGGGTGCCACTGTCTATTTCAGGAGCCCAGAGGGCAGAGGTGCTCTGCCCAACACTCCCTCCACTTCCATCCCTTCCTCATTTCATGGGGCTAAAAGGAGGAAATGACACATGATTGCATCTCTGCAACATAATACATAGATATATAAACATCTTTATCTTTTGACTCCTTTTCCCCACAAGGTCACCTTAGTCTGATACTTTTGGTAGAAACTCCCTAATGGTTTTGCAAGAAAAGGGGGTTACCCTATGCTAGAGGGTTTGTTCTGCTGAGAATGAGACAGTTAAGCTCATCCTGTAATTTAAGCAAGGACTGTCTCTAAGCCACAAAGTGTTGAATTTTGTTTTTAATTACCTGGTGACATTATAAAAAATACATTTTCAGTAACTGAAATGCAAGAACTAGATGGCCCAAATACCTGACTTATGTATTAATTCAGTAGGTTCAGGTTTTCCTTTAATAAAGATTCTTTTCCATAAATTGAAGCAGATGAGAGGAATATCATAAATGTAAAGTTAGGCTAATCCTATTGAATTTTAACCTGTATCGAGGCTGCAAGATAAAATTAATTCACTGATATAAAACAAAGAGTTAACTCGAGACTTTGATCAAAAGAAATATAGTATTTTATATGAATTATCTGTAAAATATCTCAAGGCACAAAAAGGCTATCCTTAGAATACTATTGAATACTGTTGTATAAATGAATTTCTAAGGTAAATATTTATTTATTTTGTAATAAAAACATCAATGTCAGAAATAAATGTGTTTATATGTTAAAATTTAATCTTGGGATTTGATATGAACTGCATAAGTTGTAATACTCTGTTTTTTTCTATACTGCTCTCAAAAGCTGAAATATTTTCTCTGCTGTCAGGTTAAGAAATCAATCAATTACAAGTTTATATATGCATTTGTGTCCTGGAGGGAAATGTGGAGTTGATTCAGACAAAAGTCTCAGAACTCAACTGCATCCAAATTGTTCATCGACCTCCTGCATCTTTAAGGGAAAGAAATTGTGCAAACAGTATTATTTTTCCTGGAAATGTCAACATTTCTGTTAACGCTGAACATTATGAAAATATATTGTGAGTATACTATGTAGCTAGAAAGTGTCACAATATAGTAGTGTAGAAATATAATTTATTTACTTTCAAAGTTAATATTTTAGCACCGTATAATTTCACACTGCTGTCAAATGATGTTTTACCTTGTAATAATGAGAATGGGAAAATAAGAATGGAAATACTTCTTCAAATTCTACCCTGAAAAGTCTTTTACATTCTACTTCTTTAGATTCTACTCTTCACAGAATGCCCCCACATTCTAAAAATTAGTAAGTTAGTTTTATTAATTCGAGTTATTTCAAAATGTCTCACCCCTCCTGTGTCAAAGGTAATGCAGGTGATTTAGATGAGTGCTCATTAGTGGCACAAACTTTTACACTTCATTGTGCTCTCCCAAGAGTTCTGCACATTGAGAATCTGTATGGTCAATCAGAAATGAAAGAGCCTAATGTATCACATGTAATGAGCAAGATCAATCAGAAATCTGGCTTGCTCGAAAAAAGCAAAAGCTTACCTGAACCACAACATGAAACTAGGAGGAATGGCTGACAGGCCAGAGGGCTGTGCTGCCATCCAGCGAGACCTGGACAGGCTGGAGAGTTGGGCAGGGAAAAATTTAATGAACTATAACAAGGGCAAGTGCAGAGTCTTGCATCTGGGCAGGAACAAGCCCAGGTTCCAGTACAGGTTGGGAAATGACCTAGTAGAGAGCAGTGTAGGGGAAAGGGACCTGGGGGTCCTGGTGGACAGCAGGATGACCATGAGCCAGCGTTGTGCCCTTGTGGCCAAGAAGGCCAATGGCATCCTGGGGTGTATTAGAAAGGGGGTGGTTAGGAGGTCGAGAGAGGTTCTCCTTCCCCTCTACTCTGCCCTGGTGAGACCGCCTCTGGATTATTGTATCCAGCTCTGGGCCCCTCAGTTCAAGGACAGGGAACTGCTGGAGAGAGTCCAGCGCAGGGCAACAAAGATGATGAAGGGAGTGGAGCATCTCCCTTATGAGGAAAGGCTGAGGGAGCTGGGGCTCTTTAGCTTGGAGAAGAGGAGACTGAGGTTTGACCTCATTCATGTTTCTAAATATGTAAAGGATGAGTGTCACGAGGATGGAGCCAGGCTCTTCTCGGTGACAACCAATGACAGGACAAGGGCCAGTGGGTACAAATTGGAACACAGGAGGTTCCACTTAAATATGAGAAGAAACTTCTTCTCAGTGAGGGTGACAGAACACTGGAACAGGCTGCCCAGGGAGGTTGTGGAGTCTCCTTCTCTGGAGACATTCAAAACCCGCCTGGACACCTTCCTGTGTAACCTCATCTAGGTGTTCCTGCTCTGGCAGGGGGATTGGACTAGATGATCTTTCGAGGTCCCTTCCAATCCCTCGCATTCTGTGATTCTGTGAACCACAGTTTGAAATCAAGTGCATACACACCTTCAGACATACAAACAAATTCTGCATTTAACATAAAAACAAGTCGGAGGAGAAGGTACTTTAAAAAGCTTCTTTACATCCTAGGCTATTTAGGACTAGACCACTTATTACAAAAATAAAAATACAGTGAAGTGCAGATATGATTATTGCCCAGTCCTACAATATCCCTATGAACAACAAGTTTATCACATCTTTCTGGTTTAAAGTGTGGTTTGGCAAAAGGCTGCATCATGTGAAAACCTGTGGTTTCCTTTGTGGTCTCTAGAGGAAATGTGACTATTTCTCCCTGGGCAGGCTTTAAGACAATATTGTCGAACACCTTAATGTGTCACATGCAGAAATATGTTTATGAGCCATGTCCATGCTATGCACTGTTAACCCAATGTCATGTGTGCTGCCAGTTGTTTGGTTGCTGTGTAATTGAGTGGTACATTTGCAGCCTGCCTCAACACCAAGCTAACACATTTAATGAAGCATAGAGTGTAGAAAACAGGCAGTTACTAACCAAGCTGTATGCAGCACATATGCTATGGAACAGCAAATTATAGCAGAGAGATGAAAATATAGGTTTGAAGATCTGTGAACAATGTCAATTTGTATGACACAAATACAGAACCATTTGTGCTAATTTTTTCCTACCCCCCTGAGAACATCTACAGACTACATAACAACCATTAAAGTTTGCAATTTATCCCTTGGCAAATGAACAGTTCAAATTTTAAGCTGCTTATATGATTTTTTTTTTTTAATGCCTGTTGTTTGAAATTCATTACTGCTTGAACAATCTGGCACCTCTTTCTTCCTGAGCCTTGTTTTTTTTCCTGAAGTTTGAGAGTGTTCTGTTCTAAATTGAAGTTGCAATGACTGAATCACTCTCAAAGCCAGTGAGTACCTAGTGGGTGACAACAACCTGCCACCTTTTGGGTCTCCTGATCTTAGGTCTGGCTGAAGACATCAGGATTCAAGGTAATGCAAGGTCTGGAATAACCCTTGCAAATTGTCCTTGGGGTCTGCTCCCATCCCTGGCACGCTCTACATGATATCTGGAGGAAGGGGTGATATACATCTTATTCTTATGCAAGGGGAATGTGGCTACATAAATGGATTTCTGGTTCTTATCAATTTGTTTGTGAGACAGGGAGAGAATATTATATAAACCAGCTACTGTCTTCATTATCCACTTATCACCTATGCTATGAAAAAGACCTTTAAAACAGTCTTTTAAAGATTATTATACTGAGTGCTATATAGACAGACAGATAAAAACTATTCCTTCCATAAAATATTCACTTATTTAAAACTAAATGCAACATTATCAGGTGGCCCAAGATAGAAATTTTGAATTCTTTTCAGTGAGACAATAATCTGAAATTGTGAATATTTTCCTAACATAGTTTGGTTTATTTTCACTCTATACATCAGCTGTCAAACCCAGAGGCTTCCAGCCTGTCCCATCCTTCAGCAGTCTCAGCCCAGATGCCAAAATATGACTCTCAAAGAGCAACACTGCACTGAGAATTAACACTTGCAAGTAAATGAGAGTGCACCTCTTTCTGCCTTCATCAGCTACCTGTGGTACAAATACTGTTGTGAAGGTTTCCTATATCTTCAAGTCACAATGCAGTGTGATACACAATGTGTATTTTAGATAGCCATAGTTGTGTAGTTAAAGAAAGAGGCCAAGATATGTTCAGTCTTAGCAAAATGCAGTCTTTGAAGTGTAAGCCTTTAAAAGGACAGCTTGTTTATTGAAGAACAGAGATTAATTTCAAGTATAATTTTGAATAAAAATCAGTTACGCTATATTCTCATTCTTAGAGCTGCTTGTGTTTTTCTTCCTGATATACGAGAATAACGGGCCTGAAATGTGTAAGAAAATAAATAAATGAGACGAGGGGAAAGGAGTGAGAGCCTGAAAAGTTGGTTTGAGTAAAGATGGGAATACAGTGATCAGGGAGAATAAACAGAAATGGTACTGAGATACCAGTGAATGCACTTCCTCAGAAGTTCAACTGAGCTTAATAGTTTCAGGTACAAGTTTTCTTGTAAATCTCATTATTCTCAAATGCGCCTATTTGGAAAAGCATATTGGTGGGTTATTCTGAGAAATTTCTCAGCTGGCAACAACATTAATTATTTTATAAAGTGTTGTTAAATATGAACTATAGCAAGTTTTAGGTGTAAAACTTGTAAGGATGTCTCAGTTCTATTTTAAATATCCTAACAAGCCAGCCTACATCAAAGTAACTGAGTGTTAAATAAAAGTGCCAATACATCATCCCTATTTTTATTAAGCATACCAGGCTTATCTTATTGAATGTCAATTACATGAACGGGGGCTTCTCAAACTAATAAGAATCCAATTACACATTGAAGTCTTGTCTCTGATCTTTGTTTGAAGAAAGCGAACTGCGAAAAGTAATTTTATCCCTGAATTTGATCGTAAATTGCTTTTGGTAGCAATGTGATAGATTGCTAGTGGTCTTCGCCTCAGTTCTACTGCTGAGGAGAACTCCAAAGAGGTAGAAGATCTAGTGTTGGCAATCAGAAGCCAGCTCAGGCACTGGGCACTGCAGAGACAGAGACACTGGGGCTTGGCTGCAGACGGAGTCAGGAGGATGGGCCCAAACACAACCCACAGTAGGACTGAATATTTGCTGTGGAGTTGTGGTGAAGCGTGTGATTGCTTGAGGAAAATGGGCAGACTTGAGTAAGCATTTGTGAGGCCAGAGCAGCTGTCTTCCATCCTCCATACTGTGTTAGTCCTCACATTTGAGATAAGAATTGCTTTCAACTTCCCTTTAACATTGCCAGAAAAAGGTTTATAAAGTATTTCATTTTTTTTTTTTTAGTTTGTAGCTATCATAACGAAGGAATTTATGGGACTTCCTGGGAATCCTTCATTTGACACTCTAGGAGAAGATGAGTATGAGCTTTGCTTGTTGGTTTTGCTTGAGAGAATCAAATCAATTGGAGAATTTGGTTCAAGTTGGGTGAAAAGTTTCAGATAAAAAAGCATAAGAAAAGAATTTCAAAATTTCAAAATGATCAGGTTTTCATTTAAAGATGGACTGGTTATAAAAAGTAAATAGGGATTCATCTACAAAATGAAACAAGATTATTTGTTTTCAGTTTTCTGTTTCAATAAATTAGTAGAATCTCTCAATTTTGAATTGATCTCAATTTAATATTGTTGTTAATGTCCTAGCTTGAAAAATATCCATTATTTAAACAGCTTTGACTCTGGGAGAACAGTTGGCTCAATGTGCTACCAAATACAAAAGGACTGAGTATGCCACAGCTTTCATAAGAACGCTCTGAGATCATTGGTCTGAATAGTCACCACTCAGCCCTCATACCATCTCTTGAAATGACCACAGAGATCAGTGGGGACTCAGAAAACATATATAGTGTTATAACCCCTCTATAACTATATGTCTATGTCAGTTTTGTGTCTTTATGCTGTTGTAGCCAACTACGCTTCTGGAGGATATTTCTGCTAGATATACTGTTCTTCTGAAGAGCTATTAAAATCTTTATTATGTGAAAAAGAATTATGGGCTAAAACTTCTTGAACTCAGATGTAAATGAACAGGGAGGTAATAACCAGACAACATGATTGCTGAATCACAAATCAGTTGTGGGGTAATAATATGAAAAACCTCCATGTATAAATAATGCCTTTATGTTTTGAAATTTTTCATACCAAGTAGCGCACTAGCAATACGAACCGAGGGTTCCAGCAATTTTGGGCACACTTGTACTTCACAGTATAGTAAAGAAAATGACCTGATATTTTTCGTACAGGAAATGCATCCTACAGGAGATGACATAGTTCATTGAAAAGGCGCCTCACTGAGAGGTAAGTCCTACATTGCTACATTTCACCATTTCCTCTAGAAATTTGTTCAAGTATTGCATTTGATGCTGTTTCTTTATGAAGAACATGCCCATCAAAAACTGAAAATTTGTACTGACTGCAGGATTAACTTTAAATGAAAAAGGTGTAGATATTGTATCGTAAAATCATACAATTATTTAGGTTAGAAAGGACCTCTGGAGGAGACAGACTCCAACCCTCTGCTCCAAACAGGTCTAATTACTTCAGGGTGCTCAGTGGCTTGTCCAGCAGAGAATGCTGCATAGATTATAAACTTCATCAATTCTATTTTTGTCTTAAAGACCTGTGTTTGTAACTAGGCAAGATCTACTGATGGGGAGTTTAAAGAAACTAATTTATTCTATTTTTTGCAGTCAATTTTCTAAGACCATAATACTTGTATGTTATGTTTCCCAAGCATACTGGAGTTATGCCAATACACAAATAACCAAGAAGTTGGCTCCAGTTCTGGATTTTATCATGGTTTTATCTTTACTTTTGCATCTAGACTTATGTGATATATTTTTGGAATACTGCAAAGTTTTGACAATATAGTGGGAAACATTTTAAGGATCCTTCAGTGATATTGATTTTGTTGTTGTTCTCAGATTGCAATTTATGCTATTACTATTTATTTCTAATTTTTGGCAGCAGGGATTTTAACAGGATGGGAGGATTCGTCTGTATGCATTCTCAGAGCTAGTTCATCATTAGTGTTCACCTGCCACTAACACACTGCTAGAATGGAGGTTTAGTGAATCAAGTGATAATAATTGCTCAGCTCTCTGAAGTCACCCTTTGTGTCTGATTGTCTGAACCTGGCCCACACAAGTTCATGCTGCCTTGCTCTTGGTATGTGTTTTTGAAACCAGCGTCTAATTTAGGCCATGGGGCTACTCTTGAACTTGGGTGTGCTTGACTTTTGTTTCATTCTTTGGTTCAAGTATGAGCCCAGCCAAATCTAAATATGGCAGTGGGAGGTGGACACCGTACTCTCCTCACTCTTCCTGCCTCCACACTAGTGTCCTTCTGTCCATAAGTAAGAGAAGTGACCACGCTGCCCTCCAGCGCTTTCTCAGCCTGGATGGCTGGGGGATGAGGCTGGTGATGGTGCACCAGCCCTACAGCAGAAATGGCACAGATGCCCCAGCTGGGAGGTTTCATATGTAGTTGCGGGGAGGACAGAGGGCAGGTCAGAGCAGGAGCCTGTTTTGAATGTTTGGAGATCAACTCCAGAGAAATCACTCTTCTATTAACTATTTGGACAGCCCGCGCTGCTTAGCCGACTAATCTAGTTATCCAAAGCTATCCTGTATTAGTTCTCTGCCCCACAAACACAGAGGAATATTATTTTTTGAAAAGGGGTCTCAATAATGTCCAAAATTACAAGGTGGGTAAGGGATTAGCAGGCATGGCACCTTGAGGGGTCCATGTAAGCCCCAAGTGGGAAAAGTTAATATATTGTGTGCTAAAATTGAGCTTTGGATAGCAGGACCTTCTTGTTTGGATAAGACTAGATGTTAAGTGAGAAAGGTCATGACAGAACACTCTTTTTCTTTAATGTGGGGAAGACAGCATTAGAAGGTGAACCATTTATCACTAATTGTCTGACAAGTAGGCCAGATTTTTACAAATAGAGTAAGATGGCTAACATCCTGTGACAACCAAGTGATAGATTATTTCTTGTTCTTGTCCTTGTCCTTGTTTCTTTGAGATAGATTTGTGAACAAAGGAAGTGTGATAAATATTTTAAACCTTCATTTCACTTAAACAGTAAATATTAATGGGGTCGGTTATTTATATGTGAAGATCTTGCCATTTTAAACCATTTCCTTTTCCTAGTACTTTGAGGAAATGAAAGGAAGATTATAACTTTATGGAGTCTTTAGGTAAAAAATACTCAGGGAACTTTTAGAACTTCTTACTTTGACAGTGATGTGCCAACGATAATTTCAAACTACCTCTCCGTTTATTTGTGGTATTGCTACTATACCAGCTACAAAAACATCAAGGACTGATTACAATGAAATCTGGTAATAAAATAACTTTCTGATGTATTTGAAGGAAACAGCACAATAACCTTGGCAGCTGACCTCTGCACATATCTTAACAATGGGCGAGCAGAGACCATTTGGTTTCTTCTGTGTTTATTGCTTGGGGAAGCTGCTGGAAGTGGCTCTGCAGATGTAGCTGGTAGCTCCGTCTTCTTTATTCAGAGTCATGTCTCTGTGGATCTGTGTGATGAAGGGTTCAGCCAGACACCCTGGGGACTATCCCAGCACCCTGATGTTTGAACTAACATTGTGGAGAACTGCTTTGCCTGCATCTGGGGCTCAGTTTCCACGGTGGATGTGAGGCATATTCCAACAGATTTTACTGGCATCTTCACAGAAGTTTCCCTGAGGCTGACTGTAAGGCACTCATATGCACATCGAGTATGATGTGGCAGCTCAGGTACTGTGTCAGCAGCACTTGCAGGGCTGCCTGCACAGCCCATCCTCGGCAGGAGGGTCTGAACAACAACAGCTGTTGGATGCGAGTGTACACAGGGTGTGCAAATAAGATACCCCAAACTGTATCAGAGGGTGTCTGCCCACTTGACAGTGCTGAAAAGGAGGCTAACTCTTGGCCAGATGAAACAGAAACCAGGGAATTATGAAGAGACTTTTGAGACAAAGGAGTCAGCTTGAGAAGCAGTAAAAGCATGAACATTTTCAACAGTGGGAAGAGACCTTGGAGTGAGATTGGAGCAGTAGTGCAAAATCTGGTTTGATGCTGTCATAAGCAGTATTGTGAGCTCTGCCTCTGCCTCATGGCACATCTTTCCCTTTGGATGTAATGAGCAGCCTGCGTCCAACAACTAGAGTGATGGTGTGGGCCTGTCCTGGGGCATGCTTATGTGTCCTTGTGGGATGATCTCTCACCAGCTCTGAATTAGTGGCATTTAAGGAGCAGCGTGGGATGTGGAGCACCCACATCTGCAACAGGAGGGGTGTACAAGTGGGGGAACCCTCACTCCCAGGGGAGTCTGTTGCATGTAACCCACAGGGTGAGGGCACATGGCATGTGTGTGCAGACAAGTGTGTTTGGGTGCTGGTGTGTGTTGGGGAGAGTAAAACTTTTTAGGGTTAGTCTTAGAGGGGTGTTTAGAAAATTGTAAGTGTATGTTAACATTTTTTGAGTGTTGGGTATTGTGATATATCTGCTGTAGTGCTGGTATAGATTCTGAGTGGTATTGCTCCAGAGCTCACTGACTGGAAATTAATTATGTGTAGCTAATGAAGTAATGAATTGCTTTGATCTTGATTTTATTTCAGCTATGTGAATTGAACATCATTTCCCCATGACAGGTGTCTGTAAAGTTATAACCTGGTCACTGTATAATAGCTGAGCAGTGTTCAGAGGTGATGTGATTTCAGTAGGATTCCTACAGAAAGTTGAGGGTATCTGTTTTCAGCTAATGCTGTATTATTCATGCCTCCTTGGTGAGGCTGGGAAGACTATGTGACGGCTGCCTGCAGGGCTGTGATATCCAGCTTGGGGCTCCCCCTCAGTCAGCTATTGCTTCTTTAGGATAAGGAGGCTGATCTGCTTCTTGTTTTCCCTTGTTCCTTCCACTCACAGTTTGTTTGATTTATTAGCTTAAAGTCAATCTAGTTACAATCAGCTTGTTTTGTCTGTCTTTGTTTTTGACTGCCCTTTACCATATTCTTGTCTTCTTTCTAATTCCCACTCAGAATCTTAGCTCCTAAGCTTCTCCTAAGCATCTCCAGAAAGCTCTTCTGTATTTCAGATCTCTTTTCTAAGTCTGTCAGCCTCCTCCCTTCTCTCAATTAACCTACAGCACACATCAGGAAGATGCTTACTTTGTTTCGTTACCAATGTTATGTAAAATGTTCACTGGAATTTGTGTGGACACAGATGTGGATCATACTCCAAGCAGAAATGTCTTTTATGGATTGCAGGCTTGATGGAGAGGAAAGGGCAAAACTGGGTGATGGGACAGCCAAAATGGTGGCAAACTTTCTAGTAATTTCAAGTCTATTGCACATGTAATATATTTTAAGTCTCCTACATATGCATACATATGAGGGACAGTCTGGCTGGCTGGGGGCAGCTTTGGCATACAGTATTTCTGGGATGGCCAGAGAAGAGGCTGGGTTGGCCAAGCCTGTGGCTAGTGGGTGACTGTGTAGTCTGGAGCATGACTATGCCTGCAATTTGGACAATGGCAATACCCTGCAAAGAGAGAATTTCCTAGGGACCACTGTCACTGAAAGCAATGTGGAAAATTTGTCTAGTGTCCTACAAATGTAAAACAGCTGACCATGACATTTAGAAAATTCAGTCTGTAGAGCAAGATGAGCAGTTTACAGGGCTCGTGTCTGGGTAAGTATATAAACTGTTCAACTTGTATGTTACCCAGAACATCTACACACTGTCCTCTAAATGGAGTATATGATATTCTACAGAGTGGTACAAATGAATCCAACTAAGGCAAAGATATGCTGAGTTGGCTGCTTGTTGAAAGCCAGAGAGAGCACAAAGTTCTACAGGCAAAGGCATATATGCATATGCTACCTTAAATGCTTATGAAAAAGAAGATATATTAAATTCCAGGGAGGCTTTTGGGAATCCATTCTGGGTAGGATTTACAAAGCTTTTTCATGGCTTTGAATGAGATGGGACCTAGGCATCCACTCCCCTCAGGAAGTTAAAAAAAAAAAAAAATTAGTAATCACAGGGTGCCTCAGTTTTCCTTTTTTTTTTTTTTTTTTTCTTTTTTTGTCTGGGGAATAATAATTTTCCTTTCCTTCACATCTTAACTCTCATAGCTATTTTGAAACTATCTCAGACAGAGTTTAAGCAGGATAGTAAGGTAAATAATGAAAAATAACAGTAAATTCTTGAAGTCAAAACCATTTTAAATGGGTGATTCTGTGCATAAATATACTCCTCTTGAAGTAGTTATTCCACAAAGTCAGGGTTTTCTTAGAGTATGGTTGTCAAGTTAGTTTAACAGGTTGTTGCTGTTAACAGTGGTTCCTTTCCATAAGTGATCATGATCTTTCATCCTCAGCCTCTCCCTTGTGCTGACACTGACTCTGATGGGAACTGGGTTGGAAAAATTAATTGAGAAAACTGGTCCATGAACTTTTGTGCATTCCTAGCTGTCTGTATCCTTCCTTGCCTTGCACTGCATGTAGCATTTATATTCACAAACTGATCTTATTAAAAAAAAAACCAAAACAAAAGCATCTCAGGAGTAATGGACACATTTTGAGAGTGTATGTTAGTTTTCCATCAGAATAGCTTGGTGATCTGAGTAATCTCACCATCCTAGGAAAGCAGGAGTATCTTTAGTAGATTGTAGGAAAGTAGCAGTAGTGGTGGGAGGTTGGAGGAAGGGCATTCTAAACATGACTTCAATCAACAAGCTAAGACTTTTTAAAAAAATGAATTTCCTTGTCCTCTTGACAACTCAGTAATATACAACCATCATACTGATACAGCTAATATGTCAGTACAGGAAAACCTATGAGTACCTTACTGAGCATCAAGCACAGCATTCAGACTGAAAACTAGAGATTGAAAATCTAATCTATTAAATAGTACAGCCAAGCTGTTGTGTTATCTGCTCAACACTCACTTTTACATCTAGTAGTTGCCTAGAGATGCCCATTAAGAAGCCTGTGATAAGCTTCCTTGAATGTACGGTTTGTGCATTTTTGAATAAAGAGCTTCAGTGTTGTGTAGAATGACTTCCATTGAATTTGCTCTAGAATTGTCCTGAGGCTAAGGATAGATTGACCATCCTATAGTTCCCCAAATCATCTTTCTTGACATTTTTTTAAGATAGGTGTAGCATTTGCCTTTTTCCAGTCATCAGTCTAGTCATTATCTAGCTCAGTTAGGAATTTAGGAATTTCTTGTTTAACCAAGCTGGCCTTCTGCTCTGCCTGCCCATTTTCTTATAAAATGGTATGAATTGTTTTTACACACAATGTAGTTTGTCCTTGGAGATCAGCCAGCTCTTGTAGGCACTTTTGCCTGTGAGAACAGCATCCCAGGAGGACCAGTTTAACAGTTCCCTGACCAAACCTGGCTCCACTGTCCTAAAGTCTAGGGTCTTTAGTCATAGTTTTTAGAATAATTTAGGTTGGAAGGGACCTCTGAAGATCACCTGCTCCAGTCCCATACCCAAAGCAGGTCCAGTCTAACTCAGGTTGCTCAGGACCAAGGACAGAGGTTCCACACATTTTCTGGGCCACCTCTTCTGGTGTTTGGTTACCTTCAGGGTTTAAAAAAAAAAAAAAAAAAATCTTTCTACTCAGAACTTGCTTTGTTTTAACTTGTGACCCTTAACTGTCATCGTGTCACTGAGCACCTTCAAGAAGAGTTTGGCTCCATTTTCCCCATACCCTCACACCAGATACTCAGCTACTTAACTTTCTCACTTCCTTCTGGGTCCACATCATGGTCATTGCAGACAAAGATGCCGTTTACTTTCATATGCCCAACCAGGTCTTCCTTGTTTTTGAGTACCTTCCATGGACAGCAGATGTGAAAAAATCCTCTTCAAAACATTCCATTAACATCTCCGTTGCATAGGTAATGAATAGCTGAAAAAGTTCATTTCTTATGTTTAACTAGAAACTGAATGACTAAAGCCTGACTAAGTTTCTAGCTTGGACAAAGCAACAAACACCCTAAAAGTACACTATTTCTTAGCCCATGACACTGACATGAACAAAATAGATATGACGTGTAATTTGTCAGAATTTAAGAGCAATTTAAGAGCTCCAGTTATAACCTGAAAACATTTCCTGTCTGATAGGTATTGACATGGTGAATAGTGAAGTCCATTTTTGTGAAGGATTGACCATCCTTATTAGGAGCATCTCATTTGACGCTATTGACCGTACAAGTGAGATACCATGGAAGTAGATCTTTTATACGTCATGAAAGTTGGTCTCAAAAAGGGCAGAGAGGCCTACTTGTATAATCACAGTTCTATAGTCAATCATTTAAAGCAATAACAATAATTTTATTACTAAGTATCATTATTATTATTATTAGATTGTCCCACAGAATTTAAAATCATGATGAAAACCACCTACTGATGGTTTTAAAAGTGTTCACAGAGATTTCAGTTTATTTTAGATGATTTTCTGTTTAGCTGGTTAATTAGGACACAGGATATCAGATGAAATGCAAGGCTTCATCTCTTCCTGTAACACATGGATATGCATCATTGTAGACTGATCTAGCTTTCTCACCAGTCCTTAGTGAGGCTGTGTATGGGACTTATCTCTCATCAGAAGCTCTGCAGGAAAGCAGTGCAGTCAAATACAGCTCTCTGGCAATCTTTCAGTACTTATGTCTATTTTTAATAATTTCCTAACTAGAGCACAGTGGGAAATACAGACAAGAGTATATTTAGATATACTTAGCCAAGAGATTTAAAAATGTTAGGAAACTCCAAATAGTACACAATGTGACCATGTGTTCCTCAGCAACACAGGCTACTATGGACACTTCTGATCTGCATTTAGCTCTTTACACTAGCTTGCCACAGCTAGGCTCAGGGTTTCAGTTATTATATAATTATGTTTGAAATTCTAAGTCTAGGTAATCTGAAATATCATCAAAAGCTTGAGGATAAAAACATCTTTCCCTTTTTATATGCTATGGGATAAAAAATAGTGTGTTGTATGTTTTGTAGTTACAGATTTCTGTATAAGGATAAATACTCTGAAAAATCATATGATGTGCAACTCAAACTAGGCTCTGAAAATTAGTGTTTATTTGTAGCCTTGTTCTGCTTGTGCTTCAGCTCCACATCTGTAACGTAGGGCTCATACCATCCACTATCTCAACAGGATGCTGTGAAATGCATTTATATGTGTGCAGTGCTCAGATATTGGATAGACAAATAGTAGAGGAAATCAATGAAGAATTCCCATTCTCAAAGCAAAGTCTGATTGGCATGCAACACCTAAAGCATTAAGTTGATCATTAAGCCATAAAAGAAATTTTTTGAATTCTATTTGCCTATGTACTGAATCATACAAGCATCTCAGGAAAACATAGCAGCAGTCAGGCATTAAATTTAATCCCTACTAGAGGCAGAGGAAAGATAAGGGCTTCCACACTGTCTATCAATACATAAGATGTGGTGTGCATTATGATTATCCAGATTAGCACATGGTTCATGCAAGTCCATTTAACGATTTGATTTTAAAGTCTTAACATTCTTGTAGTCTAATGTTCATATGTGTGTGTATGTGTATAGTAGAATAAAATTCAGGTCATTGTACGCTAATGACTATGTGCAGATGGAATGTTCTTTCACAGTTTCACAGCTTGCCTCAAGATTATCCTCATCATTACCAGAATCCCTGGCCAAATGTGGCTTAATCTTCATATGACAATATTCACAATCTGATAATTTTCTGCCTCTAGTAATGCTTGTATTTTTTTTTTAATGTTTTCTGTTATCAGCTATGGATCTTTCATATATGTTTCATCTGATTATTATCACTGCAGCAGAGATTTTAATAGGATATTTCCATCTCACTAGATTAAAAAATCGTCAGATCATGAGTATGAAGATATTACTTATTGTAGCTTTTCTGGAGATATTCTTTTCAGTTGAATATGGGCACTGAGACTGGACTGGCCATTCTCATATAGCACAGAGGGATGTATCAGTATTCACTGATACTGACAGGACACAAGTATGTGAATTTAAGTGCTTGTTTTTAAAAAATGTCTTCTATAGGTGGGGGGAATTAAATGAACAAAACTGGAACTTAAGATCTGTAACAAAGGTGTGATATGCCTCATTGTTTGGTTGTATTTCTTTTCACATTCATGGCTGTCAAGAATGGAGCAGTATTTTCTTGGTTTTCTGACATAGCATCTGCCAATACCCAAGGCATCACTTTGCTTCTGTCACTGTGCCATTAATGCAATCATTGATCCATCTGGGTGTCAATGCATTAGGTGCTATTTGCTGAAGACCTTGAAAAGGTAGAGTGGTATTATATTTCTTTTTCAAGTATTTCATTTGTACCATTTATAGGGAAACAAATCAATCCCATCTGTCTAAAACTACTGCAATTACAATCCATATTTTCTACCATCTGTTTGTGGAGAAAAAAAAAGCTTAATTATACTCATATCTCTTAGTTGCGCATTTGTTCTGGATTGGATCTGCTTCTGGTTTTGTTTGTTTGTTTGTTTGTTTGTGGTTTTGTTTGGTTGGTTTTTTTATATTTAAGGAATTGTTCATGGTCTCTCAGAAGCAAAATAAATGGAATTATTTTTGCTTGATATCTCTCTGAAGGAAACAACTACTCATTATTGAAGTAGTTCTTGTAACATTAATCTATTTAATTTGGGTTCTGCTTGACTCTAGCTCTGAACACAATACAATTCAAGAAGAGCCCTGTATTATTCTTCTCAGACATGAGTCTTAATAGTGTTTGTCATTGCTTGAAGGGATATGAGAAATTTGCTCTGACCTCCTTGGCAGTATTCTATCTTTCTGGACCCAGCTATGTGCTGTCGGGAAAACCTGAGGTCTGTCTCTGGAGAGGGGATATGCTGAGGGCAAAACACGGCTACAGAGCAAAGTGAGAACTACGATCCTTTGACAGAAACGTGGTTGCCCGAAGCAGACAGTATGAGCACAGTGTATGTAAATTTGTAAGGCAGGAAAAATGTCAGGCTGTATAAAGGCACATTTTTCTGTCAATGTTCTTAGCATGTTTTCAAGTTGAAAAGCCTATGCATGACTTGCAACTTGTTATTGTTATGACATGTTTAATGGAAATAAAAGTTTTGTATAGTACAAGTGATAGCCTTTGTGCAAGTTAATTTTCTTCATGCAGTTAGAAACTTTCCTTTTTTTGTAGCTAGCACAGTCATCTGAATTTAGTTCAAGAGTAATAAGATAGCACCCTGGGACAGAATTAATGTTTTTCTTCAAGAGTTGGAACAAAGACAATGTAAGAACTTACTGTTATCTTAGCCATTGTCTGGGAGACCAAGATCTTCCTGGGCTCCCTATCTGCATGTGTGAGGCAGCTGGGAAGGGGGGAATAGATGGAGCAGACATTGACTGACATCCAGACTGATCAATGAGAATATTCCATGCCATTAGTGTTGTGCTTCATATTTAATGAGAGTTGCGTTTTTCACCTGGGGAGACCCTTTCCAGTTCTGCTCTATTCAGGTTGAATTCCATTCGGGAGTTCCTTTAGTTCAGCCTTTTGCCATTCTGCTGGTTTGCAGTTGGCCTCTGGGCCTTTCTGCCTTTTTGGTCTTTTTCTCTCTCTCCCTGGGATCGGCTGTTCAGGACCAGGGTGCTCCCATCCTGGGACTGGCTGCTTGGAGCTGATGGAGTTCATGAGGAATTGTGTTGAGTATCTTTTATCTTATATTGTATTTCCATTTTAGATATATTCTTGTTAGTAGTAGTATGCTAGTATTATTTTGTTATTTTATTAAACTGTTTCTATCACAATCCATGAGCTCGTCCCTTCGCTTTCGATTCTGTCCCCTACTTGTCGGAGGGGGAGGGGTGGGTGGAGTGAGTGAGTGGTTATCATGGTTCTGATTGCTATCTGGGATTAAACTGTGACAGCCTTTTACACAAAACTGAATTTCTTATGAATAAAAGGGCCCCTGAGACTCGAGTATAGTAACACATTAGCATGGACACACACTGCCGCGAGCAACCAGACTAAGTGACCCCCTTCTCAGCTTTGGTGTTGGCTGTTTTCCTCTGTTGCTCTTTTACAGACTTCTACACCAGAACATTTTCTTTCTGCTGCATTTCACGCAGCAAAAGCTTTTAGGCACTTTCGTTTTATAAAACTTCTAGACATAACATTACTGCATGGAGTAATTTATAGAGGGGAATATTCCCTCTGCTGTTTATCTTGTGGGAATCTGATCTGACCACTCAGTGACTATGTCTGTAACAAGAAGCAGTTCTGTAGGAAAGATGGAACATATTTTTACATTTTTGTTCCTGCCAGAGTAATTTTTTCTTTTGAAAGTTTTATCTGTGGACTCATTTTGACTGTATTTTAGTTGAACTTCTTGATATATTTTGCAGGATTGACTGAAGATTTCCAGTACTGATTTCCCAAGTCACCCACACCTGTCAGATCTCAGTGCAATGGTTTATTTTGAAAATGTCATCTTTCGGTGTAGGAATACTGGAACTGTGGAGTAACATAATACAAGACCTTCAGTAAATTGATACATTTTGCTTTCATATGCAAACTTGTCATTCTTATAAGCCTAACTTGTTTTATTGCTAGTCTGAAATTTTCCCAAGATTGCCTTCATACTTTGGCAGCTGCTGTGATTCTTTATAAATATTAACGATTGCTTCTCATAGCCACTATTTAATCTGCATCACTCCAGAGATGTATGCCAGTCAGTTCATTTATTATTACTTCTTTTTTAAATTTTTTTTCCCCATCAGAAAAGAAAAGACTTGATTCAGGTTTGCATACTTTATGTTTGTGTTCCAGGGTTGCAATCATGCTATGACGTGAGACTTTTTCACAGAAAAAACTGAAAAGCATCGTGTCTCTGCTAATTCTGTTCTACTTTTAAGAAGATGGTCAGTTTTCACAGCACTCTCATATAGTGCCCTAGGTGCCTCCTTATGTCAACCTTACTGATGCAATCTCTCCCCCAGGGTTCCGTGGCACTGCTTCTCCAGAGTCTCTGTGGCAGTATTTTCCCCACGTGTTATTCTGGTGACTTTGGTCTCATGACTTTGTGCCTGCAGACCTTGATATTGCTTTTATAGTGGATTCTCCTGGGAGGCGACTACCACCAGCCTGAGAATTGCACCCTTTCACCCCTCTTTCCTTCACCTCTTGCTTTGCAGATTTTAGTTTATAGCAGAAAAAAAGCAGACACAGAGCACAGCAAATTGCAGTCATTTAAACATGGGATAAATATTATCCAATAATACTTGCATATAGGAATTTAACAGCCAATGGATATGCAGCGATTACACTTAATTAGCATATTCCTATCAGTGCTAACAGCATCATAAGCTGGAACAAGTACCAGGCTCTTAGAGCATATCACAATGGAAAGTCCTGAGGGGAAAAGCATGATGGAAATAATTCTCCTTGACACCTTCTGTGTTACTACCTGCTGCACTAGGGAGCGCATCCAGAGGAGGACTGTTGCTGCTCTTTTTTGCTGGCTACAGACACCAGCTTTTCCCTCCCTTCCTCTCTCCTCCTCTTTCTCCCTCTCTCCATTCTGTCCCTTTATCCTTGCCCTTCCCTTTCTGTCTCTCTTTTAGTTTTCATTTTGTCTGAGAAGTTACTTGTACTCTTATAACTGATGTGTGCCATCAGCTCTGAACCACCCTGATAAATCTTTGTGCATATGAAACTGTCTTGACATCATTTGTGCAGTAGCGCAGTTCAGTGATAAGGTGCTCCTTAAATATGCATCTCCATAGTTTTAAACCCCAATTTGATGTGCATTACAACAGTAAAGGCACGATCACTTCGGAAACAGCCGTAGGATTTGAAAATGTTACATCTTTCTCCCAAACTCTAACTCTTTATTACTGAGAGGTACTGGGGAGAATGAGTACCTGGGAGTGCTGCTCATCATATGCTCTTCTGAGTGCAGTTTACACCCTCCAAGTGGTGTTACAAGGCTGTGTGACTGTCAAGCTTCAGCTGCACCCTTTGTAGCAGCTTTTGGCTCCAGGAATAGTCCCTTTCAGCTGGAAAGTATTTCTACTACTTATAAAGTCAACTAACGCAAGACTTTATTAGAGACAACAACAACACGCCTGCTCTGTTCCAGTGATGTTAAGTCCCTGCTGAAGGTGGTGCAAATTAAATGTCCACATTTCAGTGAGTGTGCACTAACATGGATCCACCCTCCACCCCAGTGGCCTTCTGTAGGGGCTGTAATCTCTAGTCCAAAGAGAGAAATAAGTATCTGGGGACATCTGCTCCATAGACTGCCGTAATTTAATTGAAAGAGCTCCTGTGACCCCACCTATAAATTCTTACAAGTTAGTTGTGGCAGTTGCTTCATGTGAGATGTTTGATCCTCCAGAGTGTAGTACAAAGCCCACTAATACCAGAGCTTTCACACAGTCCTGAAAGACTAGATGATTTAGGGAAGCAATTCAGAAAATCCGAGCATTGATCCAGGAACTGATCCAGCCTGCTAATGAAAGTTGATTAGACACAAGGTAACTTGTGAAATGCTGCAACTCCTTAGGAACATTCTTCCCCTCCTTCCAAAACTTGTTTACACCATCCAGAGAGAGACCCAGTGTTATTGGAAGTACTATGTTGGAATAGTACTATTTCGTTTTCTAAAAAATTTGTCCCTTCGGAGGACTTCTTTTAGGAAACGACTAGGATTTTGGTGGAGGTTATGTGCTGTGTTGTACGTCCTCAACCAAAGCAGCTCTGGGCAATTGTACAGGGCTGAACCTCAGACACAGGCAACCAGGCAATATTTAGACAAAGAAGATGCCAGTCATCAAAGGATCTATTTTAAGTATGGACACATTCTTCTTCCCTGTGCTTAAGGCTGTGAAATGTAGACTCCAATTTGGGCATCTAAAAGTCAGAAGATATTGTACCAGATTCCCTTTAGCCTCACTTACAGTCAGTGAGCAACTCTGAAAGACAGTTCATCTCACTCTTAAGTAAGTGTCCATGATGGGTTATGCAGAGCCCTCTTTGGAAGTTTCTGTTATTCTAAAGTGATTATAATGTAAGCCTAGAATGACCAGTTCAGACTTACACATGTAAAGATGGGCTGAGATAAATCCCAGAGACCACGGGTTTTTATCCTTATTTATTTATGTATTTGTTTATTTGTTTATTTTCATGCAGCCTTTCTTTCTATTGCACCTTAAATCTGTCTTCGAACATTCTTCTGAGCAGGTATCATAAAGTATGCCAGCATTGACCATGATATGTGGAAAGCAGCAATGAAAGAAAATTAAATGCTTATGAGAGGTAGTTCTTCAGAGATTTGCACCTCAAATAGTCTTCAGCTAAATTATTGCCACAGTACTCTGCACACATATAAGTGATTTTGGAGGCACAGCCAATGGTGAACCATGCTGCTGTTAATTTACAGATTCAAAATGAAAAATAGCTGCTTTTATTTGCAGCAACTGTTCCTGATGCCCCAGCTCTGGGGCATTTTAATTTTAGCTCTGAAAATTAGATATAGAAAAGTTAACATTAAGATTTTAGCTACCCAAAGTTGAAGTGCTTTATCCGAGATTTTGCTTCTGGGCTACCACTAGTTTACATCGTCATAAGCCTTCCTGTAAGTTCTTTCTATCACATTCTGTGTCCATACCATTATTTGAATGCCTCTCATTTTAATGTAATTTCTGTAAGGCAAAAAACCATTCAGGAAATATGTAAAAAAATTATTTTGTAAATTCATATATGATGATAGTAATTGTTGAAAAGCTTAGACTGCTGGTTTCTTTACAGCTTTGACAAACTTGGTCAAGTTCTTCTAAAATTTGTTATGCTGTGATGACAACACAGATAAGGCATTAAATTAGGAGGAAATCTGTTGTTTTGAAAGAAAAATAATTTAACCACTTTGAGTACAAGGGACTGATGACAAAGGCTAAGCCATCAAAGTTATTTTGAAAGTACCTTTGTGGGCATGTAGTGCTGCTCAGTGCATTAAGAATATCTTTGACATATATGATTTCTTCTCCTTGATGAGAATTGTATCAGGCACCAACACCACCTTTTGAAGCACTATTTTGCCCTACCTCATCATCTGTGTCATGACTACATTCTAAAACTGGAAGAATTGTTTTGGCTGCTTATTACAGGTTTGATTTGTGCAGAGGAACATGTTTACAATCAATAAGCCACAAATGTAGTCAGATGCGACGGATTAAATATTCCTGTTACAAGTAAAGCAATATCTTTCAGTAACAATAGCAGCATCAATGGGTCATGGGACAAAAGTTTTCCTGAGTATGTCAAATACATGTATAGATGGCATTCTGCTCCCTTCTCTCTTTGGTCACTCTACTTCTGCAGTCCACCAAATGAGTTGGCAAAATTCTTTCTCTGAGAAAGAATTTTATTCAACTACTATACCTTGCCTGCTTGAGGCCATGCCAGCCCAAAGAGCATATATATATTCTTCTTCAGCACAGTTCCTAATCTGATGTTTGACTATTTCTGTTGAAATAAATGAAGGAGAATCCAGTCTCTTGGCTGAGTTAGACTGAATCATGGTTGAATGAAACATCAGAGGTGACACCATCCTTTTCGTTGTATGTGCAAACATACAGCTAAAGGCTGCATTTCGTATCTGATGTCTTCAGTAGTCAAATAACAGGAGGAATTCTAATATAAACTTATGTTTTCCTAGAATCATAGAATCGTAGGACAGCCCATCTTGGAAGGGACCTCGAAAGAGAGGTTCAGTTGTTATTACTGAATTAATTACTATATCAGTTGTCCTGGAAGAGGATTTAGACAAGAGCACTTTGGAGAATACATAGAAGAAACACAAAATTTTGTTTCTTTCCAGCACTCTTCTTTCTGCCACCTCTGGTAATCACTATCTTGTAGGAGGGTTCTGCTTTTGTAGTCAGATTTCTAGCTCAGGTAGCTGCATGAAGAGCAATTAGTTAACAAACAGAAGAGGCTTCGCTTAGTTAGGGATTATGCTGCTTTCTGCCTTGGAAACATAGTTGTACGGGAGTGTGAGCACTGAGAAGATGATGAGATTTGAACTATGCTAAGACTGAAGAGATCACTGCTCTGAGGTTTTTACATCTTTATTTATTTTCTGGGAAGATCTGTCTTCTCTGAGTAGAAATCCCATTTAATCCTGAATCCTTTCTGGCATAGATTCCATCCAGCCCTTATTAAAAGGAAACAAACAAACAAACAAGCAAACAAAACCAACAGCAAGTGACATCAAAGGACTGTTCACTTCTTCAAATCTTCCAACACATTGGTTTCTTTCATGGTATTTTCTGGTCCTCTCTCAGGTTTCCTGCTATGGAGCTTCCTATATGAGCTCGCTCTTTCTTTTATAATTTTCCAGGGCAGGGCAGACAGTCTGCCAAGAGCTAGACAGTGCCATTTTCTTGGTAGTTTGCTTTTTTAATAAGGACATTCTAAATGTGTTTTGAGACTGTGCTTGCCATTCTCACTTTGAAAATGTGATACCACTTCATCATGACATTTTCAAAATACTGCTTATCGTTTGCTTCCTTAAAAATGACCTCATTTTGGAGGCCTTCCTGATCAGATCATGTGAACTCTCTGTGTCTGTCATGGAAATAACTTTTGGCTGGCCAAATGTGAAAGCAGAATAGGGTCTTCCATGTTTCATGAAAGTCAGTAGCTTGACAGAGGAGAGAGACATTTGGTGGCCTGATGGATAGGCTATGGAAAATCCATGCCCAAGATCACCCTCAAGATACAAATCTATAAAGTACCAGACTTCATTGATACCACTGCTTGTGTATTTTTGGCTTAATTTTCCAATCTTTTTCAGTTCAGCAGCTAGACCAAAATACCCATTATTTACTCGGAATACATTATTCACAGTGACAGTGTTAGAAATCCATCACCACCCTGCACGTGCCTGGTCTTTGTGCACATGTCATTTTGAAGGAGGCTCTTCCAGTTCCTCAACATGACAGAAAATCTACTCTGCTTACTTATACAGGACTACAGGACCCCATCCACTATCCACTTCCATCATCAAAGACTCAGTCCTCCAGCCCGTAACAGCCAAGGCTTTGACTTTGTAAGGAATTCAGGGTATGCTCACTTCTACTCACTTATACTTATGTGGAGCAATCTGAACAAGTGGGAACATAAGGCTGCATGTAAGTTTTAAGTATAGCCTCCATGTTGACTGCCCTTAGTAATCCCTCAGATTTATATCAGATCTCTTCTATGATGTTTCTTTCCATCAGGAAGAGAAGAAATCAGATTTAGAAATCTGAATGTATGGAAGCTTCTCATTTTAAAGTGTTTCAGAGACTTGCATCTCAGTCTGAAACAGGACCAGCAGATGCCTTTATTCTATTTATTGGAAATAACTGTCTTTTTGTAGTCTGAAAAAGGCCTGGTACCTAATTTTGCTGTTACTGGCTATGTTTTTTTCAATCTGCCTAGTCAGACAACACCCATGGACTACATTTCATAAAAGCAGTAATGAATTTAAAGAGTAGTGAGGGAGTTTTAGGTTGGAGATTGGGGAAATACCTTTTAGTGGGGATATTTAAGCATGGGATTAGGTTGCCTAGGAAGGTCAAACAATCTCCATCACTAGAAACTTTCAGACTCTTGTTTGACAAATGTCTGCCAGGAGTTATTTAGTTGATTCTGCCTTATATAGACAGATAAGCAATATGACCTTTAAAGTCCTTTTCAGCTCTATTTCATATGATTGCCAAGAAGTAACAGCATACATGAATTAGGAAACGGGAGCACGCATGTCTCATCTCAGGTTCTGTAACAATCTTAACAACAGGGCTGTATAACAGAGAATAAAACATCTTCTCTAAGCCTCAAGATGCTCTGCAATAGTAATGTGTGCTTTAGAATACAGAGGAAATATCATCATTAAACACAGAAGTTGTGTATTTTTAGACATATAAAAGGACATGTTGTTAGTAGCCTAGCAACAGGCTTGCCATCCAATATTGTAGTGCATTTAGAGACACAGATGTTCGTGACTTTAAAGATAGAAAAAGTAAAAATAAGCTGGAAGGTCTTCTGCTTCCTCATCACCAGCAGCATCAGCAGTATCAATTACAAAAAGTTTCTATAGGGTGTGTTCTTCTTTTTGTGTCAGCCAGGGAACCTTGATGATTTCTAAGCGTACTCAGACATGGCAGGATAATGTCCTTAATGAGGATACTGTGGAGCAGCTGAAAAAATGAGTTCTGATAAATGAGATCCTGAAGCTAAAGCCCGCAAGGATTCATTTAGTCCCTTAATTGAGTAGATGGGTTTTCCCAAGCGGTCAGCACAAAGCAACTAATATTTTTTTTTTTTCATTTTTGAAAATCTGATTGTTGCAGTTCAAAGACAGAGGAGGAAAAAGGAAAAGGAAAGAAAGAAAAGAAAAAGGCACCCTCACACAGAATCTTGGCAGGAATAAACCTCTTTGTTATTAATGAACAATGACATACAGTGAGGTTCAGAACATTCTGAAATAGCTGTGTCCAGTGTGCAGTAGTTAGGGGCAGGAATAAGAATAAGCTTGTTTTGCTGTGAAAGACTACAGCAATGAATTTGAACAAAGCTTTGTAGCAGGTCTGAGGATGGGGTGTATAATTTTTACATGACCTTTTGTGTAAAATAAATCATCTTGGAGAAGTTAATGTTAGAGGTGAACACAGGGAAAGAATGTAGCCTTTTGAGTTTGGAAAATTTCTAAAGGATTTTAAAAGCTTATGTCTAGAGGAGCTGAACCAAGAAACAAATAACCACTTCCTTCTTTACCACTTATTCTAACATGAAATTAAGGAAAGTAAAAGAACATTAAGGTATCTGTGACAAATGCAAGATAACCTCCCACGACATGAAAGAAACCAAAATGCAGGTAATCATCAGATTAATGACCTTTCTATCTGGAGAGAGGAGAGGGATACAGATGCTGAACAGAAGGCGTATTATTCTTCCCTTTGGTCGCTGTGCAGTGTGTGTGCATCCATAGTCAAGACATGACCTGCTGCATTTACAAAGCAGGCTTAAAGAAGGCTGCCAGGGGGCAGGACTGATGGGAGCCATTGCGATGTGCATGAAATGGGGTCAAACCTTTGGGCACTGAGGAAAACGTTGCTTTAGGTGTTACAGCCATCTCATTTGACAACAGCTCAACACATAGCCTGACTACAGTGTTAGCTGGAAGCTTTGTTAGCAACATTTTATTGTGTAATGATAGTTGGTAAGCCCAAAGTGGCAAAACTCTCCTTACAGATTTAGTTTTGAAACTGTACTCAGATTAGTGCTGGAACCCTTTTAATATAGGGCAGAATGTCTATACTCTGTGTTTAGCTCTCCCTTGCTTGGGATAGCTGCCAGAGCCAATTTGATTGCTTTCTTATATGGACTGGCATCAGAGAAGCTGATCTTAAAAAGCCAGTAGCCTGTCTCAGGCACAGGAGGTGCTTTAAAAGAACAAAGAAAATAGGAAATTTGTCCTTCATTTATTATACCACTAGGCTAACCCTCACAGTGAAGGGATAGTTACTACAAGGCACTAGGGTTATCTTTTGCTGCTTTAGTACAAGTGAGTTTATGAAGGAGTTGCTAACTATGCATCTATGTGGGATCAATGAAGCTGGAAAGTGTTTTTATAGGGCTGAGGCACACACCTTGGTGTGTACAGTGGTAGGTTGTACTGGTTTAGGAATGTTGTGATTTAGCCTGAGCTAGCAATACAACCATGATAGCCACTCACCCACCCCACTCCCCACCCCCAAGTAGGGGAGAGAATCAAAAGGGAAGGGAGAACCTTGGATTGAGATAAACGCAGTTTAATAAAATAACAAAATACTAATACACTACTAGTAAATATATATATATATAAAGTAGAAATAGAATATAAAATAAAAGATATTCAAGGCGATTCCTCACGACCTCCGTCCACACTGAGCAGCCAGTCCCAGGAAGCAGCACCTCGTCCCAAACAGCTGATCCTGGAGATAAAAAAAGAGGAAAAAGGCAGAAAGGCCCAGAGGCCTCTGCAAAATGGCAAAAGGCTAAACTAAATGTCCCAAACAGAACTCCCCCAAACAGGTGTCTGAGAGCAAAGAGAAGAGCCAGAGAGAGAGAGACTGGAAGATCCCAACTCTCCTTAAATATGATACATGACACTAATGGGATGGAATACTCTTATTGATCAGTCTGGACGTCAGTCAAGCTCTGCCCCATCTATGCCCTCATTCCCAGCTGCCTTGCACCTGTGGGCAGAGCACTGAGAATATCGTTGGCTCTCAGACCAGAGCAATTAAAAACATTAACTCTGTCCCAGGGTGTTATCTCTTGTTCTCAAACTAAGTCCAAATAATGACTGTGCTAGCTATGAAAAAGAAAGGTTTCTAATTGCATGAAGAAAATTAAATCATTTTCAGTCAAACCAGCACAAGGAACAGATATATTCACAATTATATATAAAACAATACAGCCAAGGACATATGCCCTTTAGGGTAGCTAAAGGTATACCAGAAAAAACTTCTTCTATGAAAACAAGTAAATTATAGCACAGCTTGATTTTTGTTTCCAGCTACTTTCCTTCACAGCTTCTGCCATATATGTGTGTAAATGGCATACTGGAAGAGCTGTCTGACAACAATAAAACTATTTTTTTACTTTATATTCAATTTGGGTGAGGGTAATTTATAGAAATTGCCCACGGGTGCAATAGGAGAATGTGGGACAGACCAACAAGACTTGCATGCCTTGGAGGCAAGATCTCAGAGTCTTTTTGTGGCTTTCCACACAGACCAGCTGAGCAGAGGGTGGGCAGTAGTTTGGCAAGTATAGGCAGCACAGACTTTCCAATGATACACATCGACTTCGTAATGCATGTGCAGAGACCAGCGAAAATGGACTAATACAGTCTCCCTTTTAACTCCTGGAGCAATTTCAAATGCGACACATTTTATTTCTGAGGTATATCTTCCTTTCATTATGTAGAACTAAAACGTCATCTCTGACTGTGCCACATATTTCATTAGATGAGGAATCCTGCTTGTCATCACTAGCATATTATTTTATTAGTTTATAGCTTTGTTTACAGAAAATTTAACCTACATATATCTCCTTTGCTGAGAAATCCCATGAGCAGTTCTTGCAGAAATATTGAGTCCTTCTAGAAGAGATGCAGTGGCATGATGATATTTTACAAGACAGATGATATACAGGGATGTAAATGTAGTCTTTCCCATTTAAATGATCTGGTTAGATAGACTAGGGACTTGCAGACTGGAGCTAATATGTGCACTCAGCAGCACTTCCTGGGAGCTGACAAGTGTTTTCTCGTATCTCAGAAGAGGGTGACATCTGCCCCATCACCCCGCAGGTAAGCATAAGTATACTTCCGGTCACTCTTTAATTGGCAAAAGATGTGGTGAGAGATAAGTTTGGATTTGGGAACAAGCTCAAGACATGTCTAGAAATGCAGTGGAGATCCTGCCCTGTACTGAAGTGCACCCGAGGAACAGTAATTCGTTTGAATTTGTCTGTTCCTTTTGTTTCTCAGGATGGATAAAAAGATGTGACTTCAGGTCACAGGTAGTAAAGGATTTGAACTGCTCAATGTACATAATTTTGTTTTCATATTTGTTTCAACTCTTTGTAAACTTTGGTGCCATTCTGACAATGACTGTCTCATAGTTAGGTCTTTTAGTATCCATTAGATGGCAATTGCTCTTATCTAAAAAGGTTTTCGTCATCTAGACCAGATGGTATAATTCATTTCTGTTATGAATGCTTTCAAATATGGACAGTATGAAGACATGACAAATATACACAAGGATGGCTGGAAGAAATCATAGATAACTAAATAGTTCCAGGAAGATCAGTATGTCATTTCTGTACTTTATGTCAGTAGGGATTACTGCAATTTCATTGTCCAGTTGCTTTTTTATGGCTGTATAAATGTGCTAGATTTAGCGAGCTGAATATACAAAAAAGAGCACTCATTTTAACAAGTTAGGAAGTAAGCACGAGACCCATCGAGGGACCTTGCAGACCTTGCCACAAGTTAGGTGGCTGGAAAAAGCCTCGACCCTAGACCAGTGGTATGAGGTACCTACACAAGTAGGCAGATAGACTGCAAAGGACAGGTGTCAATGCCCACACAAGCCAACAAGCAAATACTCAAGAATTAAGCAAACCTAAAATTCTCCTGTTCTTTGATTCTGTCTCTGAAGAGGCTGGTTTGTCTGGTGGGCAATTAGTGGTGTCTGGTTCTGAAATTATAGCCTAATGGTGAGAATACTTGTCCAGGAAAGGGTGCACTTAGGTTCAATTTTCTGCTCAGATTGTGAGGCTTCAAACTCACAAATCACACAGCTTTGAACAGTGACCCTGTGCACAGTGGAGTCCACTCACTCCTGTCAGAAGTTTTAGTGAATTTACTCAAAATTCTCCTCTGCAGTGTTCAGCAATATAAGTAGGAGTTCCACAAAGGTCTGCTTGCACACCACATAACCCTGTCCCGAAGGTATGACAAGACTGAAAATCTTCCATAATATTCTTCATAAATAATGAGGAGCCAAACATTGGCTTTGATGTTTCCTTCTCCCTCACTTTGCAAGCCTGAGGAGGCTGCTAGCTGTACTCAGAACTTAATGACTCACTAGAAAAAAACACATTTGTAGCATACTACTGGAGGGGGCTCCTTTAATCATATTTTGCTACCGAGTTTCTTCACTGTTTGTAGAGGTGAAGCAGTCATAATGCTGCCAGCTTAAAACGTGAACAGAATCATAGGTTCTTCTATAGTGATGAAGCATAATTTTAAATTAAAATATTGTCAGATAATGTATGTTGAAGGGTGGAGTTGTTCGGCTTTTATTTAAATATTTAGTGCATGCTTGAACCATTTCACCATGCTTTTTGCTGAAAATATGAGAACTAGAAACATATCTGGGGCTCTCACATAATGTTTTAAATAGAACAGCCTGGGCTTTAATAGGTTATTTTCTGCTAGACTTTCAAGAAAGTTGCAGAGATTGGAACTAACATTTTTGTAGAGGTATTTTCTATATGTATGCTGAAATGAGGGTAAAAAAGAAGAATGCCAAAGGAAGGTCAGAATGTCACACTTTGTATGTGGAAGCGTAGAGTAGGTCTCTGAAAATCCAGAAATGGGAATTTCAGGGTCAACTATCCTAACATTCCTCCTCATCTTCCTCACCTTCATCTCAAATCCTGCCATCTTTAATCTGTTTCAAAAGCAAACAATGTACTCCTTGGAAGTATATTGACACATTTAGGGATAAAACCTTTTTTTTTTTTTTTCCCAAGTGAAATCGGCAGCCCTGACTATTTCCTGGTGACTAGTTTGATGCCTGGAGCTCACACCTATAATTATCTATCTTTTGTTTTCTTGCCTTGACTTTCAGAATAAAAATGAAAATGTCTTCTTGTCTGCCAAAGAAAATTTGAGGGGAAAAACCAGCATCCATATACATGTCACTTTTCTTATTTTTGTGAGGAGGCTTAAGGGAAGGTATTTTCTAAAGCAGCTTAATAACTGCCATAGAAGCCCTACAGATACACTGCGAAATAAGAAGGGCAAACTAATGATATTGACAGAAATAATCTATAATGAAGGAAGAAAACACAGCTGATTGATAGATACACACCTAACCGGAGTGGAAAGAACTGAAACAGAAGAATGTAATAGGAGGAAATATATTTTTTTTCTGAAGCACAATGGATCTTATTAGTTAAATAACTATTGTAGCTTATTTAACTATACAATTATTTTTAGTTTCTCTCCCTTGTTTGGTAAATTCAGCCATCAGGACAGATAGACAAATGGGGGAGCTGAACATTCATGGTAAGCACTAACAGCTGGTAAGTTAATCAACTGAGTCAATGTTTCTGGTGAAGATGTCCCTACTTATGCATTAGCTATCTATAAATATATATAACAGGAAAGCAAGTTTCACTGACTGGGAGAGGTAGCAAGTAAAAATTTGAAGTAGTATTTCTAATCTATCCATTCCAGGTAGGAAAAATATCCAAAGTAGCTTTAAAGTAGTAGCCTGCAGCTGGGAAGGGATTCTTGTCTCATTAAAGCTGATGGAAGATATCAGAAAGGGGGATTGGATTTTGATCTTGGGAGCTTCAAAAAAAATGACACTGTTGTGTCACCCATTAAGAAGGTGAATTGTGGTTTTTTTTTTTTAAATTGAGGCCTCTCTGCTATCTTTTATTAATATTCCCCAGATCTATTAATAGAATACAGTTACCCGTGAGCAATGGCTCAATGACATTCTTGTGCATATTAACCATCAATGGTATTAAGGAAGGAGATAGGCGAATTGCTTGTGTTACGCATGTGTACATGGAGTCACAAAAGAAGGATAAAGAGACAATTTATATAGAAAATTTATTTCTGTCTTCTTAAAGGTTTATCCAAATCTTACTAAAGCAAATGGAGATAATTCTGACTGGAGAAATTAAATGGAAGTATCTGAGAAGATTGGCTTGGAAGACAGTACAGAAATCAACTCACATTCAGGAACAAGATCTGGGGTATATTTGAAAAGTGCCTTTGTAAAAAATAAAGACATTTTTCTATTACAGTTCTGTACAAAATCAGTAGGCGGTGACAAAGAAAAGAGTTACACCTTGAAGGGTTGAAAGAAAACAAAGTCGTTAAAAATCAGACTCCTATAATTAAATGCTAAAAGGCCTTAATTGCAATCAGAGCTATTGTGGGACAATAAGACGTGTGTATGAGTGAATAATTTTTCTGTATTTTAACAGCTTACTATAAACCTTACAGTTCCTGTTTCACATTTTTTATCTGGGATTATAAGTATAGATTATACCTAAATGAATTATACCTGAATAATTGCAATGGAAAAATGTTTGCAAATAGCAAAAGTATGCTCTATTAGATTACATTGTGAATATTAATGCATATTAATTCAAGAGGGAAGCAAAAAGATAAATAGATTCTCAGTGCTTTAAAGACATTCTTTCCATCCTTCATGAGTTCATTTTCATGTGAATTGAAGTGGATTTGTTGTCACTGAAGTTTGTTTTTATCAATATAAAAATAACTTCCTAGGGAGCTTACAGTTGAAAACACGTAAGCACAAGAAAAAAAAGGCTGAAAACATGCAGAAGCACTACATTGCTCCTTCTCAGGTATTTTGAAATTCTAATAGGGTCAAATGCACATTCACCAGCCCCAGACAAGAAGATTTTAACATCTCACTGTTGGCTGCCAGCTACATGGCTCCCTGCACCTTCCTTTAAAAATGTGATAATGGAAGGTCTTTGAGACAGGCTGTTAATCTGAGTGGGCTGATCTGCTCCCCACAAATAAGGCAGTGACTGTATTTCAGACTTAGCTGTGGGGTGAGCATCCTCGCCCTCACTTTCTCTAGGCAGGAGGTGCAGGAGGTGGACCATGCTTCATCCTGGGGCCGTTCACACCTTCTCTCCCCCAGAGCCTCTGTATGGGGTGACCTGGGGAAGCCTCATCTCTGCCTCCCTTTCCAGGCCCACATGCCCAGGCAATGCCTCCTTCTCTGATGCTGGCTGGTGTCCTGAAGGCTGTACCAATACGATGGGATTACACTGAGGATCTGTCTTTCATAGGGCATTTGTGTAAGGCTAAAGGCATTATAGGTTTTGTGCACACTAGGACATTAACATGACTGACACTGAGCTCTGGTATGTGCTCAGCATCTGCTAAAATGTTTGCACAGACTTTAGCCCAGTTCTGGCCTCAGTAAGTTGGTGCTTCCCAGACAGTCTCTGGGCTTGAGGTGGTTACAAGCCCAGAGACCATTCCCAAATAGCCACAGTAATATATTAATTTTTATGCACAATGTTAGCACATTAATTTACCATATAAAATATATTTAATAAATAAAATACATTTATATAATGTATAAATATTAAGGTATTAGCTTAACAGATAATATTATAATAGATTACTACTATTAATAATTACCAAATAGATAGTATATGTTCTACATAGATATGTTGTAATTATATTATTAATTGAAGTACAATGATCTATTAATGTATTAATATTAATTTTAGATTTAATATATTAATATTACTCTCTATGTAAAGCTAATATAGCTGCTCTGTTTAGGGGGATCAGAAGGCTTATCTATATACCTGCTTTAAGCTGCACTGTTTGTCCCAGAACCAAGGAGCAGCTCCTGCTCCATTTTACTGACAGATGTGACCACAAAGTCCAGCAACTGGTCTGGAAGCAGAGCAGTGGTTTCTAAGCTGCTGTAGGTTATATTAACTTCTGAAGGCATCTGCCTCAAACCAGATCCTGAAGCCAGAGAGAACTGTGGTCAGTTCATGACAAAGACATGATTTCTGCCGTCATGCACTTGCAGCCAGTGGCAGGTTTTGGGGTCCCTGGGAGCCCCAGGAGCCTGCGTTCGCTTTGGTATTTGTTTTTTATTGAGATGCTTTTTCAGCTGGCTTATGCTTTCTTTATATTATCATTGATTTATTTAGGAGTGCAAATAATAGGCAACATTTTCATGTACAGAAAAGAAATGTGCAGCCTCATCAGCGACTCTGCAGTGGCCAGAATTTGCGTGTGTGTGCAACACTGCTAAAATCACACCCAGATCTTCCTCAGATTTGCAATCCACAGGAAAAGCAGCGCTAGAGAATGGTAAAACAATACCTGTTCTGTTGGCTTTCCTAAAGCACACTTTAATCGCTTCCCTTTATCAGGCCTATGCAGACCTCATTTGCTAAGAGAAATTAGCTGCAACTAATTTACAAGCAATGAGGCAATTTATCTAGAAGCTTACAACTGTTGCCTGGATACAAATCTGTTCAAATGCTTTTATATATAAAATGCTTTTAGGGTATTTGCTGCAATTTGTTTCGATGACAACTGGTCAAACAGAAAGCCAAGGTACATGACATTTCTACTTTAACCTCCTGTGCAACTCAAAGAACTGTCCCTATGCCACCACTGAAGAGGTATAATAAGGAACAGTATCTTGTTGGGCCCCATTTGGTAAGAGGATCCATGCAACCTCTAAATATGGTTCTTGATTTGCCTCTAGAGGATTAGAGATCTGAGAATTCAAAGAAAAGCATTTAATTTAAACAGCTGACTCCATTTATTGGCAGCTGCTATTATTTTCCAAGGTAAAACATTGGAGAAAACTATGATTGAAAAAAAGAACCAACATCAAAATACACTGAGTTAATTAAGGGCATTCACTGTATCTCTTAAAAGTTGAACTGTTAGAATTGATTGTAAGTATGTTAAAAATCTGAGAGTGGGAACAAATAATTGCAAAACAGATTATTGTGCCACCTGCAGAGGTGTTTTAAACAAGCTATTTTTCTCCTTCTGATATGTGCATTTATGTTTCCAAAATTAGCCTGTGTCCAGATATGTGCAAATCAAATACTGGAATTCCCAAGGCTAAGCTGCATCCACATGTCCAGCCACTGAACTGTGTCCCATAAACGCAAGATTCTGGTGGGAAACAAGAACGTCTCCTTTGTGGAGATTTGCTGCTCACTCCGATTAGACCCACACTCTACTTTTGGTAGGAAGAGTAGTTTGATAAAACTGTAACATATCAGGTTATGAGCTAGAAGATCTATTATTTTTTGGCAGTAAAAGAAAACAAAGTGGAAAGTGAAAGAAGAAAGTAACTCAGACATGAGGACAGCTGTTAAGCTTCTGTTGCATTTTCCCCTCTTGATTTTTCCCCTATATTTTTGAGCTTCATCAAAGAAAGGACATCAGCATGTCCTTTAGGAATCTAGGACCTCTGGACAAGAAAATTACTTTTGGTAATTTATAATGTTCGTCAGATTCTCTTTCGCTGGCAGCTTCCTATGCAGAGCATGGGCAGACTGGGTAGAACAAGCTGGTTCTCATGCCTGAAATCTTCTGCATACTACTGTAGCTAAAGGTAGTTTATGGCAGTTTATCAAGATTTTTTTTTATTTTAGAAGTTTCTATCAATCAAGATTTTCCTTACTAAAAACCTTACGTAACATTTTTACAAACGTTAAGCAAGCAAGCAAACAAATGCATAAGTTAAAGTCATTTTTACCCACTGTATTAGATCGCTTCCCTCTGTCATCTTTCGCCATTGTCCGCTTGGTGGACTTTTCTTTTAGATCTAAAAGATCTGGATGGTCACAATTTTAAGAGAATCACTACAAAATCACTTTCTCCATAGCTCTGTAAAAATAGAAATTAAAATGTAGGTCAGGCATATGTTGTGCTCCCAATTCTTTGAATTCTCATTTGAATTTTTATATCTCATTTTCCTGTTGGTGTTTGCAGGTGTATTATGTAGAATATCATCATCAGCACATCAAGTTAATATGGCACTTCTGTGTTGTTTTAAATATACTCTTATTCTATTGGGGTGTTCTGGGGAGGAAAATGACTATGTGGTAAAAATCAATACAACCTTGTAAAAACTGCCTCACTGCTTCCTGACAGACAAAATAAACTTTTTTGAGGGTGTTTAGAATAGTAGTCCCAGTGGTCTTCCTTCTTGCAAAATGCAGTCAGCTCTGCACGACTGATGAAAGCACAGCCATTTGCCACAAAATATTCAGGGCCTCACTAGCAAGGTTTTTCTTGGAAGAGAAATTCTGAAAAGATTCAAGTATTTCTTCAGCCCAGCCCTCTTTATCAACAGAAATGCAGCCAGCAGTGCATTTCCCGCAGCTCAGCTGGGAGGAGCAGCAGGAGTCGGTTTTCTGTGGTGTTGTTTTTTGTTTGGTTGTTTTTTTGTTTTAATTGATCCCATAGAAACATCTTTACCTGCTTGCCTCATCTTCTATTTCACCAAATAAAGCTAGTTAGTCGATCACTTGGGTGGTAGCTGGTACTGTTTAACTACTGAACAAAGAGTAACTTTCTTATTTCAACTTGAATAAGATGTGTCTGCTGTGCCACCCTTCAAGGATGGTAGATCAAAGTCATCATCTTCTTAGCACTTGTCATCACTTCAGAGCATCAAAGAAAGTGTTCATCGAAACTATTAATACGACTTCTGGCCGTGTCTCTTTAAGGTACAATATGGTTTCGACAGCTTGAAACGAAGACTCACCTCAAAGCTGAAAAATACTAATCCAGACTTCAAAACAGGAGAACATAGGACATTTTATTACAAGATTACATGTTATGGCCAAAGTAAATTATTCAAAAAGTATCTCCAAGATCATTTAATATTGTATAAAGATGAGATATGAAGATGCAAAGCAAAAGCCCAGTCTTTCCCTGCAAATGGCAAAAACTGCTAGTGAGCAATCAGACAGGAAAATGAAGAGAACAATAAATCAAGAAAAAGCATTACTGCTTTTGTTTTTGTTTTGTTTTGTTTTTTGTTTTGTCTTGTTTTGTCTGCCTCCCTGTGCTGTGTCCTCCAGCTGATGGATACGTGAAGGGACACAGGGGCATGAGGGAGCAGGGCCATTTGCTGATGAGAGATGGAGGGAGCAGGGTCATTTTTTGATGAGAGATGGTGAAGGTTGTACCGAGGTGATGAAGCCGCTCAGACACAGAGAAGGGTCAGGAGGGAATCAGCGCACTGCCAGGCACCTTCATGCCCAGCACAGCTGGCTATGGTGGGAGATGGGTGGTCAAGTGATGCTCGGTTCTGATGGTGCAAACTTCTCTGGTTGTGTTTTGTGGGTTGGAGTTGAAGGTAAAAGAAGGTGATAGTCCCATTCTTACGAGAATCATTTCAGTTTCTTTATGTCTGTAGCTGATATCTTCAAGATTATTGTCAGTATAAAATGAACATCAGGAAAAGGAATCAGCTAAAGCAGATTTTAGCGGCTACCTCATTCTCTGAGAATGACTAACTCATGGTCTGTATTAGCACTGTTTCACATTTGGGAAGAAAAGGGAGATTGAATTTTATCATAAAAATAGTTTTGATTAGCTAATAGTCTTTAATATCTTCCAGCCTCGTGACGGACTGTATCAGGAAAAGGGAGAAAAAAAACACAACTTGGAATTTACAAGGCACTACAGGAAACCTAAAGTGATACTTCAGTTCACTGAGTTTGTTTCCTGAAAGCAAAATATAAAAGGAAAATTGACAAGCGTGTACCCTTTAGGAGGCAGAAAATCCTAATCCTAGTGGATGCACATTGTTTACAGTTACATGGGAAGTGCTGAAGCAGACTGCATAGATATGAGCTTATTAATGTTCAGTTTCATGGCATCATTTTTATTTCTCTGCCTGTAGTTCTATTCAAGTTTCAAGAGACATTTGTTTTGAGAGTTTGAAGAGACTTTATGACAGTACAACGAGTTTAGTTCTGTGCACACAAACCTCTTTTCTCATATTTGAAAACATGCTAGATCAAGACTGAATTCTTATTTCTGCAAAAAAAGAAAGCTGTGGCTCCTCAACAAAGCAGCTTCAAAATCACGGCTACCATGCACAATGATAGAGCAAGGTCATTGTTTTTCTCATTAAAAAGCATGGAAGACATAGCAAATGTCCAAAAGTTTTGTCCTTCAAATATTCTTTCAGTGTTTGTAGGTATTGTCATGGGTGGTCCTATTGAAGTAATCCTTAAATGTAATTAACAATGCATTATTAATAATTATTAGTATCAATATATGCAAAGTCCTTTCAGATGCCTTGCGTTTGAATAATAATTAAAAAGTTACCATAATAATTATCATAAATTAATGTCAGAACATCAGATGAATGTAGCAGCCCAGACCAAAGGTCCTCTTAGCCTGGCATGCTGTCTCCAACAGCGGTCATAAGTGCAAGAACATGGCAATTGTACATGACACTTCCCTCCTACCCTCCTGGATGTTATTTTGCTTACTTGGTGAGTCTGAGTAGTAGAAAGATGCCCAGCAGGTGTCTTTCCAGTTCATCATTACACTCCTCTTGAGCCAAGTAGACTAGCTGCATCCACAGTGTCCTCTGGCCAAGTTTCATAAAACTCCCTGTTCTAAAAAGGTTCTGCCCATGACATGAAACACTACTTCTGTCTGATTAGTTCAAACATTTGTGAGATATGAAAAGGAATGCTTGCTCAACAGAAGATTTAATTTAAAAATTCAGTAATCTCCTGTTTTCCTCTGCAGTATGTGTCTATATATTTTGTTGTAGTAATCTGTTTTGATACCATGACACCTGTAAGATTGAAACCTGCCATACACTGCAGATCTGTCAGCCAATCCCATATATATCTCCATGGCCAACACAATATCCGAACAGTTCCTGCTTTTTAGAAGGAGAAACAAATGGTCCAGGTTAAACTCAAGAACAAGGCTTGGTCCATGTGGAAATAAACCATATGGCTGCTTAGACCACCTGGAGCAGGTCTCCGCTGGTGGTCTTCTGCCTTCCTTGTGCAGATGACAAGGGCTGGATCCTTCTCTGGCTTCTGCCTTGCAGGTGCTGCTGCCAGCAAGTGCTGTGGTTGTTCAGAGGTGGAGAAAACTTTGGTGCTTGAATTAACAGAAAAACTTATTAAAAGCTACAAAACATTCTCTTTCTATCCGGATAGCACTGTAGATTTACAAACTCTTATTTCAGAATGTTGTTATTCTTCAGCTATGGGATTCAGACTTGAGAGGAAGGACTCGGCGGCCCATGGAGCTGTACTGGGAAATTACAAAGCAAGCAGCAGACATCCTGGCATACACATGCTCTTCTGAAGGTGGCAGCTGCTCTAGTCTGATTAGCAGCCATGAAACTGTTTGGTTGTAAGCCAGACTGATAAATAAACTAACTCTTTCAATACCAAATCTGCCTTTAGATATGAGAATGAAAATATAAAATAAACTGTTTTCTAGTCCTACAGCACGTGTCTTACCCTAAAATAAGAGTAAGGCTCCATAATGCTGAAAAGTGCTATCTGAATGTAGTGGATTTTTTAGGAACTCTGAGACAAATAATTAAATTAGTTCAGACTGTTGAATGACATCAGAATGACCTCAGTCCAGTTAGTTAAAGGGATCCCCATTTCCCCTTGGTTCTGAAAAATATTGATGGCTGTCAGCAGTGTCCAAAACTGTTTTCATTTTTGCTTTTTCCAGCTAAGCTGGGCTGCTGGACAGCATGTTTGATCCCCAGAGCAGAATTAACATGATTCCAGCTACAGCGGTTAGCTATGAGTGTTTAGGTTGCCTATAGGAGCTGCAAAAGCTGAGCATGCTAAAGAGTGGCTCCCCTAAGCTTTGGCATATGAAGGATTTTATGAAGGGATAACACTGACTTCAAAGATAAACAAGTTGCTAAAAAAACTAAATCCCATTGAGTATGACAACAGCTGGGGAAACCAAATAAGAAGATTAGTCGAAAATGTAGTAGTCATAAGATTTAGTAAGTCAGCAACTCCTATTTGATCCTGGAAAGCATTTTTGAGATGGTGGAGAAAATAGCATCCCAATGGTATTCCCTAGGTACCCTCCATCGTGGTATAAACTTGATTTACACTTAAATATCAATGGCAAAGAATAGAGGAAAACACTAGAAAAGAAGTGAAAGTTTACAGAAGGGGACAAAACATCTGCAAGGAAATTTTTTCTCTGGGAAAATTCAAACCAAAACAAATCATATAATTAGCGCCCACTGAAACACCATTTCCCAGGGGTTTGCAAATTGTCAAAAGCTAAACCCTAGCCACATCAACCCGGTACAGATCCCTTAGTCTGCTGGAGGTGGTAAGCTCCTCTCTGCTGATTATGTTTGAGTATTACTGTGTCTTGTTGATGAGCTTGGCAGCTGCTCACATGGAAATCATGTTGTGCTGCTGGTGGTGATGCTGGAGGAGAGCTGCTCAAGCACAAAGCCTCTTTGTGTGGAAAATAGTGTCTATTTGCAGCCTACCAGAGTTTGTAAGGGTAGCTCAGGCTGTCAAACAAGACAGCTTGCACATTATAATATCCATGCTGCTAAAACCAGAGGTTTCCTTTAAAATAAAATGTTCAAAGTTATTAATAGTTGTGGGTGTGCAACCCAATGAAATAATTGGAATGGCATATGGGAAATGAGAGGATTTATCAATTACAAGATCTTCCTCTCTCCATCATTTAAGTTCTCTGCTACGTTTCAGTCATTTCTGGGCAGATCTTGTGCTAATTAGTTTCAATTTCCCTGGGGAAAGGATCTGACCTTTTTTTCCCCCCTGAGAACATGTTTTCACACTTTTAATCAGAATATGCTGGGACTGCCTCAAATCATAGGAGTATGTAAAAATACATAATAAATCCTGGAAAGTGGTAGTGGCAGCTCGGCTTTTTTTGTTTCATATTTCTTGGCATTTTCACCTTCGAGGAAACGAACTTCCACTTCTACATAAATATGTATCCAGATACACTTACGAATCGTTGGTGGAGGTTTTGGTGATTGTCTTCTGAGACTGAATGAGGAAACTGGCATAAAAAAAAGCAGGGTTCAGAGGCAACTGGCAGCCCTGAGGGATTCTATCAGAATTAGGAATGACACTGTTCACTCTAAAGAACATAAACTAATATTTAGGCCCCTTTTTACTCTCCCATTGATATTTCCCACACAGGATCAGCAGCACAAGCTGAAAACAAAGCAGGGCTTAGTGTGGGAGGATTATGCTGTTCCACTGCCACCGATTCAAATGGATCTTCCTTTTATCATACTGGGATGTTGCTAATGCCATTGTAACTTCAAAGCCTGCAAGAGACTCTGCTGCCCCCTTGTTCTCTAGCTTTTTGCCTATTTTTCATTCTTTTTCTTGCTAAATACGATTACAAAGGAATTGTAAAAAAAAATTATAAAGCAATAAGTATCTCTGTGTTAGCAAAATTAAAGTGCTAGTGCCAAAGTGTTTGTACTAATCCTGAGAAGCTGTGTTGAAGAATAGAGCACATTTTCTCTTTGCATTTCCCCCTAACTGGAGCAGGTACAGGACAGTTCATGGGAGACTTTCCATTGATTCTGATGTGTTTTGCATCATCGTGATGCTCTCCTCTCCCAGCAGAGGCAGAGCTTCGCATACCGTCTT